>NC_089840.1:72899432-74284432 GCF_035609145.1 Eleutherodactylus coqui | reverse complement strand
TTACTATTCCCATGCGGCTTTCTGCATGGAGGCCGGAAACCAGGATGAAACTAGAGCAGGATAGCAAAAATGCAATGTGAAGAGTCAAACTTGTCAATAAATGGTGTAAATCGTTGCTCTTTCTGAGCTTGGGAATCCAGTAGATCCTACTATTTTGATGTACGAGTGTGCATGGAAAGATAACTGTCAATCACCGAGTGACCCCACCCACTGGACTCCTAAGTCCAGAACGAGTAGAGATGTAGACTAATAAGTGACAGCTTATACTGCATCTTTGCCAACAAAAATATATAGCAATCAGCTAAGCTTTCCCTTCTCTATAATATCCTGCATGCAGACAGCACTGAATTATAAACATGACTGGTTCCTTTCAAGGGGATTTACAGATTGTGGGAGCTTTCTACACTAGAGTTACAACTTGTCCTATAGTAAATCCAGCCTGTACATCGGTCCTAGTGCACTGCAACTGTAGGCTGTCTTGGCTAATTGCTTGCCTGTGCCATTTAGATAATGGTATGCCTACATGTGGTTACAAGAAGCACTATATGTAGTGTATGGCAGGGTTGTGTTGTCAGATTCTGATTTGCTCTCCCTTTACTTTACAGTGGGAACCCGTGCAATATTTTAATAACAAAATAATCTGTGATCTAGTTGAAGAAAAGTTCAAAGGCATCATTTCCATCTTGGTAAGTCTTAATTGTTTTCTAGCTTACTGCTTGGCGAAAAGGATACTCTCAAAGCGCGTGGGGTTGTGCTTTGTTTATGGCCTGTATCAATGGCTGTTAATCATCTCTGTTCCCTTCTTCTGTAGGATGAAGAATGTCTACGTCCCGGAGATGCTACTGATATGACATTCCTTGAAAAGTTGGAAGAGACTGTGAAAAATCACCCACACTTTGTTACGTGAGTATAGACCGCAAATCTATAAAGTGTTGCAGCTCTTAACAATTCTTTGGCACACTTCTCTTATTATTGTCTGAATAGATCTGTTGAAACAAAGCCGTGCTGCCCCCTCACCTTGCCTATTGATTTGCATGGTGCATAGGGCTGGAGTCAATCAGTGGTCAGGGGAAGAGGTTGGAGAATGCCCATAAGGCCACCTGCACACGGAATCCAACCCTGTGCACAGCCGGTGACGCCAGCATACCTGTCCGTCGTCTTCATATCTGTGCTGCGGATGGGTCGGCCGGCGCACATGCGCAGTAGAGATTATATAATGCACCGTCGCTAGGCGATGACGCGGATCCTGCAACCTTTCCGCAGTGATGATTGTGGAAGGGTCACAGGAGGGTGGACAGCTTCCATTGACTTCAATGGAAGCCGCCCGCATGCAAGCCGCACAGAATCGCGCTCGTGGGCAGGAAATAGCGTTTTACTATAGCTGCTATGGGCTGCATTTGCTGCGGAATCCGGAGGCGGACGCCCACTCCGGATTCCGCAATGCAAATCCAACCGTGTGCAGGCAGCCTATGCATGTTCACAACTAATTTGCATACGGTGAAAACGGCAGTGTGTGAGAGACGGGAGAGATCTGGTTACACTTCATCATGTCACTAGTCTTGCAGTGTAATTTGTTGTAGGATTTTAGAAAGTACATGATGTAGATTTTAGAATTGGTGTGCCATATGTGCCTATTGATCATACATAGATTTATCTTTGTCTTTTAGGTACTTGATGGGCTATGCTAGGTTTAACACTTAAAGCATGTTTATTCTATGGTGAAAAGTTCTGCACTTTGCTATTATAGTTTATCAGCTTCATACAACTATTTTAAATCTTTGCTCTTAGCCTTTAAATTAGGCATTCATTGTTTACCCCATCAGGATTAAAGTCCATGCTGGTCCTGTCATGATCACAGAGCTATACATGTCTAGTACAATACACACACATTGTCGTCTACATCTGTGATCATGAAATGATCTGGACAGACTCTGGAAGTAAATATTGAAGGGTTCCCATTCAAGGACTACAAGCAGAGATCTTGGTAATCAGAGGTCATTCACAAAGTACATTGGAAAACTGCATACGTTTCCTATTTTATAATGAGTAACCATTATTTGTGCAAACTAGAATAACTCTAAACTACCCAGTGTACATAGGGTGGGTATGCTTGCACATTGCAATGTGTAAACTCTGGCTTCCTGTCACAGAGGTGATAACGTTTCTTAACATGTTTGCTTTTTAATACCCGAAGACTATTTCTATCTCAAGAGCGCTGAAGCAGCTTGATTATATAAGGCAGTTTCATATCTGCGTCGGAACCTCCAGCTGAAGGTTCCTTTGCAGATCGGACTGCAAATACCAGAAGAGAAGGTGCTGCATGCAGAGCTTTTTCTTCTGTCCCAAAACCGGGCAGTTGGGCGGAAAGTGGGCAAACCCCATTATAGTCAATGTGTCTGCCTAGCGCTGCTCTGTTCATCCAGAGATTGAACTGTTTAGCCACGGGGATTCCCCTTTCCTGCTCGTGAACGGAGCAGGAAAGCAGAATTTTCAGCGCAAGTGTGAAACCGCCCTAACACAGGTTGTCCAGGTACACTCCTCTATTTAACATCAAGCTTGGAAAGTCGCAACTGCACTTTAAGTCATCTGGTTGCTGAGGCAAATAGTGCAATGCCCATTGAGCTTCATGTGATTGTTCCCAGCAAGAGAAACCAAGTAATCTTGTAGATATGATACCTTTTAATGACTAACAAAAATACATGATGTTATATCGAGCTTTCGAACCTATCAATATATATATATATATATATATATATATATATATATATATACACATATACATGCTTATCTTATTTGTATAGCGCCAACTTATTACACAGAGCTTTCAGGTAATTTTTATCCCCCACCCCACCAAGCTGGGTGTTCATTTTACCGACCTCGGAAGGGATGGAAGGCTGAGTCGACCTTGAGCTACCTGAACCATTTGGGGTTTGAACTTGCAACCTTCAGGTCGTGAGCGAGAGCTTACACTCTGCGTCACACGAGGCTCAGACATTGTGTCAAAGCACAGACATTGATGTGATTAATTTGCACGTAAAACACTTAAAAGAATACCACAACAGGATGAATAGCTCCTGCCCCCCTGCACTATTTGCAATAGGGAGAGGCGGAACGGGGGCGGGGCTAATTCTCGGAACTTAGCCTCGCCCCCATCCCGCCACGTTCGTGGGAATGCAGCCTTAATTTGTAGGAATTCTGGGTGTCCCCAGAAGAGAATGTGCTTTGATATGTTGAGGGGGAGTTTGAATCTTTTTCGCTCCGTCGTCCAAGAATTAATTGTGTCATAGTATGGTTGACATTTTTATGCCTTTTGGGTAGCTTTGACTATCTAGTATATCAAGTTCCAAGGGGCGCCCCATTCCCTTTCTAGTATTAAGTTGGGATAGAATGGGGATGAATTTGCCCAGTCTATCAAATGTCTGATGCAAGACTCCTGATTTAAAAAAAAATATTTTCAAAACGTTTATTACTTGATGCTCAATGAAGAGGTTTTATGAGTGTATCATTATAATTAAATCGTAATTTAGGGGGTATGTGGTTCCTTTATCATCTGAAACAAAGTGCCGCAATCAAGTTATTTTTGTTTTGTGTTTTTTAACATTTTTAGAAGCCCCTCATACTTGGGTTTTCTTTATGATTAAAGGGAGTCTGTCAACTACTTTGAGCCCTACGTGCTAAGCTTATGGGCTAATAGGGGCTGAGATGCTCACATCCCTGGACTTGGCATGTCAGTTCCATAAGTTTGGCTTATAGGTGTCAAAGTAGTTTAGCGATTCCCTTTTAACTTGCTTTTAGTAGAATATAAACTTTTCCATTCTGTTTAATGCTTTAGACTTAATTGTTTGCTCTTTATCACTTGTTTTTTCTATCTAGACACAAACTTGGAGACCAGAAAACTAGAAAGTGTCTGGGAAGAGATGAGTTTCGGCTGCTCCACTATGCTGGTGAAGTGAACTACAGTGTAGTAGGTAATGGGCATAAATTCCTTTGATTGATTGGATTAATTTCAATCTTTTGAATTTGGGATCTGAATGGGAACAACTGCCCATCATGCTCCTGAAGCGCTGTGTACTAGGGAAAGGAGAAGGCAGAAGGGGTTAAAAAACACTACTCGCTCCTCCTCCGGGTTATCAGGTGTATCTAACAGCTGACAACCCGACCTGCTTCTGATTGATTGCAGAAGCAGAGGCTGTATTTTTACTATCAGCTGGGATTAAAGCCTAGGACCAAGCGCCGTAAATTTACTGTGCTTGTCCTTAATGGGTTAAATATCAGACTATAGAGAATAAGAACAAATGTGCAATTGCAAGATTCTTCAACGATTTTCTCAATTTTCTTTAGGATTTTTGGATAAAAACAACGATCTGCTGTTTAGAAATCTGAAAGAAGTAAGTGATTAGACCAAAAGAAAAATGCACCAGACAGATCAGTATTATAGATACTCAAACTTGGATCCAAACACTTGTTTGAGGTTCTGGAATACAAAAGGTTCTCTGGAAGCAGCTGCTGGACACTTACACATGTTCCTCTCTTTCATCACAGGTTATGTGCGACTCTGGAAATCCAATTGTTCATCAGTGCTTTGACCGATCTGAGCTGACCGACAAGAAAAGACCGGAGACGGTATGAACCGTTGTCTGAGTGACAAGTGTCAACAATCTAGAAAGTAACAGGAGTGTTCATTTAACCAATCTGTAATCATTTTATATACCCATCAACTGTGTCTTTTTGGATACGTGCACGTGAGCGATGTTTTCAACTGTGACATAGCTACATTTTGGTTTTTACGCTTATTTTTAAATCTCAGAGCTCCAAATCGCCTACGTAGACATAGTTAAAAGATACAATTCTTGCTACCTGTAGCCACCACTAGAGGGCACTTAGGAGCTTATCTGCATACTGTTTTTATACATTGAACTCAATAGATGCTTTTCATATGGCAATTTTGAACTCCAGCGCTGGTATGGCCCATGCAGACAGTTGCATGGCGACAGAACATGAATGGTGCCATGGGGACATTTTTGTGAGATGGAGACCTTGTCACCTTTCTGTATAGTGTATAAGACTGACACGGATGGAAACTATGCGAGACTTAGACCAATGAGGACACAGTCTTGCATAGTCTTCCCTATGGTACCATCCAGGTCTCTCTTTGGGCTTCATCTGCATGCAGTTTTCTATACGGAGACAGAAACAAGCACTTGATTTAATAAAAAACATAAAAATAACCATACTTTTGTATTATACCAGCATGCATTAAGCCACTAAGCTCCCTCTAGTGTAGGCAGGCAGAATTTTAGTTTTTAAATTAATTGTCATAGATTTAAAAAAAGAAGAAAGAGAGACTATCAGCTGGCAGGAAACATGATTAAAATAAATGACCTTTACTTAGCTGGTAATTTCTCTATTTGCTCTAGTGATATCGATTTATTTAGCTGTAGTCTTGACTTTCCATATATTGGCTGCCGCTTTGTAATGTTAATCATTGGCTTCAGTATTCTCATGCAAGTGATTGGCTGCAGCTGTCACATGGAGGTATGTCACATTATTGCTGCAGCAAAGAATGATCAGAGAGTCCTAGCATTGACTCTGGAGAGCCAGGTGATTTAACAGGTGAATGTGTGTTTAATCACACCTTCTGCTCTAAAGCAAACCTTTAAACTACTGGCCAATCCCTTTAACTCTAACAGGGGATTTAGAGACCTATAAATGAAAGAAATTAAAAGAGATATCTTCACGTTAAATACCCTCCACTGTGGTCCTTTTTATTTTTTGTAATGGAGGCGATTGCTCCACAAAGTTAAGCACGTGGATACGGTAGAAGGCGGAGTCCCTGCAACCATGTATTGTAGAAACTGCAGCTCCTAAGGCTACCTACACACACAGCCGAGCGCGATATCAGGCCGTGAAACTCGGTCCGATATTGCGCTTGTGAATGTGTGATGTACCCGCGAATGTGAGGGTTTTTTTCTGCCAAAAAGGCCTCGCATCTTTTGAGAGGTTTCGATCCTCCGAAGCTGCTTTCAGCCACATCGGAGGATCGGCAAGTATTTCCCGTTGTTTTAAATGGGAAACCTCACATCACACGTGTGTGCATATCGCAGTGTGTGTTTACCTGTCCCATTGAAAACAACGGGCGATGCATTCTGAGGAACATGCACAGACAGAGCAAGCTGTGGCTTATTTTCCCATACTGCGATGCCGTGCAAGAAAAAAATGACTCTTGTATATGACTTCATGTTCATATTCGTGCAAGAGTTGTGTGTCTGACAACGCACAAATCTCACACGATTTTCTTGGCGGTGTGAAAGTGGCTTAACGGTGATAACGGCTGATCGCCAGAAGAGCACCTCTAAAAAGGAATGTCTCGGCTGGAAGACCGCTTTCCATGTATGTGGCCTGCTCTCACGGTCTATATATACTGAAAGTGGTAGTCTGAGCCAGCTTTTGCTCTTCTGCTCCAAGTTTCTATTTTATAAAACTACACTGTGTTCTGATTTATTAAACTTACAGAATATTATTGTGTTTTTAGGCAGCAACTCAGTTCAAAAACAGCTTGGCAAAACTGATGGAGATTCTCATGTCCAAGGAGCCTTCTTATGTGCGCTGCATAAAGCCAAATGATGCCAAACAAGCAGGTACCCGTTCATGTTACAGGTCCCCTTGTGTTAATCCAAATAATAATAGGTTCGCTAAATCACTTAGCCTTAACCTGCCTTGGAGGCATATATCTGGGTATATTATAGCTGAATAGGCCAAGAGTTGTGTGAACATACCTAAATATTAGCATGCCAAATAGCCTTAAACATTGGAAACTATCAAAACAAAGGCTGGACAAATATCTGTCTGGGATGACTTAGTGAATCCTGCACTGAGCAGGGGTGGACCCAATGACCCTGGAAGTCCCTTCCAACTCTACCATTCTATGATTCGAAGTATGGCTTTTCATGATACTGCAGCATAAACTATTCACTTAGGACAGAGCAGCAGTACCAGGCACAGCTTTTGATACAGATGAGCTGCTGTACCTGTATAACCAATGACATGGGCACCATAGCCAAAGCACTTCTTTCTCCCCTGTCCTCCTGCACACAGGACCTCCGACACATCCAATACACCTTTGGAATCGTGTCACCACCAGGCATCCTGTTGGCCTATCCAGCTGAACTGACGAAGGGGTTCATCCCCGAAACGCGTATTCTATTGCTGGTTTTTAATTTGTGAAAAAATTAAAAAAGTGCTTTCACCATCACACATTGGACTTTGATCTACATCTTCTAGTAGTTTCAGGGGTTGCGCCTCCATACCAGTTTTTTTTTTACATCCTTTTCGCTACACTCACGCCCACACCGGTGGAGCGTCATCTGGTTGGCAGCACCTCCACCATTCGAAATACTCCATAAATATTCCACCACCCTCACTGGGTCTTGCTCCACCCTCCTTTTTCATTTCTTTTACTCTCCTTCATTCTGTTTTGACACGGCACTCCCTGTATTTTCATCTACACCGAGGATAGGCCCTTAGCATCTAAGTTGTAGAAAACCCCTTCAAAAGGGTGTGTCTAAAGTATATAGTCACAAATTAGTACAGTACTTTTGAGTTTGTGATTCATAATGATGGCTTTTATACCTGTGATTCTCTTCCAGCTCGTTTTGATGAGGTTCTCATTAGACACCAGGTGAAATATTTGGGGCTCATTGAGAATGTGCGAGTACGCCGTGCTGGGTTTGCATACAGGCGAAAATATGAGTTCTTCTTGCAAAGGTATTAGAAGTTAAAAAAAAAAAATTGATGTTCCCCCTTGCTATTAACAATGTGTATGAGTTCACATTCTGACTTATTCTCTGCAGGTACAAATCTCTTTGCCCAGAAACCTGGCCAAATTGGGATGGACGAGCAATGGATGGAGTGGCAGTTCTAGTCAAGAGCCTTGGGTATAAACCAGAGGAATATAAAATGGGCAGGTAAGTAATAACGTTTTTGTGCACGCTGTGGGACTCCATTCGGGGGTTCTGTGATAGCTGCTGAAAACAGCGTTGCCATGAAATCCCTTAATGGAAACAGAAGGAACCATTCACTTGTATTGTGAAACGGACGCCTATTTTACAAGGGTTCCATTCGTTTCTGCATTATGTAGCGTATAGAATAGCACATTCCACAAAGTTATTCTGTACTCCAAATATAAATGCAAACAAATGCAAACCTTGTGACTGCTTGTTTTTTTTCTATACGGGCTTTCTGTCGCAGCGCTGTTTTTAACTGCTGTCTTGGAAGCCCCCGAGCGGATGATTTACTAAAACGTGCTGTGTGAAACCACCCTAAGAGTCTTTCAACACATATTTGCATGAGACTTGCTGGCATGCGTATTTTTTAATGTAAAATAAGCCAATTGCAGGTCATGTTTGACTTGTGAGTATTTTTAAGATGGTGACACCAATTACCTCCACAGATTTAAGTTTCTACTAGAGGTATATTTAATTTGTGATTTTAGATTTGTACTAAAGTATATATCGTAATGTTCTTTAAGGGAATGTGTTACCAGTCAATGACCGATTCAATACATGATGTTTCTCAGCCGCGTAACTACGCAATCAAAAATCGCTTATGCCTGTGCATGCAAAAAGAATGCATGAAATTGCATTGATTTCATGTGTAAATACACGGTGACTATAAAGGTTTCGCATGTATTTACGCACGCCCATTGATTTTAGTGTCCAACCAAGACAGGACATGCTGCATATTTTTTCTCACGATCGCACCTCATGTGAAAAAGTAGGCTTTTATGAACAAACCCATTGAAATCCATCGGTTCTATTCACTGGATGTTACATGGGCAAAAATTGTGCGCAAAATATGTGGCACAAGTGCACGAACGTGAGCAAGCCGTAATAGTCTGACACTTCCTGCTCTGTAGAGAAAACTTTTCAGCAATCATCTCATTATCCTCATAGGCAGGATTGCAATGAAAATTGACCCTTGTTTCTATGTAACACAGGATCCAACATTCACAGTGGGTGATCACAGCTCCTCACGGGTTACAGAGCATGTCTTGAATAGTCTCCCATAGAATTCGATGACTCGGTCACTTTTCACTGTGTGACTAGCCCATGAGTTCTGCTGTACAGACAATAAAATGAAAATCTGCAATGAGAAAATAAAAATCGATTAGGGAAATAATAATCACTGTCTGGTTTTAATTGGCAAAAAAATATATAGCTGATGCATCTCCTTTAAAGAAAAAAAATCTGTTTCTTTCTTATGATTTGGATCATTTTTGTATTTTCTGTAGAACGAAAATTTTTATCCGTTTTCCAAAAACCCTCTTTGCTACTGAAGATGCCTTAGAAGTGAGGAAGCAGAGCATAGGTTTGTTGCTTTCTTACTATACTTTTATTTTACTTCGTCTGTAGCTTGTGTGCTCCTATGTCTGTTTGTGTCCTGCATATTCTGTGTATTTAGTAGTTCCCATCCTTATCGTGGTGTAAGCCCAGTGCCCCATTTGCTAACTAGAAACACAATTGTAATTGTACTAAAACAAGAGAGATGGCACAGGATGACCTTGGATCTTTAATTACAGCAACCTTCCTGCAGTCGAGGTGGAGAGGATATCATCAGCGACAAAAATTCCTACATATGAAACATTCCGGTGAGTATGTCCTCTATATGTCACTGGCAGCTGTCCATCTGTACATTCATGGCTGCATGTTCAAGACGTTTCTTGTAAAGGCATACATATCTTTTCTAAGTAGAACACCGAGTGATTGGTGTAATAAAGGTGCTACAACTGCATATCTCTTGTCGTCTCCGGTTGTTTATGAACCCAACCAGTTTATAGACTCTCTACATTTTGTTCAGAAACTTCACTGAGACTATTAACCCTTTCCAATCCAATTTTGGATTCCGAATTTCCTAAAAGGCTTTCTCTTTTTGCTGTTATACAACGGTGCCATCTGCTGGATAAAGCAGTGTGTGTGCGCCAGAGAGGCTTCAGCAGCGGAGTGGCTGGCAATGGACTGTAAGAATACCCTGTCGGACGTCTTCGGACATTGGAGCTGTACAAGCTTCAATCAGAATGTAGGAAGACGTCAGACAGTGGATTGGAAAGGGTTAAAATACATTTCTGCTTTAATAAATTTTAAGGCCTCAACCAGTTTTGACCATAGTTATATTTGTTAAATCTGTATATTTGGTGAACAGTGATCATCAGATCTTATTAGGAATGGGTGAAATGGGTTTTCTGCTTGCTTAAGGGCATATGGATGTGATGAAGGGGGAGCTTACACTTGGGACCCCCTTCTATTAGCAAGTGTACTGTACACCTAGGCACATTATGCTTAGGAGTACTTAGTACTGCTTTGTATTACATGGGCATAACACTAGATGAAATCTGAATGCACCTTCAACTCACCCCAGCCATAATAGTTGTTTGCGGAGGGTACAAACAGTGAGAGTACCCACTTGGCAACCATTGAGGTAGGTTCCAAGAGAAAGAGGATTTTCATAGTTGGACGACTACTTTTTGTGTTTCTTGGTTTTTTTTTTAAACATTACTCAGCTTTAATCAATTGCAGTTATTGCTGTCATTTAATTGTACTTGACGTACATTCTCATCCGTATAGCATAAAAAGATGTTGGTCACTTTACTCGAAGTCCAGGAAATGGTTATTTTGGTGTTTTTGTAAGTTCAGGCTTATTTTGGTGGTTGCTGGATTCTTCCTTTTTTATACTCCTGCAATGCCCAACCATGGATAATGTCAGTGTACCTTTGCATTATAGACTACTTTAAAGATGAAACCTAAAACTGCGCCTCTGTTTTACAGCCATAAAAATCCAGTCTTGGTGGCGTGGAACAGTGGACCGTCGAAAGGCTGCCAAAAGGAAATGGGCTGTGAGTGTTATTCGAAGGTCAGCACTACAGATAGTCTATTAATGGCAAATAACATTTTCTTTTATTATTCTGAATTGTTTGAATGTTCATAATATTGTGACAAATCATCTGCCGAAAAGAATGTTTAACCCTTTCCCAACGTGCAGCTTACTTGTACGACATACATCAGATGTTTGTGTATGGAACGGGCTCAGAAGCTCCACAGCAGGTGTTGGCCATCTTTGACAGCTAACAGCAGTCCTGGCTGTAAACCCTTTAAATGCCCCAAACTGCCCACCAGAATGCGATTGGGTGTGGTGTTTTGTTTTCATGGCAGCCTGGGGCCTACTGAAGACCCCCAGGGCTGCCATAAATGGTTGTCTATTAAAGTGTGCTTGTGGCACATCGTGATGGACTGCCTGTCGGAATGAAGTATAATGCAATACTGTGGTTGAGCGATCAAACGATCACAAGTTAATGTCCCCTATGGGGACTGAAAAAAGTTGTTTAAAAAAAATGTATTAATTACTAGAAAAAAATAAAACGTAGCAAAAGTTTAAAAAAAGCCCTTTCCCAGTCATCTTATAAGCCAAAAACAAAAAGTATCACTGCATCTACAAAAATCCAGATTATTAAAACATCCCAATATTAATCCCACATGGTGAATGCCATCAGAAACAAAATGCGCAATGCCAGAATTGTAGTTTTTTTTTGGTAACCCTGTATCCGAGGTTAAATTGAACAAAAAGCAACCCAAAATTTGTATATTTCCCCAAATGGTTTAAAAAAGAAATACAGGTTACCGCGCAAAAATAACGAGCCAGCTTACTACCTGATTGATGAAAAAATAACGTTTTGTAAAGTTTGAGGGTTTAAAAAGGGCGACAGAAAGCAATTTTATTTTTCTTGGGTAGTACATTAAAAAAAACTATGTAAATTTTGTTATCTCTGTAAACTTATTGCCCCAGAGAATTAAGATAACCTGTTATTTTTATTGCATCATGGAGGTCATAGAAGCAGACATGCCCCCACCCCCCAAAAATATTGTTTTTAAATGCACGGTTGCCTAGTTTTTCTTGCCCCACTTAGTCATTTTTTAAATCTTCCAGCATATTACATGGTACGATAAAATTATGCTATTGAAAAACACAACTCGTCCTGCAAAAAACAAGCCCTCATGTAGCTATGTAAGTGAAAACCTGGCCGATATGCGGACTTGTGAATAAGCCCTAAGAGCATAAGTGCAATTCGTCAGGGTACGCTGTATATTTATGCGACTGGAGATCTTACGCCTGCATATTTTGCGCACTCTGGCGTGTTTTTGTATGCGCAAATAAACTGCCTATTTGCACATGCCAAAAAGAAGGCACAAAATCGTATTGCTTTGAAGTGTAAGTGCACAGCAAATACACAGGTTTCCTGCGTATTTTGCACATATTTATGCACGCTTATTGAATTCAATGGTCTTCTGTCAGGCATAATATGTACCAAGATTGGAAATGCCGCATATTGTGTCACATGATCACATTACGTGAAAAAATGCGCTTGTGATCAAACCCATTGGATCCCTTTTAATTCACTGCGTATTGCGCACAAAAATTATGTGCATAATACGTGTCAGCATTACACTCATGAACATGCCCTTAGGCTGCTATTACACAGTACTGTTTCTGCCCTGCAAAATGCAGGCAGGGCTACACTGATTGCAACTGGCACTAGTCTTCAGTTCAGTAACTATGGGGAGTCCAGGTGCCAGCTGCAATCAGTCTAGCTCTGCCTGTGTTTTGCAGAAACGCTGCTGTCTAATATCAGCCCGAGGCTGCATTCACATGGGCTAGCGCCATATTGGGCTAAGTTTCTCGGCCCGATATCCTACTTGTCAACAGACGTTTTACCCATTGATGCGTGGCGTTTTTGCTTGAAAATAATGGACGATGTGTTTGGTTTTTTTTTTTTGCTTTTTTTTTACCCTGTAGTATCGCAGTAACATAGTATGTTAGGCTCAATTAAGGCAATGTCCATCTAATTCAGCCTGTTTGAACCCCTAGTTGATCCAGAGGAAGGCAAAAAAAAAACCCCAAGCAGCCATTTAGCTCATTTGGAGGAAAAAAATTCCTTCCGGACTCCATAATGGCAGCCAGAGTAATCGCTGGATCAACATTTGAGATAAACAACCCGCTGGTCACCTAATGTTTATATCCTGTAATATCATAGTGCTCTTAAAAGACCTCTAGTCCCTTATTAAACTCCTCTATCGATTTTGCCATCACCACATCTTCAGGCAGAGCGTTCCACAGTCTCACTGCTCTTACAGTAAAGAACCCCCTTCTGTTGGTGATGAAACCTGCTTTCTTCTAGATGTAGAGGATGCCCTCTTGTTACTGAGGCAGTCCTGGGTATAAACAGATCATGGGAGAGATCCTTGTATTGTCCCCTAATGTATTTATACATAGTTATTTGATCGCCCCTTAGCCATCTTTTTTCCAGGGTGAATAATCCCAATTTTGATAGCCTCTCTGGGTATTCCACTCCTCTCATTCCGTTTATTAGTTTAGTTGCCCTTCTTTGAACCCCCTCCAGCACTGCAACATCTTTCCTGAGCACCGGTGTCCAGAACTGTACACAGTATTCCATGTGGGGCCTGACAAGTACCTTATATAGTGGGAGGATAATGTTCTTGTCCTTCGCCTCTATACCTCTTTTAATGCACCCCAAGACTTTATTTGCTTTTGCAGCAGCTGACTGGTATTGGTTGCTCCAGTTAAATCTTCAGTCCACTAGTACCCCCAGGTCTTTTTCCATATCACTTTCCATAGCTGTAACCCATTTAGTGTGTATCGCTGTGAGAGAAACCCTTGCTCATGGGTATGACTCCATTCAAAATAATGGAGTTCATATTTGCGTGAGATTTGTGCATCTCATAGTGTACAAGACACTCACGAGTTTCACGCTCATGTGAATGTAGCCTAAAGGATGCTATTATGCTACGAATTTTGGCCGCCTGCAGACGAGCGGGTCGGATCCGGCGGCGAGAATTCTCACCGCGGGACCCGACCCGACCGCCTGCAGAGACGAGCGCGTACTCACCCGCGCCCGGTGGCCTCGGCTCTTTCATGTGCTGGCTGCCGGGCAGCCGGCGCATGCGCAGACCGGAGCCAGCGGCCGGGTGAGTGCGAGCCCCGCACAAAAATAGGACATGCCGCGGTTTGTTTGCCGCGCGAGATTTCGCGCGGCCAAACCGCGGCCGTCTGCATAGGAGTGCGTATTGTAATGCACTCCTATGCAGGCTTTTAGTGGCGGAAATCCCGCCGCGGGATTTCCGCCCGTGTGCAGGCGGCCTTAGAGCCAATTGCTGTGCTTCACCTGGACTTGCAAATTCAGGCCAGCAATTCGCTCTAAATTGCCAAGTAAATATTTTACCAAGAAGTAAGAATTGTTACTTACATAGTTTGACTGGCCTTAGAAGGCATGAAAAAACAAGAAGCAATACTCTCCTTTTTTCAGCCTCTCGGAAAACGGGCTCCGGCGATTCTCCCAGTATATACATCTAGTGGAAGTCTGGTGACCGCTGAAGCCAAATAGAGGCTGCAATGTCACCGTTCCAAACTCCTGCCATCGTGGTGCCCAGGATGTGAGCGCTGATGCCAGGACAATGGGTGGTGACTTTTTAGCTTCTGATTGGCTGCAGCAGTTACTTGACTTCTGCTGGATGCACATACCGGGGAGAATGGCCAGAGCCACTCAGCTGTTTCCTGGGAGGCTGAAGAGGCAAGTTTGTCATCTTGTTTTTAAATGCCATTCCCAGCTATTCTAGTGGGACAAACCCTTTAAACCCGCCATACATATTAAATAGAAATAGGTTGAGGGTTGAACAGCCATTGAACAAACAGTCTGCTGGTTCCACAGACTCTGCCATATAAACTTTAGTCCATTTTGGCTGTTAAACGTTCTTCAAACCAGTCCTATGTCTTCATTGACCCCAAGCAATGAGCGACTGATTGATTTTTCTGAGAATGTTCTATTTAAAGGTAGGTAATTTGTGAACAAAAGATCATTTATGAAAAATGAAGGCTCTTTCTACCAACTATTGAACGAAATATTCAAGTGCGGCGACTGATTTTCAGATGGTGACTGTCTGCCTTTGTTCAGCCCGTATAAGGCTACTTTAAAAAAAAAAAATTACTCAATTTCCATCTGGTGATAAGACACTAATGACTGACTTATTTTTTTTTTCATACGTGACTAATGACAGGCGTGCGTCTTTCAGATAGATTATACAGTGTGCACATGTATGATGTAATGGAGGCAGATTAACTGATTATCTCTGGGGTCTGACCTGGACATCATAAGAACAGCGTTAAGACCCACTGACCTGGACAGTGGGATATAATTAGTCTGTGGATAGCACTCAGTAATCTGAAAATACAGTATATTACTGTAGAAATTGTCCCTACATAACCTCATTGGTCAAGTCCATTCACTTCCTAGGTTACGTTTTTCCATTAATAGGCACCTCATGCCATTTTTAATATTATTGACAACTGTATATTTCAGCCTTTTTTTCTAATTTTATCCTGGATGTTATATGATTAGTATCTAATGCACATGTCAATCAGGACAAATGTAGTTTAGAAACCAATTTGGGGTTCTGCTGGGTAGGGTCATTGTTGCCTACTCTAGCAACAATCATACTAGATGGGTATATGTATTAATAAAAAAAGTTGCTAAATGTGACGTCTTACATGAACCAATACAGTTACTAATGGGGACTCTTGCTGGGCAGTTATCATTATGATTCTACATACTTGCATACATTATGACTTTTGATATGAAATGTTAGTTGTTTTTTTTTATTGCTGTGTGGTCAAGAATCCCAACAATAAGCTTGTTGCACACTGACACTCTATGGTGTATAGTGGATACTGAAGCCGCCCAGTGGGTGAAACCATGTAGTCATACATTTGCCATAATGGAAGCAAAGTATTGCATTCTAACTGACAATATGAAGATTGCTTGATCTGTTTTATACCACTTTCCTTGGAATAATCAGGTCCTGTTCACATTACATTTGGAGCCTACATGTGATGCATGCTCCAGAGGCATCCATAGGACTCAACTTACCCAATCTAAATCAAGGGAGTTCCTTTCGGCCTCTGAGTCTGTATAAGTTTTCTCTGCAGCGTGAAATAGCATTGTAGACTATGTTATTCCGTACAAAGGTATACAGCCTGAGAAACCCATCCTATAATGTAACTAGGATGGGTTTAATGCATTTCTAGACTGGAAGGCGAAGGGGTTGGAGTCTAACACCTAGGCTATTTTCTTAACTCGGTACTGTTGATTTGGCCAAGGTGGGAACGCTCTTTAAGGTGTATCAATAATGGACATGTGTATACTGTGTTGTATTGGAGCCTGGATGTGCGCACGTAATAGAGCTTTTTATTAAAATCTCTGACTTGTTCCCTCACATCGGCACAGCATGGCATTTCCATAATTTAGAAGTTTGTTTTAATTTCCATTTGCTGGAATGTGTTGAAATGAATCAACAGGAGATGGACAGGAAATCGCAATGGTGATAGAAACAGTTGGAAGGCCTTTATTTGCTTTATATTTAGAAAAGCTAAAAATACCTGAACTTCCTATGAAAGGAAATGCCCCCTGTTTTATGCTCTCCAAAACGAATCATTTTAACTTGGTACTTAATGCTTCAAGACCATATGGGAAGACCTTGGGCTGCTTTCACACCTGCGTTAGGCCTCCGTTAACGGTTTTGTGTCTCTGCTGCATTTTTTTGGAGGAGAGAAACGGAAATCAAACAGATTTTTTTTTCCCCATTGATTTCAATGGGGTTTAAAAAAAATAAAATAATGAAAAGCAAACAGACTTCCATTCAATCAGGTTTCCATTTTTTTTAAATGGAGAAATTTTGCTGCAGAATGCGCTATTTTTCTGTCCAAAAAATGGAAATCTAACAGAATGGCACCAAGCTGACGCCTTTCTGTTTTTACTTTATGCTTTTTTTGGAAACCACATTGAAATGAAGGGGGTGTAGGGTTAGTAATCAGGTGTGAAAGCAGCCTTGAGTGATCTTCTTTGCATAACTCTAAGTAGCTAATTAGCTACTAAAGAGTTATTGCAGGTGGAGCGGGATACTGCCGCGATCACTAGGAGAACTATGCAGCTGTCTTGCATATGCAAACAGCTGTATTGTTCTCAGTGCTTTCAGCTGGTGTCCCGCTGAGAACTGCCAGTGGGATACCAGCTGAGGGAATCTTATCAGCGCTGCCGGCTGAAATATCAGCCTGCCCTGCTGCTAAGTCATCGCTCATTTCTAAAAAAAACTAGAAATGAGCGATGAACGAACAGTGCACGAAAAATGCATGATCGGTAGGCGTTTAAACACAACGGTTATCGCCCAAAAGATGGCTTTTGATCGAATTTTGAGCGATAATTGTTGTCTAAATGGGCCTTTAATCTCTGCGAACACAATGTCTGTAAATAATGTTCACCTTCATAGTTAAACTACCAGCTGTCTACTGCCATGGTGAATTGATGAATGATGTTTTTCATATGTAATGCCAACTATAGCGGACAAGCTATCCGTATAGTACAGTGCAGGAAATAATACAACATCCCTGATTTCTCCGCTTTGCAGATGGAAATGCCTGTATTGAAAGTATTCTTCAGAGACCCAATCATTTACTGTATTTGTGCATCTTATTGAGCAGTCCTGAAGAAAAGCATTTTGAGTCCTTTAAAGGGGTCGTCTTGGGAAGAAGATGACACTTTAAATTGGGAATAAATATTGTAGCCTGAGAAAGTCACAGATAATTGTTGAATTGGTTAACTTCTATTGTGAGAACTGTATAATAAGGTTTTATGTTTTGTCTGTGTGTAGATTCATCAAAGGCTTTATTTACCGCAATCAACCTCGTTGCCCGGAGAATGAATATTTCCTGGATTACATCCGTTACTCATTCCTGATGACCCTTTATCGCAACATGCCAAAAAGTGTGTTAGACAAGTCTTGGCCTGTGCCACCTCCATCCCTTCGAGAGGTAAGCAGATGGAGAGATAAGTGATCTAGAGTGACCTGCTGGCTTGTCTGCTTTTAATATCGTAAAAAAAAAGGTCTTCTAGAAGGTAGTGATGTGTCCATCTATCTAGAGTAATCATATGTGCAATCTTTATGTAGATGGTAATCTCCTTACTAAGCTATTCAGATTTAGTGGTGGGCTCTAAAATGAAATATGCCCACAGATATTTTGTTACATTGTGATCGATTTGTAATAGAAACTTGTTTGGGTAATAACGCCAATGCATAACTGTATGATGACCCAGTATACATATGGCCAACGATTGTCTCTAGAGAAGTTGAATTTTTCACACTTTTTTTTTAAATTCACGTGATCAAATTCTGCTTACCTCTTACTTTAAGTATTAAAAGGTGAGCTTATATAGTGTCAGTGGGTATTCTCATCTTGAGTATTTTTGACATATTCACAGCATATGCCGTAAATATCTGATGATTGAAGGTCTGTCTTCAGAATTTAGGTTGTAATTACATTTACTTAAATGCCAAATGAATCGCCAGCAAGGATTATCATGAATGGAAATGCCCATCAAACCCCTCAAAGAACATTTCCGTTGTAATGGTTTTTGAGAGTTTTCTCTGTAACACAATGCAAAAGTAATTTATTTATTTTTTGAAGTTTTAAATCTTAACAATACAGATATATAGATCACATTTTCAGATTAGACAGTATATATGATAAATGTACAATAAAACCTGATATATTGCACAGGTCAAAGATAAACAGCATACAGTGAACAAGAAAAAAGTAACAAGGATCACCAATTGAAGAACTTTTCAAACCACTGCTTATTCATCAATGATTTCATAGGAGGGGGGGGGGGGGGGGTCAGTTATTTAATGTAAAGGAAATTTCATATTTTAATAAGAATATCAGACTGCAAAAATCAACTATTCTGACAGCCTTTTTTTACTTTTAGATCATACATTTTAGGATGCTTTCATATTCTTGCTATGCCATTTTAGAGCAAATTGTGATGCCAATATGTTGACTATACCTATCTTTGCAACTGTTAAGAGGTCTATTGTGACCAAATGTAATATAATACACCATATTGAACACTCTAGGCTTCTGAGCTCTTGAGAGAGATGTGCATGAAGAACATGGTGTGGAAGTATTGCAGACGGATCAGCCCTGAATGGAAACAGCAGGTAAAATTGCATGAAAATAGGTTGTGATTAGAGATGAGCGAGCATCGCTCTTCTTGAGTATCTGCGTACTCGTCCGAGCAAACGGGGAGGGGGGGAGGGGGGGGGAGAGTGATAGATCTCTCTCTCTCCTCCCACCCCCCGCAATTGCTCGGCCAAGTATGCAGATACTCGAAGACTGATGCTCGAGCATCAGCCTTAACCGAGCGTGCTCGCTCATCTCTAGTTGTGATGTATAGTTATGTTATAGCTTTTTAACTTTACAAATTTTCTTCTGACCATTCATTCGCCCTGTCATTGCCCCGTGTGAAGTTGCCAATGATTAGACAACCAGCAAGCAAACACTTATTTGTTGGGTGGAGGGGGCTCAGAGTGTCCCCATTGCCCCCATTTCCCCATTCCCAAATCTGCTGGTGAACTTACAGCACCTACACCATCTTGAGACAATACATTATGTGCCTGTGAATATACACTGCATGCAGTCATTTCTCAATATAAGGATGACCCACACAGAATATGCAAACAGGCAAGAATTTTATTGCATTGACGCCCACAGTTTGCTTCTCGCGTTCTAAATCCCGGACATAGCAGCAGAATAAGTCTCCGCTTCAGAGGCAGTCGTTCTTTTATTGAAGGATAACCTAATAGTGTATTCTTCAGAAATGATCCTCACAACCCACGTTTTCATATTCATCTTTCTAGATAAATGTGTGCTTTTTGATATGTATATTGTTTTTACAGCTTGAACAGAAAGTTGTCGCAAGTGAAATATTCAAGGACAAAAAAGACAATTATCCGCAGAGCGTTCCAAGGCTTTTTATAAACACTCGACTTGGTGAGTGATTTATACGTGTAGATAAAGATCATCAAGCACGGTGCCAGCTCCTGCGCCTCTGGATGTTTCGCTTATTGTTGCACTTGCATTGCAAAAGAGTTTCATCATATTAGTCGCTAATCTCTGCTATGCTCTTACATGAGCATTATATCTGCTGTGTTCTTTATGGATGGTATATTTCGAACATGTCTTGCTCATTTTCCCCATAAGTTCCGGGCTTTTTGGTTCATCCTGGAGTAGACGTCATAGTCCTCGTGATTGTAATATGTCCACAGGGGACAATACAGAGATCTCTCCCATCATCTGTTTATACCCAGGACTGTGACTGTAACAAGGGGGCGCCCTCTACATCTAGAGGAAGGAATGATTCTACACGATAGAGGACGAGGTTCTTTACTGTAAGAGCAGTGAGACTATGGAACTCTGCTTGAGGATGTGGTGATGGCTAATTCACTAAAAGCATAAGAGGGGCCTGGACGTATTTCTTGAGAGTAACAATATTAAGTGTTATAGTCACTAATTACTTTACAAGGGTCGGTGATCCAGAGATGATTCTGATTGCCAGATTGGAGTCGGGAAGTAATTTTTTCCCCCTAAAATTAGGAAAAGTGGCTTCTATTTCATGAATGGAGGGGGAAGGGGTGGGTGTTGCCTTCCTCTTGGTCAACAATGGAGGATAATGGGCTGAACTAGATGGACATGTCTTTTTCAGCCTTACCTATGGTACGTTACGTGACAGGGAGCCTGGTGAGCTATTAGTTATACTCGCCGGCTCCCATGATCCTGCAGTGCCAGCCACTAAAGATTGTGTCTTCATTGCAAATCTGCCTGTTTTGGCAGTGGCTTTTATGCCTCTCCCATAGGCTTTTATGGGAGATTTTGTGCCGAGCACTGTGATTAGAATCGGATTTACAGGGCCAATGCGATCCTTGGTGGGCACCGCAGGATCCAGGGAGTAGGTGAATATATAAAATAGCTCCCCCAGCTACCTGTCACGTCCCATAACAGTACCATAACTTAGTTTATGGTGCAGTTGAGATTTGACCGCTTCACTTTTAGACTCCTGTAATAAGTCTTTCCTTTTATACTCTTCGTCTCTATAAGATCGTTCAGTCTTTTTGGAACCCATCAGAATGGGATCTTCAGTGCTAAGTGAAACGCAATGGGTATATTGGAACCAAAATATTAATAGGATTACTGTTAGCAATATTCTCTGCACATTTGTACAGGGTGATGAAGAAAGCAACTAGCCGGGGGGCTACTCCCTAAAGGATGAGAAATGACCAGCTATCATTATTGCTACCCACATCATTCTAACGCTCTAAAGTCCCATTTTATTTTTCTTTCTAGGCACTGATGAGATCAATACTAAGATACTTCAACAATTAGAAAACCAGGCGCTAACGGTATTTATAGCATTCTAGATTGACAAATTGTTTTTTTATTTTCAAAAAAGCATTGAATTGATACATTCCATTTTTTTCAATGTATTCCCAATTACTTATAGAGCAAGAACATTTGGTAAATAGTGTCCCCATCACATTTCGCAAAAACACACACACACTATGATCAATTTACTAGGAAGCCAGTTCACCTATTAGGGCCTTCTCACAAGGAAAATGCAGCTGATAATGGTGGCACTGAGCAGGACTCTACCATTTGTGGTTGGTGTATTAGTCAGTTGTCCTCTCCTCGCTTCCCCTCTGTCCAACAGAGATGATCATGTGATCGTCACCAGTGAAGTTCGCCACAGCTTATCTCCCAACCACAAACGACGGAGCGATACACTCAGTGCTACCACTGCCGTCTGCATTCTTTTTGCAAGACAGTCTATAGTAGGTTCCTGGAGTGTGGGAGGTAACATTATTACATAGAGGAATCCCACATAGACACGGGGAGTGCATGCAAACTCACTGCAGATGTGCACATCATCAAACTATGAAATGTGTGCTTTCTTGACTGTGTCTGTTTAACCCACATCTTTGTAGTGCTCTTCTACTAAATTATTCATGTTGTGGGTTCAGTGTATAAACATGTGATCATTAAATGGCTACTATACAATGAATGGCCTCTTTATTAAAGACCCCAACCCTTTCACGATTGGAGCTTCCCAAGTTTAGATACATGACCCCGGAGTGCAGCATCAAATAAAGTGACCAAGTCTTACACAAATCAGTTTCAGTATGAACCTACATTAGAATAGGAAAATAAGGTGATAAGTGTCTTTGAGGCTTGGTCATCACTACTAGACTAGCCAGGGTCAGAGTATCAAAAACTTTGTGAGGTTTTTCTTATGCAGTGATGTTTAGTATACCAAGAAAGGTGTGACCAATGAAAAACCTCCAGACGATAGATATAGATGGGTAGGTAGATAGGTGTGTGTGTGTGTGTGTGTGTGTGTGTGTGTGTGTGTGTGTGTGTGTGTGTGTGTGTGTGTGTGTGTGTGTGATAAATATATAATATGGATTTAAGCAACTCTTTGACGAAAGGGGTCAAAGGAGGATATCAAGAATCTTTCTGACAAACAGGCATTGCATGGTCCAGCAAATTGTAGACTAATACAACTCTGGAGCTCCAGCTAACTTATTATTATAGCCCATACATGCTTATTCTTTAGTATGGCTGGGTTATAACAGCAGACAGTCGGATGTTATAAAAGAGCAAAAATTGGATGACTTGGCACTGCAAAAATACTGCCTGGTAAGATAAACCTAGATTTCTGTTGCACCATGCTGATGGGAGGGTTAAGATTCAGGGCAAGTAGCATGAATCAATGAGCCCTTCTGGTCAGTACTTCCATCTCATCTGTCACAACTGCAAGAAGGCTACTTATGCACATGGGCCAATATTCCTGCAAAACCGTTTTAACACAAAGTGAAATCTATACCATGATGAATTGCTGTTCTGTAGACCAAAGTAGGTCTAATATGTTACTACATGAGTGTCTAATCAGGTGGCCATTTACTGTATGCATTAGTATTTTTGGGTGATTTATTTCATTCTTACATCTGTATAGATATTTGGGAGTATATCCCAGCTAGAGGACTTAGAGAACATGTCAGCTCTGCCATCTTTGGTAGTACATATTAGCATAAACTCTAGAGTACCTTTTTCTCAGAACTCTTCGTTCCTTTGTTATTCCTCCTGGAAATGTGTGAATAAATTGACAGCTTGGCATCACTTTTCTAGTCAGTGTGTGTTCCAACACAGTATGTGTAATCATCGGTTAGACAATGTCAGGCCATTTAGTATCTCGCCAAGGGCAATGGTAATGCCCAGTTGTCAACTTAGTCATACATATTTTCAAGAGTTATTGGAATGGCGCGAGGCAGATATTCAATAATATGTTTTATTAGGAATGCTAGGACTTACTAACACAGGTATGTCAGGAGAGCTAACTGGTCATCTTTATGCCCATTTTGCCCTTTGATGGTTCGTATCTGCCCCTTCATAGTATTAACCAGAACATACATCTTTTACAGTATGCGGTGCCTGTAGTCAAGTATGACCGAAAGGGATACAAGCCACGGAGACGACAACTTCTGCTCGCTCAGAATGCTGCTTACCTTGTGGAAGAAGCCAAACTAAAGCAGAGGATCGACTATGCCAACTTGACAGGTTTGAATCTTCTCAATTTTTTTGTGATCACTACTTTTTTGTATTTTTATTAAATATTACTTTTTAAAGAGGTTTTCTTATTTCATGTTAGTGTTTTTTTTTTTAAATCCCTTACCTTTTTCAAGATCTCTGCTTGCAGATAACTTTTAATATATATTTTTTATATATATATAAATATATATATAGTGGGCAGTCAAAAAACTTAACCCTTTGCAATCAGGGTTTCCTAGGGGGCTTTCTCTTTCTGCCGTTATACAATGGCGCCATCTGCTGGCTAGAGCCAGTACTGCGGTATGGGACATGCTGGAGAGACTTCCGACAACAGAGTGGCCAGTAATCTACAGTAAGAATACCCTGCTGGACGTCTTCTGACATCGGCATTATACAGCCTTCAATCAGAATGTCTTTAGACGTCAGTGGATTGGAAAGGGTTAATACACTTCTCTCACTTCTCTTTTCCTTACCTTTATGATTATGTACGGTTTCTCTGCTGTGGCTAAACAGGGCATACATCGCTCTTGTGCGCTTGCCAACATTAATTACTTGTCGTCTAGTAGGAATAACACACAAATGGCAGCTCTTGGTTAACCACCTTGCTCATAGGATGTGTCATCCCTGTGCACCGCATATAGCTATGCATGCAAGTTCACAGGAAAGTGGCAGGGAACCTGGACAGCGGTGACTGGGAATGCTAGCCCCGAGGAATTATTGTTATAATATCAGACTGTCTGGTTTAATGTCTGAAAACTCCTGTAATTTATTTTTAGCCTTCTCTCCCTAATTAATTAAACCTGCACACTCCGCTAAACAGCATAGAGATAAGCCGGATAATGATATTAGTGGAAATTTGCCATCAGATGCTGTTTGGTCGTATGAGTGCAGCGTTGGCCGATACTCCTTCAAACATATTTATGGCAGCAATAGCGTCCAATTCTGTTAATAAAGTGTTCCACCGTCCAAAAGGGTGTGCTAATATATGTGCCATTGGAGAAATGTGCGACAGATTAGAACATGTGGATTTTAAAATAGGCAGCATTCCTCCAAATTCTCACTTTTTCTTTTCCTGCTGCACGTGGATGAGGTTTCCTAAATTTTATTCACATGTGCTATGGTGTGCTTTATTGTGGGTTTTCGGTGTGGATGTCCTATATGGAAAATCCTGAAGTCTGTGCTTGGCTTGCACCACCTCTGCAATGTTAAGTCAACACTCCTGTTTTTGGACAAATTCTATCTTAGGACTGGAGAGGGTATATTACCTGCAGTGGTTCTTTGCTGTCCCTCCGATTGTCAGGTCCAGGTCCCATGACAGAATTTTATCCTGAAACTGGAGTGTCACTTTGAAGAGAATTTGTAAGCCCCATGAACTGAAAACCTTTGGGCACATAGGAGTTAAAACACTAAAATTAAGGATCTACCAGGTTATTACAAATGATCTTCCTGATTTGAAACACTCATAGTTCACGTTTAATGACACTCTGATACATACATAGAAAAATGAACAGTTTTTGATGTACAACAGCAAAAATGTTTTCCACATCATAGGTGTTCAATGGGGCCACCTTTGTCACTGGACACACATGGAGCCTGTAGTCTAGTTCCTGCCATAGACGTCTTAGCGTATCACGATTGACTGACGCAATGTCTTCTGTGATGGGTACTCGCAGATCATGCATGGTGGGCGGTAAGGGGGGCATGTAGACTCTATCTTTAACATTCCCTCAGAGAACAAAATCACAAGGTGTAAGGTCCGAGGAACATGGAGACCAAGGAAGAAGTTCACTATTGTCCCCATCTGCACGGCCAATCCATCTGTTTGGTGGTCACCTACTGAGCTCACTACTAACTTTATTGTGAAAATGAAGGGGTGTTCGTCCTGTTGGAAGATGAAACCTGGGATTTTCTGTTCCTGCTGCAGCAGAAGCCTTATATGTAGCATGTCCATGTATGAAATCCCAGGGATTGTTTCCTCATGGAGCAAGAAGGGGCCGACTGCTTTCCTACAGGTTATAGCGCAAAACACATTCACTGCTTTTCGCGGCTTCATCACTAAACACTAAAGATACCATGAAACCATCGCATTCTATTGGAGTTTGCGTACTCCCGCAAAAAGCTCGTCGCCTCTTTCTCGTCTTGTTTTAGGGCCAATTGCAGTCGGTAGGGATAACATAGCCAACAGTCGTCTGAGGGATGTCTGATTCTCTGCTTGCTTTGATGGTGGATTTCTGAGGACCCCCTGTGAACCCCACATGGACGCGCGGTTACACTTTTTCCACAATTAATGGTGGACGGCCAGATGATTTTCTCTTACAGTTGCAACCATTTTCCTTAAAATTGGGAGCACCACTTATGAATTGTGTGCCTACTGGGTGGATCTTCACCAAACGTTCTTCAAAAATAACATTGCACACCAATAACAGACTGGCAGGCGTGAAAATCAAGGAACTAAAACACTCTTCCGGTTTTGTTGGCGGATATTGTTTTTTATATTTACCGCACAATAACTAGAGCAGAATAGAACGTTTTGAGCCTCATTTAGAAAAACTGTCTGTCAGTAGGTCTGTCCTTGTTGCAACCAACCACAGCACAGCTTTCATTATGCATTAGCAGCTTGGGAAGTGAAAGCTATGATGTGATTGGTTGCAATGGGCAACAAGGGCAGTCTAGTCTGTCTTTTAGACCGTTTTGCTAAATATAAATTTTTGAGTTTCCATTTATATCAAATTTATGTATCGAAGTGTCATTTAATGTGTGTTAGAGGGTTTCAAGTTAGGAAGACTATTTGTTACCACCCCATGTATCATACTTACCCTTTTTTCATTTGTAGTATGGACATTCCTAGATTCAGCGTTTTAGCTCCTGGGAGCCATTAAGTTTTTGGTTTATGGGGTTTACAGCCGCTGACGGATTCCCTTTAATCTCTCATAACGCAGGTTGACAATGCTCAATTTGGTTGTGTAATGTTCATTAGAAACAATGCTTGTGCTATTCCCTGGTTGCTCATTGCTGATCTAGTTAATTGTACTTTGTTAATTGGAATTGGCCCACCTCTGATGTCTGGGAGGTTTGGATCATTAGTTGACATATTATGAAGCACTGCAGTATAAATGTGTCTCATCTCAAAATCTGGAACAAAATATTCTTCTGTATTAATTATCCTAATGAGCCGGTTGCAATTGTTTCCTCTCACGAAACATGGAGTATTTGGCATCTTCAAAGGTGAAGGGTTTTCGTGAGACTAAGCGGTCCTATTGTTAGCTTATAGCCACCGAAGCAGTTGCTGTTCCCACCTACGAGGGCTTGGTGTGTTCAGCATTACTGACACGAGCGTATATATCATCCCCATTTTCACGGCCGGCCGATATATGCGACTATCTGAGGCATCGGTTTCCAATGCAGTCGTTCACACGGGCGTATTTATGGAGCATAAAAAGGGCAACGTGTGCGACCAAAATGTGCGCGGCGATTATACGCTGGGTAAAAAGATAGTTCTGGTTCTATATTTTGACTGATTTGCGTCGGCGGGTCCCATAGACTCCTATTGGACATGGGGGGGAAAAAGGGAGGGGAGGCAGACTCCTATTGGACATGGGGGGGGGGAAAGGGAGGGGAGGCAGACTCCTATTGGACATGGGGGAAAAAATGGAGGGGAGGCAGTTTATCAGTGTCCAACGCGGGGAAAAGCTTACCAGTGCCTCTAGTTAGGCTCTTGTGGTCATTTTGAGGATTTATGCAGAGCGAGAGTTTTCTTAGGTGCGATGTATTTTTTCACTAAAAACATTGCACCCGGTCATATGAATGGATGAGAAAATGCTAATTAAGCTCGGGAGTTGATTGTGGAAAATCGTCCATTCGTGCGAATTTACAGCGTAGACGTGTGACTGTAAAAACGCATACACTCGTGTGAAGGAGCCCTTAGCTCCAAGACTACCACAGAGTAAATTAGTTGGAATTTATGACCATTTGGTTACCTCCTGTAGATTTACGTCTGGCATTGCAAAATCTACTTTTTATAGTTTTTATCTCCAACCTGGGTCAGAAACGCTCTTTTCTCCTTAGGGAGAGCAACTATATACTATAAACTAAGTGAGGAGACTCAAATGGCCATGCTCGCTCCTTTGGGTAATATGCAAATAAGGGAGATGGAATAAATCCTCCACAGTGCCACCTATTGAAGGGCAGCATTCCTTCAAGTCAAAGTCAGACTTTTCACACAAGCCTTGTTACAATGACTGGGAATTAAAAGCAAAGCCAGACCCCTCACTAGCAAAAGCCAGACCCCTCACTAGCAAAAGCCAGACTCCTACTGTACACTGATGAAGGGCAATAACCCAGAAACAGCTGTCGGTACATGGGGTCTGGCTTTGCTTTTAATTCCCAGTCATTGTAACAAGGCTTGTGTGAAAAGTCTGACTTTGACTTGAAGGAATGCTGCCTTCCAATAGGTGGCACTGTGGAGGATTTATTCCATGTCCCTTATTTGCATATCTCCAACCTGTAATTGTTGCAAAATGTATTTGCAGTAGTCTTCTCTAAAACGCTCACATTGTTATCCTGTTGTAACTAGTAGTAGCAACACTGCGGAAATCTATTGTTTGTGGTTACTATAGCAATGAACAATTGTTTTGCAGCTGTTGAGTTTAAAACGACAAAAATTATGCAGCTGCGCTCAACATTGAAAACACTGGCACAACAAAAGGACGCAGATGACAACTATACCAAACAGTACTTGTGGACGTGATACAAAATGCATCCACTAAGTTGTGGTGCTCAGTTCCTGGGTGGATCCTCTTTGTATGAAATCCTCAAGTACTGTTTGATATACTTATCTCTTTTTGTTGTACTGGTGCTTTCACCATTCGTATCTACGTTGGTCTTTTTATTGATAGTGTGGTCTTTTGAGAAGACCATCTACTTCTTTGCAGACTTCTGCTGCGCACTACATCTAAAACAGTGACTGTTATATTTTTTATGTTCAAAATATTTTTATTGGGTTTCAAGAATATAATAACTTGACATATATATCGCTTCATATGTTCTTGAGCATTCTGTCATAAGATGTCATTCAAAAGAGAAAGAATGTACGGAAGGAAATAATAGAGTTAACTTAGTGACGATTAGTAGAGATAAGAGAGAGCAAAAGGTAGAGAGTTGAGGATAGAATAGAGAGCAGATAGAGGGGGTCGGTGGGACGGGGTGGGGAGTACTAGTGGTCTCACCAGGGTATCTTGTATTTGAGCAGAATGAACCGTGGGAATAGTGGAGTCAGGTTGGGACAGCTCCCGATTGGAGCCAGATCTTCAGCGCTTTGGAGTTGCGGAATAGTATCCATGCTGACCAGGTTGAATAGTACCTCTCCCTTTTGTTCTCGTCGTGAGCCGTTATTTCCTCCATTTGGGCTATATGGTCTACAGCTTCCAGCCATTGGATTCTCGAGGGAGATTTCCAGAGCCTCGGAATTATTTGTCTCATAGCTATTAGGAAGAATCTAAATGGGCTTTTTTTGTTTTTAGCTATGGAGCTAGGGTGTATAGAAAGTAGTGCCGCTTCCGGTGTGAGGTCTACCGAGTCCCTAAAGATTGCATTATAGAGGTTTATTATATCTGTTATATTTTTTATGGTTAAAGAGACACACCAAAGGTTAAAAAAATCCTTTTTCGGGCTAAAGGCCCTTTTACATGAAACGATTTATCATAAAAAAAAAAAAATGATTTAAACTATTTTTGAACAAAAAATCATTCTGTGTAGACACAGTCAACGATCGACCGATAAACCGTTCATGTAGGCGTAAAAAAACATTGTTAGCTCGTTCACTGATCGTTTGGTTTAAATACGGATTGTTCAGTCGTTCTCATTCACTTATACAATGTACGACTCAACGATTTGTTGTATGGAAGAGCCAATGCTTTATCTGCCTGTATGAACGTCATTCACTCGTAAACTGTCAAACAATAGGCGGTAGGTATAAAGTTAGTCTGAATTATCTAAAGATGCACCAAATTTTATCATACTGCATGAGTCACTGTGATGAATCTGGCACATTTTAGGGCTAAGGTTTACACTGTGTATTGGATAATATTGGTAAATCTGCCCCATTATCTCTAGTCCTGAGAACCTCCATTAACGTACATTTGACCTATATGTAAAATGTTTGTGGCCATTTTTAAAAAAAATGTTTACATTAGTTTTAAAGCCAGCTCCAGCCATAAATTTCACATAATTCAGGAATCTACATATATAGCTAAGCGTTCTCTCCTACTCAACCTATATTATTATATCAATATGTACCCTAGACTCTTCTACTTCCTGCCCTCTATTCTACTTCCTGCCCTGTAATCTCATAGGTATATCCGGGCAGTCAGTATAAAGGTACTGTTTACATGGCTTTGATCTGAGCCGGGTGACTAGCGCCAATTGACGAGATCAGCACTCATTTAAATGGCCATCATACAGGCTGCTGCAACTGTATGGGGTATGAATCATTGTTAACCCTTTCCAATCCACTGACGTTCTGATTGAAGGCTGTACAGCTTCTGATGTCGGAAGACGTCCGGAAGGGTGGTATTACTCTAAATTACTGGCTGCTCTGTTGTCGGGGGGCCTCTCCAGCATGTCCCATACCGCAGTACTAGCTCTAGCCAGCAGATGTCTCTATTATATAATGGCAGAAAGAGAAAACCCCCTAGGAAACCCTGAATCCAAAATTGGATTACAAGAGATCTGATCATCTGACAAATGGGAGTTTGCTCGTTTGTTGATTGATCACTGCCCTGTTTACTTCGGGCAATGATCAGGTGAATGTTTATTCACGATCATTGGCATGTGTAAAAGGACCCAAGTCCCGTCTCAGTGTCATGCCCGTTCTGACAACAAATGCCCAACAGGTCGTCCCAGCAATGATTGTTCCTATGCTTTTACACAGATACGAGCATTGCTGACTGAATGAAGGCAGAGCAGCCTGGGGATTATTCCGGCTCACCCACCATCATTTACAGTAAGCGGGCAGCCGTTCATAAAGGAATCGCTGCCTGTTTACACGCAACAATACGTTGTTCGGTTTTCTGCATGCAGTAACTGAACGACAAACAAGAAATTAAACTCTTCTCATTCATCGTTCAGTTGGTGCATGCATTTACACTGCAGGGTAATCGTTGTTGGATCGCAAGAATCATTCCATGTAAAAGCACCTTAAAATGAAGTTATTCCATTTTTTTATGTAACTGTAAGGGCACATAAAAAACACACCAGCATTTTATTTTTTAAGCTGCGATATCATTGCGTTTTCTTTCAATGGGACTTTCTAATGTTAAAATTGCATCACACAAAATTCGCAAAAGCACAAACTTGCGATTTCTGTGCGATGCGATTTTAACATTAGAAAGTCCCATTGAAAAAAACGCAGCGATATCGTAACATTAAAAAAAAAAAGCGCTAGTGGGTAAAAGCCCCAAGGGGGCTTTCAGACAAGTGAAATATCTCCCCCAAACTCCCTGAAAGATGCGAGTTAACCTGCAGATACGGAATGCCACTCCATATCTGCGTGCGGATTTTGGTGCAGAACTTTCCTCGTGTTTCATCACATCTTGCAGAACAATTCATCTCATCTGAAAGTGCCCTAAACTGTGAGAAGATGTTAGAGCTGGAGCGACCCATTAAAGGGGTTGTCCCGCGGCAGCAAGTGGGTCTATACACTTCTGTATGGCCATATTAATGCACTTTGTAATGTACATTGTGCATTAATTATGAGCCATACAGAAGTTATAAAAAGTTTTTCACTTACCTGCTCCGTTGCTGGCGTCCTCGTCTCCATGGTTGCCGTCTAATTTCCGCCGTCTAATGGCCAAATTAGACGCGCTTGCGCAGTCCGGGTCTTCTTATCTTCTCAATGGGGCTCCGTGTAGCTCCGCCCCGTCACGTGCTGATTCCAGCCAATCGGGAGGCTGGAATCGGCAATGGACCGCACAGAAGCCCTGCGGTCCACGGAGGGAGAAGATGCCGGCGGCCATCTTCACCGGGTAAGTAAGAAGTCACCGGAGCGCGGGGATTCAGGTAAGCGCTGTCCGGTGATCTTTTTTAACCCCTGCATCGGGGTTGTCTCGCTCCGAACGGGGGGGGGGGGGGGGGGGGGGTTGAAGAAGAAAAAATACCTGTTTCGGCGCGGGACAACCCCTTTAAATGCGTCACATTTCCCTAATCTAAGGGCGGCGTCACACGAGCCAGTGGGACTATAACCAAGGGATATATACCATAATATTTTAATAGCCCGCTCTTTTTCCCTAGACTTCTACTGAGTTTTGCAACATTGTAGAGAAAACCTTTTCCAAGCTTTGGCTGTTGCTACATGAAGGAAGATGCAGTAAATGTTCGCTGACTGTAGCACTCTGCAGCGTGACTCATATATGCCATTATTGCGGTAGGATGACATGTTCATTCATATCTGTATGTTTGTATTCCAGGAATCTCTGTCAGCAGTCTGAGCGACAACCTCTTTGTTATCCATGTAAAATGTGAAGACAACAAGCAAAAGGTAGTAGAGCATTGTGTTTACTGTGTATTTATACTGCATCATCCTTTATACTTCCTGTGCATTGGGATCCTATAGTGGATATTTGTATACATAAAGATTAATACTATGGCTCAGAACGTCACATTGAAATAGTGACTACTTGGGTTATGTTCACGTTTGCAGTGTAGACTCTTGTTAGGAGCCCATGTCACAGATTACATTGTATTCAGCTAGTTCTCCTTGTGCACTTTTTTCCCCTGTAAAAACAGATGGCACCGTGGTGGTAATGGAACCACTGATGGAACCCATTAGAAGTCAGTTGTAGCCAGTATCCGTCATGCGATCTGGTACTGCTTTGTGGTTTCTCTTCATAGTGGACACTGCAACCCAGATGTGAACAGAGCCTAAAATACATCAGAGGATCGCAATATGGCCAATTATCCAATAAACCTTTTCCTAACACCGGGGTCAGACTGTTCTGCTGTACTCTGTGCAGAAAGCGTCGGCGGTTAGCGACAGAAGTGCTTAAACCAAACCCCAGAAATGCTTCTGCTGATAAAGTAATTGGGATACTAGATGAATTTGAAAATGCAATTCACTACAAAGTTGTAGTGTTTTTTTTCACCTAGTTTTTGAACAGTCTCATAACTTGAGAGGTTTGACCTTAATGAAATATGTTATCATTTGTTAGTAAAGATCTCTAAAAAACTGAATAAACATGGGGAATTCACTTTTTAGGGACTTGAAAGAACAAAATGATACTGTATGATGTAACACATATTGCATTTTAATCCATTAAGGGCCAGCCTGTTTTGTACTTTAAGGACCAGACCTTTTTTTTTACCCATATTTTACCCATGTGGCGGTTAAACTTTTTTTCCTTCAGCTACCAAAATTATTTTTGCTGCATGTTTTTTTTTTCTCCATGACATGAGGGCTATTTTTAAAATATCTTTTTCACTGCCTTTTTTCAGTTATTTAGTTTTATTGGTGGTAAAAAGGTAAAAAAAAAAAAAAATTTTTTACATTTTATATATGTATAATTTTTTTAGTAAATTAGTATATTTATGCCTAAATAAAGTTTGGGAATGGGTTCCTCCTTTTTGTGTTGGATGTTTTGATGTATAATATGTATGGTTTTGGTTGATGTCTACTTCGGGTGATTTTCTGCTTTTATGTATATATATTTTTATTTTCTTCTGTAATTTCGTTTTACTTATTTATGGAATTTTATTTTTTATACTATCCATGTTGCCATGACATCATACAAGACCTCTAGGGGACATTCACTTGTTTGTTTTTTTTTTTGTTTTTTTTTTATTCAACACTTTTTTTCCCCACTGTAGCTGTAGCATCCATAGGCGCCCCAATTACATGGGAAAACATCCCCTGTAGTGACAATAGTCAATGGCAGAGCTGATCAGGGTCTGCTGGGACCCTGTAGCTCTGCTGTGCCAGAGAATCCCGGTGGTCACATGACCACCGTCTCGCATAATAGAAGAAACACTTCCACTTTTTCGTACATAGCGGTCATTGCGCTCCTTCGGGTTCTCAGCTGTAACGAACAGCTGACAACCCGTCTTGCTCTATGGCGGGGGATTAAAGCAGAGGCTTTAATCCCCCGCCATATTTTTATAAATTTACAGTGCTTGGTCCTTAATGAGTTATCTATAGACCTAACGTTCCAATTGCATGCTTAAAGTGTAATTGCCTTTTTTTTTTTTTTTTTTTTTAACTTTTGACACATCAGGATGATATGTCAAAATATTGATCAGTGGGGGTTCCCCTGCCGAGACCTTCACTGATCACTGAAACAAAGGGGCTGTAGCTCTCACCCAAGCATTGTGCCCCTTTGTCTGTCTACGCTGCCTGTCGACTCCTTGTAGCAGCTAAAAATGGCTGCAGGTGTCTAGGTTTCTGTCTCCAGCTGCTGAGAGGAGCTAACAGGCAGTGAAGACAGCCGAAGGGGCACAATGCTAGGGCGAGCGCTACAGACCCTTTGTTTCAGCGATCGGCGGCAGCAAGACCTCCATTGATCAATTCTTTTCACGTGTCGCTCTGACACGTCAATTTTTATGAAAAGTGCAGCTAATGTGCATTTAGACAAAATGATTAACGTTAAAAAAAAAAGAAAAAAAACACTCAGATGAGTGAAAGTGAACTATATTCGCCCAGTCTAAACGCGAGCCAAAGACAGAACCACAAACAAAATCGCTCTCGTTCATTAGTTCAGATTCTGCAGGTCTAAAAATCATCATTGGCTCCTTGACTTGTCCAGTTTAAACAGTAGTGGTTCAGTGCTTCACATAGGAATGTGGAACAAGAAGTGAATGATTCTTAGACGATCTGCCAGTCTAAATGGGCTGCGCGACTGAACTGGTGATGACGTCACCCGCTTGTGCCGAGGAGAATCAGTGTTAAAGGAGCATTACTCTTTCCGACTGTGAAGCCCCCAGAGATCTCTTCAGCCTTTGCTTTGCTAAACACATAAGAATGATCCATGTTTCTGTTCAATGCTTTTAGAAATCTGAAGCAGGCCTACTAATTGTGTGTGAAGTACTTTTTATAATTAGTATTTTTGTTTCCAGGGAGATGTGGTGCTGCAGAGCGATCACGTGATTGAGACGCTGACGAAACTTGCCATAGTAGCTGAGAAATTCAACAATATCAACATTAATCAGGGCAGGTAAGTGTGTGACTTGTATTCAGAGCAGACGTATCCGCGTATTGCTGCGTGCTGAATATAATATTTTATGGGGTTAAGTCTGAAGATTTTATTGCAGAGGCGACTTGTATGTTTAGGGTGGTTTTTCAGTCGTTGCATTTACTAAATCTGGGTTTTCACACAAATTTAAAAAAAAAATTTTTTTTTTCAGACGCTCAATTTTCTCACTTTTAGCTCTTTGTAATATTAGAGTCTGAAATTGTGATTTCAACTACTCCTATACGTACAAGTAGAAGATTACTGTTTACAAATGGCAGTCTTTACAACAGAACCTGCCTGCACTGACATGAAAAATACTCTTGGCTCCAGAAAGAGACAATGCTGAGTTAGGCACACGGGCCGATTGGCATTGCGAAATCCGGAGCAGGATTTCGCAGCAAATCCAGCCCTAAGAATGCTAGGGAAAAACATGATTTCCTGTCCACGAGCGGAAATCGATTGCGATTTTCCGTTCGCGGTAAAGAAATCGGAGCATGCTATGATTTGCCGCGGGATGTGCACGCCCGGCTTCCAATGAAGTCAGTGAAAGCTGTCTGTGTCGTCACTATAGCGACGGCACCGCGTCCTCTCAACTGAGCATGTGCCAGCCGTCACATTCACAGCTCAGGAGGCCGCATCGTCCCCTGTACTGCACATGTGCTGCCCAGCATATTGACAGCGCAGGAGAAGACGCAGGACATGTAAGCTGGCCTGGCACCGGGTCGAACTCCACTGCGGGAATCCTGCATCCAGGGTCTGACCCGCTTGTGTGCAGGAGGCCTTAGGCTAACTTCACACAAGCAAGCATGATATCAGGCTGTGAAACTCATAGATGCAAGGCATTTTTGTGCCCAAACCACTTCCCATCGCTTCAGGAAAGTAGCGATCCTCCAGCGCCAGAGGATTGGCAAATGTCTCCTGTTTTCAATGGGAAACCTTGCCTCACACTTGCCTCGCACACTATACGATGTTGCCGGCCCCATTGAAAACCATGGGCGAGGCGTTTTGAGGGAACACCCAAACATAGGACTTGCTGCAATTTTTTCCCCGCATTGGAATGCAGGAAAAAAACACTCTTATATGACCGCATTCAAAAGAATGAGGTTCATATTCGTGCGAAATATGTCTGTCTCGTAACGCACACATCTCACATGATTCTCTCTTGGCTCTGTGAAAGCGACCTTAGAAGAAAAAATGCTACAGAATTATTATTTTATGGGGAATTCAGTTTTCCGCTCAGACACGTCAGGCGTCCTCTCTGACAAGTGCTGCACTACTGATAACTTGGGTCTTTGTTTTGTGAATGTCACTGTTCCTTTATCCCATTTTGGTCTCCTGGAACACAAGCGTCTTTGTCCAAGACGACTTGTCACAGGAGTGTACAGCCAGTTACACAGTGAGGGGACCTGTTCTTTATCTATTCTTTTATAGGCCATACTCTGTTTTCTCATTATAATCTTACTGTTTTCCCCAGCATCAAGTTTACTGTGGGTCAGGGTAAAGAAGGCATCATCGACTTCACTCCAGGCTCAGAACTGCTGATAGCGAAAGCCAAAAATGGGCACTTGTCTGTGGTAAGGACTCTTCGTGTTCTGATCTGACTGTTGTCTTTTTAGGGTGCAGCCACATAAAGTAGATCCGCTGGGATAAAAATCAGCATCCAATCTGCAGTGGCAAAATCCACACCAAATGGCATGGGAATGCTCCCGATTTGCCACAGATTTCACACTTGCATTGCAAAAGGTGAAATCCGCCCCGAGAGTTTGCAGCATAAAGTCACATGTTGCGGATTTAAAAGTCGGACCGCAGGTCAATAACACTGCAGATTGTGTAAATACTGTGGATGTTGCATGCAGAAAATCTGCAGATTTTACGCCTCATATAGCTGTGCACTTAGAGTAACTGCACTCTTTAGAAACTTTTGACATGTCAGCAATTCTTTTCTTGATCAGTGTGTCCCACTGCTGAGTACTCCGCTGATCGCTAGAATGAGGGGGCTGCAGCATTCACCCAAGTACCATGCCCCTTCTCCTGTCTTCGATGCTTTTCGGCTTCTCCTGGCAGCTGAAGACTGACGCATAGAGGTCTATAGAAAGCTTCTACAGACCTTTTATATGACTGTATTAAGCTGCCAGGAAGAGAAGAAAAGCAGCCAAGATAACCTAAGAGGTGGATTCTGCAACCCCTCATCCTAGTGATCAGCAGGGGTCTCAGCAGAGGGACATGTGTAAGATTTCTTGAATGGCTTTTAGAGCATGCATTTCACTTTTACTACTATTCTTAATACAACCTGCATCTGCCAATTTAAAATAATACTGGCAATAGTCTTTTTGGCCAATGTTCCCTGCTGTTTTCTGTGGGATCCGCAATCTTATTTATGATGTCCTCTGATGTCCTAACTTTACCGAAACCAGTTGCGCTTTAACCTATCCAATGTAATTGAGTCCTACAAGTTGCCTAAGGGTCGTTTTATGCCAAACGATTATCGCTTGAAGAGCAAATGACGTCAAAGTTGGCTCATTCGCTTGTGCAGCCTGTTTGAACAAGCCAATGATGTATCTACCTGCAGAAACGAGAAATCCTTCATTTATTCATTCATTCATTCTATATAGAAGTGATTGAGAGCGACTGAACGAGCACTATTTAAACTGAACCATAAGTGAACGAGCCAACAATTATTTTTATGCCTCCATGAAAAGTGAATGATTGTCTTTTGGTCATTTACATGGCCTTTAGACTGAATGATTATCATTCACTTTTGCTCGTCTAAACGATAATCGTCCCGCCAAAAGGGCCTAAAGGGACATTGCTGCAGCTTAAGCAATACAAACAGCAGGGTGTGTGCCATGCATCTGTACAATATACATCTAATAACAAGAGCATTTCAGTACATTTCCCAATATAAGTGTTGTGTCTTTATTTTAAAGGTTGCCCCACGGCTGAATTCCCGATGATGAAAATTTGCAATTCAATAGGAATCTGGACTACAACCAAACTGACATTTTCACATCCACCCATTTCCCCCACTTGTTGAACAATTACCTGCTTTTATATTTTATAGTTACCAAAGACCTGCGCTGCTTAAAATAAGACAAGAAATCATTTTATATATTTGTGAAAGTCAAATATTATTATTTTATTTTTTAACTTGCTTTTGCACAATTGCGCCCCTCCCGCCTCCTCCGGCATCTTTCGTGCATTTTCTGCGGTAGGCATAAGGGTATTTCTTCACTAAGGTGGTAGGCTCTGAGTAAGAGGAGGGTAGAACGCTATTAGGCTCTTACTCGAATTCCGGAGAGGCCTTTTCCACTTGGCAGACCTACCTGCATATGGATTGGTTTGCAGTACAGGTTTCATAAAGTTCAATATTTTGTCTGTACTCAATGAAAAGAAACTTTTATTTATGCAATCTTAATCTCAGAAGAAACGTTAGGGTGTAAGAAGCAGATTTTATAGCTTTTATTCTACTTAAAGATTTATTGTACAATGTTTCTCAGCCTTACAGACGTCATTGTGGTGGTGTGTGACCCAGAGCAACCCAAAGCCATATGTAAATGAGTGGACTTTGTAGGACGTGAACAAATAAACCCTGGTCACTCGTCTTTTATCAGAAATGTCCATTGCAAGAGTTCATGTTTTTCAAATGTAAGAAATACTAAAATGTGCAATATATATATATATATCTTGTGTAGGGCACCTTAACTAACATTTGTATTACAAAGAGGAATCCTAATTTGCTCACACTTGTTTCTCTTTCACCAATTTGTCTTTTTTCATATCTGCAATTCACATTCATGGCTTCAGATGAAGTCGCTACATAGTTTCATCTACTGTCTATTAGAGGGGTCTGTGTGTTAACATGTCGCATGCAGTTCATAGGGTTCATCGATGCACAGTGGAGAAATCCTTCTTCCCATACATGAGGATCTGTATGTTTAATGGCAAGTAGTAGAATTGTGTGCAGGAGATATATATAATTTCACATCATGGAAGAGGAAAGTGCAATGAGTGCAGTTGGTTTCAGGAGAGAGCCTATGTGCTACCGCACAAACTATGCATAGACCTCTTTAAAAGGACCTGTCCATCTTTCTGACGTGTGTGTGTGTTAGTAAATTCTTGTATTCCTCATGACATTACAATCTCAAGGGTATTTTCTTATAATTCTGCATTGTGCTGTTCCTCTGTTATTCTTCCTGGAAATGTATGAAATTGTCAACTGTTACCATTCTCTGTGTCAATAGGACGTTCCCTTCCTCAGTCTGATTGTCAGCATTCATTAGACTTCATAAGGATACGCACTAATCACATGTTTAGTGGTAATGCTCTGTTGTCAATTTATTCATACCCTTCCAGGAGAAGTAACAGAGGAACCACCCAATGCAGAATGCTAAGAAAAAATGCTTTAGATTCATTGCATGAGAAATAAAAAAAAGTTCATTACTAGCTGGTGCTAACAGAACTCCAGGTCTTAAGAGTTTATCAGTGGCCTATATAGTATGCGTATTGGTTTCTTTAAATGTATGACCTCCATGAATAGACCAACCATTAACATTTGTCTAAATGTAGTTGCACAAAAGCTCTCCATAAGTAGTCACTCTTCACCACTGATGCTTTGACCAACAGGACTTTTTTTCGCTTTGGTATTCCTTGTATATTTTGTTTAGCCTCTTAAGATGAGGAAATGTTATTAAGCTTGTGAACCAAAGTTCATACAGTACACTGCCATATCCATGGAAAGAGAACCACGACTTCAGAACATTGCAATGCTATAAAGACATTTTAATTATGCAGTTCTTTTTGTTTTAACTCGTTACTCATATATTGCTTTTTAACAGAATGTTGACACACTACAGATTGGTGGTGCCGACTTTTTATCGTCACACTTCAGATACTGAGACTTAAAGTATATCCTTCAGCTGTACAGCGGTGAGCTCCATGCTTAAATGCTGAACATCTTCAGATATAACTTGCTTCATCTTTAAGGGCGCCTGTAGACGCTGTGGATGTCCCGCGGTAACTGCATGTGGATCACCTCTTATTGCTGGATTGCTATGGCTCAGTAATGATTAATGATCTGCAGTATATATGAGCGCCCTTTAGATGTGAAGCGGATTTCTGTAATGGCTAGTGAATTGGAGGATCGCTTCCTATTCAGTCAACAGAACTGCTTCCTCAGATGTGCAGGCGACGGATATGCTTTGAGTTGAATGGTTACCACCAAACTATTCTGCTTTCTTCTGAATAGGTGTAAGAAACAATGCTTTAACAGTGATTTGCATTTGTGCCTTTCTACCAATAAATCTGCAGTTAAAAAAAAACAACAATGCGTCATCTCCTCTAATATATCTGTCTCCATACTCTGCTGGTTCTAGGTTTTTTATGGATCTAATGCTTCCTAATATAAAATATATTGTTTCTTCAGTGATTTATTTTTTTTATTTTTATTTATTTTTTTTAATGCAAGGTTCAACAAAACAGTTACAGGGGGAAGCATTATCTTGTAGGGATACCACTACAACAGTCTATTATAGGCTGAACCTTCATTGACCAGTTAGATAAAAATGAACAGAGATGTCGAAAGGATGATGGGCTCACCATTTACCAGATGCAATTTCAGTAGATCGAAAAGAGCCTCCGCATGCTCGCTGATCATCCAAGATGGAAGGGGAAAAAAATGCAGCACTTGCTTTGCCCGTTGTACCATACCCCTGGATTCGGGGGCCCCTTTACTATCAGCCACTGTTTTGGTTTTTTTTTGTTCTCAATCTTTCTCAAGTTAAGGTTTTAAGTAAATGCCATTTCTCAAGCATGGATCAAGGGCAGCTGCATTGCTCTAATTTTATTGGCCACCTATATTCACTCTGTCAATACAAAATTCTGATGACATTGATAATGTGTGCAGACTGAGATGCCCCTATTAATTTGATTTGTCTTAATGGGAACTTGTGGTCCACTATAAGCACAATAAACTAAGTGATGGTGATGGGGAGGAAAGAGAGCAGTGTCTCATACTCCTGTACCCCATTCTTGGGGCGTCCTTCGGCAAAATCAGCACGCGTACAGCCAGCTTGACCCTTTTCAGAAGGGAGTGCACACGCATTCCCATCCATCTCAACCTTTTGAAAAGAGTCAAGCTGTCTATATGCATGCTGACTTTGCTGGGATACACCGCAGAAATGGGGGACCGGGTGAGTATGAGACTCCATGTCACCGAAGCTATAAGCAACATTACTTTGTTTATGGCACATAGAGTTGATGACAAGTTTCCTTTTAATGCTTTTGCACAGGACCAGATTATGGCTTCAGCTCTTTAGAGCCAAGGATGGGAGTGGATAGCACTTTATTTCGGAAAGCCTTTTCCATCACAAAGTTATTGATAGTGCATACTTTAGCTTCTCTTTGACTACTACATGTAAATGGATTTTAAACTACTTGACCACTTGTCAGTGAGTATGTATGTGAGTGCTTCTCATGCTCCGCCCCCTGGTGACATCATTGCTTCCCTTCCGCTGGTGACGTCATCAAAGGTCCTACAACATATATAAAACACAGAGCCTGATTGACAGAAGAACAACAAAGTGAGGGTTCTTGGAAGGGAAGGACAAAAATAACAAAATGAGAATACATCTAAGCAGTTATTATCTCACACAACTCAGCAGTTCTGACAGAAGACACTGACCTACTCCGACCACAGAGATCCAGTGGGTTGAAGGACCTGTGGTGACATCACTGTATTGGGAGGAGCCATTCTGCAGTTTGGTAGAAAGTACTGTATGTGGGTTCTTCTCATTCTCTGTCCCTTGGTGACGTCATCACAGGTCCTATAGGATATATAAAACACAGAGCCTGACCGACAGAAGAATAACACCGTTAGGGCTCTTGGAAGGGGAGGACAAAAATAGCAAAATGAGAACACAACTAAGCCGTTATTATCTCAGACACAACTCTGCGGTTCTGACAGAAGACACCAACCTACCACCACAACAGAGATCTGGTGAGCTAAAGGACCTGCGGTGATGTCACTGCTGTGGGAGGGGACAAGCTGTGTTTGTCTTGTGTGGGAAACCAGATCGATTGTAACAGAACTGTGTGTGTGATGATCATAATGGATATACCATGTAGCAGAGCTGTTCGTGTGGGAATCCAGATGGATGTTGTAGAACTGTGTGTAATGTATGGGAAACAAGATGGATGTAGTAAAGCTGTGTGGGAATCAAGATGGCTGTAGTAGAGCTGTGTGATGTGCTGTGTGTGTAATGCGTGGGAATCAAGATGGATCTAGTAGAGCTGTATGTGCTGTGTGTGTAATGTGTGGGAATCAAGATAATATAGTAGAGCTGGATGTGATGTGTGGGAATCAAAAGGGATGTAGTAGAGCTGTGTGTGTGTGATGTGCGGGAATCCTCATGGATGTACGGTGTAGCACAGCTGTGTGGCACATTGTGCCACTAAAATCACTGTTCCTATAATTTCCTAGTAATTACTAGTAGATGTATAAAAATCAACGGTTTGCTTTTCAAAATTTTCTTAAAGGCTTATTTACATGAACAAGATCTATCTTGCATCCGCAAAAAGCAGATGGCACATTGACACTGTGTGTTTGTTTGTATTTCACGGATCTGTTTATATTGACTGGGCTAGTCTCATCTGAGAAATCGAATCACAATAGTGGAGGCTGAGATTATTATTTTTTTTTTACCTTTTCTACGTGGACCATCAGTCTGTGTGAATAGCCTCACAGTCTATGAGGTCTGTATGCTGTCTGTGTGACCTCCATCAAACACTTTGCTGAGAAGTATACTGGTCTGAATCCCAATAAACCGTTCAACTTTATAAATTAGATAACCTGATCTTGAGGAATACAAATAATAACAGTGAATAGTTTGCTACGGGGCCCAAGCTTTTCTAGTTACACTGCTGGTCTGAGCTAAGTGCTCGTCTCTAAAGATTCGGGGGCCTTCGCGGGTGACAGGTGAGTTGCGGCAGGGAGCGAGAGGGAGAGAGAGATCTCCCCTCCATTCCTCCTCGCTCTCCTCTGCCGGCCCCCCGAATCTTTAGAGACGAGCGGGGAGATACTCGGCTAAGGCACTACTCGATTGAGTAATGTGCCTTAGTGAGTATACTCGCTCATCTCTAGTAGTAATCGATTGTATAAGGAGAAGCAGCAAACGAGCAAGAACCTCCTGATGGAAAATCTTCTGATGAGTAAACTAAAGAGATCCTCACAAAATATGAATAAGTGCTGTAGTTTAACAACGCCAGATGGAATGAGATGAGAGGGATTTTGCAAACACTTTATCAGGTTCTACAAACTGATCCAACTGTAAAATCTTTAAACAGAACTTCTCACATTGAACACTCTGTAGGCAACATGTTAATAAAGCAGGAGCAGCTGAGCAGAAGGCACTAACCACAGCAGTGTCTTGGTTGGTGCTGCACCACAGATCCCATTGAATTCAATGGGAGCTGCATCTACTATAGCAACCTGGGCTGCTCTGTGTTCAGTGCTTCCTGAGCTGACCGCAGTAACAGTGACCCTGAGAATCCAGCTGATTGGTGGATAGCTGAATATCCCGGAATACCCCTTTTAAAATGGTCATCAAATTGAGAACGAGACCATGTAAACCATGTCCATAGGGGCTTCAACTGTGTCCGTTAAATAAACCAGACTGCACATTTACATAGTAAACATTAGCAGTTATATTGTAACTATTTGCAATTGTACAATAAGCATCAACAACTTTAGCATTTGCCATACTACATAGTTATCTTTTTTTATCCCCCTTTTTAAACTTTGCCATCCTCTGCAAACTCTGCTGGCAAGCAATATTAAGTTTAAACGGAATAGTTGATTCTGTTAAAAATTGAGCCCACTGACACATACACAAATATATATCGATCTATATAATCAATTTTGATCAGTAAAGTATCAACTATATAGTGCCAACATTGATGGATTATCTTGGTGGACAAAAAAAAAATAAATTATGCACGACCAACTTGTTCTTGTATATCGTGCAGAGATTGATTTATTCTCCCAAAATCGACGCGTTTCTTCAGTCCCCTCCAACCCGTGACTGATTCATCAGGATGGGGAGATAGTATGCTACACAATTGGGTCCACTTTGATGATAGATATTAAAGATGTATTGATCACTTGTAAACCTCCCTTTTCTTTCCTTTGGGGGTTTTTTGTGTTGACCACTTGTACACTTCCCTTCTTTCTCTGGGGGTTTTTTTTCACATAAAATGGGAAATTTACTTTCCCCCAAACTAGATGAAACTTATATTAAATGGTCTGAGTTATGATATTGATTGGTTTCAGTTCAGTACTTGAAGTATACACCCCAGATTGATTAAGCCTAGTCGTGGTTAATGGATGCCATTCAAACTAATTCTTAACCACGTTGATGATATCACTCAGGAATCCCATGGTTATGATGATAACTTAAAGATGTTACACAGGCTAGTGTCAATCAGATACGTGTATCTCTGCTGGCTACCAGACGTAGGCATTAGTATGATCTATTCCATGAATTACTAGCTCACTGGGGTACTTCTATGTGGCTGTCCCTGATATTTATTCATAAACTATCAGTAGCTGACAGATGTTATGTAGCTACTTTAAATTCTTAAAGTGCGGTCACATGATCGCAGCAGATGGGAACGCCCCCTTCAAGGCTGCACATTCCGTGATTGGTACAGACGAAGACGAGCCCCCAATGAGGGGGGAGAGTTTGGTATACCTAAACCCTGACAAACCAGAGGTCTGTCAGTTTACTGTGGGACATTGATCCCGGCGGTTGCAAATTACTGTGGTGTGTGGGAATGGATAAAGAGCGCTATCAGAGATTACATCCTATTCCAGCACCATGTCAAAGCTCCTTTTAGTGATCCGGGTAGCAAACTAGGTCAGCTTTAGTGTTTGGTTACTACAATTGAGCCAAGGTATCTAGCTCTTTTGATTTAGACTAACCTTAAGTCTGACAAAAAGGACAGTAAGGATAACACAGTCTATCAATGGGCCTATAATATGTAGGCTCAACTGTGTGTTTTGACCGCACTTTAAGAATTTAAAGTAGCTACATAACATCTGTCAGCTACTGATAGTTTATGAATAAATATCAGGGACAGCCACATAGAAGTACCCCAGTGAGCTAGTAATTCATGGAATAGATCATACTAATGCCTAAGTCTGGTAGACAGCAGAGATACATGTATCTGATTGACACTAGCCTGTGTAACATCTTTAATTTATCATCATAACCTTAGGAGTCCTGAGTGATATCATCAACGTGGTTAAGAATTAGTTTGAATGGCATCCATTAACCACGACTAGGCTTAATCAATCTGGGGTGTATACTTCAAGTACTGAACTGAAACCAATCAATATCATAACACAGACCATTTAATATAAGTTTCATCTAGTTTGGGGGAAAGTAAATTTCCCATTTTATGTGAAAAAAAACCCCCCAGAGAAAGAAGGGAAGTGTACAAGTGGTCAACACAAAAAACCCCCAAAGGAAAGAAAAGGGAGGTTTACAAGTGATCAATAGATCTTTAATATCTATCATCAAAGTGGACCCAATTGTGTAGCATACTATCTCCCCATCCTGATGAATCAGTCACGGGTTGGAGGTGACTGAAGAAACGCGTCGATTTTGGGAGAATAAATCAATCTCTGCACGATATATAAGAACAAGTTGGTCGTGCATAATTTTTTTTTTTTTTTTTATCCACCAAGATAATCCATCAATGTTGGGCACTATATAGTTGATACTTTACGGATCAAAATTGATTATATAGATCGATATATATTTGTGTATGTTTGTCAGTGGGCTCAATTTTTAACAGAGTGAATAAAAGTTATATTTTATGCTTAAAATTAAATAGTGGACTCTCCCAGTGTTAGTAATCAAGTACAAAAAGAACCCTACTGTCACAGTGATTAGTGAAACAGAATAGCTGAGACCAAAAAAAGTTTTGTTCCCTCCCCCCCCCCCCCCCCCCCCCCCCCCCCCCCCCCACCCCCCCCCCCCCCCCTTGTCTTTTTTTTCTTTGCAAGAGCAAAGTTCTTGTTTAGTTCGATTTGGGATGAACCTCTCTTGGGTTCATTATTCAGGCTACTGCAGTATTTCTTTGGGGTGTCATTGTTCTACACTGCTGCGCCAGTGCCACTTGATTTGTTAGGGAGGGAGGAACCATTTTGCAACTGCAGACTGGCTCAGTTAGTGCCAGTATCGATTCTCGCCTGCTGGAAAAATATCCTTTGCCACTGTACATGGGACACATCAGGAGTGTCAGTCCACAAAACCAGCAGGACACATCTGCAACATAGTACAGGAGCAGGAATCTGGGCCCCTAATGGTGCAGAAGGGGGAATCTCTTAACATCTAAAATTCACCACCAAGCCCGCTCCCTCCGATCTGCTAATGAAATCAGACTGAGTGCCTCTTTAATTCGAACCTCTCATTCCCACCTCCAAGACTCTCAAGATCAGCAGCTGTCTTCTGGAACGCACTACCAAAAAATATCCGGGCAATCACTGACACGCTAAAGTTCAGACATTCTTTAAAAATGCACCTCATCAGGGAGGCATACAAATCCCCTAAACCAAACACTCTGTACGCACCTGATAACATGCTCCCTGTCTCCACAGACTGCAATCCATTGATGGCCGTAATCAACCAGCACCTGCAGTCATCCTGATTGCGCCACTATATGGCCTGACCATTGTCTATGTGTATAGCATCCCTCACTCTCCAACTCTCCATACCGGGCACATCTCCAGCCCCTTTACCTTCTGTATCACCCCATTATCTGTAGTATGTGAGCTTGTTGGAGCAGGACCCTCACCCTATTGTTTCCATCAATTGATTACTTCATGTAACCGTTGTCTTGTTTTATTTCCCCTGTATTGTAAGCGCTGTGGAATATGCTGGTGCTATTAAATAAAGATTATTAACACACCAGCAGCTAGCTCAACTGCATTCTGCTTATTATCCCAAACCATTGGCTTCCAACGTGGCATTTCTCTCCGCTCCTGCGTGCTCAGCCGTTAGTGTGGCTACCCACTCAATATCATTCGGCAACTTCCCACGGCTCCAACAGTAAAGGAATGGCTCGCTAGTGCTTTTCCCTTCATGCTCTGATTCTGCCAACTACACCAAATTGTGTTGGTGACCCCATGAGACAGGTAGACTAAGGCAGAGCACATGATGTAGCAAGTAGCAGCAGTCTTTACTTAGCTGATTCAGTGGTACAGAATGTCTGAATTGGCACACAATTGCAATACTTTTTTTGATTCTTAGCCCATGTGGGATCAAGTCACAGTCTCTCTTACTATTTAACAGACTTGGTGTAGCTCTGGATGGGACATATTCAACAGGTCACAATGGTTTGCACTCTCAGCGCCTCTAGGGTGTAAGATTTTACTCCCTCAGCAATATAGCAGGTTATAAACTAATTTGAAGCAGGTTATAGTGCCACAAGTGTTGCCTAGATTCTTCTCTAAACACGGGGTTCCAAGTCTTTCACATAGCCTAGTGTTTTTGGCAGGCTTTAGGGCTTCTCTTGCAGCTCATAATTCAGGCTGCCCTCACCCAGTCTTGCAAAGATCTCGTACTTGCTGGCATACTTAACCAACATGGTAGCAACTCCATCTTACATGCCCCAATCTGCCCTGTTTTTTTTTTTTTTTTTAACTAAACAGCTGGTACCACCCTGCAGGGTGAGGCATACCCTACCATTCATCGGACAGAAGGTTACTAGTTAAGGAAACACAATGGCCACCAGACTGAGAACGAGACAACACGCAATGTCTACGCATGCCACAACAACGCCGGTTACATAAACCTTACTACACCTTCACGTACTAAACCTTAGCAGTTCTACCATAACAATTTGCAGTGGAATAAACTTCACCAACTTTAGCATTTATCCTATTACATAAAGTTAACGTTCTATCTCCCTTATTCATTGGTATGGTAACGTTTATGAACTCTGCTCCTTTTGCACCTTATTTTTTATGCCGTCTTTTTATTTGATGACAATTATAAAGCATACATACTAATTAAAAGAAGACTTTCAGGTCTCTGCCTTAAAAAAGTGTACATTCAATGTGTGCCGTTCGGGTCCCACTCAGTGATTGGTTCATCGAGTGCTGGCTCTGATTGGCTGAGGCTGTGTTCCTGAACCAATCACAACAATCTCTTGCTGGAGGTAAGGTATTCAAGCCCTGTTACCAGGAAGGGAATGCTCTCACAGCGCTAAGGACTACATGGAAGACTGAGGGACCCGAACGGCGACTGCTAGATGCGTATTGGGTTTTTTTTTTTGGTTTTTTTTTTTTAAAGTAGTGTAGCTAGGGCTTATTTTTTTTTTGGGGGGGGGGGGGCTTATTTGAAAATCGGGGTAGGTCTTATTTTAGGGGAACACTGTAGTATCCTACATAGTGAATGCTGCATGCAACTTATTGAATCACATAAAATGTAATTTTAGTTCATGTAATTACGCGAAGACTGCGTCAACAATGCCTACTTGTGACAGAGTATCTGCTAAACACACCATGTAAACATAAAATAGGAAATTGGCTACCCTGGCCTTGGATGGAACCGTAGGTAATATTCCTTAAAGGAGTTGCCCTATCTCAGTGGAGTCCCGTTGGGGTTGTGGGCAGTAGTGTGTACAATTCCTCAAATATGAGTAGCCGTATAGAATAGTGGGTAGCGAAGTAAACCTATGATGGACACCAGGTTTATCTACACCTCTATTTCATTTGTATTTTTTTTTCTCAGGATGAGAGGGATCTATAAGTTATGGTAGTAATCCTTCATCACTTAGGTACTCTATTGCTACTCATCCCTCAGCATTCAATTCCTTATTCAACTTAACTCAATTGAATTGAGTATCCGAAAATCTGCCCCACTAGACTATATGCAGCGCTTCTAATATACAATATATTAGGATTTTGCCTACAACGGAGTCGTCTCCAGAGGATATTCAAGGCGCTATCCTCTTCTTCATAAATCAAACTGCTACATCTGATGTGTGAAGTCCACAATATGATGTCAATAATGATGTCACACGTGACCCAAGCATTCTAGATCTCATCATCCTAAAGCTGATATTTCCCATTCCGTCTACTAGGCCGCAGCTGCTCTCTTGGAGTCATATTTGACTCGGTTTCCTTAACTACTTATATTCAATTACTTACACGCTTATGTCACCTGCACTTCAAAAATATCTCCCGAATCTGCCCTTTTCTTATTGTAGAGGCATCAAAAACTTTTATTCTCGCCCTTATTCATTCTCAGCTTGACCACTGCAACTCACTACTGATCAGTTTTCCCCTCTCTAATCTATCCTGAATGCAGCAGCCATACTTCTCTCTTTGTCCAGCCACTACACTGACTCCTCCACACTCTGCTGGTCACTACACTGACGCCTCCACCCTGGGCCTGTCCCTGCATGGACGTCTCCACCCTGGGCCGGTCCCTGCACGGACGCATCCACCCTGCGCCCGTCCCTGCACGGACGCCTCCACCCTGTGCCGGTCCCTGCACGGACGCCTCCACCCTGTGCCGGTCCCTGCACGGACGCCTCCACCCTGTGCCGGTCCCTGCACGGACGCCTCCACCCTGTGCCGGTCCCTGCACGGACGCCTCCACCCTGTGCCGGTCCCTGCACGGACGCCTCCACCCTGTGCCGGTCCCTGCACGGACGCCTCCACCCTGTGCCGGTCCCTGCACGGACGCCTCCACCCTGAGCCGGTCCCTGCACGGACGCCTCCACCCTGAGCCGGTCCCTGCACGGACGCCTCCACCCTGGGCCGGTCCCTGCACGGACGCCTCCACCCTGCGCCGGTCCCTGCACGGACGCCTCCACCCTGGGCCGGTCCCTGCACGGACGCCTCCACCCTGGGCCGGTCCCTGCACGGACGCCTCCACTCTGTGCCGATCCCTGCACGGACGCCTCCACCCTGCGCCGGTCCCTGCACGGACGCCTCCACCCTGTGCCGATCCCTGCACGGACGCCTCCACCCTGCGCCGGTCCCTGCACGGACGCCTCCACCCTGCGCCGGTCCCTGCACGGACGCCTCCACCCTGTGCCGATCCCTGCACGGACGCCTCCACCCTGGGGCGATCCCTGCACGGACGCCTCCACCCTGGGCCGGTCACTGCACGGACGCCTCCACCCTGGGCCGATCACTGCACGGACGCCTCCGCCCTGTGCCAGTCACAGCACTTGTTTTTCATTCAACATAGAATATAATTTAAATTCTTCAGTCTCATCCATAAAGCTCTCCAAAATGTTGCACCGCCCTATAGCTTTCCCCTTCACTTCTGTCTACCACCTTACCTGTGCTCTCCACTCTACCAAGGCCCTTAAACTAAGTTCCTCATAAACCGAACCTCCCACTCCTGTCTCCAAGATTTTTCCTGAGCTGCACTAGTTTTCTATAATGCGCTACCCAGACAACCAATCAGGCTACTCACCAACGTCCACAACTTCAAGCATTCCCTAAAAATACATCTCTTTGGGGAGACCTACCATATTCCCTAATGTAACTCTTTTTTCCATTTACCCCACTTCTATATATTCTCTTGGAAATCTGACACTCTTCATCCCACTGTATCCCCCATACACTCCATTGACTTCATATCTGTGCATACACCGATACCAGCTGGTGACCGGCTCATATAGTTTTATGTATAGAAGACGGCTGGAGCATTGTAGAGAACAAGCACTTGTATCTCTTGTGTCAGCCATATTTCTTAGTTTATAAGCTCTTGTGAGCAGGGCCCTCACCCCTATTATTCACATTGTATACTGGTTTAATACTCTATGTCTTTTGTCCATGTTCCCTCTGACTTGCGCTGCGGAATACGTTGGCGCTATATAAAGATTATTATTCTAATTCTTCTCTCGTTTATCTATCCCTGTTGCTAAGACGACTGTGTTTATAGTTGGAGTGAGCCACCTTGTGGGGAAACTCATCATTGCACTTGTTTAGGCAGAGTACTAAGGAGAGCGCTGCTTACATTGTGACAGTTTTCACTGTTTTTTATAGAAATTGCCATAGTTTGCGCCTGCTGAAAGAATCAGGTAAGAACAAAAATAATTGTTGGTCCTTATAAGAATCATTGTATATGGGATCTCCTACTAGTTATTTGCTATTAGTACAAGTAATCGGGGGGGGGGGGGGGGGGGGGGCAGCTCTCTAGATCTCATCTGGATAGCTAATGTTTAGTATCAATGTGGTTTGATGCATAATATTATAGAAAGGTTGCAACATAGTAGCTATATATTAGCTGTAAGAACAATAACCCTATGCATAATTTCACATTGGGCTTCGTTATCAGCCAAATCCCATTGTTGTTTAAGCGTTTGCCTAAAAATGTATGCACACAAGCCTGAGGCCGCTTTCACACGGGACTGCGCGATTGTTGAGCGATTCGAGAGCGCGAAAAAATGCAGAATTACAAAAGCCATAATTTTCAATGTCTTCATTCCCATGTGCGATGTTTCCTGCCATGTGATGTTGCAAGTAAATCGCTGCGTGCCCTTATCTTTCTGCACTTTGCTATTTTTTCTCGCCCATGTTTCCCTATCGAGCCTCCGATTTATCGCATCACAACGCACGGATTTGCGAGGTACTGCGTTTTTAATATCAGCAACTCTTGTTGCAGTCTTTCACGCAAAAAAAATGCGTGAGAAAATTGCAGTCTGCAGCCATGCGATGAGAGATTATTTTCCAGGAAAAAGCATCGCTGACATCAGGTGGGGTTTATACCTGTCAGACAAGCCCCGGATAATATTCGTCAAGTGTTAAATATCATGGACCATGTTTCCAATACAAAAGCCCAGACGACCTTATTAGCATTAGACTTAGAAAAGGCCTTTGATACAATATGGAGGAATTATTTATTTTGGGTTCTACAGTGCATTGGAATCCAAGGGCCCTTCCTCTCTGCACTCTTGGCCATCTAGCCCATACCTTCCACACTTCTTAAACTACCCTCCACAAGAGTTACTCCTATACAAATTAACAGAGGAACCAGACAAGGATGCAGAGGCCATTTGCAATAACCCTAATGTTAAGGGGGTGAAGTTTGATGGTCATGAATATAAATTAAGCCTATTTGCGGATGACCTCCTGCTAACCTTATCCCAACCCTTATTGACTCTGCCGAACTTAATGTCTATTCTAGACACCTGGGGGCTCCCTCAGCCCTCCGAGTAAATATAGACAAATCAGAAGCATCTTATATCAATACCCCAGAACATGTTAAGAAACTGGTCGACCTCAACTTGTAATTTCAACAAAAACAACATTATATTACATACATGGGTGTTAATATCACTACTTCAATACATTCTCTGAATGAATGGAATTAACACCCCCCTCTACTTAAAAAAACTTGCATCGGACCTGCTGAAATGGGATAAGCCCTACTTGTCATGGGTGGGTAGGATTAACGCAATTAAAATGGTAACTTTGCCAAGAATACTCTATCTCTTTAGATACTTACCGATACCTATCTCTCTGCCCACCCTCAGTAGTTTCCAACATACCGTACTTCAGTTCATATGGGCCAACAAACGTTCGAGGATCAAACATACTATAATGTATTACCACCGATGACTGGGAGGCCTCTCGGTGCCCAACCTAGTTAAGTATTGCAAATCTGCGCGATGAGCCCAATGGGCTATATGTTTAGGTAGCACAAATAACTCGCTCTGGATGGACATTAAGAAAAGACTCATAAATCCGCCCCTGATACCATCCTTAACTTGGTCCACGAACCCTCTTTCCTCAAGATTGCTGAAAATGAGCCCCTTCTCTTACTATTCCCTTCTGCTGTGAAGAAGTACCCAATTTAAATATAACCTGTTCTCTAAGCCCTCACCGATGCTACTGATAATCCCTAAACCGCAATTCCCACCAAGTCTGGACCTAGCTTGCTTCGTATGGTGGAGATCCAATTGCATAACTATATTATGCCTTTTCTACTATAGATCAAAATGTAGTACCAAACAGCAATTCATGGCCACATTTAAGCCACCCACACAAGAATACCATCGGACCTTCCAGGTGGTCCATTTTTTCCAATCCCTACCTCAGCCCTCTGTTCTCCCCAACCTCACCCCGTTTGAAAACCTTTGTGCTAGCGACCCTTCTTGGAGAGCAACTCTTATATATATATATCATGCTGAGCCAACCTGTAGCCCGGGAAAAACTTCAGTTTATGAAAAGGTGGGAGGAGGACCTGGGGGTGGAGTTGACTTTGGAAAGATAGCAGCACTGCCATTCCATGATTTCTAAAGGTAGCCAGCAGGTTTCTCTTATGGATACGTTGGTTAAAATTCTTCATAGAACATAATTAGTTCCACTTAGAATCCACCATGCATACCCATCTTCCTCCCAGCTTTGTTTTCCAGGGTGCTGGGAGGTTGGGAATATGCTCCACACTTGGTGGTCTTGCCCGGAGGTTGTGGAAGCAAGTCCATAATTTAATAAATCAACTGTTTGTGGGCCCGATATCTAAATCTCCCACAGTTTTCCTTCTAGGGAACCAACCACCGAATCTTAAATTCAGAGCCCATCGGCTTATTCAGGTCATTTGTATGGGCGCAAGGATTCATGCTGCTTGAAAATGGAAAACCCAAAGCCTGTCGTTTCCTGAGGTGACCAATAGAATTTCCACAATCATGCTCTACAAAAGGATCCATGCTATCAGAACAAACTCTACCCAATTTCCTAAATACATGGCAGTCCCAGATTGACCATTTAGAGGTTCTAGGACTACGCTATAATTTATGTTCTACCTAACCACCCCACCAGAAACCAACTCTCGACATTTAGTATACAAACATTAGGGAATTGATATGGATCCTTGTTATACTCCTTTTGTTGGCCCCTCCCAGTATTGTATTTTTACAGATATAATGCTATAGTAAAATCTATAGTACTTCAGGCCAATTGATAATCGGTCCTCTGCATGGGGATTAAAGAATATTTTCCACAAAATAATACTGGTGTACATTTTCCATAAAAACCAAAACTAAATAGCATCGCCAATGCTCAAACATTGCATGAGCAAATATGCAGTATCACCGTGAGTTTCTTGTTTCTACCGCGCTCGCCTGTGTGAAGTTAGCCTGACTATTTCTGTAACTCCCATAGTAGTGAATAAAGAGAAAACGCATTTGAGCAGCCACTTCTCCGTTCATTCTCTGCCTGGATACCGTGCTAGAGGCCACCTTACCAGGTGGGACAGGTGACCCCCATTCTTGCTTCAGGCCCCAAAGGGGGAACCCATACTAATAACACATTTATGACATATTGTGCAGCTATGCTATCCGCTTAAAGAAGTTGTGTTAAGAGTAGAAGTAATTCCCTAGATACAGACTACTACGACCCCCACTGATCATGAGAATAGATTCCCAAAAGTCCCCAAGTGAAGGGGGTATCTGTCGCTCATGTGCAGCCCCATTCATTTCAATAGGAGCACCAGAGATATCTTGGACTATCATTGGCGGTCTCATTGGTCACAGTAGATGGGAAGAGCTTTCTCTATCTGCTTTGTCCATAATGCTTGGGAGGGGGCACTATGAATATATTTGTAAAAGTGGAGCAGTGATAAGCAACAAGAAGGTTGCAGTTGTAGGGCACCCACTGTTTTACAGCCCATGCAAATGGCTGTATTAGGGCTTAGTTGTGTACCGAGCAGTAATAGGGCTTCCATAGAGATGCATGAAACCTTGACTGCACCTCCTATGCTTATGGTTTTATATGAAGGAATACGGGGTGGGGGGGATGCTGTACACATTGCTTGTAGAGGAGAATATCTAGAATTTATTGTCTTCTATGGGAAAATACTGCGATATTGAATATCTGATTATGCGATCAGTTGACAATCCTTTACTGTTGTAGAAAGTTATCCATTGTTACCAGCTGAGTGACCTTTATTGACAGATTACACATTCCAGTACTGGAACCCTTTCATCAGTGTGAGTCATGCAGCAAACAAAATGCGTGCTGGGGGATGGTTGGTTGAAGATCCACCACATTTAATATATTTTTCATCATAAATCTTATCCTCAAAGTCTGTTTATGCAATGTTAGCCATCAATCCTGATATTGTCGCGGGTGGAAGTGTAGCGATGCAGGATTCAGGATACGATGCCGTGGGTGGAGTACCCAAAATGTATCATATTTATTTAAGAATACAGAAATATAAGTGAAGAGTATAATAACTGTTAAATAATTGAACTTTCACCTTCGAGTACCTAAACGCTATCTATTGCTAACTAAAACCTAGGATCAGTAAGACGATGTGAACAATCTGTGACAACAGCAATACTCGGTGAACAATGACAATAACACTTCGCTAATAATGGACAGTTTCACGAAAATACAGGTCACTGAATATAATGCATAGATTCCCCTTTTTAGGGTTAATACTCCAATGCAGGCCAGGCAGAGTGGTGCAGAGTCGAGAGAGTCACTTTACACTTCTTCATGCTACTGACAAGTACTTTGTCTGTCCAGTGGGGTTCCCTCTTCGCCTCTATTCTAGCAGTGCCGATAACAATCCTCTGGGCCACCCTTCCAGCACAGCCAGAACTTGTCCCTCTCTCCTCTGGCCATCCTTGTGCTCTCCTGCTGCCTCTCAGTCCTCTTTGTGCTCTCCCTCTCCCTCTCTCTCCGCAGCACTCTTTTATTTGATGGGGCACCTGTCGTACTGAGAATGTTCAGGCTTGTTCTCTAGGAGGATGGGACTTAACTCTTCAATGTTGACAAACACTGTACATTTCTGGCACTTGCATGTGCCAGAATATACTGCTGTGCGCCTGAATCTAGTGCATGGCTCTGTCTTCACTCTTCACTTTCCCCTGCCCTAACGGGCGTTTAGCACACTTATCAGGGCGGTTGAGCTGCTGCACCTGAAATACATCAAACATGATTGGGAATAACTCTGCAGAAACTGTAATTCCAATGAATAAGGAATAGAATATTCTCGTCTAGATATCATTTGTCAGATCACGTGTCTAACATAACATCGGGAACAGGCATCTGTTTCCAACGGCAAATAACAGAATTTTTTTAAAGTAGCTATATATGAATTGTGATACTTGGGGGTTATTTGGCATCCAAGGTAGCCACTTCCTGAACTCTACAGAGGTGTTCTGTGGTGCCGAGTGCCAACCCCTCCCCCCCACTTAGATGCTAATGGCAAACCCACAGAAATGGCTTTATTCAGCTTTCAAATTTAACTATAAAAACAACAAACAGCCTAGCCCACATTTAGGGCACCATCTCACTTCTTGAACTCTAACTAACCACTAAGGGTCAATGTCACAAACTGAGGTCCTTCCTCAACACTCTGGCTGTCACTGAGCTCAATCTAGTCCTTTCTGGATGCCAGTCTTCTTTAGGCAGACCACCCATCTGTCTCCAGCTTGTCTTTGTTTCACCTTCCCCCTGCAGGACACATATAGCAATTCTGGATGCCAGTCCTCGGGACAGATCACCTGTCTGTGTCCAACTGGACTTGGTTCACCTGCAGGGCATGAACAGCTCTCCTTGCTGGAGTTGTCTAGTGAAGAGTGTGGTCAGGGACCTTTTCAACTCTGCTTTATGTCACTCTCCAGCGCCCTCTAGCTTCACACCCATAGGCAGGGTTCACACAGGGCGGATTCCCGTCGGAAATCTCGCGGTTTGGCCGCAGCAAAAACCGCGAGATTTCCGCCGGGAGAACCGCCGCGGTTTAAGCCGCGGCGGCTTTGAAGCGGCCCAGCTGCATGCTTTTCCGTTGCGGCCGGCTCTCCCATAGAGGAGCGCGGCCGTGACATAAATAAACAAAAAAATGAAAGTAAACAGACATGCTGCTTCTTTTATAACCGCGGCTGCGGCCACCGCAGCCGCGGTTTCAGCCAGATTTACCGCTGCAGATTAGCCGTCCCGTGTGGACGAGGTTTCTGAGAAACCTCGTCCACATGGCTGGCTAATCCCGAGATTAGCGGCCGCGGGCGGTTTTGCCGCGGGCGGATCTGCTGCGGCAAAACCGCTGCAAATCCACCCTGTGTGAACCTAGCCTTACATTTCCACCCCCTCAACTCACCACTTAAGAATACAAAAGATTAATGAAAAGATGAGCGATCAAATAACACAAATCAGTACATTAGTAAAACAAAGTTATTCCATTTTTTATGTAACTGTAATGGTGCTTTCAGATGAGCAGAATTTTCTGCAAGACGCACTGAAAAATGAGGATTTTGGTGCAGAATTTTCCGCATTTTTCAGTTCGTCTTGCGGAAATATTCAGCTCATCTGAAAGCATCCTAAACTATGAGATGTGGTTAGAGGTGGAGCTGCGCTTTAAATGCATCACATTTCCTTAATCTAAACCAGCTTTTTCACACTTTTAGTTTCTTTCTCCACCATACTCCTTTACTTTACTCTTCTGTCTAAAGGGGGGAAAAAAATCAGATTAGACACCAGAATAAATCTATTGCCAGGACTATGCTGATCACCTCTAGAATAAATACAGATATCCTATCATCATACACAATATACATTGCTTTATGCCCCTCTACTCACATGACAGATGTTGTGTATGTGCGAGATGGGTAGCAGTATCTCCAATGTGACTTACTCATCCAGTGCAGATAAATAATTCACAACAGCCATACTATTCTGATGAGAAATGCCCTATTTGTCAGAGCAGAGAGCCACTGCAAAGATTAGCCCTTGGAGTAACAATGGAGTACATTGTCACGCATTGATTTCAATGGATGATGTATTCCTGCAGAGAAAATGTGTAGGTCTCAGATGCCTCCCTTGCCATTCGGAAAGCTACTTGTCCTTCTTAGACAACCCCTTTAAAGCAACCTTCCGGCCAGGACAAACAAAGACCTGCACGTTGTGCATTAGTAGTCTCCGGGTACCTTTATATGGGACGACTGTCACTCCTTTTACACAGGAGCAATAGTCTTTCTGTGAATGGAGATGGAGCGCCCTGGGATCTTTCCGGCTGCCTTCCTCCATTCATAGTAAACCGGAGTTGTAAAACATTGGGCTTTTACATGGCCCCTCAGTTGCTTAGTTTTTAGTTCTGCTAAAAACCAAGTAACCAGGTGAGTGGTTTCTTGCTCAATGAGCTGCCGGAGGCCATGGGTACTGGGAACAATTTTTGCCCAAATTCGCTGTTTTAGCGATAATTGCCCTGTGTAAAGGTACCTTAAGACCCTACATGCTGAAGGGCCTCCGCAAGCGGATTCCCCATATGGCCGTGTGAGCCCGGCATTATTCAGATTGCTACCTGTAATATGTAATTTACAAGAAGCCCCGGGAACGCTCGCCTTCCTGCAGTTCTAGGAGCAGCTTGTTGAGCGCCTTCTGTGTGAGACCACCGCAGTGCAGCAAGTTTACGAAACCTCACAGAGCCCCACTTTTTACACCCCATCCCTGCCGCTGAGGTCAAAAATACCCCCCCCCCCCAAAAAAAAAAACACAAAAACTGTTGGGTTTGCAGCAAACATGGGAGGAGGGATACCCAGTTTTATTGGCCCATGTGCCCATCCCAACTGGGCCTCTGTAATTATCCCTGCTTTCAGACATACCACACAGTTTGCATTATTACTTTTAAATTCCAGGCCCCATTACTTTAAGTGTGCAATGGGGCCCGCAATTTATTCAGTTGTGCCCTGAAAGTCAATGGGTGTTCCCTCCATTATAGGCCTAGCCATGTGTCCTATAAGTAGATTGGGGCCACAATGCGGGTATTGCTGATCACAGAAGAACTAGTGCTATAACATTTGGGTGTGCATCATGAAAGTGACATTTATGAAAAAAATTGAATTGAATTTATTTTTCACATACTTTATAAATTACTTAAGCAAAAAACTGTGCGGCCAGAATGTCCAGTACACACCTAGATAAATGGGCTAAGGGGTCTAGGTTTCAAAATGGGGTAACTTGTGGTGGGCGTTCTTTTGTTTTGGCAGCTTGATGGCTCTACAAGTAAGCGATGGGGCCTGGAATTTATTCAGTTGTGCTCTGCAAGCCAAAGGGTTTTTCTCAATTATAGGCCTAGCCATGTGTCCAGTAAACAGATTAGTGCCGCAACAGATTTGTTTCTGAGCACAGAACAAATAGGGGTATCTATTTTGGGGTGTAAATTTTCATTCCTATGTACACTGTACAAAAAAACCTTTTTAAAATGACACAAATGCCAAAAAAATGAAAAATGTATTTTTTTTCCTTCTGCTTTGCTCAGAGTCATTCAAAAAATGTGGGGTCAAAATATACAGTACACCCCTAGATGAATTCATTAAGCAGTCTAGTTTTCAAAATGGGGTTATTTTGGGGGGTTCTCTATCGTTTTAGCTGCTCAAAAGCTCTACAAGTGTACAATGGGGCTTAAGTCACCTTCAAGCATAATTTCTGTTCTGAAAGCCACAGGCTGCTCCTTTCGGTTTTGGCTCCGTTGTGCATATGGACATACTATTAGGACCATAACGGGTATGTTTCTGAACACAGGACAGACAGGGGTAGCAATTTTGGGGTGCAAATCCTCATTTTCATGTGCACTACAGAAAAAATCCTGGCCTTAAAATGACATTTAGTATGAAATTTAGATTTTTCTCTTCTAAACTGCATTAACTCCTGAAAAAAACTGTGGGATCAAAATATTCATGACACCCCTCAGTAAATATATTAAGGCGTGTATTTAAGGGGTGTCTTTTTTAAAATGGGGTCATTTGTGGGAGTCTCTATCATTTTGTTATCTATGAGCCTTTGCAATCTTGGCTTGGTGCAGGAAAACAAAATACTTCTCAAAATTTTAATAATGTTAAATTTGTAAATCTCCTAAATAGTTAAAAAACACTAAAGTTTCTGAAATGTGCTTCCTGAATAAAGTAAACAGATGGAAATATATATCTTGTCAAAAATTTGTACAGTATGTTTGCACATATTTGAGATATTGCTGTTGAAAATGTGAAACAATTACATTTTTTTCAATATTTTTTCCAATTTTGGAGCTTTTAATAAATATACACAAATTCTATTGGACTATTTTTACCACCTAAATGAAATACAAAAAGAATGGCAGAATTACTTGGAAATGCAAAACCTTTATGGAGTTATTCTATATTAAAGTGACAAATGTCAGATTTCCAAAATTTGGCCTGGTCATTAAGGCACAAACAGGCTTAATCACTAAGGGTTTAAGAATTCAACGCATGCACAAAAAAAGCCCTTGTACAGCTATATTGACAAAAAGCGATAAAAATATTATAGTTCTTGGAACACAATGAAGAAACCCCCCCAAAAATTGCCTGATCATTAAAATGGTGGTCCGACTTGATTTTTTTAGACAATTTTGAGCCCCTTGCCCAAAATGATATATTAGCAATGGACTCGCTGTGTTGCTATAACATGACATGACTGGGTCTTCTGGCCTGGTGACATGCCGTAAACTGGACATATGGGGTTCTAATGTAGCAGCATCGGAAGGTCTACGGGATTTCACGGATAATGTCTTGTCTCAGGTACTTTCTATTCTTCCTTCTGTAGGGATTAGAGATGAGCGAGCACCAAAATGCTCGGGTGCTCGTTATTCGGGACGAACTTTTCGCGATGCTCGAGGGTTCGTTTCGAGTAACGAACCCCATTGAAGTCAATGGGCGACCCGAGTATTTTTGTATTTCGCCGATGCTCGCTAAGGTTTCCTTGTGTGAAAATCTGGGCAATTCAAGAAAGTGATGGGAACGACACAGCAACGGATAGGGCAGGCAAGGGGCTACATGTTGGGCTGCATCTCAAGTTCACAGATCCCACTATTAAGCCACAATAGCGGCAAGAGTGGGGCCCCCCCCTCCCAAAAACTTTTACTTCTGAAAAGCCCTCATTAGCATGGCATACCTTAGCTAAGCACCACACTACCTCCAACAAAGCACAATCACTGCCTGCATGACACTCCACTGCCACTTCTCCTGGGTTACATGCTGCCCAACCGCCCCCCCTCCCCCCCACAGCGCACACCAAAGTGCCCCTGCGCAGCCTTCAGCTGCCCTAATGCCTCACCACCCTCATGTCTATTTAGAAGTGCGTCTGCCATGAGGAGGAACCGCAGGCACACACTGCAGAGGTTGGCACGGCTAGGCAGCGACCCTCTTTAAAAGTGGCGGGGCGATAGCCCACAATGCTGTACAGAAGCAATGAGAAATAGAATCCTGTGCCACCGCCATCAGGAGCTGCACACGTGGGCATAGCAATGGGGAACCTATGTGTCACACACTATTCATTCTGTCAAGGTGTCTCTGCATGCCCCAGTCAGACCGGGCTTTTTAATTCATAGACACAGGCAGGTACAACTCCCTATTGTGAAGTCCCTGTCGACCGACAGCATGGGTGGCTTCCTGGAACCCACCGGCGGTACATAAAAATATCCCATTGCAGTGCCCAACACAGCTGAGGTATTAATGTCGTGCTTAATGCAGGTGAGCTTCGGCCCACACTGCATGCCCCAGTCAGACTGGGGTTCTTTACAAGTGGAAACAGATGCATTTATAATTCCCTGTGGACCCACAGCAGGGGTGGGTGCCAGGAAGCCACCGGCGGTACATAGAAATATCCCATTGCATTGCCCAACACAGCTGAGGTAGTAATGTCGTGCTTAATGCAGGTGGGCTTCGGCCCACAATGCATGCCCCAGTCTGACTGGGGTTCTTTACAAGTGGACAGATGTAGTAAAAACTCTGTGTGCACCTACAGCATGGGTGGCTCCCTGGAACCCTCCGGCGGTACATAGAAATATCCCATTGCATTGCCCAACACAGCTGAGGTAGTAATGTCGTGCTTAATGCAGGTGGGCTTCGGCCCACACTGCATGCCCCAGTCTGACTGGGGTTCTTTACAAGTGGACAGATGTAGTAAAAACTCCGTGTGCACCTACAGCATGGGTGGCTCCCTGGAACCCACCGGCGGTACATAGAAATATCCCATTGCATTGCCCAACACAGCTGAGGTAGTAATGTCGTGCTTAATGCAGGTGGGCTTCGGCCCACACTGCATGCCCCAGTCTGACTGGGGTTCTTTACAAGTGGACAGATGTAGTAAAAACTCCGTGTGCACCTACAGCATGGGTGGCTCCCTGGAACCCACCGGCGGTACATAGAAATATCCCATTGCATTGCCCAACACAGCTGAGGTAGTAATGTCGTGCTTAATGCAGGTGGGCTTCGGCCCACACTGCATGCCCCAGTCTGACTGGGGTTCTTTACAAGTGGACAGATGTAGTAAAAACTCCGTGTGCACCTACAGCATGGGTGGCTCCCTGGAACCCACCGGCGGTACATAGAAATATCCCATTGCATTGCCCAACACAGCTGAGGTAGTAATGTCGTGCTTAATGCAGGTGGGCTTCGGCCCACACTGCATGCCCCAGTCTGACTGGGGTTCTTTACAAGTGGAAACAGATGCATTTATAATTCCCTGTGGACCCACAGCAGGGGTGGGTGCCAGGAAGCCACCGGCGGTACATAGAAATATCCCATTGCATTGCCCAACACAGCTGAGGTAGTAATGTCGTGCTTAATGCAGGTGGGCTAAAAATTTATTTGATTACACTGTAGGCGAGGGCCCACAAAAATTGCTGTATCAACAGTACTAATGTACCTGAAAAAAATTGGCCATGGCCAACCAAGAGGGCAGGTGAAACCCATTAATCGCTTTGGTTAATGTAATGTGGCTTAAGTGGTAACTAGGCCTGGAGGCAGCCCAGTTTAACGAAAAATTGGTTCAAGTTAAAGTTCCAACGCTTTTCAGAGCATTGAAACATCTAAAAATTGTTTAGAAAAATTATGAGTGAGCCTTGTGGCCCTAAGAAAAATTGCCCGTTCAGCGTGATTACGTGAGGTTTCAGGAGGAGGAGCAGGAGGAGGAGGAGGAATATTAGACACAGATTGATGAAGCAGAAATGTCCCCGTTTTGGATGGTGAGAGAGAACGTAGCTTCCATCCGCGGGTGCAGCCTACGTATTGCTTACGTATCGCTGCTGTCCGCTGGTGGAGAAGAGAAGTCTGGCGAAATCCAGGCTTTGTTCATCTTGATGAGTGTAAGCCTGTCGGCACTGTCGGTTGACAGGCGGGTACGCTTATCTGTGATGATTCCCCCAGCCGCACTAAACACCCTCTCCGACAAGACGCTAGCCGCAGGACAAGCAAGCACCTCCAGGGCATACAGCGCTAGTTCAGGCCACGTGTCCAGCTTCGACACCCAGTAGTTGTAGGGGGCAGAGGCGTCACCGAGGATGGTCGTGCGATCGGCTACGTACTCCCTCACCATCCTTTTACAGTGCTCCCGCCGACTCAGCCTTGACTGGGGAGCGGTGACACAGTCTTGCTGGGGAGCCATAAAGCTGGCCAGGCCCTTAAAGACTGTTGCACTGTCTGGGCTGTACATGCTGCTCGATCTACGCACCTCCCCTGCTACATGGCCCTCGGAACTGCGCCTTCTGCCACTAGCGCTGTCGGATGGGAATTTTACCATCAGCTTGTCCGCCAGGGTCCTGTGGTATAGCAACACTCTCGAACCCCTTTCCTCTTCGGGAATGAGACTGGGAAGGTTCTCCTTATAGCGTGGGTCGAGCAGTGTGTACACCCAGTAATCCGTAGTGGCCAGAATGCGTTGAATGCGAGGGTCACGAGAAAGGCATCCTAACATGAAGTCAGCCATGTGTGCCAGGGTACCTGTATGCAACACATGGCTGTCCGCACTAGGAAGATCACTTTCAGGATCCTCCTCCTCCTCCTCCTCCTCCTCCTCCTCCTCAGGCCATACACGCTGAAATGATGACAGGCAACCAGCATGGGTACCGTCAGCAGTGGGCCAAGCTGTCTCTTCCCCCTCCTCCTCATCCTCCTCATCCTCCTCCTCCTCCTCCTGAATGCGCTGAGATATAGACAGGAGGGTGCTCTGACTATCCAGCGACATACTGTCTTCCCCCAGCTCTGTTTCCGAGCGCAAAGCGGCTGCCTTTATGGTTTGCAGGGAACTTCTCAAGATGCATAGCAGAGGAATGGCGCCGCTCACCACCTGGGTAGACTGATCAAAGTTTCGAAGGACCTGACAGATGTCTGCCAACCAGGCCCACTCTTCTGAAAAGAATTGAGGAGGCTGACTCCCACTGCGCCGCCCATGTTGGAGTTGGTATTCCACTATAGCTCTACGCTGCTCATAGAGCCTAGCCAACATGTGGAGCGTAGAGTTCCACCGTGTGGGCACGTCGCACAGCAGTCGGTGCACTGGCAGATTAAAGCGATGTTGCAGGGTGCGCAGGGTGGCAGCGTCCGTGTGGGACTTGCGGAAATGTGCGCAGAGCCGGCGCACCTTTACGAGCAGGTCTGACAAGCGTGGGTAGCTTTTCAGAAAGCGCTGAACCACCAAATTAAAGACGTGGGCCAGGCATGGCACGTGCGTGAGGCTGCCGAGCTGCAGAGCCGCCACCAGGTTATGGCCGTTGTCACACACGACCATGCCCGGTTGGAGGCTCAGCGGCGCAAGCCAACGGTCGGTCTGCTCTGTCAGACCCTGCAGCAGTTCGTGGGCCGTGTGCCTCCTATCTCCTAAGCTGAGTAGTTTCAGCACGGCCTGCTGACGCTTGCCCACCGCTGTGCTGCCACGCCGCGCGACACCGACTGCTGGCGACGTCCTGCTGCTGCTGACACATCTAGATTGCGAGACAGAGGTTGAGGAGGAGGAGGAGGAGGAGGGTGGTTTAGTGGACGAGGCATACACCGCCGCAGATACCACCACCGAGCTGGGGCCCGCAATTCTGGGGGTGGGTAGGACGTGAGCGGTCCCGGGCTCTGACTCTGTCCCAGCCTCCACTAAATTCACCCAATGTGCCGTCAGGGAGATGTAGTGGCCCTGCCCGCCTGTGCTTGTCCACGTGTCCGTAGTTAAGTGGACCTTGCCACTAACCGCATTGGTGAGGGCGCGTACAATGTTGCGGGAGACGTGGTCGTGCAGGGCTGGGACGGCACATCGGGAAAAGTAATGGCGACTGGGAACTGAGTAGCGCGGGGCCGCCGCCGCCATCATAGCTTTGAAGGACTCCGTTTCCACAACCCTATACGGCAGCATCTCAAGGCTGATAAATTTGGCTATGTGGACGGTTAACGATTGAGCGTGCGGGTGCGTGGCGGCGTACTTGCGCTTGCGCTCCAACAGTTGCGCTAGCGACGGCTGGACTGTGCGGTGCGAGACATTGGTGGATGGGGCCGAGGACAGCGGAGGTGAGGGTGTGGGTGCAGGCCATGAGACGGTTGTGTCTGTGTCCTGAGAGGGAGGTTGTATCTCAGTGGCAGGTTGGGGCACAGGGGGAGAGGCAGCGGTGCAAACCGGAGGCGGTGAACGGCCTTCGTCCCACCTTGTGAGGTGCTTGGCCATCATATGTCTGCGCATGCTGGTGGTGGTGAGGCTGTTGGTGGTGGCTCCCCGGCTGATCTTGGCGCGACAAAGGTTGCACACCACTGTTCGTCGGTCGTCAGGCGTCTCTGTGAAAAACTGCCAGACCTTAGAGCACCTCGGCCTCTGCAGGGTGGCATGGCGCGAGGGTGTGCTTTGGGAAACGCTTGGTGGATTATTCGGTCTGGCCCTGCCTCTACCCCTGGCCACCGCACTGCCTCTTGCAACCTGCCCTGCTGATGCCCTTGCCTCCCCCTCTGAAGACCTGTCCTGAGTAGGCGTTGCACACCAGGTGGGGTCAGTCACCTCATCGTCCTGCTGCTCTTCCTCCGAATCCTCTGTGCGCTCCTCCCTCGGACTTACTGCCCTTACTACAACCTCACTGTAAGACAACTGTGTCTCATCGTCATCGTCCTCCTCACCCACAGAAACTTCTTGAGACAGTTGGCGTAAGTCCCCAGCCTCTTCCCCCGGACCCCGGGAACTTTCGAATGGTTGGGCATCAGTGACGATAAACTCCTCTGGTGGGAGAGGAACCGCTGCTGCCCAATCTAAGCAGGGGCCCGAGAACAGTTCCTGGGAGTGTTCCCGCTCCTGAGCAGGTGTCATTGTAGTGGAGTGAGGAGGCTGGGAGGAAGGAGGAGCAGCAGACAGAGGATTCGGATTTGCAGCACTGGACGGCGCAGAACTGTGGGTGGATGATAGCTTGCTCTAAGCACTTTCTGCCATCCAGGACAGGACCTGCTCACACTGCTCATTTTCTAATAAAGGTCTCCCGCGTGGACCCATTAATTGGGCGATGAATGTGGGGACGCCAGAAACGTGCCTCTCTCCTAATCGCGCAGCAGTCGGCTGCGACACACCTGGATCAGGAGCTCGGCCTGTGCCCACACCCTCACTTGGCCCTCCGCGTCCTCGGCCACATCCACGTCCACGTCCTCTAGGCTTACCCCTACCCCTCAGCATGCTGTATTACCAGTGATTTGATTTCCCAGGCAGGAAATAAATTGGCGCAAGCCTGCAGGCCAAATATCATGTTTTCGCTTTTTTGCAAACGGAAGACCCCACTGCGTGTATTCAATGAACAAGAAGTTTAATATCTGTGGTGTGGCCCTCAAAAAGTGTCACACAAGTATAGTGTAGCAGAGTTATTAACTCTAGCAGAGCAGGTATTTGCCAGTCAGGATACACAATGGCGCTAGGCTGCAGTAAAGCGTAGCTGGTTGCGTCAGATTTTTGTACGTTGTACACGCAGCACACACGTACACGCAGACCTTAGGACTGACACAGGCAGGCCAAATATAATTTCTTTTCCTTTTTAGCTTAGGGAAGACCCCACTGCGTATATTCAATGAACAAGAAGTTTAATATCTGTGGTGTGGCCCTCAAAAAGTGTCACACAAGTATAGTGTAGCAGAGTTATTAACTCTAGCAGAGCAGGTATTTGCCAGTCAGGATACACAATGGCGCTAGGCTGCAGTAAAGCGTAGCTGGTTGCGTCAGATTTTTGTACGTTGTACACGCAGCACACACGTACACGCAGACCTTAGGACTGACACAGGCAGGCCAAATATAATTTTTTTCCTTTTTAGCAAAGGGAAGACCCCACTGCGTGTATTCAATGAATAATAAATGTCTTCTGGCCCTGCCTACACAATTCTATCCCTGTAGTATTAATGCCGGGTGCAATGCTCTGCACAGCCGGTTTTGAGAAAAAAAAAAAATATGCAACACTGCTAACAGCAGCCTGGACAGTACTGCACACAGATAGAAGTGGCCCTAGAAAGGACCGTTGGGGTTCTTGAAGCCTACACTAACTCCTAACACTCTCCCTGCCTAACCCCCACTTCTGTCCCTATTGCTGGGCGCAATGCTCTGCAGATCCAATTTTGGACAAAAAAAAAAATACTGTGCTAACACAGTACTGCACACTAGTAGATGTGGCCCTGAGAAGGGCCGTTGGGGTTCTTGAAGCCTACACTAACTCCTAACACTCTCCCTGCCTAACCCCCACTTCTGTCCCTATTGCAGGGCGCAATGCTCTGCAGATCCAATTTTGGACAAAAAAAAAAAAAAATACTGTGCTAACACAGTACTGCACACTAGTAGATGTGGCCCTGAGAAGGGCCGTTGGGGTTCTTGAAGCCTACACTGACTCCTAACGCTCTCCCTACAGCAGCACCAGCAGCAGCACTTTCCCTCAGCTAAGTCACAAGGCATGTGTGGCGAGCCGCGGGAGGGGCCGATTTTTATACTCGGGTGACATCTGATCGCCCCAGCCACTCACAGCAGGGGGGTGGTATAGGGCTTGAACGTCACAGGGGGAAGTTGTAATGCCTTCCCTGTCTTTCAATTGGCCAGAAAAGCGCGCTAACGTCTCAGAGAGGAAACTGAAAGTAACCGGAACACCGCGTGGTGCTCGTTACGAGTAACGAGCATCCCGAACACCCTAATATTCGCGCGAATATCAAGCTCGGACGAGTACGTTCGCTCATCTCTAGTAGGGATCTAATCATGGTTTTGGTCAGGGAACATATGCTTATTTGACATGTTGCATCCTTGTATAAATTCTATGTTATTTTTCATTATTACAACCCTGTAGATAAAATTTTCATTAACTGAAGTTTTCATGTTTTAGGTTGTAAAATGCCTCCTGGAAAGAAAGTGAAGACCTTCACAGGTAGTGCCCTGTCTAAAAGGTATTGAAAAATTGTATGCAACATTGACTCTAAATGGATCATCCCTTTCAATAGCGGTGCACTATAATGGGCGATTGATGGTTCAATCATTGCCTTTGCAAAAGAGAAAAAGTGAGCTGTGTAGGAAGACTAAGGCCTCTTTCACATGGGTGACAGGTAGGGATGAGCGAGTATACTCGCTAAAGCACTACTCGTTCGAGTAATGTGCTTTAGACGAGTATCTCCCTGCTCGTCCCTGAAGATTCGGGGGCCGGCGGGGAGATGCGGGGGAGAGCGGGGAGGAACGGAGGGGAGATCTCTCTCTCCCTCTCTCCCGCCCGCTCTCCGCTGCTCCCCGCCACAACTCACCTGTCAGCTGCGGCGGCTCCCGAATCTTTAGGGACGAGCAGGGAGATACTCGGCTAGGGCACATTACTCGAGCGAGTAGTGTGCCTTAGCGAGTATACTCGCTCATCCCTAGTGACAGGGATATCGCCATGAGAAAAACGCAGCGATATTGCATCGCCGTTCTGTTAATTCAATGAATGGCTGTGATTGGTTCATCAAGCACTGGCTCCAGTTGGTTCTCGAGCACCGTGGCTCAGCCAATCTGAGGCAGCGCTTGTTGAAGGCAGGGTAGCCTTGCCTGAAGATTGAAGTTATGTGCCGGAGCTGCAGAGAAGACATGCGCTGGACAGTGCCTCTTAGGTGATGTATTTGTTTGGGGGGGGTTGATGCAGCTAGGGCTTATTTTAGGGCTGTATAGAGCATGCCACGATTTTGTATTCTAGCAATGTCACAGGCTACAGAATATCGCTCGTGTGGAAGAACTCATTTAAAGCATGGGCTTCTCATACATTAGTTTTATAACGCTGTCGCATTGCTACAAAATGGAACGATTTTGTAGCCCATGTGAAAGCAGCCTGATTTTCATGTTAAGGTGAGTGAGTTTCATGCAGTGCGTGATGCACAAAACTCCCATTGAAAGACCCCATTGTTTTCTCCTGTAGTGATGCTGTGTGATAGAACATGCTACAATTCTTTTTATGTGAGTCCGCAGAATTCTCATCCATTGTTGACGATGGGTGAGAAAGAAAAAAAAATTTTTTTTTTAAATCGCGTTGCACTCGCATGTACATGCCAATGCGATAAAGACTACTTTTAGAGCTTGACCATGAGCATGTATCTGCCTGTCTAAATAGGCTGCACAAGCGAATGAGCTAACTCTGACGTCATTCAAACGATAAATGGGCTCGTCTAAAAGTACCCTAAAGGGCCGAACGTTTGATGAATGGCTGAGCACTGCCTGTGATTGGCTGGGTGCTGTGACCAATCACAGGCAGCGCTCAGTTGTTATTCAGTGGCTGAGCGCTGCCTGTGATTGGCTGAGCGCTCAGCCAATGAGACCAGCGCTTTCTGGGGGCGGGGATTTTTCACTCCCCAGCCTCCAGAACACAGAAGAAGACTGACGGGGCCGGAGAGTAAAGCCGGATGGGTCTTCTAGGTGAGTATAATTATTTAAAACTACTTTTTACAGCTATGGCTGATTTTCAGGGAATGGCTTATTGTTCAAGCCCTTCCCCGAAAATCATTGCTGCAAGGGTTGCCTGCAATCCACTGCTTTCAATGGGGCCACAGCAGTGCCGACCCCATTGAAAGCAATGGGATAGCATCACAGACTTCTGCCACAGCTGTGACAGCTGTGGTAGAGGATTCCTTCATCCCTGCGGTCCCCGATATTGCGGATTTTTTTTCTCTGTGCTGCGAGACTTAAGAAAAAAGAACGCAAATGAGTATGAAACCATTGAAAATCATCGGTTTCATAATCATCGCTCTCACATTGCAAGAAAAAATATCACTAGTGGGTAGACACCCTAAGGAGTCACCCTGGAGGGCCAGATGGGAAGAGAAATGTAACATTTAAACCGTGTGCTATTCTTATTTCGGCACAATTTGGAGTGTAACCGGAATACTTTATCTATTTGAGCATGTCCTGTATTCTGCTTGTTCTGTATCCTTCAGAAGGTTGTTCAAACCAGTCAAACTGAACAACTAGGGAGAATTCTCGTTGAAAATCGTGCAGTTTAAACAGGCTGCACGAGCGCGAATGAGCACCGGCAAACGAGAATCTTGAGATACTTGGCCCTTGCCTTACCTTATTGTACTTTAACTTTTCCTTCTTTAGCATACTTTAGTTTACCTTACCTTATTTTACCGTACTTTGCCTTATCTTACATTATATTACCGCATCTTATCTTTCCTTGTATTATCTTACCTTATCTTATATTATCTGTATCCTCTCCTGCTGCAGCCTGGCCAAAAGTTGCGTGAAAAGTCCAGGATGGTGCTACATATGGGAGGTATCAGAGGCATCAGCATTGTGAAGGGGTCACTAATGGGCATCAGGGTACACAAAGGCCATAGCTTAATGCAAACGTGCACCACTGGGCTTGTCTCTATTTTCATTGTTGGAAGATTGGGCGGTATGGATAGATGGATATGTGCTTTTTCACATACCTGTGATTTCTTCACCTCTAAAAATTCCTATCATTGTGGTATTTTGCAGCCCAGACTTCATGATGACAGTATGGCACATGTAGTCACACGGTGTTATCATCATGGAGCCCAGGCTATAGTGCACTTAAAATTGTGAGCGCCCATGAACACGTGATCTCATGCGCTCCTCATAGGTGAACATTAGTGACGATACATGTGTAATATGAAACAGTGCAATAATTGATGAACGAAAGTGGCTTTGCATCCCAGGTAACTCATGTCATGATATGGATTTTGGGCTGCCCTTGAATATAAATATCATTATCACCTTGAAGGTACCAAATGGATTTTCATGAAACAAAGCCTTATAATACGGGATAACGTTTGCTCAGGTGTTTCAGATAAGATCCTGCTTAGTCATAGCAGAATAAACTTTCTTAGGCGTCTCAGATAAGATCCTCAGTTATAGCTGTGGCTAAGGATCATACCTAAAACGCATGAGGAAAGTTAATCCTTCCTCGGTGTGAAAATTTTAAAGTTGCTTAATAAATGTCCGTTTTATTATAGTTTTAACCATATCCAACCTTCTGGTTGCAGGACTTCATCTTCTCTAATATTCTTTCAAATGTACTGCCAACTTGCTTATGGACTAACTAATCCCCCTACTCAATTTCATTGATAAAATCAAGTGGTAAATATGAAAAAAGAGCAAATAAAACATTACGAGGTCATCTGGTTTACAAAAACATCCTGGATTAGAAAAGGATCTTAATATTTAGGACCCCCTCTATCAACCATAGCAGAGATTGGCTGCAAAGAGCCTCACTATCTCTATGGAGGACCTGGCACTTCCATGCATTTCATAAACAGCCCATTCATTTCAATCGAATCTGATTAATACTTAATGGTAGTGCAGTAGGAGAACTGAACTCATGTTGTCAGGGTTCCCCTACAAATTACATCTGTACACTGGAATGTAATCGGCTAATGCTTAGACTCTTCTATTAGATAAAGCTGGTACAAAGTGAACAATCCCTTTAAGGGAAATGCTGTGGATTTTCCACAGCAGAAGCGAATGAGGAAAATCTACAGCATTTTACAGTACAGACAATGTGGATGAGATTTCAAAAATTCTCAGCCCTATGTTGCAGAGACAATCCACCACAGAAAGTCCACTCTGTGTGAACATAGCTTAAGGATAGTATCACAGTTTGTTTGTTTTTTAATTAATTAACTCTGCAATACTACATGTTCCTGGACAGACGTTAAGGCCGAATGCCCATTGCCATATTTGCACTGCAGGATCCGTAGCGGGCGTCCGCCTCCTGATCCTGCAGGAAATAGTGCGCATAGCATGCTATGAAAAATTGCTTTTTCCTGCCCACGAGCGGAAAGTAACAGTAATTTTCCACTCGCGGGAGGAAAATCGCAGCATGCTCTATTGTGTGCGGATTTCCGCCTAGAAGCTGTCCGTCCCGCGGCACTTCCACATTGAGCACTGCAGAAGTATCGCGGGAATACGGGTCATAGCCCAGTGCCTACTGCACATGCACGCCGGAGCGCTGGCCGGCACATGTGCAGCAGAGAGGCCGGAGCACCAGGTACGCAGGGCTCACCGCCGGGGCACAGGGTTGGATTCCGCTGCGAGATTTCACAGTCAAAATCTGACCCGGCCGTGGGCATGAGGCCTAATATAGTACTATAACTTTATTTTTCAAAAATAGCTGTACAACAAATGCTGAGCAGATCATCGTGTATATAAGAGCGCAATACAGGTTTGTTGTAATAAATGAATAGCAGTCTGGTGACACCTTTAAAAAAGACATAGACAAACTGGAGCAAGTTCAGGGAAGAGTTACCAAGATGGTGAGCGGTCTACAAATCATGTCCTATGAGGAACGGTTAGAGGATCTGGGAACGCTTAGCTTGCGGAAAAGAAGGCTGAGAGGAGACTTAATGGCTGACTACAAATATCTGAAGGGCTATCACACTGCAGAGGGATCAGCCCTATTCTTATTTGAACAAGGAAAGACTAGAAGCAATGGTATGAAACTGAAAGGGAGGAGGCACAAATTAGATATTAGAAAAAACTTTCTGACAGTGAGGGTGAGCAATGAGTGGAACAGGTTACCACTGCAGGTGGTGAGTTCTCCTTCAATGGAAGTGTTCAAACAAAGGCTGGTCAAATATCTGCCTGGGATGATTTAGTGAATCCTGCACCGAGCAGGGGGTTAGCCCTTACATAGCCTGGAGGTGTGCTTGGGATCATTGTCCTGTTGAGAAACAAATAATGGCTCCACTAAATGCAAACCATGTTGCTGCAAAATGCTGCTATAGCAATGTTGGTTAAGTGTGCCTTCAGTTTTGAATAAATGACCAACAGTGTCACCAGCGAAACACCCCCACACCACTACCATGCTTCACAATGGGAACCACATGTTAGGGCTCTGGGTGTGGACCCACTGTGCTAACCAACCAATCCTGGCTTTTGGACCGGACCTGGTATAGCTGGCAGCCGACCCCAGTGGTCAGAGGTACCGAAGGAGGGAAAACTCAGATGGGTATCTTGACCATAGCAAAGCAGGAAGATGGAAAGACTCCTGCCTATAAGCAGGGTAGGTGTCCTGATAAGAACGGACTAACGTTGGAACTTTAGACTGACTATCCCTGGCAGGAAACAGGAACAGTGTACATAAAGCACAGAACAGGACTAACTACCACAAAAACAGGAACAAGGCACAGACTGGACAGATGCACACAGGCTAAAGCATAAGACAAAAACATTCAAAATAAATAAGTACAGGTACAGGATCAAACAGACAAAACAGACCTGAACAGGCGACCTAGAAATGAGACAAACACACATCGTTTTCTTGCTAAATTGTAATCTTCTATGTTATTTTTACAGTGGACCAGAACTAAAAAAATCAGGAACAGATAGCAAAAAGAAAAAAAAGTTCAAGAAAAGTGCTCATGGGAAAAAAGTCACAGAGCCTGAACCATTACGCTGCTATAGTCCTCTAGTCTACGATCCAGAGGTAATGAAGGAAAACCACATGACTTTTGAGGGTAATTGTTGCTTTTCTCATAATGTTGCATGAGATCATTCTGAAGTAAGACTTGAATAGCTGTCTACCACCAGGGTCAAGTTAAGGTTATTTGGGGATCTGTATCCCACCTCTAAGACCTGATCCAGAGAATCAGAAGCACTCACATACTCACTGTCAAGTGGTTGTTAGTAGTTTTATGGTTGTCCAAAAGGATGGATATACACATTATGTTAAAACTTGGAGAACAACACTGGCAATAATCAAACAAAACAATAAGGAAAGCGAAATTTCAACCTGTCTAACTAACACAGGAAATCTCTGCCTAAAAGCAGGCCATCATCCTGGCAAGGGTGGCCCCACGTTCGGAACCTGGGGGCTATCTAAAATGGCTCCAGATGTAAAAGGAGATGCCATTGTCAATAACAATGAAAATAACAAGAAGGAAGCATATGTTTCATCAGGAAAATAAGTATGGACACCATGGACCGGACCACAACTCCACCATTCAGAGGAATAACTGATACCGTCTGAAAGGAGAGGCTGGAAATTATATACCACGGTAATGGCTGATTAGCTGGCTGGGAAAACAACCTCTCTGCTGACTGGTCAGGGCCTACAACCTCAAAGACGTTAACACATTGCCGCCGAATAACAGGGAACATGTGCCAACACCACGGTCACATTGGCCAGGCTGACGTCATGACGTTAGCCTGAACCTACTTTTATGTCATAGCTGATGTGCTTCAACATGAAATTTATGGGAGTTAAGTCAGTGACTTCTTTCAGCTTCATGCATAGCCACTTCTTCTTGCCTGAATAGAATCACAAAATGATCATCTGGGAAGATATTAGTGGAGGTCCACAAGGAATGTGCCTCCTTATTATTTGGCCCTGTCCACCACCAATGTAGACTGCTATTTGAATCTTGAACCCTCCTAAACAAATTGCATTTTCATCTATAACCAACAATTGATCAAATTGAGCCTCATCTGATTTGACGAAACCTTGACGTCCAGCTGCATGCGTGCCCACATTAGTTGCAGCAAACAGTTAAGGCCTCATGTCCACTAGCTAAATGGAATTGCGGATTCCGCCCATAGGGAATCATTGGCCATCCGCGTTCCATTTAATTGATTTTTGAACCCGCAGATGGCATTTTAAAAGAATTGCGTTTTTCACGCGCGGGAGAAAAAACGCGGCATGCTCCATTCTGCCGTGGATTCCGCGCGGATCGGCAACATTGCTATCACATTGATAGCAATGTGTGCGGATATCTGCATGCAAAAAAAATACCATTTAAAGCAAATCCGCGCGAAATCCGCCGCGGAAATCCGCAGCAGATTCTGCGCGGATTGTATTTTTCAAGTGAACATGAGGCCTTAGACTTTTGTTATTTACACAACAATACAAATAGTCTAAATTAAACAATTTATTTATGATTTCTTTTTTTTTATTTAAAGCAGTATACAAAGTTACATCTTCTGGCATCTTATATCCTTTATGTGGCATTTATCCATTCTTAGATAAGTCTGCGAGAACTAATGCAGAAATATGCAAAACAGCCAGAATCCTATAAGATAAGTGATTTCCAAGAATATGAAACCAACGTAAGTAAAAAAAATTATATAAATAATTATTCGACGTGCTAAGTTAAAAAACAAATTTCTTTTGAAGTATGAATGTACACAAATATTGTGACGAGATGTATTTCTACCTGCAATAGAAATCAGATCTATTCGGAGAAATCCTAGTAGACTATTCTAATCATGAGGTTGGCATAGCAGACATAGCGGCTCCTATGGGGCCTGCAGTATTAGGAGGCCGGACCACTTGGTGCAGTGACCTGAGCAGACACCACTTCCAATTGAATCTGTATGAGCAAAACCTAGATACATTTGAATATCACTGTGGAGCCGGGAGACTGTTGGCAGCTCAGCACTGGGAGAGAGAAAAAGGAGGAGGGAGGAGACAGGACAGGAAGGGGTGGAGCCTGGACACAGCGGTAGTAGGAAGAAGAGAGGAAATGTTAGGAGTGGAGAAGACTGAAAGCAGGAGAGCATCAGAAAAGGATGACTGAGGATAGAAGCATATAGTACGGCTCAGATGAGAGCTGACAACACTTCAGAGCTAGATGAAGATGGTGCTGAGTAGTAGTGTTGCTCATCCTGATCAACCAGGCGATAAAATTTTGCAAAATTGAAACGGGTTAGTCCAAACCGATTTTTGCCGAAAATCGCAGGGAAATAGAATTTACCCGTAATGCCTGCTGTAAAGGTCAGCATGCAGCCAATCAGCAGCCAGGGCACCTTACTGATGTCACCAAATGTGTCCTCTAGCTTGCATACAGACAGTTTCATTGGATGCTTGCATCACATGACCTAGCCATATATAACATAGGTATAGTGTAACCAGTGGCCATTTTACAGTTGAGCGCAGGACAGAGAAGCTGCATCACATTTATATACCTATATAATACATGGTCTGTTGTTAATAGGAACAGAAATTCTAGAAAGGATATATTGCTGGTGGGTGGGAAAGCTTCTATACCACAGTTACATTGGAGGGACCAAAGAAAGAAGCCGCATCAACAGGGGTGAACCCTTAGCCAATCAAGCAGCTTCCTTTGAGCATGCTCAGTTCTCCTGTCCTATAATTTGGCACACACGATTGTTTTAGTGCATATTTTAGCACAATTCATAGTCTATTGTCATGCTAACAATTTAACCCTTTAGGGTAGCCTCTTTCACCACTACCAAAAGGAGCATTAATACCATGAGGGGGCGTCACTAAAAAGCCACTAATACTGTGTGGCATGACCGTTAGAGGCACTGGCGTAACTATAGGGGGCCCATAAGGCCTCACTTCTGCATATAGGGAGCCCAGTACTATGAATAAAGCATTATAGTTTAGGGCCCTGTTACAGGTTTTGCATTGGGGCCCAGGACCTTCAAGTTATGCCTCTGCGTTTAGGAATTAAGAGAAGATGGGGGGCCCCCCAAGATAAACTTTTGCACCCAGGCCCATGAGCCTTTAGCTACACCCCTGGTTAGAGGACATCATTACTACCCTGTTTCCCCGAAAATAAGACACGTCTTATATTAATTTTTGCTCCCAAATATGCGCTATGTCTTATTTTCAGGGGGTGTCTTATTTCGCCGCGGCAAATCCATCTGTGGCCGCTAATCCCTCAATTGGCCGGCTTTGTGGACGAAATTTCTCAGAAATCTCGTCCACATGGGACAGCAAATCTGTCACGGCAAAGCTGGGAGAAGCCGGTGTTGTGGAGCGGATTCACCGGCCACAGAAATGGAAAAGCGTGCAGCCAGGTCGCTTCAAAACAAGCGGCTGAGTGCCGTGGGTTTTGATGCAGTACTTTCCCGGCGGAAATCTCGCCGTTTATCGCTGTGGCCAAACTGCAAGATTTCCGCTGGAAATACGTTCTGTGAGAACCCAGCCTTAAGAATCACACACAGATTGCCTGACTCACACACAGAGCCATAAAAAAATAAGGGCTGTAAAGTAACGTACCTGTCTGCAGACAGAAGTTCCTGTACCACTTGTAAGCAGGGATGGTATTGCAGCTTCCGGCCACCAGGGGGAGCTCATCACAGCAGACATGTACAGCAGGAACAGAACGTACGGTATGGACTTTTCCAACCAGCAAGGGGAGCTCACAACAGCACACTCGTACAGCACAGCAGGGACAGGATAACAGCAGACTGTCTGCAGATCTACCTATACATCTGGAGGTAGGAGACAACGGGGATGGCAGCAGGGTACAGGCCTCTTGACTTGCCTGCACACTTTACTATGCCTTACTATCGGGGGGGTGCCTTATATTTGGGACTTCTGCAAATTTCGAGGGGTGCCTTATTTTCGGGGAAACACGGTATGTAGGAGACATTAAGGAGCTGCTATTATTGTTTAGTGGTGGCTCAATAGGATAGATTAATGCTGTGTGAGTGGATTCCAAAGGGGGGCACTAATGCTGGCTAAAAAGGGACTTTAAGACTGTGTAAGGAGCTCAAAATGGAAAGTAATACTGTGCACGGACACTAATAGTGCAGTATTACTGTGTAGGTGACGCTTAAAGGGCAATATTACTGTGTAGGGGGTTTTATTATTTTGTGTGAGGCTGTAAGGGGGCACTATTACTGTGCAGGGGTGGGGGGCTGTTAAGGTAAGGGGGCTATGGCTAACAGTTTATGACCTCCTCTACTTGTCTTGGCCCTGCTTACTACCAGTTGGACCCACCTACAGGATGAGGCTACTCAGATTTTTTCCTAGGGCCACGTTAAATTTGCAATCTGCCCCTGATGTGTGTATGGCACATGACTGTAAGAAGTAATGTGATCTTCATTTTTACACATTCACTACAGTTTAGATTTTAGTTTGCAAATCATAAAAACCACTTTGTAACAAACCAAACCTGAGTTGTAGTTGTTTGCTGTTCTAGAATGTGTTGAAATGCAGACGTTTAGATTTTACTGTAGGTCAGATACCATTAAATTCTTATATCATTTCTCTCACATTTTACAACTCTGACAGTTTTGTGTAAACAGTTCCTTAAAAATCCTGAGTAGATGCCCTGTCAGGTCTCTGAATGTAGAGGAAACTGATAAGTAATATCAAGTGATGCCTGTAATGTAGGCTGACATCTCATTCATTTAATTCAAGCCAATGCTGGATTGGTGATTACAAATAAATGGAGATAACCCCCTGCTGTTTGATTAAGATGAAGCCTGCCATTATTGTCCCACACTACTGGACCTGCAGTTAAAAAGCAATGTCAGTGCTCAATCAGTGGTCAGGGTCGGAAGTGTAAGGGCCCTTTTCCCTGGCCGTAGGCATTTTTTTGTGTGCCCGCCGACACCGTAAAAACACAAGAACAGGTGCACAAATCTAACGTTTGTGCGCCCCTTCAGACGGCCCAGGCCCAGTGCATATATGCCGAGGCCGCAATGCCATCGGGTGGGGAGAGACAGCTTAGCTCTGCTAAGTTGTCTCCCCTTTCCCTCTCCCTCTCCAGCTCACCTCCTCTCTCCTCTCCTCCAGCTGGTTGAAATGGGAGGGGGCGGGGCTAAGCTCCCGCCCCCTCCCCACCCCTTGTCCGCAGCCAGCAATGCGAGGGGGTGAAGCTTAGCTCTTCTCCGGTCCCCTCCCATTGCAAACAGCCAGAGGGGAGGAGAGAAGAAGAGAGAAAGGGGAGGGAGTTTAGCAGTCACAATGCTAAACTCCCTCCCACCTCATTTCTCCAGCCGCTGTCATTGGCTCCCATAGGAGTCTATGCAGCGGCTGACGTATTCCGGGCAGAAAGATAATTCCAGGACTATCTTTGCTTCCCGGCGTAAAAGCGCCTAGCGCTATATTGCCCAGCCGGGCGCTTTTACGTAGCGGGAATATGCCCGTGTGATCTGATGTATTGCAATCCAATGTATCAGATGGTAGCATATATTGGCTGGCCGTGAAAACGGCGGCTGATATACGCTCGTGGAATAAGCCCTAATAGACAGCTTTGCTACCATTGATCTTATGATGTAGACGTCCGGCTCCACTGCACTGACAGTGGGCCGAAGGATCAGCTGATCAGCAGGGATCATGAGTGGCGGACCAACAGCTTATCAACTATTGATATTATCTTGAGGATAGGTCATCAATAGTAAAAAGTGACAAAACCCCTTTAAGTTTCTGTATAAAGACTCAGACCCTGCAAAATGTATAGTCTTCTTGTATTATGCAAGTCTGTAAATTCTTTATTATAATAGTCACTTGCTGTATTTCATTGCTTTGGGAAAAAAAAGTTTTGGAAAAGCAACTTGTCCTGAGCAGATTAGTAGACATGCAATGGAACTTTTAGCTCAGGGCCAAGTATACATGCAACAGGCACCTGAGCTCCATTAATGCTGCAAAGCATTGTCTTTAGAGTTGTGCTCATTACAGTTACACTTGATTGCATATAGCAACTTTCTCGTATGTCCTTACAATAGAGGTCTATGGCTGACCAGGAGAGCAATATGTTGAAGGCTTAAAGGGACTATATCACAGCATTTTTTTGAATTAATTATAACCAAATAGTGAAATATTTTCAATTTTTCTAATCGTTTTTATTTTCTGATTGTAGAATTTTAATTCTGCTGTCTGTACATAACTATGGGGACCGCCATCTTTCCTGAGCTACACTTAACAGCATTTAGAGATATGCATTACAGCAGCTTCATGGGCCATTCACACAATGGACAAGAGCTGACCCATTAACTTGTATTGGAGACTGTACTAGACATGTTCTGTGACCTGTGCAGAGGTCATTTTACAGGGAGAGAAGTAGATAGTCACAAGTTATACCAATTGTGAATAGCAGATTCTGTGCTATCTATATATAGCCATTTACCTTTCAGTGTAATCCTGCCTGTTATGATATGAGATGGCTGCTGCAAAGCTTTCTCTACTGATCAGGAAGAGATGAACTAGTATTAGGCTCTGTGGTCAGTATGAGAAATGCAAGATTTTATGATTAAAAAAATACATATATATAGATTGTAATTGAAATTTTTTTAAAAAAAATCTAAAATTCTTAAATATGTTTAACACAAAAATGGGATTTATATAAGAAGTCATTTTATGATGTCACATTCACTTTCATACATGTTCCAAGTTGTTTTTCAAAATATATACGTCTATAGGCCCAAGCTGTATTCTTTAAACTCCAGTTGACAAGTCAATATAAATACAGTGTTTCCCCGAAATTAAGACAGTGTCTTATATAAATTTTTGCTCAAAAAGGTTTAACTTTTTTACATGTATAGCTGCCTGGACACTATTTAAATTGACTTTTTTAAATAACTGTTAGCAGGGCTTAATTTTGGAGTAGGGCTTATATTTCAAGCATCATCAAAAAGCCTGAAAAATCATTTTGCATCCTCAAAAATTCTGGAAAATCATGCTATGTCTTATTTTCAGGGTATGTCTTATTTTCAGGGAAACATCGCATAGTGATTTTCATCAGATAAATAGTGATAATTTGAGATGTTGGTAGTAATGCCCTGCCAAAAAGTTTCTATCTAAGAAATGCAATAGGATAAGTAATTAATTAATAAGTAATAAACCCTATATCACGCCCTACAGGTGACCCAACAAGGAATAGTCAGGATGGGCGTTTCCAATCACATTAGCCGATTTGAAATACCAATGGACATCAAACAGCTTGAGAGTAAGTTGAAGTGGAAATAATGTAAAGTTAGTCATTAGCAAGAAATATTTATTTATGATCTGTGGTTAGAAAAAGTGGCAGAGCTTCACATAGCAATCTATTCAATGGTTCCAGAGAGGTGAAATGTGTAGACAAGCAAAAAGCATATTTTGCAGTTCTTACTGAGTGGTGATAGATAAATTAAAAAGCTCCTTTATTTCTTGGTAGGAGTTCCAGCTTTGGTGTTTTAATTTAAAGGGGTAGACTAGGGAATGAAAAAGGGCTGCCTTTGCAGCCTGTGAGAAACCCATCTTACAATATAACTAGGATGGATTGACAATTTAGGGAGAGACAGAACTGTCAGTGGGACAGAGTCTAACAAGAACAAACTGCCAGAGTAGGAGGGGCTTCAGCTGTGGCACGCCCTCTGTCTGTTAAAGGGGGTTCAGCTGCGGCTCGCCCTTTGTTTGCCAGAGTAGAAAGGGTTTCAGCTGTGGCTCACCCTCTGTCTGTCAGAGCAGGAGGGGGTCCAGCTGCTGCTCGACCGCTGTCAAACAAAGGGGGTTCAGCTGTGGCTCACCTTCTGTCTGCCAGAGTAGGAGGGGCTTCAGCTGTGGCTCACCCTCTGTCTGTCAGAGCAGGAGGGGGGCCAACTGCTGCTCGACCTCTGTCTGTCAAAAGGGTTTCAGCTGTGGCTCACCCTCTGTCTGTCAGAGCAGGAGGGGGTCCAGCTGCTGCTCGACCTCTGTCTGTCAAAGGGGGTTCAGCTGTGGCTCACCTTCTATCTGCCAGAGTAGGAGGGGCTTCACTGTGGCTTTCCCTCTGTCTGTCAGAGCAGGAGGGGCTTCAGCTGTGGCTCGCCCTCTGTCTGTCAAAGGGGGTTCAGCTGTGGCTCACCTTCTATCTGCCAGAGTAGGAGGGGCTTCAGCTGTGGCTCACCTTCTGTCTGTCAGAGCAGGAGGGGTTTCAGCTGTGGCTCACCTTCTGTCTGTCAGAGCAGGAGGGGCTTCAGCTGTGGCTCGACCTCTGTCTGTCAAAAGGGGTTCAGCTGCGGCTCTCGCTCTGTTTGCCAGAGTAGGAAAGGCTTCAGCTGTGGCTCGCCCTCTGTCTATCAGAGCAGGAGGGGCTTCAGCTGTGGCTCGCCCTCTGTCTATCAGAGCAGGAGGGGCTTCTGCTGTGGCTCGCCCTCTGTCTGTCAAAAGGGGTTCAGCTGTGGCTCCCCCTCTATCTGCCAGAGTAGGAGCCGCTCAGCTGTGGCTCCCCCTCTATCTGCCAGAGTAGGAGCCGCTCAGCTGTGGCTCACCCTCTATCTGTCAAAGGGGGTTCAGCTGTGGCTCGCCCTCTGTCTGTCAGGGGGTTCAGCTCTGTCAAAGTTAATTTTCTAACCAGTCAATGCCTTTAACTAAATGGCTTTTAATAAAACATTTCTAGTAGTTTCTGCTGAAGAGTTTAGTTTGTTATATTTTATTGCATATTTTCCCTTCTTTTAGCTATGACCATCCATGAATATCTCAGAAGTTACTGCTGGGTATGCAAGCGGAGACAGATATACTATAAGAAATTCTTTGATAAATTTGATAAAGATAAAGATGGTCTACTTTCTATTCTGGTATGTACAATAATTGTAGTTCTAACTCTTACCAACAGCCATACAACTATATACGTCCTAACTGCATATGCTCTATAGAGTAAGGACATATGTAGACGTACACAGCATATGCTCTATAGAGTAAGGATATATGTAGATATCCACAGCATATGCTGTGTATTTTGCAGGCTTGGGAGGTGAGCTCGTTCGACACATGGTGGGTATCAGCCAACACCCACCAGAGATAACTCAGATTGGGGCTATTAGCCCTTCAAAAGTTGCTGTTAGTTCTGACATTGGTATTTAAATGACCCAATTGATTAGGATTTAAATATCCCAAATGGCCCTGCCGGGGTAAGATCATGAGGGTGCTGTCCAGATGTCATCGCTGCCTGGGGCCTTGGCTGAAGGACATCTAGTCTCACGGCGTCCATTTCTTCTATTGCCTTTGACATCCACCCACCATCACCTCTGTTTGAAATAATGTCATGAATGACAAAGTTGGACTGCTGCTGAGTGGAATCGGGTTGTCTTCAGCAACGAATCTAGGTTTAGTTTGGGCAATGAAAATGGCCATGTTTGTGTGTGGAGCCTTGAGATAGATATCCATTATAGGTTCCCAAACATTTCAGATACATGCTGGTGATATGACTGAGAGAAAGGTATGATACTATATATATTGTGGGGCTGCCAAAACATGAAACTTTTTGGGGAACGCATATTAGGCACATATGGTAAATATGGTATATTCCAGTAAACAAATAAAGAATTCCCCACAGGTAATGCTACTGGATTCCAGGCTCCTTTGCTTAATCTAAAAAGGCATTTTGAGACATCTTTAAGCCGCTAGACTGGTGATCCCACAACATTGGCGATAAATAGTGGTCCCCTGACTCTGTGATTAGGGCCCAGAGCTGTGCTATATCATGCAAATAGAGGGGTTGATAGCTGATAGATCACTCAGATGAATAAATAGCTATTTGGAGCCCCTGGCTGACCGTCCTAGATTCTTCTGAGTTTTTTGAGCTACTTAGTGACTCATCAAGCAGCTAAAGTATTGTGCTTTCCTGGTGGGCCCCAGCCTTCCTATGAGCTAAGGAAGCACATCCCTTCTCGCATTTCCCTTTTTCTGATTTCCGTTTCCCCCTCCCCTCTCATTTTTTTCTTTTTCTTTACTCTTTCTTGTTGTTGTTTCTTATCTTTTTGAGCCATAACTCTCAGTTAAACTGCGGAGAAAAGTGCCTAGAGCTGTAATGTGGGTATGGGATAGTTAAGATTGCCCGACGTCTATTTATCCTACTTTCAATTGGTTATGTTCTGTTATACTATTGTTTGGGTCCGCTGTAGTGAGGCCCTATGTCTTCTGTGCTTTAAAGCTCAGGCATCTTGAATTTGTTGATTTCTTAGACATGTGAGACTTATGTCTTTTTGTTGTACCCTAAAATTTCAATAAAGAGAGATTACCCATAAAAATTCATATGTACCCCCAAAGGGTACCAGTAAAAACTACAACTCACCCTGCAAAAACAAGCCATCACACGGCCCTATCGATGGAAAAGTAAAGTTATGAGGGTCAAAAAATGTTGACAGAAAGCTATATTTTTCAATAGTATAAAATAAAAAAATATATAAATTTTGGCATTGTTGTAATCGTACTGTTGTCCGCCCTCTAGCTTGGATACAAAATGTAATACGGACAGGCATGGAAGATATAGTACCCTATTGTAGCGCCTCTAGCTTGGATAGAAGATGTGATACAGGCGAGTATGGAGGCTCTAGTACCCTGTTGTACATACTCTAGCTTGGATACAAGATGTGATACAGGCGGGCATGGAGGCACTAGTATCCTGTTGGGCCACCTCTAGCTTGGATACAAGATGTGATACGGGCGAGCATGGAAGCTTTAGTACCCTGTTGTACATACTCCAGCTTGGATACAAGATGTTATATGGGCGGGCATGGAGGCTCTAGTATCCTGTTGGGCCGCCTCTAGCTTGGATACAAGATGTGATACGGGCGAGCATGGAAGCTTTAGTACCCTGTTGTACCTCCTCTAGCTTGGATACAAGATGTTATATGGGCAGGCATGGAGGCACTAGTATCCTGTTGGGCCGCCTCTAGCTTGGATACAAGATGTGATACAGGCAGGCATGGAGGCTCTAGTTCCCTGTTATATATACTTTAGCTTGGATACAAGATGTGATACGGGTGCACGGAGGCTCTAGTACCCTGTTGTACTGCCTCTAGCTTGGATACCAGATGTGATACTGGTGGGCATGGAGGCTCTAGTATCCTGTTGGGCTGCCACTAGTTTGGATACAAGATGTGATACGGGCGAGCATGGAGGCTCTAGTACGATGCTGTACCGCCTCTAGCTTGGATACAAGATGTGATATAGACAGGCATGGAGGCTCTAGTATCCAGTTGTACCGCCTCTAGCTTGGATACAAGATGTGATACGGACAGGCATGGAAGATATAGTATCCTGTTGTAGCGCCTCTAGCTTGGATACAAGACGTGATACGGGCAAGCATGGAGGCTCTAGTACCCTGTTGTATATACTTTAGCTTGGATACAAGATGTGATACGGGTGCATGGAGGCTCTAGTATCCTGTTGGGCCGCCTCTAGCTTGGATACGAGATGTGATACGGGCGAGCATGGAGGCTCTAGTATCCTGTTGTACTGCCTCTAGCTTGGATACAAGATGTGATATAGACAGGCATGGAGGCATACAGGTTCCTTTCAGTGTTCTGCAGCACATCGGCCCACATTTGCTGTAATTGAACCTTTACATCGTCCAAACTCATAGGCTGTCAAAGTTGGCATCCCAGATGGTCCCATACATGTACTATTGGCGATAAACCTGACGACCAGCAGGCCACGGAAGTGTGACAATGCTGTGGAGACATTCCTGTGACATCCTTGCTGTGTGCGGCTGAGCATTATCCTGCTGGAAAATGCCTCCTGAAAGCTGCCATGAGAGGAACACAGCAGCACAACTATATCAACTAAACTTTACTTTTATGCACAAAAATGTCATCATTATTATTTAGCATGGTGTTAGTGAATGGGATAATAACAAACCCTATTCACTTACAGCAGAGAAATTCCGCTGTAGGTACAAGTCATCCTATGGATTTTCCAATCCGCAGCCTGACCTGAATATTGTGGAAAAGTTACTGTGGATTTAATTGATTACAATGTAATGAGTGAAATCCCGCAGCTAGATCTGTACCAGATCCACAACAAATCACGTGTGGATCTGAGTGAAGATTTTGGTGTTGATTTTTTGTGTGAAAATACAACAAAAATGTTCTTTTGTGTGTGAAACTGGCCTTAAAATGCTTTCCATGAGAAAAGCATCTGGCCTACTGGGCACTTTCCCATGAGAGGAGAAGTACATCTGGGATATTTAAGGATACTGTTAGGTTTATTTAAAGCCGGTCTCAAAGATTTCAGTATTCTGCTCCAACATAGACGTCTATTTATATTACATTCAGCAAATAGCTAGATGTCAAAGTATTCCAGCCAAGCAATCAAGCAAGAAATGTTGTAGTTTTCTAAAAAGAGAAAAGTGGAGGTTAGTAAGAGAAATAATGAATAGTTGTCTTCTCCTTTGTTAAAGATTCTGTCAGATTTGATAGGAAAACCAGTGCTACAGGGACGACAGAACCCGGTGGGACCACAGTATAAGTGAATGGGGTTTGTTGGCCACCGTAGTATCATCGTGTGACATAACCTGTTTACTACATACAGGGATTACTAATCTTCTAAATTAGTCATGGTTCTTTCTTTCACTTGATTTTGTCATTTTTTCTTAGAATTCAGACAGTGGATCATACAGAAAAAATATTATACATCGCTATATACATATTGACAGCCTATCCTGAGGAGAAGCCATCAATAGAAGGTCAGCAGCAGCCCGCCACCCGGAATCTCTGTCAATCAGCTGTTTGCCAGGTCAGTGTGCTCATGCACTGTGCTACTTTCTGCAGGAAGCAGACAGCTCCATTCCAACTGTAGTGTCCAGGTGTGGTATAACAGGCAAAATTTTTATTGAAATGAATTGGAACATGGACTGCAATACCAAGCCTGGCCACTACACTGGGAACAAAGCTGTCTGTTCTCTGCAGAACAAAAGCTCAGTGCACAACCACAGCAGCCTGGCAAACAATTGATCAGTGGGGATTCCAGACAGTAGGCCACCACTGACTTACTATTGATGGCTTTCCTGAGGATATCTCATCAATATTTTACAACTGGACAACCCCTTTAAGTACTCCCCTTGGGTGCACCCTGCCACTCAGTTGTTTAGTAGCTGAAAATTAGCAGAATATGTGTTTTCTGTAGGATTTGTATAAGGCTGTTTCAGGAGTATGCAGATGATGCTCTATCTCCAGTTTACTTTTATTATTTAGTTGTAGGTTTAGTGCTCCTTTAATTAGCATACTGTTGCTGTTCTTGTCATTTAGAGTTCAGTCTGACAAGTGTGGTTTACACGCTGCTAAGCAACATGTAAACCACGCTGCTGACATGCAGGGATTATGCGCGTGAACAGACTGCCCCTAGCTCTGCGTAGCAGCCCATTACACGTCCATAGTGCAGGCAGCCTGCTTCTACGGCTCCCATAGGAGCCTATGAAAAGCACCACAGAGCTGACAGGCAAATCGGCACTCGCTGTCCATTTTTTTTGGAAGCGCAGATTCGTGCCGCACGAAAATCTGAGTTTTTTTTTCCAAGTCTCATGCATGCACTCTCCTATACAAGTCTATAGGGAAACCGGAAAAGAGTCAGACCTCAGGATAGGTCGTCAGTAGTTGATCATGGGGATCCACAACTCGGGATCCCCGTCGATCAGCTGATCCTCCAGCTGCTGTCAGTACAGCTGAGCCAGATGTCTGCTTCGGAAGTGAAAGCTAAAAGTGTCATAGAAGGCTTCATTCCGATTGATTGATTGATTGGGTGCCCAATGTAACCACGTGCATGGCATGCAGCTATGTTCTTGGGAAATTCTGATTTTTTATTCTTTTTTTTTTGCGAAGTCATGTTGACATATCCCCTATAATATTATAACATACTATAGTTAAAGAAAGACCACTGTGTATGTCAGCAAAATGTTCCTTTTGTTATAGCTGTGGATTAATTATTTTCAAATGATGTAATAGTTATACATGTAGAGAAATAGGTTGTAAAATAAAGCAGGTCAGCTAAGAGTAAAGACTATTAGTCTGAATGCAAGCAGTGTGAAAATACACACGAAGAACTGAGTAATGGATAAAAATAGAAGTAGTGTCCTAAAATAGCTCAGAATTACACATAAGAAAATCACAAGGAATGAAAGTCTGAAACCAGGGACACAAAAATGATAGAAAAGTATTTACCAGACTTATGAATATAGCCAGAGGCGTAACTTGAAGCTTCTGGGCCCCAATGAAAACCTGTAACAGAGCCTCCAACTGTAATGCTTTATTCATAGTACTGGGCTCTCTATACGGAGAAGAGAGGCCTTATGGGCCCCCTAAGGCTCCTGGGCCCGGGTGCAACCGCATCCCCTGCATCCCCTATAGTTACACCCCTGAATATAGGCATCAACACTAAGCAGCATTTTGGTTTTAATCTAATATGCTTGAAAAACACGATATTTGATTTTTTTTTATGATGCATTACCCAACGTAATTCATACGTTATGTAATTGATGGCATACACGGGTATTTCTGAAACTGTGAGATGGGCCTCACTGGTGCAATGTCCACTAGTTGTGTAGCTGGGTGATTATATGATGCACAAGCCGTTCTCTGGTTGTACCAGGCTCTGCTTTGCAACACAACCGACTCCTTTTATTCTTATTTTAATATTATGCTTGGTTTAGGAGACAAATTGTAAGACAATCTGAAATAATTGTTAAACATTGTGACATTGTAGGCATTATGATGAATGGTAGGCATCACCATGTTCCAGCTGGTGAGTACAAAAAGATTTAGAAGGCAATAGACAACTATAAGGCTTTGTTCTTCTTTGCATTTCTCACATCTGAGTTTAGTGTCGGGACTAGAGATAAGCGAGCGTATTTGCTAAGACAGTGAGTTGCGAGAGTGAGCAGAGAGGAGCGGGGGGGGGGGGGGGGGGGGAGAGAGATCTCCCCCCCCCCCCCCCCATTCCTCCCCGCTCTCCCTCGCCGACACCCGAATCTTTAGAGACGAGCGGGCAGGTACTTGCATAAGGCACTACTCACTCGAGTAGTTTGCCTTAGCAAACTAGTCGGGACTTAAATGCCAGGCCAGACTATGCTCAAGGGGAATCCGTGATATGCCTCAGCACTCCTCTGAATTCCGCAGATATGCCATAAAAATCAAACTGGGAATACCCCTTTAACCCCTTACGGTCGCAGCCTTTTTTTTTTTTTTTTGCCTTCTTTGTTTTTGCCTCCTCAGTTTCAAAATAACACTTTTAGTTTTACATTGACGTAGCTGTCTTGACAGCTTGTCTTTAGTGGGACGAGTTGTAGTTTTCATTGGTACCATGTAATGTACTGCGAAACTTTTAGGAAGAAACATAATTTGCACATCAATATAGTTGTGTTAGGACTTGATTTTTGCGAGACATCCTGTAGTTTCTGCTGGCACCCTTTTGGAGTTCACATGATTTTTTGGTTGCTTTCTATTACATTTTATCCTGGACTGACTTAAAAAAAAAAACAAAAAAAAACAAACACAGTCCTGACTTTTTTTTTCTGACGATGCTAGCCATGCAAGATAAAGAACAGTTAGGCCTCCTTCCCACGGGTGGATTTGAATTGCGAAATCCAGCCCATAGCATGCTATGCCCATCTACGATTCCTGCCCACGAGCAGGAATAGATTGCGATTTTCCGCTCACGGGTGAGAAATCCCAGCATGCTGTGATTTTCTGCAGGATACATCTGCAGCGTTGTACAGAAGCCACCGGACAGGTACACAGGGGTTACCGGGTCGAACTCAACTGCAGGAATCCCACATGCTGGGTCCAACCCGCCCTTGCGAAGGCAGCCTTACTTTGATAGATTGGACAATAGATTTGTTCTGATTGCTTTGATTTTTTTTTTTTTATTATAAATTTGGGAAAAGGGTTTTTAAAAAAAAAACAAAAAACTTTACTTTATTTTTATAATACGGTAATGCGATTTTTTTTAAACTCAGTTTTATATATTTTTTTCTTAGTCTTCATAGGGGACATGAACTTGTGCTAAAACATTATAATACAATACCATAGTATTGCATTATTCTGCAGTTTGCCAAGCAGTCTATGAAGACATGCCACAGGCACATCTTGATAGGCAATCAGTCATGGCAGCCTTGTGGCCATCAGACGGTCTTAGGGTGCATTCCCACGAACGTATATCGGCTCGGTTTTCACGCCGAGCTGAAATACATTGTCCTCGTGTGCAGGGGGGAGGGAGAGGATGGAAGAGCCAGGAGCAGGAACTGAGCTCCCACCCCCTCTCTGCCTCCTCTACGCCCCCCTGCACTACTTGCAATGGAAGGTGGCGGGACTGGGGCGGGGCTAAGTTCCGAGAATTAGCCCCACCCCGCCTCTCCCCATTGCAAATAGTGTAGCAGGGCAGAGAGGAGGCAGAGAGGAGGCGGGAGCTCAGTTCCTGCTCCTGGCTCTTCCATCCTCCCCCCCTGCACACGAGGACAACGTATATCAGCTCGGCGTGAAAACCGAGCCGATATACATTCGTGGGAATGCACGCTTAGACTGTTATGTCAACTGAATGGCACCTTGCAATCCCATCGCCGTAGGGAAGGGGGGGGGATTTGGGGTGCATGCAGGCCCCCCAAACACCAATCGGGGTATTTAAGAGTATCTGTCAAAATTGACTGTGGCATTTAATGGGCTAACAGTCAGTGGGAGAGGTGATTGTGACTAGTGTGTCCGGTTGTCAGCTGTCACACACAGCCGCACCCGCCCTGACTGGAGCAGGATCTTCCGCCATACAATCTCTGCACATCTAGGACGTAACAATATACCTTTGGCCATGAGGGGCTTAAAGGCTATGTGTCCTTTTAAATGTTGCCTATAGCATGTGCTGATCACTACAATAAGTCATGTAGACTTGCAACACATGTATGTATGTTACATTACTCATTTGTATTTTTCATGTTGGCGATCGCTTGTCTCTGCGAACCGGGTGCTGACATGTTGCAAATAGATGTATTTATACAAGTAAACCATTATTTTTGTGTCCACATAAATGATGCAATCAATGACGAACAAATTAATTATGGTCACCATACACATTAGACTTTTTCTGTCCGAACTTACCGATAACAGCAGAGCTGGATGACACTCTGATGTGTATGGGGCGGCTGAGCTTTCCCTCGCAACTGATGTAGGGGTAAAGGAGGATTGTGGACACTGAATTTCAATGCCTGATCCTTTTGTCCCCCAGGAGATAAGCCAGCGCCAAAGCTGTCTGGCTGCGGCTTACCTCCCAAAGCACGAGCAGTCATCTGAGACATGTGATGACTGACTGTGGTAAATATGCCCCAAATCCACGCCTCAATGGTGTGTATTTGTCCGTGTTTTTAACCGTGGATCTGCTGCAAGATTTAACCCTTGTATTTAGAATCGGCAGCGTTTTTCAAAACCGCTGCTGACTCGGAAAAAATTTCTGCACCATGTGAAGATTAACATCTCCTCCACATGGCTTGTACTGTAAGTGCTGTGGAAATTCCCCATAGTCTCCAGCCTGTGTAAAGGCACCCTCAACCTACCTTGAATCTTCCCTTTACAAGGGTTTTCCGGGCTAAATTTTTATGTTTTATGTTCTGTAAGTTGCCTGTGTCCAAAAATTTTAAAAAAAGAGCAACTCCAGCGCCGCCCCTCTGTTCTCCCGTTATCTTTTGGCACAGGCAGCCTCAAAATATGTATCTCAGAAAACCCCTTTAAATTATATCATTTTTGAATTTAGTGATGCTGTTCTTTTGTACTTTTTGTGATCCTAGTAAACTTTTTGGGGCTATGACAACCACACATTATGTTTTGACAAGAGTTTGTGTGGTTATCTATATCCCATTGAGATGTATTTGTACTGAATGTTTTTGTTGAATGGTTAGAAAAATAATTTAAGTACATTAATTGTTTTGCGAATAATTATACTCATCATGCACATTTAAAATTATTTTTGATTTTAGGAAATAGAAATCGCTTTAAATGAGGTCTACTTCCACGAGATTGATCCCGGACTTATGGAAGACCTCATGGCTTTAATTAATGAAGGGGATGAAGTGTTCGAAGCCAAGCTTTTCTTCTCTGTATGTGCATTGTCGGAACGTATGTTTTATTCACGACTTGTGTAAGTACTTCTAAGTCGTGGAATCAGAGCACTGTCAGTTTTCACATTGTAAGGCGGGTTTCACATCTGCGTCAGAACATCCGGATGACAGCTCTCTCGCAGATCCAGCTGCAAATACTTCAAGAAAAAGTGCTGCACGCAGCGCTTTTTCTTCCGTCCCTCTGGCATTTTCCCCTCCTCATTCAAACATGGCCCCACTGCTAAAGAAACCGACTCATGACGCCGACCCATGCTTCCAACTACTGACCCATCTTAAGTCTGCCCTTTATCTCCAAAGTCTATTAGAATGCCTGGTTTACTCCCGCCTTATAAGCCCTCTCTCAGACAGCACACTTCTTGACCCCCTACAGTCTGGCTTCCGCCCCCTAAACTCGACAGAAATTGGCCTTACAAGTGTCAAACAACCTTCTGAAGGCTAAATCGAGGGTTGACTACTCCCTACTGATCCTCCTCGAGCTCTCTGCAGCGTTTGACACCGTTGACCACAAACTCCTCCTCAGTATGCTTTGCTCCATTGGACTAAAGGACACTGCTCACTCCTGGTTCTCCTCCTACGCATCCAATGGCTCCATTAGTGTCTCCTTTGCTGGATCTACCTCCTCTCCTCTTGCTGTTAGGGTCCTCCAGGGCTTGGTCCTCGGCCTCCTATATACATGGCCCCTATTAGGCAAACCATCAGATTTGTCTTTCAGTTCAATCGCTATGTTGACGACACGTAGTTATACACCTCCTACCGTGATATCACAGCACCATTCCTCCAGAATGCCACTGACTGTCCGCTGTCTCCAACATTATGTCCTCCCTTTACCTAAAGCTGACCTCTGTGTTTCTGCCCTCTACTAACACAGCTCATCCTGACCTCTCCATCTCAGTGTGTGGCACCACCATATCTCCCAGACAGCACGACCGCTGCCTTAGTGTTATAGTCAACTCTGATCTTTCCTTTACCTCTTACATCCAATCTCTGGCCCAACCATGTCACCTTCCCCTCAAGAACATTGCAAGAATACTCCCTTTTCTCACTGTAGACACATTAAACCCGCTCACTGTTGCCCTCATCCACTCAAGGCTCGATTATTGCAACTCACTGCTAATCTGCCTCCCCTGTTCCAGACTCTACACCCTCTGATCCATCCTGAAGGCAGCAGCCAGGCTCATCTTCCTGTCCAGCCACTATTCGGACACCTCTGCCCTGTGCCAGTCACTGCACTGACTGCTCAAATACAGATGTTGTCTGCAGCTTAGTGTACTAAGACACATTTGAAAGGTCAGAGAGCTCACTTAGGTTTTTCATGGTGGCATTGCCACAAGATGCCCTTTTCAAATTTGTCCTTCCAGAATTACCCCCATTGAGTTGTAAACTAGATCCACAGATCGATATATCGAATATTAAACTAGTGCTCAAAGTTGCTTCTTGATAGAATGTTGTTGGACATAAGTTTGTCAGGAAACTTGACCTGTTCTCCATAATCAAATAATTGGTCAGCATCTCAAAATAGATTGGTGTAAGTACTAGTGGACTCAGTCGCAGGGGTTAGTGAATCAGACTTCTCACATATTCTGCTTTCTGGTAGACTGCTTCCTGCTCCTGGGTTGATGCCAAGTATAATCGACCAATACACTTTGTCTGTGCCTCAAAATGTGTAAATTACTGTTAGAAGTTGCATGCTCTGATTAAAACCAGCACTAGCCCCAGCCGCATTAGTTACTCTTCGAAGCTAAGAAAAGACTGCAATGTAGTTCATTGTGACTCACTTGAATTATGTTAAAGTACAATGTTTGTCTTTGCTTTTACGGGTTAAAAAAGTGGCGATATAAGGCTGAAAAATCAGGAATAGGAGATAGACGGTAATCATATAGGGAGGTGGATAGTTTGCCATGCACTATACATACCTGTACTGGCCTTTCAAAAGGCTGCTTGCTTTTTTTCCTTGCACTGTTGTACACCGAAATGTAACATCTGAAAGGATTCACTGCATGTACAACCAACCGCACCTTCGGCTTTAGCTTTGTCAGAGTAGGGTATAGCTTTTTGATACAACTGGAGATATTTGAAGCCATAGCACTGTAAGCTGATTATCACAGGCCTATATAGACAGATCTTCCTGGGTCTAAGTTTTTACCAAAATCTTTATTAAAATTGATGTCAAAAAGTGCAGCTTACAGAAATTAAGCTGAATAAAAGTGGGCCATTGTTCCTGACAGTTCTACAAAGATTTCTCATACTTCAATCTTCTACTCTTGCCCCAGCATACTGACTTTTTTCTCGTCTTTGAGCAGCACAGAAGATACGAGTGAAACGGACACTGAAAGACAATGGGTGGAGTCTGCAGACTTCTCATCACTCAGCTGGAAGTTTGAAGGATGCAACATTAACAAACCTTTAAAAAGGCTGTTTAGTATATTGTATCCAGACATGGGACTCTAGGGACGCCTGTCTCTTATTGCTCTTGCCAAGCTATTCTGGAGTATTACATGATCTTGCAGTTCTATCATTTCGACAGACTTGAAGAATGTATCCCAGTATATATAAAAGGATGAGTCCTTGGCATCAGAAAAAACAGTGAAGAAAAGATAGGTAACCAACTTGCTTTGGATATCAAGAACGTCACTCAATGGTTACAGGTATTTGGCAAGGCAATTTAGACTTAACCCCAGCGTAAGCCTAGACTGTACCACTGTTCAGAAATGTCTTATTCTGTAAGTGACAACTCTTTGAAGCTATGTAAACTGTTTTTGGAAGTGAAGACTTGATTTTCATGCTTGCGTTTTCCAAAGCAATGCAAACTGGAGGACTGAAGTCTTAAATTGTCAGTAAACAGGGAGCTCCCCCTCTAACCTGGTCCGCTGTTGTAAGCATGCATTTACTGCCTTCCACTGAGCTATTATAGAGGGCTGTATGCCAGGGAATAGTGGAGAAGATCAGAAGGACAGAGCAGAGAAAGCTACTGTTACAGAGGACTGTAATTCACGGATTAGTTTTCTACTCTTAGCAGCAAGGAGGAACAACCAGCAGCTACTCAGCCATGCGATATAGTGGTTATGTGACATCCTCTGGAGAAAAAAAAAAAAGGGGGGGGGGCGGAGCTTGTGCACCTTGATACTAGCTGATCAGTGCTGGGAATGACCCTGAGCAAGAAATTGAATGTACGAGAGCCTACAAATCGAATGAGGATTTCTAAATTCATGAGACAGAAAGGTTAATGCAAAGAACAAGTTCCTGCGAGGGAAAGAAGAAAAATTGCACTTAGTGTTTATCGAGGACTGCCATCGGAAAGGGTTAAGATTTCTCTGCAAAGCTGTCAGATGAAGGCCAACAAGTTAACAATATGCGACTCTCCGATGTTGGAGGCTGTTCTGCATATGTATGCTACAGTATACAGCACAGCAATGGAGCACTGTCGCATACTTATGTAGGACAGTATACAGAATAGCCTTTAGCATTGGAGAGCCATCCTGCATGCTGTTAGAAACATGCGTCAACCTCAACTGGCATTGGAGTTATGCAGGGAAATCTTAATGTTGGACAAGGACTGAGACCGAATTGAAAATGAAACAAAAATATTGCTAATAAAATCATGATTTCATTTTGGGTGTTTGTGAATTCCTTGGAATGATTCAAAAAGTGCTTTCCCACCCAAAATAAATATGAGCTGGGGAGTGTGCAGGTGGCAGTGAAATTTGATTTTAAAAAGTAAAGTATACAAGTTTTTCCAAAGGCGAAATATCATTGTGTAGCCTTACAGGATTAGCAGAGGCAACAGGACTGATTGAGAATCAGAAGAACCAGACAACTAAGAGTTAAATATGGCTTAAAAATGTAAGACTCAGCCTCCTGTGCAAAAAAAAAAACTTCATGTAGTGGCACGTTTTATTTTGAATAGGACCAGTCATGCATGGGGTCTGCCAGACCCAGAGACAGCCATGGGTCAAAGAAACTCAATTCCACAGGTAGTCTTCCCTTGATCTCTTGACCTTTGAACAGCACCCCAGGTAGATCTTAAGGTGCCAGTATACCATGTTGGGCCCACCCACATGTGACACATGCACATTAGTGCCTGCCTTCGGGAGAGTTGCTGGGTCAAAGAGGTGGGTGGTTGTCAAGATTTCCCCATCAACCAATCTATTCAGCCAGTGGGGAAAGAAAACTAGGTGTCCAGGCAACTCGGCACATTATGTAGGCAAAGCTCTAGTGTAAGCTTCTGACAGATATCAGTGTGGTGTTCAGTGGCATTACAGTGTATTATCCAAGTCATATCTGTTCTGACAAAATAAAGGTAAAAAAGGTCACTTTATATGGATGCCTTTATTTTAATGAAGCCAATTACACTTGGGCAACATTTTATCTTGGAACAAAAATAGACAAAAAAAAATTTAACACACCATTGAGACTAAAAGCTAAACCGTTACTATATCAATCAATAGTACCCCATTCCAACAAACTCAAAACTTCAATAAAATTACAGGTTTTGGCAAATCCTCATGAAAATTTAAATACCCATATAGCAAGCAGAGTATGTACCTCCAGTTTATGTCTAGCCAATAACACAGCCACACACAAGACTAGTTTTAACGGTACCGACAGATCCAGCTCCTGCACATAGTGGAGTATGGACCATTATAACACTGCAATCTTGTGCAAAAAGTACTAGTGACGTCAATGCACCGTTTCAGCCTCACTGAAGTCACCATGTCATGCTGAGCCATGGTGTCACCTATAAAATTGCTGCCCTCCACCATGTAATCAGGCAACTGGTCCAAATTAATGGCATTCTGTGTGACAATATGAATCCTTAGGTAAAAGTTCTAGGAGAGAGAGCTGGTCCTTAAAGGCTACTTTGACTAATAGAATACCCTTACACAGACAAGAAGAGGTCAAGTAAGTAATATTTGGCATTTTTAATTTAGGTTTTGTTTATTTAAGTTTAATGTTAATTCCATGCTGTGTTTCAGTAAGAACAATGACAGATTCTGTATCTGTGGCTCCAGTCAGATATCCAGTAGTACAAATTAGCTTCAAGTTACACATACTGAACGAAAGATAGGTTGAGCAAGAGAAAGAAGGGTGGAGAAGGGAGAAGATAGAAAAACGAAAATTTTTTAAACACGCATGCAGGCTATTCAACACCAGCTCCAATGCTAACCTGCTCTGAGGAGGGAAAGTAAAAAGGAGGCAAGAATGAATAAACACGGATTGTTGACGTGATACCAGCACCAGAGTTTTCAGCAACATTTTTGCACAGTTTGAAAACACTTTTACAGCAAAACCACTACAAGGACATTCTGAAGCAGTCTGCGACGTCAAGCTCTAACCACATTTTAAACAATAGAATTAAATTCAGTTTCAAACATTTATAAAATAAGAAAAAAAATAAAGAAAAAAGCCACCACACAAATTCTACAGTGCGATAGACTCTGGTCTGCCCTAAGGAGTATCGTCTTTTGCTCATTCTATGTGTTTCTAAGAGGTTATAGTGCTGGATGGCACGGAGACAATCTAATGCTGAAAAAGCCTCTATGCAGTCCTGTTAGTGTCTTAAAGAACCTAAGATGGCTGGCAGCAGCAAAATCCACAGTCATTCACTCTTGCCTTTAAGAATTCTTAAACTGTGTAAAAATGATACACCCAATTGGGCAGGAACCTAAATCCTGAGAACCAGTGTAAAAGTCAAATTTTGATGGTCCTCAGAGTGAGACGGGATATTTGGAGGGAAGGGGCAGTTGGTTAGAGAGGGTCTCTTCTTGGCTTTTTTTTAAGGTCTCACTGATTTTCATCTTCCACATCCTGCAGTGCTTCTTTATTCTGTTCTTCACCTGTAGAGATTGAAAGGCACCGATTAGAAAACATTTCATACAAACCAAGTTTTAAAGTCAAGAGTTAACTTGTACTGACTGGGAAATGCCTTGAGCAGAGCTTCACCTGCCTCATGGCAACTAAATCATAGTTGCTGCAGTTTATTACATAGATGCTAATATAGTTAATTGTTCAAGACATTCCAGACAGTTCTACGGCTTGTGATTTTTCCCCAGTACTTCTTGGTACAACTACAAATAAGAGGGCAGAGAGACTTTATAACAGGTGAAGCGAGAAAGCAGAAAACTCCTTATCTAATTAGCCACCTATTGAGTTCCACAGCTATGCTGTAGTTTCTGTAAAATTACCAGAACACTGTTTACCACCTTCATACCCCTAAGAAGCCTTATAGAAAACAATGATTTCCCAAGTAGGCAAGCGACAAACAACGAGATCCACACTACCAGGGCTTTATATGCACACAGATATTAAGTGACAATCACTACTATGATCGCTCATCCCCACAGAGTGAATTTTGTTTTTACTGGGCAAAGGAATGCCTATGTGAACATTCTTGCCTGATAATCAAGACTGCAAAAAAAAAAAGTTACACAAGTTGGGTCAAGGTTAACCAGAATCTCTGATTTGCATTTCATCAAGTCAGTGTGATAGGTCGCAAGCAGTGTTGAAGAAAATACTCTGAGCCACTACATGGACTTGAAGCATACAGGAATCCTTGAAATGATGCTTTAACTTCTGAAAGGGTTGGACACTGCTTGAGGGAGTTGCACTAATGCCCAGGCCCGAGGAAGCAAGAATAAAATTTACAGTGAAATTCATGCAAGCCAGAGTCAGTGCAGCCAGTGAAAAATGGGTTTATTTTCACATTTGATTTGTGTGTAGAGGACTTAAGACAATAGGGACCATTTGGCCATAACGACTATTTGAAAGTCCACCGGCTGATATCCAGCTTAGGGATTTTTTGCTAAACAAAGCTGTCAATACAACTTAAGTCCACAGATACTAACATGGGACGACTGCTGGGCACACAAGTGCCTGACAGCTGTCCCAGCAACTATCGTTCCTGCGCACTTCAGATCTCTTCCCCCTCCATTCACAGTAACAAGAGATGTTCAGCGATTGAACATCCTCCGTTTACATGGAGCCAGAAGAAGCCGCTCATAAGTCGTTCTGTTCAGTGAGCTAAAACTAAACTGCTGGGTGACTTCTCGCTCAGTGTATACAGGCCAAGTCACTCATTTCATTAATTATTCAGGCGAGTGTCAGCTTGTGTAAAATGTACCTTTAAAAAGGACAGGCAGCCTGATTTAATAGTATGGGCGTTACCAACACTACTAGACAGCATGGGGCACTACATACAACCTTATAGCAGCCTCATCTGTGGAATGTAATATTAGGTAGCCAGTCCCCTTAGGACTGCGAGTAGCTGTTCACCAGTATTTTGCACTGCTTATCCAAGCCCAAAACTAGTTTGTCACTTTCTGATCTGTAGAAAAGAGCTTTGCAGCAGTTGTCTCACTATCACAGGTAGGATTACACTGATTGGTGGATCCTGTGTTATCACATATAGATGTTACCTTAGATCTAAGCTGTGACCATCTACTCCCCCCCCTCCCTGCACAGATCACAGAACATGTCTAGTACAGTCTCATACAAGTCAATGGGTCCCCGCTTGTCCATTGTGTGAATGGCCCATGAGGCTGCTGTAAAGCATATTTTCTAGGTGCTCTAAATGCAGCTCAGGCAAGATGGCAGCCCACCACAGTGTCATGTATAGACAAATTCTGCAGTCAGTAAACCTAATTACATTTTCTAATCTGCTTAAATTTATCTGGTTTTAATTTTTTGTGGCAGTCCCTTTAAACGGAACCTTGTATTGGTAAAGGCAGCACTAACCCTCAGTGATTTTAAGCCATTCACTAGGTTCTCCTGGTAGACTTATGGCTCCACTTAGGCCTCATGTCCACAGGCAGGTTTGATTTGCGGAACCCGTGCGGTAGATCCACAAATCAAGCTGTCCATTGGAAAGCATGGGCGTCCGCAAATTTAAGCATACGGATTTTTGCGGACCTTTTGGTCCAGAAAAGGAAACGCAGCATGCTTCCTTCGTGTGGATCCCACACGGACGGCTGCCATTGAAGTCAATAGAAGCCATCAGATCCGCGTCACACGCAGCGGAAACTGCGGCCTTGCGTGGGTCCTGTGGGAAAGCAGAAGAAGACAAAAAAAAAAAAAAGGACACAAGACAAAAAAACAGAACTACTGCGCATGTCAGACAGAGCCGTGAGGACCATGCGCAGTACAGAAAACCCGGAAGTGGAGAGACCCAGGTGGATACCGCTGGGAAAATACAGGTAAGCACAAGTCACTGGCTGCAGGGGCAGGGCTGGATTCCATGTGGGATTCCCCACACAGAATCTGACCCACCTGTGGACAGGAGGCCTTAAACTACTAATCTCTATCTGGTATCACTGGAAACAATTCTCTGCCCTGTATGTTCACCCTTACACACTTGAGCACTCATTTTGATTATGTGAAATATTTAACTAGATCCAGATGACCGACCTTCAGATAAAAGCTTTAACACATTAACCATGTAATTCACAAAAACTACACAAACCACGAGAAACTTCTACAATCATCAATTTGTCAAACGCAACCACGTCTGTTTAACATGCATTTAGTAGACAAAACCCATGTTAATTGTTAGCAAACAAAAGAGTAAATCAAAAACAATCTGGTCACGGCTTTCTAAAGTTGTAAACCCCATTAAAAAGGTTAGTAAAAACTACATCTGAAAATGAAGATCACACAAGCCAATCCACACCACAAACGCAGGACTACAACCAAGTACTGTCACAAGTTATGCATGTATAGCCACCTTAACTTACAGGTATATAGCCACCTTAACTTACAGTATAGCTACCTTTAAGCAGTTCTTGGACCCCAAGTGCAATATAAAACTAAGGCAAACAAACTGCGGCATGTTCTATTTCTGTGGGGGACTCGCAGAGCCCTGCACAGAAACGTCACTCACCCGCCGCCGACTCCTGTCTGCGCATGCGTCGGCTGAGGGCACATGAAAGATTCAGAGCTGCGGGGCGTGGGCGAGTACGCGCTGCTCTCTGCAGGCGCTCGGGTTGGGTCCCGCAGTGAGAATTCTCGCTGCTGGATCCGACCCGGCCGTCTGCAGGCGGCCTTAGTCTGTGCAGGATGGAAAAAAAGAGCGAAACAAAACAAAAGCTAAAGAAAAAAAACAAACACATGGATGTCTTCCATTGTGGTCAATGGAAGTCATCTGTTCTGTGATGCTTCTTGAGTGAGAACTGGGGAAGTACTGTGAGAATCTGTCACAGCCCAGCGCATCATGCGCTGCACTGTGCATGGGTGCCGGGCAAGACACTTGCGGTGGATCTGGAGAGGTGATTATAGGGTCTCTGGGGGGACACCGGGTATGATTCCGATGCGATATTTTGCAGTCAGAATCTGAGCCGGCCGTGAGCATGAAGACTAAAAACACATTAGAAATAAGCTAACACATTCAGTAAAAACCAGAACTAATACTTTGGGTTCCACACAAGCTTAAAAAACAAAACCGGTCACACAGAACAAACAAATGAGTTAAGACAAAACAGAAGACTCAAGCCTGCTTTGTCAGGAAACCAAGACAGCAACTTACAAAGAATATTTAGGAAAGGGACACGTGGGTTTCCTTTAGGAATCTACATAAGAAATGGAAGAACAGGATCATGTAGTGACAGTGATGGTAAAGCATGAGGGGGAGGACTTAGCTAAGCGATGACAGAGACTATGCTCAAGTCAAATTGAAGACTGTATGATAAATTGTCCTTATAAGTTTTATTTAATCTTATGTTGCAATAATTTTGTGTTAAAATTCACTTTAACTACACAGTATGGGAGCGACTGACAGTCCTGGTTCTACTGCCAACTATAGTACCAGCCAGATCAGCAAACTTGGTCTGTGCTGGAAAGGTTGGCACATCCAAGTGCTAAGACTACTGGGGCTTGCAGGTAATTATTTCACTTGAGTTTACCATTAATATGGCAGAGGGCAATATACTTGTAAATCAGGTTTCTACTTACCATCACCTTGCATATCTGAAGTCCATAGTGTCAGATTATCACGTAACAATTGCATGATAAGCGTGGAGTCCTTGTAACTTTCTTCGCTCAGTGTATCCAGTTCTGCAATAGCATCATCAAAAGCTGCTTTTGCCAACCTTAAATAAATAGACCACCATTAGCCGAGAAGATTAAGAGGTCTGCCTCACAAGTGTCATTTACAGCCAGTTATTGGTGTAACACCTTTATATGCCATTTCTATCTACTATTGAGAATAGCTGAAACTGTTGCATAGGAACTCTACTATAAACATGTTTCTTGGGGGGAAAAAAAGCCACAAATATGGGCACTACTATACTTTAGGAGGGACTTTGTTTTTGGAGTGTCTTTAACCAGGACAAGACAAGTCCCCAGAGCCAGTGTGATTTGAAGTCTGCTACTGGCAAACAATTCTTTAGTTGTGTCTAACAGTTCCTATAAACTAGCAACAAAGCAATTTGTTCAAACTCATTCAAGTGTAGTCTATACAGGAGCGTGCACGCCAGTTGACTCACTAGGACAATGCTCATTTTCATACATAAAACTCAGTTCACATTGGAACATAAAGATAATGAAACTTATGGAGGTAGAGACTCATTAACATAATGGGGTTGTCTGACCAATCATTAGCATCATAAGGTCAGAAAGGCTGTTAATTTATGCTAGAAACATCACTTTAATCAACTAATCACTTTTTTGTAAAATCATTTTTGCTTTCTGTTCCCTTTAATACTGCCAATTTGTGCTGCTGGACAGAATCAGTCTCCTTCCCCACCTGGCAGCTGACAAGTCAGCCCCTTTGCAGTAACAGTAACTGGGAAGACTTCTGCAGAGGCTCTGATCCTTCCTGATAAGCAAGGTAGAAAGCCATTGCATGTCCACCAGCACTAAGCTCATTAGATGGATATGCAGGTCCCAATTTCAGCAGATTAAAGTAAAAGCTACTAAAACAAATATAAAAACCAACCTGCATGCACGGTCAGGGGAATTAAGAATTTCATAATAGAACACGGAGAAATTGAGTGCGAGACCTAAACGAATGGGATGTGTTGGAGGAAGTTCTGTCATTGCAATATCACTTGCAGCTTTATAGGCTACCAAACTGTTCTCTGCAGCCTCCTTTCGGTCATTGCCTATGGCAAACTCTGCCAGATATCGGTGGTAGTCTCCTTTCCTAAAGGAACAAGAAGGAATGTCACATTATATGCAAAAAAAAGTTCACATATTCAACCATTGTGCTTTTAAGGACCCAGACCATTTTAGTTCCCCAACATACAAACTGTATTTTTCTTTCATTCCTAGACAATTCAAGGTTCTAGCAAAGAAATCCTGTAATGTCCTCCAGAAAAGCTCTGTATGAGCAGGCCCTTATACCTGCTGCCATTGCAATTACTTACATTTTATAGTAAAAAACCTTAGACTCTCCGCTGTTTGCAGATGGAATGAGGTGCTTGTCCAGTACATCCAGAATGTCACTACAGATACATTTCAGTTCAGTCTCAACCTACAATACAAAGTCATCACGAAGTGTCAGTTGACATCTTATACAAGGGGTGTCTCTTGTAGAATCACAGGCGATTTAAGGTAGCTCTACTAAATATAGTGACGAGTTACTGCTGAATTATGTATTGTGTGTAAGAGTATAGGCACATCTGTCATTAATTTCCTTTAAGACTGCTCCCTTTTCAGTACCCCATTCCTTCCATGCTTAGTCATATGGCACACCCCCTCCCAGAAACAGTAGCATACAGCAGGACCAAGAACGAGAACTGCAGCCAGCTAGGCATGTTCATAAGCAGGTACTTTATTTGTACATAGGCTATAGTTATGTAGCTAGAGGCCATGCATTTGTTGTGTGTAACAGGGAACTTCGTTTAGAGCACCAAGTCCAGAATGGAAACTCACTGCTCTGTAAAAGTGCATAACGAGCCTCATTAAGGAAGAGTCTGCACATAGCACGTCAGTCTAGTTGACCTTTTACATCATGCACAAAGGAATTAACCGTTTAACATTTCTATGGACAACACACCTTTTCACTATTAGGCAATGTACAAGTGGACTGGAAGTGGCCCTTTATATACCACCATGGCTATAGTCACATATTGGTTGCACAAACCTGATAGTCTATTCCACAGCTCTGAATTGGGTGGTTTCTAAAGACTATGGATTTCTGCAAGCCCCACTGATTAATGGAAATTTGTGTAACAGATCGGCATAAATCAGCTCCTATTTTAACAGAGACACTAAAGTGACAGTAGAGAACCCAATAAAAACAGTATTGGGGGATTAAGACTGGCATTTCACACACCAGTATTAATCTAACGTGTCCTGAGTAGGTTGTGATTGCTTCTTAAGATTTATTGCATCTTGCCTGTTCATGCGCCAGAAGAGTAACAATCACAGCTGCCATTGATTTTGCAGCAAGAAGCCACATGCACTGTTTGAAGAGCAGCACACTTCTTGCCAATATAACTTGACAAAGTTACAGCAAAAAAGACTGGCTCATTTATCATATGTTCCCTTTTCAAACATCTAGGGAGCGGGAGAAAACAAAACAGCCGTCTCACCGTTGTCCGATAATCCTTGATCATTTTAAGTTTGTCTTCTCCGCCTTTGTTCTCCTCCTTCTGTTCAATACTGCTGATTATCCTCCAGGACGCTCTTCTAGCGCCAATCACATTCTTGTATGCGACAGACAGCAAGTTCCTTTCTTCTACTGTCAATTCCACATCCATGCCAGCCACTTTCTTCATCGACTCAACCATTTCTAGAAAAGCACGAAAGACATGTGTTAAACATTTCATTAAAACCAGCAGCACATGGCCTTACATGGACAACTCAGCTAGCCATCTGCAAACACTCCAAGCTCCCATTACAAAGCCTCATTCTCTGTCCATGTCCAGAAATTATCCAACAATCATCTTTAGCAACCTGTACTTTTGATTTCTAATACTGCAAAGGTAGAATTATAGTTTGCCATACACAGAGACTTCCTGGTGGTCACATGATAGACTAGGAGATAGGAGAAAGGTGAAGAGCACAGAGCAGCAGCCAATCAGAGGCAGAGAGCAGCAGCCTGAACCAATGAGGAGACAAGGTCTGAATCAGACTATGACACTATAAACAACCAGTATTCACAAATCACAGTTCAGTCCCAATAGACCATAGATAAAATTCAGCAATAAAAGGTGCATTCATACAAAAACTGTGGCAAGAACAGCACAATCTTGCCAACCATCATTGGCAAGATTAGGTTTCTATTGGCTGCTGTGGCTAGGGTGAAGTCCCAGTCACATGGGTTTTTGTTTTTTGTGACCTCACCCTAACAGGGAAATAGATAGCAGGTAATCATCCCCTATAAGTACTTCTGTTTTTTTAGCTTCTAACTGGACAGTCACTTTAAGGCATTGTCTGCCCATTTCTTTACTGATGACCCATCCTCTGGTTAGATCATCAGTAGTTAGCTGGGGTTTACCACTCAGGACCCATGTCCATCAACCGATTGCCCAGCCCACTGTCCAGTGCAGCAGGACGGACATTGTCACAAGTGTAGAAGTGTCGGCTTCACTCCTATTGAAATCAATAGGACAGCTGCACTGCTATGGCTCTTGACCAGGAAGACTAGATGCGTTTCACCCTGTCCACTTATGAAAAGGTCTATCTGGCTATATTGAACTGTAGGCCAGATGATCAGCTGATGGATGGGGGTCCTGAGCAGCAGACCCATGTCCAACTATTGATCTATCCAGAGTGGGTGGGGGAGAAGCAAAAGATGAAAATGGACAGATGACTCCTTTAAGTTTTCCCTTTCCCATTTGGAAGCAGTTTATCTAGAAATGAAGCTACTACACATGTAGTACAAATGCTGAATGTCTGGCTTTAGAATTCTTGCCAGAGTAAACATTGAATCATTCACACGCACAAAAAAAAAAAAAAAAAAAAAAAGCAAGCTGGAAGCACCGAGCAGCACGCATCACAGCTGAAACTGATTAAATAAAGGTAACAAGCACTTGCCGATATATACAGATTACACTAGCACACATTCAGGCCTGCTGCGGACGCTGATCAACAGCACACTATATGAAGGATGGCCAACAGTACGCCTGCTGAGGAACTGCAGGAACATTAGCCAGCATTGAAAACCCGTATTAGTTTGGTGGTCGAGGTGGGGTACGACTACAAAGATGTGCATGCCTGTCATCAATACTGACATTGAATTTACATATTATGTACACCACCATCCCAGGTTATGTATACACCCTCCCTATGATCACTACCTACATCAGTTCAGCCTATTCCAAGACAATCTAATGTCATGATCATTTTAATCCCTAGTTATGCCTACATTACAGCTTGCATATGGTGCTGGAAACATGCATATTTAGCTCAATTAATTCCACAAACTACATCTTAATCCCCTGGGTTACAGGACAGGAGGTATGCAAGTCCCAGCTCTCTACAAGTCCATTAGTGCAGGCAGTGGTGACGTCTTGTCAAGCACACATACTGCGATTGCTGCCGTTTACTGACTACAGACCCTGAACATTTAGTGTATAAACAAGAGACCCCCAAACTCTTCAGTAAAGTCACTGGTATGGCTGCCATGCACTAGGTCGCTGGCCAAACCGTGTGATGGCAAGAAAAATAGAATTAGTGCCTCGCTATCCAACACTTGTGCAAAGCAGCTATTCTAGGGCTCCCCATGCGATACAGCCAGAGCAGGAGGCCTGTGATTGACCATGCAAGTCCCATTACAATGCAGATTGTGACAAGCTGGGTAAAGGCCTCTATGGCCGACATTCTGATGGAAACAGAAAAGCTTTTCATAAGCAGCCAGCAAAACTGCAGATACAAGTCTTAACTAGGAGTTTAAAGGAGCCCAACCAGAACCCTACTGTGCACGGATGAGGGTCAAGAACCCCAAACCAGCTGTATGTACACAGGTACTATGGCTCACGTTCCTAAGTCGTGTTGTACGGCCTGTTAGCTACCCTATGAGCCAAATATCCACCCTATGATGATGCCATTGAGGATTATTCCACTAATTTGCATAGCCTGGCTCAAGACTAGTAATGAATTATATTTACATAGTAAAATGAGTTCAAAAAGGTAGACAGGGCTCTTGGCTTACATTTTGTGAAAGGCAAATGATAGATTCAGGGCATGTTCACAAGACATGTATTTCTTGCCACAGGTTTACATGCAGAGAATATGTAGCATATTACAGTGAGGCCATATTTACACACCTGATAAATACCCAAGTGGAGTTTTTGCTATGCACAGAATGCATGCAGTGCATTAACCAAGTGTTTGCAGTGGGTTAGTTTACACAGGCATTTTTCCTCTTGCACCGATAGTGTGAGACAGAATTATGGAAGAGGGTCCTAATGTTGTGAACTTCCCAGGGGAAGAAGGGTTAGAGAAACAAAATCCACATTAAATTCCACTTGCTACAAATGTTGCAGCCGATTACCCACAGATCTGCAGTAAGATAAGGCCCATCTAGACACAAAATTCACTCTGTGCCGTCTTTTAAGCGATAATCGTAACTACACTGACATTGTGCAGTTTTCGTTACCCCGTCGCTCACTGCTGTCTTTCAGCGTGCTGAAAGACAATGATGAGCATTATCAGGGATTCACAGTGGGATACAGCTGATATATTGTTTCAGCTGTATCTAGCTGCCTGATGACAGGCTGGGTATGAAGAACAGCAATCCAGCTCTGTTCTCTATAACCCACTCGGAGCGCTCGGCTGTATAACAGCCGGGCACTCCGTGCAGAGAACAGCTGGATGCAGAAGACAAGCGGGGACACCCCGCTTGTCTTCTAAATCCTCCGCTTGGAGCACTTGGCTGACAGCCGGGCGCTCACAGCAGGGAACAGCTGGATGCAGAGAACAAGCACCCCCCACTTGTCTTCTGCATCCTCCGGAGCGCAAGGTGATTGTTTGAGTGCTCATCCTGCGATGTAAATGACAACAATTATTGCTCAAAGACATCTTTTGAGCGATAATTGTGTCTAAATGAGCCTTTACAGCAGAAAGTTCCTCACCTCTGTGCTGACATGCCGAATCTGCCTGGTGTTCCGCCAGTCTAATCCAGACCTCCAGCAATTATGTCTTGTGTAGACACAACAGTAGTGACATTGGTTGGGACATCACAGGAGGCGACCAGAAGAGAGCGGTGGGAGGCCAGGGAGAACAAGTATACTTTCTAATTCTAATCTGCAGTACAGATTTGCAGCTGTGATACTTCCAGAAGATCTGGTTGGAATTCCTAAGACAAACCCACCCAGTGTGGACGTACCCCAAATGTGTGTAGTGACCAATTAGTAGGGGCAATAAGGACACCTTTTATCTCAATTCTCTTACAAATGCATACATTGACATTACATGCCAGCAACGATGCCTTTTAATACATAGAAAATTGTTAGGACAGCGAGCACATGGAATTCCATAATGGACTAAAACTTTATAAAAAAGGACTAATTTAAGACTTCTTAGCACATGGTGGCAAGATTTGTACCCTGAAGCATGCGAGGCTGTTTCCCTGTGAAATTGCTTTGCATCCAGGGCTTTTCAGAAGGATTGCGAGAGTGGCATCGGGCAGTCGATCACGGCCCGCTCTTGCCAGTGTGCAGGAGGCCTAAGAGTTATGTCTGGGGGAAACCCAAGCACTGCTCGATCTATGCCTACAGTGAAGCATGGTGGTGGCAGCATCACACTGGGGGGTGTTCAGCAGCAATGACAGGAAGACTGGTCAGGGTTAATGGAAAGCTGAATGAGGCAAAGATTTTTAATGAAAACGTGACCCAGAGATCAAGGCTGGGCAGAATATATACCTTCCAACAAGAAAATCACCCTCAAGCACACAGGTATGACAAGACAGGAGTAGCTGAGGGATCACTCAATGTCCTTCAGTGCCTCAGCTGGTCTCCAACTGAACATCTATGGAGAGACCTGAAGATGGCTGTCCACAGATGGCCCACATTCAACCTGAGAGCTCAAGGGGATCTGCAGAGAATGGAAGAAAATCCCCAAATCCAGGTGTGTGAACCTTCACACGCAAGTAGACTGGAGACTCCAAAAATGCTTTAACTAAGGACTCATGCCCACGGCTGTGACTGGCCCCGCAAGCGGAATCAGTCACGGTGCCCACCCCCCCCAAAGACCCCATACTCCCCTTCGGATCTGCTGTGCAAGTCCCACATGAAGCTCCAGCGCACATGCGCAGTACAGCGCATGACGCACAGTCAGTGTCATGACGTATAGCGAGACGGCCGGCTTCCATTGACTACAATGGCAACCAGCCACACGTATTCCCGCAGCAAGTAGAACATGCAGCGGCTTATTTCACGCTGCAGAATTCTGAAGCGTGAACATTGAGTCATTAGGTTCAAAAGGACCTAATAGCTGCTGTGTAACGTCGCAGAAATCCGGCTGTGGGCGTTAGCGGTGTTTGAATACTTTTGAACAACAAAACAAACCCACCCAAACAGGGTCTGAGGACTTTCCAAGTTCACTGTATATCCTAAGGCCTCATGTCCACGGGGAAAATAAGAATTAAAATCCGCAGCGGATTTTAACTCTTCTCCCGCGCGCGGATCCGCACCCCATAGGGATGCATTGACCACCCGCGGGTAGATAAATACCCGCGGATCGTCAATAAAAGTGATTTAAAAAAAAAAAGGGAGCATGAAAAAATCTGGACCATGCTCCATTTTCATGCGGGGCTCCCGCGCGGACGGCTCCCGCGGGCTTCTATTGAAGCCTATGGAAGCCGTCCGAATCCGCGGGAGACCTAAAATAGGAATTTAAAAGCATTTACTCACCCGCAGCGGGCCGGGAAGGTCTTCTCTTCCTTACGGCCGCATCTCCCTTGCTTCAGCTCGGCGGATGTGCCCGGCGCATGCGCGCGGCACGCCGGCGACGTGCCGCCGGCGTGACGAATTCATCCGCCGGCCGAAGAAAGAAGATCCGGCCGCAACGCAGAGAAGAAACGGAGCGGATGGGAGGTGAGTTTATTCTGATTTATTGTTATTTTCAGCGCTCATGTCCACGGGGCAGGAGGGACCCGCTGCAGATTCTACATGGAGAATCTGCAGCGGATCTGATTTTCCCCGTGGACATGAGGCCTTAGAACTGCCGGGCATAATACAAGGTAGAGATGGTCAGCAGCAGAAAAAGCTATGAAGAATCAGAAGTCCTGGAATCACCGATATAAACCCATTTACACACATTCGCTCAAAAGTCATTCAAACAACGGCATATTAGCGATTGTTGCGTGTAAACAATCGCCATCGTTTACTTTTCGGCTGAATGAGGATTTCAAAGTGAGCTTAAAGTGAATCGTTCAGCCAGTGAGAAGATAACGGGGACCGCATGCTGTGTTCTGCACGGGAATCAGATTACATTGTAGTCTGCTGACAGTCCATGTGAGACTAGGAGCTGTGTGCAGATCCCAGACCATCTGCCGTGCTCTGCAAACCGCTCCCAGAGGCCCTTTTACAAACGAAGCTAATAGTGTTAATGGATATTAGTGTTCATTAACACTATGCAAAATCATCATCAAAACTGTCAATCTTTCAAAAGACTGTCTTTGCGTGTAAAGCCTTTAAAGGGTTTTATATGCAGCAGGCAAGCAATAATGACAGTTTGCTTTAGGGGGCCAGTTTAAACAGTTTTTTTTTTGAAAGCCGGATCATTCAGATTATATCAGTGAAAGAATGACTGAATGATCAGCTTTTAAACCAAATGATTGGCGAGCAAACCAATGTTTTATGCTTGCATAAAATGGATAAACAAATTATCATTCAATCCAATTTTTTTAATAATCGTTCTGTGAAAAGTGCATCGAGAGGCAAACAATTAGTCTATGATGGCAGCAGTTCTATTACCTCATGTGATTTTCAGACACCAGCTACCCTTGTAGACCCCACACACTTGGAACCTCGTGAACAGCAGGTGGTGCCAACACCAAACCATTCTGTGCCCGTAACGCAGCTTAGGAGCTGTATGCAGCTTCACCCTCAAACTACCAGGTACCGCGCAAAGGTCCCACAAGAATTTTATTCTTTAGCACTGACCAAACATTAGACAGTGAGCATCCCATCAGCTGAATGAGATTTCAGCCATCTACAATTCTAAGTAGGGAGAAGAGTAAGTATTTTCTCAAAATTTCAGGGCCAAAGTTGACACATGCAGAGTGACCCTTACTGCATGTGCATCTCCCCATCTATGATAATCACGGTGTGCATGCACCATCTGTGTGAGGTGCTGGAAAGGGGGTGCCCAGTAAGTATGAGACCGCTCCAGACTTCCTTTCACTCACCTTTGAGCCCCATAACAGTTTATGGGATTGAAGGGTCATAACAGATTCCTTTTACACTAGAACTTTGGCATAGCTCAAGAGAATACAGTTTGGAAGCCTCTATTCAGTCGCATTACAAGTACACTATAGGATATATTGGAGAGTCGTCTCAACTGAAAAATGCAGCAAGCAGCCACATTTCTGCAGCCACTGGCCGACAGACTGGGCTGCTGTCAATCATTAGCTCATAGCTATAGCATTCCCTGGGTAGATGAGTAACTTACATTCCTAACACAACGGACATCTTTTCTGTGTAGTGAAGAGTTTACTTAGTAAGAACAAGGATCTTGAGAACATCTAAAAATTTAGATTTTCCTTTTGCAGGGTGTTTGAGATGTAGCCAATATTTCTGCTTTATTATTGATTAATGCACAGGTCTCAGCCCCAACAGCAAACTCCCCCCCCCTCAAGCAAGCCAAGTATTCATTTACAACACTGAATCATCTACTCCGGCTGTGATGGGATACTTGACCCAAGGACAAGTCATCCCACTGATAGTGGGGTACAACGGCCTACACTCCTACCAATACTCAGGATGAACAGGTTTCTTCAGTGCTTCCTGCACATGAATACTTCCAGTTATCAAAAGCCAGGCCGAGCCACCATGTGCTGCAACAGGATGTGAAAAGCCAATTTACTGTACTGCAATAACTGAACAGACAAACATGCAGAATGACCTTGCCATCAGCCTTACAGAAGCTTCACGTCTTGGATGTGCCAAGTGAAAAGCAAGAATAGCTGTTATTAGACTGAATCTTTACTTAGAAATTCCCCTCAAAAAAAAGAAAGCTTTGCCTAAACTTCTTTTAAAGTCTATAAACACCTTTGGGGGCATTTTTAACACCAAAATGCATCAGTTTTGGCCGAAGACAGAACTTTGACCTGATCCTAAATTGGCGAAGATCTTTCAGGAGAAAGCCTGATGGATCTGACTGAACAGCATTCTGCAGCTCGCCCTGCACGGTGATGCAAAGAAGCAGCAGTAGGAACATAGTTTAGAGGAGTGTCAGCAGATTACCCATAAGTCACATTTGTGTGTTAAACATTTAGGAATTCTTGGTGATTTTTTTTTCCAGTTGATCAATCTACATTCTTAAAAGTCCACAAATCTTCCATTTTCAGAGCCCAATAGGCAGATACTTCCTGATCTGTAGAGAAGTCTTTGCAGGAGTCATCTCACCATCACAGCACTGAAAGGTAAGGGCTCACTCCGGTGCAAACGGTTCTCTTCACATGCATCAAAAAGGCAGTACACCGTTAAATACGTGTATTTTAAACCCCTATAGCCTTTTTCCCATGACAAAAAATATAAAAAACAAAACCACATGCCTGAATAGCCCAATGCAGATCAATCTGCTTTAAGAACTACATATTAAATGCATGAGAAATATGCCTTTAATATGAATCCCCCATACACCCATGTGAGTGAGCCTCACCCATCTATAGAGAACAGGTTCTCCTATAGGTAATAAGCTGTGGTGACTCTGCCTCCGCTCCCTGCACAGGTCACAGAACATGCCAACAGTCTCCATCTTGTCCATTGTGTGACTGGCCCATGAGGCTACTGCAAAACCTCCTAAAATGCAGCTCAGTCAAGATGGCAGCCCCCATAGTCATGTATAGACAGAATTTTTTATTTTATTTTTTTATTCTACAATCCGATTAGGTTAAAAAAAAAATAAAAAATAAAAAGAGGGAAAGTTTCTGGTTTTTATTCATGGTCACTTTAACATTAATAAACCCCAGTCACAAAAATGACTATTTAGACACAAAACTGGCCATTAATGGTGGTCTAGGTTTTTACGCATACATTTTTGCTAAACTATTGATGTGACAGACCCTGAGATACGATCAGACCAGGAAACCACTTGCTTCACATCACCAGTTATCCCATCCCTTTACCCTTCCTTAAAAGGGGTTATACAATTACAGGACAACCCCTTTTCAGTCAGACCCCCTGGGCGCAAAATAGACATGCTTACCACTCTGCAGCCGCTGGGATCTAGTGCTGCAACTCCCTACAATCTGGCCGCATGCACACGGGCAGGTCGGATTCCCTGGCAGCAGCGGTGCCCGCGCCTATCTGCTCTCACTTCTTTCTGCTCGCCGTCAGACATGCGCAGTACAGTTGGGTTTTTTCCAAGCTCCTGCTTTCCCTGCGGAATCCACATCCTGCATGCAATTGCTGCAGGTCAGATGGCTTCCATTGACTTCAATAGAGGCAGTCCATGCTGTATCCACAGGAAAATGGAGCATGCTGCGATGTTTCATCCACGAGCAGAAACTGCAATTAGTTTCTATTCGTGCGCATGAAGAATCCCTTTTGCATTCCACGCTATGGGCGGAGTTTGCTGCAGTCACCCACAAGGGGGCAAGTATCTTATTTTACCCCAGGGGGTCCTAATGAAAAGGGTTTGTGCAGTAACCAGACAACCCCTTTAGCCTGCACAAGACTATTGTGCATTTTGACACATTAAATTTGTTGTAGGGCCCGGCATAATGACTGTACAATCTGAGCACCATCACTGAACATAGCCCTTCCCAAAAGTTGGGTGTAGCACTGCACCTCAGTCATTGCATACTCAAGACCATTCACATCCTTGTTGTGGACTGTGCTCGTAACCAACGCCCCAACACAATGCCGAGTCCTGCTGTCCCTCAGTTATTGTGATGCCAAGAACAGCGCTGTACTGCTTTTTGCTGAGAAGTGATGGAGCTGCAGTAGGCTATATGGAGCCCCAAAGGCAGCGTGAACATAATCTCTCTCAAACTAGGCTATTGGAAGCCTTAGGCTGTGTTCGCACGGGGCGGAATTGCCGTGCAGGCTCTCTGCACAGAAGTGTTGCCTGCAATCTTACGCCTGAGTTTAAGCAGCAAAGTGGAGGAGATTTGCAAAAATCTCGTCCACACGCTGCAGACAGTCTGCTGCGGCCAGGCCGCATTGAAACAGACATGCCGCACAAAATTTCAAGAGCGCAGCATGTCAATTTTGTCGCCCTTTCTGCTGCTGGCTTTCCTCCCTAAGGGGGAGAGATTGGCGCAGCGGAACAAGCCACTTTCTAAACCTACAGGACTTCAGCTGCGGAAATCTCGTGGATCTTCCATGCAGTCCTGCTGCGGACATTCCGCGAGATCTATGCCCTGTGTAAACTGAGCCACAAACCATTGTCCCATTTGCCGGCAAGAGTAGCGCAGCATGCTGTGCCATGTAGGGAAAAAAAAAAAGGCAGTCCAGTTAGTATTGACAGCACCATGGCTTTGGTCATTAATGGGAATCTCGATGCACATTTGAACAGGGCCTTAATTTTATTACTTAGTCTGGTGGGGAAGAGGGAGGGGGTGTTGATCTGCTTACCAAGGAGCCATATTCCATAGCCCTAAAATAACTGTCAGGCTCCATCTCTGCACGAATGTAAGGCTGTGTTTTACTAGCATTAGTGTCCTCCCCTAAACACAAGAACTTGAGTCTAAAGGGTCCCTGAATTAATGCAGTGATGATGTATGCACATCACTGTTCCAACAGGACTGTCGGAGATGGCCAAATGCTTGAACTAGGCCGTCCCCAACAGTGCCATTGAAATGAATGGATCAACTGTGCGCATTTACAACCATTGCCCCCATTCAGTCGGGGACCTTTGAGGCCTTCACACGATCAGCAGGGATTCCAGCAACGGGACCGCAGATCCTTTCCTCTGTGGACAGGGAATAACTTCATGGGAAACACCTTTACTGCAGAGGAATGAATGCTACACACTGAAAGTCTCCCTCTAGAATCACTGCTGTTACCAACTTCAGTGTCTACAGAAGGCTGCGAGGGCCAGTTCAGATGCCAGCTGACGGTAGATTTCTGTTCCTTTTTCCCAGTTGTTGAGTTCAGTTACTGGAATAACTGGAAAGCCATTTATAAGACGACCCAGGCTCCAGGAGGCTGCATGTAAGAACAGCATCTGTGACCTCATCCACAGCGACAAACCACAGGTGAACGTCCAGGGTCACTTTATTATGTGATGGATGGGATGGGGAGGGGGTGTCAGCCATCTAAACCAGGGTTTCCCCTAAAGTCCAGTCCTCATGACCCCCAAACAGGGCAGATTTCCATAGTATTGCACAAGTGATAATGGTTGGCAGCGCCTCAGACACTGGTGTTCTCTACAAGAGTTACCTGTACAAGGGCTCGTATACACAGCTGACCCTATGACCAGGACATATGCATTGGGTCCCCCACTATTACAGCGGCTTCAGCTTGATACAGCCATGTAGGTGATTTCTCCCTCCGATCATCATGCGGGTCCCAGGAATTACCAGATTTTTCTCTCCCATCATATGTGTATTTCCACGTCCGATTGAGCACACAGAATGGTGCTATGGGAAGCTTACACTGGATATCAGCTGTTTAGTATTTCAGTCAGGAGTGACCATCAGCCTTTTGTGGAACCAACAAGATCTGAAGTGTTTGCAAACATTGCGCTCATTAGAAGATACTAGTAATTAGGAAATAATCGTACCAACATGTCTGGTGGTGCAATGCACTGCTCTGCTACGTTGCTTTCACATATAAGCTGCATGTGACTTATGAACTTCAGCAGCTTGCTGAGGAGACATGCAAAAGGTACGAGCCAACATATGAGCTGCATGAGATGTACAGCCTTCAGCTGGGGCTGAGGTGAAATCGTGGCTTGTTGCTGTATCATGCACGCTGCATGGCGGCGCCCCCTCTGGTGACATGTTTGCATGACAGCTTGTTTCAACACTGGACAACGATTGCCGATTAGATGAAGGCTGGACTGGTGTTGGCGGCATTAGCACTGGAGATGACATGATATCACGTTCAGGAGATGTGAAGATAGTGGTGAAGGACTATGCTTCACTGTTGGTCAATATGCACTGCCAGCTATGTATGTGGACATTTGTGGTGTCATTTATTGGAGTCTTCACACAGGTGTGCAGCAGTCTCAACCAGCTGCAAGCTTCCAGACCGAGTACTGCTGTATCCATGGCAACTGAGGCCACAGGCGTTTGTAGTCTGCCCATAATCCCTCATTCAGATCAGAGACCATGTGACTGATCACCTGATGGTGGCATTGCAGGTCCTGTCAGCACACGAGCCATGTATGTGGACATTTATTGGAGTTTCCACCCAGGTGTCCAGCTGTCTCACAACCAGCTAAAAGCTTCTAGACTGAGTACTGCTCTATCTATAGCAACTGAGGCCACAGGGGTTTGTAGGGCGAAGTAGTCCACCCATAATCCCCCATTTGCTGCACGAGGATAAAGGACCTGTGATTATGTCACCGTCATGCAATATGGGGTGGAGCCAATAGCTGACATCACAGGTGCCGTCAGGCTCTGCATGTAACTCACACATCACATGGAATGATGGACAAGTGTTCATTAGCACTGACTAGAAAACAAAAGGAATCTTTAATGTAAATTGTGATATATGTGCCTCTTAAGGCCTACTTACACGCAACAATTATTGCTCAAAATTCATTCAAACCAGATCTTGATTGACAGTATTTGCATGTAAATGCTACCATGGTTTGCTTTTCGAACAATGATTTTTTTAGTTTAACAGAATCCATCATTCAGCTGGTTATCTAATAGCAGGGAGTGCACACTGGGTTTCTCCGTGGGAGCGCTGATAACATTGTTTTCAGCTGCTGTCCCGTGGGAGAACAGTGGAGCTGTATGCACATAACAGACCACCTGCTGTTATCTGCATACAGCGAAGGGAGCCTAATTTGCATGCAAATTAAGCTAATGGGCATTAGTGCCCATTAGTAGTTTATGTCTTGAATTAATTTTGAGTGATCATCTTTGCGTGTAGATGGGGGCTCAACTGGCCGCCAGCTGACATCCCTACATCTGTAATACCAGTATTTAACACAAAGCCAGAAGTACTGCAGATTCGACAGCTCATCAGTCCGTTTCTAGACGAGACGACTTGGAGGCCCATATACACTTACTGATCATCACCAAGATCTGAACCAGCAATGTAGCAGGATCTGCTGTCTACATGAACATCCTTAGGGCTGCAACAATTCCCGGGTCTGGCTACGGCCAAGTGTAATGAAGATGGAGTTTGGTCTATGCAGGTGAATGGAGCCGTCACAAAGCTTAAGGGCTCATGTCCACGGGCAAAAGAAGAATTAAAATCCGCAGCGGATTTTAACTCTTCTCCCGCGCGCGGATCCGCACCCCATAGGGATGCATTGACCACCCGCGGGTAGAAAAATACCCGCGGATGGTCAATAAAAGTGATTTTAAAAAAAATGGAGCATGAAAAAATCTGGACCATGCTCCATTTTCGTGCGGGTCTCCCGCGGGGACGGCTCCCGCGGGCTTCTATTGAAGCCGTCCGGATCCGCGGGAGACCTAAAATAGGAATTTAAAAGAATTTACTCATCCGGAGCGGGCGGGGAAGGTCTTCTCTTCCTCACGGCCGGATCTTTCTTGCTTCGGCTCGGCAGATGTGCCCGGCGCATGCGCGCGGCACGTCGGCGACGTGCTGCCGGCGTGACGAGTTCATCTGCCAGCCGAAAAAGAAGATCCGGCCGTGAGGAAGAGAAGACTTTCCCCGCCCGCTCCGGATGAGTAAATTCTTTTAAATTCCTATTTTCAGCGCTCATGTCCGCGGGGCAGGAGGGACCCGCTGCAGATTCTCCATGTAGAATCCGTAGCGGGCCTGATTTTCCCCATGGACATGAGGCCTTAGGCTGCATCTAACTAGCCAAGCCCCTGCAGCTAGGTGGCCAACACCTAAAAATGTGCTAGATGTATATAACAGTGGGCTGATCCATGATAGTTCCAACACTTGGGCTATGAACAGAGGCAAGTTAAAGGGGTTGTCCCGAGGCAGCAAGTGGGTCTATACACTTCTGCATGGCCATAATAATGCACTTTGTAATGTACATTGTGCATTAATTATGAGCCATACAGAAGTTATAAAAAGTTTTATACTTACCTGCTCCGTTGCTGGCGTCCTCGTCTCCATGGAGCCGACTAATTTTTGGCCTCCGATGGCCAAATTAGCCGCGCTTGCGCAGTCCGGGTCTTCAGCAGTCTTCTATGGAGCCGCTCGTGCCAGAGAGCGGCTCCGTGTAGCTCCGCCCCGTCACGTGCCGATTCCAGCCAATCAGGAGGCTGGAATCGGCAGTGGACCGCACAGAAGAGCTGCGGTCCACGAAGGTAGAAGATCCCGGCGGCCATCTTCAGCAGGTGAGTATGAAGACGCCGGACCGCCGGGATTCAGGTAAGCGCTGTGCGGGTGGTTTTTTTAACCCCTGCATCGGGGTTGTCTCGCGCCGAACGGGGGGGGGGGGGGGGTTAAAAAAAAAAAAAAACCGTTTCGGCGCGGGACATCTCCTTTAAGCAATTGGTTGGAGCAAGCGGCATTTAAAGTATTTTCATTAGGGGTCTTTATTTGCAAAAAAAAAAGTATGCCCACATTATATTGGTTGCAAATTGCTGGAATATGGCCTCACCCTATGACCATGAGGGAGGGGAAGGATTTCTTGGAATCCCACCAATTCTGAGAATGAATGAGTTGGGCAGACAGTATCCCCTGCACAGTGATGCCCACAGCCTGTGAGGTGAACTGCAGCACAACATTCACCTGGCTGGGCCTGGGCTGCAGCACAACAGTCACCTGGCTGGGCCTGGGCTGCAGGGACAGCGCCTATTTGGGTGTCGCCTTTATGTAATCATACCTGTGATAAGGACTGCAGAAAACGTATCTACAGAAGAGGAAGTTAAGGCCCATTTACATGTAATGATTAATGCTCAAAATTCGTCGAGGGATATGAGTGATAATCGCTCATTATAAATGCAGGGGGGAGGGGGACGGGGGGGACTATTCGTTTACTTGTTATCGCTTTGTCAGCATAAGCGCTGGCTCGCGGGCTTGTCGTTCCGTAATGCCCTGCACACACGCTGATGACCTTAGCAGTGACGTCAGCACTCCTGCAGTTGTTTAAATGCCTGTTGGCCCGTGTAAGAGGGCCTTCAGACTATCCGGCTTAGTGGTCAGTGGGAAAACTGCAGGATGTTAAGATTTCTTTGTTTAACTATAGATTTTTAAAGACAGCAAGTTCTTGACACGGGCGAGAAAATGGGGCGATTTTAGAACGATGGGAGTCTGCAGACAGACGGCTTTAACCCCACCTGCCATGTTGCCAGATCTGCCCTCTTTCCCTATGGAGCCTCTGATTTATTGCATCACAACATATGAACTTGCGATCTAGTGCATTAACATCAGCAACACCTGTTCATTGTGTGAGGTCACAGGCGACCGCGATTGGAGCATTTTCAGAAGAAAATAATGTGTGATAATTGCTGCAATTCTCATGACGACCTGCGCTGTGTGAAGGGAGCCGTAATAGGGTTCGTTATAATCACTACATGTAATAAGTGGAGGCCCACTGTTCAGGCCGTAGTAGAAGGCCCAATCCAGAAGCCTCCCCCTAACAGCCCCGTGCCTTTTGAACCCAATTCTGGTTTTAGAAGAAAGAAAAAAAAGATTTTTTTTGTAGTAAAGCCTGAAGCCGCCCTAAAGAAAAGTCCAGAAGCTACACAGCACAACCCCCACGAGGGTCCGGCTCCTGAATGCTGGGCGTGCCGTGTACTAACCAGCTGTAAGCCCCCTGTATAACTAGGCCTGAGGGGAGCCCCAAGAGCTGGACAGCCATCACCCCGCTTGTTCCTCTGGATGGTCAGGGAGCAGCTGATCCCTAGTACATGGACGGCCATCCCCAGAGGTGGGGCACCCCTGTGATGTAGGGCAGAGCCATTATCACATGGGCCAAGATGAATGGGTCCCACAGCCGCCCTCGTGCACTACTGCCCCACTCCTCTCAGGGCACTGACCAGACTGCGGTGCTTTGCCATCCCTGTGAGGGGCGATACACCCAGATAGTGTGCTTCATGCTGCGGCAATCCCTTTGTTATCCCATGAACCCCACATACTCAGGCTAAGCAATAAGCTGGGACCCCCCACAAGAACAGGGTCCGTGCCCACAGAAAGGATCAGGACAGCAGCCACATTGGTTTCAGTGCCAGAGATGGCAGCAGTCTGCCGCCAACGGAGCGATCACGTATGTAACCGCTGCTCCATTCATCCCAGGGCAGTGCTTTATGGGGGTCCCAGTGGGCAGACCCCACCCTGGGCATAGAATAGTTGATCGGCTGGGATGTAGCAATCAGGAGCCTGCAGGGTAATACAGGCGTGCCTGCAGTTACCACTCCTGGCCACTACACAATGGTCAGCGCTATTTGCTTCCTCTCTGTGCTCTATAGCGTCATGGTCAGCAGATACTGGATCAGCGGGGGATCCTGTAGCGCAGCGATAGTATCCGTCTGGACAATCCCTTTAAGGATCCGTGCACACAGGCCATCCTCCTGTACGAGCTGTAACTGCGAGATGGACAGAACTCACGGGAGAAGAACCCGATCTAAGGGGGCGATTCACACCAGCGACACCTCAGACCCCAAGCCAGAAAATAAAAAAAATTGCTGCTTTTTATCTTTTGTAATTCCTCAAAGATTGTCGCCCCCCCCCCCCAGCAACCGCCATTCATTGTGATCAGACGGCACCGCGCTCCCGGAGCGAAACCGCAGCGCGCAGAAATCCTGTTTGTTTATGTACAAGTAAAGCGTTAATTATTTTTTTGGCTACCATGGCCGATGGCTGAACAGTCGCCCGTAAATAAGACGCCGCAAGCGAAAAATGTGTTCGTGTAAATGAAGCCGGTCAGATTTTTTTAACTGAATGCTCAGAAACTGCGCCCCGACCCCATCCGTGTAAACCACCCCTGTAGGAGCATCGGCAGGCACGGCCAGCAGCCATCAGGCGGGGTGCACTCCCACTTCCTGTCACTGACCTCTCCCTGGTCAGAAATGGCTGATAACAGGGAACAATAGATGCCAGTGGACGAGAAGGATGCGGCCCCTTTAAGGGCGCCATGTTGCCTCCTCCTCGGGGCATCCAGCAGCGCCCCCATCATGGAGGGGCTCCGGTGTGAGCGGCGCCTCCACCCAACAAAGGACGCCGCGCCCTGCAGCCGCCATGGGGGCCGAGCCTGCCGGCAGCGGCACTGGCGCAGTGAGACGTGCGGGCCCGGCCGGCAATGAATGAGGGGAGGGTCCCGCCGCCGCCCATAGCCGGTGTCACCCCGGGGCTCGCCCTGCTCGGCGGACGCCATTTTGCAGCCGTCTCTCTTCCTGCCCGCCGCCCTCCCGTCGCCTACCTCACCCGCCCGGCCGGCCTCCCCCCTACTACCCTCAGCCAGCCGAGCCGCCGCCGTCCCCGCGCCGCTCCCCGACCTCCCGGCGCTGCTCCTTTGTCCCATCCTCCCTTCTCCAGCCCAGCCGCCATTTTGTCTCGCCTCCATTCTCTCCGCCCGCCGACCTATGAGGGAGGAAAAGAAGAGCCGCACATTCCGCTTACCGTCATATCGTTCAGCCTGCTCGGCCAGCTTAGCCTGGTACACTAGATCCTCTCGCTCTTCCATGGCTGTAGCTAGCGGGGGTTACAGGTGCTCTACTGGGCGGATGGAAGCCGATTGTATCTCTCTCCGTCTCCCAGCGCTTCTGTCTCTCTCTAGCTGAGCCCGGGAAAGATGGCGGCTCCTTGATCCGGGAACTTCCGCCTGCGCACGCGGACAATCGCTCAACACTATAGCAACGGCTCCCTAGCAACAGCAGCAGGCGCGGCAGGAGAGGGCGTGGTCGGCAGCTTCCTGCGTCAGCCAAGACTGGGGCGTGGTTAGACTGTGGCCGCCCTTATAAGGGAAGCAGAGGGGGCGGGGCCAGGAGCTTCTAGCTGGTTGCTGAGGGATGAGGAGAAACTGAGAGGATGATAGGGCGGGAGGGGACGTGCGATGGCTGTGCTGTAGTCACACACTATGGCCTGGTTATACGGGCACCAGTGCAGGACAACAGCATAATAATAGTATTATTACATAGAATGACCCAACACACTGCCATGGGGTCAAATGTGAAGCACAAACGTTTTTACTCTCCCACCAAAAAAATGGATGTGAATATAGTGTTTAACGGCCCCATAGGCTATAAGGGGTTAAACGCAGTGAAATGATGCGCACATTCGTCTACATGTATCAAGAATACATTTCGGTACGTTTTTTTATTGGTGGGATTTTCTGTCCCACGCAAGTAGTAAGGCCGCTGCACACGAACGGGCCGGAGAACGCAGCGCACCCGGCACTTTTCTTCTTTGTACTGCGGATGGCTGCGTCGAGCCGCCCACGGTCATGCGCACTACAGAGTTTTAAAAAAATGCTTATTTTTCCTGTGCCGTCGCTAGGTGATGACGCGGATTCCGCAATGTAAAGGGCTGCAGGCCGCGAGTGGAAATCAGAATCATCGCGGACATGCGAATGCTCTATTTTTGCTAATGGATGTGGGATGCCGCGTATCTTCCATGCGGGTGATGATTGCAGATTCCACTATCCAAATCCTGTTGTGTGCCGATGGCCTAAAGAAACATGTTCTTTTTTAAATATTGCAGTCAATGGAAACCAGGGGCGGGCGCATCGGGACAGGCAAACCAGGGGCGGATGCATCAGGGGCGGGCGCATCGGGACAGGCAAACCAGGGTCAGATGCATCAGGGGCGGGCGCATCGGGACAGGCAAACCAGGGGCGGATGCATCAGGGGCGGGCGCATCGGGACAGGCAAACCAGGGTCGGATGCATCAGGGGCGGGCGCATCGGGACAGGCAAACCAGGGGCGGATGCATCAGGGGCGGGCGCATCGGGACAGGCAAACCAGGGTCGGATGCATCAGGGGCGGGCGCATCGGGACAGGCAAACCAGGGGCGGATGCATCAGGGGCGGGCGCATCGGGACAGGCAAACCAGGGTCGGATGCATCAGGGGCGGGCGCATCGGGACAGGCAAACCAGGGACGGGCACATCGGGACAGGCAAACCAGGGTCGGATGCATCAGGGGAGGATTCATCAGGGGCCGATGCTTCAGGGGCAGGCACATCAGGACAGGCAAACCAGGGGCGGACGCTTCAGGGGAGGACGCATCGGGACAGGCAGACCAGGGGCGGAGGCATCAGGGGCGGGCACATCGGGACAGGCAAACCAGGGGCGGATGCATTAGGGGCGGGCGCATCGGGACAGGCAAACCAGGGGCGGGCACATCGGGACAGGCAAACCAGGGGCGGACGCTTCAGGGGAGGACGCATCGGGACAGACGCATCAGAGGCGGATGCTTCAGGGACGGATGCTTCAGGGGCGGACAAATCAGAGACGGATGCTTCAGGGGCGGACGATCAGGGGCCAACGCTTCAGGAACAGATGCATCAGGACAGACAAATCGGGGCGGACGCTTCAGGGACGGATGCATCAGGACAGACAAATCGAGGCGAACGCTTCAGGGGCCAACGCTTCAGGGACGGATGCATCAGGACAGACAAATCAGGGGTGGACGCTTCAGTGGCGGACGCATCAGGGGCGTTGCGCATTTGGGAGATGTAGAAGTGTGGAAAAAGTAGGGAGGATGCTGGAAAAGTGAGAAGGGGAGGGGGGGGGGGCGACTCCTATTACTTGTGTGATCCTCAAATCCAGAATAGGTTTTTGTAGAGTAGTTACTAGGGCGCTGCCAGTCCAGTTACCGTTGCCATAGGTAACGGGGCTTAGAAATGCTTAATTGAAAAAATGATGAGCTGAGGGGCGCAACCCTTGTAATGTAAAGTGCATAAAAGCAAAGGGATTAATTTCTTCTTTATTAATAAATGGCTATAAATGATAGCCAGCACAAATAATGCATTTTGGGGATGGCAGTGCCGCCATTCCTTCTTTGCTGGGAGTACAGGACGTGAATATACAGTAACATCCCTGTATTCTTTCTGGGCATTTCTGAAGAAGGGGCTGCGTCCCCAAAATGCATTATTTATGCTGGCTATTAATTAATTAATAAAGAAGAAATTGGGTTAATCCCTTTGCTTTTATGCAAAGAGAGTTCAAAGAAGGGCAACTAAATTAATAAATGGAATGAGGGGACTGGAATACCCAGAGAGGCTATCAAAATTAGGATTATTCACCCTGGAAAAAAGATGACTAAGGGGCGACCAAATGACTATGTATAAATACATAAGCGGACAATACAAGGATCTCTCCCATGATCTGTTGATACCAAGGACTGCGTCGGTAACAAGAAGGCATCCGCTACGTCTAGAAGAAAGCGGGTTTCAGCACCAACACAGAGGGGGTTCTTTACTGTAAGAGCAGTGAGACTGTGGGACTCTCTGCCTGAGGACGTGGTGATGGCAAAATCCATAGAGGAGTTTAAGAGGGGACCAGATGTCTTTCTAGAGCGCTACGATATTACAGGATATAGACATTAGGTGACCAGCGGGTTTGTAGTTTCGGGTCTTATATTTAGGTAGGAACTATCAGAGGTTGATCCAGGGATTATTCTGATTGCCATTACGGAGTCGGGAAGGAATTTTCCCCCAAATGGGCCAATTGACTTCTGCCTCTTGGGGTTTTTGCCTTCCTCTGGATCAACTAGGGGTTGAAACAGGCTGAACTAGATGGACACTGTCTTCATTAAGCCTAACATACTATGTTACTATGTATGTTATTATGCACTTCACAATACAAGGGTTGCGCCCGCAGTCCATCCTTTTCTCCTCTTTACAATTAAAGGGGTTCTGTGATTAGAAAAAAAAATCAATGCTTAACTATTCCTTCCCCGTCAGTCTGCTTACCGCATCTTTCCCTCGCCGATCTTCTCCTGGCTCCTCCAGTCCCCGTTTCACCTCACATCATGCCATCCGGATCCTCTTCTTTCTGTTATGTAGTGTCCATTCTCTGCAGGTCAGTGTAGGTTACGTCACTGGTGATGTAGCACTCACTACCTAGCAGGGAGTGCTGAGCTATTGCCGAGACTGTGCATGCGCGCTGTGAGTGTTCATACACTAATGCAGCAAAACAGTGCGCAGTTTTTTTGGAAGCTGGAGTATCAATCATCCATCTTCAGCTGCCGAGAGGAGCCGGCAGGCAGAGAAAATAGCCAAAGGAGCACAGCGCTTTAGGAGATCAAGAGGAATGGAGTAGCCTTTATTACAAACATGCAGACTTCAAAGGCAGTAGAACGTTTTAGAACTATCAGTGACCGTATCATTGCTATCCGGATACGTGGTAAGCCAGCGAACATCTCAATCTTACAGGTCTATGTCCCAACGACAGATGCCGATGTTACCATTGAAGATTTTCATTCCAATGTCCAGAAAACTCCAAACGGAGTGCCAAAGAAGGACATTATTTACATTATGGGCGACTTCATTCCAAAGTCGTCAGCCAGCCAGAAGCAACCATCACAGGAAGATTTGGGCTTGGTGAAAGAAATGAAGCTGGTGATCACCTGGTACAGTTCTGGTACAGTGTACACCTCGAAAGTTGATATGAGATCTCTTATTAGATAAATGCAAATAAGGAATGACTCACCTGGCATGTGCGGCTCAACCTAGAAATGGGTTGGCTGCCACGCCTTGGGTCCAGGCTAGCAACACAACGAGGAGTAATATGGGAGACACTCTGTCCTGGAGACATCCAAGTAAATAAATACCGATGTAAGATAAGGTTCACCACAAAAAAAACACTTACTTTTGAAGGGGGTGTTTTAGGAAGAATCTAAAAATACACCCCCCTGTAGTCAGATGACGTTAAGTGTCAGTGTCAACAATGGACCATGGATGGTCTCACATGGAAGGCGCTCAACAACTTGCTTCTGGAACTGCAGGAAAGTGAGTGTTCCCTTCAACTTTTTGTATACTACTTAGATAGTATAGGCAGTGATCTAAATAAAGTTGATTGCTACCTTTTTGTACCAGGCCCTGGTGTTTTACTTAACCAGGTATGGCCGAAGCTCCTGGTCAGACAGGTCTGCACCCCCCATAAATTTATTGTAGTTTGTGACCTAGACAAGTTTTTTTCTTGTCCGTGGCAGCACCCCTCTCCCTTACTGCTACTGAGGTGCCTGAGTCAAGAGCATGTAGACATCCTTTTTGTCATGCAACTTGACTGTAAGCAGTGGGTCACTTGCAAGTGTAGTGGCCCAGAGTTACTCCATAGTGTTGAATGTGTTTGTCTTGTGACATTATGTTATCAGTGTCTTCTATGTAGTGTGCATTTGTTATGTGTATTGCACCTTTGCAGCACTGAATGGGTTCATGTCTGGGTTATGTCTGAGAAATGTAACAAGTTGTATGTCATGTGACCTTGTGATATATATATATATATATATATATATATATATATATATATATATATATATATATATATATATGTGTGTGTGTGTATATATATATATATATATATATATATATATATATATATGTGTGTGTGTGTGTGTGTTTGCATGGTGAATGCAAGTGGAGGGTGTGTGTGTGCTCCCTGTGGTTTTGGAGGAGAGTCGTCCCGCACACAGACACTGTCTCATAGGTCTGTGTGTGAAAGCATGGAAGAGGCTGAGCGATTTCCTGTTGCACAGCCTGGAATTACTCCGCCTGTGATGTACCGTTGACACCACTAAGTACTGAGTTAGGAGAGGGATCGTTGTCTGGCAAGAATACAGCAAAGGGAAGCATGAGTGTGGACTGGTAGAGAGTTGGAGAGTGAGAGAGAAAGAGTCACTGGGAGTGGGCTCTCACAGATAACTAGCCTGTAGATTGTCCACCGTGTCGCATCACCTTCTAGATGATTAATTTGTGTCGTTACCCTAGTGTTTGTTGGAACTGTTCTGAAGTTAAAGTAAACGGACACTACCGACCATTCCTGGTTAGTCCATAAAAAGTTGCCCTGTGTGTTGACTCTTTTACTACAACATCCAGTTTCACCGCAGAGGATGGAATGGTGGCGTCATGAGTGACAAAAGAAACTCGAGGTAATTTTCAGTTGCTTTTACCTGTGACCTCCCCCAGCAGTAACTTGGACGGGTCCAAGGCCTTGAATTACTCCGCTATCTCCTCACCTGTGGGCCCGCTCCTCGCACGCTGTACAAGCACATATGACGCCCCCTTTCCATGCGCCTGGACACCAGCGGTTGTGGGAATTCCACTCAATATTTTCTTAATGTCCCACAAGCCCCTGTATCTGTGCCATGGAGGGATTTGAATGGTTGGACACTAGTATAGTAGTTGTCCATATACACATGGTACCCCTTGTGCAAGAACCATTAGCTCCCAAACAATTTTTCCGTTGATGCCAATATTGTCTGGGCAATCTGTCGCTCTCTATCAGAGGAATAAAGGGCAACACAGAAAAACTTAATACATTCCTATCTTCAAAATTCAGGCGTGGGCCACCTTTCACAAGAAGCTGTTTTGTCCATGGAAGCCCCCTTCTCACAGGAAGAACTCGCTCTCGCAATAAAAGAATAAAGATTAGGAAAAGCCCCGGGACCAGATGGATTTCCTCTTTCATATTACGAGACCTCTAACATCATTTCTCCACACTTTTTTATAAGCATTCAATTACTTAGCTTCAAGTAATACCCTCCCAAAGGACACCCTGAAAGCCCATATCACAATCATTCCAAAAGAAGGAAAAAAGCCAACCCTCTGTCAAAGTTACTGCCCTATATCTCTCTTAAATGTTGACCTAAAATTTTTTACAAAAATTGTAGCTAGCAGGATATCCTCATTCCTCCAACAGATCACACACAGAGACCAGTTTGGGTTCATCTCCCTGCGAGAAACAAGAGACAGCACCATTAGAGCTATAAACATTATTTACCAAGCCAAAAAACATCCGTCTGATTAGGTTTGCTTTCTACAGATGCTGACAAATTAAATTGGGAGTTTATGCTTAAAACCCTCTACCACACTGGATTGGGGTCCCATATGCTTTCATGGGTCTCAAGCCTCTACACATCTCCGTCAGCCTCGGTAAGGGCAAATGGCCACATCTACTCTGCTTTTGACATTTCAAATGGTACAAGGCAGGGTTGCCCTCTTTCATCCTGTCTTTTTGTCCTCTGCCAAGAGCTCTTCCTTGCACATGTTTGTTCCAATCCAGACATTTCAGGAATCAAGGCAGGAGGTTCCGTGTACAATGTTGCTGCTATGCTGGTGACTTATTGTTCTTTCTCTCGACCCCACGCAGCAGTTAACCTTCCTTTACCCCAACCTCTAGTATCAGATCTGAAAGAGTTCTTTGGATCAAAGTACCTGGGCATTCACCTAACCATAGATACAAAAGACCTTTATTCAGCTAACTACCCAGATCTTTTAGGTGACATTAGATCACACTTGAACAATTGGACAAAGGGATTATTCTCATGGTTCGGTAGGTGTTCAATCTTTAAAATGAACATTCTTCCAAGACTCCTCTATGTATTTCAGGCCCTCCGAAGCTCTAGCACTTCACAATTTTTCAGACATCTTAATTCCATACTGAACAAATTTATTTTGGCAGACAAACTCACTCGCATAGCTCGTCCCATACTTATTAGCCCTAAATTGGAAGGAGGACTGGGGCTGCCTGATTTAAAAGCATACCACCAGGCATCTCATTTACGAAGGATGATCAACCAGCACAGGCATGGGAATATCAAGCAGTCGGTACCAATAGAGGGGGCGTCCTTGTCTGTGACCTTAACAGCACTTTCCTGGCTCCAGAGCGACCCTCCCCATGAGCTTGAAGACCATCCTACCAATGGCCCTACTATAAAGATAACCTCTATGGTCTTTCAGAGACTGGATATATCTCCCGTCCCCTCCCCACTATTTCTAATACTAGGAAATCCCACTTTTCCACCCTGTCTGGAGAGCGGGGCCTTCCGCAGATGGATAGCCAACTAAAAATTTAGAGCTTGTCACTTTCTACAGGAAGCCTCATGGATATCAGCAGAGGAACTGGCATTCTCTATTGATCCAACTCCTCTGTCTATGTGGCAGATAATCCAGCTTCATTATTTTACATCCCTACCCCATCCCAGAGGATTCACCCATGCATAAACTCCTTTCGAACAGCTATGCTTAGAAGGGTCCCTCTAGACACACTCTTTCACACATTTATAATTTATTGAACTCTCATCCAGACGCACCAGTCCCCTCATACCTTCGAAAATGGGCAAGAGACCTGTCAATGTCACTCACACTGGAACAGAGAAGCAAGATTTTTGTATTCACACATAAATCTTCCATCTCTAGAAAAATTCAAAAATCAGGGTTTAAGATTCTCACTCGCTGGTACAGAGTCCCCTCTCTCGCCTACATGTGATTTTCCCCGCAGTTTCTCCTTTGTGTTGGAGATTTGGAGGAGAGCACTGCACAATGCTGCACATATTCTAGGACTGTCCAATACGGACTAGCTTCTGGTCTGAAGTGTGGTGAATTATTTCCAAATTCTCAAATTTTATTCTACCCAAATCACCCGGGCTGTTTTTATTGCATCTCAGAGACATGCCCTTCGCCACATACAAACGGTTGGTGGTACACCATCTGGTGAGAGCAGCGAGGGCTTGTATCCCTAGGCTTTAGCGTCAGACTGTGCCTCCTTCTATTTCAATTAACATAAAACAGGAGACCATGGAGATGGAGGACCTAGCTGCGGCTCTTAAAAGCACACAGGATAAATCCATGAAAACATGGTATTACTGGATAGACTTTCAGGATTCTTTGGAATTCTGTAATATCTACAACTCCTAAGTGTCCAAGGGTTCTAATTTACGTTCTCCTTAGAATCAGATACAACAGTATCAGTCCCTCATGGGATTGTACTTCTCTGAGTTGTCTTCAAATAACGTTCTTCTGACTTTTATGCCTAACCCCCTCCCTCACCCTTTTTTTTCTTTCTGTCTTCTTCTCTTAGGGGAACTTGGTAATTATCACTAAAATAGATGAAATGCATTAGCATTTCACAATGGTCTCTAAACCCATTAACAATATGATTCCCCGGAATGTTTTTTTTTCTGGGACACTTGTGGGGGTCCATAATCTAAAATAGACAGAAGTAAGGGGACCTTGTAATAAATTGTCTAGCATGTTCTTCACTTTGTGGGTGATCAGGATGTGAGAGGGAGGTGATCACCAGGTGATAACTACTTTCACTAACTCTTTCTCCTTCTACAGCATAGAATTAGTCAAAATACTAACAACCATCTGTCCTTGCATGAGTTACATGCTCTGCCCGTGATCACATCATGGTGACGTCTTCACAGGCCCTATATCTCTGTGCAGATTACAGGCAGACTACATCCCCTACAAACCCCAGCGGCCTCAGTTGCTATGGAATACTACAGACACCTAGCTGGACAGCAGCCGTGTGCTTACAGGACCTGTGATGATGTCATCATCATGTGACTGCAGGCGGAGCATGTAACTCACTCACGCACATATGAATTTCCTAATAATTACTAGTAGCTCTATATCTCTCTCCTGTCACAAATGCACTCAGTGAGGGGTAAGAAATAAGCAGCACTAATCCTGTACTGCATTTACTAAACAAATTACATAGATCGCTGTCATAGGCATATCACAGCCATCCATATCACCAGGAATCAATGACAATGGCCCCTGTTAGTTGCTATGTGCCAGCTGGCACACACAGATCTCTTGTCGGGGTGCAGATCTCCAGTGGGAGACATTCAGGGAGGCCTCAGGTACAATGTTTCATCTCCTTTCACCGATCGGAATGTTCAGTCAAAACATTCCTTACAAATAGCATATCTGTATATCTCATAGTACATTTATTTTTATATGTGTGAAATTAGATGTGAATGAAGGAGCTAATAACGTTGCTGCTGATATGATATGTAATGGACAAGGTTTAATGGATTTATAAGGGCTTACAAGCAGAGGCGTAACTTGGAGCTCCGGGGCCCCGATGCAAAACTTGTAACAGGACCCCCAACTATAATGCTTTATTCATAGTACTGGGTTCCCTATATGGAGAAGAGAGGCCTTATGGTCCCCCTAAGGCTCCTGGGCCCGGGTGCAACCGCATCCCCTGCATCCTCTATAGTTACGCCCCTGCTTACATGTGTTCCTACTACACAGCAATCTTTGGAAATTCTGGAAACAAGAAGGAATTTAAGCAAACATGATATTAGTAAGTAGCTCAATTTTTTCATGACCGGCACCATTTTCTGGAAACTAGCCAACCTCTTACATACCGGTCGTATAATTAAAAAAAGTCATACAACATTCTAATATATATAGGGGGAATTCATCAGTGACTTTGTGCCAGTATTCTGGTGAAATGAAAATGCTTTCGCCAATTTTCAAAAAAGTAGATAGCTTTTTTACTATAAAGCCCTACAGATTTGCTATCATTTACGCTAGAAACTGGTATAAATTATAGTACAAATCTGCATCAGCTCATAGCTAGCCTACTGTAGATTTGATTTTCTGGTGCACAACAGCCAGAAGATGCAGCCAATTTATTAGGAAGTATGCACCTCTTAGTAAATTAAGGGCATCTTACTCCAACACACTACAGATTAAGACTGGCATATGAAGCGCCAGTCTTGATAAATTCTTCCCTTTGTGTTTCAGTTCCTCACTATTTTCAGGATCCATGCTGCCGGTGAAAAAAACATTCTTATTTACATCTACAGTTTCAAGAAAAGGTAAGTTAGGCCTAATGCACACGGATGGATTTCTGCCGCGTTTCACGTGGTGGACATCCGCGGCGTTATCCCGCAGCTATTAGGTTCTATTGTACCCAATAGCTTTCTGCCTTTCAATGTTCACACTGCGGAATTCTACAGTGGAATTCCGCAGCGTGAAAGAAATTGTAGTCAATGGAAGCCGTCTGTAACATGATACTTCTGCTCTGAGCAAGTATCGCGTGATTACGCGTCACCGCACACCGCTAATTGTGTCATCGCCCACCCCCGGCGCGTCATGCAATGCACTGCGCAGGCGCGTCGGCTCGCCGGACGGGACTCGCGCGGCGGATCCGGAGAGGTGAGTATGGGGTCTTTGCGGGGTATGAGGCCTTAGGCCTCATGTCCACTAGAAAAATACAATCCGCGCAGATTTCTGCAAGATTCCGCGTGGATTTGCTTTAAATGGTATTTTTATTTTTCATGCGGATATCCGCACCTATTGATAGCAATCTGGCTGATCTGCTCGGAATCCGCACTAAGGCCTCATGTCCACGGGGAAAATCAGGCTTGCTACGGATTCTCCATGGAGAATCCGTAGCGGGTCCCTCCTGCCCCGCGGACATGAGCGCTGAAAATAAGAATAAACTTACCCGCAGCGGACCGGGCAGGACTTCTCTTCTTCACGGCCGGATCTTCTTTCTTCGGCCGGCAGATGTACTCGGCACGCCGGCAGCACGGGCACATCCGCCGGGCCGAAGAAAGAGGATCCGGCCATGAAGAAGAGAAGACCTGCCCGGTCCGCTGCGGGTAAGTTATTCTTATTTTAGGTCTCCCGCGGATACGGACGGCTTCCATAGGCTTCAATAGAAGCCTGCGGGAGCCGTCCCCGCGTGAGACCCGCACGAAAATGGAGCATGTCATGTTTTTTTTCATGCTCCATTTTTTTAAATTCACTTTTATTGACCATTCACTGGTATTTATCTACCAGCGGGTGGTCAATGCATCCCTATGGGGTGCGGATCCGCATGCGGGTGATTCGCTGCGGATTTAAAATCATATTTTCCCCGTGGACATGAGGCCTAAAATGCAGCATGCTGTGGGGGTTTTTCCGCGCATGAAAAATGCAAATGAATTAAAATGCCATTTACAGGTGCAAAATTCAGTTTAATTGACCTGCAGATGGCCAATGATATTCCTATGGGCAAAATTTCACCCGCAGAATCCGCAATTCAATTTTGCTAGTGGACATGAGGCCTTAGCCCTTTGCACCCTTGAAAACGTGTTCTGATTGTTATTTAAGTGACAGTTATAGACAAACACAATCTAACTAATATAATAACAAACAAGCAGTTGTACCATTCATGTCTTTTATTGAACACAGTGAGTAAATATCCACCGTGCAGAGAGAAAAAGTAAGTGAACCTCTGTTAATAACTTCCTCAAAATCTATTTGACTAAATGTGTTTCACTGAAGGAGATGAGATTGGAAGTTTAGGATTTACAGGTGCTTTGCCCATTAAATAAAGACAAACAGAGTCTGGTTACTGGCAAATCTGTGTTTCTCATGAGCGATTGTTTAATGCTCATTTAGACGGGACGAATGTCGGGCAAACGATGCCCGACACTCGTCCCCGCACATATTCGCTTTTGTGCTGCTGCACGGGAGCTAGTATCGCTGGCTCACAGCGGGGCGGTCGAAGGAGATTTCTCTCCTTGCGCTCCCCTGCCCCTCTCCATTGACTTAACATAGTTGTTTAATTGTGAACAGCTGCTATTTACACTGAATGATCTGCTCATCGTCCATCGTTTATGCTGCATAAACAATGGACGATGAGCTGAACGATGATCGTTCAGTGTAAATAGCAGCTGTTCAGTATTGAACGGCTGCTATGTTAAGTGAATGGAGAGGGGCAGGGGGGAAAGAGGAGTGTAATCCTGCAGCCTCCCTGCCCCCTGCTGGACACTCTGTGAGCAATCCAGCAATACTAGCAACAGCACGGCAGCGAGTGTATGTGGGGACGAGTGTCAGGCAGCGTTTGAGTGACAAAGGTCCAATTGGGGACTGAAACACAGCCTGTATATTTTTTGTTATGGGAGAATAAAGGAAACTTTCCTGACCTCTACACCCATGAATGCTGCCACAATTACTTTTTACATTTGACTGTGGATTAGGCCCGGACCCGGGTGGCTAGTGCATTATTGAGGATCCCACCACAGGAGTGGTTGTTATATTGTGCTGCTGGTAATATCTGTACTTTATAAATTACAGATGCATGACACTGAAAAAGGCTGCAAAGGCACTGTTAAAGACCTAGGTGTACATCAATCCACGGCTAGACAAATTATCTACACATGGAGAAAATTCAAGACGGTTGCTACACTCCGCAGGAATGGGCATCCTGTTAAGATCACTCCAAGAGCACAATGGTCAATCCTGAAAGAGGTGAGAAAGAACTCAAGGCTAATACCAAGAGACATACAGAAGACTCCACAAAATGCAAAAAAACCCTCTGTTCATGTATCCACTATTATAAAAACACTGAGGAAGAATGATGATCATTGAAAGACACCACAAAGGAAGCCGCTGCTGTGCATCAATTGTGAACAGTTTCAGGTTTGCCTCAGACCACCTGGATGTTCCACAATCCTTCTGGGAAAATGTTCTATGGATCAAGGAGACAAAAGAAGAATTTTTTAGCACAAATGCACAATGCTATATTTAGAAGAAAATAAACACCTAACACCAATAATCAAAACATAATCCCAACATAATCCCAACTGTGAAGCATGATGGAGGCAGCATCATGGTTTGGGGCAGTTTTGATGCCTCAGGCCATGGAGGCTTTATGATCATTAAGGGAACAATGAATTCCAAGGTGTGTCAAAACATTTTACAGGAGAATGGAAGTCCATGACCTCAAGCTAAAGAGATGTTGAGTGATACAAAAGCAAACAAATAAATCAACCAAAGAATGGTTGAAAAAACACAGTAAAAACTAATTTCAATTGGGTAGCAGTACAAATACACTTATAAAAACAGGGGCAGACCTAATTCACACTTCCATATGTTGGTCAGTGTTTTGCAGCATTATTTGTACACCAAAACCAGAAGTAGAACATAAACAGTAAAAAGTAATGGAAAGTTTTGCTCCTCCTCTGTATTTTGGACCAACTCCTGGTTGTGGCTGATAAATATTGATAGAAAATAGTAACCAACATGCCTGCTCGATAAACTAATCACAGCCATTCAATGATGTCATTCAATGAATGGCTGTGATTGGTTAATCAAGCGCTGGCTCTGATTGGCTGAGGCGGTGTTCCTGAACCAATCACTGCAATCTCTTGCTGGAGGTGTGGTATTCAAGTCCTATTACCAGGAAGAAAATGCTCTCTCAGCTCTGAGGACTACATGAAAGACTGCAAGAGCGATCGAGACCAGCGAGTGGGACCTGCTAGGTATTAAGACACCCCCTGAAAAAAAGACACTACCTCTTTGGGGGCAAAAATTAATGTAAGACAGTGTCTTATTTTCAGGGAAGCATGGTAGAATGCTGTGGACCTTACATGTAATCACAATAGTGACGTAACGCAGTCAGACAGAATACACATTAAGGGCTCCCACCCACTAGCATTTTTTTTCACTGCGAAATTCGCACGTTTTTTTTTTCTACAGGGGGTCTATGGGACTTGTAAAGCTAAAATCGCGATCGCGCAAAATCGCGATTTACCACGAAATCGCGATTTTGCGCAATCGCGATTTTAGCTTTACAACTCCCATAGCCCAAAGACCCCTGCAGAAAAAAAAAAACGCTGCAAATTTCGCAGTAAAAAAACGCTAGTGGGTGGGAGCCCTAACACTGACTTACAGGTGATGTCCTCTGGACTCTTCTGCATCTGGTCCAGATTTTCATGACTTCTGCCAGTTGGGTTTTTGGAATTTTCTGCCCATTTATCTTTAGCTCTCCTATATATATAATTGCACGCAGACTGCATCACCTGAATAGCGCTAATCACTGTGCCGCTGGAAATAGTAATCTACACTTGCAGCCACAACTCTTCCTTCCACATAAACGTCCCATCTTGCTGCTGCCTCCAAAGCCCCTTTCAGTGCCCCTCACACAACAATTAGCCCCCACCGAGATCAAAATAATAATGTTCCTCTACAGCCCCTCAGAACAGTAATAATCTCTATTTGCTGCCATAAACCTTGTAGGTCATCAATAGTAAAAAATAAAAATTCCCTAAGGCCCCTTTAATGCATACCGTTCTAGACATGCTGGAAGTTGTAGTTCTTTCCCCCTATATAGGGGAGTAAATGGGGTGGGGGGCAACTGGGACATTTATCCCAGGCAAGCTAAGATTACCCTGCACTAGACCACTAAATGTGTCCCCCATTAACCCTCCATCACCATGTATGACCTTTTATACTCCTTACATGTAATGTTGCATAGTAATGAAGACAATGTCCATCTAGTTCAGCCTGTATTAACCACCTCCTTGTTGGTCCAGAGGAAGGCAAAAAAAAAACCAGTGAGACAATTAGCTCCTATGGAGGAAAAAATTCCTTCCTGACTCCATAATGGATCAATATTTGAGATAAACAACCCCGCTGGTCCCTAATGTCTATATCCTGTAATATCTTAGCGCTCTAGAAAGACATCAAGTCCCCTCTTAAACTTCTCTATGGATTTTGCCATCACTACGTCCTCAGGCAGAGCGTTCCACAGTCTCACTTCTCTTACAGTAAAGAACCCCCTTCTGTGTTGGTGATGAAACCTGCTTTCTTCTAGACGTAGTGGATGCCCTCTTGTTACCGTTGCAGTCCTGGGTATAAACAGATCATGGGAGAGATCCTTGTATTGTCCCCTCATGTACTTATACATGGTTATTTGATCACCCCTTAGCCGTCTTTTTTCCTGGGTGAATAATCCTAATTTTGATAGCCTCTCTGGGTATTCCAGTCCCTTTATTCCATGTATTAATTTAGTTGCCCTTCATTGAACCCCCTCTACAACATCTTTCCTGAGCACCGGCGACCAGAGCTGTACACAGTATTCCATGTTAGGCCTGACAAGTGCCTTATATAGTGGGAGGATAATATTCTCATCCCTCGCCCCTATACCTCTTTTGATGCACCCCAAGACTTTATTAGCTTTTGCAGCAGCTGACTGGCATTGCTTACTCGAGTTATATCTACAATCAACCAGTACCCCCAGGTCTTTTTCCAGCTCCCTTCTCCCTAGCAGGGTACATTTAGTGTATAGTGGTGACATCTGTTTCTCCTGCCCATGTGCATAACCTTACATTTATCAATACTGAACTTCATTTGCCATTTTTCTGCCCAAGCCCCCAGCTTATCTAGGTCCATTTGTAGCCGTACATTGTCCACCGTTGTATTAATTGTCTTATATAGTTTTGTATCATCTGCAAATATTGATATTTTACTGTTCAGTCCCCCTATCAGGTTGTTGATAAATATGTTGAACAGAATGGGGCCTAATACTGAACCCTGTGGCATCCCACTAGCAACGGTGACCCAATCCGAGTATGAACCGTTTATTACCACCCTCTGCTTTCTATCTCTGAGCCAGTTCTTTACCCAGATACACACGTTTTTGCCCAGACCAAGCTGCCTCATTTTATATATCAGCCTATTATGTGGCACGGTGTCAAATGTCTTCTAATATCACATGTTATTATGGGAATGCTGAGATTTGAAGTTCCATCTCTCATATTCTCCCTCCGTTAAAAGGTTATTCTTTTTTATTTTTTCTATTGACCCCTGCCAATCAGGTGATTCCCGGGGCCAATGTCATTTAGGTCAGCTCAGGAAGCATAAAGCGCTGACTGTAATGCAGTGGTCCAGGTTGCTATTGCAATACCAACCCGAACCACTGCGTTACGGTCAGCATGATTTGCTTCCTGCGCTGACTGTAGTGACAATGGCCCTAAGAATCATCTGATCGCCAGGGATCCTGAGTGGCAGATCACTGCCAATCATCTATTGATGGTCTATCAGTCATCAATAGAAAATATAAGGTCCCACATCCAGACAGTGGCGTACATAGAAAAAATGAGGACCCATAGCAAAAACTTAAATTGCCCCCATAATGGTGTCCTGTTTTGCCTTCCAGGGGAGGGCCTGTTTTTGCTGTTCTATGACCTTTAAAATGCTCCTTGGGTCAATTTTCTACTGTCGCTGCTGCAGCCTGCCGTGTCCTCCTTCCTGCCGACAGAGCAGTTCTTCCTGGAAGCAGGGCTTGAATTCCACGCCTCCAGCAAGCTAATGCTCCGATTGGTAAATCTAGCGTCCTGTCAGCCAATGAAAGCCGACGCTGGATTAACCAATCACAACTATTCAATGACGCGGCTTAACACGGCGTTGGATTAACCAATCAGAGCATTAGCTTGCTGGAGGTGGGGTATTCAAGCCCCGCTTCCAGGAAGAAATGCTCTTTCGGCGTGGAGGACATTGCAGCAGCATGCAGCAGTGCCACAGGCCATCGCGAGGACCGAAATGCCGGCGGTTGGTGAATATTAGACCACCACCACCCCCCCGAGCCAGTTTGCGAGCTTGTTAACTTGCAAGCAGGCTTGTAACCCCATTTTTTGCTCTTAAATCAGAGTAAAAATTTGTGAGAGAGCCTGCTCGCAAGTCAAGAAGCTCTCAAGCTGAGGCACTCTTAACCCAAGGTATCACTGTAGTTGTATAAACATATTCTTATGTGACATTCATATGACAGTTAGAGAGAAATGAGTGGTGGTACATAGACACTACAGAGCCTTGTGTGGTGCAGAGTGTTAGGACAGCAGAAATGCAGGCCTAAGCTCTCACTCACAACCTGAGGGTTTGCAGGTTCAATCCCTGCTTGGTTGACTCAGCCTTCTGTCCCTCATAAGTTGGTAAAATGAGTACCCAGTTTGCTTGGGTTTTAAAAGATGACTAGGGAAGGTAATGGCAAACCACCCTGTAAAAACAGTCTGCCAAGAAGACGTCAGTACTTGCACCAGGGGACTTTACCTTTACGTACACTGCTAATCTTTTCCTTCATGAAAAGGTCTGTCTCGGTGTATTTACATGGGCGATGTTCCCTCTGATTTCGAGAAGGACAGAACTCGCATGGGAAAAGAGCCCACTTATTTGAATGGGTTCATCCACACAAGTGGTTTTTCACTAAGATTGAGAATCTGAGTTTGAAAAATTGCTGCATGTCCTTTTTTGGGCAATTCTTGTTCAAGAATCGCTCGTTATTTTCTATGGGAACCCAGTGTAATTTATTTTCATGGGTGTGAAAAACAAGTGAAAATCTGACGCACATCACACGTTCTTATTGCAAAAACGCATCGGACATGCATGAGAATCACATAAAAAACGGTCAGTTTTTCCCTGATCTACATCGTACTTGCCTTCTTTTGTGCCAACCACCAATGTAAGGGGTTTTCTGAGTACTTCTTACATTGACAGTGGTGGTAGTGGGAGGAAACATATATGGCAAAATACAAAAAACCTGCTGCTACCCTGCCAACGCTCACTACTTCTCCAGTCTGCTGATTACAAGCGCTGGGTTATTTACGCACTGACCGTTGCAGCCTATAGGAGGCTGGACAGGGACATCATCCGTGTCTTAGGGCTTCAAATATGAACCCCATTCTTTTGAATGGGGTCATATACATGAGCGATGTTTTCTTGCATGGCACCGTGGTGCAATGCAATGCCGGAAACAAATTGCGTCACGTTCTATTTTGCGGCGTGATCGCGCATTGCAGTGGCCATTGTCTTCAATGGGGCCAGCGGCAGCATCACACAATGTGCATCCCCGAAGTGATGCAAGGCTGTTTTAATATGAAAATGCAGCGACCTAGCCGCAGGGCCCACAGCTGAGGAGATGGCGGGGTAGCTGTTAGGGTTGTGACGGTGGCACTACCATCTCCTCCCCTGAGGGACGCGTGCAATGCTTTACTAAGGCACTGGCAGGCCTCTCCAGGCAACGCTGGTGATGCGGTTACTTGTATAAAACTCTGCGTGGAAACTTCATTATATGTCACGGGTGACGCCACCGTTCCATCCACTGCGGTGAACTCCGACGATGGTGTAATAAATAGTCCACACACACAGGGCTGTACTTTAAATAGACTAAACCGGGAACAGTCAGTTAGGCCTTTCTTTACTGGAACATCCAACAGGGATAATACATAACAGTCCTTGCAATGGAGGATAGGCATTAAGACAACTTCTATTTGTGAGGAGGCATGGAGGCAACTCGGGGCATCTTGATACATATGGAAGCTAGGGGTTTGACAAGGCTTGCATTAAGGAAGGCCCCTGTCATGCCCCTAGCTCCCAATTAGCTGAATTTCTGAAGGTCCTAGCAGCATCTGTATGGATTTTTGTCTGGCCTGGAAGCATTTACAGCTATAAATGTAAGCCTAACAGGAAAACTAACCCTAACCCTCACCCTCTAGCACTGCCAAAAATCAATGTAGATGGATGGTGAGTCACAGCGGTCCCCGCCGCTGTAGGGGGACCAGTACTGGAGATGACACTACGTCAGAGAAAGCAACGGGGACCCCAGTGCAACATGGGCCGGGGGAATGGGAGCCCACCTTATTAATGCGGTGTGGAGAGGAGACTGGAGAAGATTTGCAGCGGTCCCTGCTGGCAGCGGCCGACTGGGGGGACAGAAGTGGAGGTGTCAGTCAGCAGCGGCAGCAGTGAGCTACGTGACAGCAGTCCCGGCTTTAGACCGCTGTTGTGGAGAGTGCGGTTGGGAGAGCAGCAGGAACCGCAGTGACAGCGCTCCCAGCTGCAGCGTGCGCCGGGGGAATGGGAGCCCACATTATTAGTGTGGCGTGGAGAGGAGGCTGGAGAGAATCTTCTGCGGGGGAGAATTCAGCCAATCAGGTGCTAGGGACGTTTCGCCATGCAAGCCCTGTCAAACCCCTAGCTTCCGGTGGTGACAAGGTACAATAGTAACCTCCACAGTAGCAATTGTGTCCACTATATCAGCCTCAGTAGTAATAGTGATACCCCACAGTGGCCTCAGTAGTACCTATGATGGGATTTGAACCTATAACCCCAGCACTGAAAGCTAATGGTGCTAGCAACTGAGCCACATTCATAGAAACTGCAGCACAGATAAGCAGATAAATTTTACATGGATTGATTTCAATGGGAGTTGGAATCGACCAAGCAGATTTGCAATAATTTTTATGAAATTGAGTCAGGTACTCCCAACCTGAATATTTCATTAATCGCTCAACACAAATCTGGACTTATCATCTACTAATAAATTAACATTAAGGAGGCAAGGCCAGAAGTGTCTTCATCTGTATGATCACCATTAGAGATGAGCGAACATACTCTTTTCGGGTGTTTTTGCACTCGAGCACCGCTTTTTCCGAACAACTGACTACTCGGACGAAAAGATTCGGGGGGCGCCGGGGGTGAGCGGGGGGTTGCAGAGGGGAGTGGGGGGGGGGGGGGGAGAGAGAGAGCTCTCCCCTGTTCCCCACTGCTACCCCCCGCTCCACCACGCCGCCCCCCGAATCTTTTCGTCCGAGTAGTCAGTTACTCGGAAAAAGCGGTGCTCGAGTGCAAAAACACCCGAACCAAGTACGTTCGCTCATCTCTAATCACCATCTCTGACCTCATGCCTATCATCACCCTCAACCCCTACATCATCATGAGAAGAACATCAACATCATGACACATCAGTTGGGATTAGCGTACTGTAACCCCTGAAGAACCCACTAGGTGGGGGAAACGCGTTGGGTGACGCGCTCTTGATGAGCTAATTTTTTCACGTGTTAGTCATTTCCATCCTTTGACGCACGGTGTTATACCTGACCAAGTATGGGATTCGTCCTCCTATTAGACTGAATCACCTTCACTTGGACTATGACCAATGATTTACATCAACAGAGTCTTATCGTATGACTCTAATCTGTCATTGTTCACATTACACGAGTGGCAAGTGTTTTTGCTCTACAAGTCGAGCGTAAAATTTACGTTTCGAACATCCTTCTGATTACTAGTTATAGGTGTCTATTTACATCATAACTCCTCTTGTGATTGTCTGTGTGTGTTTTGTTCTTTTCTTTTAAGTAATTTAATAAAAGGTATTTTTTAATTTTATCAGTTTGGAAGGTCCTAGTGGTAAACTTTCCATCTCTGACCTCATGCCTATCATCACCCTCAACCCCTACATCATCATGAGAAGAACATCAACATCATGTCTCGTGGCTATCTTGCCACGAGTGTTCATATACTATTGCAGAGACACAACGCGCATGGATTATGCTTGTGGCTATGGGACATTTTTTTACCTCTCCAAATCCAGTAGCGCAGCCGACGCGCCTGATGCATTGCAGTGCTTTTTTTCTGATCTCCTGCTTTTCCGCAGAATCTGCTGGACATCTGCAGTGTGGGTGTGCCGCGGATCAGACTGCTTCCATTGACTTCAATGAAAGCCTAACCACCAAGTCCATGTAAAGCCGTCGGTACGGGAATTCGCAGAAGATGGAGTATGCTTCAATTCTCTCCCGCACGTGCGATCTGCTCACCGGCAAAAAAATGGCATCCACATGGTTTTAATTCTTTTGTGGACGCTAGTGCATCCCTATGGGCAGCTGGATTTGCGGATCTCCTGCACGGCCTTATTCTATGTGCAGCAATATTTCCTATATAAGGGGAGCAAGATAAAGCTCCTAGTCCCTAGTATGAGATCCGCATATGTCACTTGGCCTTAGGTAGTACCGTTGCCCTCTCAAATAACAGAAGGGCATCAGGATCTGAGTGCGATGCAAGTTTTCCCTAATAATAGATGCTTGAAAGTTTCTTATATTTACACATACAATAAAGTAAAATCATGTGACTACTATATGGCCCTTACAGAGAGCGGGACCAGGCTTGGTTGGATTTATATACTCTTCACTACTGGGTGAACCTGTGCAGGACCCCTATCTTCAGATTAACTGCATTGTGAGCAAGTAGGTGAGTTGGTAATTGGCCTCATGGTCATGGAAATGGTGCCGAGTGGAAACAAGCACAAGGCTGTTCTATTTTGGGCAAAACCTGGAAGTATAATGGGAAGCAATTATTTTATTTGCTATAAGACCAAAATCTTTTATTTTTTTCAGCAGCATAGCTATCTGAGGGCTTGTTCTTGTGCAACAAGTTTTTCAATTATACAAGCCCTTGCTGGCTCACATCCTCTCTCCTCCCCTCCGGCTGTTTGCAATGGGAGTGGGTGGGATGAGGCTGAGCTAAGCTCCTGCCCCCTCCCCGACCCTTGTCTGCAGCCAGCAATGGGAGGGGGCAGAGTGGGGTGAAGCCACGGGAATATGCCTGTGTGCTCTGATGCATTGGAATCCAATGCATCAGATAGTAGCATATATAGACCGGCCATGGAAACCTATCCTGAGGATAGTCAAAGAAGAAGCTATATCATCAGCACTTCCTCCGTCCATATATGGTGAGGTGATATCAATGCATAGCCACCATGGACTCCAAATCAAGGCTCCAAATCAGGTTAACAGAAAACATGCGTGGCAGCATAGGTGGTGTGATAAAACCACCTATGCTGCCACGTATGTTTTCTGCTACCCTGAGTATAGGTCATCAAAAGTATTTCCCGGAAAACCTCTTTAATATCATTTATTTCTTACAACTCTAAAAAAATAATTCCCTTATTTTTATAGTCCTCATAGGGGACTTGAACTTGCAATTGTTTGATCACTCATCCACTATCAAGCAATAACATAGTATTGCATTATACTGTATTCTAACAGGCAGTCTATTATGACATGTTTTTAACTTGGACAGTATAGTAAAGGAGGTAGAGCAACCCGAAGCAAGAAATAGGGGTGCATGGACTATATTATTAGATGAGATGTGTAGGCTCAACTCTTGAAAGCAGAGAATTTTCTGTATAACAGGAGAAGCCAACATTAAGTGACCGTCACAACCTTCAGGGTGGACATATGAGATGACAATGAATGACAACTCTGCACTGCCTTTGATTGGCCACAGCGTTCAGCCAATCAGAGGCAGTGCTTTCAGGGGGTGGGGATTTTTAAATCCCCGTCCAGAAGACAAGGAGAAGAAGAGTGCCGGCATCTGCAAGAAGAAGCGCTAGAGTTGACAGCGCTTCCCAGGTGATGTATTAGTTTTTTTTTTTTTCTACAGTCATGTATTGTTTTTGGGGTGAGTGGGGGAGGGGTGTTTGTATTTAAGCCTCCCCCTCGAAAATCCTCGTCAGGGACAGTCCCCTGCCACTGCTGTCGCAGCAGTAGCAGAGGACCGCGAGCATCGCCCATTCATTTCAATGGGGCTGGCCATTGAATGGGTGAGATCGCAAAAAGAATGCACATGCTGCAATTTTGTTTTAACGCTGCATCGGAAACATTAAAACATTGCACATGTGCATGGAACCATTTAAAGCCATTGGCTTCATAATTTTGTGATTTCTCGCAGCCTCGCAGCGCTGGGAAATGGTGTGATTCCCTCTCCAGTGTGAAGCCACACTCGGCCGTAAGAATAAAATATGTGTGTATTACACAGCGTTTTACCGCCATGTGAGCCGGCTATCATTGTGCATGGCAGCAAATGTGCACTGCGCATCACAGCGTATCTCACGCACGCTGTCATGCGCAGTGTGACAATAATTTTTTTAAAATACCCCACTCTGCCTCCTAACGGCGTTGCATATTAAACGCCACGCACACGCCATGTATTGCATATGTAGGGCGCTAAATACACCAACCACCAACCATAGAGACCAACAGAGCTGTATGTGAGTAATATGCTGAACCTGCTGCATTCTTATTTACACGTGTATTATACGCAACATATATACGCTAATGTGAATGGATCAATGAAAATTAACACACTTTCATTGATTTCATTTACCGTGTAATACGCAGTGAAATTCCGCTCACGGTAATGAGCCCTTACGCAGTGATGGGAGGGGAATCCTGCGTATTTTGAGATCTCACAAAGATCCCCTAAAATAACGTCAGACTACAAACCCCGTAGGGTGTATTCAGACAGTGAGGTTCAAGTGTGGTTATAAATTGGGATTGAAAACACACCCAAAAATATCTAATCCGTTTTTTTTTAAGCGATTTGCCTCCTTTTTTTGGGCTATTGTGGTAAAAAGTACAACTGCCTGCTGACAAAGCGCGGCAACATTGTATGCAGATTTTTTTTAGGTGTGGTTCTTGATGCCGTTATAACTGCTCGTAAGCCGCAGTTTCTGAATACATCTTCAGGTTATTCCAGTCATTAATAGGGTTTTCATCCGTAAAACACGGTGGTTCAAGGGTTAAGCTTTCGTCCTGTTGATCGCCTCAACTGAGTCTGGCCAATCCACCTCATGGCAGGCCGGCAGCGGTAGGAATGGGGGGAGGACATATTTTTATTTCCATCTAGGGGTTTATTGCATGTTGGATGCCATGTCAGTTTTTATCACAGGCGCCAGCGATGCGATGGAAGATTAATCTAAAAAAAAAATTAAAAAAAGCATCACTGACGCTCAAAAATCGCTGGAACAAAGATGTGATTTTGCAGCTATTTTCTCGCGGCAAAATCGCGATCGCCCATGTAAAACTAGCATAGGGCGTCTTTTACACAAGCGTTGGGATTTCTGCATAAAAAAAACACATTTTTTCATTTTGGAATATGTAATATTTGTGCAAAAATTTAGACTGTTTAGACACAACCCTCATCCTTTTTTAAAAGAGGTGTGTGGGTTCACCAGTAGGGGGCATCACACTTACCATAGTTTAGAGCAAAAAGTGGTGTAAATGATAGTGGAAATCTATCTCAGCATTGTGGCACACAGGCGGTCAGAGATGTACTTTATTAACATACATAAATCCCGGGCACATAAGACTTGTACAGCAGATAAAACACTCCGGAGTAAATGTTTTTATTTATTTCTCACATTTATATATCACTTATATATTCCACAGCGCTGCACATAGTTTGTCATCAGTTACATCGGGCTTTGTCCCCATGGGGCTCACAATCTATATTCACCTACAGGGCTGTTTTTGGAGAAAGCCACACCGATATGAACCCCGGACCCCAGTGCTGAAAGTCATCAGTCCAACCGCTGAGCCCTCCTCCTGTTGTAAATGTGACCCATAGGCTATTTTCAAAAACATCAGTTTCTTGGTGACTGTAATATTGGTGCTTTTATCGTGTTTTTATGGCAGAAAATGCTGCTTCTAATCATTATCTGTGGTTCAGTGGGAAAATATGTGTATTTGCGTTAGCCTATTTACTTATGGCGTATTTCAGTGCATAATATTCACCAGTAGGACGTGCTGCGGTTTTGTTTCCACGTCGCTGAAATACACAGAAAAACATGCACATGTAAATGAAGCCATTAATATCAATGGTTTCTATTTACTCTGTATTACACATGTAATAAAGTGCACAAATATGACTGTGTGAATGAGCCCTAAGAGCATGTGATCGAAGCATGAATTGGGAAAAGACAACAAAACAGAAAACTACATATCAGCAGCAAACCTATAAATCCCAGTAACAGCATACAGAAATACAATTTATTACAATGTAACATTTGTATCACTTCCCTCCCTCCTTATCCCCAGAAGATGAGTGATCAGACATTGTAAGTGTGGGACCCCCAGGATGTGTTCACATGTAGCAGATTTAGTGCAGATTTTCTGTGTCACGTTTTGCACCAATATTTAAGTAAAAATCCTCCCCATTGGTGCAGATCTACAGACAACTTATCCCTGCAATTGAAAAGGTGAAATCTGCTGCAGATCAGTGTCAAAATCCACATCCAAAACGACACCATCGGGTTCAGATTTTGACACATTTAGGCACAGATCAACACCAAAATCTGCAGCAGCAATCATGTGGATTTTGGATCGGATCTGCGCCCAAATCTTCCCAGATGTCCAGCTGTACCTGAGCCTCCTGGGTCTTTTCTGTATCTTTACAGGTGGGTCCTTTTCTCCCACTGAAGAATCCAGATGCCTCTTCTTGGGTCGCTTCTTCACACAGAGGGTCGCTTTAAAACTTTAATATCCTTTATTTTTTACAATTTTAAAGTCCTCCAAGGGTACATGAACTTGCTATTGTTTGATCACTAATAAATAAATTACCTGAAAGTGCTGCAAAATAAGTTGGCACTATACAAATAACAAGTCTCTTCGCTTTCCCTTCATACAGTATCATGCAATAACATAGTATTGCATTATACTGTATTCTAAAAGACAGTCTACCAATGTATGTTTTCAACTTGAACAGTATAGCAAAGGAGGTGTGGCAACCCGAAGCAAGAAATAGGGGTGTGTGGACTATATTCTTAACATAGTATGTTAGGCTGAATAAAGACAATGTCCATCTAGTTCAGCCTGTTTTCACTCCCCTTGTTGGTCCAGGGAAAGGCAAAAAAACCCCAAAAAACAGCAAGCCAATTAGCTCCTACTATAGCGGAAAAAAATCCTTCCTGACTCCATAATGGCAGCCAGAGTAATCCCTGGATCAACATTTGAGATCAACAACCCTGCTGGTTGCCTAATGTCTATATCCTGTAATATCGTAGCGCTCTAGAAAGACATCTAGTCCCTTCTTAAACTCCTCTATGGATTTTGCCATCACCACGTCCTCAGGCAGAGAGTTCCAGTCACACTGCTCTTACAGTAAAGAACCCTCTTCTGTGTTGGTGATTAAACCTGCTTTCTTCTAGACGTAGTGGATGCCCTCGTTACCGACGCAGTCCTGGGTATAAACAGATCTTGGGAGAGATCCTTGTATCGTCCCCTCATGTATTTATACATAGTTATTTGGTCGCCCCTTAGCCATCTTTTTTCTAGAGTAAATAATCCCAATTTGGATAGCCTCTGTGGATATTCCAGTCCTCTCATTCCCTTTATTAGTTTAGTTGCCCTTCTTTGAACCCCCTTAAGCACTGTAACATCTTTCCTGAGCACCGGTGACCAGAACTGTACACAGTACTCCATGTGAGGCCCGACAAGTGCCTTATATAGTGGTAGAATAATGTTCTCGTCCCTCGCCCCTATACCTCTTTTAATGCACCCCAAGACTTTATTAGCTTTTGCAGCAGCTGTCTGGCATTGGTTACTCCAGCTTAGTCTACAATCCACTAGTACCCCCAGATCCTTTTCCATATCCCTTCTCCCTAGCAGTACCCCATTTAGTGTATATTGGTGACATCCGTTTCTCCTGCCCATGTGCATAACCTTACATTTTTCCACATTGAACTTCATTTGTCATTTGTCTATCCAAGCCCCCAGCTTATCCAGGTCCGTTTGCAGCCTTACATTGTCCTCCGTTGTATTATCTTGTATAATTTCGTATCAGCAAATATTGATATTTTTCAAAACTGCACTGGCATGTTTGCACTCCTGGGACCTGTAGTTCTATGGGTTTCCAGGACCACTGCTGCAGGCGTTCTCAAGCCAATCACCAGCGGTCTGCTACATATAAATTAGGATACAACTTATGCGCTCAAATATGAAAGGATCAAGGTGATAAAATAATCAATACTCACTCCGGAGGGGGAGATTCCCCTTGTTCAAAAACTGCAAGGTGAACCTCTACCCTTGATGTCCCAAGGTAGCTCCTCAAATGAATCCACATCCTCTCAAAAGGCAGGTGATTCCTTTTATTGTTCCATGTTAATAATGGTAAAATACCACATGCAAGCTGGTGTGAATAGCGTGTTCAGTGTCTGTGGCAGTAACCAGACACTTGGCAGGACCAGCTACCTGTTCAAGGTGTATGTCCCTTGTCGGTTTGTGTGTGAACTGTGTCCTGTTCAGCATATATGTTGTATACTATCTAGAGTGAGCCAGGTCCCTAGGTTCCAGCGTGTTTCCATCCCTATTGGGACGCCCCCACTTGTAGACAGGACTCCTAGGGTTAAGTTGTCTTGTTAGAGTAGGGACTCACAAGGCAAGGACCCTTGTTGTGGGTTCATGAGCTTGCGTACTTTGGCCAAAATACTACCTAATACCTTATATTTATTAGCTATTCCATCTGCTTATGTGTGTTGGTATTATTGGCAAGTGTTTTGGCATTTGTACGCACAGCTGGTTTATCTGTTGTAGTATTACACTGCAGATTGTTGTGAATGTACATTCATATATCATCTCTCAGCACAACCTTGCATTCATCTTAGGCATGGTGTGTCCTTGGCTCAGGGTGACCGCAACGGCGTAAACAGCCATGTTTGGGCATCTTCCCTGGATAGTGTTGTCCCCACAGGTGTAACACAAACTCAATAAGGGTAGCATGAGGCCCCGACCCCTGTAGTAAGACCTATGCTAACAGCCCAGCACTGTGCAGCTCGATTGTCACACCAGACATAGCAGGTCCACCATTAGCAGCCCATTCTCTGCAGAGATAAGCGCAGGTTTACACTGAGCATGTTTAGTTCCTCGAGATCCAATGTGTTTTACAGTAAATGTTCCCTTATTTTTGAGCTGTGTACTTTTTACCATAAAGAGGCAATACTATAGTGTAATAAAAATGATATTTATATGCAACCATAAGGTTACTTTCTGGTGTAAGGAGAACGACCGTGATATTAGCAGAGGGGTTAAGAATTTTTATTGAGCTGAACCACAATTTATAGCGGTAACTGGTCTTAGGACTTGTCAAGGAAGATTACAGTAGGTCCTTGAACACCCTACGGTAACTATGCACACAGGGTCTAGAGGCCAACCCTTAAATATATATGGAAGCCTACTGAATAGCATGTCAGGGTTGATAAGGATGGGTCATTTGGATCTCATCTGCTTGATCATTTTGGTTTCCGAAAGATAAGCTGCTGCCCAGTGTTTCTCCCCTCCCCACATTCATCACAGAGGTCCCATAATTGCCTCCAGTCACTCATATGCTATTAAAGGGGTTGTCCTGCACCGAAACGGGTTTTTTTTTTTTTTTTTCAATAGCTCTGATTTACGAGAACAAATTTGGGGCATGAGCCTGCTTGCAAGTCAAAAAAACTCGTCTGTTGGACCAGGGCAGAGCGACTTTATGGAGTAAGAGGAACGGAAGAGGAGAGAGAAAGGAGTGAGAAGACCAAGAGGCGTCTTGGATTCTTCAGATGAGGCTTCAAGCAAGAGCCAGAGGAGGAAGAAGAGGAAGAAGTCATTGAGCTCAGCGAAGCCCATCGTTCCACCAACTGATTAGGTGAAGAAAGACCTCAGTGTGAAGAAGCGACCCAAGAAGAGGCATCTGGATTCTTCAGTGGGAGAAAAGGACCCACCTGTAAAGATACAGAAAGAAGACCCAGGAGGCTCAGGTACAGCTGGACATCTGGGAAGATTTGGGCGCAGATCCGATCCAAAATCCACATGATTGCTGCTGCAGATTTTGGTGTTGATCTGTGCCTAAATCTGGGTCAAAATCTGAACCCGATGGTGTCGTTTTGGATGTGGATTTTGACACTGATCTGCAGCAGATTTCACCTTTTCAATTGCAGGGATAAGTTGTCTGTAGATCTGCACCAATGGGGAGGAGTTTTACTTAAATATTGGTGCAAAACGTGACACAGAAAATCTGCACTAAATCTGCTACATGTGAACACATCCTGGGGGTCCCACACTGTACTTACAATGTCTGATCACTCATCCTCTGGGGATAAGGAGGGAGGGAAGTGATACAAATGTTACATTGTAATAAATTGTATTTCTGTATGATGTTACTGGCATTTATAGGTTTGCTGCTGATATGTAGTTTTCTGTTTTGTTTTTTCCCAATTCATGCAAACCCGATGCAGGAGTTAAAAAAGAAAACGGGATAGTGCTTACCTGAATCCCCGCACTCCGGTGACTTCTTACTTACCTGGTGAAGATGGCCGCCGGGATCTTCTCCCTCGGTGGACCGCAGGGCTTCTGTGCGGTCTATTGCCGATTCCAGCCTCCTGATTGGCTGGAATCGGCACGTAATGGGGCGGAGCTACAAGGAGCCGCTCTCCGGCACGAGCGGCCCCATTCAGAAGGGAGAAGACCGGACTGCGCAAGCGCGTCTAATGCGCGATTAGACGCTGAAAATTAGACGGCACCATGGAGACGAGGACGCTAGCAACGTTACAGGTAAGTGAATAACTTCTGATAACTTCTGTATGGCTCATAATTAATGCACAATGTACATTACAAAGTGCATTAATATGGCCATACAGAAGTGTATAGACCCACTTGCTTTCGCGGGACAACCCCTTTAAGTTAATACTGGCATCTTTTATACATGGCCCAACTTCCATTATTCCCGCATTGGCAGGCATGTTTCTTCTCAATACCTCTGGAACAGCTCCCGTTTTGTAGTGTACAGCTTGTGGCAGGCACAGCCATTGCGAAGCCTCTCTTGTTAAAGGACAGCTTTCATTCTTCTTCCCTACATTTCATTACCCACCTCTGCAATAGTTACACCCTGGGCTTCATTTGCCCTCTCCTCATCTGTACAGGATCCATGTTCAACTTTTCTTGCCCAAGTTATATGCACTAGAGGAAGTAGTGTGGTGTATTCCAGGTAGGCCATATTGAGGACAGAGACATGAAAAACATGGAGAGGTCAGCCTCCAGGGTATTGGACTAAGCCCTGTATTGCAGTGCTGCCCACTTCTGTTACCCAGACCAGTGCCATAATTCCCATCTATGTGTCCACTAGGCACAGACCAGATTTGGGGGAAGAAATCACCATTCAACATGTGAAGGGGACAAGAGAACAGTTTACATATTTGTGGTCTTCATATGGCTGTGAGGCCTGCAGTACATATGACCTAAGGGCCCTGGTTGCATCTATGCACCCTATAATTAAAGCCCTGGGACAGATTTACGATACTGTTAGAGAAAAAAGCAGCCGATTCAAGCACAGCTTTATGTATTCTACGGTTGAAAAAATGAAAGTTGCTTTGTACAGCTCCTCACTGTAATAACTCTGCCGCATTAGGGCATGCTCACACAGGGCAGATTTGCAGCCGATTTCCCTACACTGAAAAGCAGCAGCGTTTACAGCACATGTGTCAAACACAAGGCCCGCGGGCCGAATCCGGCCCGCTGCCTTGTGTTATGTGGCCCGCGGCGTGCCGACGGCCGCTCACCACTGTAGTGATTACCAGCTGGGGTGCCGCAGCTCCCCGCTGGTAATCACACTGACAGCGCTGATCCCTTCTCCCCCGAGTCCCCTGCTCTTCAGTTCCGCAGGAGAGGACTCAGGGAGGAAGCGTGCCGTGCTGCTCACTGATGTCAGTGCACACCCGGACGCATATGAACTTTTTCCACAAGACTTCTGCACTTGTCAGCAATTCCAGCAATCTGATTGGTTGTTTGGTTCTCTGGGTTGGCTGATTCCCCAATCAGGTTGCTGGAATTGCTCAATAGTGCAGAAGTCTTGTGGGAAAAGTTCATATGCCACCCGGGCTCAGCAGGATCCGAGGAGGAACGGTGCTGACAGCAAGGTGGAGGAGGTAAGCATATGGCTGGGGAAGGGGGAAGTTAATATTGCTGCTGGGGGGTGAGGGTTAATATTGTTGTTGCTGGGAGAAGGTTAATAATGCTCATTGCTGCCGGGGCTGAGGGAGTTAATATTGCTGGTGTGTTGGTGGGGAGGGGTTTAAATTGTTGCTGGCAGGGGGTTAATATTGCTGCGGGGGTCGGGTGGGGTGGTAATATTGCTGGTGGGGGTTAATATTGCTGCTGGGAGGGGGTTAATATTGCTGCCGGGTTGGGAAGGGGAGGAGGGGGGTGTGTGTGTGTTAATATTGCTGCTGGGTGGGTGGGGGTTAATACTGTTGCTGGGAGGGGGTTAATATTGGTGCAGGGGGGAGGGGTTAATATTGCTGGTGGGGGTTAATGTTGCTGTGTGGGGGGGTTAATATTGTTGCTGGGAGTGGGTAATATTGCTGCTGGGAGCGGGTAATATTACTGTAGGGGTCGCTATTACTACTGGGGCCACTGTGGGGATCGCTATTACTAACTGGTCTACTGTGGGGGTCAATATTTTTACTAGAGCAACTATGAGAGTCACTATTATTACTGCGACCACTATAGGGGTCACTATTTTTACTGAGGCCACTATCAGAGTCACTATTACTACTGCGACCACTATGGGGGTCACTATTAGGGCTCGTTCACACGGGCGTAATTGCATTTCGGTCGCACAAATACGCTACGTATTTGCGCAATCGAAAATCGCTTATGCCTGCGTATTTGGGCACGCAGAAAAGAACGTAGATGGGCCCCCTGAGATGGTGCGCAAATATGCATTGAATACATAGGCTTCCTGCGCATTCACCACGTATTTGCACGGCCCATTCACTTCAATGGCCTATCGGGGTGCGTAGTTTGAAACAATATAGGTCATGCTGTGTGAGAATATACATCATGTGAATGAAATCATTGACATCAATGGCTTCTGTTCACTGCATATTATGTACGCAAATACACTGGTGTGAACGAGCCCTTACTGTACTGTCTTACAATCGGCCCTTTGAAGTTCACCAAAAACCTGATGTGGCCCCCGGTGAAAATGAGTTTGACACCCCTGGTTTACAGTAACAAAGTTGATATTTCCAAACATTTATCCATACCCTGCTGAAAAAAACAAACATCTATTAGGCTGGGTTCACACAGGGCGGTTTTGCCGCAGCAGATCCGCCCGTGGCCGCTAATCTCGGGATTAGCCAGCCATGTGGATGAGATTTCTCTGAAATCTTGTCCACACGGGACGGCTAATCCGCTGCGGTAAATCTGGTCAAAACCGCGGCTGCGGCCGCCGCGGTTTCCAAAGATTGAGCAGGTCTGTTTACCTTTCCTTTTTTGTTTATTTACGTCGCGGCCCCACTCTCCTCTATGGGAGCGCCGGCCGCAACGGAAAAGCATGCGGCCGAGCCGCTTCAAAGCCGCCGCGGCGGTTCTCGCGGCGGAAATCTCGCGGTTTTTGCTGCGGCCAAACCGCGAGATTTCCGACGGGAATCCGCCCTGTGTGAACACTGCCTTATGGAAATTAACTTGTGGAACTAAATTTTAATCCACAGCATGTCAATTATGGGGCTGGATTTTCAATGCAGATTCCAAGTCTTCAAATTAAGAATTTAAGGTGTGAAATCCACATGAAAAATAGAGTTCTGCACTAAAATCTATATTAAAATATACCTTTACTGCTGTAGCTCATCTGCTGCTGTTAAGCACTAGAATGGGGGTCCAAGCAAAGCGCTTGGCTGTTCCTGTCAGCCCCTTAGATATTGAACGGAGTTGCAGTCTTCCACTCCATTCACATTTTTCACTGCGTTTTTAGGCGAGGAGAGAGATTGGGGTTTCTGGAGCCTTTAAAATCGGTGGGGCCACTAGGAATCATCCATTTATTACCTATTCTTCAAACATCCTTTACAAACGATGTTATTTCACAATACTACATTTGCTACTCTTGGGATGATCAAAGGGGTCTCTTCAGTTTGATTGGGTCCCTAGGACTTCCCATAATGCAACTAGAGACCACTAAACCACATATAAAACAGCAAAGCAAACCCAGAAAGCACCCCAGGGCTGTTCTTTCAGGCAGCCTGTTAGGGCAACTTTTAGGCATACGCTAGTTATACAAAAAGTATGCAAAGAAAAATGTTTGTTTTTTTAATTAAAAAAAAGGTGTCAGATATACTTAAAAAAAAAATTTCCGTTTGATTCAAGGGTGAAACACTTCATTTTAATTACACTACTACCTTGCTGTAGAGTGTCCACATGTGGACATACCCTTAACAGAAGTAGAATGGAATACTTCATAGACCCAGACCCCCAAAATCAAACCATCCAAAAAGCGCTTCCAGCCCCACCTCCATCCTGAGCTGTGAAGCCGCATGTGGCAGTATAACTAGTAACCAACACAATGTATCACTTCAGGAAAGTACAAGAACACAGATTTCTCCATATCTTTATTTACTAAGCATATTATGAATATACATACATGCTATAAAAAAAAGTTCTGTACTGGTGGAAAAAAGTGTATAGTGTTAATATACAATGGCACATTTTACATTTACTTCACATTGCCCCTTCCAATTAACACAAAATATTAGAGATGCAAGGCTTTTGTTTATCATGATTAGAACGGAAATTAAGGGGGAAAAAAATAAAGTAAAGTTAACAGATCACCCCCGACACTTTGTAGTATAACGTATTAGTGATAACATGCCGGGGGTCCTGACGTTAGTAAGGAATGCAGCAGCCAAGGTTGATCCACTTATTTTTAACAATTAACGAAGTCTAAAAGAATAAACTAGATTTAAATTTAATGTCAGTGATTTCTGTTATCAAATACTGCGGCGATCAGTTCCTCAGTCGTTGCCATTTCATCCGAGTCCTTTCCTAGGCCAACATATAGGGAAATGTCAAACAAAAGAAAAGGAAAAGCTAGCCAACAAGAAAGCGCGCCAAATGCTGAAGGGGTTAAAAAGGTCAAATAATAAATATGGCAAACATATTGCTTTACTAGACGGGAACCCTCTTCTCTAGTCAAGGTATGGCAGAAGCAAGTAAAACGGGAAGAAGTAAATGCTGAAGACCTGTATAAAGTCAGCATATGAAATGCCATTAACCCTTTGCAATCTGAATTTGGATTCAGGGTTTCCTAGTGGGCTTTTTCTTTTTACCATTATACAATGGTGCCATCTGCTGGCTAGAGCCAGTACTGCAGTATGGGACATGCTAGACAGACCCCCAACAACAGAGCAGCCAGTAATATACATTAATACCCTGCCAGACGTCTTCCGACATCAGAGCTGTCAATCAATCAGAATGTCTTCAGACGTCAGTGGATTGGAAAGGGTTAAAGGGTTGTTGTGCAGTTATAAACTACTGATGACCTATTCTTAGAATAGGTGATCAATAGTAGATGCAGTTTGCTGCCCAGGATCAGCAGGCTGATACACTCATGCACTGATTTCTGCAGGGAGCAGACAGCTCCGTTCCCACTGCAGTGGCCAAGCTTGGTATTACACACAAAGTTCTCACTGAGATGAATGGGAACTTTGTGCCTGGCCACTGCAGTAGGAACAGAGTGGTCTGCTTCATGCCGAAATCAGCTTAGTGCATGAGAGCAGCAGCCCAGTGAAATAAATGATCGATAGGGGTCCTAACTAGCAAGCCCTTGCCAATCCATTGCCTTTTGTTAGGCAATCAAGAGTTTACAACTGGCCAAACCTTTTAAAGCAGACTTGTAAAATGCATTTATTACCTATATGCTTCTGAGGGCTGCAGATTATGGCAAGGCAATGAGTGCAATTTATCATGTGTTTAATATAATTAATGCCAACCTTGAAAAAAGTAGAGAGGGGGAAGAGTTGTGGCCAACGTGCAAATTTATAAAAAACATGTGCTTTATTTATTGGTTCACTTCTACACGAAGTGGAAAGGAAAAAAGGTTGCCAAGCAAATTACACCATATGCTCCATTTTGCCAGATCTGGCTCTAGTTTTGCCATTAGGACTACCAAACTCATGCATCTGTCAACATTAAATCTCCACTGGCTTAAGGAAGGGGAGGGGGGGGGGGAACAAAAAACAAAAAACCAAACACGTACTGCGGGATTAAACTGTAGGCACCATACAAAGTTACGCAACATATTCCACCCCATGTGTTAAAATGCTACCAGACATTCCCTTCTGAACCCCTAGAATAACAGGTCAACACGTATGACCAAGAACAGACAGCTAAAAGTCAAGACTGAACTGATCATGGATCCAAACTCCATGCGGTTTCAAGTCCACCATGACTTTTTACAAGAACTCATACACAACGCACCGACTACCATTCTGACTAACCCAAAAGTGTACAACGTGTAGGCAATTTTAAGGCAAGAGCCAATGTATGAGAAAAAGCACCTCAAAATGAAAACCTGTGACTCCACTGCTGAGTTACAGCGTGTGCAGAAACAGTATTAAGGCAGTGATCATACGCTGAACTGTGACGACACCTGAGAAAAGTTTGACATGAACATCCATTAATCGCATCCTGTTTTCGTATGCAATACTATATTGTACAACACATTCTGTACTCCTACAGACATACTGGAATTTCTTTGGAAGACGTTATCATGGTGGACTGTAGTATTAAAATGAGCCGAGCGGTCCGATACTTACACGGTCACATTTCATACCCAAAGATTCAACTGGAGAGCTGCGTCCCCCCCCGGTTACATGCTAAAGACATTTATAACCCTGGCGGAACAAACCAGCAATTCGGAGCTGAAACATTACAAAAATGGAAAACCTTAAAGTTTTACAAGTGCAGAATTCTCAAAAAAGTGGTTTATAATATATATACTTAAAGGGAACCCGTCACCTCCGAACACCATAAACTCTTCAGACAGAGTGCAGACTTTTAGATCGGGAAGCGGGAGAAGAAAAAAAATATACCTCTGCTTCCCAAATAGCACCATAGCCCAATTTATGGTGCCACTCGGAAGGGACGGGTCCTGTTTATAAATTAAAGAGCAACCTTTAAAATTTCACACATTTTGGTGCATAATGAGTTATTCGGAAACAGTCCGATGCAATGTGGCATTCCTGAATGACTGTCAGACCATGCAGAGACCTATACAGACGATGCACGTTGCAGCTGCAGGTTATTAGCAGAGTGCAGTCCTCTATTCCAGGAGCTACGTCTATAATTAATATAGGCCCCCTTTAAAAAGGCTTGCCTGGAGGAGTAAGATTTCTGGGCAGCTCAGTGACCTATGACAGGATATTTAAAGCAATCATTAGCTACCAGTCAGTCCATGTGTGTGAATAGAAGGGAGCGGTCAGATAATTGTATTTGAGGTGTTCTATACACATTTCTTGCTTTTGTAATGCAGCAGAGCCAAGTGGGTTAACGGCTGCCAAGGCCGGCATCAAACGGGTGATAAAAATCGTGCGACGTTTGTGCATTGCAAGACGCACAAATCTGAACCCCATTCTTTTGAGTGGGGTCATGCACATGCGCAATGTTTCATCTAGCTGTGTGCTGTCGCATCGAAGCCCATTGTTTTCATGGTGGGGAGTACGATATGGGGGTGGGATTCATGGCCCCATATCACGCTCAACCGCGAGAAAAGTTAACCTAAGGGTGCATTCACATATGGCGGATTTGGGGTCAAATCTACACTAAAATGTGCAGCACTTTTTCCAATGTGTTGGTCTGCATCAACATAAGCACCATTTGGTGCACACCCATAGATTTCACCATTTCAGTCAAAGGGGTGACGTCCGTGTGGATCCAGGCTAGATTTTGCACAAAAAAAAAAAATTCGTTGCACATCTTCAGCCAGTCTGCCATATGTGAATGCACCCATAAGGTACCTTCTTTTAATGGAACATACAAATGGAATACAGAAGACAGGCCAAGGCATAGATTCACATCAAGGCAGTATTACATAGTATAGGATTTCAACATAAATTTAAAATGCATGTCTATGTATAAACCCCTGTTTATGCTTCGGAGTCCAGTGGGCGGTTCTCCAAGCCATCTCTATGCATTCCTATGTGAAAGTTTCTCAATCACTGACTAGGATGAGTGATTGGACTAGAGCCTAGAAAAATTTAAGTGAAGATGAACATTAAGCCCCAATGATAACATTGTTTGCAGCTGCAGTCCCCAGGCAGAAAAAGGGGCTGTATGCAGATACTAGACCACCTGCTGTTATCTGCACACAGCTCAGGGAGGCTTAAATGCAAATAAAGCTACTAATGAGCATTGGTGCCCATTAGCAGCTTATGCAAAGTGATCGCTCAAACTGCTATTCTATCTTTTGAACAAATTTTAAGTGATCATGTGTTTGTAAATGGGGCTTTACACTGAAGCTTTTCCCAAAAACCAATCTACTCAGCACATTCTCCTCTATAACATGCTATGTGCAGCTCAGACACAATGCTCATCGTGAGTTGAAATGCCCATAGGAAACAGTGGCAGTTCCTTAGCATGCAAGAATTCCCCCTGATGTTCTACTGCTACAATAAGAACAAGGTATAACAGTAAGACCCTACAAGGGTTTTTAACCACCGACAACATTCCTGCCTCATCTACAGGGTAGGGGACCAATGCCTGACTGCTGCGATGTAGAGCAGGTTTGCAGCTCTGCAAGGTTACCATTAAGTTGCTTTGACACAAGCGGTTTGAATTCAGTTTCTTGAAGCCTTAAATACAGGAAAAATTAAACATATAGCCATAGGGTGGCTTGTACGACAGCAGAGCATTCAGCATCCATTGATATGGGTGACGGCTGCAGCAGAAGTTGACAACGCTGTTGCAGCGTGTAGATGAGATTTGCTACAATCCCATCTTGTTGGTAGATCCATTATGGATTATCTTCCCTACATAGTATCTTCCCTACAGATTTTTTTTCCTCCTGATCTACAAGACATTGGCTTCAAAAACTGCATCAAAACGCCACGTGTGGAAGCATCCTCTGACTGCAAGCAAGAAGAGCCTAGAATCTAATACAGCTGGTATGATGTGCTGTATACCGTATAGGTATGAGCGAATCACCAGCCTGTACTCCAGGCCGATACATTGTAGCACAGTCAGGAAAGCAGATTTACTTGTCTTTATTTTAGGATTATCTAGACTGGACAAACTTCTAGAAAATCCTCAACTGCAAGAAATATTAAGTCTGTGCAGGTTTTGAGTTGGATGCAAGCCAGAAAGTCTCCATTCACAAATAGCAAACAGATGTTGGAAACAGAGGAACTCGGACAAGACAGTTGTAAATCTTTTACACCAAGTAGTAAGCTTTACTTAAAAGGAGTTGTCCATTTCTAAACCATTGGTGGCCTATCCTTAGCAGATAGGCAGGGGTTCACCAACCAGGAGCCCTGCTGATCACTGGACAAGTATTCTTACGCACCAAGCCAATTTTTTGCACGCAGCAGACAGCTCTGTTCTAACTGCAGTGGCCAGGCTTGGTATTATAGGCAATCAACTTAGTGGTGCACGAGCGTACCGCCCCAGCAAACAGCAGATCAGTAGTGATCCCGGGTTGCAGCCAACCCCTGATCTATTATTGATGGCCTTTCCTGTGGCTAGGTCATCAGTAGTTTAGAAGGTTTTTCAGTTATTAAAGGTTATTGGAAGAGATTGATTAGGAGGGGCTGCATACATGCTTATATTAAAACAAGCACAAAAAAACCCCAAAACCATGGCTTTGGTTATTTAGTTCAATTATCAGATATATAGTAGTGTTCTACAAGGAAGGTTAGCGTTTACCACCACTTAATTGTTCAATAGGCGCTTGATTTGGTCTGGGATAAAAAAAAATTAAAAATGTCTGAACAGTCAAAAACTACACTTTGCAAAATGCTAGTTTAGGATTTAGTGTGGCTAACTGAAAGAAGGCACCCAGTATGCAGTCAGATTTGGGCATCTGCACGTTCTATAACATTTTTAATGCACATATTCACTAAAGGCTTTTACAGCTATAGATTAAACCAGGGCCGGGCATGTCCAGGGGACAAGAAATGTAGACCTTTTCAGCATTTAGCTTTTTTTTTGGGGGGGGGGGGGGGGGGGGGGGGTCTCTATGGTCTATGAAGGTTGCTTTGGCCGGGCTATTCCTACTGGCTCTACGGAGTGATCCGACTAGCTCCAGAGCCCTATAGTACTCTGGTCCTGCCCAATATAAGCCATCAGAACACATCTAATAACATACCTAAGAGAAATAAAGTTACAGCATATTCACAAATAGGTCAGTGTCATCAAGACAACAGCAAAGTTATCAAATCTACACAACTGGGGAAAGTGCAGTTAAATGGTCCCACATGAGGAACTTGAAATGTAATGGAGTTATCAAAAGTTGGTTGCTCTGTCAAATCACAATCACTACTGCAAACAGGATTAAAATGACTGAACAGGAAATTACCTTCAAACAAGGCAAGAGACAAAAGCCATAATAAAATCCGCAAGTTAATAAGCTGCACTTAAGACATGCCAGACACCTTGTAACATTGGCAACCCTCAAGGCACAAACTCAAAATTAGGGCACATCCTCGGCTCACTAAAACTACTCGTGTGCACCTATGTGAACTAAACCTCACAGAACAGTCTAGTAGTCACATGACCGGCGCTAGAGATCATTAATCCTAGAATGGCATGACAAATGGCAGCAACCCTCCGATCCTGGGCACAAAGATGGTTGCACCTCTTTTTTGACTACTTCTTGATGCACCCAGCATTACTGGTGCATCGTTAGTCTAAGACCCTACATGCTGCTTTGATTGGCCAGTGCTGCCGATGTATACTACTGCACAATGTGCACCAGGTATTCAGAAGCGATGTGCCCACCTTCGTTTCTCCAGGACTGGAGGACTGCTTTAACTAGTGCTTAACATTTTTTAAAGTTCTTGTGTACTTAATTCTATTAAAGTTTCCTTCTGTCAGTCTTCTGGAGCGTCCATTTTCCAGGCATACGATACAAGTCAGTTGCAGGTGGGACATGAACCACTATTGTGTGCCGAAGTAATTAACTAATTTTAATTAAACTACGCATTTACATATAAACTAGTCATAATAAAATAAAATTCCTTATGGTAAATGTGCATTCTAAAGAAAATCTATATAAATTCCACCTAAATCCCTCTTTAAAAGAACTCAGATAAAAGCCATTCAGGGAGTTGTTAAAGAGGCTGTCCAGTTGTAAACTATCTCTCAATGGCCTATCGACTGTTAACTGAGCCAGTGCGCTCAGCTGACTTCAACAAGAAGCAGACAGCTCCATTCTCTTTGCAGTGGCCAGTCTTGGTATTGCAGGCAAAATCCAATACAGTGGGAACTTCTCACTGCAGGGGCTAGGCTTGGCATTGCAGTCCAAGTTCCAACTGTATTAAATTGGAGCCTAACCTGCAATACTAAGGCTGGCCACTGCAAAGAGAATAGAGCTGTCTGCACAAAAGCACTGGGCCAGAAAACAACTGATTGGCAAGGGTCCCAGATGAACCCCTGCTGATCTAATATTGATGTATCCTGATAGGTCATTTAGTTTAGAACCAGACAAACCTTTTTAAAAGGGTTGTCCCATAAACATTTATTCCCTAGCCTGTAAATGGTACATAACCTACCTGACCATTGGGGTCTGACTGCTAGGACCTGCAGTAATCACGAGAACCGGGGTGTCAAGAATGCATGCTGCCAATCCATTACATTTCAAATGGAACTGCCAGAGATCGATAAATGCTTCACCTCAGCCACTGCCATTGAATTGGGTAAGGCAGTGGAGTGCATGCATGACCAACTGCTCCATTCATTCAGAGACCCCCACACTGTCATGATTAGTGGTGGTCCAGTGGTATCCTATATACAGGGAATAGCTTCTATTCCTGCGACAACCCCTTTAAAACAATACATGAAGGTTCTATGTCAATGCAATACAAATGCAGAAATACCAGTGATTCAATTATCCTTTTACCCCCCGTCATTAAATTGTCTTTATTTTAGTAGTTTCTACATATCAACATAAAATACATAATTTCCATATTTAACAATTAGTGTACTCTTGTTCCCCATAGAAAAGAAAAAAAAAATTACCTCTAAAAGCAGGCACGTGCTACGAAGGCCAAAATATTATGGAAGCTCTTGTTATATCATAGAAATAAAAAATACTAGTTTTTTTTGTCCTTGTTGGCAACAAAAGATGCACCTAAATATATGTAATAATCCAAGGTGTGAGGCACGTGATGGAATTAGGTCACAGAGAACACATTGCAGCGTTCTGAAGTGGTGTGTTACTTACTAAGTAATCAGCATTCACAAAGGGAAAGGAAAAAAATGAGGGTGTTGGTCCAGGCTGCCAGGAAATGGATTGAAGCCCGTAGCTCAAACCTTTTAAAACTGAAGCAATAATACTGGGAACGGCTGAAAAGGGAGAACGAGCTCTTCTTTAGGTTACATCTACATTGGCCGATTAGCCATAATGGACACGATGATAGGACCCAATTAGAGACACACAGTGTTTACCTAAGGGAATATATTTCGAGAGTCAGTAATATAAATTGGCAATGTCCAAAACTGGAAAATAGAAGAGTGAGTAAGGAAGATACAACAAAGGCCCTATAGAAAAAGTCTCTTGTCCCTTGCTACAAGCGATCGTGCAGTTCACTGCATCCACATGTTAGGAGATATTGCCGTGGGTTGTCGTTTATACTCTGCCTACTTTCAAGACACAATCCGATCTCGTACCCTGATTCTGCCAAATCTCATAGGAACTGAATGATTGCAAGGGATTCTGGGGTATTACTACTTTCATCGGCTAAATATCTTGAAACCTGTGGAAGGCAGTCTAAACGGCAGATGGAAAAAAAAAAAAGTGGGAAACAGAGCAAGACTGTTCGCATTTTATAAACCGCTCCGGGCCACACTCAGCTGAAGTCTTCATCGGGGTTCTGTTGATCCAGCAGGCGCACGTGTGTGAAGGGAAAGTGACCGTATTTGCCGTTGCATTCTCCTTCCCATTGACCACTGACGTTAATCTTTGTTACCTTTACTAGGTCACCAACCTGTAGAAAAAGGGAAAAGAATGTAAGTTAAAAAATTAGCCACTTTAAAGAAAAAAAAAAATAAGACCCCAAAAGAACTGTCTTAACATGCAACGGTAAAATACAATTCATTAGCGCTGTACAGTGATGCATCGACTGATTCCGGTTGCGCATGCTGTCCATCGTTTATGGAATGAAAGAAGCAATGATTACCAATTAGAAACAGTCACCATAGATCATTCACACTTCAATGTACAGTAGACATGTGGCTTTCTGAAGATTTGGTCAATAAGGTTTAAATACTATAACTGTAAGGGTGGGTTCACACGGGGCGTATTCCCGTCGGAAATCTCGCGGTTTGGCCGCAGCAAAAACCGCGAGATTTCCGCCGCGGTTTAAGAGGAGAGCGCGGCCGCGACGTAAAAAACAAAAAAAAGAAAGAAAACAGACATGCTCAATCTTTTGAAACCGGATTTACCGCAGCGGATTAGCCGTCCCGTGTGGACGAGATTTCTGAGAAATTTCATCCACATGGCTGGCTAATCCCGAGATTAGCGGCCGCGGGCGGATCTGCTGCGGCAAAACCGGGGCAAATCCGCCCCGTGTGAACCCAGCCTAAAGGGCTTCAAATGTAGACTCTTATGGAGATGGCAAAAAACAAAAAAAAAATTTTAAAAAAGAAAAGCCTAGGTACTGTGGTTCTGGAACTTCCAACAATCAGTGGTGATAGTAAGCAAAAGTTGCACCTAAAGCAAACATTTCTTTTGCAGATGTTGCTGTCCATGTAAGACTGTTCACATTGTAAGGGAGCAATATGTCTGGAAGTATACAGAGAGTAGTAGTGCCCAATGTAGGCCACAGTAAAGCCATACAGTGACATACAGCAACAACTGTCCCCAAAGAAAAGGGGTGCAGAGAGGTCCTGCTCACATCACGTTTAGGTTGCACACTCCTCTAACACTCCTTTTAGACGGGCTGATTACAGTATGAATGAGTGACGTCACCGCTAACTGTTGCGCTCATGCGGCCTGTTCAGACGGACAGAGGCATCGTTGGCTCGGTCGAACGAGCTTCGCCCAAGAGAATACAGGGACTGAACGATGGCCGTTTAAACTGCACGAGCCAATGAGGATTTTTATGCCCGAATTAGAATGGACAAAAAAAGTGAACAATTCTTGTTCGTTGTTGGCTCGTGTTTAGACTGAACCATTATTGCGCACTTTCGCTCATTTAAACATTTTGTGAATGCTAGTATATGCACATGGCTGGATGCATCCCGGATTTTCCCGCATCTCAGCCACATGCCGTTTCAGCGCTGCGTGTTAGACAATCAGTACTAGGCGTGTTTACTGCCCTGTCCCCGGCTCATGGAGTCAGCGGCAGAGCACAAGACAAAGCAGTGTGTATGAGGACAAGACATGCGGGTGCTGTGTAATAACTGGAGAAGACCGTATATGAGGGCTGAGAGGACCGCAGGGGTGTTCCTAGTACTGTATGATAACTGGAGAAGAGGAGAGGACAGTCAATAGGGGGGGCTGTGACAACTAGAGGGGTGTTCCGAGTACACGGGTAGTTGTGATGACTTCAGAGTGGAACCTCATCTTTAAGTGACCCTCCAGTTTTGAGACAGAATTCTGTCCTGAATAGAGGGGTATATTACCTGCAGTTCTCTGCCACCGCTCTGTCTGCCAGTTTGAGGTACTGCCTTCACCCATACAGGATGGCTGCATACATTTTTTAGCTAGCTAATGCAGTTATTGCTCCGACTGGCCAGTTCTGAGCACATGAGCAGCTCTGACTAGTTAGAATACTAATGCACTATACCTGTTCTCAGACAGTATCAATGCAGTATGGAGACTAGGTAGTTAAAGATTGCGTCGGCCAAAAACAGGACTAGAACTGGCAGAACAGCAGAGAAGAACAACTGGCGGTACTATAGCCCACCCCCTCCTCGGTCCCATTCTTATACATACAGCGAGTGTTGTGCTTGCACAGCAATTCCTCAAGAACCTGCCAGCACCTTTGGGACCAGCTGAGCCTGTAATAAGTGGCTGTCTCGGCATTCACTGGAAATAGTTATAACTTACTAGTGACGAGTCCAGGACTCTCCACCGGCATCTGGAGCCTATGAAGCCAAGGACAACACCCCTCACCTCGCTGTGCATGCCAATGGAGAGTCCTGGACTCCTCACTGTTAAGTTATAACCCGTTCTAGATCATGGCGAGGCAGCCGCTTGTCTTGGGGACAGCTTCACAGCACACTCATGGTTTAGTGGCCCCGAGGATACAGAGATTATCAGATCTGTCTCCTACATATATAAAAACATCTTGGCATTTTTAGTTTAAAAAAAAAAAAAAAAATTCTAATTTTAGGCCATTTCACCCAGTCCCACCCCCACAGTATTCAAGCTTGCTGCATTCTCAGCATGTGATGGATCAGCTTTTAAAAGAAAGGGTCACATCTTTTTAGCAATATGAAGCCTATAGACCAATATCTGTCACTGCATAGTGAATAAAACTGTACCTTTATTACCTTCCTCACAAGCTACTACATGGAGATATAGCCTGAGCACTTCCTGCTAATTAGCGATGTCCCCTTCACTGCTGAGTGACGTCTCCAGCAATGGCCGCTGAAGTCAAGCGTTCCATCAACGGCGCATCTCAGCGCACATGCGTGATGTTATTCCAGATGAGCGGAAAAGGCAACACATGTACTGCTCCCTCAGGGCAGCTCAGGTGCTCCGAAGATGGAACACATGAGGTCTTCAGCAGCCATTGCAACAGACGCCAGGTACTGGTGTATCTTGTCTCCACCGGAAGCTAGGGGTTTGACAGCCCTTAGCAGGAGGGACTGCACCCTAGCTGCCGATTCGCTACGGTCAACACGCTTCTGCATTGCTGGCCGCCTGCTAACACACTGACAACGGACAGCAGGCTGTGGAGGGCGATGGGGAGACTGAGCGGCTGTCCGTAAACTGTCTGCCGCAGGCAGCCCACATGGACGTGCGCCGTGGTGCTTTTGGCCCATTCGCCCACAAACCCAGTGATAGCGGACCAGGGAGGACACTACGGAGCCTGACAGTTACAGCACAGCGCCCAGCACCGTTCCAAGGCCGAGAGAATGACCGGCTGATCGTCCAGAGGCTGCTGCCGCCGCCAGTGGCGAGAGAAATGCGCAGGTGTTGTGTCAGCCCCCCATCCATCGTTTAGGCTAACGTGGAGCAGGTCAGCACAGACTTCACATGATCGGAGGCAGCAGAGATCCGAGGGTGCCAGATCCATTCTGGGCCACCGGCCAGCAGAGACATGTGACAGAGTCCAAGTGCCGCTCACGGGTGCAGGGCAGTGGAGATGGGAGGCCCAGCAGTGAAAGTTACAGGCTGCAACAGCCAATTACCACCTGTGGGCGTCACCAGGCCATCCCCTGTATGTCAAGCAGCCTAACCCATGTCTCCACCCATTCTTCTGGTGGAGACAAGATGCACCAGCACCCAGACGTCATTTAAAAGGGGGGCATTTTTATAAGGAAGAGGTAAGGAGAGCGCAGACCGCAGTGCAATGTGAACCACCCATTGGATGGTCCATCATTAATTAACATATAACCTTTAAGCACTTCCCTTGCTGTATCTCCAGATAGGAGCCTGTGAGGAAGGAAATAAGGATACTACTTTATTCATTGTGCGGTACCCCGTTGGCCCTTCAGGGATCTGCTAGGTTAACACTTGTAAGACATACAACCACCATTTACAGGTGGTCTTCAGTGCGGCTCCAGAAGAGATTGCTGCCATCTTATTCTGTATGAGCCAGTATACATTAGACATCAAGAGCTTGCCATTACTATTCAGCACATTCACAGAGTATTTTCTCATTACTAATCAGACTGCACTTCAGAATCAGCTCAATTTCTAGGCAGGTCAGGACTAACAGCACCATATAGATTAGGGTGCCTTTACATAGGGCGTAAAGATACACCATGGACAAATCCGCATGCCGATCTGCAAGGGGAGAATTCCACAGCAAGTCTGTAGCAAAATCTGCATGCAAGACATCAGAATTTTGGTGCAGATTTGTTTGTGGCGTATCTTTATGCCCCAAGCATCCTTCCTACAAGCACGCTACCCAACGCATGATACAGATGCATTAGGAAATGTTCACTGGGCATCGGCTGTTTCATACTAGCATCGGACAAAGAAGAGTAATTTAGAGATCTCCTGTTGTATCCACCGTTACCGTAAACTGGTCTGCGTGGGAACCGACTACAAACTAATCATGTGTAGCATAGTACAAGGTATTAGAACTCAGACAAACACATCAATGTTGGCCAACGAGCCAACATTTATGGGAGCCTCCTGATAAAAGATATTGTGTGTAGACCGAGGAGGTTGTGCTCACATCACAAAACACTGCAGCATGCTGAGCTATTTTGTCTGGGAAAATTCCACACACCATGATGGAAGCCCAATGGACCCCATTACAGTCAGTGTGGTGTGTTGGCTACTGTACAAGTTTCTATCTGGCATTCGGTTTTCCTGTTCCCATGACGGAGCAAGAAGATGGAATTCCCAAACACATATGTGAACGCAGCCTTAGGCTACAGGGGGTCTGGCAGCGGCTTAGGCCTCTCACGTCATCATAAAGCAATAACCATGCTTGGCCGAGTGGTCAGTCCTACAGTAACTGGTCCACCGCTATAGTCAAGCGCTGACAAGCAGGCCACTAAAGGGTCACATTGGCTCCTAGTCTACATGGCCCCTGCATTCACCTCTGTGCCAGCATAGACATATAAGGCTTTTCCGACGTGACTAAGCTTTATTTTGTTACATTTAGACACTTGGAAAACTATATTTGAGGAATGTGCCAAACAAGAAAGGATGAATCATAAGATTAGTAAGTAAGCCCGCATGTAAAGCTCCAGCTGTTTCCTAACTGGGAAGGGGAGTCCAAACTAAGCCTGCTCACATGGGAGCCCGGCTAATCCCACCGGAATAGGAGAGAAAGCAAAGTATGTAAGCAGATTTTAATAAAATTAAAATGAAATCCGCAATCAGTGAACTTCATCAGTACATAATGCAGTGAGAACTAATAGAGATATGTCTTCTGCGCAAATAATCAGACCCCCCCCCCTCCGGACACGAAGTTTATTTTAATGTATAATCAAAAGCATGGATGGGATACGTATCTGACTGGTTGGGGTCAAACTGCTAAGACCCTCATCGATCACAAGAACTGGGGTCCCCAGTGTCTCCGAATGAACAGATTGGTGCCCACGTGCGTGCATACATACTACCGCAACATTTCAGTGGGACTGCTGGAGATAGCGGAGTACAAGCACACAGTTATCTCCGGCAGCCCCATCGAAATGAATGGTGCGGTAATGCACACCGCTTTCAAAGAGACACAAAGGACCCCCATTCTCATGATCGATAGAGGGTCCAGCTATCGGACCTCCACTAATCAGATCCTTATCCCCCCCATCCTGTGGATAGGAGTTATTTTCATACATGTAGTCCAATAGTTAGAATAGGGCCTATGTAAGATACTTGCAGGGTACTGTATGGCTGCCTCAGTAACTACACCTACCAGCATGCCGTCACGTCTCTTCACACCATATTGGATTCAATAAAACATCAAGCATTCAATTGATGCGCCGTTCTACTTCCTCACTCTTCATACCCATTTAGGTGGAGTGGAAGAGAGTACAGCGGGAGCAACACTACATGCAAATGGCCATATTATGGCTCCATACTAGTCTCAAGTGCCATGGATGTTTATTACAACATGCAAAGAAGAACATAGGACCTCACTATGCCTTTCTATGCACACAGTTTTATAGGGAAGCATTCAGAGCGCTTTTGCAGGTTCATGTGTTGTGAGAAAACAAAATTGGTGTCATGTTCCATCAGACGCGGCAGAGCCACCATGCAGCACAAGGAGGTCCTACGACTCAATATTATGGAACCTGTGTGCCGCCCTACAAGCTCCATGTATGCAAATCCAACTCATAACAGAGCACCAGAGAAACCATTTGGTAAGTCTGGACAACAAGGCCATTATTGCCTATATCTGAATAACCCCCATTACCAAGGTTTTACTTTGAGGGGATGAACAGTTACAACGTCTCAGCACAACATTGTTCTGGGCATATGTACAGCAAGCAGATTGGCACAATCCACCGAGGATCACTCCCTCAAGTTAGCAACAGATAGAATTTCTACTACCAAACTAAAATCAGCATAGATCTGCTCAATATAGGCCGGAATACCAGCACCGTCCTGCAGCCAATAGAGAAGAATTCTGCTCTAACTTTTCCCCATTATTTGGCTAAAGTTTACTCTGAGCAGCAGTTTTCGTTAAGTATTTCAGTTTTAGCAAAAACCATTTACTATGTAGATGGAAAGTTATGGAATTATCCAATTTCTTTGCAGTCATTGTACGGCATCCTGTCCATGCGAGTGTCACACAAGGGCACCGTTAGTGCAGTTATCACAAATCTGACAGGCACCTGAGTGAGCATCACAAACTCCAGTGGAGCACAACGTCACCTCTGACTGCTACGGCAATTTACGGTGTTCTTTATATGTAAATGTAATCTTTAAAGCAACTCTCCAATCCTGGACAAACAGATGGCCGCACCACTTCTGTCTACCCGATGATACTCAATGTACATTAGTATGTATTTGTAATCTAAGACACTACATGCTGTTCTTACTGGCCAGCACAGCTCAATCTAAGCAGCTGTAGTGTCTTATCTAATGATATACCGAGTATGTCAGGTAGGCAGAGAAGCGATGCAGCCATCTTTGTTTCTCCAGGACTGGAGGGTCACTTTAAGCAGTTGTCTCTCCATGACAATTTTCAATTCGGCTGGGATTCCCTGCTACAGCAGAACTGCAGGGTCATATGAAGAAAAATAGAAGTGGAGAGGAGCTGCTACCGTTAAAAAAAAAAAAAAAGAAAAGAAAAAAATTAAAAAAAAAAAAAAAAAAAAAACCACACTTTATTGAATAAAAAGCATACAGCTCACAGGTCCACTCTGAACGCGTTTCGCCTACAGTAGCCTTTGACAAAGGCTACTGTAGCCGAAACGCGTTCAGCGTGGATCTGTGAGCTGTATGCTTTTTATTCAATAAAGTATGAAAATTTTTATTTTTTTTTTAACGGTAGCAGCTCCTCTCCACTTCTATTTTTCTTCATATGGAATTTAGCCGTCTGCCACCGGCTGTTTGAGGATGGAGCTCCTGTTGAAATTCAGATCTCCCTGCAACATTGGAAGATACTGCTGGTGAGGTGAGCCCATATTTCTCTTTTTTGCTTATTCACCTGCAGGGTCATAGGAGACCCTGATCAGCTCTGCCAGTGACTAATGTCACTACAGGGGATGTTTTCCCCTGTAACTGGGGCTCCTATGTTTGCCCCAACTACAGTGGAAAAATGTCAAAAAAACGAAACATGTGAATATCCCTCAAAAATTACAGAACAAAACAATACATAACAAAAGAAAATAACACAAAGCCAACCAAAACAGTCGCCGTATGCGCCCTGTAAACCAGAACTAAACATATTATATATCAAAACGCTCAAAACCAGATCAGGAACCCGTTCCTAGACTTTATTTTAGCGTAAATATACTAATAAAAAAAGAAACTATAAATGGTTAAAAAAAAAAAAAAAAAAAGCATTTTTTAGCATTTTACTCCCAATAAAACTAAAAAAAAAAGTCAGTAATAAAAAAAAATTAAAAAAATAGTCCTATATGTCATGGGAAAAAAATGCTGCAAAAATAATTTTGGTAGCTGAAGGGGGGGGAAAAAAGGCCAGTAAAACAACCTGGTCCTTAAGGGGTTAAAACATAATAACCTACATGAATATGAGTCAGCATGGAATCTAATCTGCGCTGCTTCCCCTGAATTTCCAATCTTCTCACCAATGAGTGACTGAAAAGTCCCGTTCATATGTTAGCATTTGGGACTTCCTATTAACCCCTTAGATGCAAGTCGCTACCGTAATCTGCGATCCTCTTCATCTGCATAATGGGAGTTTTCAGCACATAGTTTACACGCATTTTATTGCTGACCATGTTTGAAAAGCTCTACTGAACGACACTGGCACAAGTGCCCTGAGCCCACTTACTCCGGGTGGATATGGCAAGTGGAAACATTTACACCGAACCAAGAGCTCTGGATAACACGAACCCGAGCCGCCCCCCTGCACGATGCATGGTTTACATTTGTACTTAGATGTATGAATTATTAGTTAGCACTTGAAAGGAAAATTAACTGGAGATTTTCCTTCACAGCTGCACCCATTATATACCTCCAAAGCCAAGGCCGTCTTGTCGTAGGCATTGGGGACTCGCTTCTGGATAACCCTGGCAAAAATGGGCCCATTCTGGAGGTTAGGCAGCGGAGTGTTGACACTGGGCTGGGCATAGGGCCCTGGCTCCGGCCCACCCAGTTGCTGCGGATGCGAATTTTCCTGGTTACCTCCAATCAGAGCGGACCCGGGAGTTGATGGAGGCCTGTACTTTTCGACATAAGGGACAGGTATCATGCCCCGTCTTCCTTCGCTGTCCTCAGCATTCCACCACTGCTCCTCAGGTTTATCTCGGATTCTTAGGATGTCTCCCTTCTTAAATGGAAGATCTTCGTCATCATTACCATTAAAGTCAAAAAGGGCCCGGACGTACTCTGCTTCTTCTTGTCTCTGGATCACTCCAGACTGCTTAGACTTGGATATAGGCTCTATTAAAGTGGTAGTGTCCAGATAATGGATTTTGTAAAATTCCAATAGCGCAGGTAAGGATTCAAACTCTTGATCACCTATCCTGAATCGAGACTGATTTACCCCTGGAAAGAAACCAGAAAGAGTGAGCACGTTTCTACAGAGCAGTAGTCAAACTTGTCATCTTATACACAACTAGGTCAAACTTTACCGAAAACTAATTTAGCACATAACCCACGGCGGATGGTGGTCAACTATGGAAAGCATGCACTGCGTTACTCGCGGCAGGAGTAACGCAATGCACTATCCCCCGTGGACAGGAGCCCTAACTCATGTTTTGCAGCACAGAGTTGGTTGTTTACATTGGTCCCTGTTTCCACTGGAGCTCACAATCTAATCTCCAGATTAACCTACAGCTAAGTGTAGGAGGAAACTCATGGGGACACCATACAGCCTAGCATTTGTTGTACAGGGGAAACGTAGTATTACAGGAAGGTCATTTACTTGAATGGTCATCCTTTTAATACAAGGATGGCTTAAGGGCCATTTACACATAACGATTATCGCTCCAAGTTTGTTCAAACGACCGAAATGAGCGATAATTGTTACATGTAAACGTGGGCATCGTGCAGTTTTTGCTTAAACAATGATTTTAAGTTGAACCTAAAATCCATCATTCAGCTGGTGAGAGATAAAGTATCTCTCAACAGACTGCACACCGTTATCTCCACGGTAGTTGGCAGATAACATTGTAATCTGCTGACAGACATGAAGATAACACTGCAGCTGTGTGCACAGCTGGGCGTGTGATTAGTCACATGCTGGGCTCTGCAAACAGCTCCTGGCCATTGACACTTTATGCAAATAGATCGCACAATCTTTCAGTCCTTTGAAAGATTATTTTTGCATGTAAATGGGCCTTTAGTCTGCCGGACTGGGAGCTGATCATACAGAGTGGTTCTCCCTCCTGGCTTGGAGGAGGTTCAGAGCCGGTAACCCTCTCCTTCCATGATGTCGACATGAGATTATCCCCCTTTAGTAATTTAGAAGTCACTAGGCTCAGTTTACACTGGTGTCATTGCTGTTGATCTTGAAAGATTCATTATAGAACAGCCATTGTTACAAGATTTAACATACAATGTCACACGCACAGTCTGAGAATATTCAGCCAATCAGCAAGGGCATTACAATGGTAAAACAGCTGTTACCAAGTATATGCACTGCCCGGCTGCTCAGTAGCACCTCTGCAGTATACAGTATGGTACTACACATCCTGTACCATTTACTCAGCCCAAGAGAACGCAGGGTAACGCAGTGCAAGCTTTCCATAGTGTTGCCATGAAAAGCGCAGTCCCCGTCCACGAGTGGAGAATCAAAGCGATTCTCCGCTCGCGGGATTCAAATCCCAGCATGCTGCGATTTGCCGCGGTGAGCCTATCTGTCAGATAGGCTCAGTGCGGAGAATCTTCAGCTGTCTCCTGCTCCTCGGCGGCGGCGATCCGCCGCGGAATATCTCTACGCCCGTGGACAGGCAGCCTTAGAGTCCAGTAGCCGGTCCTTGCAGAGTGACAGCCGTATCCATAGGCAAAGATGGCTTTACTCTCCAGCAGCCCTGCCTCCTGAGCCCATAGGAAGCACAAAATAGGATGAAAATATTACGTTATACGGCATCTTTACCTACAAAGCCATATATCATGCGCTCAGCCTCCATTGTTTTGGATGAAAAGGTGTCCTGATTGTGTAAGGATCATATAGGGGCACAGCAGGGCTGCAGAGTTAGTACCACCAACTCCAACCAGGGCCGTGGAGTCAGTCAGTCCCATTTTGGATGAAATGTACCAACTCAGATACATGTTATATTTTGGTCCCCTTCTGACTGATACCTTTCAACAATCAGATCTCTGTGTTGTAAGCTGCTTGCTGAAAGTTGCAAGAAGTTTGCATGGCGGATGGCTCTGGCACGCCGGCCAACCTGCTGGATGCATGCACAGTACAATTTTTTAAAATCCCCCGTTTTCCCGCAGAACGGCGGCGCGTCCGCAGTGACAGCTGTGGTGCAGATCGGACGGCTTGCCTTGACTTCAATGGAAGCAGTCCGCGGGGGATCAGCAGATAGATGGAGATTTTAACCGCTTTGCAGGCGCTAATGCATCCCTATGGGCGGCTTGATTTGCGCATCTCCCACCAATCAAATCCGCCGGAGGACATGGGGCCATAGGCTGGCTGAGTATACGAAGGCCTTACGTTTACACGTAGCGATCATCACGCATTAACGTTCATTCTAACAAATTTGCATAATCGTCCCGTGTAAATGGTTATCTGCTGCGCATATTCGTCCTGGCCCATACAAAGCCCAGTATTGGCCCCCCACGCCAATACTGGGCTGCCCCCATGTAACGCACGGCAGGCTCCACACTTTAGAACCCTTGCTCAGAGCCTCAGGACGCGGCCATCAAGAACCGTGAGGCGTGCAAGCTGTGCTGCAAACACCGAGCGACCCATTCTGCAGCATCCATAAAGAAGGTAAGTCACGGACGTTACTAGGCGACCGACAACGGTCCTCACGCCAGAAGCACGGAGCAAGCGGCCTACAACTTCATGCACAACTCCGTCTGTGGCAGGAGCAGCCGGCCCTCAGTTACCATGGCAACACCAGACCGCTGCTGAACCCCAGGGTGCTGGTTACCCCCCCTTGTAGGTGAGGCCGGTGGCGCCCCCAGCTGCTCACTCACCAGACTGCCGGTTGTTGCTGACGCTGTTGATGATGTAGTGGGACACCTTGGAGTTCTCGCTGACGGACAGCACGTAGTCCCCAGGGATGGTGGCCGAGTCCCGCACCAGGAACACCCCGTGCCGCTGCCCCTGCAGCAGGTTCACCGCCTCCTGTCGGTTCTGCCGCCCCCAGTACCAGCTCGCTCGGTCTTCAGAGTCGAAGTTGCCGGCCATGGCCTCTGCTCGTCCCCGGTGCTCTTTCCCCGCCTTTTAGGCGCCAATGGACGCCACCCGCAACAGACACGGGAAACGGGCACCTCAGCCGATCCCGACCTCACCGAACCCGAAATGGCGGCACAGGAAAGATCTGACCTCACCTTCCGGAAGTGCGTCATCAGCGAGCGCCGGCGACGTGAGCAGTGCGCGCCGCTGATGACGTCACTGCGCTGCGGCCGCCGAGTAGTCGCTCGGGGTAGTAATGTCAGACGGGGGGCTGGAGTGGGTTTTGTGGCTCCTGCGGGCTTTTAATAAAATATTTAATGTAAATAAATTCCTAAAGAGTAAAAATAAAATATGTTGAAAATTGTTGTGAGATTCTTTAGGGTGAATGGCTGTAATAACTCTGCAGTGCGCCCTGACCTGCACCTGTAATAACTCTGCAGTGCGCCCTGACCTGCGCCAGGTCAATTTAGGCTGCATGGTTTGTCCATGGGTTTTACCCCTTCAAGTGAAATTTGCGTTGAAATGGGGTCAATGTCAAGTGGATTTCCCGCTGCGCATAATGTCCCACGTAGACGCATCCTTAGGCCGCTCGTTTGCCGTGATCTTACCATCGGTTTCAGATGCAAGTTACTGCATTTGGCAGCGGTTTTTGACGCACCCCATCCTTCTAATGGAGGATGAGGTGTGTTAAAACGCAAAAACCTGGCAAAATAGAGCAGGCAGGCTCGAAAATTATGGTGTTAGAAAACACTGCGTTCAACCGCAGATCTGCAAGGCCCTATTGAAATCAATGTGTATTATAATGAAGAGCGCACCTGCAGCGCTACTATATCACCCACTGCGGGTCGGGCAGTCAGCTATGCAGAGCCAGGCAAGAGAATCCAAAGCCAAGTCCTCAGAAGTATCCGAATGGAAGCTGATAAAGGAGAGAGTCAGGCAGCATATATTGGTGCAACGCAGAAGAGCTTTTTATTCTCCCATAACGCGCAGAAAGCTACGTTTCGACCTCCACGGTCTTTTTCAAGCTGAAATCAATGCGTGTGTTGTACCACAATTACCGCGGCGTTCAAAACACCGCAGTCAAAAGCGCACGTGTGGCAGTGGCCTTAGGCCTCATGTCCACGGTAAAAAGATTACTTAAAATCTGCAGCGTTTTTCCCGCACGCGGATCTGCGCCCCATAGGGATGCATTGGACACCCGCAGGTAGTTAAATACCTGCGGATGTCATTTTACCCTTGAGGCGCGGATTGCGTGTGCGGGAAAAAACCACGACATGCTCCATTTTAGTGCAGGTCTCCCGCGGGTACGGCTCCTGCAGGCTTCTATTGAAGCCTATGGAAGCTGTCCGGATCCGCGGAACACCCGTGCCTTAATTAAAACTTACCTGTCCGGATGCTGCGGATCTTCCCTCCGTCACGGCCAGATCTTCTTTCTTCGGCCCGGCGGATGTGCCCGGCGCATGCGCGTGGCACGCTTTCGGCGTGCCGAGTACATCCGCCGGGCCGAAGAAAGAAGATCTGGCCGTGACGGAGGGAAGATCCGCAGCGTCCGGACAGGTGAGTTTAATCTTTCTTTTAGCCTCATGTCCCCGGGAAAGGAGGGACCCGCTGCGGGATTCTGCATGGAGAATCCGCGGCAGGTCTGATTTTCCCCGTGGACATGAGGCCTAAGAGTATGTGTAGTGGTAACAGATTTTCCATGCAAACTGTCCGCACAGAAAATCCGCAGCATTTACAGTTTATGAAAATCTCACATGTTGTAGAGAAAATCCAGCCAGAATCCATGGAGAAATGGACATAGGGTGCGGAATTGCAATCTGCAGAAGGTCAATTACCCCATTGCCTATAATGGCGTTCGTTCGGTTTCCGCTCAGCTGTCCGGCATTTTAGCAGAAGAAAAAGTGCAGCGCTATTTCTTCCGGTATTTTGTGCCGAATCTGCGATGGAACTTCTGAATGGAGGTTCCAGTGCAGATGTGACTTGGCTAATTCTCATTTCATCTCTGCAGCGCGGCAGAGGATCGCTACTTCCCCAAAGTGATGCAAGATGTTTTTCATACAAAAACGCCTTGCATCTACAAGGAAATTGCTTGTTGGTGAGCGCAATATCGCACTCGCCAATATGAAATTAGCCTAACGCTGCACTGTTTAGGAATTGTAATTCACTTGGATGGGGCCGTATTGAAATACAAGACACTGAGTAAAGTAATTCTGTCTCAAAGTGCACCAAAAAGTAGTGTACATGCCATGTGCCAAACTTATTAATGGGGTGTGCCATTATATTGACTCAAAATATTAGTGTAAAGTAAGCCAACCATAAGGTGGCGTCACAGCACAATGACCGTGACACAGAAGCGGGTCTGGGCTAGGATTGTCTGACCATTGCGTCGGCGCATTCGCCCTGTCATTTAGCCCTCGGTGCCAACGTGTAAACATCGCTTTGCTGCTGTTGGGTTTGATTGGTCAGCAGGAAGGTCATTTTCCCAGCCGGCCAATCAGCCTTTATTTATTTACTTAATCATGCAATTTTTATAGTTGTTATACCCAAAACACGAAAACAACCTAAACTTCCCTCCCAATCAACAATCAGACTAAGGCTGCCTGTCCACGGGCGCTGATCCGCCGGCGTTCCTATGGAAAGCGCAGCGCTGGCGCTCACGAGTGGAGAACCATAGCGATTCTCCGCTCGCGGGATCTAAATTACTGCATGCCGCAATTTGCTGCGATTCTCCACGGTAAGCCTATCTGTCAGATAGGCTCACCGCTAAGACTTGTCAGCGCTCCCCCCTTGTCCCCCGCGGCAGAATATCGCTAGCAATATCCGCCTCAGCCGTGGACAGGGGGCCTTAAGTGCAGAGTGTGTCAGGTGCATCCCCAGTGCCTAATAATATAGAATCATAGAAAGATAGAGTTGGAAGGGTAGATATTGCTGAAAATATGTGGGATTCGGTATTTGTTACGTAGTTTGCAGCATGTCAAACTACGCAAATCAATCATTTATACAAATCCCAGTTATACATTTTATTCCCTTGCATTGCCATTTCCCAAACCCCTCTAGACTAACAAGCTTTGGTAACCAGTGTGTCCCAGATAGATGTATATTGCGTGCAACCCAAGATACCAAGCATTTTCCGCACTTTCCACCATTCCCGATGCATCAGATACAGTGTAGAGAAGGGAACTGAGTCCCAGGCAACTTATATCTATGTGCTTCCAGTGCCTCCAGTAGGGAGTCAGTTTTGAGAAATTGTTGCAATAGACTCAGTGTAGAATTCTGCTCCTCCAGCCACCAACCATTAAAATGTTGAAGTTGGGCAGCCAAGAAATATTTACTTGGGTGCGGGACCGCCATCTTTGCTGCACTGTAATGCTTCTAGTCTTATACAGTTATCTCTCCCTTTCCAAATTAAATCTCTGAATATCTGGGTGACCTTATAAAACACTCATTATGGGATCTACACTAGGCTGTTATGCAAGATATACAGAAGCTGTGGCATCCACATAATTATTATAAGGTTTTTAAGACCAGTTACAGACAGTGCTAGTTTACTCCTGATTTTCCATTTCTGTTTACATTTCTCCAAACAATGGCTCGATATTCAGTGTTTCATAGCTCCATAAGGACATAGATATTTGTCGCCCTCACCCTAGCTCTAGGAGCCCCATACAACAGTACAAAGAAACGCTCCCTGAATCCCATTTTAGCCAGCAGGGCCCACTAGAAAGCCCCTTTCACACTATCAAAAGCCTTTGCTGCAACCAAGAAATATATCACCCATTGTCCCGAGTTATCCACCAGCATATGTCCGGCCCATTCCTCCTCTTCATAAGGCCTTCACACTGGCGATAAAATTACATGATTTCCCAGTGTTGCGAGGCTGCCAGAAATTGCAAAATTATGAATGCAATGGCTTGCAACGGGTACCTTTACATTTGCGAAGTTTTATCGCTTGCGACGGTGCGAGTAAAACAAATCGCGGCATGTCCATTATTTCTGCGATTTGCAGTATTTTGTCTGACTTTCCTGCGAGGAAAGCATCACAAACGCTAAAACGTCGCGAGGGCCCCATTGCGATATTGCAGCGAGTTTCTAGATGCGATATCGTGATCGCCAATGTGCAGGAGGCCTAATAATGTCATTTGGTTAAAAAAAATAAATAAAAAATCACTTTTTTTCAGCCACCGATAATATATATTCCTGCAGGGACTCCTTAGCCTCTCTCCGGTATTGCTCATGAGTCTCATTAGGTTGGTTTAAACATTCTTCCTCTTGCCACTACCCATCTGCGAAGTGTGTCTCCTAGCCGCTTGATATTCATTTTTATCTATCCTGTTGAATCAAAGTCCCTCGGAACGCCACCTTATAGGCATCCCACACTATTCCAAGGCTCGTTGTCGCCCTATTGAAGTAAAAATATTCTTTAGATAACAAGCATCTAGTAACTGCAGCCGAAAGGCATTGAGTTTTCACACCCGCATAGTATGTGCGTATGTCCCCGACAGAATCAGTCGGGGAAGAATGTCCACAACTACAACAGCGGGCAGTAGAGTCGGGGCAATCAACATCATACCAATTCTGGACAGAGTATTAGGTAAGCTAGAGTGGCATGTAAATGCCCGCTGGACAGGATGTTAAAGGGAACCTGTTACCTCCTAACTTATGGTGCTGTCAGAGGAGGTGACTGGGAGCCGCGTGATGTATTTTTAATGTATTTTTAATATTTACCCACTCCTGTGTTCTTTTATTGTCAGTCGCCGAAGATCGCCCGCCGCAGGGCAATTTTATGCTTTTCAGATTGCCGTGCGCACGCTCTCCTATACAAGTCTATGTAGACAAGGGGGATAGACTCATGTACCAGTATGCTCACACCTCTAGAGTGTCTTGTTTATTATGACTGGAAGGAACAACCCACCTTGGCTAATATCCCAATTGTATCTTTCTTGAGTTGCATTTCCTTTAAGAGGACTATGCAAGGCAAATGGGATCCATGGTATTAAAAAATGGCACAATGTTTGGTGGCATGACCTAGACCCCTAACATTCCACAAGATAAAGTTCACATTTGTCACCATTGGAGAAACATAAGAAAATGAAGTTATACAGTATTTAACTGGGTACTTGGCAATGCCATGGGGATCAAAGGGCCAAGTGGCAAAAGACTTAGTATCAAACCATGTGAAAGGCTCCTTCTACACAAAGAGATAAATCAATCACACAAGCCGATGAGCGAAGGATGACAGAGTTCACTCATTCAGCCTGTTCATACAGGCAAATAAATCATTCGAAATTACTTTTGGAATTGCATTACAAATTGTTCAGTCATTGGCTGTTCCAGTGAATGTGAATCACTAAACGATCACTGTACACACGCAACGGCGTTTTCTCTGATTATCCTCTGTTGATACCAAGTAAGCACAAGACCTAATTTTTTTCCAGGTCACATTGAGTGATCCTGTGCTTTTCAAAATAAATAGGGGAAGTGGAGCCCTCTATTTTCGCTGGTACCCCTACAAGGCGGATTTTATTGCGCCTTAATCTATTTTCAAGTTTATCTGTTTTAGTAAGCAATTCAGAAATGTAATGAGACTGGCGTTTCACATCTTGAGTAATTGGAGAAATGCGGTCTTTGATCTCGTAACCCCACCCTTCAACTGCAGTGGTGCACTCAAAAACTTTCTGTATATCGTGGTGGAAAATATTAATATCCTCTTTAATAGTAGCAATCTGCACAAAGATGTGATGGCTGTATTATACTGTGTGACCTCTAAGTATATGTCCCAAAGCATGGGTTCATGGGTGGTGGGCACAGCAGCATCAGAAATACAGGCATTGGACACATCTGCTGGTCCTGACCCTGCAGTAGGCTGTATGTCCCAGGTTCCTCCTGTACCATCACCCACCTCCTCCAGTCTCCTTTGTGCCTCATAGTTAGCTGGTGTGCCCAGGATAATAGTGCCGACTGCACAGAGCTCTCTCTCTCCAGACGTCCGCTTACATCCCAAACTATCAACCTTTATTGTAGAAGGCGCTGGTTATTCCTCTGTTGGTGGAGCTCTGGTCCTGTCCGCTTCTCCCTTCTTTCCCCATTAAGATATGTCCCTGGTGTTCATACTTGTTATTGTGGGGTAACATCTGCTTCCTAAATTGTTTGGACTACTGCCATTTTCACCTTTTCATAGTCCTTCTCTTATCCATCTAGTAACCCCAGGTTCCGGCTATTTGGCCGCCCTCATCAGGGCGATTGCCCCATGTTAGGCAGGGTTTCCTGTACTATTCCCCCCCCTCCTTGTCTAGTTTTGTTATTGGTCCTTTTTTTATGAGTGTATATCTGTCCCATTGGGCAACTATTACGTCTGATCTGGTTGAGATGTTTGATGTCCGGCTCAGAGATAACAAGTGTCTTATATGTTTACCAAGATGCACTAAATGTATGGCGCGACCTGATAAATTAGCAACAGTTTCTGCCCATCTTGCTTAGTTTTATGCTGTGTAAATTTCCGGCAGTAAAGGAATATTTTGAAGACTTCTAACTCCTTGTCATCTCACTATATATCATTTTCTGATCATACACCTTTGGCCGGCTTCACACAAGTGTATTTGTGCATGCAGGAACGCCCTGTATTTGCGGAATGAGCGTGGATTTTTTTCTTTGCACGCGCATCAGCATATATAGTTTGCTGCTTTTTGCACGCACAAGGCATGTGCATTTGCAAAAAAGATGCAACTATGCTCCTAGTTATTGAAATGGCTAATTAGTCTAATGTGTTCAAGATGTGTTCTTTTCTTGTGCAATTAAGCAGCGCATCACGCATCTCCTAGCATATTGCGCGTCCCCCTTGACTTCGATGGGGGCGTTTGGTGCGCAAATACGCAGGAAAATAGAGCATGCTGCTTTTTTGTGTGACCAAAATGCGCAGGAAAATACATGCATGTGAACAAACCCATTGAATTCGATGGGTTCTATTCACTGCGTCGTTCAGTGTTCTTTGGAAAAGGACGAACTTCTCCATTTTTCCTTGCAGCGGTTTTGATAAATCTTCTACGATGTTATGAATAAAGGGCAAACGTTGGTTTGTAGTAATATAGTGCACAATGTGGTCTTTTTATTCAATCTTTACCAAAAAAGGCAAGTAAAACATTTCCATACAGACTTACAAATTCTCTCAACCTAGCACAGTTCAATCCATGTATTACATTGTAATGTAATAGGATGTGCGTATTGCTATAGGCATTAGTGCAAGTGTGCCATTTTCGGTTTCATCCCAAAATATACAAATACATTCAGATATTCACATTCATTTTGAAAACCTAAAAGTTTTAAGACTATTTCCATATTAGGGTCTTTTATTGGAGTCTGCGTAAGAACAGACAATTTAAAAAGTTTTAATTGATCTTAGTTCCTCATTTTTATCAAAAGACTGAAAAATATGTAATTACTAAACTGTATAGAAAAAAATGGCAGTGTGCTGTAAGTTTAAATACCTGTATTCCCCCTAATACGTATTTCCCCTATTACTTTATCTATACACGACCTACACAGCAGTTTCACATTTTTAGGCAAGTAGTCATACTTAATGGTGGCAAACCACACATCTGCAGCGATTCCAACACGGACTTTGCTGCAGATTTGCATTGAAAAAGGTAAAATCTGTTGTAAAAACCTGTTGCTTGTATACAGATATAAGGCGCTGCGAATCTGATATTTTTGCGTCAAATTTCTTCCATGTGTTTTCTACTGTAAGTTGTTGCAGATTTAGGGTGCATTCACACGACTGTATATCGGCAGGAGGAGGCTGAAAGAGCCGGGAGCAGTGCTCTGAGCTCCCGCCCCCTCTCTGCCTCCTCTCCACCCCCTCTGCAGTATTTGCAATGAGAGGAGGCAGAACAGGGGCGGGTCTAAGTTCCAGGAATTAGCTCCGCCTCTGTCCCGCCTCTCCTCATTTAAAATAGTGCAGGGGGTTGGACATCAGGCAGAGAAGGGGCGGGAGCTCAGAGAACTGCTCCCGACTCTTCCAGCCTCCTCCCCCTGCAGAGAGAGACACCGTATATCGGCTGGGCGTGAAAACCCAGCCGATATACGGTCGTCTGAATGCGCCCTTATGGCGACAAATCTGCAAAGCAAATCTGCCACATCTGAGTATAACAAATAGAGGACTTAGAAAAGGATTTCAAAATATCCTTAAAGGGATTTTGGCATCCGATTCATGCTGCCTGAACCATAGACAGCATGAGCCCAGGACACGGATCTTTGTTGCCCCCGTGAGCTCCGAGACACGGGGGTAGCCACACCAACCTCCCTCCGCCTGCTGCTGAAGACTGACAGCTCTCTCCCTATACATAAAAGAAAAGAGAGACCTATCAATCTGCAGGCAGCACGCATGGAGAGGCTGCTGTGGCTCGCCCCATGACTCAGAGTCAAAGTATATTTATTCTGAGATGCCGCAGCGTTGAAGGCTAAAGCATCCACAGGGGCAACAGGCATCCCTGTCCTATGTTCAGGCAGTATGAACTTGGAGACAGAATCCCTTAAAGGGATATTTTCACTCCAAAGTTGGTTTCCAGCTTGCCACTAATAATATATAACAGCCCATTATATATCAGCCACAATACCTTGTTTATGAAAAATGCCCTGTTTCAAGCACTCTTGCTGCATGAAAAGCATTTCATACCTTTTTCTATGCTTGAGGGACTTGTGATGACATCCCATTTCACAAGAGGTCATTACCCATAGCTCCTAGCAGAGAAAGGATGGTAAAAAGAGGGGTCGGGCAGGGAAGAGTTGGTCAGGAGGGGCCTGGAAAGTGGAAATGGGGGTCTGGCAGGGAGAGAGGGATCTGGATAGTAAAAACAAGGGTGAGGCGGGAGAGAGGGGTTTGGAATGGGAGAGGAGGATCTGGTGGGTGAAAGAGTCAGGATGGGGACAGAGGCGTTTGAAGTGGGAGAGAGGGGTCTGGATGATGGAAACATATATATGGATCTACATAACTTAATTTTCAAGTTATGCAACTCCAAGTATCCTGTAACACTGGTGGCCGTGGTAATACAAGTCTGACAAAGCCGATTGTATTGTTTGGGCATCTAGCTAGTTTATGACCGCCACAAACCACAACAATGGAGAGATAATAGACTATGAACAAGTGTTCAGAAGCCAACGAGACTGGGGGGGGGAGCTGCGACTGACAAGCACTCAGCAGCCAGTTAGAAAGCAGTGCAGACTAATTGACTGCCGCATGCTCGTCAATCACAGTTCAGCCCTTTCTCATTGCCGACCAGCATTCAGCAGCCAATACAGCAAAGCGATCGCTCGGCTGAGAAATACAGCGCTTGCGAGTCTCAGCTTCAGGACAACGGATGAAGTTCTGCCCAAGGCAATGGGCGCTATGTTAGCAGTGACGTGGCGTACATTGACCTGGCTGGAATTAATCAGCAATGTACCAAATGTCCCAGAAAGCAGTAAAAACAAATCGGTGGAACAGTATGCAGAATGCTGTAGGGCAATATATTGTGGTAGCGCTCTTCATCATACATATAACTTTTTTGTACAATTTGTTGTTTAATACAAAGTTTGTGGAAGTGACAGACCCCCCTTTAAAGGGGTTTTCCAAGCAATTTCTATTGATGACCTATCCCCAAACCGTAACACCGCAGAGGCAGGCTTTTTCTAACAAGATGCATAGACGGGGCATGTGGCATACACCATTTGACGAGAAATGTATAAATATTAATAGATTGAGCAATAATGCATTAGAATGGCTCTATATTATTCTAGCTATCTCTATGCTGTAAACCTTTTGCGCAAATTCGCTGCTTTTTATGTGAAGTGGCATTTTTAGCACGGCATTGCAGGACCTGTTTGAACCTTTTTGCTTAGGAAATGCAAGCCAAATATTTTAGTATTTCACATCAATCTTGCCTTGATTTTTCTATGAAAATCCCATTTCTGCTACAATAATTCAGGCTGCACTTGTGTTTTGCTCCAAAAGTGTGTTCCACAAGCTTATTAAATCATGTAGCTGGAGGATTCTCAACCATAGACAGAAAGTTACTAGTGAGAAGTTAATAAGTATTCGTACCTTACCATTAGAGATGAGCGAGCGTACTCGCTAAGGCAAACTAGTCGAGCGAGTAGTGCCTTATGCGAGTACCTGCCCGCTCGTCTCTAAAGATTCGGGTGCCGGCGGGGGAGAGCGGCGAGTTGCGAGAGTGAGCAGGGGGGGGGGGGGGGGGGGGGGGGGGGGGAAGGAAAGAGAGTGAGAGAGAGAGATCTCCCCCCCGCCCGAATCTTTAGAGACGAGCAGGCAGGTACTCGCATAAGGCACTACTCGCTCGACTAGTTTGCCTTAGCGAGTACGCTCGCTCATCTCTACTTACCATCACATTTTGGCAATTTTACATACGTGAACAATAAAAAAAAACATTAAAAAAGCACAGACAATCCAGTGTTGAAAAAGCACAAGCCACCCAATAAAATAAGGCTATGTAAATATTGCACATTTAAAAAAATTCAAGAATACTTTTCTGAATATTATACATTGCAATGACTGCTAATGTACGCATTCATTCCTTCAAGTTTCACACCCAAAACGCTGGGTGCATACAAGGCACTAGACTGCTGCATAGGACAGCATGCATAGTAGAGCTGACTGATCCTAGCTGGATTTGCCAAGGTCTTTAACTCTTGGTTTCATGATGTAATGCATCCACATCGATATCCGGGTCATACAAGTCGCAGGTCTCATACATATCTGGAACATCCACGTTTCCATTCATTTCTTGAAGCTGGTGGTAAGAATATGTCCAGTCGGTACGCCTTTCTTTACAAAACGAGACCTGTCTAATGTTGAACACGATGCTGATCACAAGTAGCACCAGAAGGGCGAAACTTAATCCTGCCCATACACGCCTGCAAAACACAAATATAGGATCACGCAGTTCAATAATGTAAAAAAATATATACAATAGGAATAGGGGGATATAACCTGCTGGCAGTACTTATTTCGCAGGGTAACAAAGAATTGGGCATTTTGAAATCTAACATGGCTTATACTTCATTTCCATTTACCATGGTGGGGTGTCAGGCTTCCCCCATATACAGATCCGATTTTTTAGGCATTTGGTCCATGGCTCGGTACAATAGGTTTACACAGCAAGATTCTCTTCTAGAGTTTGAGAGATTGTTTATAGTACAGCAGGCTACCCTATTGTAAGAACATATATAACTGTCCATATGTTTATACCTCAGAAGTCACACTGACACAATGAGCTTTTGTTGAAGTCTGAAAAAGCTGTTCATAAAGTATTTAGTAACAGTTACATAAAAGCTGTTATACTAGTTATATAAGTTATAGCACGACTTCCCGATACTTTTCATTATTGAGGCGTCACAATATTTGAAACAATGGAGAGGATTTTCTACCAGGAAACATTGTTCATCTTATTACTACTGCCTGTGCACTGGCTGACTTCTCAATTCTTGGACTAAAGTTATTTAATAAGGGAACCTGTCAGCAGACGCATGTTACCCCAAGCTGGGGTAACATGAAATAGTGACGTGGTTCTCACTACACAGGACCAATCTTTACCCTGAAGTACCATAGCAAAACAAAGTTTCAATGTTGGGCTTGGGAAGAAATGTCCCCTGGATGGCCACCCTCCCTTAGCTGATCTTCTCATTTGTATGTATGGAGATACTTGTCTAAAGGTCCTTTTACATGGGCCGAGAGCCTTTTGGACGACTGCACGAGCGCCGACGTCACTGCTAAGGTCTTCAGCGCTTGTGCAGAGCATTCAAACAAAGACTTGACAGCGGCTTGTGGGCTTCTTGCTCAGAGCTTCAACTCCTATGGGAAGCGCTGAGTGGGGAGCATTTACACAGGACAAGTAGCCAGTGAGCTAACAAGATTTTTTTTTTTTCAAGTGGACTGAAAAGTCCGCTTAAACAACCGCTAACGACAAGTGAGCAATTTTTTTGCATTCACACCAAACAATTATCGCTCAAATTCGTTCGTTTGAACGGATTTTGAGCGATCATCATTACGGGTAAATGGGCCATAAAAAACTGAAGCCAGAGGTGAGCCACTCAGGCTCCCAATCTTCGCATTTACTAATACTACAGCTCTTTAGGCATCCAAAACAAACACAGCTATGGATTATCTAAAAATATATAAATGCTTTATCCGTAAAATACAATAAATAAAAATAAAATAGCCCCAAAATAGAGGAATAAATTATCCACCGTGTGGCCCCCGCAGCAGGAACCAGTCCCTAAACAGCTCCACTAGAAGATTCTTTATTCACTCACATAATACTTTTCATATTAAATGCATCCATTCTATTCCTCCCCAATGGTTTCTATATATACGGTTAGACCCAGAGTCAATTTTTTTCCAGTGCGAGGTGTTCCTGAGTTTCTAAGACTTGATACAAGTTCACACAATCCAGTCCTTATTCATTTATAAAGACACAAGCAAATTTGGCCAGAGATCACTCTACAAGTCTTCTATACATACTGCAACCGAGGTTTGATGTGGTTGGTGAGAGCCGGAATCTGGCAGACATTTTCAAAGTCGATCTTCTCTCCCCACTATGTGTCTGCGCCTCCCAGAGTTCCCAGGCGTAGCAGATCACACGTGTGTTAAACCTGCTCTTGGCTTGCTGGTACTCATTGTTCAACAAGGAGCATGCACTCCAGTATCATCCACCGACTGCTGAGCCTTTTAATTCTCCCCCCCCCCCCCCCTCGCAGTGTATAATTTACTCCTATTTTTGGTGGCCATTTAAAATGTTTAAATGCTTTATGCCATAAAATAGAATATAGATGATACATAGCTGTGTTTTTTGGGATGCGTAGAGCCATAATTTTGTTAATGTTTATTTAATGAGAGGATACCATATTTTACATGTACTCGGCATTCCAATTATTAAGTGCTTGAGCTTCTCTGATTAATTTTTTTCTATTTAAAATGTAGAACTAATTTTCATCTGCAACACTTCAGGGTGAAACCAATTTCAGTGGTCAGGGCACTTGGCACTGCTTCATGTGGACGAAGTGGAGCATGAACATGCCAATAGTTTCTTTTAACCCTCTACAATCCAACTTTTGGATTCAGGGTTTCCTAAAAAGCTCTCTCTTTTTGCTGTTATACAACGGTGCCATCTGCTGGTCAATGCCAGTGTGTGTGCGCCAGAGAGGCTCCGAAAGCTGAGTGGCTGGCAATAGACTGCAAGAATACCCCATCGGACGTCTTCTGACATTGGAGCTGTACAAGCTTCAATCAAAATGTAGGAAGACGGCAGACAGTTGATTGGAAAGGGTTAAAGGGAAGCCGTCAGCTTGAACATCTGTCCAGACTGCAAGCATCATGTTATAGAGCAGAAGAAGCTGAGCAGATTGATATATAGTTTTATAAGATTCAGTATTACTTGTGTTGTATTCATTTATATCTCTGCACATTTTAAGCCGAACAGTCCAATGGGTGGTCCTAGCAGTGATTGACAGCCATCTGTGTCTGACTGTACATATAGGGGGTAGCTGCCAATTGGACCGTTCGGCTTAAAGTGCAAAAACAGCCGTTTCACCCACTACCAATTAAAATTTGAAGCATATCAAAGCGAAGAACAAATTTCTTGGGACAGATTACCATCATAAGCAGAGTGAGCCAAATTAAGCGATGGCATGTCGCTAAGCTATACTATGAGTGACCAACCCTTACAACGTTAATGCCAAGTACTGTGACTACTTCTCTATTTTCTATGAAAAGCAATGCTCCCAGGCAAACGCTGTATAGAGAACTTCAACAAGGCCCTTTCATTTGGGTCTATAGGGTTGTGTAGCATTTCCTGCTATATAGGAGATAAAGAATGCGAGGTCCATTCAGCTCATTTTGAAGCCTGGCAGGGGTCCCAGAGGTTGAACCCCCACAGACTATGTCATGGCATATCATGTTTCGCACTGCAGTGTCCATTGGAGGTATACATTGGGAGGCTCCATGTAACAAGAAGAAAACCATGCGCTACACCATACAAGTTAAAAAAAAAAAAAAAGCACTCTTCTGTCCTCCACTGGATGCATGTGGAGGATACATTTGACGCATGCAAACTGACGCTGTAAATGCAGTGTGAAAGCAACCTAAGATGGTAATATACCTTTAAAAGGGGTAGCCTCTCCAGCTCATTGAAATTAATAGCATAATGGTGTGCCTGCGTGACCTCCGCTCCGTTCCCTCGAAGACCGATTGGACTCCTTCTCGGGATCGATGAGGGTCCCAGCAGTGGGACCCCATTGATTTATTAATTTTCACCTCTCCAGTTGATGGGTGAAAACTTAAAAAAGAAACTATGTCTCCGAGATACAGTATAATCTAAGTCTTAAAGGGGTAGCTGTTTTGCTAACTACCAGGTATCTGTAACTGTGTTGCACAGTTTGTACTGCCATATCTACATATAATGTTTGCATTGTATTCTTCTATTAAATCAACAATTAAATAAAAATCAAAAAGTTAAATATATTATTAAATGAAAAAAAAACAAAACTCTTACTCAGCAAGGTAAGTTACTTTGGCATCAGAGGGGACATCCTTCCACCAGGAGGCCTGTAACACGGATTCCATGCAGGAGCCAACTGAAATATTAGAATAGATTTCTCTAAAATAAAAGTTCATACTTCCCAAGATGCACAAATAAGTAGCAATCTATGTAGAAATATAATAAAATCTTTCCACAATAAGGACGATAGTAAAAACCAAACCTTTTACTAAAAGCTCATGTGCGCTCGGCTCTTTGGTCAAGTTGCAGCTTCCGGTCACAGGATGGCAGTAACACTGTTTCTCACAATGGCAAACCTCCTGGCATCGTAAACCATAAAAGCCAAATGGGCACACTAGAATAAAAAATATATATACAGTGTGAGATGCAAGACTGCACGTATGTGCTTTATAGGTGTAAATACACTTCTATTTGAATATCATTCCTCTCATTTCTTAATTAGCGGTATATCATCCATTGAATGCCAACGTAATACATGCTAATACTATTTATAATAGACGCATCCTCATGTTGCTGACATTGCCCTTTGAACAAAGTAATAATTTTGTGAAGACGACAAAGGGAGGGAGTGTAGCAACCACGCTGCTAAACTCCCTCCCACCTACGGCCGCTCTTATGGGCTTCCATAGGAGCCTATGCAGTGGCAGGCATATTCTGGCCCAAAAGATAGTACCAGGACTATCTTTTGGGCCAGATGTAAAAACACCCGGCGCTATATTGGCCTTGCCAGACGCTTTTACGTCTCAGTACTACGCCCATGTGATCTGATGCATTGGATTCCAATGTATCAGATCACAGCGCATATCAGCCAGCCGTGAAAAAGGCCGGCCGATATGCGCTTGTGTGAAAGAAGACCGACTGTCCGATGGCTCGGTCTCCGGTCCCTTCTGTCTTTTCCTGAATGATCTTCTAAATTTAACTCTAATCAAATCAAAATTGATCACTTTTGATTTGATCACAATTCAACTTAGATGAGTGCAGAGAAGACAGGAGCAACTAGAGACCAAGCAGTCAGAGAATCAGTCCGACCGAACAGCATTCTGCAGCTCTCTATATATTAGAATACATGTATGCTGTAGTAATAATAATCTATTTACATAGTGCCAACATATTCTGCAGCACTTCTCAAATTAGAGGGAACAAGGACAAGACTCAGACATTACATATGGTAGCAAATTAATAAACAATTTGGGGAGTGAAGGCCCTACTCACAAGAGCTTACAATCAATGAGGAAACAGAGGTGACACGAGGGACAAGTGCTTGTTCTTTACAATAAAGCTACTTGAGCATCAGCTTTTTCCTGCTATAAAATTTTTTTTTTCTGCTATGAACGGACAAAAAAGTAAAGCTTATTGATTTCGAGTTCGTATAAGGTGTGATGAAATATGTGACAAAGTATAAGGAATTACCTTCTTCACAGTACAGTCCTGCGAATCCTGCCGGGCATTTACAAGTCCCTTTAACATGATCACATGTCCCATTGTTCTGGCAGTGACATACGCCGGCACATCCATCTCCATAGTATCCTTCATTGCAAGCTGGAAAGAAAAAAGGAAATTTTATATACTGATCAAATCTTCACTCAATGAAAGTAGCTTTAGGTTACTTTCATGTGACAGTATGAGAGGTCCAAAATAATCATTCCGGTACACCTCTATGCCCCACTCCTACTTTTGGCCTACAGATACTGACCTAATGTGCCCATGTACACACTAATTACACACACACACACATATGGAGATATATATCTCCATACAGATACTGACCTAATGTGCTCATATGTCTGTTTAATAATTTGATTTTGTCTTCTATATTGAAAGTCGTTACATAGATTAGGATAATGACCAAGATTTTACTGCAGGCGCTAACATTTAGACCTCTGCATCTTTTCAGCAGTCTCAGCGATAAATGAAGAGGCAGCATGCATGCTGGACCATCGCTCCATTCATACAGGGGGGCAGCTGTTCTCATAATTAATGGAGGTCCCACCAGTCAGCCCCGCACTAATGAGGCACCATCCTATGAATAGAGATAAGTATAGACCTTGGGACAAATTTGTTTAATTAGTAAATAAAATATAGGTGATACATCGACTTTGATGCAGGCAAGGTAGCATGGGAACTAGATCATAAATCAAGACTAGTTCTGCAAGGATTCATATTACTAAGGCCATATGCAGACTGCAATGAAAATCTGCAACACATTACAGAACGCTTGCAATTTTTATTTTTACACACTTTCGAAAAAAAAAGCCAGCGGATTTTAAAGCAAGCTGTAAACTTTCAGAACACTGCAGCAAGTTGATGAATGTTGCAGATCTTTACAATTTCTAAGATGCCTATAAGACAATTATGGCATAAAATGTCATTGGTCAGAATACCCCTCTCACAATCAGTAATAGCTTGTGGTATTAGTCCTGTCTCTCCCTTAGGCTGCCCACCTATCCACTTGTCTTATTTTAGCCTCCATGCCTTTTTCTTCATTGTGTAAATAAATTATTAAACCCCTTTAGAGGCACGCCCGGGAAATCTCCTTCCTCCAAAGTTTGGAAATTATTTTCCAAAATTGTTATAATGTATTCTTTCATTACAAAACAATGTTGCGATGTGATTGTTGCATTCCTTAATAAATACTTGTGAGATTGCATTGTTGACTCGTATTTAAAAAAACCTGCCCTCTAAGCCATGACAAGTAGAGATGAGCAAGTATACTCGCTAAGGCACTTTACTCGAGCGAGTAGTGCCTTAGCCGAGTATCTCCCCACTCGTCTCTAAAGATTCGGGGGGGGGGGGGGGGGGGATTCGGAGGGGAGATCACTCACCTGTCACCCGCGGCGGCCCCCGAATCTTTAGAGACGAGCGGGGAGATACTCGGCTAAGGCACTACTCGCTCGAGTAATGTGCCTTAGCGAGTATACTCGCTCATCTCTAATGACAAGGTAATAATAAACCTGCCACTGAAGGGGTTAAAGCTCTATCACAAAAGTCAATTTTTAATTGTGAAAAATGGATTAAAGTTTACCACTGCTGCAGTTACTATCCATCCAGCCAGGGTCACAAACACATCCACCTGTAAAAGGACATAGAACAAGCAGTCATTACAAAAATATTTACAGAGATATGACTCTTAAAATAAGTATTAGAGATGAGCGAGTATACTCGCTAAGGGCAATTGCTCGAGCGAGCATTGCCCTTAGAGAGTACCTGCCCGCTCGAGACAAAAGGTTCGGGTGCCGGCGCGGGGGAGCGGTGAGTAGAGGCAGTCAGCAGGGGGGAGAGAGATCTCCCCTCCGTTCCTCCCCGCAGCTCCCTGCCCACCGCCGGCACCCGAACCTTTTGTCTCGAGCGGGCAGGTACTCACTAAGGGCAATGCTCGCTCGAGCAATTGCTCTTAGCGAGTATGCTCGGCCATCACTAATAAGTATAGCGCAGTACATTTGAGGATTTAATTACAAACAAACTACAGAAGACAAGTACACAATCCACATAGAAGAAGGTTCAAAGTTTTTTATGACGTACCAGTAAGGCCGTCTGCACACAAACGGGTCAGACTCCGTGTGCGGGAGCCCACAGCAGAATCCGACCCTGTGGCCGGCCGGTGTACCTGTAGTTTTGCCTTTTCCTCTGTACTGCCGACGGTTCACATGGTTTGCCGTTGGACATGTGTAGTACAGATTTTTTTCTTAAACTTCCTCTTTTCCCGTGTCATCGCCTGTCAATTTCTGAGGGGCCACGGGTCAGATTGCTTCCACTGGCTTCAACGAAAGCAGTCTGCATGAAATCCATGCAAAAATAGAGAATGCTGCGGGTTTTTTTTCCATGAGAGGAAAATCACAGTCGCTGTCTGATCGTGTGAGCAGAAATGCGGATGCTCCATTGGTTTGAATTGGTGCGGAATGCAGTGGATCTTCCTCGAGGAAGACGACTGCAGATTCCGCAACTTAACCCCGTTCGTGCGCAAGAGGCCCATTTTCTGTCACAAAGCAGAGCTGGGTGTCTCGTTTAAAATATTATGAAGTGCGTATTCATACGCAACTAAATTTGAGCCACTACTGTGATGAGGCGGGTGTTTTTGGAATCAACGTTGCACTTGAACAACAGATTCACACTTAATTATTTCTTCTGTGGTGTCGCCATTTTCCTATAAACAACAAGAAACAGTGCTGCAGTGAGGCAGAAAATGAAAGTTAGGCCGGCTGTCCACAGGCATTGCGAAGTCCCGCGGCAGATCTCCGCTGCGGAAGCCGCTGCCCAGGAGAAGGAGCCACACATGTATCTCCACCGGTCAGCCTAATCTAATACATAGGCTGACCACGGAGAATGGGGGCAATTCGCAGCATGCTGCGAAATGCCCGCCGCGAGCGGAGAATCGCAAGGATTCTCTGCTTGTGGACACGGAGTCGGAGCTTTCCATAGCAACACTATGGAAAGCTTCAGCCTGCGTGATTCGACGGCGATTTACCTCCGGCGAATTCACGGTCGTGGACAGGGGGCCTTACTGGTAGGTCATAGAAAGAAAAAAAAAATTAACCCTTCTCTTTTTCAATGATGCGCGAATAGTGTACCTGTCTTTTGTAGTTTGTTATTAAATCCCCCAAATCCGCTCCTTTTTGAATAACCCGGTATATGAAGGAAGATACATACTCGGTCTGCAGGTGCCATGAGAACTGCAGTTCGATGGTCCACAGCTTGGAACTTCGCAAGAACTCCCTGTCCAATAGCCTGTACAGTGACACTCTCCCGCAACGCACTGTCCGTGGCCTCCACAGTCAGAGGGATCACATAAGGGTTCATGGACACAAATAATTGTAGATACATTCCGTGGGCAACGCCACATTGCATTAAACACACTGTGGACAAAAATTAAAACTTTATCAATAAATAAAACAAACAAAACAACAAAAAAAACAACAAAATCTATAACCGATGTATCCTCTCAATATGCCATACAGGAAACGCCCTCAACACCGAGGTTTAGCCATTCCATAAAGGAAGTTTGTCTCAGGTAATATTTTGAAAGCTCTAATTGTTTTTCTTGTTTGATGACCTCAGGATAGTTCATCAATAGTCCATTGGCAAGGGTCAGCTGCTCAGGACCCCGATAGATCAACGGATATCAGGCCAGCAGTCATTGCCGACCGATCTTGAAGCCAACTCCATCTGCAATAAAAATGGCCCAGGTTGGTAATGCAGGCACAACTCCCATTGAATTCAGCGGGAGCTGTGCCTGCATTACTAACCGAGGCTGCTGCAATGTGGACTGAGCTGTCAGCTTCTGACTATCTGTACTAGCAGCAGGCCTGATAACAGCTGGTCACCGGACACCCCCTAACAAACAATTGATGATCTATCCTGAGGATAAGTCCAGAAAATTCCTTTAACCTTTTAGACTTAAAGTTCTTTTTTTTAAAGTCTCTAGAGGTTTTAGATTTCTTATTCTTTCAACAGGGTTCTTGAAAGCAAATACAACAATGAAAGTAACAGTGAAGTCATCCCATACATAGGGAGCAAAACAGATACTTCAGGCCTTTCTATTCACACGCATTCCAATGCATTCATTCAATTGGCCGATTATTAGCCGTGTAAAAACACCCGGCTGGCGGAGATAGGACATTGGCAGCCAAATACGCTGTTCGATTTTTCAGCAGCGATTAGCTGATGGCTCCCATAGACTTCTATGGGAATTGCAGGCAAAGGGCGGGGGAGGGAATTCAGCAGCGGCTAGCGCTACTAAAATAGGTCAGCTGGCCTTATTCAGCAAGTATAAGGATTTTTCGAAGATTTCTCCCGACCAAAGAAATTCAGGGGTGTGGCATATATACACCACACCCTGCCATGTGAATGGGCGAGGAAATATGAGATTTAGGCGCGACTTGGTCACGACTTTTTCTCATCCATGCGATTTTCAGCCACAATGCTGCCGGCTGGAAAAAAAAATAAAAAATTCGATACGCTGGTGTGAAAGAGGCAGCAGTGCCGATCCCATTGAAAGCAGTGGTTTCTGACAAGCCCCGCAGAATGATTATTGGAGAAGGGCTTGAAATATAAGCCCTTCCCCGATAATCATCAAAAAGTGGTTAAAAAAATTAAAAAGTTACTCACCTCTCCTGCTGTCAGCCGCGTCCTCCGGCTGGCTCCCCGGCACTGCTACTGAGCTCTTTCAGCAGACGGGCATTTAAAAAGCCCCACCTCCTGAAAGGGCTGTGCGGATTGGCTGAGGGCTCAGCCAATAGCAGCTAGTGCTTAGCTATTGGCTAAGCGCTCAGCCAATGGCAGATAGCTCTTAGCTATTCATTCATGAATAGCAATATCTTAGCTATTCATGAATGAATAGCTAAGAGCTATCTGTCTTTGGCTGAGCGCTCAGCCAATAGCTAAGCAGTAGCTGCTATTGGCTGAGCCCTCAGCCAATCTGCACAGCCCTTTCAGTAGGCGGGGATTTTTAAATCCCCGTCTGCTGAAAGTGCTGGACAGCAGTGCCGGGGAGCCAGCCGGAGGACGCGGCTGACAGCAGGAGAGGTGAGTAACTTGTTTATTATTTTTTTAACCACTTTTTGATGATTATCGGCGAAGGGCTTATATTTCAAGCCCTTCTCCGATAATCATTCTGCGGGGCTTGTCAGAAACCACTGCCTTCAATGGGATCGGCAGCAGTGCCGATCCCATTGAAAGCAATGGGATAGCATGCCGCGGACTTCTGCCCCAGCTGTCACAGCTGTGACAGAGGATTCCTTCATCCCCGCGGGAATGAAGGCAACTCCTGCCACAGCTGTGACAGAAGTCCGCGGCATTCTCCATATCTTTTCAATGGGGCTAGCGCTGCTGCCGCTGGCCCCATTGAAAAGACTGGTGATGTCGCAGCGATATCCCAGCGATTTTTGGGTATCTGCCGGCGTTTTTCCTCGCACTGCGATGCGAGACTTTAACTTTAGAATCGCATCGCAGTGGAGAAAAAAACGCCAGTGGGTGGGAGCCCTTACTTTGCTTTAGGTTTCTCTCAAAACGTCAGCATAAATCCTGTGTGATGGACCCTACCACACAAGCTCTTTAGAGGGGGATACAGAAACTCCTATTACAGTTACTGCTGATGATTAGAGGCTCCTGTCACACAGTTATAATGAAGGAGATGATCGTTTAGCCTCCTAACTGTATACTTATACAGCTGCATATACAGTACTTTGCCAAAACTTTAGGCAGGTGTGGAAAAATGCTTTCAAAAATAGACGGCATCTGATAGTTCTTAAAGACATTGGCTGTATGTTTTGGGTTGTTGTCCTGCTGTAAAATAAATTTGGAGCCCATCTTCAACATAAAGAATAACAAGGAGTCCTGGAAGTGATGATACGGCCCCACAGTGCCCTGATCTCCACATCATCCAGTCTGTCTGGGATTACATGAACAGACAGAAGGATTTGAGAAAGTCTACATCCATGTAAGATCTGGGGTTAGTTCTCTAAGATGTCTGAAAAACCCTCCCTGCCAAATTCCTTCAAAAACTGTGTGCAAGTGTATCTAGAAGAATTGATGCTGTTTTAAAGGCAAAGGGGGGGGCGGTCACACCAAATATTGATTTGACGTACGATTTCTCTTTTGTTCATTCACTTTCCATTTTACTTAAAAAAAAACCCTTAACATTTCTACATTTTAAAACATTCTCACTTTGCAGCATTTTCCACACCTGCCTAAAACCTTTGCACAGTACTATACAGAGTAGGGATAATCACAGTGTTCTCTCTGCAGGCAGAAATGGTACTGGCTGTAGCTGCTCATGGGATTGATAGCAAAAAAAGAGAAAGAAAGCAGGGAGAAAGTTCAGCATCAAAATGGTGCCTAATAATCAGACAGGAGGCCGCACTGCATGGAAGTGACTGCAATATACAGAGAAAAACTCCTGACTGTGACAAACAATCAGGTGAGGGGGGCAAGGATGGAAAAATGTGTTTTCGCTGGAATGACCCCTTAAACTTGCATAATACATAAGAAGTCATACTAACAGCAAATAAACTATAGGTAGCAACAGGAGACTCTTAGTGTAGACTGAAAAATGCTGCTGATGATGATGATGCAGATCATAGAATACAAAATATGAAAACTTGATCTTTAACATCTACATATTCATACAAACCAGTGATCGGATGGATAGCTGGCAAGGACTTCATTAATAACCAGAGTAGCGGATCCACCACCATCCAGGTTTATGGCATTAACAACTCCTTGCTTCTTTAGAAAATCAGCCACCTCCCACAAGTTCATGCTAAAAGGATGAAAAACCATTTCAGGTGACCGTATAAAATATGAAGATAACATAATATTGCAAAACAACTAAGTACTTCTATACAATATCCCGAGGAGGTCTGCATACTATATTAAGTAATGCTCTTTTGGCGGGGAAAAAAAAAATGTTTTTGAAAAATTTGGCACAACCCCTTGCTTGCACAAAACATCTTTTTTTATTTTATTTATGTGGTACGCTCTGCGACACTTTCCCAAAAAGGGGTCATGGCAGCCCTGAATCAACACGTTTATGTATAACTTATGCCAGAAACGTGCAGAAATTATATCAGAAATCTATACCAGCTGGCATAGATTTCTGTGAAGGAGCCGAGGTGCGCTTCTTCATATATTAGGCCTTTTGTGCGCTGGCAGAAGTTATATTAAGACCAGCATTGGACCCTTAGCCGTCTACATAATCACATCCAGTGTTTAAAATGTAATAAAAATTATTGTTACAAAACAAAAATAACAAAGAAAACAAAAAGCTGGGTCGGATCCCGCTATGAGAATTCTCGCAACGGGACCCGACCCGAGCCCCTGCAGGGACCAGCGCGGCACTCACCTCTCCCGCGGCTTCGGCTCTTTGATGTGCCGGGGAGTGACATTTCTGTGCGGGGCTCTGAGAGACCCGCACTGAAATAGAGCATGCTGCAATTTGTTTTCTAACGCAATCCTATGGCAGCTTTCACGGGTGGAAATTCTGTGGGAAATCCCACCGTGGAATCTCCACCCGTGTGCAGGGGGCCCATTTACATGGAGCGATGATCGCTCAAACGACAGTTTGAGTGACAGCTTTGAGCGATCATTCTGCATAAACTTTTAAGTAGCTACTCAGCCACTTAGTACCTTATTACCCTGCAAATGAAGCCTTAGCTGAAAGCAGTTAGTAGCTGAAGGGCTCTTATCTGCATTCAGTTCTTTTGTTCTCCAGTGGGAAACAATGCGATCAGCACTACCCATAGAGAACTGCTGATAAGGCTGAACGACGAATTTTAGGTTGGACTGAATTTAACGATCAGCTAGCAGTGCCCGAAAAGTGCACGATGGCTGTGCGTTTAGATGCAACGCTTATCGCTCAAACGATCTCTTTTTAGCGATTTTTGAGCGATCATCGCTCCGTGTAAATGGCCTTTAGTAACAAATTTAAAGGGGTTAATCCAGGACTTAAATATAAGGTTAGGTTAAAGGGGCCGACTATCTGCACTCCCACCAACTGTTTGAAGGGACCATGGCTGCAGTCTGTACAAATGAGGTTAAGTTGCAGAAAGCTCATGTGAGTGATGAAAGATCACAGATTGAAGGAGGCTGTCACGCTTTCCTGAGTGCCATGGCCACTTTAAATTACTCAGGGGTACCAGGCGTCACCACCCACAACCAATTTAATTCTGATGACCTATCCTAAAGACAGGTAATTTGAGTCCCAGATAATCCCTTTCTGTTCAAAATATTTTTATTCGCATATTTTTACTGGCATTAACATATATTTGTCATTTGCTTATGAATTTGGATTGACATGCAGTATCACAGACAAAGGTAAATAAATTCTTTACATTACAAGACTTTGGCTATGCGTCTTTTCTTTCCTTCCTAATCAGGCAGTTGAAGACTGCCCTAACTTATCAAAGCTTAAACTATAACGAAAACATAATTGACAGACAGGGTGGTATGGGATAGGTGGGAGGGAGGGGGGGGGGGGGGGTTAGGCTTATATGGGGAGCTGGCGGTGGCGGATCTCTGGAGTATGATTTGAGGCGGTAGAGCCCATCCCGGGGAAGAGCCACTCTCAACTTCCAGGAGCTTTCTGGGGTCTACCAATGTCTTCTACGGACGGCCCGTAGCTACCCAGACCTTAAATCGTTCAGAGGACCTGAATGTGGTCCACGTCGGCCAGGTATGGTAAAATCTTTCCTGAGTTTCGCCCTCCTCCGCCCCCAGCTCGTCGAAGCGCATGAGGTCGTTTATTTCTTCTACCCACATCCCTCTTGAGGGGGGGCGGGGTCGTGGTTTTCCAGAGTCTGGGGATGACCCTTCTGGTTGCGAGTATGAAGAATCTAAGGACACTGTGTTTAATACTTTTGATAGTTCCTGGGAGGACTGAGAGAAGGGCCATCTCCTGCTTGAGTCTGAGATAATAACTTACAGATATGATAGGTCAATAGTTTCCTTCCACAAATCAGACCCAGATAATCCCTTTAAATTGAAAATTATAACAGGTGAAGGTAGAATTATTATAAAAATGTTAACACATCAACATACCGTGTTTCCCCGATAGTAAGACACCCCCGATTGTAAGACGTATCGGGGGTGTCAGGGGGGGTCGGCCAATGTAAGCCGTACCCCGAAAGTAAGACATACCGTAGTGGAGAAAAAAAAAAAATCATTACTCACCTCCCCCGGCGTTCTGTCGCGCTCCGGCAGGATGTCGCTCGCTCCTCGTCCCCGGCAGAGCATTGCTTTCTGAATGCGGGGCTTGAAATTCCCACCTCCAGAAAGCTAATACACACGCCGTCAGCCAGTTACAGCCATTCAATGACAGCATTGAATGGCTGTGATTGGCTGAAGGCGCACGTGTGTTAGCAATCACACCCATTCAATGATGTCATTGAATAGTGTGATTGGCTGAAGCCACGTGCGCCTTCAGCCAATCACAGCCATTCAATGCTGTCATTGAATGGCTGTAACTGGCTGACGGCGTGTGTATTAGCTTTCTGGAGGCGGGGATTTCAAGCCCCGCATTCAGAAAGCAATGCTGCGCCGGGGACGAGGAGCGAGCGACATCCTGCCGGAGCGCGACAGAACGCCGGGGGAGGTGAGTAATGCTTTTTTTATTATAAGACATACCCCGAAAGTAAGACGTAGTGGGGCTTTTGGGGATAAAAAGAAAGTAAGACACTGTCTTACTTTCGGGGAAACACGGTAGTTAACACCAACACCAAAGACTTACCCTCTTTCTCTAGTCTGGCCATCCACATGGAACAGAATAAGTCGGCCATCTTTATCATGACCAATAGCTGTCCTAGCAGAACTCAGATTTATAAAATCGTTAAAAGTACCTAAGAAAGAGAGAAAACGCAAAATGAACAAACCCGGAAAAATCTGTATTTTGTACACATACACGAGCAGTCTATAATGAGTATACCTGGCCATATTGGCTGCATAAAGCTGGTCTCACACAAGCTGAATTTGGCTGTATTCATGCAACTAACGAGTGTCCGGGCCTGACCAAGGGTCTCCTGACCATCATGGGAAACTAGAATGCTCGCAGTTCAGGTCAAGATACACGCAGTCAGGCTGGGACACTCAACTGTATTACAGTCGCAAATGTGACCAGAATATGCTCACACCATCAGCCAAAGGCCACGAACAATGGGCTCTGTCTTGCGTATACATGTGGCAAGATAGAGCATGCTGCGTTCTATTTTGCCATCGCAAATTCCGCAATTCCGATATGTTAATGTGAGTGGAGCTGCGTAAGGCAATGCAATTAAATGCCTGCGGATTACTTTTTAATACGCAGTAAACAACGGTTATATGAACCCGGCCTAAAGATTTTGCTTCTTAAAGGGGTTGTCTCGCGAAATCAAGTGGGGTTATACACTTCTGTATGGCCATATTAATGCACTTTGTAATATACATCGTGCATTAATTATGAGCCATACAGAGGTTATTCACTTACCTGCTCCGTTGCTGGCGTCCCCGTCGCCATGGTTCCGTCTAATTTCGGTGCCTTCTTGCTTTTTTAGACGCGCTTGCGCAGATGGGTCTTCTCCCTTCGGCTCCGCTCGGCAGCATCGGTGTTTTGGCTCCGCCCCTTGTACGCGTCATCGCGTAGCTCCGCCCCCGTCACGTGCCGATTCCAGCCAATCAGGAGGCTGGAACCGGCACACGTCATGGGGCGGAGCTACGCGATGACGCTACAAGGGGGCGGAGCCAAAACACCGATGCTGCCGAGCGGAGCCGAAGGGAGAAGACCCATCTGCACAAGCGCGTCTAAAAAGGCAAGAAGACACCGAAATTAGACGGAACCATGGCGACGGGGACGCTAGCAACGGAGCAGGTAAGTGAATAACTTCTGTATGGCTCATATTTAATGCACGATGTATATTACAAAGTGCATTAATATGGCCATACAGAAGTGTATAACCCCACTTGATTTCGTGAGACAACCCCTTTAAGGCTGGGTTCACACGGGGCGGATTTCCCGCGCGGAATTTTGTCGCGGCAAATCCGCATGCGGCCGCTAATCCTGGGATTAGCCAGCCATGTGGATGAGATTTCTCAGAAATCTCGTCCACAAGGGACGGCAAATCCGCTGCGGCTAAGCCAGCAGAAGCCGCTGCTGCGGCACGGATTTGCTGTCCGCAGCATGTCCATTTTTTCCCCCGCTGCGGCCGCACTCTCCTCTGTGGGAGCGCCGGACGCAGCGGAAGAGCGTGCGGCCGGGCCGCTTTAAAACTGCTGCGGGTTTTGAAGCAGCGGCCAAACCGTGGGATTTCCGTCGGGAATTCACCCTGTGGGAACCCAGCCTAAGAGTGTCTTCACATGTAGCCGATTTGGTGCCGATTATCCACAGTGGAAAATTTGCACCATTGGTGGTGATTTTGATGTGGATCTGCAGCAGCTTTAACCCCTTCAATTGAAAGGGTGAAATCTACTGCAGATCAAAGTCAAAATCTGCATCGAACAGTGTGGATTTTAATGTGGATCGGCACCAAAATACAAGTGGACGCACCGCAATAAGCCAAAAATCTGTCCGAATTTACACATGCAGAAAACAACGATTCTCAGATCCACAGTTGTACTCCAATACCCTGCTTCCCTGAAAATAAGACATACCCCAAAATAAGCCCTAGCATGCTTTTCCAGGATGCAGCATGAATTTTCATGTTTTGTAGGGTTCTGAAAATATAAACCCTACTCCAAAAATAAGCCAAAGTTACAGTTAATAAAAGACAACTTAAATAGGGTCCAGACAGCTATACATATAAAAAAGGTTAAATCTTTTGGAGCAAAAATAAATATATGACCCTGTCTTATTTTGGGGGGTACCGGGTATCTACAGGGCAATGTGTAGATGGATGAGGTCTACTCGGGCATGTTTCCACCTACCAGTATTCTGAGTCTCGTCACATTCGATGATCTTGCTCTGTTCGATGTATGTCTCACCATTGCGCAGCAGCCACACAACTCCACTCACCAGCTGCACAAAGGGGTTCTCCGTACTCAGCACCTCCTCTTCTGATAAATATCTACAAAACAGGCGGATACAACATGAACTGTTATATCGCATTCAACCCAAACCTGCAAATCCACTGATCCAGGGGTTCAGTCTTGAGAAAAAAAGGACTCCATGGAGTCCATACGTTGCAAAGGAAAAAGGAGCAAGTGCCCATCTACTTGATGGATATATGCAACTACTCCAAAATCCCTTTGCATGTATATTTTAAGTCTGAGCATGTATATAATAATCCCCTTTATTCGTATAGCACATGCATATTACATCACTTGATATCAGGTTCTGTCCCTACTGTATATCTTAGAATAGGCATACTTTTTTAACTTTGTTTTAGTTACCGATGAAGAACATTGTCAAGTCCATTAAAAGCTGGCTAAACATTACTTCTGCATTGGTTAACACTAGAATGTAACGAGAATAAGTTGGCATATCTGTAAATATGGAACAGAATCAGAACGACTATTAAATTGTTTTAACAATCAAACCTGTATTCACGTTTATGTAATTAAATGTCTCCAAGAAAGGGAAATAGAAGGGGGAAAAAATAAATGAGAATATGGGAGAAAAAGGGAAGGGGGTGGAGGGGGGGGGAGGAAAATTAATCAATAAGCTATGTAGAATGCAAGTCTAGCTACAAGCCCCAGATTGTTTTTAAATTTGTCTGCACAACCCCTATGTTGGTATGTTACTTTTTCTTGGGGGATTATCATATTGACCAGTATCTTCCAGCCAGATACGGCAGGTGGGTCTGGATTTTACCCCTTTTTTTTGTAAACGAACAGGGGTGAGATAAGACTGGTGTAAAATATAAAGTTGTATTAGCTTATTCTTAATGGTAGGGGATAGTATAGGGTTAGGCCTCCTTCCCACGAGCGTGACGGGCTCCGCAGCGTAATATTCCGCTGTGAAGCCCGTCACGGCGCCCCCCAGAGCCCCTATACTTACCTGCGGGAGATAGCGTGAAATCGCTTCCCCGCCCACCACCGCCGCGTCACCGCTCGTCACCGCTCGTCACCGCCCACCGCTCTCGCGTCACCAGCCGTGTCACGTGACGCGGCCGGACCGCGTCATTTGGCGTCATATGACGCTCGGCGGTGGGCGGGAAAGCGTTTTTTCACGCTATCTCCCGCTGGTTACAGCGGGAGATAGCGTGAATGGACGGCTTCCATTGACTGCAATGGAAGCCGTCAGTGCGTACAGCCCGTCCTCACCCGCAGAAAATAGAGCATGCTGCGGGTGAGGACGGGAGAAATCGCGGTGCGTAATTCCGCGGTGGAATTACGCATCGTGAGCATGGAGCTATTAGGTTCAATAGAACCTAATAGCTGCGTGCAACGCAGCGGATTTTCGCCGCGAATTACGCGGCGGAAATCCGTTCGTGGGAAGGAGGCCTTACTTCGCCTATAATGCATCCAATTCCTTTTTGCAACTTTATAAGGCAATCCACATGATTCATATTGCAGTGAAAATTGTAAGTTACTTAAAAGTTTTTTTTATATGCAGTAACCAAGTCAAGTGTTATTTTAACTCTTTCCTATCCAATTTGTATCCTGGTTTTCCTGGGGGGCTTACTCTTTTTCTGCCGTTATACAAACAGCGCTATCTGCTGGCTAAAGCCAGTACTGCATGAGGTGACACGTTGGATAGGCTCCGACAGCAGAGGGGCTGGCAATATACAGTAAGAGAACCCCGACGGACGTTTTCTAACATCAGAGCTGTACAGCCTTAGGGCGCATTCAGACGATCGTATATCGGCTGGGTTTTCACGCCCAGCCGATATATACGACGACTGTCTCTGCAGGGGGAGGAAGCTGGAAGTACCAGGAGAAGTGCTCTGAGCTCCCGCCTCCTCTCCGCCCCTCGCCACTATTTGCAATGGGAGGGCGGGATGGGGACAGAGCTATGCCCGGAAACTTAGCTCCGCCCCACCCCGCCCCTCCCATTGCAAATAGTGGCAAGGGGTTGAGAGGAGGCGGGAGCTCAGTGCACTGCTCCCGCCTCTTCCAGCTTCCTCCCCCTGCAGAGAGGGACTCCGTATATCGGCCGGGCGTGAAAACCCAACCGATATATGGTTGTCTGAATGCGCCCTTAAATCATAATGTCTTTAGACGTCAGACAGTGGCTTGGAAAGGGTTGTGTAGGCAGCAATATAGTCAGTGGCTCTGTTCCAGACAGTGCTGTCGACTGCCTTTTATGGTGGCTGATAAGCATCAGACGGGGGCTGTACTGCTTATAATCGGCTGGAATACACAGAAGAAACCTCCAGAGTGTGATAGGTTATCAAGTGAGGGGGCAGGGATGGAAAGTGTTTTTTGTTGGAGTGGTGCTTAAAGGACTAAAATAAAAAAATATAGAACACACACAACAGAACAGCAAGTAGAGCATGAGTTTGCACATAGTACTCACCCAAAAACCAATGTACCATCTGCACGGATGCCAAACTGTGCATTTTGAACCCCTCCGGAATTCTGCACCTGTCTGCCATTACTCACAATATTCCCAAGACACTGTCTAGTTGCAGTATTAAAAAATCCTCCATTTTGGGCAACTATGCATTTCCCATATTTGGCAGTTTCTTCGACGGTTGCTGTAATGTTTCTAGTACAACTCCCCGGCTCCCCGGGCTCCAGCACAGACAACGTCCTCAAAGAGTTATTTACAAAAGTGAAGTGACCGTAAACCGTCTTCTTCACGCCATCAGTAAGGATTGATACAAACGTTGTAGTCGCGGCCACTGGGCGCACGGTGTCGTTATTACCGGGCCACATCTCATGTGTCGTATTCCCATGAGTAAGGGGCAGGCAGCTTCTGGTCTCACGGTGACTACGGCTTGGACCGTGCTTGGAAGACACGTCATAGGGCAGCAGCAAGTCGTCAACCATGGAGGTCCTATGAAAGAACACATACAACTTACATAATTTTCGACTTATATATAAGTGCACAGTGTCAACGGCCAAAAATCTGTGAAAATGGTGTGGTAGAGAGAAAAGAAGAGGGCCAATATGCATCAGACTGGAGGCATTGCAGGAGGATTTGCGCTATATCCGGGTGGTCTTCCTATTTTTACATTCATTGAATGGCTGTGATTGGTGCATCGAGTGCTGGCTCTGATTGGTTCTCGAGTGCAGCAGGTCAGCCAATCAGAGCAATCTCTTCTGGAGGCGGGGTTTTCAATTCCAGTTACTAGCAAGAGATGTTCTGTCGGCGCTGAGAACTGCACAGAAGCCTGCAGGAACGCCAGAGAACAGTGGGAGGGCCCATGACGGCGCCTGCTGGGCAAGTATTGCCTTTTTTTTTTTAACACGTGGTGTAGCTAGGGCTCATTTTCGGGGAACAACCCGCAACCTGCATTTAACGCTGTCAAAAACGGACATCACTTTAAAATCGCCGCGTTTTAATGCTTGTCTGAGAAGCCCCATTGAAATGTACGGCAATGTTGTAGAGCGTTTAGCTCAGTGCTGAAAATGCAGTGTAAAATGCTGAAAAAAACCCAAAAAACAACAACAACAAAAAACCACGCGTGTGAGAGAGGCCCTAGACTGAACGATTATTCAGGAAGCTGTGCAAATGAGTAAAACTAAACGATATCATTTAGTTTAAAGGCAGCCAACGATGCTTCTTGTTCGTTATTCACTTCAGCCACCATAAAAATCTGTGCCGGCTCGGGCTTCTATTGTGTCGGTTAGGCACTGATCGTTCAATGTATCATATAGTAATAGGCAACACTGGGGTTGGGGTTGGAGAGAGCATTCAAACTTGTGTTGCAATTTTAACATTGGAAAGTCCTACTGACTTTCACTTTATAAAAAAAAAAAAAAAGGGTGGAAAAAAATTAAAATAAATAAAAATTTGCAAGTGGCAGCAATGACTTTGTAAGGGGAAAAAAAGGAGGGCGATCTTGCCACGATTTTCTTGCGGGAACACCCTATACAAAACTTGATATTGAAGTATTCATACAAATCCACATAAGTTTTTTTAAATGTTGTTTTTATCGCATAGTTGAACGCCGTAAAAACAAAACCCAAAGACAATTCTGCAATATCTGAGGTCAGTTTTCCATCTCTCCCTCATACGCTAGATCAAGGAGTTATGGGTCTTATAATGGAAATATTAGGCAAAATAAAAAAAGTTGTCCGGCCACTTAGGAGTTAAGCATAACAGCAACTTCTGGTTCTCACACTCTGATGAGCCCACGCTGTAAACTGCTGCATCACGTGACCACACGACACGTATATAAGGCCGCACACACTACAGTCCAACTGCCGACCTCACACGGCAGGACACATAAGTTACGCCAGAGCGGCTCACTGTACCTGGCGCTCACATGAAGCCAGCAATAGACGAACAGTGCAATCTGCAGCGTCCGCCGGTCCGGGGCTCGCCGCCGACAGTCACCGCTGCACAGCGCCGGGAAATACCGCCAACACGTCTGTGATAAGAGAGCCCGCTCCTCTCTGCTCCCGGCCGCCGACATGTTACACACAGCAGTCACATGACCGCTTCCTGGATGACGTCATCCCTCTGCTGAGCTGCGGCTGTCTCCATGGTGACGCCAAGGTTTCCTGTAGTGTATCACAAGCATTACCTATGTACCTATGGCGGGTTATATGCACCCCATGGTACCAGTCAGGCACCATGGGGTGCATATAACCCGCCCTATATCATCCTAGAAGCACTCAGCAGAATATCCTTGGTGGTTACCACCTGAACCCTCACCTCATAATGTTATCCCATGAAACAGGGTGTATTTGTCTGAATGTCCCCCATAAACTGGGCACGTCTGAGAGAAAACCATTGTAATATAACATTGCGCAAGATATTCAGCCTCCATGTAACATCGGCTTCTGAGAGATTATTAGGGTTTCTTCACACGACCGTAGTGGCGCATGTTTTTGCGTGTAAAATATATGTGCGCAAAACACAGCATACAGAACCCATTGATCGTACAATTCACACGTGCGGAGAAAAATAGAACCTGCTCTGTCTTTGTGTGTTTTTCGGAGCAAAGCCCCCCATATAAGTCTATGGGAGGTGTGCAGATACTGCGCAAAACGGAAAAAGAAACCCACATCTGAACCAATTTAGGCTAAAAAACGTATTAACCCACAAAAGTGGTACGGCGTGCGCACGAGTTAACTGGACGTGCGTGTGCAAAAAGAACAGTACTATAGGCAGACGCGTGAAAATCTACCTCATGCGCAACTAGGTTGCGTTTCAGAGAGTGTATTTAGGCTTACGCTTGTGTAAAGCTGCCCTTAGGCTAGTTTCACACGGGCGAGTGCAAAATCAGGCCATGAATCACGACCTAATATTGCGCTCGCTAACATGTGATTTCACCGCAGATGTGAGCCGTTTTTATATCAAAACTGCCTCCCATCAGTTCGGGGATGTAGCGATCCATCGGCGCGGCAGAGGATTGTAGAGCGTTTCCAATTATTTTAAAGAGAGAGACATTGCATTGCACTTGCGTGCACTTAGCACGCAGTACGGTGCTGTCGCCAGCCCAATTGAAAACAATGGGCCCTGCAGGGGTATGCCCAAAGATAGGACATGCTGCAATTTTTTTCCCCCAATTGTGATGCAGGAAAAAAATTACTTGTATATGACCCCTTTCAAAAGAATGGGGTTCATATTTGTGCACCCTGCAATGCACAAATTTTGCGCAAAAATCTCAGCCGTGTGCAATCAGCTAGCAGGAGATGCCGGGCTATAAGAATGAGGCAGGAGTGTAGCCGAGAGTGTGATGTGTGCTGTGTAGACACACCGGGGAGGTAGGTGTGTGGTCCAGAGCGTCATATGCGCCGTGTATACACACCAGGGAGGGAGGTGTGTGTGGGCTAGAGCGTGGTGTGCGCCGTGCAGACACACCAGGGTGGAAGGTGTGTGGCCCGGAGCGTGATGTGCGCCATGCAGACACACCAGGGTGGAAGGTGTGTGGCCCGGAGCGTCATGTGCGCCGTGCAGACACACCAGGGTGGAAGGTGTGTGGCCTAGAGCGTGATGTGTGCCATGCAGACACACCAGGGTGGGAGGTGTGTGGCCCAGAGCGTGATGTGTGCCATGCAGACACACCAGGGTGGGAGGTGTGTGGCCTAGAGCGTGATGTGTGCCGTGCAGAGACACCAGGGAGGGAAGTGTGTGGCCCAGAGCGTAATGTGCGCCATGCAGACACACCAGGGTGGAAGGTGTGTGTGAGCTAGAGCGTGATTTGCGCCATGCAGACACAGCGGGGAGGGAGGTGTGTGGCCCGGAGCGTGATGTGCGCCGTGTAGACACACTGGGGAGGGAAGAGTGTGTCCCGGAGCGTGATGTGCGCCGCGCAGACACTCCAAGGAGGGAGGTGTGTGGCCTGGAGCGTGATGTGCGCCGCGCAGACACTCCAAGGAGGGAGGTGTGTGGCCTAGAGCGTGATGTGCGCCGTGCAGACACTCCAAAAGGGGAGGTGTGTGGCCCGGAGCGTGATGTGCGCCGTGCAGACACACCAGAGGGAGGTATGTGGCCCAGAGCGTGATGTACGCCGTGCAGACACACCAGGAAGGGAGGTGTGTGGCCTAGAGAACAAAAACAATTACGGCATGCACTGTCTTGGCGCATTTTACACGCCAAGATAGTGTATGGGATTATCGGTATGCAGCTTCCGCCGGCAGCCCCAGGAGCAGCCAGAGATCAGCCTTCCACTGGACTGGGGGTTCAGAACTTTCATCTGGCTGCCACACTGTGCCGCCAATGCCAGAGAGGGAGACAAGAAAGTGGAAACTGCTAGGCTTCCTCCACTTTCTTCTTTACTGAACCCAGGCCTTCAGTGATTGGTGGAGCAGCAGTCAGTCTTCTACTCCACCAATCAGTTACTTATAAGGGCTATACCAGGATCATAAATTATTCCCTCTCCTTTGGATTGGGGATAACCTGTGGGCTCTCACTGCTGATCCCGGGAATGATAGTCCCATGTACCCTCTCCCCCTCACTGTAAGCTTACTGCACACCCACAGTGAGAAGAAGACTGAATTGAGCGCTGATCACACAAGTGTGCTGATGCTCCATTCACCTGCAAAGATAGCCAAGTGACAAGCATTTGGGTATTTCTGTCAGCCCTGTTGGAAATGAATGGAGCACCGACCGCGCATGCTCGACCGGTGCTACATTCTTTCTGACATCACTGTGGGGAAAGAAGCGACCCCACAGTGACAAGCAGAGAGGGGACAGCAGGGGTATCAATGGTGAGACAGCCACCAAACAGCAAGTTATCCCCATCCTGTGGCTATGGCATCATTTGTGAGCCTGGTATAGCCTGTTTAAGGGGGTTGTCCAGGGTTATAAAAACTTGGCTGCTTCTTCCAAACACAGTGCTACCCATGTCCCAAGGTTGTGTCTGGTATTGCAGCTCAGCTCCCGTGTACTTCAGTGGAGTTTAGCTACAACACTACACACAACCTATGGACGGAGTGGTGCTAGTTTTTGGGAGAGAACAGCCATGTTTTTCTTATCCTGGACAACCCCTTTTAAAGGGGTTGTCCCGCGAAAGCAAGTGGGGTTATACACTTCTGTATGGCCATATTAATGCACTTTGTAATGTACATCGTGCATTAATTATGAGCCATACAGAAGTTATTCACTTACCTGTTCCGTTGCTAGCGTCCTCGTCTCCATGGTGTCGTCTAATTTCAGCGTCTAATCGCCCGATTAGACGCGCTTGCGCAGTCCGGTCTTGGGGTCCCTGGTGAATGGGGCCGCTCGTGCCGGAGAGCTGGTCCTCGTAGCTCCGCCCCGTCACGTGTGCCGATTCCAGCCAATCAGGAGGCTGGAATCGGCAATGGACCGCACAGAGCCCACGGTGCACCATGGGAGAAGACCCGCGGTGCATCGTGGGTGAAGATCCCGGCGGCCATCTTGCTAAGGTAAGGAAGAAGTCGCCGCAGCGCGGGGATTCGGGTAAGTACTAAACGGTTTGGTTTTTTTTAACACATGCATTGGGTTTGTCTCGCGCCAAACGGGGGGGCCTATTGAAAAAACAAAAACCCGTTTCGGCGCGGGACAACCCCTTTAAGTGCTATCACGTGGCACTGTCTACTGTCCGCAGAGGTAGCCGGTGACCGTCCTGGATGCAAGAACATCAATTGCTCACGGCTGCCTGTACCCAAACCACCTGCTGTTCTACTGGAATCCCCACTCTCATCATGGGAGTCACACTGCCAAGGGAACAGCTCCTGGCCCAGGCAGCCTTTGATTGGCTGCAGCGGTCAGGCAGTAGCCTTTACTGAACAAATACCGGTGGGGCTGCAGCACTGAATTGTCAGTGAAGAGGATGGGTAAGAAAAACTGGTTTTGTTATTTTGACACATTTGTAGTTGAAAAAAAAAGTCCAACAACCAGACAACCCCTTACTATTCAAAATGACCTCTCGTATTTAAATGTGACTGGTAAATTAGTAAAGGTCGAGGACCTCCACTAGACCAGATGCAGAGAATTTTTCCTTTTGTAGTAAAACAATGACATACACACTTTTACTGATTGTAAAGACCAAGGTCAAGCGGAAAAAAAAATCTACTAGAGGGTAACAATGTGCATTTTTATTTTTTTGTTGTAGTTTTCAGTACACATTTTTTTCTTTTTTGCAGTGATAAACTTGAAAACATAACCCCAAAATTAATTGAACAACAATCCTGCCTCATTTCTTTCCTGCCGGGCCATTCAACTTAAAAACTACAAAACTGAGATAAAGTTCTAAAAATCTTTTCCCACCTTTTCCACCCCTTCACGCTTTGTATTAATTCTCCTGACAGCTTCCATCCTCTCTAACATTAACATTAAAGGAATTTTAGTACAGGGGTAAAGAATTTAAGTTCTCTCTATTCGCTGATGGCATATTACTGCTTACATACTTCCCTTCCTAATTTATATGCCTCCTTGTGGGAGTTTGGGTGACTCTCTGGATACAAGGTAAGTACAACAAAAACCAAAGCTCTCCCCTTCAACCTTCCAGGTTCCCTCTTAGATCAGTTAGTCTAATTTTCCGTACCGCTTTAGCCTATTTGGGAATTAAACGGACTCCCTCATATTCTTCTTTGAATCATAGTAATTCCCCCCCATTATATAATGATATTCACTGCCTCCTTGACAAATGGAAATGCCTTCCTGTTTCTTTGTTTAGATGGATTTCGGCACCTAAAATGGCCATTATGCCTAAGCTTCTATTTATTTGAGACTATGCCTATCCCAGTTCATCTCTGTGATCTTAAGACCCTACAGGCAGCCTTTATGAGATTGAGCTGGCTCGGGAAACATAGGGTGGCTAAATCGGTTCTGTTGTCTAGCAAGGAGGATGGAAGCTTGATGGTTCCTAACCACCATATTATTATTGGGCTTCTCAACTTGGAGGGGTCCTGGCTTGGTTGTCTCTCCCGGCACACACCAGATAGATGGAAATAGAAAAGTTGTGGCAAGGTCTGGCACACCCCAATTCTCTTTTGTGGAACAACCCATACAACACTCTATGTGGTGGACTGCTGGGACCTATGGCCTTGCTAAGGGATGGTTGGAAAATTTGTGTGAGAAGGCCTAACTTGATGTCCTCAAATTCTCCTATGATGTCATTTTTGTTTCACCGGGGTCTCTCAATCAGTCTTACCTCTGCCTGCATATAGTCAATATCACTATTTCCAAATCCGGCATTTTGTAACCTCTCTATTTGAGGAGACCTAAGCCTCTTGTTCAACGCTCTTTGAGAGTCTATTTTGATTTGCCGTCGCCAACAGAGGCCTTATGTCTGCTATCTTTGGTTCACCATTCTTCATTTGCTAAGAACACTTATTATACCTTTATACTGATGTACTGATTTTCTTTTTTTATTTTGACTGCGGTTTTACTTTAAATTGTAGTAAAATATAACAATTTTCAATAAAAAAAAATAGTTAAATAAAAAAAATCTTTTTACACCCATATAAACACATCTTATATAAAATATACAAAACAGTCCTGGTGCTGGTATTCCAAATTACAACATGAAAAAGCTTTAGAAAAAGGAACATTAATAAAAATAATGAATCATTTAAACAGTAAACAACTTTTCCCATAGGGAAACTTTATAACATTGAATGAAAGATTTTATCCATCACAGTATCTTCCAAATAGCGATAACATTTTTGTCGGTTAAAGCCACTAAGTACTTCATTGCTGGGTCCACGCTCACTGTATTAACTGTGGATTCACCCATTTTCTCTTTTCTTGCAACGGGGTATGGCCAGTCTATAACCTGTCACAACAGAAAATGTTATAGAATGAGAAATGTAAAACAATTCCCCATAAACATTGCTATTATTACGCAATGTCTACCAAGACAATTACACGGTGGCATGTGGTTTAGCAGGACAATAACCGCTACACTACCTGTGCCAATCGGAAAGAGAGTATGTATCAAGATAACAATGGCGTTACCGAAGTTATTTAGTCATACCCCACTTTGCTTCGTCCTACTGAAAGACTTTGTGCTTTCTGCCAATACGAAGGTGGCAGGACTAAACACTAGGACCGAATGTACACTGGACTGTGGCTTGATGAGTGAGCAGAGAGGCATGGGATAGTATCCATGACACTTAAATGCATGCATACCGTTGCACCTTTTTTTTCTTTTTATCAAATTTGGAAAAAGTCAGAATATCGGTTGAGTAACTAAACGCAGAATAATACAAACCACCGTTTTCCTCATAGTCATGTATGGATGTGAAAGCTGGACTGCGAAAAAAGCTGATAGGAGGATTGATGCATTTGAGCTGTGGTGCTGGCGAAAGCTGCTGTGTATGCCCAGGACGGCGAGACTAACGAACAGATAAGTCCTAAATCGTATAAGACTGTAGGACAAGATGACCGGGCTCAGCCTCACGTATTTTGGCCATGTAATGTGAGCAGAGTCGCTAGAAAAATCTATAATACTTGCACAGATCAGCGGCAAAAGATCTGTCAGCCAAAGGATACGATGGCCAATACTGGATATCACACAACTGAAAGAAGCAGTGCAAGCCAAAAAACATGGAGGGAGCTCGTCTTTAGGGTTGTGAACAACTAAACAGCAATCAATAATAATAATAAAAAATGTTTAATGAATCTTTTTCCAGGGCTTCGAATGATATTTTGTCCGAGTGTTCTATTAAGCTAATGAAATTAATTGTGGAGCATGAGCATAAAAAATTACAGTAATAGGACATTAGGAGGTAGAGCCCAGTTTATGAGGCTTAAAACATGTAAAGTGCGCCCCTTTCTTTTCGTCTGCTTCTAGGAGGAGCAGCGAACCTTACGGTTAACCCCTTCCCTGCCACGATCTATGTAGATTGCGGCATGGGAAGGGTTCACAGAGGGAGCGAGCTCCCTCTGAGACTTTATCGGGCTCTCGCGATGTAATCGCAGAGAGCCTGGCTGGTTGCCACCTACAGGTGTCCTGTATTACCACTGCCTATTTTCACTGTAATAAGCGATAAGGCATTGCAGGAGAGAAGTCCTGCAATGCCTTATCATAGCGATCATCGGTGCTATGCTGTAAGTCCCCCACAGGGACACAAATGGTAAAAAAAAAGGTTAAAAATAATGTGCAAAAAAGAAAAATGAAGAAAAATAAAAAAATTTTGTGCTTTTTTAAAATATTGGCATATAAAAATTTAAATCCCACATATTTGGTATAGTCGTGTCCGTAACGACATGCACAATAAGTTGCACACGCTTTTTATCCTGCATGGCAAAATGCGTAAAAAAACTGCTGAAAAACCGAGGCAAAATGCTAATTTCTAGCATTTTGCCTCCCAAAAAAACGCAATAAAAGTGCTCAAACAAGCCGCATGTACTCCAAAATGGATTCCAATAAAAACTACAGCTTGTCTCGCAAAAAAGTAAGCTCTCACAGAGCTCCGTCCATGGAAAAATAAAAAAAGTTATAGGACTTTGAATGCAGCAATTCAGAATTTTTTTTCCAAAAAAAGGGTTTTTATTGCAGAAAAGCAGGAAAACCTAAAAAAATAAGAATTTTGGTATTGTAATCGTACCCGTCTACAGAAAAAATGTATGGCGTCATTTATGCTGCATGATTAACGCTGTAAAAAAAATAACCTAAAAATCTATGGCAGAATTTATGCGTTTTCTCTCCCTACGATCATAAAAAAAAAAAATTATAAAAGTTTTAAAATATAGTCTATTTACCCAAAAATAGCACCAATAAAACTACAGTTCGCAACGCAACAAAACAAGTACCTTTTGCGTCGACGCAAAAATAAAAGAGTTATGTCTTTTGAAAAATGGAGATGAAAATCTGCCAAAAATCGCTGCGTCCTTAAGCGCAAATAGGCCATGTCCTTAAGGGGTTAAGGATGCTATAATAAAAATTTTGTTTTTACTTTATTTGAGTGCTGGAAGAAATGTTGTGTCTTGGAACTGCAGACTGGAGAACTCAAATATTAGCAAATTGTGCGAGCCAGTCAGATTAAACTAACAGCTCTGCTGCTTGCCTGCTTCCCTGCTGTGAATGTGCATTCACTGTGTTTCCACTGAGCTATTACAGAGGGCTATATGACAGTGCTGGGGATGGAGGAGGAGATCAAGAGGACAGAGACCAGAGAAAGCTACTATTACAAAGGGCTGTAATTCACTCCAAGTGAATTTCTGGCTCTTATCAGTAGGAAGTGGGGGAACAGACCAGCAGCTACTCCAGAGAGAGGATGAGATAGATGCAGAGACATTGTGTAGTATTGAGTGGGTGTGGTTATGCTATAGACAGGCTATGAAAAAGAAGAGATGGGGATCTGAGCTTGTGTGCAGTTATGAGAAAGACCAGCTGATCAGTGCTGGGAACACTCAAGTCAGAAACTAGCCTGGAAACCAAGTATGAGGCTTTCTAAATGCATGAGTAGGAAAATTCAATGCAAAAAGATAAGTGCATTCTTTTTTTCTACAGGGACTTAGTAGGATATGTGTGTATTGATTTTTCAGGCACAAAGTTTTCCATAGCTTTTAATGCCTACTTCTTGCTCTAGCAGTCAGTCAGGAGAAAAGAAGGAAAACATATATGGACCTAATGTGTGCTAGACTCTGGCTCTGTGATTGAGCTGTGTGCCTGTGTGGATAACTTTAACTGCTCTAATAGTAAAGCAAGTAATGAGCCACAGACTTAGGATACAACAGTAAACTGCACACTATATAGCACCCCCTTTCTTTTTACTTCTTTTTATCTACAATTCTGGACATTCCGCTTCTACATCCTATGTTCTTTAGATCTGTTGACTTTTATCTCTTACTATTAGTAGGGTGATCTCAGATTTGATTAAGTGATTTCTTTAATGCAATATCTTTTTCTTGTGTTAAAAAGTAGACTTGCTTGCTCTCACAACACTTACTTAGCTACCCTGTTTCCCTGAAAATAAGACATACCCTGAAAACAAGACATAGCATGATTTTCCAGAATTTTTGAGGATGCAAAATGATTTTTCAGGCTTTTTGAGGATGCTGGAAATATAAGCCCTACTCCAAGATTAAAGGAGATGTCCCGCGCCGAAACGGGTTTTTTTTTTTTTTAAACCCCCCCCCCGTTCGGCGCGAGACAACCCCGATGCAGGGGTTAAAAAAACCACCCGCACAGCGCTTACCTGAATCCCGGCGGTCCGGTGACTTCAATACTTACCGCTGAAGATGGCCGCCGGGATCCTCTATCTTCGTGGACCGCAGCTCTTCTGTGCGGTCCACTGCCGATTCCAGCCTCCTGATTGGCTGGAATCGGCACGTGACGGGGCGGAGCTACACGGAGCTACACGGAGCCCCATAGAGAACAGCAGAAGACCCGGACTGCGCAAGCGCGGCTAATTTGGCCATCGGAGGCCAAAAATTAGTCGGCACCATGGAGACCAGGACGCTAGCAACGGAGCAGGTAAGTAAAAAACTTTTTATAACTTCTGTATGGCTCATAATTAATGCACAATGTATATTACAAAGTGCATTATTATGGCCATACAGAAGTGTATAACCCCACTTGCTGCCTCGGGACATCTCCTTTAAGCCCTGCTAACAGTCAATTAAAAAAATCAATTTAAATAGTGTCCAGGCAGCTATACATGTAAAAAAGTTAAACCTTTTTGAACAAAAATTAAAGGGGTTGTCCCGCGGCAGCAAGTGGGTCTATACACTTCTGTATGGCCATATTAATGCACTTTGTAATATACATCGTGCATTAAATATGAGCCATACAGAAGTTATTCACTTACCTGCTCCGTTGCTAGCGTCTCCGTCTCCATGGCTCCGTCTAATTTAGCTGTCTTCTTGCTTTTTTAGACGCGCTTGCGCTGTGCGGTCTTCTTCCCTCCTGCTCGGTCCGGCACGAGCGGCGTTATGGCTCCGCCCCCTTCTGCGCATCATCGCGTAGCTCCGCCCCGTCACGTGTGCCGATTCCAGCCAATCAGGAGGCTGGAATCGGCAATGGACCGCACAGAGCCCACGGTGCACCATGGGAAAAGACCCGCGGTGCATCGTGGGTGAAGATCCCGGCGGCCATCTTGGTGAAGGAAGAAGAAGGAAGAAGGAAGACGTCGCAGAGCGGGGATTTGGGTAAGTAATATGTTTTTGTTTTTTTTTAACACATCCCTTGGCGTTGTCCTGCGCCGAATGGGGGGCCTATGGAACAAAAAACAAACAAAACTGTTTCGGCGCGAGACAACCCCTTTAATATAAGACACTGTCTTATTTTTGGGGAAACACGGGTAGTAATGAATACAGAACACATTGTATGTCTCATATATACAGTAACTAGAGATGAGCGAGCATACTCGCTAAGGACAATTGCTTGAGCGAGCATTGTCTTTAGCGAGTACCTGCCCGCTAGGAAGAAAAGGTTCGGGCGCCAGCGGGGAAGAGCAGGGGGGAACGGAGGGGAGATCTCTCCCTCTCTCCCCCCTGCTCACTCCCGCAACTCACCGCTCACCCGCACCGGCACCCAAACCTTTTCTTCCGAGCACGCAGGTACTCGCTAAGGACAATGCTTGCTCAAACAATTGTCCTTAGCGAGTATGCTCGCTCATCTCTAACAGTAACATAAATGTCAACATAAAACCAAAGATAAGAAAACCATGCACTTCAGCTTACCTTTGTAGGTGCCATCAAAGCCTTGCATGGCACTCCTTTCTGTAATTCAGCTTTGCAAGACTCAAGGTCATATATCCATACCTTTCCAGCATCATCGCCACACAAAACATAGTATCCATCTGTAAATGAGCAGAATATATGATAAGCACGTTACTTTTTAATTAATGGCCTCCAGCAGCAATACGTTTCATTTGGGTATATAATGGATGAACATTTTACATTTCAAAAACATTTCTATTAATAACTACATGGATGAGCACAGCATATAGCTAACTGCAAGTTAGTAGGGGTCCATCGTCTGGGACCTTCCCTAATCCTGGTGCTAGTGCTAAATTGGAGGTCAGACCATCAGCAATCATGAAGCAACTGCACTTTTAGGGCTCATGCCCAAGGCCGTGACGGGCTCCACAAGCGGAATACTGCAGCGGAGTATGTCAAGGCGCCCCCCCAAAGACCCCATACTCACCCCCGGATCCGATGTGTAGCTCCCGCATGACGCCCTGGCGTGCATGTGCAGTGCAGCGCATGACGAGCCGGCGGCATTATATGACAAAGTGGGTGGGGCTCGTATTCACGCTATACTTCCACTGTGCTAAAGCGGAATTCCGCAGCATGTACATTGAGCTATTAGGTTCAATAGAACCTAATAGCTGTGGTGAAACGCTGCACATTTCCACCGCATTTCACGCGGCAGAAATCCGGCCGTGGGCATTAGCCCTCAAGCTGCTAATGTAAAACAATTTGTGCCGTTATTCTTAATGGTTTACAGTGTGTCTTGTCCATGTCTGCACTTGCAGTTTGAGACTAATTAGCTCCTTCTTGACAGCCTCATGTAAATATACAGCAGCTATCAGCTTGCTTTTTTCCGCCAGACATAGCTGGCTTCTAACTTCACGGAAGTTCCTCCTATGGCTGTAACTAACAGTTGATCCAATACTGACATTAGGACCCGATTGGTTCAGTCCCTGCTAATGGCACCTGGATCATAGGCTGAGAGTTCAACCCATTCCATTCTTAACCCCTTCATGACACGGCCTATTTTGGGCTTAAGGACGCAACAATTTTTGGCGGATTTTCTTCTCCGTTTATCAAAAGCCATAACTTTTTTATTTTTCCGTCGACGCGGCCGTATAAGGGCTTGTTTTTTGCGTGGCGAATTGTAGTTTTTATCGGTGCCACTTTTGAGTACATAGACTATATTGTAAAACTTTTTTTTTTTTTTTTTTTATGATAGCAGAGAGAGAAAACGCATCAATTCTGCCATCGATTTTTTTCAAATTTTTTTTTTACAGCGTTAATCATGCAGCATAAATGAGACATTCCATTTTTTCTGCGGACCGGTACGGTTACAACGATACCAAAATTCTTACATTTTTTTTAGGTTTTCCCACTTTTCTGCAATAAAAACCCTTTTTTTTGGGAAATCTTTTTTCTTTTCTAAATCGCTGCACTCAAAGTCCTGTAACTTTTTTATTTTTTGATGTACAGAGCTCTGTGAGGGCTTATTTTTGCGAGACGTGATACCATTTTGGGGTAAATACGGCTTTCTTGATCACTTTTATTGCGTTTTTAGTGAGGCAAAATGCTAAAGATTTGCATTTTGCCTCAGTTTTTTAGCGTTTTTTTTTTGCGTTTTATTCCGTGCACAGTCAAAAGCATGTGCAGCTTATTGTACGCGTCGTTACGGACGCGACAATACCAAATATGTGGGGCTTTATTTTTTTTTTATGCTAATCTGAGAAAAAGCATAAAAAAATGTTTTTTTAACTCTTTTTTTTACATTTTTTTTAAAAATTCATTTTTTTAATCTTTGTTTTTTTTACAACATTTGTGTCCCACTGGGGGACTTTAACCGCTGCCCTGATGATCGCTACTGCTCTGCCATGCCTTATCGCTTATACAGCGATCTCAGGCACTGGTAACACAGGACGCCAGTGTCTGGCGTCCTGTTACCATGGTGACAGGCCGGGCTCTCGCGATGTTATCGCGAGAGCCGGCCGGAGACACAAAGGGAGTCCGCTCCCTCTGTGAACTGTTTCCCTGCCGCGATCTACTTAGATCGCGGCAGGGAAGGGGTTAACAGCGGGGGGCGCAGGGATCCCGCTGCGGGATAGCGCAGGATCATATGTGATCCCGCGCTATCCCCAGGACGTAAGTTTACGTCCTGATGGGGGAAGTACCCTGCTGCCAGGACGTAAACTTACGCCCTGCAGCGGGAATGGGTTAATGAACGTGACTGTAAGTTATACCAAAAATCCTGTTTTTGTGGTGGGCAGGAAGGCCCAAAACATGCCCAGTCATGTAGGGGTTAAAGGTTCTGTGCAGGATTGAAAAAAAACATAGCTGCTTTCTTCCAAAAACAGTGCTTTTCCTGTCCATGTGACAATGGCGAGAATGGGGCTGTGCGGCAGTACCACACACAACCTGAGGGTGGTGTTTTTTTTAAATAAAGAAGTTGTTTTTGCAAGATGAACAAAGCTTAAAGGGGTTGTCCCGCGCCGAAACGGGTTTTTGTTTTTTTCAACCCCCCCCCCCCCCCGTTCGGCACGAGACAACCCCGATGCAGGGACTGAAAAAAAGAACAGCACAGCGCTTACCTGAATCCCCGCGCTCCGGTGACTTCTATACTGAAGATGGCCGCAGGGATCCTCTACCTCCGTGGACCGCAGCTCTTCTGTGCGGTCCATTGCCGATTCCAGCCTCCTGATTGGCTGGAATCGGCACGTGACGGGGCGGAGCTACACGGAGCCCCATAGAGAACAGGAGAAGACCTGGACTGCGCAAGCGCGTCTAATTTGGCCATTAGGCCATTTTAGATGGCGAAAATTAGACGGCAACCATGGAGACGAGGACGCCAGCAGCGGAGCAGGTAAGTGAATAACTTTTTATAACTTCTGTATGGCTCATAATTAATGCACAATGTACATTACAAAGTGCATTATTATGGCCATACAGAAGTGTATAGACCCACTTGCTGCCGCGGGACAACCCCTTTAATTACTAATTCCATTTCCCTTCTGCCTATAAGCTTGTTGTATCATACAGAGCCCTCTGAAATTGCTGTTACGACCCCTATCCACAGTATCTTACCTCATCATTTCACTGCCAATAGGTACGTTAGAACATGGTACATGAATACCTGATATGGGTATCCTCAAACTAGCGAGTCACTCATTTAATTCCAAAATAGCACTTTCTATTGTGTTTTATATATGTAGGTAACAAAATAAGAAGATATATCATATGTCAGCATGTAAATGAGTTGTAATTAACGCAAGCCAAACAACTGTATGCAAGCAGAACATGTCTATGTCCGCTGACTGCCTCACTGCTGGGTGTAGCGGCTGTAATTGTTTTATTGTACTAGTAGCATTATTTGGCGGATGTATATTCGCACGCGGTAAATGTGCTCTTCACCTGCAGATGTTGTTAGGGCGAGGTATGGTAGATCCGTGTCTGACCATTGCAGTTCTGCCAGGACATGGGCTTCTGCTTTTCTGTTGCTTTTAGACTTTTGTTTTTCATAAGACTTCTTCCAGCTCCATATGTATATGGATCCTTGCATTGCACTCTTAGAAACTGCGAACAACGAAAGCAAAACGTTATTACCGCACAACACTCCCCCAATCAGTAACTGGTCACACCTATAGTTTTTATATTGGGGAAATCTGTCAAATATACGTAAATCACCCAGTTCGGTGATCCATGCCTTCCGTAACTCACAAAGAGTTAAATTATCGTGTGACTATGACATAAATCTGCAAGATATGAATAGCCCTGTGAAGGGTAGGCATTTGAAAGGGTATATATATATAGCTTTATGATAAAATGTTTATCTCTGAATGGTAACTTCTTTGCATGATTGGATCCAGTCCGCAGCACTATAATTTAGCCCACACTGACAGTTTTACACATGCCTGCATTGCAGCGCCTGCAATAGCATCACATCTCGTTCCAGGGGATTAACCCTTTCCAATCCACTGTCTGACGTCTAAAGACATTCTGATTGAAGGCTGTACAGCTTCGATGTCGGAAGACGTCCAGCAGTGTACTCTTATTGTAGATTACTGTCTGCTCTGTTGTCGGAGGCCTCTCCAGCATGTCCCATACCGCAGTACTTGCTCTAGCCAGCAGATGGCGCCACTGTATAATGGCAGAAAGAGAAATTCCCCTAGGAAACCCTGAATCCAAAATTGGATTGCAAAGGGTTAAGAGCACCTATTCCAAACAAAAACCGTGGGCAAAGTTGTCCAGATCTCCCACTATGTACCGGATTTTTCAGACTAAAGGATGCACCCCAGATTGAGACAACAGAAAACAGGAAAAATGTTTTGTACTAATTTAAATGTCTCTGAGGGGGGGGGGGGGGAAATAACAAAGTGCATGGGCTATCTTCAGTAACTTTGGGGTTTTAGTTAAGAAAAGGGGTTTTTATATTGAACAGTCAGCTCCTATTAAACCTAGTGTGTCCATTCTAACAATAGCGAAGCACATAAGTTCACATTGTATACATATACAGCAATGCTGCACACACACCGCTCTGCAACAATCACACACAGCTTTGCTACATCCATTGTAGACACACACACAGCTCTGCTGCAAGCACACACAGCTCTTACAGCACTGCTACATGCACAAACACATCTGCAGCTAGCATGTTAAAAACTGATTTTTTTTGTACACTAAATCCCCACATACAAGTGTAGTTATACATGAGCCTCCTGCCCGATGTTAATATCATAGATATTTGAAGTGGGCACCATTGCTGTCACTAGGGGACTTATAACAAGGCATCTGCACTGCAGTGGAATCAAGAAGAGGTCATGCCAGGATATGTGTCAGCGCTACTGGACTACCGCCTCAACATCTGCCGTGTCACCAACGGCGCACCCACATCGAACATGTGTAAGGTGCATTAAAATCCTGAAGAGTTCTTCTAGCTTTCCATGTTATTCTGGCTGTTGTATGTCAAGTCATGAATAAATAAATCTGCTTTATTTTGCGCCATTCTTTTTGAATAATCCTGTATATAACAGTTAAAAAAATAACGAAGCTCTCTGTAAAAAGTCCTAGCAAGCAGATGGGAGGCAGACAATAATGGTTTTTAATGGCATTACTGACAAGAAACCCAGAAAAATGTGTAATCCCATATTTACTAACTTATTGGAAATTTCACAGAACGGCCTCCTGCAGGCGGCTGGGTCGGATACCGCAGCGAGAATTCTTGCTGCGGGATGCTACCCATGCCCCTGCAGTGACCACCGCGGCTCACCTCCTCCCGGCATCTCCCCCGCGCTGCTCTGTGCCGGCTGCAGCCCAGCCGGCACATACACAGAGCCGGCGCGTCTGCAATCACGATTCTGTGCGGAAATAGGACATGCTGCGATTTGTTTACTGTGCAAGTTTTCACGCGGTCAAATCTGCATAGGATTGCATTATCCAATGAAATCCTATGGCAGTGGGCACGGGTGGAAATTCTGTGGGAAATCCCAGCGCAGAATTTCCGCCCGTGTGCAGGAGGCCAACCTCTAGAAATATTACTGTACAAACAAGGTGGTGATATTAGCAGCTTGTCTATAAAGCTGTAGACTTCAGCTTGTGTGTTCTTTTCAGCTATAAAGTTTGTATCGTGTCGAATACCTAATATGCTTGCATTCTCAATCTAAATAGGAGACCAATTAAAATGTAATCATTTTAACTATGTACTTCCCACTTTCAGTCATTAATAACAAATCTTAAGGTGCGTTTTGATGGAACGATCATCATTCTAAAAATCGTTCAAACGAAAGTGAAAGATAACAGTTCAGTTTAAATGCGAGCCAACGACTAACGAGAATTGTGCGCTTCTCATTCAGTTTCAGCCGGCATAAAAATAATCATTGGCTCATTGTGTTTAAACACTCCCAGCTCAATGTTCACATAGGATGAGAAATGAACGATTCCCAACGATGACTTGCCCGTCTAAACACGCTGCCTCAGTCGCTCAGGCAAACAAGATTTGTGAAGTTCTCGTTTGGTGTTGAGGACCATTACCGAACGGGTTACAGCAGCCCAATATTAATATTTGCTTTGTCTTTTGAAACTTACTTACAACTTTAGGGCTTATGCAGACGACCGTATATTGGCTGCGTATTCACGCCGGCCGATATACGGCGTCCCTCTCTGCAGGAGGAGGAGGCTGGAAGAGACGGGAGCAGTGCTCTGAGCTCCCACCCCCTCTCCGCCCCTCTGCATTATTTGCAATGAGGGAAGGCGAGGCGGAGCTAACTTCTGGAACTTAGCCCCGCCCCCATCCCACCTCCTATCATTGCAAATAGTGCAAAGGGGAGGAGAGGGGGCGGGAGCTCAGTGCACTGCTCCCGGCTTTTCCAGCCTCCTCTCCCTGCAGAGAGAGACGCCGTCTATCGGCCGGCGTGAATACCCAGCCGATATACGGTCGTCTGAATAAGCCTTTATGCTCAGTCTCAAAAGCAAATATCTAATTTTATAGTTACACTGGGCTGCCAACACAGCAGCTTCTTCTCGAATGCACTCCATATCAGGACAGCCATGGATATATGACAACATAACCAAGGTAGGGGGGGGGTTTGCCACGACTTCTAATTGCCCCACAACCACTCTGTTCTTCCTCACTGTTGCTGACCAGGACATGAGACTGCTCCAGCCAATCAATGGCCCCAGTGCTGACGTTCTATAGGCAGTGATTGGCCACAGCAGTCACATGTCCTGCTCAACAGCAACCAGCATGGACAGAGTGGTTGTGAGGAAACTAAGTTGTGGGAAAAACCCTTTAAGGACTTTTAGTAATGTTTATGGAAGTGAAAATGGCTGCAGATCAATTTCTTGAGTCTGAAGAGACACCTTCTCAATGCAAAAATACAATAATTGGTATTTTCAGTGCATTTTGCTAATTTTCTTAATGAACAGAATTCTCAGAATGTGTGCAAAAAAGACCACATGTACAGCTGTCCCAAAAAGTATGATACTGTCAGGTTGTGCTGCCGAGATCTGTTGTACTACTTGGTTCCAGGAGCACACCTTCTCAGGTTGGGATTAATGGAGCTGCCTGGGTGTGGTATTCTCCAGCAGCCAATCTCCTTTAGTCTGCAGCACATATAAACCCAGCTCCTGTCAGTGTTTGTCTGGTGTTCAGGGTCAGCAGTCATGTTACCTTAGCTTGAGGTGTGACTTGTGTCCTGTTGTCTGTGTTGTTGCAGCTTGCGGGGTGAACTGTGTCCGGTGTCGCTGGACTCCTGGTTAGTGTAAAGACTAGCAGTATAGCCAGGAGCCATGATGTGGCCCGCTAGCTTCCATATTTTGATCAAAATGTCAACTAATACCTGGTATTTAAATCTTATCACCTGCTACTAGTGGTTGCATTTTGGCTGCTGTATGGTGCGATTCCGGCTCTGTGTGTCAGCTTACTCTGTCCAGTTGTTCCAGTCGTGGTGACATGTTTGTGTGTCCTATCCTGGGTGCGTGTTCCTAGGAGCAGCAAGGGCCCAGATCCGAAGACCGCTGGGCCGCCCTTTATTGGGGCGATGTCCCCGCTCAGGTAGGTCTGTGTCGCCAAACCTTGTAGTAGATAGGGAGAGGTGTATATCTGTGGAAGTTCTCCCTGTGTTTCCTTAAACCCATCCTTTCCGGACACGTTCGTGTGGGCCCGGTGCTTAGTTGCCCACACGAACGTAACAGATATATGCAGATAGGCCATCAACATCAAAGTCCTGCAAAAATCCCTTTAACCCAACCCATAGGACAAGCCATCAATATCAGACTGTTGCAGGTGTGAGTCCTGGCACTCCCACTGATGAGCTTATTGAAGGGGCTTTGGCAGTTTAGTGAATGCGGCGTCCCCTCATTGTTCACCAGGCACAGCTTTGTGTATATTGTTATAGCTGCTACTCCGTTCTATTCAAGTGAACAGGACTTAGCAGCAATACCAGACACAGCCTGAACAAAACTACAGAGAGCATCACTGCTGATCGATGGAAGCGCCAAGAGTCAAACCTCAACAGAGTCTGATATTGACAGCATATGCTAAAGCTAGGCCAACAGTATCAAAATCATGGAAAACCCCATTAACCCATCTTGTCAAGCACAAATACATTCAACATTTCGATATATACAAAAAACCTGCATGCTACTTACCTACAAGATCATCGCTCAGAAATGCCAGGCTATCAACAATGTGGTAATCTGTATCCTTGGATTCTTTATTGTAAATTGGGAAATTAAACTCTACTTCGTAGGAGCTGATTTAAAAGAAATGGCAAAAATCAAAGTTAACTGAACTGTTATAGAAAAGCACCAATTTAATTAAGGATATACAGTGTAATTATTATAGTTCTTGGTATTCCTTGTTCTAGGCTCTACTTTTGAGGAACTACCGGTAAAACAGCCTAAACATGGACAAACAAAGCCATTTGACCTACTCCTCACTGTGCAGTCTTATTTATAACAAGCTTATTACGAGTCTCCATCGCAGATGACGGACGCCTTTGTATAACCTGACCGACCCATTATATATCAATGGAGTCCATCAGGTGCTGCCAGCATCATTCGTGCGACAGATGCAGCATAGTATTATGGCCCGTCCTAAACAGACACCACAACACTGATGTGAACAGCGCTTTAAACTAGGCACTCAGATGATGGATTTATTTCTAATACTGGACAATACTTGTGAAAATGTAAGGAGCAAAGTACAATTATTACCGTCTTCCCTGTTGCTTTTTTAGCGCTATGTCCCAAACAAAGCAGCCATCTTCACAAGCGGCCAAGAGATATTGATCTGGGCTGGCAGGAACAGGACACACACGCAGGGGAGTAGACGTAGTATCCAAGGTGAGCAACTGGCTGCCAATGAAAAAGAAGGTAACAGAATGAAACTTTAAAACAAATTAAGAGGACATTAGGCTGGAACTATAGGATTGGTGAGGACACCAACTCCTCATCCTATATCTATGTTGCATGCTACATTATAATAGGGCATGTAGTCACACTCCATAGAAAAACCACAGCATTGGGTAGCTGTAAGGGCGCTTTCCCACGAGCGCATATCGGCCGGCCGATATGCGCTGTGATCTGATGCATTGGATTCCATTGGGCGTATTTGTGAGATGTAAAAACGCCCGGCCAAGCCAATATAGCGCCGGGCGTTTTTATGTCGGACCCCAAACATAGTCCTGTAACAATAAAGGTTTGTGGATATTTTTATCTACCATTGATGCTGTTGTTTATCTATGACTAAGGCTGCCTGCAGACGGACGGGTCGGATCCCCTGCGAGAAATCTCGCAACAGGATCCGACCCGTGCCCCTGCAGGGACCAGTGCGACTCTCACCTGCTCCAGTGGCTCCGGCTCTGTGATGTGCTGGAGGCGGCCCAGCCGGCGCATGCGTGGAGCCAGCCCGTCACTAGTGATGTTTCTGTGCGGGCCTCTGCGAGACTCGCACTGAAATAGAACATGCCGCGATTTGTTTTCTGCCTGTGTTTTCTCGCAGCCAATTTGCGGCTGTGTGCATAGGATTGCGCTTTGCAATGCAATCCTATGCATGCGGGCATCGGCGGAAATTCTGTGGGAAATCCTGCTGCAGAATTTCCTCCAGTGTGCAGGGGGCCTATTGAAAAATATTACATAGGGATCAAGTGTAGTTTTACTTACAAGGGAATAGCCATAATACTTGTATACTATACCTGGCTCTGAAGTTGTATTCATGGTCAGGAACGCCTATATCCCATAAGATAATCCTCTTGTCATAAGATCCAGCTAATAAAAGAAAAAGAAAAAATCACTATATGCATATTCAATAACAGGAATACTTCAATATTTATATAATAGGAATTGAAAAAACAGCTATCCAGTACATCACCATAAGCACCTGGCAGAACACAAGTATTAAAAGAAAATATCTTTTTACCCCGTTTCCCTGAAAATAAGACATAGCATGATTTTCCAGAATTTTTGAGGAGGCAAAATGATTTTTCAAGCTTTTTGAGGATGCTTGCAATATAAGCCCTACTCTAAAATTAAGCCCTGCTAACATTTAATTAAAAAAGTCAATTTAAATAGTGTCCAGGCAGCTATACATGTAAAAAAGTTAAACCTTTTTGAACAGAAATTAATATAAGACACTGTCTTATTTTCGGGGAAACACGATAATATAAAACAAGTTGAGACAAATAAAAGAGGGTAGTATACATGTTATATCTTGTACATTTATTCTACTCTCATACAGTTTCCCATCCCAACCATATACACTCGCTGACAAAAAAAAAAGCACCCATATAGATATGTTGGATTGCTGCAGAACCTGGCATGCAGTTATGTCTCGGGAAGATATGTGTACTGCACTGGGTCTTGCCACCAGAGGACGTAAAAGTACTTCAGCCGGTTGCCCTATAAAAAGGCTCTCAGAGGCTACTTCTGTGCAGTGTATCTCTTGCTTAGATATTGTTGACTGCTAGCCTCTATGATGAACTCAAAGACATTTTGCCCACTTAACAGACTCTGGCAGGGGCGTATCATCGGAATGAGAGAAGCAGAACGGTTGTTTCCATGAACTGTCCACCAACTAGGCTGTTCTGACCAAGCCGTTAGGAGGTGTTGGGACCAGTGAGGGGACACACACAGCGACCAGACTCTGAACGGTCCAGACCGATCACCAGTAGAGAGGACTATTTGATCAGCGGACAAACACAAGCAGATCAAACAGCTTAGTTGTCTACCACCCAGACACAGGTGGCAACTTCATTGTAGCCTATCTTTGCCCAAACCAATTCAATGCAGAAGGAAATTTGGGGTCACAGCACCCATTAGGTTTCTTGCCATTAATATGCCAACATTGTTGCCTTCATTTACAGTGGTGTTGTGAACGAGAAAGCTGGACTTGTGTCTTTAGTAACAAATCCAGGTTCTGTTTGGAAGTAGAGAACGGTCATGTTCAAGTACGGAAAGCTTACGGTGATCACCTCAATCCTGCCTTTGCTGTGGAGCGGCACACTGACCCTACTGCTGGTGTGATGATCTGGGGGCGCCATACCATACGACAGTCGGTCACCCCTAGTAGTGGTACGAGATCTAGAGGTCCATTTGCAATATCTGTGTGCAAATGTGCAGTAGGATACCATACAGAACCTGTTTGCCTCCATACCCAATCATATCTCTTTATGTATCCAGGCTAGAGGAGGCCCAACAGGGTACTAGAAACTGCTTTGAATTGTAGTTTTCCCCAATAAGCTTATTCTTTTGCTCTAATATTGCAATGCCTTAAGGCCCATTTACATGCAACGATTTTCGCTCAAAAGTCATCGTTTGAGCAATAATCGTTGTGTGTAAATGCGCACATCTTTGACTCTTCGGCTGACAATGATTTTTAGGTGAGCATAAAATCAATCGTTTAGCCGAAGAGAAGATAACACAGAACCCATACTGAGTTTGCTGTCAATGGTGCTGTATTCTCCACGGGAACGCTGATTACTTTGTATTCAGCATAAAGCCTGCGGCAGAACAAAGGAGCTGAATGAAGAGAACAGATCAACTGCTGGGAGGCACAGCACTTGGGTGAGCACTGCAGCCCCCTCATTCTAGTGATCAGCAGGCGCCTCAGCAGCAGGACTTCCACTGGTCAATACTTGACATATCAAAAGTTTTCTGAAAGTGCAGGTACTCTTTAAATAAAAAAGGTAATCAACATCCATAGGGAAGGGACTTAAATATTTTTTTAACTGTCAACTAGAATTTGGCTTGTATGCAGTGTTTTAATACTTACTGAAGAGGAAGGTGTCCTGTGTTGGACTGAAACACATAATGGAGATGGCCTTTCGATGTGCTTTTATCTCACCATAGCATAAACCGACTTTAGGGTGTATTAATCTCACAATGCCGAATCTTCCACCAGCTGCTAATACATTGATTTTTCTTTTCTGTCCCTCTTTGCTGGCCATTGTTAGAGTTGTCCATGCGAGTGTGAAGAACTCCTAAATTATATTACAAAGTATGTTAAGATATCGATATCTGAACAAATTAATATCTTAAAACGAAAAACAGGTATATCTAATGTACCCTGCGGTACTTAAAAATGTACATCTATGGACTTCCCAATACTATGACAACTGCTGAGAATTCACACCTAGATCAGAAAACTACAACCTCACAAATATTGGGCAAAGGGCAATGAAAATGTCTAAAAAACATCCCCACTGTATGCAATTTTCTCATCTCTGTAGTAAAGGAAAGGCATATTTATTACAATGAGAACATAAGGATCCCACCTACCTCTTCAGGGACTTTATACTTCTTCAGAACTTTTCCAGTCTCACAATCAATGACACAGACAGATCCCCCACCACATGTGGCAACTGAAAAAGTATCCATCAGCAGATTAGTATTCTCATTTTATAAAGTCACCTATAGATTAAAATTACTGCAGTAATTGGAGTGAAATATGTGACATCATGTGGGCCCTGAACTTAGTTGCAAATAGCTAAATAATTTACATCTTTTTGAACACATTTGTGACCAATTCAGTCACTCCTGAGATCTGTTGGGACTTATTGTTCATGAAAGTTATCCAATTTTATGTGTAACAATACCATTCAATTAGGATATACTTTAACCCTTCTAACAGTCACATTAAATTTGGAAAAACTCTAAAAAAAAAAAAAAAAAAAGTCACTTTTTATTGTAGATTTTGAAGATATGCATTTTTAACCACTTTTAACCACACATAAATTTAGCCTAAAGAAAAGGTAAATCATTTACCCTTTTGTGTTCCAGTGGTCATAACTTTATTTTTTGTCAATGTAGCTGTATGATACAGTTTTTAGAAGAACTAATTCTGGGTACATATAATATTTTATTTTTTTGTTTGTAGAGGGGCAATTAAAGAAATAAAAAAAAAAAATGGTGAACTTGGTTATTTATTTTAACCTATTTAGGACCAGCCACTGTAAATTTACGGCGGCTGGTCCTGGGCTTAGAGCACCGCCGATAGTAAAATTACCGCGGTGCTTTAAGTCCCCTGCTCTGCAATTAGTCAGAGGCAGGAACGGGTTATCAGCTGTTAGTGACAGCTGATAACCCGGAGCAGAAGGCAGGAGGGGCTTTTAACCCTTCCTGCCTTCTGCTTCCCCGATATACAGTGCTCAATGAGCACTGTATGGGGAAAGTGAAAGTGACATGGACTTTCACTACGGGAGCCTCGGGGGGTCATGTGTGACCTCCTGGGATTCCCTGCTACTGCAGAGCTGGAGGGTCAGACTAGACCCTGGCAGCTCTGCAGGTGACTAATGTCACCACAGGGGTTGCTTTCCCCTGTAACTGAGGATCCTATGGACGTCCCAGCTACAGTGGGAAAATGTCAAATAAAGAAAAAATATATATGTGAACGTCAAGGGGGACACAGATAGTAAAACAAAACAACAATACATTCATAAGAAAGAGAATAACACAAAGCAGACGCCAACAAAAACCGTCGCCGTATGCGCCCTGTAAACCAAAACCATACATACTATATATCAAAATGTCCGTAACAAATAGAAGAACCTATTCCCATACTTTATTTTAGTGTAAATATAAAAATAATTAAAAAAAAAAATTATAAATGTTAAAAAAATGATTTTTTTTAGTCAGTGAAAAAGATATAAAAAAAATAGTCCTATATGTCACGGGAAAAAAAATGCAGCAAAAATAATTTTGGCAGCTAATGGAAAAAAAAAATAGAGCAGTAAAACCGCCACATGGGTAAAATCCCTAAAAAGTGTCTGGTCCTTTAAGGTACAAAACAGCTTGGTCCTTAAGGGGTTAAAGGCATTCACCATGTGGTATAAGCATTATATTTAACTCCATTCTACGGGTCATTACAATTCTGACAACACCAAATTTATAAATTTGTAAATGTGTAGCGTTGGGCACACATTTACACGTACCGATTATCGCTAAAACAATCGCCAATTAGTTATTTTTTTTTTTTTAGCGATCCAATGATGGTGTAAATGGGCCTTTAAGAAGGATCTGTGATTGTCCTTTTGCTCACTCCGTTGTGTAGCCAGACAGCTTGCTAAATGTATTAGTAAATACAACGGTTTATTATCAGTTTTACTTTATATGATTTCCTATAAGCTGGTGGCACACAGGCGGATTTACATTACAGAATCCACAGCCGGCGTCCGCACGGAGGATCCACAGCAAAGTGCATGCATTGAAAGTATGTAAAAATCGTTTTTTCCTGCATACTCGCAGAAACGAACTGTGATTTCCGCGAGTGGAGAAAAAATCTCAACATGTTCTATTTTGCTGCAGACTCCACACGGACGGCCTCCATTGAAGTCAATGGAACCTGGCTGAGCAGCGGGCCATCTACGATTGACATTACGGATAGGCCGCGGGTACCAGCGTTATCACCTAGCAACCGTGTGGGAAAAACAAATAGTCAAAAAAAAAATCTGTACTGCGCATGGCTGACGGCGAGCATCCGTTGTATTTCGCAACACAGAAAATGACAGGTACGCAGGGTCACTGGCCCGGGACAAAGCCGAATTCTGCCGTGGGCTCCCACATGCAGAATCTGGATCGCCTGTGTGTCGCCAGCCATACACTTAGACATTGACCAAGCTTAAGACTACTTTTAGATTACCAATTAATGATCTCAGACAGCACGTGACCAAAAGACTGTTTGAGAAATAAACAGAATCATTTGCGATTTACACATGTGCTGTGTGGTGTGTTAATGATTCTCCGAGCTGCTCGTATTAACCCTTAATATGGAACAGCAAGAATATACATATAGTGCTACATTTCGCTAACACAGCTATGTCAATGGAAAAATAAAAAAGACTCTTAGAAGGAGGGGAGGAAAAAGCTAAAATAGAAAAATAAAAACTCTGGTACTAAAGGGGTTAAAGTCAATTAGAATCATAGAATGGTAGAGTTGGAAGGGACCTCCAGGGTCATCGGGTCCGACCGCATGCTCAGTGCAGGATCACTAAACCATCCCAGACAGATATTTGTCCAGCCTTTGTTTGAACACTTCCATTGAAGAAGAACTCACCACCTCCCGTGGCAACCTGTTCCACTCATTGATCACCCTCACTGTCAGAAAGTTTTTTTTCTAATAAATAATCTGTGTCTCCTCCCTTTCAGTTTCACCCCATTGCTTCTAGTCTTTCCTTGTACAAATGAGAATAGGGCTGATTCCTCTGCACTGTGACAACCCTTCAGATATTTGTAGACAGCTATTAAGTCTCCTTTCAGCCTTCTTTTAGAAGCATGAAAAGTTGTAATTCTTATCTCTCTGTATGTGTAAGGCTAGGGAGGGGAGAGCTGTAAGTGAAAGTGGGAAGAAAACAGATAAGAAAAAAAACGCAAACTGTTTCAGTATCTTGTTTTAGTTTAGAAGAAATATCTAGGTGCTACGTTCCCTATAAAGTTACACTCTCACCTTTACTTGAAGGAGAAGAGTCCAGATTTGGTTCGAATGCACAAGACCATAGCTGAGTGTGGAAATCATCACTGTCATTATTTTTGCAATGAGTCTGAAGAAAATGGAGAGGCTCCATATCCAATAGTTTCTAAAAATAAAGGAAATATAGAATCTAATCACGTTTAGTTTCAGAAAACAAAAAAAAAGGCTTAAAAATAATAAAACAAAACACTGTAACATAAAACGCTACACACTTTCTTGCTTGTGTCCTTCTTCTCTTTCCCACTAGTCGCTGTTCTGTCTGCTGTTTGCTTTGATGGTTTGCTCTTTACAGACACCTTTGAGGGCGTTAAGAATCCCGGTCGGGCTTGTTCCTGAACATGTGCACTGTCCGTCTTTATTTTCACTGGAGAACATTTGAGTGGACTTTCTTGTAACTTGCTTGACCTCTTTGGTGTCAATACAATTGCAAGCAGATCATTCGAACTGAGCCTTTTACTGGAAGATGCCACCTTATAATCAGCTTCTGCACTTGACCTGAGTTTCTTAGATGACAATTTGACCTCCTGATCAATTTCTGCCTTTGGTCTGAGTCTCTTGGATGGAGTTCTTAGCTTTGTTTTTTGATTTTGTGTTTGTTTCTTACTTTGTGTTACTGAAGCCTGTAGAACAATAAAGGGGTGAATTTTGAATTATTAGGCCCAAGTGTAACTATAATATTTTTGTACATGATGACAAAGTCCACGTATTATACTCTCAAAAAATGAGAGAGATCGATCACTCCCCCCGCATGGTGCTCGGACGAGTGAGCAGTTACTCGAAAAGACCGATGCTTGATCGAGTATCAGCCTTAAACGAGCGTGCTCGCTCATCTCTAGATCCTGGCTGTCGAATATAGTAGACTCTTCTCCTCTATCACTGTGGCAGGTACTCCAGCTGTGTTACTTTCTGTTACCTTTACCTCATCTATTGGGCTTCGACCATATTAAGACACTTTTCCAAGACCTTTGTAGCGCTGAAGGCCTAGTCCGCCATGCTTTGTACATATCTATAACCTATTACTCAATCAGATTCCAGACCCTCTCATTTGTTACACTGGGAAATGGATTTGGGTCTGTCCTTTACGTCAGAACAGAAAACCTGGATATTTACTACAAAACCAGTAGGATACAATAGACTGGTTTGTAAGATTCTCTCTCAATGGTACAGGGTGCCCTCTTGGATACATTGCTTTATGGATGTGGAAGAGACCAGGGTATATGCTACACATATTTTGGGAGTGCCCGATTCTGGCTGCCCTCTGGACTAACGTCTGGAGCATAACCTCTAAGTTTACGGATTTTGTGTTACTTAAACCTCATGTACTGTTCTTGTTGGATCTTAGCGATGTCCCACTATCTAGCTATAAATGTTCAGTGGTGCGAAATTTGGTAATCTGTCTATGTCCTAAAGCATCCACAATGCTGAAATATGGCTAAAATGTCATTCACATGTATAATATCTTATCGTTTGGAAAATATTGAATAATAGACATCACGATAAAACCCACCTTAGCAGCATCACTTCTTGAAGACACTCGTTCACGCTGTGGTTCACCATTTCCTTTCTTTTCACCCAACAAAGAGGACACTAAATGGTCTGCAATTATTTGTACCTGTGTTAAGAGTTAAAGAAAATACCAAAGGCTGCATTATGTGACAGTATTTTAGGTCTGTATTCCAAAAGTAAAGGTTTTCCTTTTTTTTAGGCTCCCGTGTCCAACCCCATTTAATACTAATACTGCAAGTAATATTTAATTACATTCTGTTAAGCCAATATTTAGTTTTATTCTGAGATCAGAATACCTTTACCCCATTTTGGGCCTTATGACCAGTACAATGTTTCTGATTGCCTTCATATACTGATTAAATGCTTATAGCTTTTTTTTTTTATTAGTAATGCTCTTTTTTATGACATTCAAACAATGTTTTTAATTAGATAAAATAAATAAAAATAGCATTTTTCTTATGGCTATTATGTGACAGCTATTTTTCCCTGCGAACAAAAATTCAGTAAAAAAAATGCAAATTTGAATGAACCCACTGAAATCAATCGTTTTTATTCACTGCATATTATGCGCATATTAATCTGCGTATTTACGCCAGTGTGAATAAGGCATGAAATCTATTCCAGGCTTTGGAAAGAAAAATAAACCAATCTGCATTACGTTATTTCCGGCTTAATAAAGGAAGCCAAAACTGTGAGCTGTAGACTTACTTTCCACTTGGTGAAGTCTTTGAGTGAATTCGGACCATACTTGACTTGATTCCCCACAGATTTTAGAAATTCTCCGCTAACAGATTTGATAATTGCTGGGGATGGCTCCTGGGGCAATTTGTCTTTGTAATTCTTTTCCCAGTATGTGTTAACCTGGAAGGAGAGTACAGTATATATTATGGTTCAAAAGGTTTTTATTGGTCTGCCATGCTAGTACAAAAAAGCAGGAGTTGTATGTATAAATCTTCAAATAAACAGTTTTAGGATAAATGCAATCTTTCTTCCTTTTTCGGTGAACATTCTCTATCTCTTAAGGCAGTTTATTCTAACAGAATAAGTAACTTTAGTTTAATGCTTATACGCCTCGTCAGGCAAATACTGGATCCCTAAACAGGATAAAATAAGGAACAAAAGAAAAAAAGAGAGAAAAGAAACTTGGCAAGTTATAGTACGGGTGAGTGGGTCCCCATAGAGGAAAAGAAAGAAGAAAAGATAGGTGGGGTGAGTGGGAGGGAAGGTGGGGGGGGGGGGGAATTGTCGTCCGGCCTTCGAGCAACAGGTGAAGAGGTATTGGTTTATGATCTGGTAGTATTGTCCAAAATATTTGTTGTGGGTGAGGCTGGTAAAACTCCACAATCCAGCCACACGTTTAAGTCCAGGGAAAAGCGGAACTGGTTCCAAGTCATCCACGTCGAGATGCATTTACGATGTCTCATTTTGTCTTTTGCACAAAGTTCCTCCATATATTTTAAGTGATCTAACGCTTCCAGCCACATCATTCTGGAGGGAGGTGTTGTAGATCTCCAGTTTCTTGGGATTATTTGGCGCATGGCCAGTATGAAAAATCTGAGTAAGGAACCCTTTTTGTAGGCTATTGAACCTGGGAACATAGACAACAATGCTGCTTCCGGAGTGAATACAATCTGGTTTCTGCTTACTGAAGAGTACAAGGTGTTGACCTCCTGCCAGAGGGGGCGGATCAGAGGGCAGGACCACCATATGTGGACTAGTGAGCCAGTCCCTGAGAGGCATCTCCAGCACGTATCCGGATACTGGGGGAATATCCTAGCCAGCCCTGCTGGGGTCCGGTAGCATCTTGTCAAAATTTTATAATTTTAATTCTTGCAATTTGCTGGATACATTCATTTTATGTATCAGAATATACGATTTCCTCCAGGACTCCTTTGGGGGCGAGATACCGAGGTCCCTCTCCCGCTCCAGATCCCTGTTGCGCGTGTCCTCCTCCACAAACATCCGGTACAGCAGTGACATCTTCTGCTGGACTGTGGGGGCCGAGACGCACAACCTCTCAAAGGGGATGACAGGGCGCCTCATCTGTTGCGCATCTCCCAAAGTCCTAACATAGTGACACAACTGTAGGTATTGGAGCCACGCTCTGGGTCTCCCATTATCTTGTGTAGTGTTTTAAATCCGCTACCTGAGGTTATGTCGCGGACCCTTGAGATTGTATCAGGAATGATACTCGTCAAGGATGAACCCCCTACAAAGTCGGGGATATACAGATTTCCCACCAAGGGAGTAAGTGGGCCCGGTCTTGAGATCAATCCCATTTTTGTCGCCGGACCCATCCAGGACGACACCATGTCCTCTATGAATGGGGACAGTCTCAAGCCCTTATGCTTTCCTTTACCTTGTAACCAGATAAGGCCTAGACCATTAAAGGGTGCTGCATCCTGTTCCATTTCTACCCACAGTTTCTGTGATCTGCCGTGGAACAGGTCCAGGATCCGCTTGGTCAATGCCGCTCTGTAGTAAAGGGAGACGTTTGGTATGCCCATACCTCCCAAATCCCTAGGGCTATTGAAAGCCTCCCAGTTACGCCTGGGCCTGACTTCTCCCCAGACGAAATTCATTATAGCTTTTCTAATCCGCGAAAGGAAAGACCCGGGCATACGGATAGGAACTGTTTGGAGAATGTAGAGGAGTCTCAGTAGAGCATTCATTTTTACTGCTCTGATTCTGCTGAACCAAGATGAGTACAGTATATATTAGACTAGCTGATATACTCAGCTTCACCCGAGTTAATTTGGTACAGGTGTTGACCTGTTTGCACAGAAAATTTTTATGAAGTCGTGGTTACTTCAGAGGAACCGAGGAAGAAAATATATATACACATAAAGGAGCATTACATTCTCCTCAGACTGCATGTACCGATGTCCCTCTGCAGAATATGCACCCCTCACACTCTCCTCACTTTTAATTTTTAAAGGTAACACCCCTTCATTCAAATTATATACACAGAGATGAGGTGGATTCTCCTCAGTATATACACACAGAGGTGAGGTAGATTCTCCTTAGTATATACACATAGAGGTGAGGTAGATTCTCCTCAGTATATACACACACAGAGGTTAGGTAGATTTTCCCTTAGTATATAGACACAGAAGTCAGTTATATTCTCCTTAGTATATACACAAAGAGGTGAGGTAAATTCCCCAGAATATACATCCACAGAGATCAGCTATATTAGCTTTAGTATATACACAGAGGTCAGTTATATTCTCAGAATATACACAAAGAGGTGAGGTAGATTCTCCTCAGTATATAAACACAGGGATAAGCTATATTATCTTTAGTATATACACACAGAGGCCAGTTATATTATCCACAGTATATACACAGAGAGGTGAGGTAGAGTCTTCTCAGTGTATACACAAAGACGTAAGTTAGATTCTCATTAGTATATATACAGAGGGGGGTAGATACTCCTCAGCATATACACAGAGAGGTGAAGATTCTCCTCAGTATATACACACAGAGGTGAGGTAGATTCTCCTCAGTATATACACACACAGAGGTCAGTTATAGTCTCCTCAGTATATACACAGAGGTGAGGTGTATTCTCCTCAGTATATACACACACACACACAGATCAGCTATATTATCTTGAGTACATACACACAGAGCTCAGTTATATTCTCAGTATATACGCAAAGAGGTGAGGTAGATTCTCCTCAGTATATACACATAGAGGTGGGGAAGATTATCTTCAGTATATACACATACAGGTGAAGTAGATTCTCCTCAGTATATACACATACAGGTGAAGTAGATTCTCCTCAGTATATACACATACAGGTGAAGTAGATTCTCCTCAGTATATACACATACAGGTGAAGTAGATTCTCCTCAGTATATACACATACAGGTGAAGTAGATTCTCCTCAGTATATACACATACAGGTGAAGTAGATTCTCCTCAGTATATACACATACAGGTGAAGTAGATTCTCCTCAGTATATACACATACAGGTGAAGTAGATTCTCCTCAGTATATACACATACAGGTGAAGTAGATTCTCCTCAGTATATACACATACAGGTGAAGTAGATTCTCCTCAGTATATACACATACAGGTGAAGTAGATTCTCCTCAGTATATACACATACAGGTGAAGTAGATTCTCCTCAGTATATACACATACAGGTGAAGTAGATTCTCCTCAGTATATACACATAGAAGGGAGGTAGATTCTCCTCAGTATATGCACATAGAGTTGAGGTAGATTCTCCTCAGTATATACACATAGAGGTGAGGTAGAGTCTCCTCAATATATAAACATAAAGGTGAGGAAGATTCTCCTCAGTATATACACATAGAAGTGGGGAAGATTATCTTCAGTATATACACATAGCGGTGAGGTAGATTCTCCTCAGTATATACACATAGAGGTGAGGTAGATTCTCCTCATTATATATACATAGAAGTGAGGTAGATTCTCCTCAGTATATATACATAGAAGTGAGGTAGATTCTCCTCAGTATATGCGCATAGAGTTGAGGTAGATTCTCCTCAGTATATGCGCATAGAGTTGAGGTAGATTCTCCTCAGTATATACACATAGAGGTGAGGTAGATTCTCCTCATTATATACACATAGAGGTGGGGAAGATTATCTTCAGTATATACACATAGAGGTGAGGTACAGCCTCCTCAGTATATACATATAGAGGTGAGGTACAGCCTCCTCAGTATATACACATAGAGGTGAGGTAGATTCTCCTCAGTATATGCACATAGAAGTGAGGTAGATTCTCCTCAGTATATGCACATAGAAGTGAGGTAGATTCTCCTCAGTATATGCGCATAGAGTTGAGGTAGATTCTCCTCAGTACTGTACATACACAGAGGTGAGGTAGAGTTTCCTCTGTATATACACATAGAGGTGAGTTAGATTTTCCTCTGTATATACACATAGAGGTGAGGTAGATTCTCCTCAGTATATACACATAGAGGTGAGGTAGATTCTCCTCAGTATATACACATAGAGGTGAGGTAGATTCTCCTCAGTATATACACATAGAGGTGAAGTAGATTCTCCTCAGTATATACACATAGAGGTGAAGTAGATTCTCCTCAGTATATACACATAGAGGTGAAGTAGATTCTCCTCAGTATATACACACAGAGGTGAAGTAGATTCTCCTCAGTATATACACACAGAGGTGAAGTAGATTCTCCTCAGTATATACACACAGAGGTGAAGTAGATTCTCCTCAGTATATACACACAGAGGTGAAGTAGATTCTCCTCAGTATATACACACAGAGGTGAAGTAGATTCTCCTCAGTATATACACACAGAGGTGAAGTAGATTCTCCTCAGTATATACACACAGAGGTGAAGTAGATTCTCCTCAGTATATACACACAGAGGTGAAGTAGATTCTCCTCAGTATATACACACAGAGGTGAAGTAGATTCTCCTCAGTATATACACACAGAGGTGAAGTAGATTCTCCTCAGTATATACACACAGAGGTGAAGTAGATTCTCCTCAGTATATACACACAGAGGTGAAGTAGATTCTCCTCAGTATATACACACAGAGGTGAAGTAGATTCTCCTCAGTATATACACACAGAGGTGAAGTAGATTCTCCTCAGTATATACACACAGAGGTGAAGTAGATTCTCCTCAGTATATACACACAGAGGTGAAGTAGATTCTCCTCAGTATATACACACAGAGGTGAAGTAGATTCTCCTCAGTATATACACACAGAGGTATTTTAGATTATCCTCAGTATACAAATCATTGCCCAAGGCTTTATGGTTTCTGAGAAAAGAACTATGCCATGTATTATGTATTTTTGCAGTTTTTCACACTTGGAACGAAATATTGAAGTTGCAACCCCTTTACTTTTCCTATTTAAGACATAAAGAATGGTTGTTGCAAATTTCACGTTCATGCGGTTCTGATGTGTGTTATTGGTTACATTACACGGGAGTCACTTACTTTCGCACTTAGAATTGAATAATCAAGTTGCCACCCCTTTACTTTTCCTATGTAGGACCTAAAGAATGGTCGTGCCAAATTTCACGCTTGTACAATGGCGGACGGTCAGGGCTTTTGCATATATATAAAATATATATTAATTTATATTATGCAATATGAGAAATTCATCTAGTGTAAAGATTCATCTGAACAAGGTTTTCCTGTCATGGCACAATATGACCAAAATGCGTACTAGGAACCTAGTAAATACAGCAGTAATTCAATGAAAAATATTCAGTGCTGGCGATAACTATTCCTCCCTACTTCCCCTCAACTTAGCCGAGCATGGATGCATTCTGATTGGGAAGCAGCTGCTAGACACCTCTGCCACTAGATTCTCTCTCCTGAGAATGAATTACGAGGCATGTTGAAATCCAACAGGCAGCGGGAGCCGGCTGTGACAGATGAGAACAGCAATCCCCGCTGTTAACCCCCTACATGTCGTGACCAATGTACATCACGGCATGTAAAGCGTTCACCTAGGGAGCCCGTGTCCCGGCCTACAATGGCTAATGATCGCTATTGTAAGCGATAAGGCATTGTAATACCAAAGTACTGCAATGCATTATCACAGTGATCATAGCTTTTGTGGTTCAAGTCGCCTACAAGAACATAAAAAAAAAAGTAGAAAAAACCCCAACAAAATCCATCTTTTTTGCACTTCCCTGTTTGTATAAAAAAAAAAAAAAAAAGGAAAAAATCCCACATATTTGGTATAATTCGTAACGATCTGTACAATCAATTGAACTCACTATTTATCTTTCATGGCAAAAACCATTTAAAAAAATGGCGGTAAAATGCTTGTTTAATTCATTTTGCCTCCCGAAAAGAGGCCATGTCCTTAAGAAGTTAAGGGTTTATTATGCAGATTACCACATGCGTACTTACCCTGCTGCTCAGCTCTCTGTGGTTGACAAACCTAACGTGATTGGCTAGGGAGGTTATATCTTTATTATTCAGCCGCCGCAGCTTAGGGAGAAGACAGCATGCTTTGTAATTGTCGCTAACCTAAGGGAACAAGAGAAAAATAATATGGTTTCTAGAACAATCTTTTAATGTAGTCATTAACTACAAATACAATGGAAGGATTTATTATTCATTTCTTAAATGTATGCAGTTTAAAACGAGACAGAACAGGCAAAAAAATGTGCCAAAGTTATCACAGTGGCCCTTGCTGTATGATAGATTTGGCACATCTTACTAGACGTGTTAAACACTTTTCCTTTTCTTACACCACCCCCTGGTTGGCTCACTTTAGACTAGGGGTGCACAACATGTGCCCACAATGACATTCTCTGCAGCCCCAATCATCTGGACACAGCAATATCTACTCCTGGCTGCTCACATGGAGTTTCAAAGTCAAGGTTCAGAGGGGTGGCACATAGCGGGGCAATGGGAACAATGCTAAGGGTGCCCTGTGTAGCCATGTCTGGGTTCCCAATATATTAGGACAAGCACTAAGGGTGCACTGTGTAGACATCTCTGGCCCCTATATATTAGGACAAGTACTAAGGGTGCTCTGTGCAGCCATGTCTGGGTCCCCTATCTTTTAGGACAAGTACTAAGGGTGCACTGTGTAGACATGTCTGGGTTCCCCATATATTAGGACAAGTACTAAGGGTGCACTGTATAGCCATGTCTGGGTCCCCTATATATTAGGACAAGTACTAAGGGTGCACTCTGTAGCCATATCTGGGTCCCCTATATTAGGACAAGTACTAAGGGTGCCCTGTATAGCCATGTCTGGGTCCTCTATATATTCGGACAAGTACTAAGGGTGTACTGTGTCGTCATGTCTGGGTTCCTATATATTAGGACAAGTACTATGGGTGCCCTGTGTAGCCATGTCTGGGTCACCTATATATTAGGAGAATAAAGTCTATTGACCAGTTTGGCGCTCCAGAAATGAGTATATGAGTTAAAGGCATTGTATATGCATTCAGCTCTCTCCATTGTAGTTTATAGGATGCCATGTCGTTACCTTGACATCCATCATCTATGATGCAGAGAGACACATGCATTGTCCCCTCTCTGGAGTGCTGATTAAAGGGAAAGGTGACCCCCGTTCTCCCAATTTATAATTGCATATACTTAGGATATACCATAAGTGACTCAGATGGGAATACCCTTGCAACCCTTTGAAGCGGTTCAGTATGACACTGTGGCCCTCAGACCAGAAACATTTGTCATCCCTCTGCTTTAGACCAATATTAACTGCACATTTTAAGACTCCTCCAAGGCCTCCCTCACACAGGTGCTTTTTACAGCAATTAGCGCGGCGCTTTAAGCACCGCACTAATAACGGTATACCGCTCCCACTATTTTCAATGGGACCGCTCAGTCAGCTGCTCGATCACAGCGCTTTTCAGCTATGCGATTTTTGAGCGGTGTCTGTTCTATTTTCGCCCGTTTAGCTCACCTCATCAATGACATGTTGGCCGCAGCTCCCTGCATCCGAAAACGAAAGTTAAATCGCAGCAAAGCGCTGCGATTTAAATTGCAGCGCTTACCGCAACGCATGTGTGAGGGGGGGCCTTAAAGACTCTTAACCACGCCCCTTTTCTAGACGCTTTTAAATACTGTCTTGTAAGATGCAAGAAATATCTAACACACATAAGACACATGTCAGTGTTTTGGTGCAAATGTGTTGTGATGCGACTACTAACCGTCAGATAGAGATTCTCTTCATACATAACCTCTTCCAGATTGGGAAACTGTTGTAACACAGTAACGTCATCGACCTGATTGTCACTGAAGTTGAGGATTCTGAGCCAAGGAAGACCGAGCTTTGCTGGAAGCTCAGAGAGATTGTTCTTGGAGAGATCCAGCTCCTCAAGATTTACCATTTGGGAAAACAATTGGGCATCAATGTCTTGTGCTTCCAGTTGCATTTTCGATAAACTGCAGAAATCAGACATTTAAAACAGTGAATAAAATCATATATTCTCCTCTATTACTGAAATCATACATACAAGCTGCTTTTAATGCAAACTTCGATCTGCTAATGTTAAACTATTCATTATATTGTATTCCAATCTGCTTTTCAGAACATTGAACGAAATGCAGGAAAATTGTACATTGGACAGTTCTGAGCGTCGGGCGGACCCCATTTACTATAATGGGGCCCACCCACTTAACGCTCAGCTGCCCGCTTTTGGGAAGGAAGAAACAGCGTGCATGCAGCACTTTTCTTCCAGTATTTGTAGCTGGATCTGTGACTGAACCTCCGGTCGGAGGATCCAATGTGGATGTGAAGCCATCCATATATTTCAGGAGTATATCCGGCCATGTACCTCTGACGGAAGGCTCCGATGTATGCCACAATATTGCCATCTGTCACCCATGAGACCCTATTGTAAAAAAAATTAAAAATAAAACACACCTAAAAATTGTAGGTGGCAGCGATTAGAGATGAGCGAGCATACTCGCTAAGGACAATTACTCGATCGAGCATTGTCCTTAGCAAGTATCTCCCCGCTCGGCAGAGAAGGTTCGAGTGCCGGCGCGGGTGACAGGTGAGTTGCGGCGGTGAGCAGGAGGGAGCGGGGGGGAGAGAGAGATCTCCCCTCCATTCCTCCCCGCTCTCCTCCGCCGCCGGCAGCTGAACCTTTTCCCCTCGAGCGGGCAGGTACTCGCTAAGGGCAATGCTCGCTCATCACTAGCAGCGATGTTTTTGTGAGAAAAGGCAGTTCTGATGCTCAAAAATTGCAGAAGAAAAGTCGTGATTTTCACGCGGCAATATCACGATCGGCAGTGTGAAGGAGCCCTAAAAACCTTTGATTGTGTGAATTTCGAGTTTCGCAAGTGTCATTGAAAATCAAGATTTTGTCATGGTCTGAGAAAAAAAAATTAAAGATAAAACCATCATGTAAACAAAGATATTGAGAATAATTGGCCCTTTTAATGTGCATGTTACGTCTATGCCGCAATCGGACGGAACTCCCACGTGAAAATCACCGTGTGATTACACTCTCAATACCGTTTATTTCCACATCAATGCAGACAGTAATATAAATTCGCTTACTTCAGGGTCTTCAAATCCTCCAGATGGTTTGATTTGGGGAGGCCTTTCTTCAAGAGGATGTCTTTTGTTAGTTTGGTCATCATGGAAGCCCGACACTTGTCACTGAACAAGCAAATCTCTGCCCTTCATTAAAATGAAAATAATGTTAGACGTCATATTGCCCATAGAGGAATAAATATCTATATCACTGTATACTGGATATAAAGGCCAACTTTGGAGATGCCCAAAATGGTATAGATACCGGACTGCTGGGTATTCTCTGATGGATACTGTCTATAAAATCAGTTTGGGATTTACACCGCTGGTTGGCATACCCAGCTATGTGAAGGACTTACCAATACCAGAGCCAGAACAGACTGCCGCAGAACGGTTACTGCATCTGGCAAGAAAACGGATTGCGCAAAACTGGTTAGATGAATCTCCAACCAACATTACGGGAATTTAGAGATAAGGCTGGATTCACACGGGCGTATATCGGCAGGCTTTTCATGCCGGACGATATACGCTGCCCCTCTGATGCACTGGTTTCCAATGCATCAGTGCACATGGGCGTATTTCTGCGTAGCTAAACTGTCTCCCTGCGCGCAGCAGCATTGCGGCCTCGGCATATATGCATCAGGCTCGGGCTGTTCACGCGTTTTTAAGTCACCGGCACGCGGACGTAAAAACACTGATGCCCGTGTGAATCCAGCCTAAGGCTAATAGGATACTGCCATGGGAGAAGGGAGTATATCTTAAAAGCAAAGTGGTGCAATAAGTTCTATGAGATCTGGTCTAAATGGCTGAACATTCCGGAATTAGCGCCTTCATACAAGTTGTTTTTAATGCAAACTTTGATTTGCTAGTGTTTTAACCAAATTTTAAATTATTAATTATATTGTATTCAAATCTGCTTGTACATTGGACAGTTCTGAGCGTCGGGCGCACCCAATTTACTATAATGGGGTCCGCCTGCTTTCCGCCCAGCTGCCTGGTTTTGGGAAGGAAGAAAAAGCGCTGCGTGCAGCCATGGGAGAAGGGAGTATATCTTAAACGCAAAGTGGTGCATAAGTTCTATGAGATCTGGTCTAAATATGCTTATTATTAATCTGTTAAGTGGCGGAGCCTTGTAACGAGGCTAAGATAATGAGTATAGGGGAGAGCACAATGCTGGATTATCCCTAGCACTATAGGGGGCTGGGTTTGCAATACCGGTCTGCCTTAATATCCTACCCTATATCTGTTTTGGGATACTTCTCTGCTCCCATAGGTGAAAGGACACGGCTGGGACATCACCTTCATCACTTCTCTGGATTCAAGATGGAACTTTATATTTTCCACAAGAGAGAGACTTGGGGCAGGGAAGGGGGGGGGGGGTTGGGGACTGCTGGGGGTTGATTTGTTAAAACAAAATGCTCAATAAGAATGTATGAGATGAAAAAAAAAAACTGGTATCATTGTGTAACGCAAACCACTGAATGGGCTTGGGAATACTTCCAGCAATCAGTGTCTGTGGACACAAGTCACCGTGTAATCCACAAATGCTACTTTAAGCTGTATCATGCAGAGAAGAATCCATATATCAACATAATCCAGGAACACCAGCGTCTTCTCTGGGCCAAAATTCGTTTAAAATGGAGTGATGCAAAATGGAAAACTGTTCGGTGGTCAGATGAACCAAAATTTAAAATTATTTTCGAAAACCACGGACGCCGTATTCTGCGGACTTGAGAGGAGAGGACCATCCAGCTTGTTAGGTCTCGTTTACATGGGCAACACAGCATCACCGCGAAAAAAAAAATCGCATATTGCTGGTCCGAACGATATCACTGTGGTTTCTCGTGGTGATACTGCGACTTTGTAGCACCACATGCAAGGATATTTGGGGTGGGTGGGGGTTTGAAATATAAGCCCTGCCCCAAAAATAAGCCATAGCTGAAGAAAAAAAAAATATATATATACACATTACCTAGAAGGTACTGTCCGGGGCTCCGCTACAGCTTCTCCCTGATCCCCGACACTGGTCGCCTTCTTCACTTCTGGCTGGAGATTGAAAAATCCCCGCATCCTGAAAGCGCTGGCTGTGATTGGCTGACACTTAGCCAATCACAGCCAGTGAATGGCTGTGATTGGTTCATCGAGCACTGGCTATGATTGGCTAAGCATTAGCCAATTAGAGGCAGTGCTTCCAGGAGGCGGGGATTTTTCAAACCCCTGGCCAGAAGATAATGAAGAGAAACAGTGTCAGGACCCGGGGAAAAGATATAGCCGGGCTAACAGCGCTTCTAAGCTGATGTATACTGTTTTTTTATTTTTATCCTGCAGCCACGGCTTAGATTATAGCTTTGACAGTAGGATTTCCTACTGTCAAAGTTGCATCGCACCGCACGAAAATGGCGTTTTTATGCGATGCAACAGAGGAAGGCTCCATAGGAAAACATGGGCTACAAAACCTCACGAGTCACGGGCATATCGCCGGACCCGCGAGGTTTTTGTGTTGGGATGTTGAATGCTACAAAACATTTCATGTGTGAAGGAACCCATAGAAAAGCACAGGCTTCCCATACATGCCATTTGGAGCATTGTAGCAAAGTGACAAAATCGCACGACTCTGTCACCCGTGTGAACGGGGCCCTATTAGCACACAATTCAACGTGTTGCATCTCTGATGGTATGGGGTGATATAAGTGCGTATGCCATGGGCAGTGTTCACATCTGGAAAGGCACAATCAATGCTGATCAGTAGATAGAGGTTTTAGGACAACACCCGGTCCCATCCAGGCATCCTTCAGGGAAGGCCGTGCATACTTCACTTCCGCTCGTCGTTCCATCTAAATACACCTTTAGTTTCACCAAATACTGATTGAATTGAAGCTCATTTCCAGCACAGCGCTCTCCGGCCGACCCCACAGGGGGCAGTCAGACCGGTCTGTATCTTCAGCGGACCCCTGTAAGGCCTGGATAAAGAGGGGCAGGAAGCGGGCTCTACATCTGTAACAGGCAACACCCGGGGTCACAGTGATGCTAATATGGTAAAGACCATGAAGCAGTATTCACCTGCGGCACATACTGTATTGTTATTACATGTCATCTAGAAACAATGTAGCGCTTTTCTTTCTTTACTTTTCAGGTATTTTTGGCTTTTTCAGTGAATATGTGTTTTTTTCTTTTTCCTCACCTCTGTGATTTTATGTAATTTATTGTGAGTTAGCGTAGGTACTGACGGAAGCGGTGTGACCTCGACGCGGTCCGTCAGCCTATGCGTTTTGGCCAAAATGCAGTACTAACACCCGCATTTTATTAGTATGCATTAGTATTTTTGTATGTAGTTTGCTAGTTGGTGGGGGAGCCCAAGATGTCAGCCAGTGTGGCCCACCTTGGAGATACAGGGCAACCCGCTGTCATATCAGCCAGGGTTGATATCCTGTATGGTGGGTCACCATCCATCTATGGCTGACATCTTTGGTATCGTTCACATGTGCAGGCTATTAGTATATGCAGTCACTCCTCCCCAAACTGGGCTGGGTTGAGTGGGTGACTGCATATTAGCCTGCCAGGAACAAGCTGCTCCTCCACTCATTATCGTCTGGCTGACTACATATCTTCAGGGCTTAAGGCCATTGCGCCTGCCCTACGGCGATTGTGCCGGTGGCGATTGTGCCTGCCTTATGGCGATCGTGCCTATGGCGATCGTGCCTATGGCGACTGTGTCTGCTTTGCAGACTTTCAGGTATTTTTGGCTTTTTCAGTGAATATGTGTTTTTTTCTTTTTCCTCACCTCTGTGATTTTTTTTCTTTCTTTACATGCCATTTATTTTCAGGGTTGTCTGCAGTTACCAATTCCTTGGGATGTACCCTACGAGGACATATTTACCCCCCGCCCCTCCCCCGCGGTCAGCAGTCTGCTCTGGGGTGTAGTCGCACAGGCGGGTGTCCTGTTGGTCAGTGAAAATCTGTCTTCCTGCGATTTGCATGTGAAAAAAATGGCATGTGGTTCCAACAGTAAAAGGCTTGAAAAACACATTCCTGTAAATTGCGAGTCGTACAATACGGTTTTTTGTCTCCCATAGAAAACAATGAGCGATTCTTGAAGCGAAATCGCACGATTTTTCTATCTCGGATAAAAATTAATCAGATAATTTAAAAAACACTGAAATTAACGCGTCCTTTTTACATGCAATTTCTGTCCAAATCCCAATCTCACAGAAGGCACGCCTGAAAATTGCCCGTCTGAATACAAAATTGCCGTCCAACATGCACTTTTCCGGCGACCCATTTGACAGCTTCCATTGACCTCAATGTAAGCCGTCCGTGCGGGAGCCGCAGGAATATAGAGCATGCTGCCATCTTTCATCTGCGAGCGCAAACCGTAATCGGTAGGGATCACTGGGGAGAATTAGTACAACCAAGAGATGGATGAGCTGCTGCAGCAACCAACCGCCGCAGCCTTCATGGAAGCTGATTGGCTACTATGGCCAATTCTGTGATTTCTCTTGATCAGCAGCATGGAGCCCGCAGACAGGTGGGTCACCCATCCCGGCTGCTGGGGAGCCCGTTATACTGCCCACTGTATAGCCTCTAGGGACTCGTCCTGCCCCACGTGACTGCACTCACCTCCTCTGCTGCCGCCGATATAAGTGAAGCTCTACAAGCAGCAGCTCCTGCGTTCCAATTCCCGCCGCGTTTACGTCACTTCCGGTACCTGGGATTCCCCCGGAAGTGACGCCGCGCTGGGCTCCTCATGGCTGACTGCAGCTCTGCTCCACCGGCTTGCGGCTGTAAAGGCATCCGGTCGTGCTTACTGTGCGAGTCTCTGGCCGGGGGGCTGGTGAGGGAGCTGCACGAGGTACTGCAGTGTGACTGTGACCCTACTCCATAACGGCAGTGGAGCGCTCCTCTAAGGAGGAAATAAGTTGCCTTCTCCGCAGGTGTTTCCTCCCGTCTGTTCCTTCCATAGATAGGCCCCCTATAAATACTTGTGGTGCAGCCATGGGACGTCCTGTAACTGAGTGAGTAAAGGCGCTCTTACACGGAACGCTGAGTGTGAACACGACAACGAACAATAAATAGTTTTTTTTTCTGCTCATCTCTGGTTTTACGCAGGTATACAAATCGCTGTTGGCTCGTTCACTAATCGCCCCGTTTAGATAGCGATCGTTCGCCCTTCTACAGTGGACAGACGAACGATTTTCCGCGTGAAGAGCTAACGGTGTATCTGTACACGGATGTGAAGAAATTTCATAAACAGAAGCACGTGGCGCTCGCATCCAGAATCGCACGTTTACCAGTTTGATCGCACTCGCCCACGTGAATGCAGCCAAGAGGGTCCCAAATTCCACTAGAGGAGGGAACATGCTGCAGCGTAGATTATAATGGATGGGGTCTGCAGGCCTCTGTACTTGGCTGGTATAAGGTGGGGAGTGGGAGACCCCTGTGCTAGTGAGGTTGGGGTCTTGCTAAACGCATCGCACCAAGCAACTTCCATGAGATGATGGGGTATATCACAAGTTATCCCTTATCACAGCCTAGAGGGTGACAGCCGGGACCCCCACGATTTAGAGCATGAGGGTCCAAAGCTGTAAGTAATTCCGCAGTGGCTTGCATGTGTACCGCAGCTCCATATATATCAATGGGAGAGCTGAAAATATCGGAGTATGAGCGCTCAACTATCTCCGGGTCTGCCATTAAAATGTACACGGCGGCAGCGCACATGTGCGCCATTACTGGGGGCTCTCAGGAGCAGTGGGGGCCTAGAAGTCGGACCCCCACAGATCACAAAGGTTTGCTCCTGTAAATAGCGGATAACTTGTGGATACGCATACACTGAAATCTAGATATATTGCAGGTTTCCTATATCGTGTGACCCAAGGTCTGCTGATATGTACTGGCCCAGCGTCTGCCTATTAGGGCTCATTCACATGACTACGCCGTGTATTACGCAGTGAATCAAACCCATTGATTTCAATGAGGTTATTCACATATTTTTCAGGGTTTTTTCGGTCGCGTGAAAAATATGCATCATGTTCTATTTTGGTGCATATTACGCACTACAATAAGCCATAGACGCGAATGTGTTAGCGCAAATACGCAGTGAATACTGTTCCCTATTTGTGAATCAAAACAATGGGCCTTTCTGTATATTTTTTGCGCACCCACAGAAGGGCCACAATACACAGGAGTCATGCGTTATCCCCTCTGCATATGCCCGTGTGAATGAGGGTCTGTGGGCACATCAGGGGACGCCTCTGACTTCTACCTCCTACCTGTAACAAGATGGGATATGAGATTAACATACTTTGATGCTAACATGGCCCTTAAGGTGGTAAGGATAAGCCCCTTACATAGGTAGGGGTCTATCATCTGCTCAAAGCTGGCCTGGCGTGTCCGGCAGAAGAAATGTGGTATTACATGTTAATCGGTCAAGCCTTGCTGTAATGTTTGGCCCATACACTGACCGTAGCTGTTGTGTCACTATGGGTATATATCTGTGCAGGGTAGTAGTGATCGTTGTGAGTGTGCAGGACCTCCTATTGCTGTGAGTGTGCAGGACCTCCTATTGCTGTGAGTGTGCAGGACCTCCTATTGCTGTGAGTGTGCAGGACCTCCTATTGCTGTGAGTGTGCAGGACCTCCTATTGCTGTGAGTGTGCAGGACCTCCTATTGTTGTGAGTGTGCAGGACCTCCTATTGTTGTGAGTGAGCAGGACCTCCGCTGTATATCTGCACAGTTTTTCAATTTGTCATCTACATTATTTTGCAGACCAAATCCTTTGTGTACGTCCCCGAGGAAGGAGTAGCCGAAGGAATAGTGGCGAGCGATGCGGCCGGCTGGTGGTTCCCCTTCCCAGGGGTGACTCTTATTGAAGGGTTTGTTACAGAAGATGAGGAGAGGGCTATGGTGCATGCCATGGATGAGGATGGATGGAGACTTTCACAGTCGGGGAGACGGAAGCAGGCAAGTATATTCTGGTGTACTACGTGTTAACCCTTTGCAATCCAATTTTGGATTTAGGGTTTCCTAGGGCGCTTTTTCTTTCTGCCATTATACAATGGCACCATCTGCTGGTTAGAGCCAGTACTGCAGTATGTGACATGCTGGAGAGGCCCCCGACAACAGAGTGGCCAGTAATCTACAGTAAGAATACCCTGCCGGACGTCTTCCGACATTGGAGCTGTACAGCCTTCAATCAGAATGTCTTTAGACGTCAGACAGTGGATTGGAAAGGGTTAAAGTGAAATAGAGCCCAGTTTGCTTATATTTTTACATGCAAATTAGGATCTGTTTACATTACCTTTCTGGCCCCATATATGCGTTAAATGGATGACATACAGCAGCATCCATCATCCACGTGATCACATTGTAAAAGTAAGGGCTCCTTCCCATGGACGGATTACGCGGCGGAAATCCGCTGGGTTGCCTGCAGCTATTAGGTTCTATTGAACCTAATAGCACAATGCTTACGGTGCGGAATTCCGCACCGTTAAATCACCCGTCTTCACCCGCGGCATGCACGCACGGACGGCTTCCATTGCAGTCAATGGAAGCCGTCCGTCACACTATCTTCCGCTGTAGCACAGTGGAAGATAGCGTGAAACCGCTTCCCCGCCTACTGCCAGCCGCGTCATGTGATGCTGTGGGTGTGTCATATAATGCGACCAGCGCATCACGCGCTCTGTTGCGCATGCGCGCCGAAGCGTCTTGCGGGACGTAGGACGCCGGATCCGGAGGTAAGTATTGGGATCTCTGGGGGGGCCCCGTGGCGGAGCCCGTCACGGCCGTGTGAAGCTGGCCTTATATTTCTTAGTATAAGTCTTGCACCAGTCTAGAACATGCATGTGTGTCCTGTGTAATCCGGGTCGCGCCCGTGTGAATCCGCCCTTGCTTTAAGTCTGTCATCAGCATTCTTTACCCCAGAGCAGAACATGAGTTTTCATAGCAGCTAGAAAGTTCTCGTTGTATCTTTAGTGTCGGAAACAAGGGTCAAGGTTCTAATGGCAATAACCCTTGCCTCTCTACTAGTTGATGAAGCCAACTTGGTCCTTGTGGATCAACTGCGGAAGTACCTGTTGGAAGCGATCTGCGATGAGTTCAGAGTAAACTTTATTCTCTCAGTTAGTTAGGGAGATGGAGCGATAGCTGCCGCTCGCCGTCACATCCTTCTTGGTTAAGGAAACCCTAAAATATGCGCCTTCAAGTTCTGACAAGTAGAGGGGTTCATCACAGACACACAAAGACCTGCAACATAAAAGGAGAGAGAGACGGGATATAAATGTATTATGAAAACAAGGTGTGCAATAATCAGGCCTGAACTCTCGCAGGGCGAGCTAGAGCTAACTACCTCTAGGATCTCTTCCAAGGAGAAGGCTTCGTCCGAGACCCTGGCCACCCGGCAATTTCATCTCATCAGTGTAGGCATCAACTTTCTTCTGAAACTCCGCAGCGGACAGATCAGCAAATTAACCACGTATGTTATATAGCATAGGACTTTAAGACATCCCTGATTGCAATGGAACTAGGAGTAAATAGACCTATCAATGAATTTCCGTTTCTGTTCCCTCACCTCCAAGAGCTCAGCTGTAATAGACGGAAGAGTGGACACCTTATGAGCAGACTTGAGCTGTTGCAATCTAGAAAAAAGCTCACAGAGCTTGAAGAAACTTTTTTTTTTAAAAGGTGTGTCCCGTGTTTGAGAAATCGCGCCCCAATGCATTTGCGGACTTCCCACTGAATGGGCAGAAGTATAGCATCCTGGGAGTGAGGAGTCAGACATTCCCCAACAGTTTTGGCGGTCAGACCTACAGAGCATATCTTTAGCCAGTGAATCATTAAGGCGCCAACTCCAGGTCTTATGGCCAAGTTTGGTGATGGTGCGGGAAAGGTAAACAGGCAATGGTCTGACTAAAGAAAGGAACCTATGGAGGCCATCGGGGACAGATCTACAGCGGGGTGACTGATAAATAACCTAACAAGCCAGCTATAGCTACTATGGGAGGGCGAGTATTCGTAATCACAAGCTTTTGCATGAAGATCCTTCCAGATATCAACCAAGTGTAACCTCCACAATGCAGATCTCAAAGAAGCAATATGGCACATGGGTAGAGTAGAGCGACCGGAGGACGTAGCGGTATAACTTTAAAGTCCCCCCAAGGCTGTTACCATTTTATAGTGCTGGTATCATTGCTCTGTGTATGGGGACATGCAGGGAACACATAGATCATGTGTCTACTGCTGTTCACATCATGGAGATGGTCTCACTCCAACATACAAAAATGATCCTGAACACTAAGTGTTGTCTATTCTACCCCGATTGTATCTGCTTTTGTGCCTTCACTCCTATACATTGCTGTGTGTACAGCTAAAATAGAGGGCTACATCTGAAGCTGCTGATACCGTGGCATCGTTCATCGGATGTACAAATATTTAGAACTGGTAAGTACAAGATAATTAAATGGCTCCGCAGAATGGATCGTCAATAGTAGATCAGTGAGGAGGGGGGGGGAGGTCTGCCGCCCGTGTCACCGCCAATTGAGTTATTCATTGGGCCAGCCTGCTTATGCACTCAGCTGATTTCTGCAGAAAGACGGCTCTGTTCCCACTGTAGTGTTCAGGCTTGGTACTACAGGAAAGTTTGGGAACTGTGCCTGTAACACCCAGCTAAACCACTGCAGTAAGAGTGGAGCTGTCAGCTTTTTGCAAAAATCTGCTCAGTGCATAAGCACACCGTCCTGCTGAACAGCTGGCCCACAGGGATCCTGAGCTGCAGACCCTACCGATTCTGCAGACAGGCCAGCAAGAGCTTACAACTGGACAACCCCTTTAAGGCTTGCTGTTAGGCCTCGCACACAGGCGCTTTTGACCACGATTAACGCAGCGTTTTGAACGCTGTGGTATAACGCTCCCATTAAAATCAATGGGACCTCGCAGACATGCGCTTTCCAGCACTGCGATTTTCGAGAGCTCTCTGCTCTATCTTTGGCCGTTTAGCGCATTTCAGCACTTATCACAATGATGGGGTGCACTGAAACATGCTGTCGGTCTAGGAAGGGGGAGGGGGAGTTATTCCTATCCTGAATGACCTTTTAAATAGTTATTTAATGAACACAGTCACACACATGAAGTCAATCTACACTCTAGTTGCATCGGACATCCAGGTCCCATAACCTGTATTGACTTCTTATAAACTTTTTTGTGCCTCCAGGATTTTGGTCCAAAGGTGAACTTTAAGAAGCAAAAAATCAAAGTTGCCAATTTCACTGGTCTTCCAAGTTTTAGCAAGACACTCTGGGAAAGGATGAAGAATCACATAGTGCTGAAAGGGTTCCTGCCTGTGGAGCAATGTAATCTGGATTACAATCCGGACAGGGGATCTGGTATTGACCCCCACTTCGATGACGCTTGGCTTTGGGGTGAAAGACTAGTTAGTCTAAATCTTCTTTCAGATACTGTGCTCACCATGACTAGTGCTGCTGCCGATGATCTGCAACTGCTATCTACATTGAATCAACATAGTGAACCGAATGCCATTGGTAACCGTGTCAATAATGTACAGTCGGACCACCAGGACTGTGTGCATCCTGGCAGACCAAAGACTGCCGTAGTGCCCTACAGCAATGTGGAAGTAGCTGTACATCTACCACGAAGGTCGCTGGTGGTTTTACATGGAGATGCCCGTTATAAGTGGAAGCACGCAATCCACCGTGAACACATCAAATGGCGCAGAGTTTGCAGCACGTTTAGGGAACTGTCAGCAGAGTTCAGTGCAGGCGGCAAGGAAGAGTCACAGGGACAAATGCTGCTGGACATAGCTCTTAGCTTCCAAGGAAAATCCGTGTGAAGACTCATCGCTCACATGTCCTGTTTTTACCCTGAGTTGCTTTGATGTCAGATTTCCAGTTACTTTTCAAGTTCTGACCAACATCAGAGGATCTGTAGCTGCACCTGGAAATACAGACTGCATACGTTCATTATATAGATCTCAGACCTGATGAGGCTGGCGTATGTGCTGAAAAGCCATAGCAGAGGGGCTGGATCATCCTTTTGGAAAGCGGACTCACACGAGCGTATATACGCCGGCCATCTGAATAACTGCATTGGATTCAATGCATTCCGTCTGATGGCCGGCGTATTTATGCGGGTAAATAGCTCCGTAGATACGCTCGTGTGAATAAAGCTTTAGGCGGCCTGCAGACGTCCGTGTCGGATCCCTCTGCGAGGATTCTCCCCTGCAGAGACCTGCGGCTCCTCTTCTCTGTGATGTGCCAGCTGGCGCATGCGTGGAGTGGTGCAGGCTTGTCACTACTGACATTTCTGTGCGGGCCTCTGCGAGACTCGCACAGAAATAGAACATGCCGCGATTTGGTTTCCACATGTGTTTTCATGCAGACAAATCGCAGCTGTGTGCATAGGATTGCGTGCATGCATGCAATCCTAAGGCAGCGGGCACAGGCGGAATTTCCACCCGTGTGTCGGAGGCCTTACCGTGATAAATTTGGTGCATTTTAAGACCGCTTCGTCTAGTTTGCACTAAGGGCTTATTTCCACAGGTGATTTTCTCATAGGAGTTTTGTGGGTTGAGACATACAAAAATAGAACACATTCTTTTAAATGGGTCTGTTTACACGTGCAAGTTTCCTCTCGTCGTGATAAGAAAAAACTGCAGCATGTCCTTTTTTTTCTGCCATTCCAGAGAAAATTTGCCCATTATTTCCTATAGACAAGTTTAAAAATACTTTATTTTTTTATGTACTTATTGAAATATGCGGTTTTCAGCTGCATGAAAATTGCATCTGCTGCAAGATGCTTTTCTCGCAAAATGCATCGCACTGACATGCAAAATCATGGGTTTAACCCCTTAATGACGGCCCCATCGGGAAACTACGTCCTCCCTAAGTGGGCTTTAATCCTAGAGGACGTAGTATTATGCGTCCTCTTTGGATTAATGCCCCTCAGGCTCTGGACGTGACAGCTCCATGCTGTCGGTGCCCGCAGGTAGCCGACAGCATGGAGCTGTCATCCTGGGCTGCGGGCAGTCCCCCCAACAATGCAATCGGCGCTATCCGATGGATAGCGCCGATCGCAAGAAAGTAAATAAAAAGTAAAAAAAAGATGACGTTTCAGCTCCCCCCCATGGATCGCAACCATGGGGGGCGCTGAAACTGCTCACCCAGGTCCCCGGCAATGTCCCCGGCCCTCCGTCGTATTCTGCACATGCGCGCCAGGAGAAAAATGGCGGCGCATGCGCAGAAGCGGCAATCGCCCTGGGAATTAAAAATTTCCTGTCTCCCGATGCTGCCAGGGACCGCGAAAAAGTTGAAAAAAGTTTTAAAAAGTAAAAGTTTCACCTCCCCTCATGGATCCGATCCATGAGGGGAAGTGAAAATACTCACCCCCATCCTCCGAGATGTCCCACGGCGATCTGCCATTGCCGCGGGCTTCTGTGCATGCGCGCCAAGGAAAAATGGCGGCGCATGCTCAGAAGCCCGGATCGCCCAGAAGATTTGAAATCTGGCGCCCGGCTATCTACAGTAGATGTCAGTTTGAAAAAGTTGAAAAGTCTATAAGTTTCATCTCCCCTCACGAATCGGAGGGGAGATGAAAATAGTCCACAAAAGTCCCTAAAGCCCCCAAAATTGCCGAAAATAACGGAAAAACTGCGCATGCACGGCTAAAAAGGCGGGGCATGCGCAGTAGAGCCTAAGGCAAAAGTTGCCTTTGGCATAGTGACTTTCAGGGACCAAAGTGATTGGTCCCTGCTGACATGGGTGGCTGTGATACACCTATCACAGCCATCCATGTCATTTGTTTAGTAAATATTGGACATGGTTAGTCCAGCGTATCTCTCCTGTCACTCAGAGCGATTTGTGACAGGAGAGAGATAGCAGCAAAAAATCGTGTCCGATATTGAGTGAAAAAAACAGAAAAAACCCCGCCGTCATCCCATAATTACCGCCCCTCATACCCTTATTACCCCGCTATACCCACATCCGTTTTTTTTTTAATTTTGGGGGGGAAAAAATATATATTTTTAATTTTGTCTACCTCCTCACCCTGTCTTTGCCGCCCCTCATATCCTAATCACCCCGGTATACCCACGTCCGTCTTTTTATGTCGGTTACATTATTTTTTTTCATTTTTTTCTACATCCATTTGTAAAAAAATTATAAAATGGATCGTAGGCGCTACAGAGCTGAGCAAGCGTACGCAATGCTCTTTGCGTCAAGCTCCGGTAGCGATGCTACTAGTGAGTCGGAGGAGGAGTTTTTAAGCGACGACTCGGCCTCTAGCGCTATGGAGGCTGAGGTAGTTGTTGGGGTAGCAGGGCCAAGCATTGCGGCGCCTGCCACTGCGTGGAGTAACACAGATGTATTTTTGCCCCGCATCCCCGCATTTACTGCCACGCCTGGCATCAATGCAGAGGTTGCTAATTTTACCCCATTTAATTTTTTAAATTTATTTATAAGTGATGCCATCCTGGATCTTATTGTCTGGCAGACAAACACCTATGCCGGACAGTACATTACCGCGCACCCCGTGTCGGTATATTCCAGGACGTGGACCCCCATTGACATCCCAGAAGTAAAAAAATTCCTGGGAATTGTACTTCTAATGGGACTCGTAAAAAAAACCATCTATACGGTCCTATTGGTCTGCTAGCGCCGGTCACGCAACACCTGTGTTTGCGTCAGTAATGCCCTGTCAGCAGTTCGAAAACACCATGTGATTTTTCCACCTCGCCGATAATACGCAAATTTCCCCCAGAAATGACCCCGAGTATGACCGCTTGTCCAAGTTGAGGCCCCTTATTATTTTATTAAAAGAATCTTTTAAAAACATTTATACCCCAGAGAAGAATTTGGCGGTAGACGAGTCGCTGATGAGCTTTAAGGGCCGTCTATCTTTTCGCCAGTTCATTCCATCAAAACGCGCAAGATATGGTGTTAAACTATATAAAATTTGTGAAAGCGCGAGCGGATATACATCCGATTTTTTTATTTATGAGGACAGAGACCGCCACCTAAATCCCCCCAACTGTCCTGATAATATCAGCATGAGTGGGAAAATCGTGTGGGAGCTTGTGGGCCCTTTTTTAAATAAAGGGTACCACATTTACACGGACAACTACTACACCAGCATCCCCCTGTTCAAGGCATTACATGACGCAGACACAGGTGCCTGCGGAACGGTGCGCAGAAATAGAGTAGGGTTCCCACAACCCCTGGTTTCCAGGCGTGTAGATAGAGTAGCGTCTTACGTGCTGGCAAAGGACCCCTTACTAGCCGTAAAGTGGTGCGACAAAAAAGATGTTTATATGTTGTCTGCAGTAAGGGAGAGGGGGGCTGCAACGCAGAAAATAAAACCAGTTTGTGTGACTGATTATAACAAATTTATGGGGGGTCGATTTATCCGACCAAGCTCTACAACCATACCTGGTAAAACGAAAGACGCGTGCGTGGTATAAGAAGGTAGCGATCTACCTAATACAGATCGCTACCTATAACGCGCGCGTCGTTTATAAGTTATCTGGGGGCACGCTGAGCTTCCTCCAGTTCCAGGAGGAGCTCATTGAGCATCTTTTATTTGAGACCACCGCACCTCAAAATGCATTGCAATCTGAGGAGGTCCTGAAACGCCAAAAGGAGGGGGGGGGGGGGGGGGGGTGTGGGGGAAGTATTCTTTTTAGGGAGTCATTTTTATTTAGTTGCGCCCCGAAAACCAATAGGTGGTCCCTCCATTATAGGCCTAGCAATGTGTCCTGTATGCAAATTGGACCTATAATGGGGGTATTGCTGAACACAGAACGACTAGCGCTATAAAATTTGGGGTACGTCTCCCCAGTTTTCCTTGCTTAAAACAAAACGGTCATGAAAATGACAAATTTATGGGGGGAAAAAAAATGACACAATTAGCTAAAAAAAAAAAATCAAAATTGGGATTTTGTTCCTTCTGCTTTACTCAAATTCATTCAAAAATTGTGGAGTCAAAATACACAGTACACCCCTAGATGAATTCGTTAAGGGGTCTGGTTTTCAAAATGGGGTCATTTGTGGGGTCCCTCTATGATTTTGGTTGCTCAAGGGCTCTACAAGTGGGCAATGGGGCCTAAAAAGCCTTCAAGCAAAATTTCTGTTCTGAAAGCCACCGACTACTCCTTTTATTTTGGGCCCCGTTGTGGATCCAGACATAAGACTAGGGCTACTTAGGCTATGTTTATGAACGCGGGACAAACAGGGGTATCCATTTTGGGGTGCAAGTCTTCATTCATACGTTTGCTGCACAAAAAAACTTTTTATTAAAATGACATGCTTGGCAAAAAAATGAAGATTGTGATTTGTTTCCTCCTCCATTACTCAAATTCACTCTAATTGTGGAGTCAAAATACACAGTACACCCCTAGATGAATTCGTTAAGGGATCTAGTTTTCAAAATGGGGTCATTTGTGGGGGTCCTCAATGGTTTTGGCCGCTCAAGAGCTCTACAAGTGTGATATGGGGCCTAAAGAGCCTTCAAGCAAAATTTCTGTTCTGAAAGCCACCGACTCCTTTCATTTTGGGCCCCGTTGTGCATCGAGACATAAGATTAGGGCCACAGTGGGTAGGTTTCTGAACACAGGACAAACGGGGGTATCCATTTTGGGGTGCAAGTCTTCATTTATATGTGTGCTGAAGAAAAAAAATCTGCTTTTAAAATGACAGAATTGCAAAAAAAATGAAAATCCCAATTTTTATTTTCTGCTTTGCTTAAATTCATTCAAAAACTGTGGGGTCAAAATAGTCAGTACACCCCTAGATAAATTCGTTAAGGGGTGTAGTTTTCAAAATGGGGTCACTTGTGGGGGTCCCCAATGGTTTTGGCCGCTCAAGAGCTCTACAAGTATGATATGGGGCCTAAAGAGCCTTCAAGCCAAATTTCTGCTCTGAAAGCCACCGACTCCTTTCATTTTGGGCCCCGTTGTGCATCGAGACATAAGATTAGGGCCACAGTGGGTATGTCTATGAACACGGGAGAAACAGGGGTATCCATTTTGGGGTGTCACTCATTCTCATGTGCAGTATAGAAAAAAAAAAATGTGTCTTTAAAATGACATATTTGCAAAAATGTGAATTTTTATTTTTCCTCTTCTAAATTGCATTAAAGGGGTTGTCCTGCGGCCAAAACGAAAAATTTTTCACACCCCAGTCCCCCATGTTAAGCAAGCATTACAAACTACCCATGTAAATCATTTTTTTTAGAGCGTTTCTACTCACCATGAAGCTATAAAAATCTTCCAAGATGGCCGCTGTCATTTCCCAAGGTGCACCGCTGGTCTTCTCCCATGGTGCACCGTGGATGTTCTCCAGTCTGAGCTCCACTGCCGATTACAGCCACCTCATTGGCTGATCGGCACCACGTGACGGGGGCGGAGCTACGCAATGACGCTGAGAAGGGGGAGGAGCCAGGATGCAGCTCGTGAGCCCGGACCCAACAGAAGAGGATTCTTCTCTGCGCAAGCGCGACTGTTGCAGCGACCAGAGAAGAAGGCTTCAGTCGTCGCCATGGACGCCAGCACCGGAGGGGGATAAGTATATAACTTCTGTATGGCCAATATTTAATGCACAATGTATATTACAAAGTGCATTAACCCCTTAACGACCAGCCCATAGTGTTTTTACGTCCTGCCCAAGTGGGCTTTATTCTCTGAGGACGTAAAAACATGCTTCCTGCAGAGACTAAAGCCACGTGGGCTCTGGACGTGACAGCTCCATGCTGTCGGTGCCCGCAGGTAGCCGACAGCATGGAGCTGTCATCCCGGGCTTTGCGATCGCAAAAAAGTAAATAAAGCAGTGAAAAAAGATTAGATATTCAGCTGCCCTGATGGATCGGATCCATCAGAGCAGCTGAAATTTCTTACCTGGCTTGTCGGCGGTGTCCCCCCGGAGATCTGGTCCTCCCCGACCCGCCGGCGGCCTTCTGCGCATGCGCGCCAGACGATTATGTCAGGCGCATGCGCAGAAGCCCGGGAGCCCCCGGCAAATTCAAAACCTCCTGACTCCCGGCTCCTGAAGGTAGCCGGGAACCAGGAGGTGTTACCGGGGACCGCGGTCCCCGGGCCCGCGATCGCCGCTATCCATTGGATAGCGGCGATCGCGAAAAAGTTTATAAAGTAAAAAAAAAGTGCTAGTTTCACCTCCCCTCATGGATTGGATCCATGAGGGGAGGTGAAAATACTCACCTAAGTCCTCCCCGATGTCCCAATGGTCCGGGCACGTTCACAGAGGGGCTCGAGCCCCGGGAAATTCAAAATCCCTTTGCTCCTGGCTGCCATGTGTAGCCAGGAGCAGAGAGATTATACCGGGAATATGATCACTGTCATCCAATGGATGACAGTGATCATGTAAAGTTAAAAAAAAAAGTGTGAAAAAGTAAAAAAAAAAAAAAAGTTAAAGTTTTAAAAAGTTTAAAAAAAAGTTTAAAAAGCGTACGTTTCATCTCCCCTCACGGATCATATCTGTGAGGGAGGATGAAAGTACGCACATAAGGCCCCCAGATTTATCCGCGGACCTTACCCCAGCTTCTGGGCACACGCCCGTCGCCAAAATGGCGGACGCATGCGCAAAAGCTGTGGATTGCCAGGATAATTGGCAATCGGGGGGGGGCGCGGTGAGCGGTTCCTTATCACGTGTTCGCCGTTATACAATGGATAATGGCGATCGCGTAAAAGTTTTTTTTTTAAAAATTGAAGTTTCATCTCCCCTCACCGATGCGATCGGTGAGAGGAGATGAAACTTTTTACCGGAGGCCTCCGTATTTGCACCCCGACGCGATCCTCATCCGTGAACTTTCCCGGATTCTGCACATGCGACCGCCGGCAAAACACCGGACACATGCACAGGAGTCGGGGAGCCCAGGAAACATAAAATACCCTTGCTCCCAGCGACCAACGGACGCCGAGAGCCTGGAGCAGTGACGGGTGGCCTCGTTGAGCTGTCCCCGGTCACGTGACAAAAAGGTAGAGATCTACCTTTGGCCGGTCTCACATGACCGGATAGGAATTACGGATTCCGCATGCGTCTGATCCGCGGTAATACGCAGATCAATCGCATTGGATTACACAATTCCGCTCACATTAGCGGGTCGGAATTGTGTAATCCACTCGCAGAAAAGAGAACACAGCATGTTCTATTTTACCACGGATATCCGCAACATCGAGACAAATTGTGCTCCGTGGTCGCGGATATACCCGCAGCCCATACGCAACTACCTTGTATATGGGCTGTGGGTACCCGCGTCATCGCTAAGCGACGGTGCGGGAAATCGCTTGTCAGAATGTCAGAATCGCTTGGATATGCAAAACCTTTCTGGTGTTTTTCCATGTTAAAGTGACACGTGTCAGATTTGCAAAATTTGGCCTGGTCATTAAGGCGCAAACAGGCTTGGTCACTAAGGGGTTAATATGGCCATACAGAAGTGCATAACTGCACTTGCTTCTGCGGGACAACCCCTTTAACTCCTGAAAAAAAACTATGGGGTCAAAATACTCATGACCCCCCTCAGTGAATATATTAAGGGGTGTAGTTTTTAAAATGGGGTCATTTGTGGTGGTAGCTATTATTCTGACACCCATGAGCCTTTGCAATCTTGGCTTGGTGCAGGAAAACAAAGTGTTTCTCACACAGGCTTTGTCACTAAGGGGTTAGGAGTGTGATATTGGTCCAAGTTTTTTGTACCGATATGCCACTTGTCCATGCAAGTACGGACTAATTAGAGAGGATCAGTAAATCTGCCCCAATGTATCTAAATTTTTTTTTTTTAAAGTGACAACTTTGCAGTAGTTTTTTATTAATATACTCTTGTTTTGCTCCTATGCACACCGGTGTGTCTACGAATACATGCCACATAGCTAAGGCACAGGAGCACAGATGGAAGAGTCTACGACGGCAGCATCACACGCTGGAGTTCTGTTACCACAGAAGCACATGGATCGGGGTGTGGGCTTTAGAAACTAAATTTAATGTTTCTTTTGTAAAATTGCTTCATCTTAGTTACATTAGGACAGTAAGGCTCACACAGAGAAGAGAGCCCGCAGTGGAAACAGCGATACAATTGACGTGCCGCGGATTTGAATTCCGTGCGGCTTGGCCGCAGCGCGTGGACGAGATTTTTGCAAATCTTGTCCACTTAGCTGCTTAGACTTGGGCTTAACCCTTTGCAATCCAATCTTGGATTCAGGGTTTCCTAGGGGGCTTTCTCTTTCTGCCATTATACAATGGCACCATCTGCTGACTAGAGTCAGTACTGCGGTATGGGACATGCTAGAGAGGCCCCCGACAACAGAGTGGCCAGTAATATACAGTAAGAATACCCTGACAGACATCTTCCGACATCGGAGCTGTACAGCCTTCAATCAGAATGTCTGAAGACGTCAAACAGTGGATTGGAAAGGGTTAAGAGTGCAGGTGGAATTTCTGCGGTGTGAACACAGCCTAATTAAAAAAAATAAAAATAAAAAAACTTGTAAAAGCAAAAGGTGGCCATAGTGTGCATTTCTGTACCGACTGCGCTCTCATGGACAATGCTAGTTCTGAATGGCGCTGGGTTGTACTATTATTCATTTTCTACCTCAAATTAAAATGCATATTTTCCAAGGTATTTTTCTACTACTTTTTACCCTTTATAAGGGAAGCTGTCGCTAGCTCTGTGCTGCAGAAGCACAGGGGGCGATCTGGGAATGTGCCTGCATTACAGGGAGATCTGTTTTATTCTCAAAATCTGCCCTGTGGGTAATGGGAGGTTTGGTTGGGTGGCGTGTGTGCTTCGTTTATCTGCCGTATAGACTATCTCAAAGTTAAATCCTAGATGGCGACATTCAAAATGGCAATCATTTTGGTCACATGGCCTTACAAGTCCTCTACCCACAGATTATATGCAGAATGTGATAACGGTTTGGCAGGATCCTTCTAGATGGGAGTTTCAATACTTTTGAGACACCCCATAATACAAAGGTTTGTGGTAGCTGCAGGTTTTGCACCAAAATAGGACTTGGTGACCTTGGAGAAAAAAAAAAAAAAGGCGGCACCAGCTTCTCTGAATTAGGATGCATCATTAGTATAACCCACTGCACCTGCTTTGATTACCCATTGCTGTCCACAAGAGCAACACTGGCCAGTCACATGGGCATGTAGTGTCTTACACACTGTGCATGGCATGCATTGGCAGTCGAGAAGAGGTTTGGAAATCTATTTCTCCAAGCCCTGAAGGTCACTATAAAGGGTTGTCCCCTTACTGGACAACATGCCTGGAATAGTGCTTTCTGTCGTAAAGTAAATTAAGGAGTACTAGCTCCTCCTTTGTCGCCGGGATCCAAGGCTGAAGCTCCAACGTTGTCCTGGTGTCTGTTCCTACGGCTGACATCACTAATTGTTCTCCTGGCATCAGTACTCACCTCCTGGGCATCATGCCAGAAAAGAAATGGTAATGTCAGCTGTTACAACAGCCATCATGACGGGGGGCTGTAGTGTTGGTTACTAGTGGCGAAGGAAGGGCAAGTACTACCTAGGTTACTTTACGACAATAACTGCTATTTAAGGGGTGTCAAAATTTTTTTTTTTTTTTAAATATAGTTTTAAGCCCGTGTCCAGAACTATATAAAGAACAATATACTCACCTAGCGCCAGACGTCCTGTAAACCTGTCCCAATATAGAAGCCCCCTGCCAGCTTTATGAGAGGTCACTGCTGAAGCCCCTGTAAGGTCTTCTATTGGCTGCATCAATGATATGTGACCGCTGCAGACCAAGTAAACAGAAGACCAGAGTGGCAGGGAAGTGAGAACTATGGAGTTTTGTTTTTTTAAATATATATTTTATGTGCCCCTCTCCTACTACCAAAGTATCCATTAATTGGAAAACCCCTTTAATGAATGCAGCAAAACCAGGAAAGGGAGAAGGACCGTTCTGCACTACCTGATGGGATCCAAACCAAAACTGTTACGTTAAAGTTTTCAGTTAGTTGTATAATTGTAATAGTCAAATGAAGAAAGTCTTACTGTATCGCCGGGTTTAGGAAATATCTGGTTCCTGTAAGTTCTGGGCAACATTTTATTTAAAAAAATGACATTGTCCACAACAAGAGAGTCCTGTACAAAGGATTTCCCCTAGATTCCAGCCAACAAGCTCTTGCTGCAGTCAGATGTTAGAAGTGATGTGCAGCGATCGCTGGAGAACATGCGGTACAAGTGAGCCGTGGGCAAGAGTTGCTTCAAAGTTCCTTCCTTCTGCATGTCATGAACCACCATCTGATGTGATCCTGCGTTATGTACCAGCACACATTTAAGGCATAATCCACCTAAGTCAGAAAATAAAGGTCATCCTTTGTAGAAAAGCTGTAATAATTTAAGAACAGTCACCACATATGTTGGAGATATCTAAACCCTACAGGTTGGTGAGAAGTCTATAAACAGTCATCATATCAATCAGAATCTTCCTCTTCTGAATCGCCAGCACTAGCCTCCGCTTCCTGCCCAGGTTCAGCACTTGTGGAGCCAGCTAAAAAGGAAAACAAAACTATTAGAAGTAAGAAAACGAATGGGTCCGGCGTTAACACTTTTATACTGCATTGTAATAAGTCTCCACAATCCTCTGTGTGTCGCTGAATCTTACTACCGTGTTTCTCCCAATATAAGACCCTTTCTTATATTTTCCCCCAAAAAAGAGGTGCTAGGTCTTATTATGCTTACCTAGCAAGCTCGATCCAGGTCGCTCCGGCTGCTCCGATGCGTTGAGCCACAGCATTAATTGGCCAATTCATAAATCCTGCCTCCACAACGTGATGGCTATGTTTGGTTCTTCGACCACTGCTCAGCCAATTAATGCAGCGCTTGAAGAACCAATCACACCTATCGCATTGGTTCATAGAGTGCTGTTCAGCCAATCAGAGCTATTGCTTCCTGGAGGCGGGACTTATAAATACGGTAACCAGGAAGTGCTCTTCTGTGGGCGGCCGAGGACTGCAAGAAGCGCGTTGGAGCTTCATAGAACAGCGAGAAGGACCTAGACCAAGCTTGCTAGGTAATGTACTTTTTTATGTAATGCTGCGAGGGCTTATATTTCAAGTCTCACAGAAAAATCAGGGTAGGGCTTATTTTGGGGGAAACAGGGTACCTAGGCATCCAGAGCAGTTCAATGCTCTTATCTATATTGAGCCATGCTGCCCGGCTGAAGTGCCTCCACACCTGCACGGGCAGCCAAGGGGTTCAAGGCAAACTGGTCAAAAATAACAGGCTAAGAACCTTGTTACAATAAATTACAAAAATGACCACTCGTTACTCAAGGGGATTACCAGCCTATTCTAGGCAACTCGTGTGACTGACACTGTGATCCCTTCACTGACTGGCAATGGTAACCAGCTCCATACTGCTCTCATCCATACAGCGGAGTCCTGTATGTACCAGTACAGCTCCGGCACCTGAATGGGGCAGTATTCCAGTATCAAACTCAGCTGCACCAACATGTACAGCATTATACTGGCTACTGCGCTCCACCAAGAGCCATGGCCCCTTTGTTTTGATGAGTGATGGTACCAGACTGTACCCCAAAGATCAGTAATAAGCTAGTAACCCCTTTATGGACACGGCCTATTTTGGCCATAAGGACGCAACATGTTTTCTGGGATTTCCATCTCCACTTTTCAAAAGCCATTGATTTCTTTTTCCCCACCATCATGTCTGTATGAAGTCTTGCTTATATTGGTACCAGTTTTTTGGTTACATATAATGTAATGTAAAACCTTTTTATAATTTTTTTTTTTTTTTGAGAGGGCAGGGAGCGAAAACAATTTTTACAGCATTAATAATGCAGCTTAAATTACATAATACATTTTTTCTGCAGGCTGGTAAGATTATGACGATACCAGAAGTACTACTTTTTTTAGGTTTTGCTACTTTTGCATAATAAAAACCCTTTTTTAAAATGGAAATAATTTTTTTTAATTGTGTATTCAAAGTCTCAGCTTTTTTTATTTTTCATTTTTCCATGGATCAAGCAGTGAGGGCTTGTTTTTTTTGTGACAAGCTATAGTTTTTATTTGTACCATTTTACAGTACATACGGCTTTTTTTGATCACTTTTGTTGCCTTTTTTTTTTGGGGGGGGGGGGGGGGGGGGGAATTATAATAAGTGCTTATTTTGTGTATATACACACATACATATATATGTATATATAAACACACACAGTTTTTGTGATGCCAGATAAATAATGTGCAATTTATTGTACAGGTTGTTGCAGCTATTATGATACCAGATGTGTTCCTGGCGGGTTTTCACCGCGTATTACACGTGCAATGGACGGCCACGTGATACATGGTGAATGGACTCAATGGACTTATTAACCCATTCACATGAGCATGTAGATACACACGAGAAAACAGTGCAGCATGCTCTAATTCTTGGCGTACAACGCAGCGTGAGGCTTATACTTTAGTATGGGCAGCATATGCAATGCTATCCACACACAATACATTGCATATGGGTGATTCATAGGCCACCCCACTATGAAAAAGACAAGAGTCACTGTGCATGAGATACGTGGTAATCCGCAGTACACTCGCTACTCATACATGGTTTTTGCCAACACCAGTAAAACACTGCGGCGATATCTACAGCATTTTACCGATACGCCCATAGACATGAGGCGAAAAAGGTCGTGGTTTTTTTTACCTAACCTTTTTACTCTTATTTAAAATTTATTTTTTAGTGTTCCTGGGGACTTGAACAAGAAAAGCTCTACTTCTGTACTGCAATGCAGTATTGTTCACAATAGCGATCGCAAGCAATGGGCCCTCTGCGATTACACAGATTGCGGCAAAAGGTTAAAAGCGGGGATTGATGTTCTCTTTGATCCCCACTGTTTCAGCGGGAACCTGGCCATCAATCATAACCAGCTCCTGCTGTGGAATGGCACAGGCTCACCTCTGAGCCCACGCCAACCACATGATGTACATTTATGTCCTGTTGCGTCAAGTACCTTCCGGCCAGGACGTAAGCATACAGCCTGTGGCATTAAGGGGTTAATAAGCTATTAATGAACAATCCCACAAAACCCTATTAAAGAGGATCTGTCAGCTTAAAAGGGGGGTTTTCATCAGGCTACTACTGATTACCTGTCCTGAGGATAGCTCATCAATAGTTGATCGGGGAAAGGTCCAGTGTTTGTGCTCCCCACTGATCAGTTGATCCTCCGGCCCGCTGTCAGTGTAGAGAGCTGGGAATGTAGTAGAAAGCATGATTCCCACCGATTTTGACAAGAGTGAAGCCTTCTATTACACTTCCAGCTCCTAGCCCATTGCAGATGTCTGGCTCGGCTGCACTGACAGCAGGATGGAGGTTCAATCTGATCGGCGGAGAACCTGAGCAGCGGAGCCCTACAAGCCAATCAACTGTTCCCAGAAAACCCCTTTAATATGCAAAACTGCTGTATACTTTCAGGGCTCCTAAAGGCCAAAAGGTTATGTAAACTGACTTCATTTTAAAGCAAATGACTTTCAGCATTTGCTCATTTTACATGGAGCAAGAAATCGTTCAAAGGACCCCAAATCACAGCATATGCAGATTCTCGGTTACCCATAGCACCTGGCACAGAAAAATAGGCTTTTGTAGAGGCCTGCAAGAAGATGCTGGGGATCTTGGTAATCTCTGCAGCAATAATTATGTAAAGCTTAACGAAAATACAAACAAGGTGCCTGGCTTTTAGGTGCACTACTTGCCCCCAGAGTTTCACTTTAACCCTTTCCAATCAATTTTTAAATTGAGAGTTTCCTAGGGAACTTGCTGTTTCTGCCACTATACAGCAGCACCATCTGCTGGCTAAAGCCAGTAACTACATGATGGGACTCATCAGAACAGCGGAGTGACCGACAGAATCGTGCAAGTAAACCCTGTCGGACGTCTTTAGTGATTTAAGTTGGAAGATGCCAGTCAGTGGATTGGAAAGGGTTAAAGTTACCGATTGTGAACGCTGTATCACTTCCATTTTCACTCAGAATGTCAAATTTTCCTAGTGTGATTGTCCTCTAACAGAAACCAAGTAATCTTGTAGTTATGATACTCATTATTTTTATTTATTTATTTTTTTTTACATACCCTTTCCACTTGCTTTTTTCATCTTTTTCCTATCTTTCTTTTTCAGCCTGTAGAGAGGAAAACAACATTAAAATGTTGGCAGCAGACTCCAAGGACGAAATTCAGAACATTTAGAGAAACACTCTTACACCTCGTTCACACTGCGCAAATTTCACACAGATTCCGTGTGCAGATTTGAAATCTGCGGCACTGGAGGCCGGGAGAGCAGCATGTCAGTTATTGATATGAAAACCACATGGTGTCTGTCGGGTAATACATGCAGGTGAGCCCCATTCAATAGGACTTCAGCTAGCGTGGCTATGGAGCTACACGCCAAGATCCACAGGTCAGGCTCAGACTCTTGCCACAAATTCTAGTACAGATACATGGCAGATTTCGCTGTCAGAAAAATCTACCGTGTGAACGTACGCTTACAGGCCACCTAGAAAAGGTTCTAGCAAGCCATACTAAGCATCCCCTGCTCCCAGATCATTAGTAGTCATGAGCCTTGAGTTAAAGACGTGCATAATCAGACAGGCTGTTTACTAGGCAGAAGCTATGGGTCTCACACAGGACTTAGCTAATCAGCTCAAGGTTAAATTGTCACTGTACGGTCAGATGGCAAAAAGCAGCCCAGCATCAGTCAAGACATGCCATGCCATTCTTCTGCATTATCAACCCCTCTATATGGATAGGCATGCTACACTGCTATATTGCATTGCAGTCTATTATATAAGAGATCAAAACGATCACATGGTTAAGTCCCTTAGGGGTCGTTCAGACGAGCGCTGTTTTCGCACACGATAGCCGTGAGAAAAGATTGTGGCTATAGTGCTGTAAAGATCACATGAACAGGCTACTTCAAACCACTTAAAGTAGCCTGTTCACACAATCTGAGGTGCATGCTTTCAAGGCTCCCATAGGAGCCTATGGAAAGCACATGTCCTATCTTTGGACGCACCTCGGAGCGGACATGCGAGTTTGCGCTCGCGTGTCCTATTTTTTTTTTTCTAGGTGCGCCGATTCAGTGCGCCTAACATTCTCTCATGTGAATGCTTCTATAGGCACCTATTGGCACGTTCTGTGCCCTGCAATTATATCTCCTGATTTCATCTTATTTTGTTCCATAATACAAAATTTTTTAAGGATTCTTTTTCCTTCTCCCTCTTAAGGGCTCGTTCAAACGAGCGATGTGCTCGTCTGAACGAGCCCTTAAGAGGGAGAAAAAAGAAAAAAAAAAAAAACCTTAAAAAAATAAATTTAGTAATATGGAAAAAAGATTAAATCAGGAGATATAATTGGTATCATTACAAGTGTATAGAACCATGGCATAAAACGAAAACGTTAAGCTTCCCGCACAGGTCTGTGTGTGTGTTTTTAATGAATCCCCATCCCAAGCAGAGAATAAGAGTTCAATAAGCCCAGAATAGTACCAATGAAAACTACTGTCCATCTCATAGTGCAAAAAAATAATCCCTCATAAAGCTTTGTCAATAGAAGAGATGTTATGGCTCCCAGAATTATTCTGCCTATTTGAGATGTAAGACTAGGCAGTGAAATTTAACAATGGTTTCACCACACGCACCATCTGTACCTCTGCAGAATTGCTTGCATGGAGATCGGGTGAATCGCCTGCAAGGAGCCTACTAGCTGCAGCATCTGGTACTACATAATAACTCTGAATTAATAGCAAAATGAACAGCTTCAAAAATCAAATCATTAGGAAGTCAGAAGAAATAAACATGAAGAATTACATAGGATTAGAGATAAGCGAGTATACTCGCTAAGGCACATTACTCGAGCAAGTAGTGCCTTAGCCGAGTATCTCCCCGCTCGTCTCTAAAGATTCGGGGGAGAGCGGGGAGGAACGGAGGGGAGATCTCTCTCTCCCGCTCTCCCCCCCGCAACTCACCTGTCACCGGCGCCGGCCCCCGAATCTTTAGAGACGATCGGGGAGATACTCGCTAAGGCACTACTCGCTCAAGTAATGTGCCTTAGCGAGTATACTTGCTCATCTCTACATAGGATGACACCACATTCTAGAGACTTGCCTAAAACACATTTACTTGAATTAAAACATCTATAACAAAATCAAATTCTTTCAAAGGAACCTGTCAGTGCTTGTAACCTAACAAACAGGCTACAGGGGCCAGTCTACTGATGAACAGTTCTCTCCAGAAAGAAGTTAGTTATTGTTCCATTTCCAAACAAACGCTTTTAGACCTTTTCCGCTCTGCATGCTAATGTCAGTCGTCCAGTCTGGGAGCGGGCCCTAACCGTCACTTCTGGCCAGAGCTTATTGCATAAACCCACCCAAATTGTCAGCAGAAGTACAGGTCACCCATGGATTGCTTTGAACTTTCACAAGTTTGCGGACCAATGTAAACGCAGAGTATGCATCCCTATTGTGGGTTGATTAATCATCCCCATCTGCACACACGCCAGCCAGGAACTTAATGGTGTGAAAGTTTAAGGAGCGCCGTGGATGATGTACACTACTGCAGCTGAGGTGGGCAGGTTAAGTAAAAAGCTCTGAGCAGAAGAGACGGTCTGAGCCCCCCACAAGACCAGACTACGGACATTTTTGACAAAAGAACTGTTTGTCCGTAGTCTGCTCCTGTAGGCTTAAAACCACTGACAGTTTCCCCTAAAATTTTGCATAACAGTTTAGACTTACCGTTTTAATCTTCGCTTTGCTGTTCTTTCCTCAGCTTGGATTTGGTTCTCCCTCAGTTTCCTTTGGAATTCTTCATCTAATCTTTGCTAACAAGAAAAGGACACAATTGGAGATCAGAGAATTCCTTGTACAGTTCATCTGTGTTCTACGATATAATCCAACATTTTGTTCTGCAGTTCTCTCACACGGTCCTAGCGGATTACATCAAATACTAGTGCCTGAGGTGTGATTTACTACTGTCTAGATAGAACCACAAATGAGCAAAGTGGTTTTTGATCTAAATTACAACCACCAGATCACAATAGGAGTCCGCTTACCTTATCAGACAAGCAATCCATAAATTCTTGTCTCTGGTACTCTCTACGACGAAGGTGTCGATAAACATGGAACTCGCCACTGCCAGCACCAGCACTGGATCCTGACAGATAAAATGAAAGAGCAGATATGCCATGTTGCTGTCATAGGCTTATACACGACACCCCATGATGGGGTATATGGCTTTTTTTTTTAGATTTTTGCTCCACAGTCATATTCTCAGATTGCACAATTACAAGCATTTTGACATGCGGTCAGACACGGACAACAGCATTCTGTGTAGAAAACATGGTTGTCGCAAACTGAAAGCAGACACACTGGGCCTACAAATACTGACTTATGATGCTGGGAATTTAGGATGATCCCCAGTAGTGACACTATCTGTGGTGTTGGTGCTGCCTGGTTCACTTTTTATGCAGAACAGAATTTTGTCACACAGCAACATTCTATTATTTCACATATATCAAAAGGCAAGATGCAGTGTTGCTGTGACAGGAGACACTATATAGCCCTGATTCAATGCCACATCTATACCACACTGCATGTCAGAAGTCAGGCAAAACAACAAAAACAATGTCCCACTTTTTTTTGCAGCTGCAAAACATTTGTCAAAAGTTATCAAAACTAATAAGATGGAAGAGGAGCAGTTGCCTATAAAAATCATTCAGGATTCGGCTCTCGTTCTCTAGAGCAGGGGTCCCCAACTGCAGTCCTCAGGGACCACCAACGGGTCATGTTTTCAGGATATCCTATAGTAAGAACACCTGTGGCAATGTATGAGGCACTGATGATAATTACATCACCTGTGCAACACTGAGGAAATCCTGAAAACATGACCTGTTGGCGGTCCCTGAGAACTGGAGTTGGGGGACACTGATCTAGAGGGCCTCTAAAAATTGTTAGAATTTGGTTGGATGCTATACGCATATATAAAAGGGATAGTTACCCATAACATCTCTGACAAACTCTGGGGCAGATCTTGGCGTCCATTCTTTTGGTTTTTCAGGTATGGGAGCGGGCTTATCCTGTAATAAATAGGGTTTATTCCAATTAGTTAGAGCAAAGAAAATCATATCATCTGGATGAATCACTAGTCCAGAAAAAAAACTATTTGGTTGTTCTGATCGATAGTGAGGATCCAAATATAATGAGCGCAGTGGGATTTAAAAGGGAACTGGTCATCAGCTACAAGCACCATAGACGGAGTTCTAGTGCTTATAGTTAAGTGATGTGGAGTCCGGGGAGCTTCTCTTCATACTTACCTGGTCCTCCATTCCTGCAGTGTCCCCCAGCACAGTCAGCATGAGAACAGCAAGCTTGACTCCTTTCAGAAGGCTGTGTGCACGCTGCCATAGAGATGAATGGGAATACGCACACACAGCCATCTGAAAAGAGCCGAGCTGGCTGAACATGCACTGACTGTCAGGGGACACTGCAGGAATGGGGGGCTGGGCGAGTATGAAGAGGCTGCAAAAAATAAGTTCTCTCACAGCCAAATCAATGAAAAAAATAAGTTATGGGGCAAAATAGGGCGACGGAAAACTTTTTTTTTTAGCAAAAATTAAGTTTCTTAAGTTCTTTACTTTTCAAGAGTAAGGAAACAAAAAAAAATCCTGCTCACCCACATAATACAGGTCACATGATTTTTACTGCAACGTCAACGCTTTAAAATCTAAACACCCCAAAAGAGGTGCAATTGCATTTTTCCCCATTGCACCCCATTTAGAAGCTTTTAAAAAAATTCTTCCAGTAGCGTTAAAAATAAATAAATACAACCCACCTCATAATAAAACAAGCCCTCATCAACAGGGATGGGGGGGGGGAAAGAGCAAAAAGATTTTAAAAAAATTGTGGTCTTGAAGGGGTTTTGTCATTAGGAAAAAAAACCCCAAAACAATACTTACCCTTTCCTCCCCTGTCAGTCTTCTTACCGCATTTTCGACTCGCCAATCTTCTCCTGTCTCCTGCAGTCCCCCAGGTCACCTCACCTCCAGCCGGCTGGATCCTCTTCTTCCTGTTATGTAGTGTCCATTCTCGGCAGTCTCCTTTTGGCAGGTCAGTGTACTTTACGTCACTGGTGAATGCCGGGCTATCGCTCACCGCGAGTGATCACATACCATTGTCGCGAGACAACGTGCATGTGCCATCTCGGCAATAGCCCGGCACTCCCTGCTAGGCAGAGAATGCTACGTTACTAGTGACATAGCATACACTGACCTGCCGGAAGGAGACTGCAGAGAATGGACACCAAATAAAGAACCGGCCGGCTGGAGGTGAGGTGACCCGGGGGACTGTAGGGGCCAGGAGAAGATGGGGGAGGAGGAGTAGAGAAGGATTATTTTACGGACAGAACCCCTTTAGGCATTGTTGTGCGTTTAATAATCCTGCCAAGATCAGATTTGCTGCCCTTCTTCTCATCCACAGGCCTTTCTCACACGAGCGTATGGTCATTGCACATTACGCATGCATTTTTCGCACACCCAACACATGATGCCAATACTTCATTGATTTCTATTGCGCCGCTCACACTTGCGTTTTTTTTTCACACGCGTATTACTCCTGCAAAAAAAAAGAAACCATGGCGTGCGCAATCTTGGCACGTAATACGCACACATACACGATGAAGATGGGCGGCGCGCAGAAAGTACACCTGTCACAACGTACTTGCGGCGTGCCACTATTTACAACCATCTGACATAACGCACATCCATATATATAGAATATCCATGCAGACATAAGACATGGTATATTAACGCAAAAGAAACCGGCATACAAGTCCTTGCTCTGAAGTGAGAGGAGGACTATCTGCCGGTCATCTACTTCTCTCTGTACGGAGGCCGGGTAGGGACATAGCCGCTCACCGGATTCCTCAGCAGCCGCTCCAGCTTCAGCCTTTGCTCATCGGTGGCATTTTTCGGGATAATCAGCGGCTGGGGCTCTTTTTTCGACCGGGCAGGTTTCACGGCTCCTGTCTCTGCTGCCATCATAGCACTTTACTTGTTTACATCGGCGCGAACTAATGACGTCATCAAGGCCGCGCCCCGAGACTCTGCTCCGCCTAACTTTATTAGAAACAGAACGCGAGCAAAAGCACAAACGGACTCCTAGTGACTGTGTGTGTAAAAGGTGGCCAGCTGGGTCACCGCCCAGTTCTGCTATGGCTACAGCCGGCATGATGGGTTGTGCTTCTACGTTGTGGCCTTTTCTGGTGTTCTGTCAGAAATTGCATTAGGCTAGGCCTATGGGGCAACCATGGCGACAATGATTGCCGTATCGCCAGCTACATCGCAGCTTAATGGGAGTGAATTTGGGCGCGTTGTGATTCTCATGTTGCTGTAAGCCGACAATCACAAAAAGAAGCCCAAACTTGCTAGAATTGGTTGCGGCAACTTGCGATTCGCAACACATCAGTATTCACTTACGTTATTTCGTGGTGTAGTATGGCCATACTGCGATCGGTGCCGTTCACGGACAAAGTCGCTGCGCAGTCTTAGGCTCATTAACACGGGCATATGCCATTTCGGGCCGTGAAATACGCACCATTTTCACGGACCAAAAGTGCAGGTATTTACTGCGGATTTAATCCTTCTTGCTTTTTTTTCTTTGCGTGCGTATTCAGTGCGCAAAAGAAACGCAAAAAGCCTCCTTAGATTTCTCCTGCCTAAATACGCAATGAATACACAAGTGCCATACGTATTCATGGCCTAATTAAGCAGAACCATTGACTTTAATGATACATTTCAGTCCATAACCCAGACCAAAATAAGACGTTGCGCTTTTTTCACTATGGAAAACGCAGGTCTGAATACCCTGGGGCAATCAATGGGGTTCTTGTTGTCCGTATTACGCATGTCATATAGAGCGCAAATACGCCGGTGTAAATGAGCTCCTAAAGCGCTGTAGATGGATGTACACATGCAATAGCTGCTGCTATCGTTGGCCAAGCCCAGGGAATTCGGTGGGTTCAGTTCATATCGCTGTCTGCCCCATTCACAGGCAATGTCAACTATTCCATCAGATTTGATGGGAGGAATAGCGCTGTATGACAATGCAGATGTGAACAGAACCCTAAGGGCTAATGCCCACAGACGGATTTATGCCGCGTTCCCGGTGGCATAAATCCGCAGCAGAATAACGCAGCTATTAGGTTTTAATGAACCTAAGTCCTCACATGCAGGATTCTGCTGCGGATTTACGACGTGGAAAAAAAAAATTGTGGCATGTTCTATTTTACCGTTTTTTTCCTGGCAAGAAGACTCCATTAATATAGTATTAATGGAGACCATAGAAAAACGCATGTTTTTCCGCGATCGCCAGCAGGGTTTTTTTTTTGTTTATGCACACAGGATTCCCGTGGCGTAAAACCGCGGGCGTATCCTGCTCCGTCCGTGGGCATGAGCCCTAAGGCCTCATGTCCACGGGGAAAATCAGATCCGCTGTGGATTTGTAATGCGGATTTGGGCTGCGGATGCAGTGCGGATGAGCTTAAAATTGTATTTTATTGCATGCAGGTGACATGCGGATGCATTTTTTTTCATGCGCGTATGTACGCGGATGCAATTTTTACGCTGGAGGTGTTTTGCCCACTTTACCCTATCTCCTAGTACTTTCTCCACCTCCCAGCCTTGAAATCCGCAGCGGATCTCCAGCACCCATTTAATTCAGATTTAATATTCACAGCGGATCTCCCGCACCCATAGAGATCAATGGGGGCCATCCGGAGCATGATCCGCACTTAAATGGAGCATGGCTTGGTTTTTTTCATGCACCGTAAATTTTAAAATCACTTTTAAATACTATCCGCGGGTATTTATCTACCCATGGGTGTCCAATGCATCCCTATGGGGCACGGATCCGCGTGCGGGAAAAACGCTGCAGATTTTAAATAACAATTATCTAGTGGACATGAGCCCTAAGGGGTTGTCTAGTTGTAATCAGTACAGGAAAAATCAACAATGAAGAAATGAAAGCAATTTAAGACTTCATATTCTTCGGATCGAAAATTGACCAAAATGGAGAATCAGGACCCAAAATAAAATGACGAATTGCACTAGGTTATGGCGCAATGTTAATTAGGGATAAGATCAGGAAAAACAAAGACATGAGCATTGCAACAAAACGCAGAGTCAAGGCAATCATCTTCCCAATTGTAACGGCTTCAAACGGACAATTAAAGAAAACAGACCAGAGGAATATTGATGCCTCTTCTCTCCACCCCTCCGGCTGATTGCAATGGGAGGGGGTGGGCCAACAATATAAGGGCTTATTCACACGGGCGTATATCGGCTGGGGTTTCACGCCCCGGCCAATATACGCTGCCCCTCTGACGCATTGGATTAGAATGCATCAGTGCACAGGGGTGAATCTCCGCAGCGTAAAAGCACCCGGCCGGGCGCATGCATGGCTGCTGCGGCAGCTACATTGACTCCTATGGGAGCCAATGACAGCTGCAGGAGAAGGGAGGTGGGAGGGAGTTTAGCAGCGTGACTGCTAAATATCGCCCCCTTCTCTTCTCCGCCCCTTGCTGCCTTTTGTAATGGGAGTGGAGCTAAGCCCCGCCCCTTCCATTGCAAACAGTGGCAAGGGGCGGGAGCTCAGCATGCTAACTCCAGCCCTGTTTCCTCCTCTTGCAGAGAGATCAAAAGGGAGAGGGAAGACAACTAAGCTGTCTCCCTCCGCCCGACGGCATATACACCACCCTGTGCATCACACGGTAGCATATAGCGGCCGGCCGATATACGCTCGTGTCAATAAGCCCTAAGGTTGTATATGCCAGCGTTATGACCGTTGTAAGGAACCGTTGGTGTAGGATTCATTCAATAGAAGGCTTTCTACATAAATGTGTTAGCTCTGATCTTAGTTATTTTGATGTCACACAGTTAGTACGGCGCATTTACAATGTTCATACTTGGCTTGTTCACATTTTCTTAATTTTTTTCAACACCTTATATGGTCAATTTGATATTAAACTGTAATCCGATCCTTTAACCCCTTGAGTGGCGGGTTTCCTACCACCCTGTCGTGCCCACCAGGGCAGGTTTTTTAAAATGGTCTAATCATTGAATTTCAACTAATTTTGCAGTTGCGTCTCAAGAGCCATAACTTTTTCATTTTTCCATTGACATGGCCATATGAGGGCTTGTTTTTTGCGGGACAAGTTGTGATTTTTTAAACGGGGGGGAGGAAAAAAAGAAATGGGGAAAAAAAGAAAAAAAGGGGCCATGTCATTAAGGGGTTAAATAATGCATTAACTTCCTTCTCTGGGTCATTACGACGCATGGATACCACATGTGTGATTGTATTTTTGATTTTTTTTACAAAGTAAAGGGAGACAAGTGTTTTTATTATTTTTTTTATAATTTTTAAACTTTTTTTTTTTGTCCCTTTAGGGGACTTCCACAGGGACCCATCAGGACCCCTGATCACATTCCGGGGGTCCGATGGTGACAGCCCTTTACATGCTGCAGTCACATAGACTGCAGCATGTAAGGGGTTAACACAGCAGAGATCAGAGGTTTTCTCTGATCTCTGCTGTAAGAGCTAGTACCTAGCTGTCCTCTGACAGCCAAGCACCAAGCTCTCCCTGCCACAGAGACCATCGGCTTGCTTCTGACAAGCCGATGGTCTCTATGGCAACCTGTAAACAAAGCAGGAGATTGCAGACATATCGGCAATATCTTTTGCTGGTTTTTCAAAGCCCTTGCTTTGTTCTCTGTGGGTCTGTGCAGGCAGAGCACACTGTCACAGCTTGTGGCATTGTGCTCTGCAGCTCCCATAGTGATACATAGCCCGGAAATCTTCCGGGCTATGTTGCTATGAGCAGTGGAGCTCGTCCCGGAAATTTTCCGGGCGTGCCACTCAAGGGGTTAATAAGAGTAAAGGTTCGGCTCCATGCAAGACTTGCAAGAGCCTTTAAAAATTTCCATTGTGTAAGAACATTGCTATAAACCTACGGCCCAGAATGTAACATTGCCTTCTGTTATACAATCAATGTGAAGTTGGTAGATGGTCTTAAATAGTTGATGAACATGTGCAGCAGGGGCCTCTTATTGAAGTGACTGAAATGCAGCGTATAGTCAAAAAGCCGGATCCAACGCTATATCTTATCACCAGTATCCTATATTGAAATAACAATAGTGTACTTGAATAGGAAGGCATGGATGAGCTACACAATGCTATGGGGCACGGGCTCCTCTGAGCCCCGGAACATGGATTTTAATTTTGTGTTGTGGCCCGTGTAAGAGATAGAGAGGAAAACACAATTACAAAGTTGAAGAGTAGCATGCGAGCTGAAATCCTATTGCTGCTTCTCTCTAAGTCCCGTGGAACCGCTGCTATGCTTGACGCACGGCCTATGCGAAAGTGTACTTGAAGGAGGCCAAATGCAGATTCAGGTACCATTCCGCGTTGGGCCTCCTTCGAGTACGCTTTCCCATAGGCTATACTACCAGAACTTACATTTCCTTACTTCAGTCATAGCAGCGTTCCCACAGCACTTAGGCTGGGTTCACACAGGGCGGATTTGCTGCGGTTTCGCCGCATAAGAACTGCTTCTGCGGCAAAACTGCTTCAAAGGTTAATTTTGGCTTGCGGATTTTCTTGCGAAAAAATCCCCAAGCGTTTTTTTCCGCTTTTTTACTTTTTGCAGCGTATTTTGGTGCGGATTTTGCTGCGTCTATAGAGGTCTATGGACAAAAAAGCGCTGCGGAAAAGACAGAAGAATGGACATGCTGCGTCTTGAAAAACCGCGCCGCAGTTGCATTTCCGCACTGCGGCTGTGCAGAAAAAAATCTGTCCTGTAAGAACAGCTTTTTGCCCAAACACATTTGTGCTGCACTGCACTGCAAATGCAGCGGTTTTGCCGCATTGCGCATATGCAACGTCAAACCGCGGCAGAACCGCAGCAAATCCACCCTGAACCCAGCCTTAGAGAGACAAAAATTGAAATCCATGTCCCGGGGTTCCCAAGAGCCCCTACACCATACCATCGTGTAGCGCATCCATGCCTTCCTATTAAAGTACGCTATTGTTACTTCAGTATATAGGACACCAGTACTGAGATAAATGAATGGATCCGTCTTTTTGCCTGCGCCCTGTACAGCAGTAAACAGAGTTTGTGAATGCAAGTTTAGGCGCTCCGCATTTTCATCTGAACTCATTGTAGTAGTTGCAGTGTTATATAAACTCAATAAAGTCAGAAGACTTAAGCATCTTTTATTAACGACTCTTAAAGGAACGTACACTAAAGGAAAGGAAACATAGAAATATTCATTACATTACCAAAAACCTCTATTCCTTACATGTGTGTATTTTGGCAGTTTTTAAATTAAGTAACAATTATACAACAACACAAATGTTTACACTTGGTCTACATGTTTACAGGGCTTTCTAAAAATAAGACATTTACAAGAATCGTTGACCGTTTTTATTGTGAAAACAGAATGTATGTCAAACGAAAGGTGCCTTTCTTCTCTTGAATATGAAAAAAATCACGCCAATTCAGAGAACTAAACCCAAAGTAAAAGGAGAAGTCCACTGTTGTGAACCATCCATTGTAATACCTGCTCAACCAAACCTCCACGAATCCGGTGCTATCTTGTACCACACACAATTTAACTCTGCTTCCAGTCTGCAAAATAATCAATTTCTGGGTTCCGCAGGCTATGGTCTTCTTAACCCTTTGCAATCCAATTTTGGATTCAGGTTTTCCTAGGGGGCTTTCTCTTTCTGCCATTATACAATGGCGCCACCTGCTGGCTAGAACCAGTACTACTGCGGTACAGGACATGTTGGAGAAGCCCCGAACAACAGAGCGGCCAGTAATATACAGTAAGAATACCCTGCCGGACGTCTTCCGACATCGCAGCTGTACAGCCTTCAATCAGAATGTCTGAAGACGTCAGGCGGTGAATTGGAAAGGGTTAAAGGTGACCACATATGGATGGAGATCACTACAAGCCCCAGCTTTCAGAAAAGGAAAATTTGTAATATATTGAAAACTGTATTTTCTCATAGAAAAGGGCCATAACTCACCGCAGGATTCAGAGGACAGGAAGATGTCGCTAACAGCCTATGTCAGCTGGACTTCATTATAATTGTGGCTGGCTTTAAGTTGTGAACAAGCCCACAGTTCAGTTCTTCTAAACCAGGGGTCCCCAACTCCAGTCCTCAGGGACCACCAACAGGTCATGTTTTCAGGATATCCTATAGTAAGAACACCTGTGGCAATGTCTGAGGAACCGACAGTAATTACATCACCTGTGCAATACTGAGGAAATCCTGAAAACATGACCTGTTGGCGGTCCCTGAGGACTGGAGTTGAGGAACACCGGTCTAAAGCAGTGTTTCAGTCCTCCAGTAACCCCAAAAGGCCTTTCACACAGGCAGAATTAGCCTGCAAGATGCACTGTAAGCCATGGTAAATTTCACACCAAAATATGAAGGATATCTGTGGATTTTGATGCAGAATTGAAAATAAATTCTGCATCAAAATTTACAGTCAGACCTGTGGATTTCGTTGCGGCATTCTGTCTCTCTGCATCTTGCGGTGCATCCTGCTGCAATTATTCCACCCATGTGAGAGCACCCCGACAGGTCATGTTTTCAGGATTACCTTAGCATTATACAAATGATGTACCTATTGTCAGTACCTCAGAAAGTGTAGGATATCCTCAAATCCTGACCTGTTGGGGATGCTTGAGGATTGGAGTTGAGAAACACTGTTCTAAATGGGGAAATTTGGATACAGGTCTGCTGCAGTACCCTGCAAAGCAAGCAGGCAATAAGCACCGCTGTGCAGGCAAAATAGTGAAGGGGGTGCAGTTTCTTCATTCTCAGGTTTGGCGAGAGTCCCAAAGGTTGGACCTACATCAATCATAAAAGGATGACATGAGCTAGCGAATTGCTATCACTTTATGAAATGAGAACAAAAACCTTTTTAGGACAAAACAGAGGTCCCGTGACTCCCATTTGTCACTTATCTACTGTAGTACTTCCCATTTGGTTAAATGGAGAGTCTATGGGAGTTACAGAAAGAGACGTGGATGTGAGGGTGGGCCAGTACCCATCAGTCAATTATGGCATATTCCGAGGAAATGCCATATTGTTTAAGATGGGAATATACCGTTATTGACCCCCAACTACATAATCATCAGCATTAGTTTAAGATGGATGTTTTTAGAATTACAATTATTGTACTTATTTGAAGAGCATCTTCACTCATACTACCAATGAAGTTCAAATTGGACCATTGGACGAACATTTGCATTTAAAGAGTTTTCCCGCTATGGACAAATAGTTTTTTGACTCTGAAATGATGAAATGCTCATGTGGTGAGCCACTGCCAAGGCCCTTGGTGCTCAGCAGTAACTTGTGGAAAAACCTCAGTTAGGCCTCGTTCACACGAGCGTATTTTTGCGCAGAATAGGAGCGTGAAAGGATAGCAGATAACTGCATGAAAAATAGCGCGAACGGGTGATTTCCAGCTATCAAGTGCCGAGCTTAATTGGCGGTTAAATTGCCCGTTCACACGCTCCCGCATGTTGCAGAAAAATGCGCTGCTGTTTGGAATTCCCTTGGGCCGGTAGAAATCCTCCTAATGACTTCTAATGCCTAAACTACAGACACCGGTCTTCTTTTCTGAGCGTGGTTCATAGCCAAACTCCCTCTTCCTCCCTTTCTATCTTGCTCCCATAAGAGTCTATGGAAACTTCAGCGCAGCACGCAACTAAGATAGGTCAGGTCCTATCTAGAGATGAGTGAGTATACTCGCTAAAGGCAATTGCTCAAGCGAGCATTGCCTTTAGCGAGTATCTCTCCCGCTCGAGACTGCAGGTTCGGGTGCCGGCGCGGGGGAGCGGTGAGTAGCGGCTGTCAGCAGGAGGGAGCGGGGGGGGGAGAGAGAGATCTCCCCTCCGTTCCGCCCCACTCTCCCCCGCAGCTCCGTGCCCGCTGCCGGCACCCGAACCTGCAGTCTCGAGCGGGGAGATACTCGCTAAAGGCAATGCTTGCTCGAGCAATTGCCTTTAGCGAGTATACTCGCTCATCTATAGTCCTATCTTTTCTCGCAGCACGGACCTTAGATGCGAGCATTGTAGCCGCGCATGTCCTATTTTTGGAAGGTGCAAACTTTTTTTTGCGCGTCCAAAATTCCCTCATCTGAACCCCTTCATAGGAAACCATTGGTTCTATTAGACCCAATCTTTTCATATGCCTCTTCTGCGCTAAAATCACGCTCGTGTGAATGAGGCCTTACGGTGGCCATACTTCTCCAGCTGTTTGGCTAACAGCTATTCCTTCTGAATTCTCCCAATACACATCCACACTTGGCTTAGTGAAATATTATATACTACAGCCAAACTGGGAACGTTAATGTGGTCAAGGACTCAACGTTAATTCATGAATCACTATTTGTGAGTAATAGTTAAATGTTACCATATCAACTGAACCATATTTATACATAACCAGGGAACCCTTGTAAGAACCAGTGGCCGCAGGAGCCAACATACCGTTAAAAAATGTTTGGCTTCTTTCTTATAACCTCTTTAATGCAGATCATATTACTAAAACATTACCTGTTTCAGCAGTATGTCTACTAAATCCATTTCCCATAGGCGCACATAAAGCTACGTTCCTGACTAGTCTTCACTGCTCGGTTTTGTTGACTTCCAAACAGGGACAACGTTGAATCCTGTGAACTAAAAAACTGGAAATTGTCCTTTCATGCTCCTATCTGATTTGGAACATTTGTATAATGACTGTCAATATGACATAAGATGGTCAATAATAAATGCATTAAATAGACAAAAAGTATTAGATAAGCAACATAAATAGTAAATACCTACCACGCTCGCTAACAACAGGGCAAGGACTAAAGAACCTTAAAATGATATCTGCCCAATAACCCCTAACCCGTATAGACCTGCAATTAACGCTGCTGGTGCTTGTTTGGCTAAGGCTGGAGATACAAGGAGATTTGTGCCATTTGGTGAACAGCTACATAGCACTATGTGACTGGTAACATGATGAAACTAGCATGACGTATGACTGGTCCGATTTTCATAGCAGAAGGGTGTGATTTTCCCCTATAAAAGAAAGCAAACAATCTTCATCATCTTCTAGGGGGGGGGGGGGGGGGGGGACAATGGCCAAGGAAGTCAAAGCAAGTTGTGCCTGAATTGAATGCAAGTTGTGATCACACACGATGCTGTCACCAAAGTAACAATTGGGTATGTCTATATTTTACTAGACCATGCAGGAATGAATTGTGCTGAACTGCGCACCTTTGTGCTTCTGCTACAGGAAGAGAGGAACGCTGGACAGATCTAGAGGTTTCGGGTCATTTTGTACAAAACAATGGGCAAATCCCATAGTGGGAACAAGGGTCTCCAAAATAAGTGAGGCAACTGCGGATGGTCTTTGACTTTAATATTATATTCCCAAACTTGTAGGTTAAGACAACCATATTTTAGCCATTATCATAATGACTGGAAATATATCGGAGCACAATTTTTAAACATGGCCTGAATGGTTGGCTTTTCTCTATGTAGAAGATATTGGTTTGGCTCATTTCCTTAGGCCTAAGGCACACAAGTGTATTTTCAGTCATTTGCTGTCCGAGTCGACAGCTAACTAGGCTCTGACAGTACTCAGACCCATAGTAGTTAGTGTACCAACTCACATTATCAGTTTTTCATATGGACCCACAGATCACATGAAAAAAAAAACACTGTATGCACTTTTCTCATCCAATCAGTGGATGAGACCCCCTTGTCAAGTCAATGGGAATGCAAAAAATAGGCAGCACCATACTGTCTGTCTGCTGCCAGTGTTTCATGAGTCCATTGTTAAAGAATGAAGAAAAAAATAATTGGGCCCATTTTTTGGGGGCCATTAAAAATGGATGACATACTGAAGTCAATAAGAGGACACACAGACTGCATACGGATGGCATAAAGAACTGCTTACAGATGAAAAAACATCCAATTTTTTTTGGATGCAACATGGACAAGCTCTTATAGGCTTGTGTGCCTTTGGCCTTAGTCAGGTTGCAATGCCTGTTAATGGGTCAGAGTGTGACTTTGTTAACTTCCAATAGGGGGCAATAGAAAGACACGTTTGTCTTCTTTCTGGAAGTAAGAGTTTATTTGCCTACCTTTCCCAGGGAAGCATTGCATGGCCTATAAGACTCCTTATGTGTACTTCATGCGCTCCACAAGAAGAAACAGTATTCCCCGCAGAGAAACAGGACCCGAATATGATAACCTGCTGTCTTGTAATGCGGTGTACCTACACTCCATTTTAATAGTGTTTACTATTTTATATAATATTTGGAAATAGACATTTAGAATTATATCATTTTCAGGAACATATTAGTCTTCTGCTCACACCCTGTCAAAAATAGCAGTCAGTATACAAATAGATAGCCCTATAATCTCTGAGGATGTGTTTAGCTGGGATATGTAGGGGGAGTGAAGAAAGATCATTTCTTAGTATAGGATTCTTTTTTTCAACAGAAATAGCGCCACTTCTGTCTGTGGGCGGTATTGAGGTCAAGCCAATGAGGATGAGCTGCAATATGGCCTTTGGACAAGAATGCTGCCGTTTCTAGGGAAAAAGTACCTATTTTCCTAATCGCACACACTCCCCTTTAATTCAACTTAAATTTACATTCCTAATGCAGTGTGAAAAAGTAATGGCTACAAGCTAGTACTAACTCATGAGCTTTAAGGAGATGCCCACCTTCCATAAGAAGACTGCAGTTACATTAAAGGGGTGTTCCCATCTCCACCTTTCATAGCCGAGATGGAAAACCAGTGCCATGGCTACCAGCCACCCGGCCAAAGCCTACATACAAAGCCAAGAGTTTAGCACTGCGTCGTTTCCGTAGCTCTCATTGAAGTGAATGGGAGCTATGGAAACAGCGTAGCACAGCATGTTACATTGTTTCCATAACACTACAGGTTATGGAAACAGTATTGCACTCTGTGCTACATCGTTTCCGGAGCTCCCATTCACTTTAATAAAATTATGGAAAAATGCACAGCGCTAAGGGCTCTCTCTGCTCTTTCCGATACATGGTCGGAACAGAGCTTCCGCGTTTTCCCATCTCGGCCATGACACACCAAAACGGGAATATCCCTTTAAATTTATCCGAAAATCTGTAGCCATTTTTGATTACAACTAGGCTTCAGAGAGCTGAAACAGGGGATCAGTAGCGGCCCTCATATGTGGATTTCATAGCGTGAGGTACTCACATTTCTGCCAATACAGTTTGAATACTGTTATTGGTTTGGCTTCTTATAACGTCGAATGGCTTACTAATAATTCTCAGCAATATCACTTAAATTAGAAATGTGGAAAACGATTAGTGCTGCAATTTAAAAACTGTATTTTTTCAGTAAAAAGAATATTGATTCTCGACAGCCCTTGTCCTACTCCGAGACCCATCACTTTCATGGTAGTCTTCTGTGCTCCCATTGGATGATTCTAGCAAAAGCTCTGCACTGTTGCTTCGGCTTCTGGTGCCAAGAGTCCCTTCCACTCTGTGATATGCTGGGTGTGTAGTGGAAGATGAGTTTTCTGGAGGAGTTACGGGCTGGATGCTCGTTCCACCAGAAGTAGAGAAGTAGTGTTGGGATTGGGTCTCAGTCCTGCAGCTTTGTTGCTGGAAACTAACACCAGAGGGTCCAGGTTCTTAAAAAAAATAAAGAAATGGATCAAAAGATTTATACACTAATCAAAGGAGGACAATGACTATTATATATATATATATATATATATATATATATATATATATATATATATATATATATATATATGTATTAGATGAAATTTTATTACAGCAGAAATCCAGGTAATTCCAAAGGGTTCACTTACTTTTCTTTGCAATTGTATAGTATGATGAATACAATAGGACAGCTACTAGAAGAGGACCTATTGTATTCATCATACTATACATAGTGGGAGATCTGGACAACTTTGCCCACGGTTTTTGTTTGGAATAGGTGCTCTTAACCCTTTGCAATCCAATTTTGGATTCAGAGTTTCCTAGGGGTTTTTCGCTTTCTGCCATTATACAATGGCGCCATCTGCTAGCTAGAGCCAGTTCTGTGGTATGGGACATGCTGGAGAAGCCCCCGACAACAGAGCGGATAGTAATATACAGTAAGAATACCCTGCTGGACGTCTTCCGACATCGGAAACTGTACAGCCTTTAATCAGAATGTCTTTAGACGTCAGACAGTGGATTGGAAAGGGTTAATAAAATATCGTCTGATTGTTATCTAAGTCACAATTATAGTCAAAGAATCTAGCTAATCACATACAAACATTTGTAGTGTTTGTCTTATATGGAGCACATTGGGGAAACATTCACAGAGAGGAAAGAAAAAGTAAGTGAGCCCTTGACTATAGATTCCCTTTTAGCAACAATCATCTTCACCAAAGTTTCCAAAGTTGCTAAAACTTTTTGGACGAAGTTCAGGAAGTGCTTGTATCATCCCTCCCTGCAAATGTGTTTCACTTCATATACATTTCTGGAATGCTTTGTGTGCACAGCCCTCTTCGGGTCATGCCACAGCATCTCTGTATGGTGAAGGTCAGAACTCTGACTGGGCCATCCTAAAACAAATCTTTTTCAACCATTCTTTAGTTGATTCAGGGTCCTTTTAAACAGAACGATTGTCAGGAGTGCTGATCACTCAGTGAATGGAGGTGGAGCGGATCGGAGATCTTTCTGGCTGCCCACCTTCATTCACAGTAAACAGGCAGCCATTCACAGATGAATGACTGCCTGTTTACATAGGCTGATTGTCGTTTGTTTTTTATACCTGCCTAAACTGAACAATGAACAATTTACCGTTGATCGTTCAGTCACTGGCAGCATTTACACTGAATGACTGTTCAGAATTTGGCGATCTAGCGAGAATCTGAAGATAACTGTTCTGTGTAAAAGGGGTTTTCTACCCAACATCTCATCAGCTTGACTTCATGGACTGCTGCCCTTAATATGCTCTCAAAAAAGGTTTTGCTATATATTAGAATTCACTGTTCCCTCAATGATCGCAAGGTGCCCAAGCACTGAGGTAGCAAAGCACCCCCAAACCATGATGCTACTTCCACCAAGCTTCACAGTTGGGATGAGGTTTTAGTGTGTCCTTTTTTTCTCCACAAATAGTTTTGTATATTTGTGCCAAAAAGTTCCACTTTTGTCCAATTTGTCCATAGATTTTCCCAAAAGCATTATGGAAAATTCGGGCTCTCTCAGACAAGTTTGAGACGGACTGCGACGTTCTTTTCTAAATCAGCATCTCTCTTTGTGGTGTCCTTCTATGAACACCATTCTTGTTCACTTTTCTTCTAATGCTGGACACATGAACAGAGGTTTCTGCAGTTTTCAGAGCCTTCTGTAGGTCATTTTCTGTTACCCTTTGGTTTTTTTCACCCCTTTCTGGATTGTCTGTTCTGATCTAAGAGTGCTCTTAACATGATGTCCACTGCTTGGGAGAATAGCAAGGGTCCTGAATTTTCTCCATTGGTAAATAATCTGGCATTGATTCACATACACCCAGATCTTTAGCAATGTTTTATAGCCTTTTCCAGATTCATGGGTCTCACTCTCTATAATATATCTTCTGTGGCCTTCAGAAAGTTGCTTGCATCAAGGCAATGTTCACACTAACCAACCTCTCTTGAGAAGAACAGATTTGTCAGTAACCTGGCTCTGTCTGCCTTTATTTAATGGGCAAAGTACCTGCGAAACTCACACATCTAATCTCCTTAAGTGAAACATGTTTTGTCAATTGGCCTTTGAAGCCCTAATTAAAAAAGGGATTCACATACTTTTTCTCCTGCATTGTGGATTGTTACTCAATGTACTCAATAAACAATACCACTGTTTGTGTGTTATTACTTTGGTTAGATTGTGTTTGTCTATAGTTATGATTTAGATAACAATCAGACCACATTTATTAGTGATCATTGCAGAAATCCAGGTAATTTTGGGTTCACTTATTTTTTTTGTAACTGTATATGAAGCCATATATGTATACCTGTATATGATTCTTTAGTAAGTGATATTAAATGATCATTTTCCTCTAGAAGGAATAAAACTATACTGTTCTCATCAACAAGGTGACAAGCTTCTGCAATAATCAATAGATGTATTCTTTGTAACTTGTCTTTGAAGGAAGAGAACTATAACTTTAAAGGGAATGTCCAATTGTAAACTATTTATGCCCTCTCCTAAGGAGAGGTCATCAATAGTAGAATGGCACGGGTCGGTCACCCAAGAACCCGCCCGAATAGCTGTTTGCTGAGGCCAGCACAGTCAAAGACACCTTACTGCCCCCAAAACAGAAGAGAAAACAGAGTAGCTCTCCTGTTATAGTAGTCACCCTGCTATGGTTGAGCAGAGCAGTCATCATATAGGAGCGCCCATGCCAGATCACTCTTCTGGGTAATAATAATCTTTATTTGTATAGCGCCAGCCATTACATACAATATTTAACTGATGCACGGCTTGAACAATAAGAGTGAGGGCTCACAAGAGCTCACAGACTATAAGCAAGTATACACATAGGATACTACACATATATACACTAAGAAAGAAAAAAATCAAGCACCAAGAAGTTGTCGGAATCGATTGAAACTTTATATGTGTGATTGTAATGTTAATATAAGTATGTGATAACAATATCAGAACAAAAGGATCATTTATTGCATAAAACTGAACACTGGAAGGGAGGCTCTAGTACCCTGTTGTACCTCCTCTAGCTTGGATGCAAGATGTGATACGAGCGGGCATGGAGGCTCTAGTACCCTGTTGTACCCCCTCTAGCTTGGATACAAGATGTGATACGGGCAGACATAGAGGCCCTAGTACCCTGTTGTACCTCCTCTAGCTTGGATACAAGATGTGATACAAGTGGGCATGGAGGCTCTAGTACCCTGTTGTACCTCCTCTAGCTTGGATACAAGATGTGATACAAGTGGGCATGGAGGCTCTAGTACTCTGTTGTACCGCCTCTAGCTTGGATATAAGATGTGATACGGGTGAGCATGGAGGCTCTAGTACCCTGTTGTACCTCCTCTAGCTTGGATGCAAGATGTGATACGAGCGGGCATGGAGGCTCTAGTACCCTGTTGTACCTCTTCTAGCTTGGATGCAAGATGTGATACGAGCGGGCATGGAGGCTCTAGTACCCTGTTGTACCCCCTCTAGCTTGGATACAAGATGTGATACGGGCAGACATAGAGGCCCTAGTACCCTGTTGTACCTCCTCTAGCTTGGATACAAGATGTGATACAAGTGGGCATGGAGGCTCTAGTACCCTGTTGTACCTCCTCTAGCTTGGATACAAGATGTGATACAAGTGGGCATGGAGGCTCTAGTACTCTGTTGTACCGCCTCTAGCTTGGATATAAGATGTGATACGGGTGAGCATGGAGGCTCTAGTACCCTGTTGTACCGCCTCTAGCTTGGATATAAGATGTGATACGGGCAGGCATGGAGGCTCTAGTACCCTCTTGTACCGTTTCTAGCTTGGATGTAAGATGTGATACAGGTGGGCATGGAGACTCTTGTACCCTGTTGGCCTGCCTCTGGCTTGGATGTAAGATGTGTTACGGACATGGAGGCATACAGGTTCCACATGTTATCTTGCGGCATATTGGTCCACATTTGCTGTAACTGAGTGTCTACACAAGCAGATAAAGAGGTCCACTACACACAAGTAGCCTCAGAGAGTCTTTTTACAGGCCATGGGTGTAACCACTTTCAGGGCCTCAGGTGACAAGACCGCTCATCTAATCACAGCCCAACTCTAATAATTTGCCCATCTGCCTGAGATGTAACTGCATGCCGAGTTTTGCAGCAAAACGACAACTCCTTCTAGGTGATGGGCTTTAGAGTGTACATAAAGCTGTGTGAGTCTATCATCAGTCATGTTCGTGAATAAGTAGAAAAGAGGTGCAATGGGGTGTAGGGGGATGCAGTGAAAGAAGGGGGTCTGGTTTCCAAGGGGGAGTCTATAAGCAGGGTAAATGGAGTCGAGTTTTGATTAGGGAATATGATAAACCTCCCTAAAAACATGTGTTTTTTTTCGGGCACGCTTAAAGCTGTGGGAGTTGGGGATTAACCTGATTGCCTGAGGTAGCGCATTCCAGAAAACTGGTGCAGCTTGTGTAAAATCTTAGAGGCAGGAGTGGAAGTTCTGGATTAAAGAGGAATTTAGTCTAAGGTGATTAGTGGTGAGGAGAGAATGGGTAGGGTGGTAGGCCGAGATGAGGGAGGAGATATAGGAGGTGCAGCACTGTGGAGAGCTTTACGGATGAGAGTGAGGAGTTTAAATTGTATTCTATATTTGACGAATAAGGCTCCTGAATCTTAGAAACTTGCCTACCCCTGAGGGTGGCACATTAGGCATATGTGAGATGCATGTTGCCCACAGGTTCTTACTTTGGTATCTCCAGTCGATAAACTCCATACCAAATAAGATGCCATAAGGGAGGGCAGAAATGCAAAAATGATGTATAATAGTTAAACAACGCACGTACAGATAGTTCTTTTTTGTTTGGGACCTGACGCAGCCCCCAAAATGAAAACCACCATGAATAGCTAAGACCAAGTAAGTATAACGTTAGAGGTAGACTGTGCAACTTTCCTTGGGGCAAAAGTGGTGTTTTCAGTTTTTTTCTGGAGGGACAAGTTAAGTAAGAGATCAAGTGTGAAGCAAAACTTACCAGATGATGTGTTCTGTGCAACAACATAACTGCGCAGAGTGATGTCAGCTGAGCCACCAGATTCTAGAGGTATTGGATGGGAGTGAAAGTGTTTCAGCATATCAAATATGGTCTGGAACCACAGATGCTGTACGTGACACTGACCATTCTCATTCAGAGACAATCGCAGGTGCTGAGAAAAAAAAGTGAGAAGAGTTAAAACATCTCAATTAAAAATTCAACAGCTTTTTAACATTTTTAGTAATGTAAGAAAATCATTGTTCCCATAATCGAATGTGTACAGGAGCCACCAGTCTCACCCCATGCAGAGACCTGAGGGAAAAAGGATTGCCCATGTTCGGTCAACAGCTATCTCCCCAGACTCCAGCATAAACACGATTGCTCAGCGCAGTAGATTAAAGTGGCTATCCAGATCTTAGAATTAATGATCTACCCTCAAAACAGATCATCAATATCTCATTGGTGGGGGCCAACTTCCAGCAACCCACCGATAAGTTGTTTGAAAAGGCCATGGTGCTTGTGTGAGCACTGTAGTGCCTTCAAAGTTTACAACTGATTACCATCCCGTTTGTACTCAGAATGCCGTACTTTTCATAGTGGCCATTCTGAGTACTACAGTGTTGCAGAACTCAAAACTGCCGCTATAAAAAGTGCAATGTTCTGACTATGAACAAGATAGTAATCAGACGCACATATTGAAGGGGTTGCAGCCCCGTGGCACCTACACACAGAGGTTCACAAGAGTTCTGGGAGTTGGTTCTCCACTAATGGGAGTTGGCTCTCCACCAATCAGATCTGGATGGCCTATCCTAAGGATAGGTCCTCAATTTTTAAAACCTTTATAACCCATTTAAGGTCATTGCCTGTTGATCAGAATATGTAATTGTCCAGCACATATAAAAAAAAACCTGTGCTCTCAAAACAATAACTGAGATGCTCGCATTATGATTTCATCTAGATGGTACAATGCATCAAGATAACTAATAGGTCTCCAGAAAAGAAGAGACCTGAACCGGCATCCACTAATGCCAAATTACTTACAACCTCCCACCTCTAAACAGTATGCCTTTAGTTCTTCTTACACTGCTCTGTAACATAGACGGCTATTCGTTGGAATGGCCACCATGTAATGCTACACTTTCCCAGCGTCTGTAAGGGAAATAGATGTGTAGATGAGGCTTTACCTGCTGGGAATAGTTGATCGCCAGAAGTGAGAGAGGCCAGCTTTATTGTAAAGAGGGTTGTCCTTGTCTTTAAAAGGGCTTTTCCCACTTTTAGAAGTAAAGGCATTTTGCTAGCTGCTCAGCCAATCAATACAGCACTCAATGAACCAATGTGATGGCTGTGAGGGCTGCTCAGCCAATCACAGCCATCACTTTGTGGAGGTGGGATTTATGAACTGATGAAGCAGTGATTCAGCAATTCATAAACCCCACCTCCAAGAAAAGATGGCTGTGATTGGTTCCTTGAGTGCTGTTTAGCCAATCGAGCACTGTATTGATTGGCTGAGCAGCGCTCGAGAACCAATCAGAGCCATTGCTTCCAGGAAGCTATCTTCTGTCGGTGGCCGAGGACTGAAACAAGCGTACTGGAGCTCCAGAGAGCAGAGCAAGGAAATAGACCGCGTCTGCTATGTAATGTATTGCATTTTTATATGTAATCTAGCTAGGGCTTATTTTTGGGGTAGGGCTTATATTTCAAGGCTCCCCGAAAATTCTAAAAAAAATCAAGGTAGGGCTTATTTTTGGGAAAACACAGTAGTTGTACTCTCACCAATGAAATATTGTGCAGATTCTTGGGGTCTTGATCACATCGCTTTACGGTCTCCATCCAGGGGGACTGTCAAGCTTTCCATTTAAAATCTCAAAAACTGCAAGGGACCTGAACGGACGCCATCTCTGCCTTTAATTAAAAGCTGCTGAAACAGAGACCGATAGGTCTCTGTTTTGGCAGGTTTCCATTTGATTCTGGTATTTTGTGCTAGAAAAAATAATGGAGTCTACCATGCAATTCTTTCTGGCACAAAATGCAGGAAATGTACAGATTTCCACTGGTTAGTTTTCCTTTCACTACTTTTCACTAATAGCAGAGATAGCTTCAGTTCAGGTCCCATCAGGGGGGGGGGTGACTTTTTTTAGGATTTTAAAGGTAAATTCTGACAGCACTCCTGTTAAGAGATCTGCAGCGTGGCTCTATAGATTGCCTGTCAGATTGCAGTACAATGCAATACTATGGTATTACATCATACTGCAATCGCGATCGAACAATCGCAAGTTCATGCTCTCTATGGGGACTGAAAAAATGTGAAAAATCAGTTTGAAAACGTTTCATTAATCATTTTGAAAAAAAAATGTTTTAACTGCTCCTTTTCCTATATTTATAATGGAAAAACTAAATAAAAATTTCAAAAACATATCACTGCATCTATAAAAGTACGATGTATCATGAACTATCAAAGTAACGCATTATTTACCCTGAAAGATGAACATTGTCAGAAAAAAATACATAATTCGCTTTTTTTGGTCAACTGGTGTCTGTCTGCCTGGACCAACCCTGTGCTGAGAGGGTCAGAATACAGAACAATCACTGCTATACAAGCAGATCATTCACTTCTTGCTTCTACAACACTGACATTAATCACAACCATTAGGCTCACTCCAATGGACACATCCAGTCTTCATACAATATACGGCCTGGGGTGGTAACGTTTTAACGCTTTACCAATAAACAGAAGAAACTTCCCATAGCGCACTTGCCTTTGCTTTGCCTTGAAAGTTGAAAGTAAGCACATACTCTCCTGGGCGCGTCTCACTTTGCCTGATGACAAATAGTCCGTGACTGCGAGTTCCACCGGCGAGCACAAGCTGAGCCGCCTTTATCCTGGACAGCGTCCCGTGGAACCAAGGATACTCCAGCAGGTTTATCTCGGCATCTTTCTCCCCTTCTTCACCTAAAGCCACAAAGTTCCAAAATGTCCAAAATTTCATGAGTAAAATAACACTAAAACTTGAATAGATGTAAAATACTTCTATATAATAAGTATATTATGCGTTTTCTCATGTGATGTTCTCAGCCATAAGCTGAAGGGAGCCCCTGTGCAGATAGTAACCGAGAATGATTTTTAATCCCCTAAAGACCAGAGTGTTTTTAGTCCTAAAGGGCCAGACACTTTTTTAGCGATTTTACCTATGTGGTGGTTTTATTTGGATAGTCTCGGATTACAGGGCGTATATGGCAACGTTTTCGGTTAGTGTCAGTGTTGGCTCATTTTCTTTTTTCATTTATATTTTTATTTTATTCTCTAATTTTTTGTACTTATTTTTCTAACTTTTTTTTTAACATCCATGTCCCTCATAACATCATATAACACTATTGGGGGACATTCACACTATTTTTTTCCCCCAATTTTACATTTTCCTACTCTAAGGGCTCTGTCGCCCATGTGAAAGAGCCCTAAGTGGGGCGTCCATAGGAGCACCAGTTACAGGGTAAAACATCCCACTAGTGTGACAGTAGTCACTGTCAGAGCGAGCTGCTCAGGGGTCTGCTAAGACCCTCTCTGATATGCTGGAGGTTGCCGGCGATCATGCGATCGTTGAGTCTCACGCAGGAAATGTCAGTGCCGCTTCCTGCACGCTATACACTGCTCATTGAGTACTATGTAGCTTGTAAAGGAGAACGCAGAAGCGGTTAAAATCCGCTTCCGTCTTCTCTGGGTCTTTGGCTGTGTTTGATATCCGAGGACCAGACTTGCTCCTGCCTGTGTGCAGGAGCTTTAATTCTGCACAATATATTTACTATCGGCCAGGATTCAAGCCCAGGACCAAGCGCCGTATATTTACAGTGCCTGGTCCTTAACCCTTCCCAATCCACTGTCTTACGTCTGAAGACATTCTGATTGAAGGCTGTACATCTCCAATGTCAGAAGATGTCCGTCAGGGTATTCTTATTGTATATTACTGGCTGCTCTGTTGTCAGGGGCCTCTCCAGCATGTCCCATACTGTAGTACTAGCTCTAGCCAGCAGATGGCGTCATTGTATAATGGCAGAAATAGAAAGCCCCCTAGGAAACCCTGAATCCAAAATTGGATTGCAAAGGGTTAATGGGTTAATTTGATGTACATACAGCGCATTGGAAAACCATGACGTAGCCTATACATTATAAGCTGCTCAGTGGCCATAATATGGCTATGAACAGGTTCAGCGCTGTATATTGTTTTGCAGCACTGGGGTCTGGGCCTGCCCATACAGTTTTTACGTTCTCTCTGTCTTTGTGTCGGTTTCGGGTTGAAACTTTATTTTTCTCTCATATGTCAAAAACATGCTGGTAGGTTAACTGTCTTCCTATGAAATTGTCCCTAATGTGTGTGAGATAAGGGAACTAGTTTGTGAGCCCTGCTGGGATATGGTCTCACGTGAATGGAGACGATCTCCGTACAGCGCTGCAGAGTATGTTGCTGCTATAGATACATTTTTCCTTTACTATTTCATTAATATTTTATCAAGATATTGGGTACTAATAGGACATAAAATTGGTAAAGATCGAAATGTGAAAACTGACTCGGCGTGTATCCTATGGTACAGCAGCTAATTAGCTTTTCCAACTTTTTTAAACATTTATTATAACAAAACGTAAACTCGTCAACAATTTTCCATCAACGAAGGCCACAAATTTTAGTTCCATAAACGTAACGATGGTCATTAAGGATCTTTTATCACAGTTAGTCTCATAAATGATCTTTAATCACCGTTAGTTCATTAATTTTTATTGCTGCGTCCGTGGCCAGCTTATCCGCACGAACAGCTGCAGCAGCTAAAAATTCAAGTGCAGCTAATTATTTTTTTCCTTTTTTTAATTAAAAGAACAATCCAGGTGACCATCGTGGGGATCAATAGCTTCCTAATTAGCTGCTTAGTGTACCTGCTCCTTGGTTAGATGCCGGAGTCTCCAAGGTCTGCAGGAAGTTCTCTAGAGGGACGTGTATCAGGTGGTCTGCTGAAGAATGCTCCCGGCTACGGATCTGAGGAGTTACAGCAGGTGGCGGATGAGGCATCGCAGATGCTGCAGAAACATCCTGGCCGCACATTTCTAGTGGCCGGTAAGCTCCTGGTATGAATACAAGAAGATATTCCTCAGTGCACTATGCTCACACCACATTGTACATACCTCATTTATTGAAATGAACATTTTCACCAATTTAAAAGGATTGATACAATTGATGAAATAATTATATGCAACCAAAACGGTTTTAAACCATCTATTTTGTAGCTTTTATTACAAAAAACTAAAATAATGGTGCAAAGAAGGCCAAATATAAACCACGTAATACAATATTTAGCACTTCATTGTAATAAATCAATGTATATTAAAAATGACCATATTTTCCTCAACCCAATGAAGAACGGACGATGTAAAATAGTAACAGAAGAGCAGCACACTGTATTCCAGATGTTCGTTTTATGGATTCGGTACATATTGCTGTTTATAATATCATTAATCATTCTTAACCAGTTTAGGACCAGGCACTGTAAATATACGGCCCCTGGTCCTGGGCTTGAGGGCTTATTCAGACGACCGTATATCAGCCGGGTATTCACGCCGGCCGATATACGGCATCCCTCTCTGCAGGGTAGGAGGCTGGAAGACCCGGGAGGAGTGCTCTGAGCTCCCGCCCCCTCTCTGCCAACTCTCCACCCCCTCTCCACTATTTGCAATGAGGGGAGGCGGGACAGGGTGGAGTTAATTCCTGAAATGTAGCCCCGCCCCGTCCCCTCTCATTGCAAATAGTGCAGAGGGGCGGAGAGGGGGTGGAGAGGAGGCAGAGAGGGGGCGGGAGCTCAGAGCACTGCTCCTAGCTCTTCCAGCCTCCTCCCCCTGCAGAGAGGGATGCCGTATATCGGCCGGCGTGAATACCTGGCCGATATACGGTCATCTGAATAAGCCCTAAAGCCCAGCCGTAGGTAAAATTACGGTAGGGATTCAAACCTCCTGCCTCTGCAATCAATGAAAGGCAGCACGGGTTATCAGCTGTTAGTGACAGCTGATAACCCAGAGGAGAAGGCAGGAGGATGCCTCAGCTACAATGGGAAAGTGTCAAATAAAAAAAGAAAAAAAAACAACAAAACACGTGAATGTCCCCCAGAGGTCTTACATAACGTCATGGGGGACATAGATAGTAAAAAACATAATTACATACATAAGTAAATAAAAATTACAAAATAAAACAACAATACATACATAAAAAAGAAAATAACACAAAACAGCCGCCAACCAAAACCATCTCTATATCTGCCCTGTAATCCAAAACCATACATACTATATATCAAAACGTCCGAAACAAAATGGGGAACCCTTTCCCATATTTTATTTTTTAGCGTAAATATACTAATTAGAAAAAAAAATCACTAGAAATGTTTTTAAAAAAAAAAATCTTTTTTCTTTTTACTTTTTACCCCCAATAAAACTAAAAAACAGGGGGGAAAAAGGCAGTGAAAAAGATATTTAAAAAATAGTCCTCTATGTCACGGGAAAATAAAGGCAGCAAAAATAAGTTTGATAGCTAAAGGAAAAAAATTAGGGCAGTAAAACCGCCACATGGGTAAAATCCCTAATAAAAGTCTGGTCCTTAAGGTACAAAACAGCCTGGTCCTTAAAGGAGATGTCTCGAGGCAGGAGTGGATTTTTTTTTTTGCCCAGTCCCCCTAATTAAGCATACATTACTAAGCCCCCCTGTAAATGACTTTTCTAGCTGGTTTGTACTTACCGTTCCAGCGTTTCAGCAACTTATAAAAATTTTCCCAAGATGGCCGCCGGCTCTTTTCCCGTCGCTTGCTGTAGCCCGACGTGCGCGCTCCCGAGACGCTACCAGCTGTGTCTCCCTGACAACCAGACGCCCCGCAGCCGCCGACCGGACCCCTGGAGTGAACACGGCCGACCAGTCACCAACCGCCAGGCAGCAGGTAACCGGCGCAGCCCCCCCCCCCCCCGGCACAGCGGCAGCCCCCCCATCACAGCGGCAGCCCCCCCCCCGGCACAGCGAAAACCCCCCCATCGCAGCGACAGCCCCCCCATCGCAGCGGCAGCCCCCCCATCACAGCGGCAGCCCCCCCCGGCACAGTGACAGCCCCCCCATCGCAGCGACAGCCCCCCCATCACAGCGGCAGCCCCCCCCGGCGCAGCGGCAGCCCCCCCCGGCACAGCAACAGCCCCCCCATCACAGCGGCAGCCCCCCCATCACAGCGGCAGCCCCCCCCCGGCGCAGCCCGCCCCCGGCGCAGCGGCAGCCCCCCCGGCCCATCACTTACCAGGACGGCGGGACAGCTGGGCGGCTTCTCGGGACAGCTGGGCGGCTCTGCACCTTCCTCTAACAGAGGATGCTACAGAATGGACGCTCCAGCGCGCTCCCGAGCAGTGACAGCTCGTCTGTGCATGCGCAGAAGAGCTGTAGCGGGGAGCACACTGAAGCGGCTCGTGCTGAAAGGAGAAGAACGGACTGCGCAAGCGCGTCTAAAAAAGCAAGCTGCCAGCGAATTTAGACGGAACCATGGAGACGAGGACGCCAGCAACGGAGCAGGTAAGTGAATAACTTCTGTATGGCTCATATTTAATGCACGATGTATATTACAAAGTGCATTAATATGGCCATACAGAAGTGTATGACCCCACTTGATTTCGCGAGACAACCCCTTTAAGGGGCTAAAGACAGCCAGTAGGTAGATACATTATTGCTTTGGGTCATGAAGACAAATAACTAGACAGATCAGATTAATATTCATGATTAGTTACAAGTATGGCAGTCAAGGTGACTACTGAAAGGTTTGCTGTTTGTCTCCGGTTTATCATAGCTACGGACATCCTAGCTTGCATCTGATCTTCCGTGCGCCGTTATATGAGGTCCTCTATTCATCCGCTGTCAGTTCTCTTATTGCTGTGTAATGGTGCAGATATGAAGACCTAGAAGCTGTCTGGATTTCTGCTGATATAAATGTGTTTCAGAGAACTAATGGGAGCAGAACATTGCTGAACAGGAATAGCAAAGACCTCCGCTTCATGCGTAATAACTAAATTTGCTAATACTAGGACTAAACCATACAAAATGAATATTAAAACTGCACTGTTATCAATGCGCCTTTAACCAAAAACACTCCGAAAAACGCTGCCGGGATCCTGAGCCTACCAATACAATGGAGCTGTGGGTTACTATCTAGACGGCACGGCTCAACATCCCTCCAGTCATCTTCCATTCAGTTGTGGAATCGATGCCACGTCAAGTTGCTGCAGGCTAGAGGGGGTCCTACGCAATATTAGTTCCTATCCCATGACTTTTGGTATGTCGGTGTAGTATCGTCAGTAGCTACAGGTCAGGGCGTTTACGCTGCATATTAGTGACATTGAGAATTTAGATTGTGAGTACGATTGAGGACAGGGACTGATGTGAATGATGATAATCTCAGTACACGACTGCTGAATACGTAACGCCATTAAAAGCAGCAATAAATAAATGATTTGCCTCAGAGACAGAAACAGACAGCAGAGGGCACCTGGCCCATTACTTTTCAACCACTAGATTGATAGCAGAGGAGTAATGTCAATTCTAATAGATAAAAAAAGAGACGTTATTGCATTTATTTTATTTTCTTGCCCTTCTGTGCGGTTACACAGGTGTCTGCCGCTGACGTGCCTGTCGGCGAACGCAATGGCGAGTCATTCCTTGAGGCTTTTTACATTGCTCCTGTGACGTACGTCATAATGTACTTCTGCGATCATACCATGTTTTAACAGCCAATAGTAGAGCACTTTCTGGGCGTGTTAAACCCCTCTTTTGTTCTTACAACAACTTCCATGCTAACTTACAACAACTTCCGTGCGCACTTACTTACGGCTTCGTTAGCACATTTCCATACCCACCTGAGCAATTAATCGTTCAGTCTAAACATACCCATAACAGAGAAACGAGCGACCTGACAAGTGAAATGACAAGATATTCAAAACGATGATCGTTACAAATCGTGTCATTTTCTCGTTAGCTCCAATGAACGATTTCTTGCTCCGTGTAGAAGCATATGCCTGTGTGTGACTTTTTTTCCCTTTATCTATGGACTTTTCCTTGCAGCTGCTCTTCTTATTGCCCTACTTTTTGTATTAACTATCATGTCAGGTTTATAGTGACTTCCACTACATTTCCTACAAGCATAACGGCATTCACTATCGAGGTCACTGACTTTACATTGCTTTTTAAGTAGTAACTGGAGGTTGGCTTTAATCTGCATCACCAATAACAGTCCTTACCGTCAGCAAGAAACTCGCAGCTACATGATGAGACCCGACTAGGCAGACATGCGCCCTGCTCACAAGAAGACAGTTCTATGTCATCTCCACTGTCTCTGCAAGGAAAAAACATTAGAACTGTTAATGTAACAGATTAGGTCAATGTATCTGAATACCAACAGTTTGTATTGATTCCCGAGAAAGTGATTCTAAAGTGACGAATTACTGAGCTGCATTTCCTGTTGTCACATTTGCAAAAATTGTCGTTACAATACAGAAAAATGCCAATATCTCTGTAAAAGAAACATAAATATCAAACTGTACCTGCAGCGGCTCGGACTTTTCATTTACTCATAGATGGCCAATTTTTAACTTAATCACTGACTGAAGTGAGATTGACATTTCCATGAGAGACAATCCATAATACACGGTTATTCCCTACTATTTACACATAATATCTTGTGCCATATCCATGATATGCAAAATAGAGCAAAGTTTCAGGAAACGAAGAACTGGCTCAGGATCACCTAAAAAACCACTAGCTAAGGCCTCTTTCCCACGAGCGTATATCGGCTCGCCATTTTCACAGCCAGCCGATATACGCGGTAATCATATGCATTGGATTCCAATGCATCAGATCACATGGCTGTATTCCTGAGACGTAAAAGCGCCCGGCAAGGCCAATATAGCGCCGGACGTTTTTACGTCAGGCCTAAAAGATAGTCCTGGAACTATCTTTTGGGCCGGAATACGTCAGCCGCTGCATAAGCTCCTATGGGAGCCAAGGACAGCGGCCGGAGAAGGGAGGTGGGAGGGAGTTTAGCAGCGTGACTGCTAAACTCCCGCTCTCTTCTCTCCTCCCCTCCATCTGATTGCAATGGGAGGGGATGGGTCAGAGGCGGAGCTAACCTCCTACCCCTTGTCCGCAGCCAGCGATGGGAGAAGGCGGGACGGGGCAGTACTTAGCTCCGCCCCACCCCTCCCTTTGCTATCAGCTGGAGGGGAGGAGAGAAAGAAGAGGTGAGCCAGCGAGGGGGAGGTAAGGGGAAATGGCATGGCGGCCTCGGCGTAAATGCACCAGGGGCCCATACCGTCTGAACGGACGCACAAACGTTAGATTTGTGCGCCCGTTCATGAAGCTTTAAACCTTACATCGTAGCGTATATCGGCCGGCCGTGAAAACAGTGGCCGATATACGCTTGTGGGAATAAAGCCTAAAGGTGCGTTTAGACAAAACGATTATAATTAGATTAGCCAACGACTGACTCGTGAGGTTCTCGTTCGTTATTCAGTTTCAGCTGCAATAAAAATCAGTGCCGGCTCGTTCACTTGTCAGTCAGTTCAAACTCTGATGGTTCAGAGGGGGGGACTGCTTAGATTTAAGCGTATATCGGCCGACCGTGAAAACGACAGCCGATATACGCTGGTGGGAATAAGCCTAAGGGTGTATAGTAAAAATACTAAGTAATTGTTTATGGAGCGTTTGTCTGTCCAATTCTAGCGCTTTCTGTTGCTGCCTCTGTAGTAGTTAAAGGGAATCTGTCACCAGGTTCATGCTGTTTTTTAAAAACTCTACAGGAATGAACCTAGGACAGGTATCCATATTGTGTCTGTGCATGGATTATACTGAAACACTGCAGCATTTCAGAATAAACATACTTTCAAGTTTGCTTGGAAGAGCGCTTAGAGTCACAGGGGCGGACGGCGCCGGCCCCTCTCTGCCCGCAGCATCTACAGATTTCTTTCTATAAACAACCAGCAAGAGAGCTGTCCCTCTAGGTGATCCTGGCAGGGAAAGGCCGGTGTGGTCCACCTCCATGACTCTGAGCGCCCTTCTAAGTGAGGAGTAGGTTTCATGGATGACAAAACTAGAATACAACTTGGTAAATTGACCTAAAAAAAGGGAATAGTTTGTGATTGTATTTTGATATAATTAACAGGATTGTCCGAGTTGTTGGAAGAAATGAAGAGAAGGATCGAAAACTGTAAAAAAAACAGCACTAAGCAGTTAAATTCTGAATTGCTTTGATCGTCTGGTCTTTGATTACATGGCTGAAACGGTGACGTGCCTGTATACACACATGACCGCTGCAGCCAATCATGTGCAAGCCACATGCCCCGGAACATAAAGTCCCCAGTGATGTCCTGTATACTGTGCTGGGACTATCAACTCTAGCCCGTGTGATCTTTGTACAGGACCTGCAAGGTCATGTGACGTGCCACTTATCCTGTGAATAGGTCTTAAATGCTTAAAAAGCACTTGCCTCTTCCTTTGACACGCAGGATAGGTTGCATACCTTCCCTCTTTTTAGTTTTCTTCTAGCCCTCCTCGTTCTTAGGCAATGGCTGCTATTACTCTCGAAGCCCAATAATAGTCCACTGTCAAGTGGGCAGTAACCATCCGCTATGTCAATGGCTGACAACATCTCATTGACAGTGGGAGGTGGAGACCGCTCACTTGACAATGGATTAATATTGGGTTCTGAAAATAACGGAAGTCTTTGAAGGCAAACAGAGGAGAACTAAAGCAAAAACTCATCCATGGGGTTTTGGCTATAGAGATATCCAGACCTTCCCACCTGTCAGAAGGCGTGACGGGTCTTCTTTAAAATTGGAAAACTCCTTTAAGAAATTGTTGAAAAAAACGGTTAGCACTAACCTATATGAGTCAAGGGTAAATATATGTTAAATAAGACTCACCCGGGATCTATACAGTCTTGTATATCAGCCACCCAAGAATGTTTCTGAAGAGAGTCAATGGTTTCTAAAATATACTCTGCGCTGTTTTCCACCTGAAGAGCAAAAGCACAATGAATGTGTTATCTCTTATGGCCAGCTTTACATCATAATATAGTCTATCCAAATACACATCAGAAAACCAAATAATACCCATCGAAAGTGATCCTTCTATACTTTAATAATGGGATACTCTGGAGATGGGACATTTTTTTCCCGTTTTCACCCATCTACTGTTTGCCGACTGTTAAGACCCCCACCGATCCAGAGAACGGGGTCTTGTTTCCCCATTCCTTCTCACTGCCGGGTCACAGTAAGAAGGAGATTGAAAGTCGCTCAGTGCAACTCCATTTACTTTCAAAACTGCTCTGCCATTTTTATCAGCCCCATTAAAATAAATGGAGCGGCGGCCCGAGCATGCGCTGTTAGCGCTCTATTCCATGACATCACTGCAGGTGAGAGAAGCCACCTCGAAAATTAGAAGGAATGGGAAAAAAGAGACATCCCTCCCTCGGTTTTGGGGGTGAAACCATGAAAAAAAAGAGTCCCATCTCTATAATACCCCTTTAATTACACCTTTGTATTCCGTCTGCATTAATGCTCTTTTACACATGCCAATAAATCGTTCCGCGTCCTGCATCCTGCGGGAATCTGAACGACTATCGTTCCTTGCATGTCCTAATGGGACGACAAATGAGAATTCATTTGCTTCTCGTACGTTGTTCAATTTATGCAGGCATAAAACGGAATGGCGGATTGACCCGTGTAAACAGGTAGTCACTCATTTATGATCAACTGCCTGTTTACTGTGAATAGAGGTGGGTGCGCCGGAATGATCCCTGTGCCGCCTCCATTAATTTAGCAATTTTTGTTCCTGTGCAAAAGCACAGAAAAGAACTTGGACAAGCCCTTTTAGAGGGGTATTCTGGGACTTCTTAAATAATTTTTCTATTGATGACCGACAGGTTATCAATAGAGGACTGGCAAGCGCCTGCTGCTCAGCTGATTCCCAGGGCCGCTGTCACTGCAGTCAGTGCAAGAAGCGCAAAGCGTTGACCATATCGCAGCGACCTGGGTTGGTACTGCAGACACGGGTCCCATTGACTTCAATGAGGGCTATGCCGGCAGCAGCACCTGGTCCATTATGCTTTAGTCAGCACATTCTGCTTCCTGCATTTACCAAAGTAATAGCGGCCCTAGGAATCAGCTGAGAAGTCCCAGAATACCCCTCCAATAATCATACTAGTTATTGTTTGGAAAAAGTATACTTTCTATCTGTAGAATGATAAAGTAAAATGCTTGAAAGTCATCACAAATCTATCTGGACTCATTGCTGATCATGCATTACCCCATGCTTTACACTGCAGCACTGCTTGCTCAGATCTGCCATGTATGCCCCTAAGGCCCTTGCCCCCTTTTCTCCATTGCAAAATGCACAGACCCAACAGTGTGAAAGTTTGTGGAAACGTAAGAAGAGGAGCTCCTGAATCCAGATTAACTTTATAAATCAGAAAAGATGTAACTCATTTTAACCCCTTAGTGACCGCCCATAAATGTTTTCACGTCATGGCTGGCTGAGCTTTAATCCCCAGGGCCGTAATACATGCCAGTCCTGTGGATTAAAGCCGCGGGGTCTGTGTATGTGACAGCTCCCTGCTGTTGGCTGCCTTTGCAATCTTGGCTTGGTGCAGGAAAAGAAAATGTTCCTCAAAATGTTAATAAGTAATGTTAAATCTGTACGTCTCCTAACTGGTTAAAAACCTAAAGTTTCTCAAATGTGCTTCCAGAATAAAGTAAACAGATGGAAATATATAACTTATCAAACATTTGACCAGTATGTTTGCACATATTTGAGATATTGCAGTTAAAAATGTGAAAATAAATGAATTTTTTTTAAAACTTTTTCCAATTTTGGCGCTTATAATAAATATACACAAATTCTATTGATCTATTTTTACCACCTAAATGAAGCACAATATGTGGTGAAAAGACAATGTCAGAATCGCTTGGATATGCAAAACCTTTACGGAGTTATTCCATGTTAAAGTGACATATGTCAGATTTTCAAAATTTGGCCTGGTCATTAAGGCGCAAACAGGCTTGGTCACTAAGGGGTTAACTGAACATAAATAAACTGGCAATGGACACTGAATAGCCACTTTACTAGCTTTGTCACAATCGGAGCTTCCCGGTATGGAAATTATACATGTGACACCGGAGTGCAGCATAAAATAAAATAGACACATTTTCACTGGAACAGGGAACTACGAGAAGCTACCTTGTCCGCAGGGGCCAATATTTGTGCAGAATGATCTCAACACCCAGTGGAGTCTATGCCATGACGAATCGCTGCCGTTCTAAAGACCAAAGCAGGTCAAATGTGCTAATTGTTTAGTGTCTTTAATAAAGTGGCCATTTAGTGTATGATGTCAGCATAAGGTGACTAATTCTTTGATGATTTCACTGCACTCATGACCCACCCGATGCAACGATGTAAACTGGATGCAAAGCTGTCAGTGTCATTTGTTTTCGGGCTCACATTTAGGCCTCCTGCACATGGATGGAAATCTGCTGCAGAATTTGCGGCAAATGCCGCCTATAGCATGCTGTGGGAAATCGATTCTTCCTGTACACTTGCTCCATTTTTAAGCAGATTCTGCGCGGACGGCTCCCATTGAAGTCAATGGAAGCCTTCCGATCCGCGGACCTTCCGCAATGACAATTAAAAGGAGGAGCTAAAAAAAAAAATCTGTACTGCGCATATCCAACACCTCACCGTGTGGACCATCTGCAGTACAGATAAAAACCAAACTAAGCAGGTACGCGCGGACACTGTTGGTGCCAGGGCCGGATTCCTCTGCGGGATTTCAAATGTGGATCCGGCTCTGTCGTGTGCAGGAGCCGTAAGTCATGTAGATACCCAAATGTGCACGTAAAACAGTGATTCCCAACCGGTGTGCCGTGGTCACAGGCTGGGATTCACCCGACCGACATTTACTGGGTTTCCAAGCAGCGCCCACTGGGATATACCAGCTTCGGAGCAGAGGCGATGAAGATCTCATCCACAAGCTGTGGAAAAAGTCTGCGCAAAACCCATATGGAAATTGACATGTGGATTTCGCAGCATGCTCATTTTATCGCCGTCTCTGCTGCGGTATTCACCTTTTCTCAATGAGGGGATGAATTCTGCACAAAAATACGCTACAGACATTCCGCAGCAAATCAGCCCCGTGTAGACCCAGTGTCATGTCTCATCTGCCTGACTCAATTCATTGACATGTATAACCTGTACTGTATCTGCAAGTGTTTGCCTTCTTTAGTTTGTCCCTTCTGGCTCTCTGTACCCCGTGTTGCATAACCCCTCCCTTTCCTCCTGTTAGGGAGTTTCCTGTCTATAGCCTATGTGTTAGGTCTCTACTCTGTGCTTTGGCTAATCATCATTCTTTTTACCTACTGCTGAATGTGCATTCTACAAGACTTCTACCTGAATAAACCCTGGAATCTTCTCACATGCCTCTGCAGTCGAGTTGGATGCTGTCTGACAACATATACCTGCTGTGAGTACTGGTTCATAACTACAAGAGAAGTTACTTCAGCCCATACGCTTACAGCCATGCTATTGAGTCAGAATACCCAGTCTAAGGCCGCCTGCAGACGAGCGGAAATCCCGCCGCGGGATTTCCGCCGCTGAAAGTCTGCATAGGAGTGCATTACAATACGCACTCCTATGCAGACGGCCGCGGTTTGGCCGCGCGAAATCTCGTGCGGCAAACAAACCGCGGCATGTTCTAATTTTCTGCGGAGCACGCACTCACCTGGCCGCCGGCTCCGGTCTGCGCATCAAAGAGCCGGGGCCGCCAGGCGCGGGTGAGTACGCGCTCGCCCCTGCAGGCTCTGGGGTCGGATCGCGCGGTGAGATTTCTCGCTGCCGGATCCGACCCGCTCGTCTGCAGGCGGCCTTAGGGTATGTTTACACGTAGCGGAAATGCTGAGGATTGTCTGCAGCAGAAAATTCTACGGCAACATCCGCAGCATTTCTGTAAAAGACAAAGTCAAAATACGGTGTGGATCTGACTTGAAATCAGCTGTTGATTTCAGAAGATACTGCACTCTCTCACCTCCAAAGTCATTGCACTTTTTGCACCTCCTTCACCGGGCAAATGGCGGCATCTAGTGAGTGTGGCGCTGCTGGTCATGTGATGCATAAGTGGCAAGTGGCGCTGCACTTACTAGAAAGTGGTGGATGCCTGGAATATTGGGCTTAAAGTCAGGCAAGGCTGAAAAAGTTGGGAATCACTGACTTAAAAGGCGCACTGTCACAGGGAGGAGAGGTGAAAAACGTTTGGTACCCTGTTAGCCAGTAGAGCAAAGTGTGATTGTTCTCAGTGAGAGAAACCAAGTAATCTTCTAGATAGGATACCTTTTAATGGCTAACAAAAATACATGATGTTATAGCGAGCTTTCTGACTTTTTGGACTGATGCCCACGAGTGTCGTGGGATGTGCCCGCGGATTTAGGCCTCGGGAGTACCGCGATGTAAAACAAAAAGCTGCCTGCCAGTGATCTCGGAATTCCGTGGTCTCCATTAATTCTATATTAATGGAGACCTCTCGTGGCGGAAATCCGTGGAAAATAGAACATGCCACGTTTTCTTCCCGCTTGCCGAAATCCGTGAGCGTTGGCGGGCAGAAAGCTATTAGGTTCAATAGAATCTAATAGCTGCAGATTTCCGCCACGGGAAACGCGATAGGAATCCATCCGTGAGCATTCACCCTTAGGGCGGCTTCAGATGACGGTATATCGGCTGGGTTTTCACGCCCAGCCGATATACGGTGTCCCTCTCTGCAGGGGGAGGAGGATGGAAGAGCCGGGAGCAGTGCTCTGAGCTCCCGCCCCCCCTCTCCGCCCCTTGACACTATTTGCAGTGAGAGACGGGACGGGGGCGAAGCTAAGTTCCAGGACTTAGCTCCGCCCCTCCCATTGCAAATAGTGGCGAGGGGGAGGGAGCTCAGAGCACTGCTCCCGGCTCTTCCAGCCTCCTCCCCCTGCAGAGAGGGACATCGTATATCAGCCGGGCGTGAAAACCCAGCCGATAAACGGTCATCTGAATAAGCCCTTACTCTCAGCCCTTCATCAAGGCATAAAGAGAGATAAACTTCAGTTGATTCTGGTGACTCTGGCATTTAGCTGTGATAAAAGACATCAGTAAATGATAATCATCTAAAGCATATTATTAGATAGTAATTACAGGCAGTAATCCACATACGTTTGTAGTAATACTTATTACATAATCAGTATCTCAAGCAAACACACTTCGGTCTCTTAGAAGCTGGATTCACTATGTATGTCACTCATCTCATGAAGGTTCTCGTGGTTTAACTTATCCTTGGTTCACCTTTAAAGATCTGTTTAGTCCCATTCATACACCAGGAAATGCCAGTACAACCGTAGACATGCTCACCCAAGGAATTACTAGCTCCCTGCAGGAGGATACATGTCTTGTCCCTAAATCCTCAAGTGCCCCGAGCCTTCTAACCCATGAATGTTAGAGTGATTGGTAACTTGTGATTACTAGTTCTTTGTATCACAGGACACATTGGAGTTTGATACATTTGTCTACTCATTAGTACAATTTATTAAAGGAACACTACACCTAGAAATAAATGATCCAGTTGACGATCTTACTCCCTGGTATTCATCAGTCTATAGGGTTTTATGCAGGCTTTGTTTTTTTTTTAACAAAGTCTTGTAGAAATCCTGCCGAAAACACAGGGTTAATTCCCTGCTGATCTATTCAATATTCAGTAGGGAAATAGCTGGGGGGAGGGGCTTAGTGATCTTTTTGTCCTACTGTGGATAAGGCAGAGGGGGGAGGTTCCTGCTGCAGCCGATTGTGTTACTGCCAGACACAGAAGAGTAAAGGACCATTTACTTTTTGGCCGAATGCAGATTTTTAGGTGAGCATAAAATCCATTGTTCGTCTGAAGAGCTAATAGCAAGGACCGCACGCTGTGTTCTCCATGGGAGCGCTGATTACATTGTATTCAGCTTGCAGCCCCTCCACAGAACAAAGGAGATGTATGCAGAGAACAGACCACCTGCTGTTCTCTGCATACATCTTCTGGAGGCTCTTTTACATGCAAATGAAGGAAATAAACTGCTAATGGGCATTTGTAACCATTAGCAGCTTATGCAAAACAATCGCTGAAAACTGTCAATCTCCCTATCTTTTGAACAAATTTTGAGCGATCAGCTTTGCGTGTAAATGGGCCTTAAGGCGGGGCTCACACGGGCAGATTGGATTCCGCATGCAGGAGGCCCGCAGTGGAATCCAGCTGTGAGCTCAACCGATGATCCTGCGTATCTGTGGTTTCTCTATCACGGATGACCGTGCCAACTCGCCATCGGTCAGGCGCAGTACAGGTTTTTTTGTCAATGTTTGTATTTCCCCCGTGGTAGCATAGCAATAATGCGGGTACTCGTGGCCTATACACAATGTTGACTTCAATGAAGGCCGTCGGCATGAAGTTAGCAGCAAAATAGAGAATGCTGTGATTTTTTTTCTCCCCTCGCGGAATACGCAATTCGTATCTGCAAGTGTGAGCAAAAAAGCAAATCTACATGCTTTGAAATGGCCGCGTTTTGCTGCAGAACCTCTGTACGGATTACGCAATTGGAATACGCCCGTGTGAAGCCGGGCTAAGGAAGAGGAGGAGGAGAGGGGGCATGGCTTTATATATTTCTCTGTTTTCTTAGTAATAAGACAAAACAGGACCAAAGAAAGGAAATTAAAGGAAGCAGCTGTTGGGATTTTTTTGTGCATTTTCTATATTTCGTGTTCTTTAAAGGGGGTGGGGTATGTGTTATGAGATTAGGTAAAAAGGACATGCTATTTTTTTCAGAAACAGCGCCTCTATTCTTCATTGGCTGGGTCCAGTACTGCATGCAACAACAGACAGACCGGGACAGGAGTGCTGCGGTTTTTAATACTAGGCAGCCCCTTTAATGTTTTATGGAGAACGAGAAGAGGATTTTAAATCTCTTAATGGGTTACTAAATAGTAGATGAAACCAAAAGCAGCGTAGAATACATGACATAAAGTAATTCGCCTTCCACGGGTGCAGCTTCTTGTTTCATAATAAGCAAAGCCCAACATTATAACCGAGCTTACCACATTCTCAGACCCTCCCGTCACATGACGCACATAAAGGAAATATCACATGTATATATATAGTATACTAATTTTGGACACATCAGCTTACATTACAGTATAGTCTTTATTGTTTGATCTAAGTCTGTCAAGTAAAAAAGCTGAGACGCCTTTATCGGAGCCAAGGACTAGTTCAAAACAGCCATCACTTGTATCACCTACATGATCACTGAGTGTATGGAGACCATAAGGCTAGGGTGGGGTTAGGGATCCGCACTGGCAAAGTGTCAGCGTCCAGTTGCTGTGAAAGTCCAACATTACCACAACTAGCACCCCAAGTTCACTTTTTGAGAATCTCGCAGTCGGAATCCGACCCGGACGTGTGCAGGAGGCCTTAGACAGTGCAAACGTAGAAAGGCAGCCTTAAAATGTGCCAGGTTACCACCGGGACTCTACTAAGTAATAAATTTGACGCATCTCTGGATTGTCTAGGGTACGTTTAGACCACTTATTAGCTGGCTTCATTTTATTATTATTTTTTGACCAAAAGATTGGCGCATTTTTGGCACACACAATCCCATTCAAGTCATGCCAACCTCCCGCGCTCAGCAAATAATTGCCTAAAAGGGTCTAAAACATATAAATATGGTGAAAAGCATGTAAGACATGTTTTGGTGTGACCAGAAACCTGATGCATTTTCAATAGTAAATTTGCACCACTGTGTTGCCATATCACAATAGCCTAATAAAATATGAAATGTGTGGTCCATACAGTACAGAACAAAAGTTATTCTAAAGGAAGTGTAAGAAAAAAATGGCTTAAAAGCTATGGAAATGTTTTGCATGAAAAATTAATACACACATATCTTACCAAGTCCCTGCAGAAAAAAATGATGCACCTATGTTTTTTTCTGAGTTTTCATTTACATGCATTTAGAAAGGCTCATACTTGGTTTTCAGTTTCTAGGACTTTCTAGTTTTTGGCTGGTAGGCATTCCTAGCACTGATCAGCTGGTCTCTCTCATGAACAAGCATAAGCTCCCCGTCCCCTACTCTCCCCTACCCTCTCCTCCTCTCCTCTCCTCCCCTCCCCTCCTCTCCCCTCTCTTGTCAGATACTGTGTAGCCAACTCAGTAATATACAATGCTATCTCTCCATTTACTAGTGGGGGACAGATTGATAGCGGTGGAATACATAAACACTGTGTAGTTGATTACAATGCAGTGCTATCTCTAAATCAAGTGACAAGTTGGTAGGGGATGGGTTGGCTAAAAACTGCTTAAAGTGCAATTCTGATGTTGTGTATTTTTTTTTTTCTGATGATGTTCACCAAGCGTGATAAATAATGTGCTACTCTGATAGATTGGACTTAATAGACACAGTGATACCAAATAGGTTTATTTTCTTTATTTTGATTTTTTAATATAAATGTGGGGAAAGGCTTTTTAAAAACTTTTATTACCTTTTATTTTTTTTAATAATTAATGAAGCTTGTTACATAATTATAACTAATTAAAACTCATTTTTAACATTTTTTTTTTAGTCCACATAGGGGACTTGAACTTGTGATCGTTTGATCGCTCCTGCAGTACAGTGTAATACTGTACTGCCTATCAGATTGCGGTATTACATTATACCGCAATCTGATAGGCAGTCTATCATACCACGACACAGGCATGGCTTGATAGGCAATCTGCAATGGCACCCCTGTGGCCTTCAAAGGGCAACTGAATTGCACCCCATGATCTCATCATGGGGAGGAAGGGGGGGGTGGACCCCTGAGTTCCAATCGTCGCATTTAAATGCTGCTGTCGAAATTGACGGCAGCATTTAAAGGTTTAACAGCCGCAATCAGAATGAGCACAGATTGCGGCTGTTACAAGGGAGTGACAGCTGTCAAAGACAGCCAGCACCTCCATTGCATGGAGCAGGTTTGGCTCCCTATCCAGCTCTATACAAACCCTGAACCTCCATGGCGTAACTATACGTCCTAGAGCATTATAAAGGGTTAATCTTGCTTTTCATAGTCTCTTGGGGGTAGCAGAATATAATTACTTTTTAGGATCGTAAGTGTAGACTATCACACATAAGAGAAAAGTCAAACAGCATTTATAATTGACTCTCTAAGAGAAGTTCTACCTTTAGTACAAACGTGTTGTCTTTGTCAGGCATCTCCAGCGGCATCGTAGTGCGGACCTCGATGATCGCAGAGAGGGGAATGCTTACTTTAGGTTTTGATGACTGTAAAAAATAAATGAACACATTATTATCATACAGAGAGGTACGGCTTCAGCAATTCAATACACAGTATCCTTGGCATAACATGAAAGTACTATGGTGGCTCCACTGAAAGAAATGGAGCTGCAGGGCGCATGTTCCAGTACTCCATTCATTTGGGGACCTTTGGGACCCCCTTTTTCAGGATCCCGTGGAAATATCTTCAATTGCTGAGACAATCCTTTTAAACCAGGCACAATCTTATTATATGGTGGTACTCGGTTTCCCTTTTAAGTCTCCTCACACCTTCTAGGTGCTCTACTTAAGGAGAACCGATACTCTTCCTAGCTTCTTAATAAAGACACTTTGCTTCTGAACCTTAATTATGCCTTTATCATACTTACATATTTCCATCATCTCCTTTCCCTTCTTTCCTCCAGGCTATACAGATTAAGCACATTAAGGGGGTTGTACCAGAATTAAAAGTTATCCCCTATTCACAGGATTTCCACAAAACAGGGGATAACCTGTTAATCGGTGGGGGTGTCCGCGGTAAAACCCACACTGATTAACAGGTTATCCCTATCCTGAGAATGGAAGTCCCACATCCCCCTGCAATCGCCTCTGCTCCGAAGCTGGTATATCCCAGTGAGCGTTGCCTGGAAACCCAGTAAATGTCGGCGGAGTGAATTCCAGCCTGTGGCCACGGCACACCAATGAGCATTGGTCGATAAGGTGCAGTCTGCCCTCCAATCATTTCCATAGGGCAGACAGAGATAAGATAGCCAAGCACAAAACTCAGCTATCCGTCTGTTCCATTGTTAAGAAAATTGTAGATCAATGTATCAGTTAATTGTTTTGCTATTAGATTGTAGACAAGGAAGATAAAGCATGCTGCTAGTAGAAGTATTAAAGGGGTTAAACAAAACCTTTTCTATAAACCAGTGAATAATACAGGATAAGACAGACAGAAGATAAGACCCCCTCCCTTGCTTAACTTCTCACACATATCATAACGGTTTCATTGTATGTTATAGTTACACCTTAAAAGGTGTAACTTATGTTAAACATTTTAGTTGTACTCTATCATGTATTCTAATTATTCTTGGAGGTATGTACTTTTCCTGTGATGTCATTTATGGTATATAAACCACATGCACCTTTTAAATAAATTAGAAATCATTTGATACTGCAATAGGCTGGTGTGATTTGTATTTCTCCTATTGTATTTCTTCCTACACAAGATCTGATTGTCTTCTCCTTGGTAAACACACAAATTCTCCTTACAGCCTTGGAGACGAATGGAGCCGCTGCTACGTATGTGCGACCAACAGCTCCATTTTCCATTACACTACAAAAATGGGAGACTGTAACTTGATCTGTGAAATAGGGAGGAGATGGGTCCCCCTTTCTCGAGCTCGGTGGGGGTCCCAGCAGTTGGACCCCCACCAATTTATCGGTTTTTATCCAATGAATGAAAAGGGAAAAAAGTCCCATCACCAGAATACCAGCTAGTTGCCCCGTCTAAAAGCACCCTTGGATTGTCGGCAGATCTCATCGCTATCAGTAGGACCCAAAGTCAAAAGTTTCACATGTCAATTTATTATGAGAGCCCCCTTAAAATCCGGAGACTCGTCAGCCCTGTTCTCTGTATCGGACAGCTGGGAAGCGGGCAGTGAAGTTGGAATTTGCTAACAAATCACTCTGCACAATATAAAACGTCTGGATCGGTGTAATTTATGCTTTCCGTGTAAATCACCAAACGTGTAATTTATACGATCATTAAAAGCGAGAGCCTCATACGTGCGGCCGATATGTCACAAATAGAACTAATAGTCGTCAAAGGGTCAAAACAATTCAGACAGGAAAGAAGCAATCACTTAACTACAAACGAGACAGGATAAAATAATCTAGGGGTAAATGAGTCTCCGGAGAACAACTCATTTTATCAGAAGGTGTGAGAGGCATCTGCAATGTAAAATATTCTAACACAATGCATTAGGTATGTAAATAGCATGTCTGCTGCGGGAGGACATTGGGAGCCCCCTATGACACAGCACAATACTAATAGCTGATGAGCGGGGCTCATACATAATTCACACAAGTCTGTGTAATACTCATAGCCGCAGGCATATCTCGCAGCATCCAGCTTTTCCCGGCCAATTATGCACAATTATAATGTCTTGTACTTCAATACAGGACATCGGATGGGCTATTATGGCGTTACCGCTCTGGCACGCTATACTCAGTGGAAAGTGGCAGAACAGTTAGGAGATTTAGGAGATTTAGAAACATCATCATTATATATTAAGCCCCGTTGCGTAACATAACGATGAGGTTTGGACTGGCCTACAGGAGAACAGGTAAGTCTCCCTGAGTCACGATGGGCCCTCAGCCATCCAACCCTGCACACAGGATCTGCTTATATTGGATGAATGGTAGTGTACCAACTATGTCAAACACAATGCCCGTGGGCCGAATACCCACCACCTCATTTTATGTGGCCCACTGGCTATGCAACAAAGCTAACAGGCACTCCACTCAACCAGCCTACAGCTCTGGCCCGGCGGCGGAAATGCAGAGTCTGTGACCGCTGACACCTTCCCCCCATGTCTGCATGCACAGTCATGTACGTAGCGAGGGTGTCAAGGGGAGAGGTCAGCGGTCACAGACTCAGCAGCTGCTTCCACCGCCAGAATGGACCTACAGGCTCGGTGAGTGGAATGCCTGTAGGGATGCTGGCTGTTTAGAGGCCAATAGTGAGGCTGCTAACTGCTATTTTTCTTCTGTAAGGCAGTGTTTTCGCCAGCGGTAAATCACTGGCGAATCACGCCAGCTGAAGCTTTTCATAGCGTTGCTATGGAAAGCGCCGGCCCCGTGTCCATGAGCAGAGAATCACTGCGATTCTCCGGTCGCGGCCGGCAATTCGCAGCATGGCTGACAGCGGAGATCCGTCTGCTGCCTCCTGAGATTCGCCGCAGGATACCGCAAAGCCCGTGGACAGGGGGCCTAAGTCTCCAAAAAAAATTTAATAAAAAGCAATGTTATACATTTTTAAAGAAAAAGAATTGAATCTGCATCATTCTAAGACCGATTTTTATCGGTCTGAGAATGAGCAAAAATAGTAAAAAAAAAAAAATTATATTATTCACAGTAATCGTGCTGATCTGGATAAAAAAAAGTTACTATAACTATGTTATATTTGCTGAATGCTGGATGGATACTGTTAAAGCAAAACCCCAAAACAATGGAAGAATTTCTGGAAATTTTCCATCTCACCCCCCCCAAAAAAAGTTACACAACACATTATATGTACCCCAGTGTGATGCCATTAAAAATTACAACTCGTCACAAAAAAAACAAGCCCTCATACGGCTATGTCAAAGAGTTATGGCTCCTGCAATACAATGATGAAAATCTCTTGGTCCTTAAGACACAAAATAGGCTGGTCACTAAGGGGTTAAGATCAGGAATACACCCCTAACCTCTCATGTCAGTTGCCCTGGTGTTTCCCATTTCCCAATTCCCTCCTGGTGCCTTTGTAACCTCCGGGTCAGACACCTCTGTCCTTCTGCAACACTTTTCCTAATCAGAACATTGGGGTAAAGCTTGGTAAATAAATTCAAAATATGCAGTTTGTCCCAAAGAACATATTTTTCAACGAATATACATTAAAAAAGTACTAAATCCATTCCTGGATCTGCAGCGCTGCGCAGAGCTTTCAGACCAAACGAGGCCTGGATAGAATAAAAGTGCTGACCTAGAGCCTACTGACCTAATAGACTACTGCAGCTTATTGATCTAATAGGCTTCATTGTGGTTTATCTCGCTAACTAGCTGACTTCTCGGGATACAGTTTAATAGCCTTGTCTTTGCTCTTGTCATTAGCCAAAGTATATGTAACGTTTAAGAGTTTATGACCTCTTATTCGCAATATGTTCCATCCTTTGTTGGGTGGAGGAAATGTGTCCCGAGGCTCCCGGGAGTTTGGGGGTCATTCCTCATTCCTGTTCTGCATTTATTTAACTAATTTACCATCTGCCTTCCCTAAAATACCACCTGCCCCTGCAATTACTTGGTCATACATGAAGGCCTCTAGATATGAATCCACCTTATCAAACAAACAAACCAAAGTATAATTAGATTGGTATTTCAGTTAATATAGTATACCATTGGGTCAAACGTCAACGTGATTCTTATGTAGTGTACATCCATAGTATTAGTGGACCGTCGGGTCACAATCTCATTATGGCTACCGGATATCTAAGCCGGGTTTTACGTAATAGACATATTTTAGATTACATTTCATTTGCTTAAATGGTTACACCATTCTTAAAAGGGAAAAGTGTAACATTCTCCTGGGGGTCCGGGGCTTCTGAACATGTGTGACTCCATAACAATACCATGTGTGACATTAATAGTACAAAATGACACATGTACTTTAGCAACATAGTATGTAAGGCCGAAAAAAGACATATGTCCATCCATTTCAGCCCATTACCCCCCCCCCCCCCATTGTTAATCCAGAGGAAGGCAAAAAGCCTTTAATTAAATACTACAGAGGTATAGAAATTCAACTTTACTTGGAATCTTCCATCACTCACACTACAGGACGGCTCCCATGTCTGCACTCCATACCGGCCTTCATGCCGCCTTCGGTCAAGTCTGTAATACTGCCACATTTTGGCACAGGCCAAAATCCCTCATGGTTTTAGGAAACCGAAATTAAGTCACCATTAGAGTTGAGCGAACGTACTCTGCCGAGCTTGATGTTCGCTCGAGTATTAGCGTACTCGATGGTTCTCGTTACTCGCCCCAGTTTTTGGTTCCTCCCCGCTGTGACGCAGCGCGCGTCAATGGCAAACTTTTTGTCTGGCAAGCAGGGGAGAGAGAGGGGGAGAAGGGGAGAGGGAGAGAGAGAGAGAACACACGAACCAAAAAAAAAAAAAAAAGCTCGAGTCTCCGATTGTAGTCAATGGGGTTCGTTACTCAAGTAGAGCTCTCGAATTTTACGAAAAGCTCGACTTGAATAACGCGGACCCGAGCATTTGGGTGCTCGCTCAGCTCTAATCACCATAAGTTTCTATAGGAAGCTAAGGGGGATGTCCCGCCATTAAATATCATATCCATTGTACAGATCATGTGAAAATAAAGGGGTTGTCTGAATGAATCAATTTTCATCTAAATGTCCCTATAGAAGCCTCAATAGGCGACACATGTAGGCTTTTTCCAATTGTATCATACTACAGGCTCTATTTTGATTTTCTTTACTACTTCACTAAATTAATTTGTATTTATTAGTTTTTTTGATTGTATTACGCATTGACACTTCATAGGGTTTGTGTGTGGGCCTGTATTATATTTGTGGTGGCTAGATTTTAGATCTTTTGTACTAAATATTAGTGACATTACATTTGTCTGATCAGTGACATGTATGTTTTTATTCTGTCTGGTGGTGTAATAAAGACTTTGACATTTGCGTAATTTTGGGCTGTTCAACTCTTTGCTTATGCAAGCCTGTTTTTCTTTATTATACACTAGTAATATGCACATGCTGCAGCAGCCTGTCTATGGGACCTTACAGGCTTCTGTAGCCAATAACAGAGCGCAGCATTCAATCACTGAGCTCTATGATTGGCTGCAGTAGCTCGTGACGTCCCATATACTGACTGCTGCAGCCTGTGAACATTACGTCAGAGGCGAATCTAGAGCGGTGGGGCTGGACATAGTGGGGAGCTGGGAGAGGTGAGTATAGGCTTCTTTGTCATTTTTACACAGGAGGAGCCTCTTTAGATAAGAATTGATTAAGTCGGACAACTCATTCAATCCCTTTATGCCTCATGATTATAGATGAGCGAGTATACTCGCTAAAGGCAATTGCTCGAGCGAGCATTGCCTTTAGCGAGTACCTGCCCGCTCAAGACTGCAGGTTCGGGTGCCGGCGGCAGGCACGGAGCTGCGGGGGAGAGCAGGGCGGAATGGAGGGGAGATCTCTCTCTCCCTCTCTCCCCCCCGCTCCCCCCTGCTGACAGCCGCTACTCACCGCTCCCCTGCGCCAGCACCCGAACCTGCAGTCTTGAGCGGGGAAGATACTCGCTAAAGGCAATGCTCGCTCAAGCAATAATTGCCTTTAGCGAGTATACTCGCTCATCTCTACTCATGATGTACATATATGTCATGGGGAGGTTGAATGAAATGCAGTATATTTACAGCACATGAATGGTGTGGGCTCAGGAGATGAGCCTGTGCCATCCTTAGTGGGAGCTAGCTGTGAAAGATAGTGGCCTCCCGCTGAAACAGCAGGGGATCAGTGAGAATGTTAATTAGTTGATCAAGGCATGTATTCCGCAGCGTGAAAGAAAACGCAGCATGCTCTATTTGCCGCAGGAATACGCGTGGCCGTCTTCCATTGCAGTCAATTGAGGTCGGCTGTCATGCTATACTTCCGCTGTAGCACAGCGGAAGTATCGCATGAATACGCGTCCCTGCCTACTGCCGGCTGCGCCATCCCGCACTGCAGGCGCGTCACGCGCTTTACTGTGCATGTGCATTGGCCCTCCATGTGGGACCAATACAGCAGATCCAAAATGGTAAGTATGGTGGTTTTGGGGGTCGCTGTGGCGGACTCTGCTGCGATATTCCGCTGGCAGTCTGTCACGGCTGTGGGCATGAGCCCGTATGCAAATAATGTGTGGACTGTCCTATGGGCTGTTCACATTCTGAGATGGGTCTGGGTTTTCTCCTCCCTGTTCAGCCTAAACTCCACCCCTGCTTACTGACTGACATCTCCAGCTGTCTTAAGCTGGAGACACTGTGTGTTCATAGGGAGCTGGAGATGACCATCACTAAGCATGGGCGGGGTTTAGGATAAAAGAGGGGGGGAGAGCTCAGGCCAGTCTCAGCATGTGAACTGTTCATTGGATGGTTCACACCTCATTTGCATACTACAGAAACACTGATTTTGGGGCCCGGGAAGAACTGTAAGTTAAAAGGAGTATAATTACACTTGTCATCCTACTTCTCTACTATGGTTAGCGTACGGTTATGAGGTGGAGCTTTGGCCCTGCACCCCCCACCACCATTCTGTAGTTGTGGCCCTAAAACCAGCCTAAGGAGAAATTAATCATATTGAATTACAAAAAAAAAGGAAAACCTATGACTATATCCCAGTGTATCAGAGTGACATATGAAATAATGCATTGCCCTTCAGAGATATAAAAGTAATGACTTCTCCCATGCAGAGATGATGAGCGATGTCACACTGACTGCCTGCGACACTAATGCTCCGCGCTACACGTTAAATGAATTAATGAAAGGTTTTTATTCCCCCATTTTCACTAGATGTACAAACAGAATATTCAACGAGCTTCTCTTGGCATCAGCTGCTTTTCTCACAGCCATACACTTTGTTTTGTGGTTGTGCTAATTGATCTGGGCGGGAGGATCATGAATTCAATGGCAGCCTTAACAAAAGCAGACTCGGTGAGAGAACCTACTACACCCAGTAGAAAGCTGGTTAAGTTTTTTGTTAGACCATTAAGGAGGCTCACAGAGGGTTCTGTCCGGGCAAGTCATTCCGGGTCTAAGGATAAGACCGGTTCTATTTAGGTGAAAAAAAATCTAATTCTCTATAGGTCTGGCGCCCCCCATCATGGTGGGAGGGGTTACTTTACAACAAGGCCACATGTGATGTAAGATTTAGTATCTGATACACATAAGAACGGAACTCGGAGATCTATGAAAAAGTGTTCCAGCATTGTTACTTCATGGGGAATACCACTAGTTACTACAACAGACAAGTCAGCAGATCGGACAAGTACTCTTTAACCCCTTAGAGGTCAGAATTAGAGATGAGCGAGCCTACTCGGTAAGGCAGTCACTCGAGCGAGCATCGCTCTTCTTGAGTAACTGCTTAGTGATCCGAGCAGGCTCGGGTGGGCTTTAGAACCGAAACTTTCTGGCTAGAGATGAGGACCAGACAACTTTTAGCAATTTTACTCATATAGTGATTTTATGGCCCTATTTTTTTCCCGACTTGCCAAAATTACTTTTGCTGTGTTTTTTTTTCATCACCTATAAGGCTATTTTTTTTATATGTTTTTTTCATTGAAATTTGTTTTCCATTTATTTTATTTTATTAGGGGTAATGTGTATAGAAAGTTAAAAAAAAAGCTATACATTTATATTTCTCCATTTTTAATATTAATATTTGCCATTTTGTTCAGCATGTTTTTATATATAATTTGTATAATCTCGGATTACAGGGCGGAGATAGTAACGGCTCGGGTAGGCGTTGGGTCCTTTTCTCTTTTATTAAATATATAATTTTATTCTGTAATTTTCTTTGACTTCATTTTTGTAACTTTTTATTTTAACATCCATGTCCCCCATAACGTCATATAAGACCTCTGGGGGACATTCACACTGTTCTTTTTTATTTCCCACATTTCCACTGTAAGCGGAGCATCCATAGGAGCCCCAGTTTCAGGAGGAAACCTTCTCCTGGTGTGACAGCAGTCACTGTCAGAGCTAGTCAGGATCTACAGAATCTCTGCAGCTCTGACAGGTCGAGAGTCGCCGGCAATCACGTGATCACAGTGTGTCATGCAGGAAACGGTATGCATTCTCTACATAGAGCTGGTCCTTTAGAAGCAAAACAACCTGGTCCTTAAGGAGTTAATCAAGACAATTTCCCTTATGACACAACCCTTGTAACAACATAATGAGATGCAAATTCCATAAGATTTACCCGCCCCTTGGAAAAATAAGTAGTACTGTAAATACAGTTTTTATATTAAAATCAGATGTGAAAACCTTTTTAAAAACATGCAGAAAACATACGTGTTACACTCATGTCACAACAAACATATGCGGGAAAATAGGTGTCCTTCTAGCATTTCTTTGACCAGTGCATGCTGGGATCCCGCAGCCCCAACGGTAACCAGTAAGTTAATAAACATACAATATACATTTCTTTTAGATAGCGGCCCATGGCATGCCACTGCACTGGCACAGGTATATAATGGCATTCATCTGGCCCCACCGAGGATAAATGCTGAATGCAGAAGAGGACTATGGCAGCCGACCCCTGAAGCGCCACACAATTTGAGCAATTTGCATTAAAATAATTTCATGTATTTCGCTTCTGCTATTAAACTTGATCATATGTTGCACAAAGTTCTTTTGTGAAAATGCCTTCTTGCCAGTTCACAGGCTTGAGCTGCAATAATTTGATAATTATGCAGCGTATTATGAGACTAATCTCCGTGTTGTACTAAAGCTTGTGTAGGAGGGCCGCAGATATCCAGCAGCTGGACAAAGCCCCCTTGGCTTTACAATATTCCATACTCTGTGCCAGGAGAGACAAATGCTCCACGCACCACTGGCACACTCGGCTTGAGCTCCCCTGCCAACGTCCCGCTCAGTTATTGTCTCACAACTAATTGCACATGTTCCTGATATTTTAGCATGTATAGACGGACTCTAAACTAGATCTTCCAAAACCCCTTATTCGCTCCGGAAAGACTACACACAATGGGGGGTGTAATAGAAAGCCACACGGACTTTTAGCCATAATTAGAAGGGAGATGGGAGAGGTGTCAGGCAATGCTTTGTGGGAAAGATGCAAACTGGAACCTGCAGAATAAAGGGTCATTGACATGGGCGTCCTGTGAATTTACATCTTAACCCTTTTCAATCCACTGTCTGACGTCTGAAGACATTCTGATTGAAGGAATGGAAGCAAATGGAAGCCTTTCCATTTTTTCGAAACTAACCATTGAAAGCAATGGTTACCAAAAAAATGGAAACCAAAAGGTCCGCACATCTAATCCACATACTTTATCTCATTTGCGAACGCCCATGTATCCCTACGGGTGACTTGATTTGCGGATCTTCCACAAATCAGATCCGCCTGTGGACATTGGGCCTTAATCTTCTGCACTTATCAGCAGTGAAGGGGGAAGGAGACCTTCAGCTACTAAGAGAAATAATGGAGAGATAGCAATATTGAGTATTGACTGGCGGGGCTATGCTACACAACCTCTAAAAGAGGAGAGGGAGAGCTGAACAGTGCTGGAAATGCCCTTAACCCAGCAACTTAAATGTATGATGCTTTCTAATTGCATTAGAAGGAAAACTCAATGCAAAAAAAAAACAGATAAATCCATATTTTTTTCTGTTGGGACTTAGCAAGATATGTGTACATTGATTTTGCATGCAGAAAGGATTCCATAGCCTTTAAGTCTTTTGGAGGTCTTCAGTGCAAACATGGATACAGGCAGGAATGTGACACGCCATTACAGAGTATCAGATGGAAAGTAGGGAGATGCTCCTAGCTAACCATTTGCCATGTCTGCACTAAGGAAGCCTAAAAGTAAAAAAAAAATGGGATGTGCCAAGATGTAAAGTCATCACCACTCCATAGGATATGATTTGAGTTCTGGGAGTCCCACTGATCAGGAGAAAGGATCGGCGTTCGAGGATGCACATTGCCACTCCATTCATTTCAATGGGACTGCAGGAGATAGCTGAGGGCCTAAACTTGGCTATCACAGGTAGCATTATGCAAATGAAGCAGCATATGCTGGATTGATGGTCAGTTTACTCAAAGACCTTTGTTTTCATGATCAGTGAAGAACCTAGCCTTGGACCTCCACAACTCACAGGTATTCCCCCCCCCCCCCATCCCGTGAATAGGGAATAACTTTAGATCTTGGCACAACCCCTTTAACAAGTTAAAAAGGTTTTTTTTTATCTCAGACATTCATGGCATATCCAATGAATATAAATGTCTTACCTTAGGAGGCACATAGAATTCAAGGAGAAATCTTTCCCCCTCCATTTTCACGGCTTTTCTCAAAAGCAAACGACACTTTTGCCACTGAGAGCTACCAACACAATTGGTATCATCAGCAACCATGTACCTGAGAGTTCCTTCTCTCTGAATATCGACAACATCTATTTTAGCCGCCTGCATTTTTGACAGCCGTAGTTTGTGAGTCCATTTTTCCCGCGGCTCCACTTGCTCCTTGTTGCCTGATGTGCATTGTTCGCGCTCTGCCCGCTTCATAGTTCCATTGTCTACACCAGGCTCTGGAGAGGACTTTCTGTGCCACATCTCCTTCATGCCATCCACCACACACAAACTCATATTCCTTAATGAGAAACCCTTTTTAAATTTTGGCTTGGAGCTCCCATGTACCGAAACATCCTCAGAGCTTCGAGAGTGTCCGTAAGATGAAACCTTGTGAACCCTGGCTTGAGTCCGACTTAAATATTTATTGGTCATAGTATTCTCCATGCTGTCTAATGACTCTGTGGAGGTCTCCTCTTTCCGGGAAACAAAATCCCTTGCTAAAGGCACCTGGCAATTTTGTAATCCTACAAAGGGTACAATGTTGTACTTTGTTGGAGAATCAGATACATACACCCTGCTAACCTCAAAACTAAAGAAATCTAAAAAATTGGCAGCAAAATGGTGGGAAAATGAAGTCTCTGCCCCCGGAGCATTATAGTGAGGGTTCTCCTTCAAAAACTGGCAGAATTTCTGGGCAAAGTCCACTGCAGCGGCTTGTGCATGCAGCTCACAGAACTCCTTCCAGTCAGGAAGCTGGGAGGAAGAGTCTTGATTAAGTGCATCACCATTCATGGCTGTTCCATTCCTCTCTAAGAAATCTGCAAGGCAAAAAGAAGAAGAATGACCAGCTGGAGAAGAATCTAGAAGGCCTTTACATAATCCAGTGTTGAATCATAGGTGTACACATAAATTCATTCTTAATATGTTTTGCATTTATTGGTATTTGTAGCAGAACAATTAAAGTCCATCTCTTCGGTTTTTGTTGCTTTTCTAGTTGTGTTTTTTTTTTTTTTAAATCTAAATAGGTAAAAAAAATTATGTGCCGATCGGCTGTGGTCACGAGCAGCAGGCCCCAGACGATCAACTATTGAGGACTGTCAAAAAGTTTCTTTCTAATATCTAAATTGTGTCTGCTCCCTTTCAGTTTCATCCCATTGCTTCTAGTCTTTCCTTGTACAAATGAGAATAGGGCTGATCCCTCTGCACTGTGACAGCTCTTCAGATATTTGTAGACAGCTATTAAGTCTCCTCAGCCTTCTTTGCAAGCTATGTAAGAAAAGAGAAAAAAAACCTTTTTCCTTGACTACTTTTTTCATCTGTGAGATGTATATAGAAGTATATGAAACTACTAACGACCACTTGTCCGTATGTATGCCAGAAAAAAAAAAAAAAAAGGTTTTACAAGCAGCACTCACCTATTGCCCACAGGGCAGGATCCAGAAGTGCAAAGCCACAAACAGGGGACCCGGACTAAAGTTCCAATATAACCCATAAAAGGACACATAGTCTGCGGCAGCACAACGATGCAGTAGAAAAGTTAAAAAAAAACTTTCATTCCTCCATTTCAAACATGGCTGCAACGTTTCGACCAGTATGCCACTGGTCTTTGTCAAGCATGTCCGTGTGCGTGTGTGTGTGCTTCTCATGCTCCGCCCCCTGATGACGTCATCGCTCCACCCCTGGTAACATCCTACAGAATACAACTAAGCCGCTATTATGTCAGACACAACTCAGCGGTCCTGAGAGGAGACACCGACCTATCTCCACCACAGAGATCCGGTGGGCTGAAGGACCTGCGGTGATGTCTAGAGATGAGCGAACGTACTCATCCGAGCTTGATACTCGTTCGAGATGCTCGTTACTAGAGGCGAGCACCACGCGATGTTTGAGTTACTTTCACTTTCATCTCTGAGACGTTAGCGCGCTTTTCTGGCCAATAGAAAGACAGAGAAGGCATTACAACTTCCCCCTGCGACGTTCAAGCCCTATACCACCCCCCTGCAGTGAGTGGCTGGCGAGATCAGGTGTCACCCGAGTATATAAATCGGCCCCTCCCGCGGCTCGCCACAGATGCATTCTGACAGAGATCAGGGAAAGTGCTGCTGGTGCCGGAGCTGCTATAGGGAGAGCGTTAGGAGTGATTTTAGGCTTCAAGAACCCCACATCTGACCGTGTGCAGTACTGTTGAGGCTGCTTTTAGCAGTGTTGCACAATTTTTTTTTTTGTATATCGGCCGTGCAGAGCATTGCATCCGCAGTCTGCAGTCATTATACAGAGTATAGGGCCAGTACTGGTGAGGCAGGGAAAGAGATATTCAGGCTATATAGGCAGCGGGCTTTTTCCAAAAAATTGGGGAAAAATACTATATTTGGGCTGCCTGTGACCGTCTTCAGTTTACTGCGTGTCTGCTGGGGGTAGTAGTCCTAATTAATACGCAGCTAAGCGTTACAGCAGGCTTGCGCAAAATTGTTTCCTGGATCTGCGGTCTCTGTTACATCAGCGCCGTCATCCCGCCAGAGGGAAACAGTATACATAATATTATACGCTGCCTACAGTATCTATCTGCTGGGGGTAGTAGTCCTAAATAATACACAGCTAAGCGTTACAGCAGCCTTGCGCAAAATTGTTTCCTGGATCTGCTGTGTCTGTTACATCAGCGCCGTCATCCCGCCAGAGGGAAACAGTATACATAATATTATACGCTGCCTACAGTATCTATCTGCTGGGGGTAGTAGTCCTAATTAATACGCAGCTAAGCGTTACAGCAGCCTTGCGCAAAATTGTTTCCTGGATCTGCTGTGCGTTCCGTAAGGGAAGTCAGCCTCCAACCACAGGCCAATAAGCGGCACATTTAATTACAGCGTTCTGTTTCTGCACTACTGGTAATACAGCATGCTGAGGGGTAGGGGTAGGCCTAGAGGACGTGGACGCGGGCGAGGACGCGGAGGCCCAAGTCAGGGTGTGGGCACAGGCTGAGCTCCTGATCCAGGTGTATCGCAGCCGACTGCTGCGGGATTAGGAGAGAGGCACGTTTCTGGCATCCCCACATTCATCTCACAATTAATGGGTCCACGCGGTAGACCTTTATTAGAAAATGAGCAGTGTGAGCAGGTCCTGTCGTGGGTGGCAGAAAGTGCATCCAGCAATCTATCGACCACCCAGAATTCTGCGCCGTCCACTGCTGCAACTCTGAATCCTCTGGCTGCTGCTCCTCCTTCCTCCCAGCCTCCTCACTCCATTACAATGACACATTCTGAGGAGCAGGCAGACTCCCAGGAACTGTTCCCGGGCCCCTGCCCAGAATGGCCAGCAATGGTTCCTCTCCCACCGGAGGAGTTTGTCGTGACCGATGCCCAACCTTTGGAAAGTTCCCGGGGTCCGGGGGATGAGGCTGGGGACTTCCGGCAACTGTCTCAAGAGCTTTCAGTGGGTGAGGAGGACGATGACGATGAGACACAGTTGTCTATCACTCAGGTAGAAGTAATTGGAGTAAGTCCGAGGGAGGAGAGCACAGAGGATTCGGAGGAAGAGCAGCAGGACGATGAGGTGACTGGCCCCACCTGGTTTGCTACGCCTACTGAGGACAGGTCTTCAGAGGGGGAGGCAAGGGCATCAGCAGGGCAGGTTGCAAGAGGCAGTGCGGTGGCCAGGGGTAGAGGCAGGGCCAGACCGAATAATACACCAACTGTTTCCCAAAGCGCCCCCTCGCACCATGCCACCCTGCAGAGGCCGAGGTGCTCAAAGGTCTGGCAGTTTTTCACTGAGAGTGCAGACGACCGACGAACAGTGGTGTGCAACCTTTGTCGCGCCAAGATCAGCCGAGGAGCCACCACCACCAGTCTCACCACCACCAGCATGCGCAGACATATGATGGCCAAGCACCCCACAAGGTGGGACGAAGGCCGTTCACCGCCTCCGGTTTGCACCGCTGCCTCTCCCCCTGTGCCCCAACCTGCCACGGAGATCCAACCCCCCTCTCAGGACACAGGCACTACCGTCTCCTGGCCTGCACCCACACCCTCACCTCCGCTGTGCTCGGCCCCATCCACCAATGTCTCTCAGCGCACCGTCCAGCCGTCGCTAGCGCAAGTGTTGGAGCGCAAGCACGCCGCCACGCACCCGCACGCTCAAGCGTTAAACGTGCACATAGCCAAATTTATCAGCCTGGAGATGCTGCCGTATAGAGTTGTGGAAACGGAGGCTTTCAAACGTATGATGGCGGCGGCGGCCCCGCGCTACTCAGTTCCCAGTCGCCACTACTTTTCCCGATGTGCCGTCCCAGCCCTGCATGACCACGTCTCCCGCAACATTGTACGCGCCCTCACCAACGCGGTTACTGGCAAGGTCCGCTTAACAACGGACACGTGGACAAGCACAGGCGGGCAGGGCCACTATATCTCCCTGACGGCACATTGGGTGAATTTAGTGGAGGCTGGGACAGACTCAGAGCCTGGGACCGCTCACGTCCTACCCAGCCCCAGAATTGCGGGCCCCAGCTCCGTGGTGGTATCTGCGGCGGTGTATGCTTCCTCCACTAAACCACCCTCCTCCTCCTCCTCCTACGCAACCTCTGTCTCGCAATCAAGATGTGTCAGCAGCAGCACGTCGCCAGCAGTCGGTGTCGCGCGTCGTGGCAGCACAGCGGTGGGCAAGCGTCAGCAGGCCGTGCTGAAACTACTCAGCTTAGGAGAGAAGAGGCACACGGCCCACGAACTGCTGCAGGGTCTGACAGCCTCACGCACGTGCCATGCCTGGCCCACGTCTTTAATTTGGTGGTTCAGCGCTTTCTGAAAAGCTACCCACGCTTGTCAGACCTGCTCGGAAAGGTGCGCCGGCTCTGCGCACATTTCCGCAAGTCCCACACGGACGCTGCCACCCTGCAACATCGGTTTCATCTGCCAGTGCACCGACTGCTGTGCGACGTGCCCACACGGTGGAACTCTACGCGCCACATGTTGGCCAGGCTCTATGAGCAGCGTAGAGCTATAGTGGAATAACAACTCCAACATGGGCGGCGCAGTGGGAGTCAGCCTCCTCAATTCTTTACAGAAGAGTGGGCCTGGTTGGCAGACATCTGCCAGGTCCTTGGAAACTTTGAGGAGTCTACCCAGATGGTGAGCAGCGATGCTGCAATCATTATTGTCACCATTCCTCTGCTATGCCTCTTGAGAAGTTCCCTGCAAAGCATAAAGGCAGACGCTTTGCGCTCGGAAACAGAGGCGGGGGAAGACAGTATGTCGCTGGATAGTCAGAGCACCCTCCTGTCTATATCTCAGCGCGTTGAGGAGGAGGAGGGGGAGGAGGAGGAGGGGAGGGGGAAGAGACAGCTTGGCCCACTGCTGAGGGTACCCATACTGCTTGCCTGTCATCCTTTCAGCGTGTATGGCCTGAGGAGGAGGAGGAGGAGGATCCTGAAAGTGATCTTCCTAGTGAGGACAGCCATGTGTTGCGTACTGGTACCCTGGCACACATGGCTGACTTCATGTTAGGATGCCTTTCTCGTGACCCTCGCGTTACACGCATTCTGGCCACTACGGATTACTGGGTGTACACACTGCTCGACCCACGGTATAAGGAGAACCTTTGCACTCTCATACCCGAAGAAGAAAGGGGTTCAAGAGTGATGCTATACCACAGGACCCTGGCGGACAAACTGATGGTAAAATTCCCATCCGACAGCGCTAGTGGCCGAAGGCGCAGTTCCGAGGACCAGGTAGCAGGGGAGGCGCGGAGATCAGGCAGCATGTACAGCACAGGCAGGGGAACACTCTCTAAGGCCTTTGACAGCTTTCTGGCTCCCCAGCAAGACTGTGTCACCGCTCCCCAGTCAAGGCGGAGTCAGCGGGAGCACTGTAAAAGGATGGTGAGGGAGTACGTAGCCGATCGCACGACCGTCCTCGGTGACGCCTCTGCCCCCTACAACTACTGGGTGTCGAAGCTGGACACGTGGCCTGAACTCGCGCTGTATGCCCTGGAGGTGCTTGCTTGTCCTGGGGCTAGCGTCTTGTCAGAGAGGGTGTTTAGTGCGGCTGGGGGAATCATCACGGATAAGCGTACCCGCCTGTCAACCGACAGTGCCGACAGGCTTACACTCATCAAGATGAACAAAGCCTGGATTTCCCCAGACTTCTCTTCTCCACCAGCGGACAGCAGTGATACCTAAACAATACGTAGGCTGCACCCGCGGATGGAAGCATTGTTCTCTATCACCATCAAAAACGTGGACCTTTTAGCTTCATCAATCTGTGTATAATATTCATCCTCCTCCTCCTGAAACCTGACGTAATCACGCCGAACGGGCAATTTTTCTTAGGCCCACAAGGCTCAGTCATATAATTTTTGTAAACAATTTTTATACGTTTCAATGCTCATGAAAGCGTTGAAACTTGCACCTGAACCAATTTTTATTTTAACTGGGCTGCCTCCAGGTCTAGTTACAAATTAAGCCACATTAACCAAAGCGATTAATGGGTTTCACCTGCCCTCTTGGTTGGGCATGGGCAATTTTTCTGCCGTACATTAGTACTGGTGGTACACCAATTTTTTGGGGCCCTCGCCTACAGTGTAATCCAATTAATTTTTTGCCCACCTGCATTAAAGCTGACGTTACCTCAGCTGTGATGGGCACTGCAATGGGATACATTTATGTACAGCCGGTGGGTTCCAGGGAGCCACCCATGCTGTGGGTGCACACGGAATTCCCATTGCGGAGTTGTACCTGCCTGTGACTATTTATAAAAAAACGCGGTCTGACTGGAGCATGCAGACACCTTGACAGAATGAATAGTGTGTGGCACATAGGTTCCCCATTGCTATGCCCACGTGTGCAGCTCCTGATGGCGGTGGCACAGGATTATATTTCTCATTGCTACTGTACAGCATTGTGGGCTATCGCCCCGCCCCTTTTAAAGAGGGTCGCTGCCTAGCCGTGCCAACCCTCTGCAGTGTGTTCCTGCGGTTCCTCCTCATGGCAGATGCACTTATAAATAGACATGAGGGTGGTGTGGCTATGAGGCCAGCGTGTGGCATGAGTGCAGCTGAAGGCTGCGCAGGGACACTTTGGTGTGCGCTGTGGATACTGCGTCGTGCGGGGGGGGGGGGGGGGTTGGGCAGCATGTAACCCAGGAGAAGTGGCAGCGGAGTGTCATGCAGGCAGCGATTGTGCTTTGTTGGAGGTAGTGTGGTGCTTAGCTAAGGTATGCATTGCTAATAAGGGCTTTTCAGAAGTAAAAGTTGTTGGGAGGGGGGGGGGGCCCACTCTTGCCGCTATTGTGGCTTAATAGTGGGACCTGGGAACTTGAGATGCAGCCCAACATGTAGCCCCTCGCCTGCCCTATCCGTTGCTGTGTCATTCCCATCACTTTCTTGAATTGCCCAGATTTTCACAAATGGAAACCTTAGCAAGCATTGGCGGTATACAAAAATGCTCAAGTCGCCCATTGACTTCAATGGGGTTCGTTACTCGAAACGAACCCTCGAGCATTGCGAAAATTTCGTCCCGAGTAACGAGCACCCGAGCATTTTGGTGCTCGCTCATCTCTAGTGATGTCACTACTGTGGGAGGAGCCATTCTGGAGTTTAGTAGAAAGTACTGTATACTGAATAAGCTGACAGAAACTACCAGGACCTGTGATGATGTCACCGTCATGTGATCACCTGTGTGGATGGAGTCAGGGATCACATAACCAGGGGCTGATCATTGTATCCAGGAGCTGTGTATGTCATGTGTGGGAATCAGGATGAAAGTAATAGAGCTGTGTGTGTAATGTGCTGTGTGTGTAATGTGTATAGTCAGCATGGATGTATGCAATGTAGGAGAGCTGTGTCTGTGAAGCACATGTCATGTAGCAAAGCTGTGTCTGTGAAGCACATGTCATGTAGCAGAGCTGTGTATGTGAAGCACATGTCATGTAGCAGAGCTGTGTCTGTAAGGCACATATCATGTAGCAGAGCTGTCTCTGTGAAGCACATGTCATGTAGCAGAGCTGTGTCTGTGAGGCGCATGGCATGTAGCAAAGCTGTGTCTGTGAGGCGCATGGCATGTAGCAGAACTGTGTCTGTGAGGCGCATGGCATGTAGCAGAGCTAGGTGTCTGCGAGGCACATGGCATGTAGCAGAACTGTGTCTGCGAGGCGCATGGCATGTAGCAGAACTGTGTCTGCGAGGCGCATGGCATGTAGCAGAACTGTGCCTGCGAGGCGCATGGCATGTAGCAGAGCTATGTGTGTCTGTCACATGCCCATGTACCAAAGCTGTGTGTGTGATGTGCATGTAGCAAAACTGTGTATGTGTGACGTGCATAAAGCAGAGCTGTGTGCGCCACCAGAAAAACTGGTACTGTTGTTTTTTCTTTTCTTACACAGTTTATTACTAGAGTTGAGCGAACATACTCTGCGGAGCATCAAGCTGTGTTCGACACCGCCCCAGTTTTTGGGAGAGGAAGAGAGGGAGACACCTAGGAAAAAATAAAAAAATAAAAAATTGGCACCCAGCATCCCACATACAAAAATGCTCGAGGGGTTCATTACTCGAGTAGAGCTCTCAAACTTTACGAAAACCTCGACTCCAATAACGCGGACTCGAGCATTTGGGTGCTCACTAGAGATGAGCGAATGTACTCGTTTCGAGTAATTACTCGATCGAGCATCGCGATTTTCGAGTACTTCCGTACTCGGGTGAACCCCCCCCACTCACCCATGGCGCGCCCCGAATCTTTTCACCCAAGTAGGGAAGTACTCGAAAATCGCGGTGTTTGAGTGAAAAAGGGGCGTGTCCGAGTACGTTCGCTCATCTCTAGTGCTCACTCATCTCTATTTATTACCAAGGTGGATCACCTCTGATATCTTTTCCTCTACTGCTCTCCCTACACCCATTGGGATCTAAAAATTACAGAAAATCTGTCTGAAAATTGAAGTGGCCCTTTTGGTGTGGAGTCCTCTCTTAACGTCGACTATTTGCTGGAGCGCGGTCACTTTAATCACTATTTATTCTCTTTTTGCAAGCTAAACATTCCCAGATCCTTTAACCGTTCCTCACAGGACATGATTTGCAGACAGCTCACCATCTTGGTAACTTCTTGCCTTTTTTGCTGCTGCATCACCTTGTTGACTCATGTTCAGTCTATGATCTATTAGTATGCCAAAGTCTTTTTCACATGTGCTGCTGCTTAGCCCAATTCCATTCTGTATGTGCTTTTTCATTTTTCTTTCCTAGATTTCTCCTTGTTCAAGCTTTTCTAGATCTTTTTGAATCCACTTTCTCTCTTCCCTAGTGTTAGCTATCCCTCCTAGCTTTGTGTTGTTGGCAGATTTGATCTGTTTCCCCTCAATTCCCTCCTCCAGATCATTTATGAAATTCTGGAACAACACTGGGCCTAGGACAGAGCCCCACTTGCCACATTCTTCCAATTAGACGTGCAGCCACTTATGACCACAACAGCCAGCACAAAGGATGGAAGCAGTAGTGCTGGACTGGTGGGGAATCTGAGCGCGAATATGGCTTAGCGCAGGTTCACACAATTGAAATTTCACCGAGTATTACGCGCATAATATACCCGGTGAATGGAGTCAATGAAAGGACATTGATTTTTATCGACCCACTCACACTAGCGTTTTTTATTGCGTAAAAAAAGAATGCAGCATGTTCTATTTTATTACGCATTACGCGCGACAGAGCCCTATTGGTCCCTATGGGCACGTAATTAACGCTCTACATACGCAATTACATTTTATACACAATGCCACTAAGAAACAGAGCGGAAAAACAAAAAGAAACAAGTCCCACTGTGCATGACAGCGGACATGATACGCTGCCATGCACAGTGCAAAATCACTGCTCGACGCCATAGTCTGCTCACTGCCGACTCATACAGCGGTAAAACATTGCGTTATACACATACGATCATGTTAGCTGGGCCTTAGCTTTATTATTTCTTCACATTCCCGCTCTGTATAACTTTATGATCACTCAGAAAACCCCTTTAAATCTGTCTTCAGTAAGCTCCCAAGCCCTAATGGTGGCTATTCAATTTGAAATATCTCAGAATAGTCAAAACAGTATAAGTAACTATTAAAATAACCATTATATTAAAAAAAATAATAATAATCCCATTATTTCCTTATAATAGTATGCTACCAATGCACAGGTAACCACTCAATGCTTCTTGTTTCTTTCCTTCCCAGTAGTAACAACAATGTATCTCTTAATTGGCTCTAAAAATAGTTTCCACAGCAATGTGTATGGTGTGAAGTGAAGCAGTAAGAAGCAAGAAGACACTTTTTTGCAGCTCTGGACTTCCTATTTGAATCACATTCATTTTAATAGCTGTAAATATTAGCAGGATGACCTGCAGCAATGGCAAAGAGAACACTGTCAAGAACGGTTCATCTCAACCTTCAAACAGATTCACTGGGTTCAAGATGGAGCAGACAAAATCTGCATTTTCTGAATATCCCACTTGACCAAGATTTACCTTCCTTGGAATCCGACATTAACGACCTTTTTATTTGTGTATAAGACGTAAACTTGGACGAAAATATATATTTTGCATGTATTAGGCTGCCATCACACCTGCGTTAGGCTGCCTGTTCACAGGCGTTGCGGTATCCCGTGGCGGAGATCTGCCGGGGATACCGCCGCCCGGAAGAGAGGAGCTGACAGATAGGCTGACCGTGGAGAATCGCGGTAAATTCGCATCATGCTGCGAATTGCCAGCTGCGAGCGGAGAATCGCAATGATTCTCCGATCGTGGACAGGGGGGGGGAAGCGCTCTCCATAGCAACGCTATGGAGAGCTTTCACTGCATTCCCCACAGCCGGATTATCGCCGTGTGGAACGCAATTCAAACCCGCCCGTGGACAGGCAGCCTTAGGGTCAGTCCAGGGTTTCTATCTCTCTGCTCCGTTTTTGGAGGAGAGAAACTTAAAAAAAAAAAACGGATTATTTTTTCCCCCCCATTGTTGTCAATGGGGGGTTTCAAAAAAAAAGGAAAGCAAACGAAAAGGCTTCCATTCCATCAGGTTTCCGTTTTCTTTTTAATTAGAGAGAAAGATAGCAGTTTGCGGTGTTATTTTTTTGTCCAAAAATACTGAAACCTGACGGAATTGGAAGCAGAATGAAGCCTTTTCGTCTGCTGTTTTTTTTTTAAAAAAAACCCCATTGAAATCAATGGGGGGAAAAAATGGGTCTGTTCTTTTCAGCTTTATTTCAGTTTCTCCCCTCCAAAACCGGAGTAGACAGAAACCCTGTAGTGAACCCTGTGAAAGCAGCCTTAGTAACATTGTTGGAGTCAATGGATCAATGTCTATATGTTATGAGAATGGCAAATCAATTCTTCCACTAAATCATTCATGAAAAGCGCTATCAGCCTCTCTGAAATTACAGAGATTGGCATCGTAAGGCCGTAACATATGGCCCTTCTTGGCAATTTCTCACTATTCCTAGTCAGTCATTCTTTAAAAAGTATACCAAGGTCACAAAACTGTTACTAACACTGTGCAACACAATTTTTGTAACCGGTAAGCAGGCGGCTTATAGTAACTTTACTGCGCTGAATTCAAATATGATATTCTTTTTTTTCTGCCATGCAAGGTTTTCCATTTATGGAGAATAATGTAATCCAATTGCTGTTGTATTTTTTTGGAAATCAGCCTATAGAATTAATCCAGTCGGCTCGCCATTAACCTCGCTTAATAAAAAGAACAAAAGTAATTGCGCAACTATTTCGCAATCACTGTTGCACACTGTGTTCTGACTAAACACTATAAGGGTAGGTTTATGTAACATATAGGGTATGTTTCCACGTGGCAGAAACACTGCGGATCATCCACCAGTAAGATGTAATGAATGAACTGTGTTTTTACAGGTTATTGGTTAGACTAAATAAAAGAATCCAAATCATAAAACAAAAATACATGTCTAGTATCGCTGTGCCTGTACAAGCCCAATCTATCAAAGAAATGCATTATTTACCGCGCACGGTGAATGTCTAAAAAAAAAAAAAAAATTAAGAACGCCACAAATTCTCTTTTTCGGTTATTCTATCCCCAGGAAAAAATGCAATAAAAAGTGATCAAAAAGTTGTATGTATTCCAAAATAGTACTAACGCAAACGTCCCACAAAAAATTAGTCCTCACACAACTATGTTGTCAGAAAAATACAAAAGTAGTTGTGCGCAGAAAATGGAGCAGAAAATAATTTTTAAAAATTAGATATCTGTAAAAAAATAAAAAATAAAAATACAAGTGGTACAGCAAAAAAAAAAAAAAATCTATATAACTTTGGTATCGTAGTAATCATACTGAACCATAGAATAAAGTTATCATGTCATTTTCGTTGCAGTTTGTGCGCCGTAGAACCAGGATGCTCCGAAAGATGGCGGAATGTCGTTTTTTGTGATTTCTCTCCGCTTAGAATTTTAAATAGTTTTTTCAGTACATTATATGGTACATTAAATAGTACCATTAAAAAATACAACTCGTCCCGCAAAAAAACAAGCCCTCATGCAGCGACGGTGATGGATAAATAAAGGAGTTACGATTTTTTAAAAGAGAGGAGGAAAAAACTAAAATGGAAAAAACAAAAAAGCTCAGTCACTAAGGGGTTAAAGAGCTGGGATGAGGAGAGAAGGAAAGTTGGTTACTGATGGGAGAATGGACTGACCGAAGACATAAGGCCTCATGTCCACTAGAAAAATACAATTCGCGCGGATTTGCTTTAAATGGTATTTTTTTTCATGCGGATATCCGCACCCATTGCTAGCAATGTGGTCGATCCGCGGTAAAATGGAGCATGCTGCGTTTTTTTCTCCTGCGTGTAAAAAGCGCAAATCTATTAAATTGCCATCCGCGGGTGCAAAATTCAATTTAATTGACTGCGGATGGCCAATGATTCCTTTTGGGCAAAATTGAATGCGGATTCCGCAGCGGAAATCTGCAGCGGAATCCGCAAATCAATTTTGCTAGTGGACATGAGGCCTAACAGAGAGCAAATTAAGTTGGATGTGACCATACTAAGGCGACCAAGTCCAAATTTCCTACTCATTTTGGATCCACCCACTCTAGACTAAAAGTAAAAAATAAAAAAATAAAAAAAGAGAAAAATATCTGACTTGGGTATATTCATGCGGGCGAACTCAGGCAGATATCGCGCATCTAAAATTGCGAGTCTGTTGTGATTTTTGAGAAAATCACATGGCTGAACATGCGACTTCATGTGCGTGAAAAACGCATGTATTTTCAATAGGAAGAATTATAAAAGGATTGAGTGTGAGCGCCTCATATTTTTTAGATATTTAAAATGTAGGTGAATGGTAAGCAAACTCACCTGGTGCTCAGCGGGACTCTCGATCCGGAGAGCCCGCTGGCACCCGATATCCACGATCGCCAAAGAAAACCACCTTGGGTTCCAAATCCGAATCACCGGAGAGTCGACTCTGGGATACAGCCCCCCCCCCACGGGCTGTGATACAAAGTAGCAAGCGAAAAATGGCAAAAATCCCCGCTCTCACAGATCCCAAGGATACGCTGTAGGACTCCGCGGTCCGTATATTACTTCTTTATTTCTACATGCAACGCGTTTCGGCAAGCTTAGGAACTTGCCAAAACGCGTTGCATGTAGGAATAAAGAATTAATCTACGGACCGCGGAGTCCTACAGCGTATCCTTGGGATCCGTGAGCATGGGGATTTTTGCCATTTTTCGCTTGCTACAATAGAAAGAATTAAAAAGCGCACTGGATACAACGGGCAATATTTCTGCAGACTTAGGCCTCGTTTATTCAAGCATATTTATGTTCGTACATATGTCCGCACAAAACCGCGTGTCTATTAGAACCATTGGTTCCCTATGCTGTGTTCACATGTCCATGTTAAGCAGGTATACAAACGCGTGTACCTGCAAAACAATGCTGTCACAGTGTTCAGTAATGAGGGGACTCCCTACGGAGATGAAGAAATCCTCTGCTACAGTTGTCACAGCTGTGGCAGGGGATTCCTTACTCCCTGCGGGGAGTCCTCTTGTCACTGAACATTGTGACAGCACTGTTTGCAGGTACGTGCATTTGCATGCCTCTAAAACACAGACATGTGAACAATGGTTCAAATAGACGTGTGGCATGGGAGGATTTTACATTGGTTTTCAGCAGACGTATGTAAAATCCCTGCCTGCTGAAAGGGCTGGGTCTGAATGGCTGAGCGCTCAGCCAATCACAGGCAGGGCTCAGCCATTTATTGAATTCATTGAATGGCAGAGCACTGCCTGTGATTGGCTGCGCGTTGTGACCAATCACAGGCAGCACTCAGCTGTCATCGAATGAATGGCTGAGCTGCCTGTGATTGGCTGAGCACTCAGCCAATCAGACACAGCCCTTTCAGCAAGCAGGGATTTTAAATCCCTGCCTGCTGAAAGAGCTTCAGAGCAGTGCAGGGAAAACAAGCGGCTAGACGCGACTATGCCCCGGCATCGGCGGACAGGTGAGTATATATATTTTTTACTACAGCTAGAGATGATTTTCAGGGAAGGGCTTATATTTAAAGCCCTTCCTCTGAAAATCACTGCAGGGGTTGCTGGCAGGTCATTGCTTTCAATGGGGCCACCGGCAACAGCGGCGGCCCCATTGAGAGCAATGCTGCATGGAACTTCGTTCACGAATGTTTTGGCACGCCCGTACACCCAAAATGAAGACCCAAAATGCCTTGAGTCTGAATATTTTAAAGTAACCAAAATCAATCTTTACTCAAGCACTAGTAAACAAGCCCTTACAAGTCAAAGAAACTATTTCTTTTCTCAGGTCATTTCACAGATGGTATTTTGCCTAAATCAGGCAGCCCCCACCCTATACTTCCTCAATCTTGTCAATGCCCAGTGAAGAATTTGAAACTGGAAAGAACCCGGAGAGCAGCTTGACACCGAGTTACCGTAAAGAAGAACCTCGAAGAAAATAATACCAAATCACATCAACAGTATCTACCATGCAATACAAAATTAACCTTGTAAAATAGTGAATGACAGGAGATCACTGCAATCTGTGTAGCACAGTACAGGGTTGTTTCCTCAGAGTACATAAATAGCTTCTTTATGGCAAAGAACAGGAATTAGGGTTTGTCCTCGGTCAGTATTCCGAAAAACTTTCTGAATAATTTCAAAACAAGTAATTGGGTGAAAAGCTGAAACCACTTCTCCCGATCATTTACTAACAAAACCCGTTAGTTAATCTGACATGTATTGAGTCCTCCTGACAATGACCCCATTTTCATCTTTAATCTGGATTGTCAATGAATCTTACAGAATAAATTAAAGTTCTGGGTACAAACTGGTCTCAATGTGCTTGACCACACTCCTCAGGGTGAAAGTTCAAAAACAATTAACTTTTCAAACTTTCTTAGAGGACTGCTTAACAGCTCAAAAGGGAAATAAAAATCCTGCTAGCCATTAGAAGACATGGAGAATGTGAGGTTTGTCTCAATCATATATAATAGTTAAAAAAAGTGGCGATTATCCACTGGAGACCACAGATTTCATGTCTCTAGCCAGGGCAGCTTACTAAACAATCTAACTTATCACTCTTCCCTTATGTCTTCTAGATCATGGCCACCATCTTTGGCCTCTAATCACAAGCTATCTCAGTTTGCCTTGGCATCCTGGCTTAGTGGCCTATTGAAAGAGTAATGAGCCTGCCTTTCCTGGACTACAAATTAAAGTGGTTAATCCAGAATCTTAAGGTATCCCATATCCTGTGGATAGGGTATAGCTTTATAATTGGTGGGGGTTTCACAGCCGAGATTCTCACCGATCCTGAGAAAGTGGGTCTTGTGTCCTCCTCTTCTTGTCATTGCAAGGTCGGTTCTCCCAACCGCAGTGATGTCAGACTTAATGGAGCACTGGCCACACCTCCGCTCCATTCATCTCAATAGGAATGATAAAAATTGGCAAGCACGTGTACTCGGCTATCTCCAGCAGGCTCACCGAAAGTAAATGGAGAGGCACTGTGCATGCCTGAATGCAGCACCATTCAATCTCCCCCTCAATGCAGGAGGTGAAGTACGCCTGCAGTGAGGAGGAGGGGGCATGGGGCCCCCGTTCTCAGGATCAATGGAGGTCTCAGCAGTGAGACCCTCACTGATCGTAAAGGTATCCCCTATTCTGCGAATAGGAGATAACTCTGGATTTGGGGATAACCTCTTTTGGGTCCTTTGGCTTCTCACATCCTGACCACTCTCCTAGTGACAACCCTTGGCACGGTTCCTGACTACGCTCCAGCTTCCCTCAGCATATCTATTCTAAGGACCACAATGTGAGAATCTAGCCAAGAAACTTCATAACTTCTTGTGCTAGGCTAAGGGTGAAGGGAGTGATCGTGGAGATTCCTTAGACTCTGCACTGCAAATTAGCCAGCACGAAACACTAGTATAGCAGCCCGGTGAACAGCTGATCAGCAAAGGTGACGAATAGAGATGAGCGAACGTGTTCTTCCGAGCTTGATATTCGTGCGAATATTAGGGTGTTCGGGATGTTCGTTATTCGTAACGAACACCATGCAATGTTCTGGTTATTTTCACTTCCTTCCCTGAGACGTTAGCGCGCTTTTCTGGCCAATTGAAAGACAGGGAAGGCATTACAACTTCCCCCTGTGACGTTCAAGCCCTATACCACCCCCCTGCTGTGAGTGGCTGGGAAGATCAGGTGTCACCCGAACATAAAAGTCGGCCCCTCCCGCGGTTCGCCTCAGATGCGGTGTGAGTTAGATGAGGGACAGTGCTGTTTGTACCGGAGCTGCTGTAGGGAAAGAATTGGTAGTTAGTGTAGGCTTCAAGACCCCCCAAAGGTCCTTATTAGGGCCACTGATAGCTGTGTGTTGGCTGCTGTTAGCAGTGGCAATTTTTTTTTTCTCAAAATCGCCTCTGCAGACCGTTGCACCTGGCATTAGGGACAGAAGTGCTGCATAGGCAGGGAGAGTGTTAGGAGTGAGTGTAGCCTTCAAGAACCTCAACGGTCCTTTCTAGGGCCATATTTATCCGTGTGCAGTACTGTCCAGGCTGCTGTTAGCTGTGCTGCATTTTTTTTTGCTTCTCAAAATCGCCTCTGCAGACCATTGCACCCTCCATTGATACTGCAGGGAAAGAATTGTATAGGCAGGGCGACAACACAGTTGTTATTCATTGAATATACGCAGTGCTGCCTTTTGGTGCCAAAAAACGGAAAATAATTAAATTTATCCTGCCTCTGTCCGGCCTAACGCCGGTGGACACGTGTGAGCTGCGTCTGAAACCTGTAAAAATCAGACGCACCCAGCTACGCTTTACTGCTGGCTTCGCCATTTGCTTTCCTTAATTGGGAAAAAAATACCTGCTCTGCCAGAGTTATAATAACTCTGCTACCCTCACGTTCTGTGACACATAAGCAGGGACACAGCACAGTTATTAAACTTCTCATGTTCATTGAATATACGCAGTGCTGCCTTTTGGTGGAAAAAAACTGAAAACAAATCTATTTGTCCAGCCTCTGTCCGTCCTAAGGGCTGTGGACACGTGTGAGCTGCGTGAACAACATTGCTAAATCAGACGCACCCAGCTACGCTTTACTGCTGGCTTCGCCATTTGCTTTCCTTAATTGGGAAAAAAATACCTGCTCTGCCAGAGTTATAATAACTCTGCTACCCTCACGTTCTGTGACACATAAGCAGGGACACAGCACAGTTATTAAACTTAGATAATTCATTCACTAGAGGCAGTGGGGCCTTTCGTTTTCCAAAAAGGGCAAAAATTATATTTGGCCTGCAGTCTTGCGCCAATTTATTTCCTGCCTGTGAAATCAAATCACTGGTAATACAGCATGCTGAGGGGTAGGGGTAGGCCTAGAGGACGTGGACGCGGCCGAGGACGCGGAGGGCCAAGTCAGGGTGTGGGCACAGCCCGAGCTCCTGATCCCGGTGTGTCGCAGCCGACTGCTGCGCGATTAGGAGAGAGGCACGTTTCTGGCGTCCCCACATTCATCGCCCAATTAATGGGTCCACGCGGGAGACGGTTATTAGAAAATGAGCAGTGTGAGCAGGTCCTGTCCTGGATGGCAGAAAGTGCTTCGAGCAACCTATCGTCTACCCGCAGTTCTGCGCCGTCCACTGCTGCCAATCCGAATCCTCTGTCTGCTGCTCCTCCTTCCTCCCAGCCTCCTCACTCCACTACAATAACACCTGCTCAGGAGCGGGAACACTCCCAGGAACTGTTCTCGGGCCCCTGCTTAGATTGGGCAGCAGCGGTTCCTCTCCCACCAGAGGAGTTTATCGTCACTGATGCCCAACCATTCGAAAGTTCCCGGGGTCCGGGGGAAGAGGCTGGGGACTTCCGCCAACTGTCTCAACAACTTTCTGTGGGTGAGGAGGACGATGACGATCAGACACAGTTGTCTTGCAGTGAGGTAGTAGTAAGGGCAGTAAGTCCGAGGGAGCAGCGCACAGAGGATTCGGAGGAAGAGCAGCAGGACGATGAGGTGACTGACCCCACCTGGTGTGCAACGCTTACTCAGGAGGGCAGGTCTTCAGAGGGGGAGTCAAGGGCATCAGCAGGGCAGGTTGCAAGAGGCAGTGCGGTGGCCAGGGGTAGAGGCAGGGCCAGACCGAATAATCCACCAAGTGTTTCCCAAAGCGCCCCCTCGCGCCATGCCACCCTGCAGAGGCCGAGGTGCTCTAAGGTCTGGCAGTTTTTCACAGAGACGCCTGACGACCGACGAACAGTGGTGTGCAACCTTTGTCGCGCAAAGCTCAGCCGGGGAGCCAACACCAACAGCCTCACCACCACCACCATGCGCAGACATATGATGGCCAAGCACCCCGCAAGGTGGGACGAAGGCCGTTCAGCGCCTCCGGTTTGCACCCCTGCCTCTCCCCCTGTGCCCCAACCTGCCACTGAGATGCAACCCCCCTCTCAGGACACAGGCACTACCGTCTCCTGGCCTGCACCCACACCCTCACCTCCGCTGTCCTCGGCCCCATCCAGCAGTGTAGTTCAGCGCACCGTCCAGCCGTCGCTTGCGCAACTGTTGGAGCGCAAGCGCAAGTACGCCGCCACGCACCCGCACGCTCAAACGTTAACCGTCCGCATAGCAAAATTCATCAGCCTTGAGATGCTGCCGTATAGGGTTGTGGAAACGGAGTCCTTCAAAAGTATCATGGAGGCGGCGGCCCCGCGCTACTCAGTTCCCAGTCGCCACTACTTTTCCCGATGTGCCGTCCCAGCCCTGCACGACCACGTCTCCCGCAACATTGTACGCGCCCTCACCAACGCGGTTACTGCCACGGTCCACTTAACTACGGACACGTGGACAAGCACAGGCGGGCAGGGCCACTACATCTCCCTGACGGCACATTGGGTGAATTTAGTGGAGGCTGGGACAGAGTCAGAGCCTGGGACCGCTCACGTCCTACCCACCCCCAGAATTGCGGGCCCCAGCTCGGTGGTGGTATCTGCGGAGGTGTATGCTTCCTCCACTAAAGCACCCTCCTCCTCCTCCTCCTCCTCCTCTGTCTCGCAATCAAGATGTGTTAGCAGCAGCATGTCGCCAGCAGTCGGTGTCGCGCGGTGTGGCAGCACAGCGGTGGGCAAGCGTCAGCAGGCCGTGCTGAAACTACTCAGCTTAGGCGATAAGAGGCACACGGCCCACGAACTGCTGCAGGGTCTGACACAGCAGACCGACCGCTGGCTTGCGCCGCTGAGCCTCCAACCGGGCTTGGTCGTGTGTGACAACGGCCGTAACCTGGTGGCGGCTCTGCAGCTCGGCAGCCTCACGCACGTGCCATGCCTGGCTCACGTCTTTAATTTGGTGGTTCAGCGGTTTCTGAAAAGCTACCCACGCTTGTCAGACCTGCTCGTAAAGGCGCGCCGGCTCTGCGCACATTTCCGCAAGTCCCACACGGACGCTGCCACCCTGCGCACCCTGCAACATCACTTTAAGCTGCCAGTGCACCGACTGCTGTGCGACGTGCCCACACGGTGGAACTCTACGCTCCACATGTTGGCCAGGCTCTATGAACAACGTAGAGCTATAGTCGAATACCAACTCCAACATGGGCGGCGCAGTGGGAGTCAGCCTCCTCAATTCCTTTCAGAAGAGTGGGCCTGGTTGGCAGACATCTGCCATGTCCTTGGTAATTTTGAGGAGTCTACCCAGGTGGTGAGCGGCGATGCTACAATCATTAGCGTCACCATTCCTCTGCTATGCATCTTGAGAAATTCCCTGCAAACCATAAAGGCAGCTGCTTTGCGCTCGGAAACGGGGGCGGGGGAAGACAGTATGCCGCTGGATAGTCAGGGCACCCTCCTGTCTATTTCTCAGCGCGTACAGGAGGAGGAGGAGGAGCATGAGGAGGATGAGGAGGAGGGGGAAGAGACAGCTTGGGCCGCTGCTGACGGTACACCGGCTGATTGCCTGTCATCCTTTCAGCGTGTATGGCCTGAGGAGGAGGAGGAGGAGGAGGATCCTGAAAGTGATCTTCCTAGTGAAGACAGCCATGTGTTGCGTACAGGTACCCTGGCACACATGGCTGACTTCATGTTAGGATGCCTTTCTCGTGACCCTCGCGTTGCACGCATTCTGGCCACGACGGATTACTGGGTGTACACACTGCTCGATCCACGGTAAAAGGAGAACCTGCCCACTCTGATTCCCGAAGAGGAAAGGGGTTCGAGAGTGTTGCTATACTACAGGACCCTTGCGGACAAGCTGATGGTAAAATTCCCAGCCGACAGCGCTAGTGGCAGAAGGCGCAGTACCGAGGGCAAGGTAGCAGGGGATGTGCGTAGATCGAGCAGCATGTACATCCCAGGCAGTGCAACAGTCTTTAAGGGCCTGGCAAGCTTTATGGCTCCCCACCAAGACTGTGTCACCGCTCCCCAGTCACGGCTGAGTCGGCGGGAGCACTGTAAAAGGATGGTGAGGGAGTACGTAGCGGATCGCACGACCATCCTCGGTGACGCCTCTGCCCCCTACAACTACTGGGTGTCGAAGCTGGACACGTGGCCTGAACTAGCGCTGTATGCCCTGGAGGTGCTTGCTTGTCCTGCGGCTAGCGTCTTGTCGGAGAGGGTGTTTAGTGCGGCTGGGGGAATCATCACAGATAAGTGTAGCCGCTTGTCAACCGACAGTGCCGACAGGCTAACACTCATCAAGATGAACAAAGGCTGGATTTTCCCAGACTTCTGTTCTCCACCAGCGGACAGCAGCGATACGTAAGCAATACGTAGGCTGCACCCGCGGATGGAAGCTACGTTCTCTCTCACCATCCAAAACGGGGACATTTCTGCTTCATCAATCTGTGTCTAATATTCCTCCTCCTCCTCCTCCTGCTCCTCCTCCTGAAACCTCACGTAATCACGCTGAACGGGCAATTTTTCTTAGGGCCACAAGGCTCACTCAAATAATTTTTCAGAACAATTTTTATAAGTTTCAATGCGCTTAAAAGCGTTGGAACTTTAACTTGAACCAATTTTTCGTTACACTGGGCTGCCTCCAGGCCTAGTTACCACTTAAGCCACATTAACCAAAGCGATTCACCTGCCATCTTGGTTGGGCATGGCCAATTTTTACTGAGGTACATTAGTACTGTTGGTACACCAATTTTTTGGGGCCCTCACCTACAGTGTAATCATAGTAATTTCTATGTTCTTCGCCTGCACTCATGGTACAGAAAGGTGTGTGGGGTTGGCCTACAGTTTAGCTACATAAATGTAACTTGTGCCTTGGCTATACTAAGGCTACTGAAATGGAACGAAGACTGCGCTCCCGCTATACTGCTGCTTCAGAATTGTTAATGGGGCCTGTCCTGAGTGCTACTATTGCTTACATGGAACGAAGACTGCGCTCCCGCTATACTGCTGCTTCAGAATTGTTAATGGGGCCTGTCCTGAGTGCTACTATTGCTTACATGGAACGAAGACTGCGCTCCCGCTATACTGCTGCTTCAGAATTGTTAATGGGGCCTGTCCTGAGTGCTACTATTGCTTACATGGAACGAAGACTGCGCTCCCGCTATACTGCTGCTTCAGAATTGTTAATGGGGCCTGTCCTGAGTGCTACTATTGCTTACATGGAACGAAGACTGCGCTCTCGCTATACTGCTGCTTCAGAATTGTTACTGGGGCCTGTCTTGAGTGCTACTATTGCTGACATGGAGAGGACACGTAGTGCCTCAAAAACATCCCCCTCCTCCTCCAACAGGGAAAACATTCTTGGCAAATGCCTTTGCATTGGTTCGTCTGGTGGCAGTCCAAGAATTTCACCTTTACCGACACAAGAGAGCCCCCACACCATCCCCCCGCCACGGCCCACTTAATCCTGGCCACATTCCGAAAACCAACAAAATACAACCGTGCTACTAGGTCCGCAGTCACCACCACATTACCACCAACGCGGTTACTGTTAAGGTGCATATTACCAGTCTGACTGGGGCATGCAGACACCTTGACAGAATGAATAGTGTGTGGCACATAGCTTCCCCATTGCTATGCCCACGTGTGCAGCTCCTGATGGCGGTGGCACAGGATTCTATTTCTCATTGCTTCTGTACAGCATTGTGGGCTATCGCCCCGCCCCTATTAAAGAGGGTCGCTGCCTAGCCGTGCCAACCCTCTGCAGTGTGTGCCTGCGGTTCCTCCTCATGGCAGACGCACTTCTAAATAGACATGAGTGTGGCGTGGCATGAGGGCAGCTGAAGGCTGCGCAGGGACACTTTGGTGTGCGCTGTGGGGGGGAGGGGGGGCGGTTGGGCAGCATGTAACCCAGGAGAAGTGGCAGTGGAGTGTCATCCAGGCAGTGATTGTGCTTTGTTGTAGCTAGTGTAGTGCTTAGCAAAGGTATGCCATGCTAATGAGGGCTTTTCAGAAGTAAAAGTTGTTGGGAGGGGGGGGGCCCACTCTTGCCGGTATTGTGGCTTAATAGTGGGACCTGTGAACTTGAGATGCAGCCCAACATGTAGCCCCTCGCCTGCCCTATCCGTTGCTGTGTCGTTCCCATCACTTTGTTGAATTGCCCAGATTTTCACACATGAAAACCTTAGCGAGCATCGGCGAAATACAAAAATGCTCTGGTCGCCCATTGACTTCAATGGGGTTCGTTGTTCGAAACGAACCCTCGAGCATCGCGGGAAGTTCGTTCCGAATAACGAACACCCGAACATTTTGGTGTTCGCTCATCTCTAGTGACGAACCTTTGCCAACCAGTTCTTTTCTGAAGAAACATCATGAATAATTTGGAAGGTTGAAAACGCCTTTAAAATTGAGATTTCTTGTAACAATCTGGTTCAGGTTTGGAGTCCCTTGTTGTAACCGATGCAAATCGGTAGCATGGTCAGGGAAGCCAGAGGTCGGTACACAGATAGGTATCAGTTCGCGGTACAGAGCAGCAAGCGGGTAGCGTAGTCAGGTAAGCCAGAGGTCAGTACACAGATAGGTATCAGTTCGCGGTACAGAGGAGCAGGCGGGTAGCGTAGTCAGGTAAGCCAGAGGTCGGTACACAGGTAGGTATCTCAGATAGCAGTATTGAGGAGTGTCAAGTGAGGAGAGCTTGACTACTGGCTGGGAGCACAATAATCTCACAAGGATGGGAAGTGCCAGGCTATATAGACCAGGCCATAATCAGAAGACAGGGTGGAGCCAGACAGGAACTGGGTTAGCAGGAGCAAGGAATGGAACCAGGTTCAGCAGGGAAGCTGTTCAACAGGCTGATAGCTCATTGGGGAGACCCATCGCCTGGAGCGCAGGAGGTCCCAGGTTTGAGTCCCGACATTTCTGTTCTATACCAGACAACCTCCATAAAGAAGAATTTCATTAGGTAAGATTGCATTTTCATTTACTATTCGATACAACAGATTTCAGTTTGGGGACAAAGTTAGAGAAGGATGCAATTTGAACAACTTATTAAACAGTGTATTAACTTGCTTAATTCTTGGGCATAGAACCCTTTTCATGACGTTGCAGTTTCGTGCGAGTTCCTCCTTCCTGGACAGTAAACATGCGCCACAATAAAGCCTGAGATGTCTCCGGCCAGTGAAGCTCTCCTCTGGGAGAAAACTTTTTGTGGTCTGCACTCCAGTTTTGTGTTTGGCATGAAGGTTGTGTGCTCATCTTTTATTCAATGTTTACTGCTCCGCACATGCCGGCGTCTCATCAGTGGCCCCTAGCAATGCCACTTCACAGTCTCCTGAATGTAAATGTAACACTGTGTTCCTGTTTAATGGTAAGCTTCTGGTTTTGAAATTGATGTAGCAAACCGTAAGATTCATGCTTGAACATTCCTGGGCTTTCACACAAGGCATCTTTTTTAAGCTATTTTTTGCACAGTGTTGCATCTATTTATTCGGCTAGTTTGGATTTCTAATGTCTTGCCTTTGCTGACTGATCTGGAAAACGATCAATATTTTTCATTGATTTCTTTAGAAAACAGCATTAAATATTTACAGCATGTACATTTTTCTTTGCCTCATAAATTTCATGATGTTAGAGGAAAATATCAAAAGCATCTAAAAACCATAATTACATTACTGGACGATATTTCTATAAACGGGACTTTTTATTTACTTGGAATACCACGGTAAGTCGGGCTGCACATTGTGAATTGCTAACCTGAGTGAATAAATAATGACATTTGTGGTGGTTATTAAGGGTCTATAACAATGAAAAGGAGCAGGCATGTACATGTGTGCAAGAAAAGAGAACATTTGAAAAGTCCAGTTCGGCCAGGTCATCGAAAACTAAAACAGAAATTTACTAATACCCTTAAAACTGGTGTATAAAACTGTTTAAGAGCCATAAAAGTTCTTCTTCTGCAGCTTCTCCTTCTTGATAAATGAATGCACTGTATAAAGGTATTTTTATGAATTAGGATACCCCACAAACACAGGCAGAACATACAAACTCCATGCAGATGTCATTCTTGGACAGATTTGAGCCTAGGACCCCAGGACTGCAAGGCAATAGTGCTAACCAGAGATGAGCGAGCATACTCACTAAGGGCAATTACTCGATCGACCATTGCCCTCAGCGAGTACCTGCCCGCTCGGAAGAAAAGATTTGGCTGCCGCAGGAGGGTGGGGAGTTGCGGGGGAAAGCGGGGAGGAACGGAAGGGGAGATCTCTCTCTCCCCCGCTCCCCTCTGCTCACTGCCGCAACTCACCGCTCACCCACGCCAGCAGCCGAACCTTTTCTTCCGAGCAGGTAGGTACTTGCTAAGGGCAATGCTCGATCGAGTAATTGTCCTTAGCGAGTATGCTCGCTCATCTCTAGTGCTAACCACTGAGGGTTCAGGTTCAAATTTGACCAAGGACAACATCTGCATGGAGTTTGTATGTTCTTCCTGTGTTTGTGTGGGTTTCTTTTTCATAATAACCTTATTTATATAGTGAATCTATTTATTAAGGAATAGAAAAAGATGATAATCTTTGTGGGTTAAGCCGAAATGAACCTCCCGAGGTTTGGGTTCTTGCCGAACCAAGCTTTTAACAATGTTTGATTCCAAACAAGGTTCGAAAATTTCTGTTCACTCAGGGCTCATGTCCATGGGCGGGTCGGATTCTGCATGTTGGAGCCAGCAGTGGAATCTAACCCTGCCTGTGGCCGATGACCCTGCTTACCCGTGCGGGTCTTCTTTTTTCTGTACTGCGGATGCGCAGTAGAGGGTTTTTTTTTTTTCAAACTCCTGATTTTCCCCCGAAATCCACAGCCCATCCGCAATGTTAATTGGGTACAGGCCGCGGGTTGGGCGGCTTCCATTGATTTCAATGGCAGCCATCCTTGCAGGAACCGCATGTGAAATGGAGCATGCCGGAATTTGCAGTGGCATACTTTAATTCAGTTGCAGATGCCCATGTTCTCCTATGGGCGGCTTGAACAGCGGATCATCTGCACGGGATTCCGCAATTCAAATCCGCCGTGGACATTGGGCCTCAACATTACTCAAGATATGTACAAAATGTGAATTAATAGTTAACAGTTATCTGGGCTATTGAGACAGCGATGGTCATATTTAAAAGGAACAGCGGTGTTACAGCCTATGGCTATTTATCAGACTAAAGCCGTCACTTCACATGTTAAGGTTACAAAATGAGCAAGCGCATGGTTGGTTGCCGCAGGCTAAATTATGTTTTTCACCTTGTAAGGTGAAGATGACTAAACCGTTGATGTGGAAAATTAAATGAATAGAACAAAAATATAAAAAAATAGAGAAGGAATTCTATGCAGGCTGAAAGAGCAGGCAGAGGACAGGTAGCAATCAACTAATTCCTATTACGGCATATGGATGGCTATTTCCAATCAAAGCAGTTGCCATCTTGGGGACTCAGATTAGCCATATTATACACGGTAGTCCATTCATTTAACTAGCAATTCTGCAATGATATTGCAAGAGAAATAAGTGGCCACACTTAGCTTCCACCGATGATCACCTGCAGTTGCAGAAGAAAGAGGGAGGATTCTTCGATCTAATGCCCTATTTGCACGGAATGAGCTCATCCCAGTGATGCCCGCTCCTGTCCTGTTACACGGGAGTGAGTATTGCTGGCATCGCTCACAGCGCTGCCGGCATGGAGGCAGGGCGGGCCAGGGAGCGTTCTTCCCCCGCCTGCTTTCACAGTAAGCAGACAGTTGTTCAGAAGTGAACGACTGCTGCTTACATTGAACGGTAATTTGTTCAGTTTTCTGCATGCAAATCTCGTTCGGTAGTTCAGTCGCTGTATACACGGGACAATAATCGTTCAAAATTCCGCAGGACCGTGGGAACGAAAATCATCCCATGTAAATGGCCCTTAACTAATGGCTTTCAATGAATAAGAGATTGTGGACATTTTGACTGAGAAGTCAAAAAAGTACGGGTGGATAGGATAAGGTGAATAGGTTGAAGGTAGCTGGGATAGCCGGGGCATAAAGAAGGTAGCTGGGATAGCCGGGGCATAAAGAAGGTAGCTGGGATAGCCGGGGCATAAAGAAGGTAGCTGGGATAGCCGGGGCATAAAGAAGGTAGCTGGGATAGCCGGGGCATAAAGAAGGTAGCTGGGATAGCCGGGGCATAAAGAAGGTAGCTGGGATAGCCGGGGCATAAAGAAGGTAGCTGGGATAGCCGGGGCATAAAGAAGGTAGCTGGGATAGCCGGGGCATAAAGAAGGTAGCTGGGATAGCCGGGGCATAAAGAAGGTAGCTGGGATACCCGGGGCATAAAGAAGGTAGCTAGGATACCCGGGGCATAAAGAAGGTAGCTAGGATACCTGGGTCATAAAGAAGGTAGCTGGGATACCTGGGGCATAAAGAAGGTAGCTGGGATACCTGGGGCATAAAAGAAGGTAGCTAGGATACCTGGGCATAAAGAAGGTAGCTGGTATGCCTGGGGCATAAAGAAGGTAGCTGGTATACCTGGGGCATAAAGAAGGTAGCTGGTTGCATGATAAAAGCATGAGAAACAGAAATGGAATTAAAGTGGTGAAATGGGAGCAATGATTAAAGAGCCACCCTGGTGATTTTTGTTATTCATTGTGGGTCAGTGTTACCTTGGTTGGTTATTTCTTTCGGTCTGAAATTCCCCACCTTTTTTTCCTCAGATTGTCCTGTAATCTCCATTCAGACCAGCTCTGATTTACTTGGGTTATGGATTCATTTTCTAAACAGATTCTCAGTTTTTGTGATACTGTTACATGGATCTACCACAGAAACTACTTACAGGGGAACACAGGTTAGTGAAGAGAATAGCACAGCTCCTGTCACACAGTTAGACTAGAGCAGATCACAGCTCACCCTACTGACTGTATACTTATGGTCTGTAGCTTATTTAGAAGACTATAGGAACTTATGATATGATTAAAGGGGTTGTCCCGTGGCAGCAAGTGGGTCTATACACTTCTGTATGGCCATATTAATGCACTTTGTAATGTACATTGTGCATTAATTATGAGCCATACAGAAGTTATAAAAAGTTTTTCACTTACCTGCTCCGCTGCTGGCGTCCTCGTCTCCATGGTTGCCGTCTAATTTTCGCCGTCTAAAATGGCCTAATGGCCAAATTAGACGCGCTTGCGCAGTCCAGGTCTTCTCCTGTTCTCTATGGGGCTCCGTGTAGCTCCGTGTAGCTCCGCCCCGTCACGTGCCGATTCCAGCCAATCAGGAGGCTGGAATCGGCAATGGACCGCACAGAAGAGCTGCGGTCCACGGAGGTAGAGGATCCCGGCGGCCATCTTCACCGGTAAGTATAGAAGTCACCGGAGCGCGGGGATTCAGGTAAGCGCTGTGCTGTTCTTTTTTTCAGTCCCTGCATCGGGGTTGTCTCGCGCCGAACGGGGGGGGGGGGTTGAAAAAAAAAAAAAACAGTTTCGGCGCGGTACAACCCCTTTAAACTGTTCCCCCAGCAGGCAAAAATGGTATCGCCTCAGCTAATGCTGTGCTGATACATCATGGAATAGATGTGGCTGATAGTCTCAAGGTGGTGGCTGATAAGCATTAAATAGGGGGCTACATTGCATGGAAGTGGTTGGAACAACCAGAGGAGACTTCCAGAGTGTGATAGGCAATCAGGTGAGGGGCAGAGATGGAAAGTTTGTTTTCTCTCGAGTGGCCCTATGGAAGTGGAACAGGTAAGGCTAAATGGGGTAGTGACCAGTAAAAGGGATAGGTTAAAGGAATGGTGGAATGCAGGAATCGCTGAGGCTGGTGATGGGCTAGATGCAGTACAGAGAAATGGGGACTTGAGGAATAGTGTGGAAAAGTGAAGAGAAATACATGTTTGGAATATAGTGGAAAAGATGGGAAGAATGAGGAAGTGAAAACAGTATGTAAAACAGGTGATACTGAATCTGAGCGGTAAACAAAGAGAAGTCAGGTAGCGAGGTGGGATAAAGATGGATGGAAATACAAAGATGGGTGACAACCAAAGTGACAAAAAGGAATATGAAATGAGAAATATAGTACATATTTATAGTATGCAGACTAAGACATTGTGATATGGTTGTCAACCTGTGGGTTGCTTTATATGGCATGAGAGTCAAAAGAGCGATTAAGGGAGACTATCGGGCTGTGGAAACACGAGACCCAACAAGGCAAGGGAGCGATCGCTCATTTGTTGGAGACGCTTGAGTTTTAGCTCACCCAAAAACCAAATGACTTTGGCCATTAATCTACGACGACTGCACGTTTACCCTAAATGGAGGTGGACGGCTAGAAGAGATCTCAGCGCGCTCCACCTCCATTTACTGAAGGACTATCGCTCCTGTGTGAAAGCACATCTATAAAGCATATCTCTGAATATGGTTAACAGCACCTGAAGCAACAAAGCCACCACTATAATCATGTGCAGAAAATATAAGAAAAAATATATATGTTTCATTATCTGGATCTAAGTGGAAAGAAACATGTAGGCGATACATTCCCTTTAGCAAACACAAATAGTAGTAAAAACAATTCCTGAACAATGGGAATCAGGATATATGCTTATGCTGGAGCCGACAGCACTGTAATTCTCAGTAGGTCAGCCTACCCCAAAAATGACTCATTTTAATCTTGTACAGACTATACTGACACATTACTTACTTATCATTTTCTACTGCAATGAACGCATCCTCCTTTAGGTCATTTTTTTGCACACCGCATGAGTTTTTATATTCTCAGGTTTAAAAGTAAAATTGATTCTATATATTTTCCGGATCACTCTGCACAAAATAGAATAAAAATCTCCACAGATCAGATCAGGTTTAAACTTTTTTTAAAACTCAGTTAAATTTACAATTTTTTTAATTTTTAATGTCACAATCTATATTTAAAAAATACTAAAATCCTGCATTTTCACACTGATAAGCCTTATAATAGTCTGATACATTTCAGCAGTCATCTCATCATCCCCACAGGTAGGAGTACAATGAAAGGTATAAACAGATAACAGCATTCACAATAGGTGACAATTACAGCTCACCTCCTCACCCTCACTGCACAGTGACCTCTGCACAGGTAACAGGGTGACTAGAACAGTCTCCCATAGTAGTCAGTAGGTTGCAGGATAGTTACATTGTTGCAGTGCTCAGTCTTGCTATGGTCTACAGCCTGAAGCTGTCTTCCACAACCTCATCTGTGTAGCAGAATTTGGCTGTGCCTTACCCACTTTTTAGCCTGCTACACATCTGTTTCTTTTTAAAGTTGTTCCGTCATTAGAAGAAAAAAAAATCAGTACTCACCTATTCCTCCCGAGGCATACTCCTTACCAGTGATGTAGCGTTCACTGCCCTGTAGGAAGCAGAATGCCTATGAATGTACACTACATAACAGGAAGAAGAAGGTCTGGATGGCTGGAGGTGACATGACCCAGGGGACTGGACGAGCCAGGAGATCGGCGAGGAGCAGATGAAGTAAGAAGGCTGCCTGGGGAGGAATAGGGGAGTTTGGAGTTTTTACTTTCTAATGACAGAACCCCTTTAATGATTGTGTTTTTCCACACCTGCCTAAACCTTTTGCACAGTACCGAATATGAGGAAAATTGCCCATATGTGATGAAACGCACTGATGAGGTTTGTGTTGGTGTGTAAAAATTAGGATTTAATATTTTCTGTTGAATTAAGTAAAATAAAAGTTATGTTTTAATCAGCTCATTTTGGAAAGCTTGTTGAATAACGAGTTGCCCCCTGTGTCTGTGAAACGGATACTCGAGGTGCCAAATGTAATAAACTGGGTATGACATTAAAGGGGTTGTCCCGCGCCGAAAACGGGGTTTGTTTTTTTTAACCCCCCCGTTCGGCGCGAGACAACCCCGATGCAGGGGTTAAAAAAACAAACCGCTCAGCGCTTACCTGAATCCCGGCGGTCCGGCGTCTTCATACTTACCTGCTGAAGATGGCCGCCGGGGTCTGCTCCCTCCGTGGACCGCAGCTCTTCTGTGCGGTCCATTGCCGATTCCAGCCTCCTGATTGGCTGGAATCGGCACGTGACGGGGCGGAGCTACACGGAGCCGGCATTCTGCACGAGCGGCTCCATTGAAGAGAGCAGAAGACCCGGACTGCGCAAGCGCGGCTAATTTGGCCATCGGAGGGCGAAAATTAGTCGGCTCCATGGGAACGAGGACGCTAGCAACGGAGCAGGTAAGTAAAAAACTTTTTATAACTTCTGTATGGCTCATAATTAATGCACAATGTACATTACAAAGTGCATTAATATGGCCATACAGAAGTGTATAGACCCACTTGCTGCCGCGGGACAACCCCTTTAACTTATCTGTTTTCATACAGTAGAACTGAGTGAGGTAAGGCCGCCAGAACACAAACTGATTTGCATTGCAGAATCCGCGGTCAGGGTCCGTACGGCGGATAGGCAGCAAATGCCGTTCGTAACATGCTATGGAAAAATGCTTCTTCATGCACACTCGCAGAAACAAATTGTGATTTCCGCGAGCAGAGGAAAAAAAAATAAAAAAATGTAAAAATAAAAAATAAAAAATTATCGCAGCATCTTCTATCTATCGGATTCCGCACGAACAGCTTCCATTGAAGTCAATAGAAGCTGTCCAACCCGCGGCCTATCTGCAATTGACATTGCAGATAGGTCACGATTACCAGCGTCATCGCCTTAGCAACTACATAAATATATATTACCCATAATTGCACAAGAGACGCACACCAATTACTTATTTCATGGGACTCGAATCCTCAGGTCATCGTTCTATCATTTCTAATGTTCCCTATCAATTGTATCTATGGCAGTAATTCCTGGAACAGAGAGTGCACTGCCAGGCAAGAGCACAGGAGGGCCAATTAGTAACAGAGATTGATGAGATTGCCTGTGTTAATTAGTTTACCAATATTAGGCTTTCTGATGGCCATGTACGATGAGATTAACACGGTCATTCATGGATATCAAATCAACTTTTATGATCCATTGTCATCTGATATAAACACTATGTATTGTGACTGTTATTATCTTCATGGCCTGTGATTAGAGAATCATGATAAAAGCTGCTACTTTGGCTTTAAAAAGCAATCCCTATGTAAATACAAGCAAAAACGGACAATACTTGCTGCAAAAGTTTTAAAAAAAGGTGGTCTTAAGGGCTTATTGAGACGACCGTATATCGGCCGTGTTTTCCCGGAACCTAGCCCCGCTCCACCCCCTCCCATTGCAAATAGTAGCGAGGGGCGGAGAGGAGGCAGGAGCTCGGTGCACTGCCACCGACTCATGGTGGGATTTTTCATTTTGCGATCTACATGTAGTGGTGGTTTATCCGGATGACAGATCGGATGGCTCCATTAAAAATCTATTTCAATGGTAGTGTGTTCACCCCAATGTACATGTGAAGACAGCAGTATGAATGCAAGGCGATTTAAGCTCTGAAGCCTGAAGAATTCTAAATGCAACAATGAAATTTAATATAGACTGTAAAGAATAGAGTTGAGCAAACATACTCTGCCGAGCTTGATGCTCGTTCGAGCATTAGCGTACTCGATGGTGCTCGTTACTCGAACGAGCATCAAGCCGTGTTCGACCCCGCCCCAGTTTTTGTCTCCTCCCCGCTGTGACATGCCTGTTTTGGCCCCTCCCCAGTGCGCGTCATTGGTTAGCTGGAGGGAGAGTGTGAGAAAAAAAAAGAGAAAAAAAAAGAGAAAAAAAAAGAGAAAAAAAAAGAGAAAAAAAAAAAGAGAAAGAAAAAGAGAAAGAGAGAAAGAGAGAAAGAGAAAGAAAAATCTGAAAAGACGGCAACTTCTACAGGGCGGAATGGTTCATACATGCATTGTTCTATAGTCGGGATGATACGTTCATGTAGGACACAAGCACGGCACCCTCCATGGACGTCACCAACCGGTCAGACCAAGGCATAATCAATGTCTGCCAAGGACAAATATAGACAAGTATCACATCACTAAAATGTGGGGAACACAAAATAAGGCGAGTAACTAGCAGAAAGAAATACAGGGATGGAAAAGACAAAAATATTAAAGGTGTATTCTGGCCTTTTTTAACGGATGACCTACCCCCTGGATAGGACATCAGTACATGATGGATAGGGGTCAACCACTCAGGACCCCCGTCCATCAGTTGATTGTCTAGCTTGCAGTCAGTGCAGCGGGTCTTATGTCGCTCTGCTCCTACACTTCCTGCTCAGGACAGGATATGATCATTGTCCTGAGCAGGAAGTGTAGGAGCAGCATGGTCACTCCCATTGATTTAAATGGAAGAAGTGGAGCCGATGCTCCTACTTTCCCCTCTGGAGGCGGATAACAATGTCCAGCCCGCTGCACTAAGAGTGGGCTGGATGATCAGCTGATGCACGAGGGTCCCGAGCGGTGGACCCCTATCTATTATGTACTGATGTCCTATCCAGGGGATAGGTCATCACTTAAAAAAGGGCCAGAATACACCTTTAATATTTTTACAGAGAGGTGTTTTCCTGAGCCGGCCAATCAGCCCTAGTGGAAGTGAATATATTCCAGACCCGGCTCCATGTGTCAGCCAGTTATTGTCCTGCCCGAGGTGTTTGGTGAGGCAGCAGACTCCTGTCAGCTAACTACCTGTGGTTATTTACCCTGTGTGGGGCTTATTCACTTCTACCAAAATACTGTGTTGTATACATTGCTCTTTCCATCTGCATTATTTGTCTTCCCTACCCTCCATCTAGGGACAGACTAGGCCCCCTAGGTTCCTGACGTGGGGCCGCCTGTATTTTAATGATAGGTAGGGTCTGCCACACCAAATTTGGTTAGGGATAGGGTTCCCATCCCTGTATTTCTGTTACAAATACTTGCCTTATTTTGTGTTCCCCACATTTTGGTGATATGATACTTGTCATCTATCATATACTGATGATTCATCTAGGAGGCAGGTCATAAGTTAACCCCTTAAGGACTAAGTGCAGTAAATATACGGCGCTTGGTCCTGGGATTTAATCATGGTCGATAGCAAAAATACGGCACGGAAATAAAGCCTCTGCTCCTGCAATCAAGCAGAATTGGTCAGCTGTTAGTCACAGCTGAAAACCTGGAGGAGAAGGGAGAAGCAGTTTTTAACCACTTCTGCCTTCTCCTTTCCCGGGTACAAAGTGTTCAATGAGCGCTATGTACTAAGAAGTGAAAGGTGAAGTGTTTCTTCCAATATGCAACCTGGCGATCACGTGACCACTAGGAGACCTAGATCAGCTCTGGTAGTGACTGATGTCACTACAGGGGGATATTTCCCCTGTAACTGGAGCTTCCACAGCTACAGTGGAAGTGTGCAATATAAAAAACAAACAAACATGTGAATGACCCCCAGAGGTCTTATATGATGTTGTGGGGGCCATAGATGGTAAAAAAAATAGCTACATAATAGTTAACAGAATAAAACAAGAATATATGCATAAAAAAGAAAATGACCCACCGCCAATGCCAACCAAAACCGTCGCCGTATGCGCCCTGTAATCCAAAACCATACATATTATAAAAACAAACGGACGAAACAAAATGAGGAACCCATTCCCATTCTTTATTTTAGCCTAAATTTACTAATTAAAAAAAAAACAACTGTAAATCTTAAAAAAGTCATTTATTTTTAGCCTTTTATCCCCAATAAAACAAACAAACAAACAAACAAAAACGGGAAAAAAAAGTCAGTGAAAAAGAAATTACAAAAATAGCCCTATGTGTCACAGAAAAAAACACAGCAAAAATTATTTTTGTAGCTGAAGGAATAAAAAAAATAGGGCAGTAAAACCACATGGGTAAAATCCCTAAAAGTGTCTGGTCCTTAAGGTACAAAACAGCCTGGTCCTTAAGGGGTTAAAGGTGAATTTATATACGGCAGATTTACTGCTGAAAATCATGTTACTGTCCCCATTCATTTGAATAGACTTGCAGAAATCCATGTGCTTTCAGGCCTCATGCCCACGGGCACAATTCACATACACAATCTGCGTGGGTCTCATGTGCGGATGATCCGCAGTTCAATATGCCAGTAGACTATCATTGGGCATGCGCAGGTATTTAAATACCTGTGGATGTCATTTTTCCCCTGCGTGCGATTCGCAGCATGCAACATTTTTCTGTGGATCTTGCAGGAACAGCTTCCATTGTAGTCAATGGAAGCCGTCCGGACCGCTGCATGACACTGCGGATGCATAGGAAAGCAGGAGATTTAAAAAAAAAAGAAAAGAGGAACGGCGCATGCGTGCGACACGCCGTCCGGCGTGCCGAGCGCATCTGCTGTACAGAAGAAAAAGATCTGGCCGCAACGGAGGAGACCCGTGCCGCGTCCGGACAGGTGAGTAAATGTATTTTTTGCCTCATGTCTGCGGGCCGGGTGGAATCCGCTGCGGGATTCTGCACTGGGATAGCGTGCGCCCCCTTGGACATGAGGCCTCACGGAAACAACGCCATTCAGATAAATGGAACTGGTTTTCAATTGCAGAACTTTCCGCCACAAATCTGTTGCGCCTGAGCTTATCTGAATATCGTACATACTGAAGAAGGCTTCTTAGCTTTAGCTTTTAATTATTTTCATTGTGCACATTCAGGCATGAATTAGGATTTTTTTTTTTTTTAAGTTATGCCACCACAAAGAAAGTAGAAGTGAAAGCGTGCGATTAACAAAAATACATTTGTTTGCGATTACACAAGTAGTTATGTAATTTCAGAAAATAGATGGCCGTCATGTGATAAACTTTTTCAATTCACATACACAGGCGTTTCCTAAAACATATAATAAAACTGCAATAAATTAAATAACGCAAAAGTATTTAAAAAGCAGTTACAAATGTGGTCCAGTGGCTTGTAGCCTACAGAAGAGTGCTGAGCGGTGCTGTGGTCCGCACATGTAGCAGTTCCAGCACAAACTAGGGCTCCACAGCAACATTGTTACATAACGAGAATAGTGTCACATTGTGGCAGCAACCATACACTCCTGGGTCATCAAAGGGGTTGTTGTACCAAAATCTAAAGTGATCTCCTATCCCCTAGGACTCACACCAATCGTGGGAACAAGGGTCCCGGCGGTCCCCACAGGAATAGACTTGAGGACATTTATATGTGCCACTGCTCCATTCATTTCAATGACAGCGCCGGAGATTTCTAAGTACGAGCACTCGGAAACCTCCAGCACGGTCATTGAAATGAATGGAGCAGTGGCACATATGGATGATCTCCTCTCCATTCTTGGGATCGGTGGGAGTCCTAATGGTTGGACACTAGAGATGAGCGAGTATACTCGCTAAGGCACATTACTCAAGCGAGTAGTGCCTTAGCCGAGTATCTCCCCGCTCGTCTCTAAAGATTCAGGGACCGGCGTGGGTGACAGGTGAGTTGCGTCGGGGAGCGGGTGGGAGCGGAGGGGAAAGAGGGAGAAAGAGATCTCCCCTCCATTCCTCCCCGCTCTCCCCCGCTGCTCCCCGTCCCCCGCCGGCCCCTGAATCTTTAGAGACGAGCGGGGAGATACTCAGCTAAGGCACTACTCGCTCGAGTAATGTGCCTTAGCGAGTATACTCGCTCATCTCTATTGGACACCCACAAATCATGACATTATCCCTTATTCTGTGGATAGGCGATAACTTTAGATTTTGGTACGACGCCTTTAATGTAGCAAATACCCAGATAAGTCAGATTTTCTGTAACTAGTCACAATTCCCAAGCAACTTCGTAATCTAAAGAATAATTGAGGTCACACAATGGGAACTTTCTCGCAACGTGGCCAAGTGACTGCTATTTTTCCAAAAGATAACCAAACTTCTCCGTTTGGGGAGCACGAAAAGCGTTTCCATGCGGCTGAATGGCTCCATGTCAAGACATTACCAAATAGCGCCAAACGTACCCCACTGACTATAATGGGGTCCATTTGATTTCTGCCCAGCTGTTCGGCTTTTAGACGGAAGGGAAAAAAGAAATAAAATCGCTGAACGCAGCACTTTTCCTTCCAGTACTTTGAGCTGGATGTGCGACAGAATCTCCAGCCAGAGGTTTCAATGCAGACGTGAAACCGGCCTTATGCACTCAATGGCTACCTTAGGGGGCTGTCATGTGGGAGGGATAATGCAGGATATTTCACTGTCCAAATTTGCAGCGCTAAATGCAGATTTTGACATGGAATTGGCAGAAGAAGTCTACCAACCTTGTGGGGTTTTAACATGTAACTGTGTTGAGTATACAGAGAATGGTGTGACTGAGAGTAAAACTTCCAGTGAAAGGGGATCCTGTTGATATAAATCAACAAAAGGGGTCAGAAAGGATGGCAGGAATCATTCTTATGAACAGGCAGTGCAAAGCATGCCGCCTGCACACTGCAAAGTCGGATTCCACATGCAGGAGCCCCCAGCAAAATCAGACCCTGACCACGGCCATGGAACCGGCGGCTCTGTATCGGACATGCGCAATACAGATTAATTTTTTTCCAAATGTTTATTTTTTTCACGCCGTCGCTAGATGATGACTTGGAATCTGTGACCTGTTCGCAATGTTACTGTGGATGGATTGCGGGTCGGACAGCTTCCTTTGACTTCAACAAAAGCCGTCCGCATGGAATCTGCGCTTAAATGGAGCATGCTGCGATTTTTTCTACACTCGCGGAGACCGCAATTGGTTTTCACAAGTGTGCAGGAAAAAGCGATTTCCCATAGCATGCTATGAACAGTATTTGCTGCGGATCCACGGTGCAAACACCCGCTGTGGATTCCGCAGCAAAATCCGTTCGTGTGCAGCCGGCCGAAAGCAAACTGTAGTCCAATGCATCGCAAAGCAGTGCAAAAGTTGGATCACTCAGCAGTGGAAAAACAACATCGCCTATTCAGAGGAGTCCAGTTTTATTTTGCACCATGCTGATAGAGGGTGGCTTCAGACGAGCGTGTATTTTGTGCGTGCATACTTGCGCACACAAACAAGCGTCTATTAGCCCCAATGCATTCCCTATGGTGTGTGGATGTGTCCGTGCTTTACAGGCGTGTGCCTGCATCTGTAACAGCTGTGGTAGGGAATTCTTTATTCCCTGCACGGATGAAGAATTCCTTTGCTGCATCTGTCACAGATGTGGCAGGTGCAGCAGGGAATTATTTTTCCTCGTGGGGATGAAGGAAACATCTGCCGCCTGTTCTTCAACCACGCGGGGACACTGCAGCGACGGACAGGTAAGTTTTTTTTTTAACACTAAAATTCATGTTTTTTAGGGAAGGGCTTATATGTAAAGCCCTTCCCTGAAAAAAAATTCAGTGTGCCGGAAGACCGTTGCCTTCAATGGAGCCGCTGGCAGCAGCCGCGGCTCTATTGAAGGCAATACACGGACCTTCATACACGCATGTTTTTGCACGTACATAGGTGTGCACCTATGTACGCACAAAAACACGCTCATGTGAAGCCACCCAGAGAAGGATCGGAGTTTGGCAAAAGCAGCATACATCGATGAACCCTTCCTGTCAGATGTCAACAGTTCAGGCTGGTGGAGGTTGAGTAATAGTCTCTGGAATATTTTCTTTGCACACCCTGGGTCCCCCGATACCTGTGGATGGGCTCCTTGACGAATTGCTGCAGTTCTGAAGGTCAAAGATCCAACATGTTACTAGATGGATGCCTCTAACAGAGTGTCCCCATTCAATGTACTGTATATGACAAATGGGTAGAACAAGAGGTACTCAAGAATTTGTAAGGGTGAGTTCAAACACAGCGCACTATATGCCCCTGAGCTTCCTATAGACGGCCCAATTGTACAACAGCTGCACAATTCTTGACAGATTGCCATCTATCCGTAGGCTAAGGCTCCACTGACTATGTTTAGCCTGTACAATGAAGGAAAAGTATTCCGTAGATGTAAAAACCCTTCTTTTGTCATGCTGGTACTGGAAGCACATTGCTTACACCAACAGGACCCCTCCTGATCTCAGACAGTGGATGCCACATAAAGAACACTTGTGGGTTGGGAGCTAAAATCTCTAGCCAACATCTTTTTTTAATTCTCAGACTTTCATCAGCACTCACTTAAGTTTCTGTGGTTCTTTTGGAAGTTTCGGGCGTCTTCACACACACTATATTCAGCATTTATTTCCCTTGTAAAGAATGCCATGAATTTCATGCGGTTTCCATTGCGTTATTTACCTGTTTTTTTAGTGGCCTTTTGGTTTTCTTTGGGCTCATTAACATCAGCATTAGTGAATTCTGTTGTCTTGCTCTGTTCGAGGAAGCAGAAAAACGTCCGCCCCCCCCCCCCCCCTCCGTCCAGCTGAATGGCCCCTGCCATTGACTATAATGGGGGTCCGCTGGATTTCTGGACAGCAGTCTGGCACTTTGCCAAAATATCCAGCGCTACTGCAGCTGCAGCACTATCTTGTCCTGTTTTCTAGCAGAAATCAGCTGATGTGAACGGATCCTTATACTCGCAACATGCAATTTTTTTGGAAGGTGGACCTTAGGGCACTGGGGATGCGCTATAACTGCTGCCTCTGCACCCCTATACCTATACCCCGCACAATCCTTAACTGGTCACTAACTTGTCAAACAACTTGTACTTATGTGATAACTAGAGATGAGCGAGCGTACTCGGTTCGGGTGTTTTTGCACTCGAGCACCGCTTTTTCCGAGTAACTGACTACTCGGACGAAAAGATTCGGGGGGCGGGGGAAAAGAGCTCCCCACCTATTCCCCACTGCTACTCCCCGCTCCACCACGCCGCCCTCCACCCCCCGGCGCTCCCCAAATCTTTTCGTCCGAGTAGTCAGTTATTCGGAAAAAGCAGTGCTCGAGTGCAAAAACACCCGAACCGAGTACGCTCACTCATCTCTAGTGATAACCTATAAAAGACAACTAGAAAAAGTGCAACTCACTTTATTCACCCAAAATGACGTTTTTTTGTGCGGTAAAATCCCTTCAAAGTGCTGACCGCTAGATGGTCTCCTTTCCTTGAGGTCTGCTCCTTTTGCCGTGTGATGTCAGTCTCTACTAAAAGAATTAATTAAATGGAAAACGGGAAGTGAAGGGGGGGGGGGGATGACTCATGCTGACCATAGAAGTCTATGAAGAGGAGAGGGGGAGGAGGAGAAGGAACTCACCTAGATATGCTGCTAGAACTAATGATGATTGATATACTGTCACACAGCTACTGAACTCTGATCTGCACTACTTTGTACATTTTGATATTGTGCGCCATATTGATGTTATTTATGTGTGTGTGTGTGTGTGTCAGGGAGTGTAAAGGGGTTTTCCCATCACTTAAAAATGCTTCACAATACTCCATACTTCCTGGCTGCTTCTACCTAGGACGTATGACTGCTGCAGCCAATCACTGGTCACAGCAGTGAACTTCTATAGCCAGTGATTGGCTGTGGTAGTCACATGTCCTGGTCAGAAGCATCCAGGAAGTATAGAGTAGCTGTGAAGCTTTTCTAAGTGGTGGGAAAACCCCTTTAAGGATCAGAATCTGCTGTTTACTCCATGTGAAGCCCAGAACAACAGGTCCTCCCCCCAGTCAGAGAGAACTGAAAATAGAGCTACAGCCTGCAGAGGGAAAAATGATGACAGATGCATGATAAAAGTCTATGGGAGGACGCAGACAGTGTTCTAAAACGGGTCACAAATTCAGACCTTGCATGGACTTCACCGGATGACAGCGCAGGAACGGGAGATAAAAAAATGCATCCCCGCCTCTTGTCACTTCTCTAAACAGCACCATAAATTAGTTTATGGTGCTATTCCTGGGTGAGAAGTTCCCTTGCTAGCCTCATAGAGAGTGCGGGGTGACCAGCACTTTAAGTATTGTGGTATACATACTGGAAATGTAGGACTAAACTGGCAAATGGGCGTTACCATTCACCTTTTCAATGAAGTTTGTCTAAAACTACCAGGAAATATGATTAGATAATATCAGAGTGTGTAGGGGTACGACACATTAACAAAGGGATGGTTACAAGTACAGGACAAGAAGTTATATTATACGGTACACTGTTTCTTTATTAGCAACGGAGGACATTTGTTATATCCGCCCATCGCTCTACAAGAAACTACAGTTATTCTGGCTGACATAAACATTTCTATGCAAATTTTCCCATGGAAAAATGAGAAGTTGTTATAAGATACCAGTTTCTATTTTCATACAGTTTGCATTCCCATCAAGGCTGATGTGACAAGACAATAGTAGTAAGACAGACTTGTATGTGAATGTGAGATCCACAATGATATCACTAGATGAAGAATTCTTACCAATCAGCCTTGGACAATTGCAGAATAATATTACAATAGAATTCCAATCATGGGCATTTCCATATATGACATCATCCCTAGAAATGTTCACATCCCGAACATGATGTCACCTAAAGACTTGACCATACTACCTTCCCATTATTACGTCACTATGAAGGAATCCACAATTCACCAACATGATGTCACTTCTGGACACATTCATACTAATTCATATAACAGTTATCATTATTACATATAAACAGGATTTTAAAGGGAACCAATCACATCCCCACAGACCATAAGTTATGATGCTGTTAGGGGAAGTGACAAGGGGCTGGTTGATGTATTTTTGTCACTCACCTGTTCCCACAATGTCCCCCCTCTGACGCCGACATGACAGGAAGCTGAGTGATGTATTTTTTTCACTTGCCCGTTCCCACGTTCCAGCAATGTCCCTCCTCTGACAACGACGTGACATGAAGCCGGGTGATGTATTTTTTTTTTAATCACCCGCAACCGCGATCCAGTGGTGTCCCCCTCTGAAGTCAACTTTAGGGGGGGGGGGGGGGGGCACCGCTGGATCATGGAATGGGGGAATGGGTGAGTGGAAAAAAAAAATACAAGATCACCCAGCTTCAAGTCACGTCAATGTCAGGGGGGGTGGGAGGAGGGGGGGGGGGGGACACTGCTGGAATGTAGGAACGGGTGACTGAAAAAAAATACATCACCCAGCTCCTCCTCACGTTGACTTCAGAGAGCAACACCACTTGATTGTGGGAATGGGTCAGTAAACAAAATACATCACCCATCTCCCTGTAACGTCCCCTTTGTTCTTCAGAAATTGTAGCATTTTTAAAGTGAACCTGTCATGTCCCCACTAAGTTATGGGGCTGTTAGGGTACGTGATAAGGAGCTGGGTGATATATTATTTTATACTCAACACCCCCCCCCCCCCTCCCCATGATCCAGTGATATTCCACTTCTGAAGTCGGCACGCGACAAGAAAATCCGATTCTTTTCAGAGTCCTGTGCAAGCAACATCCCATAGACTTATATAGGAGATCGTACACAAGGGACTCTGAAAAGTTGGGGATTTTTGTTCCCTTTAAAAATGCTACATTTTCTAAACAACAATACGGTTATCCCTTAAAAAGGGGTTGCCCTACCATAACTTATCACCAAACTGAAAGACAGCTGATAAGTGTCTGATCGGTGGGAGTTCACCTGCTGGAACGCACGCAGACCTTTAGATGGGGGTTCCTGAGCCTCCCCATATGGATGCAGCAGCAGTCATGCACTGCCACTCCATTCATCTCTATGGAAGTGCTGGAGACAGCAGAGTACAGCAGTCCATTGGGATGAAGAGAGGATGAAGTGAGGCCGAAGAGTCAGCATATAAGTAAATTGTCACGGCCACTTTGCAGTGTAACTCGCTTTCAAGAATAAGAGTTGACTGCACTCTATGTGAAACATGGAAGCGTGGGGACTTTAAATATAACCAATTTCCTCACCATGGAGCAGAAAATACATCACAAATCTGACATGTTACATGTACCCATCTAATAACGCTGGAAGATGTTAATTAGCAATTACAGTGATAATTTAGAAGCACACATTAGTCAATAGCGGATTGAGTTCAGTGACTCGTGTGCTGCACATGATCAGTGTTCATCGCTTACAAGACCTTTGCTGAACTGTGAAATTACAGCGGCACGACTGACTGGACTACCGGCCTCCTACCTTCAATAGGTTTCCAGCTGGAAGGAAAGCTATTGCCGATTCTTGGCACGTCTCACAATTAATCCCCAGCTAGGTAACGCTATGCAAATGTGCATTACGACTAGAAACGTTCTGGTCATAATGCCCATTTGCACGTAATTTAACCCGTTCCAACCCAATTTGTATCCTGGTTTTCCTAGGGGGTTACTCTTTTTCTGCTATTATACAATGGCGCTATATGCTGGCTAAAGCCAGTACTGCATGAGGTGACACGTTGGATAGGCTCCAACAGCAGAGAGGCTGGCAATATACAGTAAGAGAACCCCGACGGATGTCTTCCAACATCGGAGCTGTACAGCCTTAAACCATAATGTCTTTAGACGTCAGACAGTAGATTGGAAAGGGTTAAGTTTAAAGGAAATGTCTCCCATGATCAGATTTGGATTGCGGAATCCGCGATTGTCCCCCGCATGGACGATCCGTGGTATTCCACATCCATTAACAAAAATAGAGCATTGGCATGTCCGCTCCCAGGAGCCGACAGAGATTCCGATTTCTGCTTGCGGAAATCTAATGGCAGTGTGCTCAATTCTTGTGCGGATTCCACACGGACAGCATCCATTATAGTCAATGGAAGCTGTCTGACCCGTGGCCCATCTGCAACTGACATTGTGGATAGGTCGCAAGCACCCACATCATCACCAAGCAACAGCGTGGGGGGAAAAAAAAAATCTGTACTGCGGATATCCGTCCGGGCCACCCGCAATACAGATTTGAACATTTCGGCGCGGACGCTGGCTGCAATCGGAGCCGGTTTCTGCATGCGGAATCCGACCAATCCTGAGACTATCCTTAGGCTGGTTTCACATCTGCATCGGAACCTCCGGCTGGATCTTCCTTTGTAGATCCAGCTCAAAATTCCTAGAAGAAGCGCAGCACTTCTTCCGTCCAAAACGGAACAGATCCCTTTATAGAGACGGAGCCATTTGACCGCAGGGAGTCCATTTTCCTGCTCCCCAAACGGAAAAGGTAAGCGGAACAAAGCGGGCAGGTGTGAAACCATCCCCATGACCCTGCGTACAGCACTGACCCGTATTGTGGATGACCGTGGAGGCTCGCAGGCGGTCATGCAGAGTACAGGGGGTTTTTTTGGTCTTTGTTTATATTTCCCACGCTGTGGCGCAGCAATGATGTGGGTACCCGCAGCCCATACACAATATTAATTGCGTATTGGCTGCGAGTCGCATGCCTCCATTTAGCTCACAAAAATAGAACACATTTATTTCAATAGGAACGCTCACATGGGCTTATTTTTAATCAGACAAGCAGTCCAAGCAAAAAAAGAAAAATCTCAGTCTAATTTTGGCACAATTTTCGTATGAAAATCTCCCATTCAAGTTAATGGGTACAGTAAAAAAAAAAAAAAAAGGATTGCACTTGCATCACACGTCTGCAATCCATTTCTAGAGCATAAGACCATGGAGACCATAGGAAAAAAATTTTATGCATTTTTTAATTTTTTTTTGTTTTTTTAAGCACATGAAAAATGGATGCAAAATGGTTGAAAAATTAGGGTAGGAAAAAAACTCATGTATATACAGCCTGAGTGCGTACATAAGGATACATTTAAAGGGTGTACGTTTGTCAAGTTGGCTATACGACTGGCTTCACTCATATGTGCCTATGAGGGGGGAACGGAAAGAAATAGGAATCTTCTTCTTGTGGGACGGGTGTTAATACCCTGCTTCTCCGAAAAGAAGACATACCCTGAAAATAAGCCCCACTCTGATTTTAGGAGAGGCTTGAAATATAAACCCTACCCCAAAAATAACCTTCAGTTGCATTACATAAAAAATAATAATAATAATAAAATGATTACGCAGCAGGTTCGGCCCAGGTAACTCCCACTGCTCTCCGAAGCTCCAACGCGCTTCTTGCAGTCCTTGGCCGCCTACAGCAGATCACTTCCTGGTTACGGGATTCATAAATCCCACCTGCAGGAATCGATGGCTCAGATTGGTTCTCAATGGCTTTGATTGGTTCATCAAGCAGTGCATTGATTGGCTGAGCAGCGATCGAAGAACCAATCACAGTCATTGCTTCATGGAGGTGTGATTTATAATTCCCATAATCAGGAGGTCCTCTTGAATGAGCGCCCGAGGACTGTGAGAACCACACCGGGCCTCCGGAGAGCAGCGGGAGGGACCTGGACTGAGCCTGCTACGCAAGTATAATAAGACCTCCCCCAAAAATAAGACCTTTTGTCTCTTTTGGGGCAAACATTAATATAAGATAGGGTCTTATTTTCAGGGAAACACGGTATTAGAGAATAAGGGAATGTCTGTGGAGCCCTTCTGAGCTGGTATGCTGGACAACGTTGTTGGGGAAGTTTGCGTTCCGCTTCAGTTAATTTTTTTTTCAACAAATAGTTTAGTTTTTCGGCTATTTTGTGATGACCGGTTGACACAAACAAGGCAAGAACAATGTTCAGTGTTAGAGGGATGGTGCACTCAGAACTTTTGTAACACAGAGTCAAACAGTCAACTAAAGTTATTTGAAAGTTTTGAGAAGGTTACATCATGACGTACAGAGAAAACCTCCCTATTTGAGGCAAACCGGTAACTGGTTCCTTTGTCATGACAACACACCGGACCTCACAGTGCTGAATGTTAAAGGAGATGTCCCGCGCCGAAACGGGTTTTTTTTTTTTTAAACCCCCCCCCCGTTCGGCGCGAGACAACCCCGATGCAGGGGTTAAAAAAACCACCCGCACAGCGCTTACCTGAATCCCGGCGGTCCGGTGACTTCAATACTTACCGCTGAAGATGGCCGCCGGGATCCTCTATCTTCGTGGACCGCAGCTCTTCTGTGCGGTCCACTGCCGATTCCAGCCTCCTGATTGGCTGGAATCGGCACGTGACGGGGCGGAGCTACACGGAGCTACACGGAGCCCCATAGAGAACAGCAGAAGACCCGGACTGCGCAAGCGCGGCTAATTTGGCCATCGGAGGCCAAAAATTAGTCGGCACCATGGAGACGAGGACGCTAGCAACGGAGCAGGTAAGTAAAAAACTTTTTATAACTTCTGTATGGCTCATAATTAATGCACAATGTATATTACAAATTGCATTATTATGGCCATACAGAAGTGTATAACCCCACTTGCTGCCTCGGGACATCTCCTTTAAGCAATTTTTGACAAAAAATTGGCATGACACCAATTTCGCTCCATGCAACTTTTTTTTAAAATTTCCTCGACTTAAAAGAAACCTCAAAGGAAACCGTATTGCTGATGTTGAGGAGGGGAAACAAAAAATGGTAAAAGTACTAAAAGACATCAACAACTACGAGTTTCAAGAATGTTTTGAGCAATTAAAAAAAACATTTGGACAAATGGAGAGAACTATGAAGGAGGATGAAGTTTCAAAATGTACAAATAAATAGATTATCTTTAACCCTTTCCAATCTAATTTTGCAATCAGGGTTACCTAAAAGGCTCTCTCGTTTTGCTGGTATTCAAAAAGTTTGCGCGCTAGAGAGGCTCCGACAAAGGAATGGCTGGCAATAGACGGTAAGAATGCCCTGTCGGACATATTCTGACTTTGGAGCTGTACAAGCTTCAATCAGAACGTAGGAAGACATCAGACAGTGGATTGGAAAGGGTTAATAAATGAATTGCTGTAACTTTTGGGTGCCCCTCGTACATACACTGAAGATATATGGTTTTTCTTTATTATCAACATCTTAGCGAAAACCATATACACCATGACCAAACCATTACCATTACCAGCCCGTGTGAATATATTCAATCAACTCACGTCTCCACTTATAATTGAGCAGCAAGCTGAAAATTATAAATGCCAACACAGGTGTTGTTATATTATTTTTTCTAAATCCTCAGGAACTTTCTCTATTTACAGACTTTTTGAAGAATTTAGACATATGGAAAAGTGCAATTATATAACCTGATTTAAAGCTACAGTATACAAAAGGTTCCACTAGACCTACTCCACAGACTTATGGAATATTTTCACAAATTATTAATGACCAGAGAGTGGGTGGCTTAAGTGCACCTACATTTTCTTGGAGCTTTACAGAAATCAATAACAGCCCCCCCAAAAAATCAATTAGCTTTTATTCACTTTTCCATGTAACTCCCTGCTGCAACCTGTTGAGTACCCAACAACTAATGATGATGATCAGGCCCCTTTACAAGTTTTGAAACAGACCAATCATTTATTTCCCTTAAGAGTTAAATGGGGATGTGTCATCAGAAAATGTAAATCAGTCTGAATCCGATGTAATACGATGTCCTAAAAGGAAGGATATAAACACAACATACCAACGTAGAGAACACAAAGATATTTAGAATGAAACCAAGAGGTGGGGAAATGGGAAATCTGATCCTAACCTAGTAATTTCAGACCCTACCTAAAAGCAGAGCGCTTACCCTGATAAGGACGACCCCACATCAGGAACATGTGGCAACCCTGAATCACCCTAGTTGGAAACAGGGATAATGCATGCCACAATAATGAACAATATCTGTGATATAGATGTTAAACATGCAATGAACCAGATGAAATACTAATGCAGAAGTAGCAATAAGCCAGGAGAAACATGCTACAATACCCCTCATACCCAGAAGCACCAATGCAAAATCTATAACAGGGCTCCCAACTATAATGCTTTATTCATAGTACTGGGCTCCCTATATGAAGAGGAGAGGCCTTATGGGCCCCCTAAGGCTCCTGAGCCCGGGTGCAACCGCATCCCCTATAGTTATGCTAGTGCTCATATTCTTAATACCAAACAGACTTATCTGGATAGGACAGAAGACGCCGACTAGACCAGAAACAATTTCAGACTAGAAGTATAACCAGTGTTCTCCATGAGAAGGAACCGGAATAAATGTGTACATACACGTACTGATTGGCTGACTGGGACTCACACCTGTCAGCAGACCAGGATTCACACCTGTCAGCTGACCAACCCATCTACACACCTACAAAGAAGTGCTCATCAGCGTCAAATGCCAAAACAATACTGACCATGCACCGTCATGTGAATCACATGACGCTGCGATGTCACACCGGTCCTGATCCGACATGGCTGGCGAGCCATGACATAGAGGCTCATGGTCAACCTTCATTTCGTCTGAGATGCTATTTATGCATATAAAGGAAAGTAAAGACGATATATGTTCGCCGCATTCCCGTGACATATAGAACACTAAAATGACCAGGTGAGAGCTACAGCGAGAGCACAGATCCCATGTAGGCTGCCAAGGTAAAAAAGTAGGGAAATGGAATCCGACCCTGCGCATCCAAACTAAAAGTTACCAACTTACTAAATCCATTAAAACATGTTGCAGATTGCAATAAGCAAAGGTCCACAGCATGCTTATGCCTTACAAATTATGTTCTAACTCATTCAGCCACTAAGAACTAATCAGTCTGAAACATGTAATCATTTGTTGGACCTTAATTACTATAATCTACAACACGTCTTAATGGAATTTGTGATACGGTAAATTTTAGCTTGGGTGTGCTGGATCCGATCACATACACACATACAGTATACATTATATATTGCTTTAATGTCATTTCAAAAAATTCTACTTCTGATCTTAAAGCCCGGTATAAATTACAGGAAGTGTTTGGATGTTATTCTTGCTGCTGGACGTAGTTACTTTTTCACATGACTGATGTGGGTTCTTTAAAAGCAGATGTCTCGTTGTTAGCATATAAAGAAAGTTGTAAGTATTACTACTGTTGGCTAATGTTAATTTATGGTTTTCTTTACAGTTGTACTTTTAGCAATGTATACAGCAGATGTCAGAGGCAGAGTATCGGGCAGCGGCCTGCATTCCTTCCCCGTTAAAATAAGCATGCATATTTGACTAAACGTACATGTTTATGGGAAGGTCGAAGAAAAGCTCCCGGGCCTCATTACAAGTAATGTGGCTACTATCACACGCCATTTATAAAAGTTGCAACCAATGGCAGACGGACCTTTTGGCCCAATGGAAAAGCAGGGCCGGATTGTGACTGCTACGTATGTATCCCCTAAAGGTAAACCCATGGGGGGCAGAGCTCACGCCAATAGGAGGTATCTTATGTGTTTAGCCAGCCTTTAAAAGAAAGTTACTCTTCAAAAGGGAACCTATCTAAAGAAGACTGCGGTACTCTGAAATCAGCCTCATCAGAGACTCGTGCTGCTGCTCTGTTGTTCCCCCCCCAACCTTAAACTGCATCAAATACTGCTGTTGGGGTCTTTTTCAAAAACACGGGGGTTTATTTGAAAACGTGTCTTACATCCTTATGTCACATTTATCACCTGTTTTTAGAGACTTTCAGTTTTTCAGATGTGGCCTAAACTGCCCAAAAAATTGCAGCAAATTGCCGTGAATTGCATCAAAACTTTGGTGTAAACTAAAGGCCCATTTACACGGAAAGACAATCTTTCAAACGATTGAAAGATTGACAGTTTTTGCGATCATTTTGCATATTGTTAATAGGCACTAATTAGCACTTTAGTAGCTTCATTTGCATGTAAAAGGGCCTCCAGGAGCTGTCTGCTGAGCACAGTATGTGGTCTGAGCTCCGTACACAGCTCCATTGTAATGTTCGACTCCCATGCAGAACACACCATGCGGTCTCCGGCTGAATGATGGGTTTTAAGCTCACCTCAAAATCATCGTTCAGGCGAAGACTACAATGGGAGTCTCTCTTTCTCTCAAAAAATTCCCAATGACACGGTGGGGAGAGGCCAAGACAGGCACGTCACAGCGGGGAGGAGCCAAAAACTGGGGCAGGGCCAAACACGGCTTCGAGTACCATCGAGTACGCTAATACTCGAACGAGCATCAAGCTCGGCAGAGTATGTTCGCTCAACTCTATTGCCTGTAAATGGGCCTTAAGCCCACTAATAGTTGGTAGACAGTCTTAAAAACTAATAGTTTTATCATTCAGTGGTAAGTCTAAAGTTTGCACTGTCTAACTTTTAGACAGTATTAGTAAATAAGCCCCACTGTATGTGAAACAATGTCAGTATTATGGTGCATATATGATGATGTGAAATCCATCTGGAACACTTATTCCACCTGTGAAACCCAGATATGAAACCAACCTACAGACATAGAAAGCAGTGGAATGAGTACTATAAAGACTACTTCTGTAACGTTCGCGGGTGAAAATCAGAGACCAGTTGTAACAGCTGTGGTTAGTGTAACAGCCATCAGTGACTGACAGATGTCTGTGTATGGCTGCACATATAGGGGTAGCCGGCAATCACTGATAGCTCCGCCCATTGGACTGTTCAGCTCAGAATGAACAAAACTTTAAATGAATAAAATACTGAATCTTTCCCCATAAAACTATATACGAATCTGCTCAGCTCCTCCTGCTCTATAACATGATTCCTAGAGTTTGGACAGCGTGTTTGAGTCGCCAGATTCCCTTTAACCAATGTCGGTACACAGAAAATAGTGCCGGTTGTCCAGGAGGGTGGAAGCAGTATGAGCTAGACCAGTGATGGGCAACCTTTTGAGCTCGGTGTGTCAAAATTCGCCAAAAAACCGAGCATAACTCGGGTGGTGAGTCACTTCGAGAAAAAAAAAACATAAATTCATGATATTTATAGTTTAAATAACAAAAATGTGTAATTGTAATATATAACTGTATTTAATAAACCTAAAACACCCATAGCACAGGCCCTCGCCTCTGGCTGCCTCCCCCTCACTTATCTCAGTAATGATGAGCCCCCAGCAGTGAAAGTGCCCCCCACAGCGGCCTCCAGCAGTGACAGTGCCCCCCAGCAGTCACAGCGCCCCTCAGCAGTGACAGTGCCGTGCACAGCATCCTCCAGCAGTGACACTGCCCCCCCCCCCCACAGCGGCCCCCAGCAGTGACAGTGACCCCCAGCAGTGACAGTGACCCCCCGCAGCAGCCACCAGCAGTGACAGTGGCCCCCCACAGCGGCCCCCAGCAGTGACAGTGGCCCTGACAGCGCCCCCCAGCAGTGACAGTGCCCCGGAGACCCATATACTTATCCCCTCCACCTCGTGGAAGCTCCGCTCCTCCTTTGCCCTCCGCTAGCAGCAATGATCTCCGGCGCACACTGTGACGTCAGTGTGCTGCCGGATGCCTCCTCCCCCGGATGCTATAGTGGAACCAAGTGGTAGGAGATGTCAGGGGGGGGGGGGGGGGGGGGGGGGGAGGATCCCGGTTGCACACTGACATCACGGTGTGTGCCGGGATCAGGGCTGCTAGTAGCGCTGCTTAGTAAATGCCAGCAGGGAAGCAGCAGCCCCTGCCGGTATTCACTACTAACGAGGTAAATGGTCGAGTATCGCTACACGTGTCAGTGCTGACACGCGTGTCATAGGTTCGCCATCACGGAGATAGACCAAAGGGCCCAAAGGTTCTTTTGCCCGATCATCAGGCATTACAATGTGCCCACCATCAGCAAATACTTGTTCATCGGCTGATCGTGTCTTTCATATATGTAGGGAAATATAGAGCCGACGAATTATACCTGTATGGGGACAAATACTAACAATCCTCTGCCGTGTGATTGGCAGGTATGAGCACCGAACAACATGCTTTGCCAATTGGCGCACATTTACAGCAGCCGGACAAATCACTTAATGCCAAAGAATCTTTAGGCAAAGCACAATAACCTCACAAGGAGGACGTAGTCGGACCAGACGTTCATGATAAGTTCAAGGACAGACCTAACCAGGGACACAAAACAAGAAACTCAAGAGACAAGGACCTAGACAATGGATTTTTTCAAAGGAACTGTCAGTATAGACCTCCTGTCTGGAATACCAGGTTCAAACCCAATACCTTTCCTTCCCTGTGCCTTCAATCTAGTCTTTAGTTGAAGACTGCAACAACCTGAAATGAATGGTCGTTAAGGAAACTACCCTATTTAAGAGACCGAACCAGTCTATGCCTCAAGATCCTTTTACACAGGCAGATAATCTTCCCACGCTAGTGACCACTGACTGACAATGAGCATGTTGGTGAGCATTCATTCCCTCCATGTACAAGACTGTCTGCTCTATGGGGATGACCAATGCTTAATAAGATCATTCGTCCTCCCATATGGCTGTCATTGGTCGACTGCGCAGGGAGATGTGCAGCCAATCAGAAAGCATTTTTATGCTCACCTAAATGACACAATCAGCCAATGAATACGGGCAACAAACCTGCCAAGCGTGCCCATAATTGAAGAAGCTATCGTGTTTCCCCGAAAATAAGACACTGTTTCATATTAATTTTTGCCCCAAAAAGGGCACACTGTCTTATTTTTGAGGTTGTGGGGGCCTTATACTCACCTGGTCTGCGGCATCCCAATGCCTCCCGATTAGTCTTCGGCGGCGCTGCGGTAAACTGCGTCCTCCTCGTCTCACAGCTGAGCTTCTGCTGGCGACGGGGCTTTGAATACCCCGTCTCCAGCAAAGCAAGCGCTGGGATTGGCTAATCGAGCGCCAGCAGCCAATCACAGCCAGCACTCGATGAGCCAATTACAGCCATTCAGTGATGTCACCTGCCGCGGACCAGGGGAGTATTGCTTTTCTTCAGCTAGGTCCTATTTTGGGGGGAGGCCTTATATTTGAAGCCTTCCCTGAAAATCCGATAGGTCCTACCCCTATAGTAAGACCTATTTTGGGGGAAACATGGTAGCTTTCTCTCCAACCTCAATGGAAATAAATATAGGTGGCAGTCTGTGACAAACTTTATGAAGCTGGGAAGATTTTGATACAACATAAAGAGTAACGGCAGGGATTCTTTTGCACCCCGGGTACTTACCTCTTTTATTCCATAGATAACCCTTGGCTTCTATAATGTAATTTCCCATGTTTTTTATGTAACATATGTGTAATAATACTTGTATAAGATAAACTAAGCAGAGACTACGCTCATGTCTGTAACCTGCACTCTGCTGTTGACCCCGAGAGACTGTAGATTCAAATTCACAAAGCATATGTGCTCAACGCTAATTATACGACATTCGATAAAACAGCCCGCTTTACTGACAGGCGAAAGGACGGATGTTTGGAACACAACTCCATTTTCTAAATACATTCAATTACTTAAACCATTATATCAATTCCCCTATGTAATGTAAAATAATTCACGATTCTCATACACGCTGCAACAACAATCCCTAACATAAGCAGCTATAAAAAGTTAAAATAAGTAATTCTCCCGATTTCAATTAGCGTCTGTTCACATTCTATACAATTACAGGCAGAGAACACAATAACGTTGGACTCTAACCTTGGACTTGTTCTTCAGCTACTACTTTTGTCTTTTCCTTTCGGTACTACATAGCCCTCCTGGGGTTCTGTCCTACACTCCCATATTCCACCTACGGACATTGAAGGAATCCGGTTAGGTTTTTTTTCCGTGGGGTTGCCCTTATTGGGGCGGATGCTCCACTTTCCCAAATTGTCCAGTTAGGGCAGATCCAGAGAAAGGCCCCAGTCTCCTCTACCCTAAACATGTCTCTGGTACTCTTTTACAGTCTAGTCCCTTGTTATCGCCTGTAATTTACATGACATTCACCTGTTCAGTTTCATCCCCAAGACTGAATGGACGTGACAGCACCACTGCAAAAATCATACGATTTGCTATTCAAGGCTCTAAGAAACAGTATATGACACCCGACACTATTGGTTACCCCAGAGCTTTCAAACAAATAGATAGAGTTTAATAGTTGCATTGTATATTATGTTTTTAAGGCTTTATTAAAGTTTTCCTGTCATTCTAGCCTTCATGTAGGGAACAAGTCAAGGCCAAAAATTTTGAGACCGACACAAATTTTGGTCTCAGAGTTTATTGCTTCGAGATTGTTATTAAGAGTGAGCTGATGAATATTAAATTGCAAAGTCATTCCTTGGCATGCAGGTTCATTTAAATCACAAAAAAACCCATTCCCACTGAATTTAAGACCTGCCACAAATAGACCTGCTAACATAATTTCAGTGATCTTCTCATTGGCTCAAGAGAAAGTGTTATCGAGGACAAGGAAGCTGATATAATTCAATCAGCATGACAGAGTGATAAGTACAGACTGGGTGCTTTAAAAAGGGGGATGGTGCATGAAGTGATTGTCTTCTTCTATGAACCATGGTTACCCCCAAGAAAACACATGTGGGCATCATTGGGGCTTTACAGACAAGCACATTGCTACTTATAACATTGCCGCTAAATCAAACATTTACCAGATCATCAAGAACTTCAAGGAGAGAGATTCAATTGCTGTGAAGAAGGCTTCAGGATACCCAAGAAAATCCAAGAAGTGCCAAGACTGTCTCCTAAAGAGGATTCAGGAACAGGATCAGTTCAACACAAGTGCAGATCTTGTTCAGGAATGACAGCAGGTAGGTAGGTATCAGTGCATCCACACGCACATTGCAGCGAAGGCTTGTAGAGCCCGGCCTGGGGCCAAAAAGGACAGGAAAGACACTTTTCTCCAAGAAAAACATACTGACATTCTGCAGGAAGTACAAGCATTGGACTGCAGAGGATTGGGGTAAAGATTAGAGATGAGTGAGCGTACTCGGAAAAGCACTACTCGCTCGAGTAATTTGCTTTATCCGAGTATCGCTGTGCTCGGGTCTGAAGATTCGGGTGCCGCTGCGGCTGACAGGTGAGTCGCAGCGGGGAGCAGGGGAGAGCGGGCGGGAGAGAGGGAGAGAAAGATCTCCCCTCCGTTCCTCCCCGCTCTCCCCTGCAGCTCCCCGCTCCGTGCCGGCACCCGAATCTTCAGACCCGAGCACAGCGCTACTCGGATAAAGCAAATTACTCGAGCGAGTAGTGCTTTTCCGAGTACGCTCGCTCATCTCTAGTAAAGATGTGTTCTCTGATGAAGCCCCTTCAGAATGTTTTGGACATCTAGAAGAATGATTGTCTAGAGAAGAAAAGTTGAGCACTGCCATGAGTCCTGTGCCATGCCGACAGTAAAGCATCCCGAGACCATTCATGGTTTAGATGAATGCTATGTAAACATCCTCCAAGAGCAACTTCTTCAACCATTCAGAAGCAATTCGGCATATGGCATAAATAAAATCGTATACCACGTGGAATACATTTTTGTGCAATCCCTCCTTTTTGATTAGTGTAGTCGACACTATTTCAGCACACGTCAGGTTATCCCAGCAAATACACCAATAGTGCATCGCAAACGCAGTGTGAACATGGCCTAAGACATTTCCATCATTGCCTAAATGTATACATTTGCAGCACAAGAATTTAGGAGACGATATGGCTATATCAAATAATGCATTATAATGTTTTGTACTGTATAATCAAAAACTGAAGGAGCTGATAAAACAGACAGAACATTATCTTACAGTGGTAAAGAATATTTTTTGGCTTTGATTAAACAGAATAGCGGATAATGAATCCCCTAATCTCATAGTCTATGGTTAAAGGGGTTGTCTCACTTTGAAAGCAAGTGGGGTTATACACTTCTGTATGGCCATATTAATGCACTTTGTAATATACATTGTGCATTAAATCTGAGCCATACAGAAGTTATTCACTTACCTGCTCCGTTGCTGGCGTCCCCGTCTCCAAGGCTCCGTCTAATTTCGGGGTCTTCTTGCTTTTTTAGACGCGCTTGCGCAGAAGGTTCTTCTCCTTCTCTTCGGTCCGGGCACGAGCGGCGTTCTGGCTCCGCCCCCTTCTATGCGTCATCGCGTAGCTCCGCCCCATCACGCATGCCGATTCCAGCCAATCAGGAGGCTGGAATCGGCAATGGAACGCACAGAGCCCATGGTGCACCATGGGAGAAGACCCGCGGTGCACCATGGGAGAAAACCGCAGTGCATTCCTGGGAAAGGACCGGCGGCCATCTTGGGAGAAGAATTATAAGTTCATCTTTCATCACATTGGTGAGTAGCAAGCGGTTTAAAAACCGCTTTAAAATGCTATTTTATGCCAGGGGGGTAACAGGGGGAATGGGCTAATGTAAAATTTTGATGTTTGCCGCGAGACAACCCCTTTAATTATATACATGCCACCAATAATTAAAAAAAAAAAAACACTCTAAAGCAGTGTTCCCCAAGCAGTGGGTCTTTGGTCCCCTATATGCTGCTGTCCAGCTGTTGGCAGCTCTAGAGACTGTCATGCACTAGTAGTACCAGGGACCAGAGATATCATTGCTAGAATTTGGTTCTAGGGTCAAACCCATAACACTGCAAGTTATCAATAGTATAAAGCCATATATTTACTAGTATCCTTCTCTTCTACTATACAGTGTGGCTCAACATTAAACTATATATTTACTAGTATCCTTCTCTTCTACTATACAGTGTGGCTCAACACCATCTGCAATTACTGAAAGTGGTTAAGGCCCTGCAAAAAGTTAGTATATACCTATTACACACTGAACGATTACTGCATTAGGAACACCTACTTAATGACAGGTTGGTCCACCTTTTTGGACGATCACAACTTTCAGACTTCTGGAACAGATTCCACAGGAAGGTGAACATTCTCCAGGTATTATTGTATTTTGTCACCACCGGAAGCTAGGGGTTTGACCTGGCTTGGATGCAGGAAATCACCTGCCACACCCCTAGCTCACGATTGGTTCTATCAGTAAGGTCCTAGCAGGAGCGTGTGTATTTATTTTTGCCTGCCCTTGAGGGTTAGGCCTCATGTCCACGGGGAAAATCAGATCCGCTGCAGATTCTACATGTAGAATCTGCAGCGGGTCCCTCCTGCCCCGCGGACATGAGCGCTGAAAATGCAAATAAATGAGAATAAACTTACCTCCGATCCGCTCCGTTTCTTCTCTTCGCGGCGGCGTCATCTTCTCTCGTCGCGGCCGGATCTTCATTCTTCGGCTCGGCGGATGTGCACGATGACGTCGGTGACGTGCCCCGCGCATGCGCCGGGCCGAAGCAAAATGATCCGGCCGCGGCTGAGAGAAGATGGCGCCGCGGTGAAGAGAAGAACCGGAGCGGGTGAGTAAAATATGATTTTTGTGTCCCGCGGATCCGGACGGCTTCCATAGGCTTCAATAGAAACCCGCGGGAGCCGTCCCCGCGGGAGACCCGCATGAAAATGGAGCATGATCCAGATTTTTTCATGCTCCATTTTTTTTAAAATCACTTTTATTGACGATCCGCGGGTATTTATCTACCCGCGGGTGGTCAATGCATCCCTATGGGGTGCGGATCCGCGCGCGGGAGAAGAGTTAAAATCCGCTGCGGATTTTAATTCTTCTTTTTCCCGTGGACATGAGCCCTTAGGGTTTTGTTTTCCTGTTAGGCTTACATTATTAGCTGTAAATGCTTCCATGTTACAGGTGTTACATGGAAGCATTTACAGCATATAATCTAAGCCTAACAGGAAAACGAATCCCTAACCCTAACCCTCCGGGGCAGGCAAAAATCAAACAGTGTCCTCACCCATTCTGCGGCTGTCAGTCCTGTGCGCCCTGCTTCTTTCTGTGGCCGGACTTCCAGTGCTGCTGGCAAAGTGCTCTGCTGATCAGACTCAGCCCCACCGCCCCTCAGCAGCACCGACATGTGCTGAGCGACGGGTCTCAGCTTCCTCCACCGTGGGGCAGGTCATGGCAATGGAGGTGGGAGAAGACAGGTGGGGACAATCACAGTGGGGCAGCTAAAGGTGAGCGCAGGTGTGACACTACAGCTGCCAGAGAAAGTGCCACTAGGAAGACTGACAGCGGCCCTAGTAAGGGGATAAAGGGGAGCGCAGGTGTGGCACTACAGTCGCCAGGGACCGTGCCGCCAGGGAGAGTGACAGCAGCCCCGGGCAAGGGGACATGGTAAGGGGAGATGGGAGGCCACAGTGACAGCAGCGCTGCTGGGAGGCCGCCGGCGCCAGTCACAGCGGGGGCAGGAGCAGACGCGGTACACTCACATCAGCAGATCACAGTGCTGAGTGCCAGGACCGCTGAGCCCGAGGAAGGGAAGGCAGCCACTCACCAACAGGGGTCGTAACCGCCCTGTCAAGCACCCTCTATCTTGTCTCCACCACAGCTTCCGGTGGTGACAAGATACAATAATACCCATTCTCCATACTCAACTCGCCCCATCAGTTGGTACACATTTTGTGGATAAGTGGGAGTAGATCTCATAGCCCTTTCCAGCATATCCCAAGCATGTTGAATGGGGTTACAGTCTAGTGAGTTTGGGGGCTAAAGCCATGTGGAGAATTCATTGTCATGTTCCTCCAACCACTCCCCAGTGATCCGAGCTTGATGACGCAAAGCATTATCCTGTTGAAAGATGGCATTGTGGTCAAGGAAGACTTTCTAAATATATGGGTGTGGGTAGTGAGCTAGCAGGTTCCTGTAACCTTCACCATTCAAGAATTGTGGTATGATGAGTAATGGTCCTAGACCATGCCAGGAAAACTCTCCACAGACCATGACACCATCCCCACCACCAGTCTGTTGAGCCCCAACAGTACACCCGTGGGATAGAGCTTCATGCTGTTCATGCTAGATGTGGACCCAGCCATCCATATGGTTCAGTAGGAAATGGGACTCGTCATTCTAGACGACCTTCTGCCATGTGTCCAAACTCCATTGACACCTATCGTGCGGCAATTACGTGGGGTAATCAGAGGCACCCTTATCAGTCTTTGGCAACAGAACCCCAGTCAACTCAAGGTATGCCATATGGTCATTGTGAAAATTTGTCTAACTTTCCAGCTGCTATACTGCTGGGTCAGTTGGTTTACTGTGGCAAATCGTTGCTGAGATACCAGACATGCCACCCAACGCTCACCTCTAGGATCAAACACACGTGGCCTGCTGCTACAGGATCTTCTGTTGGAGGTCTGTTCACAATTCAAGCAATCCTGGTACACTTGATACTATGGTTCAGGAACAGCCAACAAGTTTGACTGTTTAGGACAAACAACCGGCCTGTAGTCAAAGTCACTCAAATCACCAAGTTTACCCACAACTTCAAAATGTTGCCTTTTGCTGCACAGTGGAAAAGTCAGCGCATTATTTGAGCGCAGATCATGATACGCATAATTTACGTTGCATTACTAACCATAAGATGTCTCGCACCTGCTGTTCCTACTGGAATGATCGTTCAATGTATAAGATCTTGTAAAGAGCCAAGATGGCTAATTTGCCCAATATGCGTAGACACCACCAACTTTTGAACCAATTCACACTCAATGACATATTTTTGGGATTCTAAGGCCGGTGTCCCACGGTCACAAGTGCATTTATGTGTGAATTTGCGCCATGTATTTGCGCAATGGGTGTTGCATATTTGCACGCACATGTGCGTGTTTTACTGTAGTTTTAGCATATGCAAATCATGCGCATTTGTGCACGCAACCATGCTCTTATTTATTAAAATGGGCAATTCGTATAATTAGTTCAATATGTGCTTTTTCCCTGCAAAAGTGCGCAAAAAAAAATAGAGCATGCTGCACAAAATACGCTTATGTGAACAAACTCATTGAAATCAATGGGTTCTATTCACTGCATATCGCACACGCAAAATTTGCATGCATAATACGCTGCGCAAATACGTTCGTGTGAATCCGGCCTCACTCCTATTATTGCAGCCCAAATAGTAAATGCCATTACTTCAATGGCAACTGAATTAAACTGGGGGTCTCCCTTCCCTCAGATATTCTTATAGTTGATAGTTGAAGGGGTTTCCAAGAGTAAGATATTGATAACCTATCCCCATCATAGGTCATCAATATCAGATAGTTGGGGGTCCACTGCTCAAGACACCTCCCAAATACATGTTTAGTGTTGGAGAAATATAGGTGTGATGTTGAAGGCACTTGATTAGCTGGGTGGCCATCAGTGAGAGCCGTAACACAGCCATGTTGGTTGTCAAGTTGTCTTAGAACGATGTATGACTAAAGATTAATTTTTCATCAACTTTATCAGAAGAAGATTACTCAAAAGACTTATTACTACCGGTACTTACTGTTTTTTCTAAGAGGTTCCACAGTCAAGATAAGTTTCACCCTCTTGACATTTCTAAGACACAAGCTCCAAAACGGGCAAGTACAGACCTTGTACAGCAGCACACGTAGTACGTACCTATGCATCCCTATAGCGTGACTCTTCAATGGGATTACCTACATAATGTGGAGAATGCAGAAAAATACTTGTAGAGTATGGGCCACAAAACTTATGGTGATCATACACCAGATCTGATGTGAAGACAAAAAAACAAAAATACAGGCAAAAGGGAACACTATGGTGCAGTGTTTTAAAGAGCGGAAGCTTAAAGGTGTTGCCGGCCAGGTGGCACGGGTTAGTCCAGAAGGCTACACAGCACCAATGAACAATGAGTAGCTGAAATAGAAAAAAACTAGAGCTGTGGCACAAGCTGGTAGACCAAAGTGAACAAACCACTGGTAAATGGTTTATCTGAATGACCGGCAAATAACATGTTTTGAGGTTAAGTGCCTCTTCCTCAGACAGCTGGGTAGTAAATTCCGGTATTATTGTATCTTGTCACCACTGCAAGCTAGGGGTTTGAGACGGCTTGCATGGAGGAACGCTCCTGTCACACCCCTAGCTCCCGATTGGGTGACTTCTGTGAGGTCCTAGCAGCAGCGTCTGTATACATTGTTGCCTGGGCTGGACAGTTACAGGGGTACCATGGAAGCATTTACAGTTAATAATCTAAGGCTAACATGAGAACGCACCCTAACCCTTCATCCAAGGCAACAATGTATACAGAGGCTGCAGCAAGGAGTTTCCCCGGAGCAGCCGTCCCCCTTGCATGTTCCCCTGGGCAACCGATAGCTGGCACCCCCGCGCTGCAGCAATCCCCCTACACTGAGGTAGTGCCTCAGCTGCCTCAGTGCTTTAGTGTCTCCACTGCGCTTGGGGGATTATGGATGGCTGTGCGTCTCCTGCTGCTGCTGGCTCTGCATCTCCTGCCGTCGCTGGCGCTCCGACTGTTACCGCTGTCTGTGGATGTTGTTCCGCTGCTGCTCAGAGGTTTGCCGATGTCCTCCCCTGCCAACGCTGCCTCTGGATCCTGTGCATGTCCTGCTGCCGCCGGCTCTCCCACTGCTGCCACTGTGAGAGAACCTTAGTACCCTGTCAGGACCTGCACGACTGCCAGCTCTGCAGCCAATCAGCTACAGGGGGCCATCACCGGCCTGTAATTCTTGTCTCCACCATTACTTCCTGGTGGTGACAAGATACAATAATAGTATAAATTCCAAGGATTGATCAAGGTGTTCATAAAACGGAGTATTCACACATAAATCCACAACTCCATATGGGACTATAGTACCATTGGTGCCCAGTAGTTAGGGTTTTATTTGCCGTTAGTATAATATAACTACATGAGCTTAGGCTTATAATGGGTCAATGGCTGGCCAACAATACTACTGTTATGTCATACTCTGGTGAACACCTTGATTAACCTTTGGAATTTACTACCCAGCTGTCTGAGAAAGAGGCACTTAGCCTCAAAACATGTTACATGCTGGTCATCCAAATAGAGCTTTTACTACCATTTACCAGCGGTTTGTTCACTTTGGTCTACCGTTTTGTTTCTGCATTCTCCACATTATGTAGGTAATCCCATTGAAGAGGCATAATACTCCAGTACATTGAACATTATCCAATAAAGCTCTCATTACCATTTACCAAAATTTTTTTTCACTTTGGTCTACCAGGTCGTATTAGAGCCTTATAAAACAGGTCTGCACATGAAGCCTTAGGCCGAATGCACACGGCTGGGTCGGATTCCGCATACGGGATCCCACAGTGGAATCTGGCCCGATGCCTAGCTGGTGACCCCTGCTTACCTGTCCGCAGTGTTCATCTGTAATGCGGATGTGGCAGCCATAGCGCCAGCATACATGGACAGTACAGATGACACCACGCCGTCGCTAAGAAATCACAGCTGCGGACGGTCCGCGGATCGGACGGCTTCCATTAACTTCAATGGAAGCCGTCCGTGCAGAATACACGCCGAAATAGTGCATGCTGCGATTTTCCTCTGCGAGCGGAGAATCACAATTGATTTCCGCTGGTGTGCAAGGAAAGGCGATTTTCTATAGCACGCTATGCGCTATGGGCTGTATTTGCTGCAGAATCCGGAGGCGCAATGCAAATCCGCCCGTGTGCATTGGGCCTTCTACAAAGCGTACATGATCTTTCACGTCTTGCTTGGTAGGTGCAGATTCTCCAAATGTATCTTCATAGGGCTTCTAAAATGTAACAAAATTGGGAGCTTTGATGACAGATGGCTGAACAGACATACAAAAGCTATTTTGTATCACTCTCTGTGCTTCCATTGCTACCTGGAAATGACCTAGAATTTGGAAGTAAGTCAGACATGCATTCTAATAAGCAATTCCCGGCATCCTTCGCAGAACACACATAGACCACAGAGCTGGTACCATGTTCTCTATTTCCGCAGTCAATACCGGAGGAGTGATAAGCTTTTTATGATGTACAGTACAGCAGCTGTGTGCAACACATCCAGCCATGAGCCCCATCTGCTGCACCATGATGTGAGTGGAGGCTGCTTGGACTTTTCCTACCAGTCATTATCCTAAATACATTAAACCTTTAAATGACCACTCAGCTCGGCCGACGCCGTTACGAGGAAACACTGAAGCCATTAATTCAATTGAAACAGGGATGTTTTCAAACTGAACTCCATGTGAATGAAGCCTCGGTGCTGCCAGCGACCTCTTGTATTTGCAATACACCCCGTTCTCCTCTGTCCATTACATCCGTGTGCGGTGGAGAATAAGATTAGGTTTCACAAGGATGAAGAAACAAAGCAGCCTCTTATCCGTTATAGCCTATAGCGCTGTTTATTTAGGTAAATGGGCAATAAATGTCCAGATGGCCCCCACTATGCCTATAGGACAGCAATCATAGCCCTCTATGGTAGGAGCTTGGTGAATGGGCCCTGTCATAGGTGTTAATGTCGGATTTAATGGACCACTTAGAACGCAGCCGCTATGTCTACAGTGACAGAAAGAACTAGAAGTACAGGTGTATCCATGTGTTGCACACTAATGAATGCTGTATATAGACCGGGACGAAAAAAAAAAAATCAGTCCTTGCAGTATCATATGGCATAGTTATAAACAAGTAGTGGTATTTTTCGGTGCACCAACCGTGGGGTGTGGTGAGAGGTGGCATGCAATGCCACTTACAATCACGATTTAGGTTAAATCTTCCATTGTGAAAGTAACTGTTTTGAAGAGTTCTTCAATTTCTCTTGAGCAATTTCGAGGAACAGGATGGAGAACGAAAGCAACACTTTTAACCACTTGGTAACCGCCAATACGCCTTTTTACTGACCCCACTAATGGGCTTTAAACCAGCACATACATCTTTTTAAGGTGGTGGCTTGACTGACAGCCAGGCTCCTGCTCCAACTGCCAGGAGTGGAGAAACCTCAGATCGTGGCAATTTAACCCCGTACACACCACAGTCAATAGCAGCCTCAGCATGCAAGCAGATGACAGGGGGAGGGTCTACTCTTGTCACCCATCTGAAACCCGCAATGTAATTGCAAGGTAGCAATGGGTTCCCATAGCAGCCGGAGACTTGACAAAGGCGTCCTTGTCTGTCCTGTATCTCAGCCTATTAGACCCCGCCTCCAGCAGACTCTAATAGGCTGAGATCACAGGCATAGTAGAATGCACTACATAAGTAATGCAGTGTAATATCCTAACAGTCGACCGATCACATCTTCAAATCCCCAGGAGGGATTATAAAGTTGTGTCCAAAAAGTTCAACAAAGCTTAATTAAAGAAAAAAAATCATGTATTTAAAAAAAAAAACAAAAAAAAACCCACCTTTTTTTAAAATGGATACAATACCAAGAACATGTTTTTTTTTTTAGTCAACACATAATAGGTATTACCGCGTTCGTAACGCCCCAAACAATGAAAATATTTTGCTATTTATTGCGCATGTTGAACGCTGTAAAAATAATTCAGAAAAGTAATGGCAAATTTGCCTTCTTTCGCCTTCCAAAAAAAACTGTGGTTCTGTTTCCGGAAAAATAGAAAAATGTTCTGGATCTTAGAATGCAGATGCAGCTTCATTTCATTTGTTTTGTTTTTTGTTGCTTTTTTTTTTAAATAAACGTGTTTATTGTGCAAAAGCAGTAAAAAAATTAAGTAAAATCTTGCAGTAGGCATGCTGATCCGGATAATGTGATTTTTACTGAGCGGTGAATGCCATAAAAACTAAACCCAAAAAACAAATCGCGGGATTTCTAGCTTAAAAAAAAATTAAATAAAATAAAAAACTTCCACAACACGTTATATGTACCCCAAAGTGATGCCATTCAGGAATACAAACTCGTCCCAAGCTTCTTGCAAGGCGACTACCGTCTGAAAAAATTTGGGGGGATCCTTAAGGCACCAAACTGGCCCGTCACTAAGGGGTTAACCGGTCCGACTCGGTCCGAGCGCTAATTTCGCGAATTCTAGCTACGTGCTCGGCTCTAGACAAGTTGAGTATTCCGGTCTCCCGGAATGAAGAAGTAATGAATAATGTGGTACCTAGAGACCAGCCCCACCGAGCTGTTTACACATCCAGCTCCATGAATGGGAGTCTGTCACACACATGCAGGTCTCCATGATCTTGTGCAGTAGTAGCTGCCATGTCCTCCCCTTGGAAGGGCACAACATCTGCCTTGGCTCCCAGCCTCCATCAGGAAGGGGGGCAGAGAAGGGTCAGAGGGGGGCATCACAGCAAGGTTAGGATGGATGCAGGATGCAAGCAGATGAGCCCCGCTATGGTGCACTTGTGCCCGGCTCCCTCCCTTGTGCCCAGCCATGCCCAGTGCGTGCCACTTACCCTGTGATGGGGAGCATTGCTGGGGCACGGCGCGCGGAGGGATTCACATCCCGGGCTTTGTAGTCCGCGTGCTCCACGGTCCTGTCACACTGGCGACAAATAACACGATCACACAAATCCCTTTCTTGTTTTCCACTCCCCCGGAGCTGTAGGCGGCGCCCTGCTCGCTGCTCGGCTCTTAAGGGGCCAGTGCTGAGATTTCTCCTCCAGCCTCAGCCTGGTTTATAACATGAGGGGCTTCATGAGGGGTGGGGGTGACTCTGAGGTGATATGTGCAGATATGGCCCCCTCCCCTCAGCAGCACACACAGCCTCTGCCATGTTGCAGCTGTCTAGTCAGCCTTTTATTTCATTTCCATCCATTACAGGCAATGTGTGAAATGAGCCTGCCACGAAAGGCGCGCCAAAGTATGAACTATTTCACGCATTTCCTAAGCGCGCTGTACAAAAGGCCACGTCCGCATGGGGCGGATGTCCGTAGCCGAATTCATGAGGAGATGGAATCCGCACCAAATATTCGCCGCTGTAATTCACGTGCGGCATTTTAAAATTTGCACCGCATGTCTGTTACCGCGCGGGTTTTGCGTGGGATTTTTTCCACAGAGTGGATGAGATTTTGAAAATTTCACCCACTTTGCTGCTGCTGTAAACGCTGCGGAGGGTCACACAAATCCGTCCGGTGTGCACACTCCCAATGGCGGTGGACTGTGCCAGCTCCCTGCCATGCACACCATTTTGTTTTCTTTACACTAAGGACAGATTTACGCGGGCGTATTTGTGCGCGCACAATACGTAGTGCAGAGAATCCATTTATTTTAATGGATTCCTTCACCTGTGCATTTCGTTCATGCAGAAAAAAAACAGCATTCTCTATTTTCCTGCGCATTTGCGCATCGCCAGTCCCTATAGAAGTCAATGGGGCTGCGCAAATGCACACAAAATACGCTATGGGATGCTTAATCGCGCAGGAAAAAGCACACATTAGGAACTCAGATTAATTAGCTATTTCAATTGAAGCGTGTGGTTTTTTTGTCGCATGCGAATGCACATGACTTACGCGTAGAAAACGCACAGTAAAATACGCTGATGTGTGCGCTAAAAATCATTGTTCGTTCCCCAAAATTGCTACACTCATGCGTGTGCGAATACACATTCGCTTGTGTGAATCTGGCCTAAAGGATATGATTCCAGCCTCAGCACCATCAACCCCCTTCGTCTTCTAACGTCCCACAAGCCATCACTCATCCTCCTCCGAGGGGCACAGCTACAGCCCCGCAGTCAGTCAACCCTACAGTGCCTCCCCTCCCACCGCTGCTACCGCTTGATTAAGGCTGCCTGTCCACGGGCGTATTTTCATTGCGTTCCCTGCGACAATTATTATTTGCCCGCGGGGAACGCAGTGAACACTTTCCATAGTATTGCTATGGAAAGCGCAGCCCCCCTGTCCATGAGCGGAGAATCATAGCGATTCTCCGCTCGCGGGCGGCAAATCTCAGCATGCTGCGAATTCCTGACAGATAGGCTTACAGCGGAGATCCGTCAGCTGGCTCCTGCTTCCCGCAGCGGAGATATTGCAATGCCCGTGACAGGAAGCCTAAGGCCGCTTTCACACACCCGAGAAAATCCTGCGAGATTTGTGCATTGTGAGACGCACGAATATGAACCAATTTTTGTCCACATCGCATGACGGTATGGGGAAAAAATCGCAGCATGCTCTATCTTTGGGCACTCCCTCGTAACGCATTGCCGGTTATTTTCAATGGGGCCAGTAAAAACACTGCACGGCGTTCAAGGTGCACGCGAGTGTGATGCGATGTGATGTTTCCCATTGAAAACAATGGGAAGCACTCGCCTGAAGTGATGCGAGGCGTTTTTGACACAAAGACGCCTCGCCTTCGCGGGGACATCGCACATTCCTGAGCACATTATCGTGTTCGCCAAAGTGCGTTTTTCACTCCGATGCGAGATGTTTTTCATTCAAAAATTCCTCGCATCATTTCTGTGAAATTGCGAGCCTCAGGCGCTTGTTTCACGCGTGTCAGAGGATCCCAGTGTTTCCCATTGATTTCAATAGGAAACATCACATTGCACTCGCGCGCACATCACACGGTATGCAAATGCCATGTGGTGTTTTTTTAAAAAAAAACATTGAAAACGATAGATAGAACATGCTGCCATTTTTATCCACGCAGCATGGAGACACAGGCACTGCGGATCACTGGGTCAATACGGTGTTTTTCTCTTTTTTTTTCAGTAAGAAATTCCTGTACTTTTACTTTCGCATTTCTTGTTGCATTTTCATGTCCGTCTTTTTTCCCAGTAAAGGCCTTCGGTGCATTTTCTATTTCTGTGTTGCATCTGTGTGTCATTCATTTGCGCAAAAAAAAACACAAGGGTCCAAGTGATGTCAGTTTTGCCACAAACCACAAAAAACACGGTGCCAACAAACTCAGTATATTACAGATGCTATTGTGTATTCACTTTGGGTTTTTTAAGCACCCATTGGGCAATTTTGGTCATGAATACGGACCAAAATATGGCATGCTGTGTTTTTAAAATTTTTTTACGTACAACATTGATCCGTGGAAAGCTGCGCGCCTAAATACAAAAATTTTATTCAATGGGTTCCTATTCTGTCCGTATTCAACCAGTATAAAATACAGACAAAAAATACACCCATGTGTATGGGCACATATTCCCAGACAACTTATTTTACCTCATTGATACTATTATTATTACATATGCCGTATATAGTAAGTCCTGCTTACCCCGCCCATACACAGTGATTGACAGCCTTCTCTTCACACACACTGATACAGGGAAATCTGTCAACCACTGTTTGGTGGGCGGGGCAAACAGGACTCTCATAATCATTTCCCAGAATGCAATGAACCAGAAAGAGGATTTAGCAAACATTGAGCTTGAGATTCCAGCTCTGGTGCCAACAGGGATGTTAATGCAGCTCTGGACTATTCTATATAATTCTATATGTAAACTGCAAAATGGTTTTCAAAGGAAGGTATGTAATTCAGGCCTCATTCACATCTTCTTCAGAGGTTCTACTGCAGATTCTGTTAAATTCCTGGGGGAAAAAGAGCAGCATGCAGTGCTATTTTTTTCCAAGTTCCATCTTCCTTATTTGCATAAATTACCCAGAGGAGCATGCATGGCCCTATAAGTCTCCTCACTCACCTCTTAGGTGTCTTCATACCCCTTCTAGGTTCTCTTCTTGGGGAGAGATGATGCCCAACACCCCCCATCCCCACCTTCTCACTCCCTAGGTGTCTAGTCACACTTTCTGGGTTCTCTCCCTAAGGAGAGATGACACCCTCTTGAGCCATTTTTCCAGTAAAATGCTATCACTATAATGGAAACCTAATGAACCCCATTATAGTTAATGAGGTCCTGGGTCTGTCTGGCACTGCTGGTGTCTGGCCACATGCTGGACCTGACTGTAACAGTGTGATCGAGGTTTTAACTCTAAGTGATCAATAGAAATCCTTTTCGACTGTCTTTACATAGTATCTATTTCTGAAATTCATAAAATTCTAAAACTCTTTTATCTGCATTCTTTAAGTGGCTCGCAGTAGGCCGCCTGCAGACGGGCAGAAATTCCGTGGCGGGATTCCCCGCAGAATTTCCGCCCGTACACGCCTGCATAGGATTGCATTACAATACGCAATCCTATGCAGACGGCCGCGGTTTGTCTACACGAAATCCCGCGCAGATAACAAACCGCTGCATGCTCTAATTCTGTGCGGGGCTCTGCGAGCCCCGCACGGAAACGTCACTCACCGGCCGCCAGCTCCGCTCTGCCCATGCACCGGCTGCGCAGCCGCCGGCACATGAAAGAGCCAGAACTGCGGGAGCGGGTGAGTTCCGCGCTGCTCTTTGCAGGTGCCCGGGTCGGGTCCAGCTGCGAGAATTCTTGTAGCCGGATCCGACCCGGTTGTCTGCAGGCGCCCATAGTGTCAGTTTTTTGTGTGACCTTTGACCCTTATTATGGTGCTCACTTGAGGAGGGCGCAGTGAGGAGGCAGACATACAACAGTAACTTAACTTTATTCCAAAAACGGTTCAGTCTCTTAAGAGGGTAGGCAGCATGTTGGTTGCAGTTTCTCTTGAAGGACACACATTGTATTAGTTACAATTTCTGTTACCCTAACAGGGCAACTCACTTTAAATCTGGCAGTGTACCGCGGGTTGGCACTCTATAGTCTCCAGTTGAGGGGGTGTAGCTATGCTGTTATTTGTTATTTCAGTATTTTGCCTTTAAAATAGATCAGAGAGTTTTGATGACTAAGGCCGTATTCACACGGGCAGCAAAATTGCGCGATTTTCTCGCGATGCGACAGTGCTATGAATTGCATGTATGGGAGGCCCATGCTTTCCAGTGCAAAGTTTTGTCTGACATGATGTTGCAAGAAAAAAAATCACAGCATGCTCTATACCACCGCGATTTGCGATGTTTGGTAGCCCATGTTTCCCTATGGAGCCTCATTGTTTATCGTATCGCATCTCACAAACCAGCGATTTACATGAGATGCAATGCATTTTCCTACCCCTAAAAAAAGCCCTAGCTGCATTCCCAGAAAAAAAAAAGGAATACTTACCAGCAGGCGCGGTCTGGGTTTTCCTGCTGCTGTCCGGAGCTCCGGTGGGCGTCCTGGAGTCCTCGTTTGCCCACAGAAGATCACTTCCTGGTTGTGGGATTCAAAAAATCCCGCCTCCAGGAAGCGATGGCTCTGAGTGGCTCATTCAGCACTACCCTGTTTCCCCCGAAAATAAAACAGTGTCTTATATTAATTTTTGCTCCCAAAGATACGCCAGGCCTTATTTTCAGGGGATGTCTTTTTTTTCCATGAAGAAGAATTCACATTTATTGTTGAACAAAAAAAAATGAACATCAATTATATACTGTACAGTAGTTGTCATCACAAACCAGCAGAACCAGACAAACTGTGAATCCTATCAAGCATTTCTTGTTACTACCATTATTTCCATGTACAACAATCTATGGTACATTTACTGATCCTGATAATTATGAACACAAAGCAAGATTTAGGCCTCATGTCCACGGGGAAAAGATTATTTAAAATCCGCAGCGTTTTTCCCGCATGCGGATCCGTGCCCCATAGGGATACATTGGACACCCGCAGGTAGTTAAATACCTGCGGATGTCATTTTTCCCTTCAGGCGCGGATCCGTGTGCAGGAAAAAAACCGCAACATGCTCCATTTTACTGCGGGTCTCCCGCGGGGACGGCTCCCGCAGGCTTCTATTGAAGCCTATGGAAGCCATCCGGATCCGCGGAACACCCGTACCAGAATTAAAACTCACCTGTCCGGACGCTGCGGATCTTCCCTCCGTCACGGCCGGATCTTCTTTCTTCAGCCCGGCGGATGTGCCCGGGACATGCGCGCGGCACGCTGCTGGTGTGCCGAGCACATCCGCCGGGCCAAAAAAAGAAGATCCGGCCGCGATGGAGGGAAGATCCGCAGCGTCCGGACAGGTGAGTTTATTCTTATTTTAAGCCTCATGTCCCCGGGAAAGGAGGGACCCGCTGTGGGATTCTGCATGGAGAATCCGTGGCAGGCCTGATTTTCCCTGTGGACATGAGGCCTTATTTAATGACAGTCATGTCATCATCTTCTGGAATATCATCATAACAATCCAAACCCTGAATTTCCTGGTGAATTTCTTGTGACTCCATTTCTTTCAGAATCATTGGCCCAAATCTCTCATGTCTAGCAATAGCACTGTCCTTAAATGAGTACTTCTTGTCTTGCCTGACTCACACACAGGGCCACAAGAAATAAGGGCTGTAAAGTACCTGGCTCCCACACACTGTCTGGAGACTGTAACGATCACCCACAGCAGTTCCTGGACCACTTGTACCTCAGGGACGGTATTGCAGATTCCGGCCACCACAGCAGACTCGCACAGCAGGGACAGAACTAGGTCTTACTTTCGGGGGAGGCATTATAGTTAGCACTTCAGCAAAACCTCTACTAGGTCTTATTTTCATAGGATGTCTTATTTTTGGGGAAACACTGTACTTAGCCAATCAATGCAGCGCTCTATGAACCAATGCAAGGACTGTGATTGGTTCATCCAGCTCTGCATTGATTGGCTGAACAGAGTTTGAAAAACCAATCACGTTGTGGAGTCCGGATTTATGAGTTGGCTGAGCCATGTCATTGATTGAAGTTAAAGTTGTTAATAAGCTATTCAAGTTGGCACAGCAAGAATGTCTGCTAATAATCCCTACACAGAGAACATCCCTGCAGCCCTTGGCCTCCCATAATGTCCTAGGCACAGATTAATGACACTAGCTCCAACATACCAGCATGCCAGTCGTTGCAGAGGCCCCCAAGGTTGATAGGGAGTCACTTCAGCCTACACCCTGGTCAGCGACTCCTTCTTCATCTGGTCACAGCAGTATTTCCTAGGTCTTTTGCTGAGCCCACATTAGTCTCTTACACTACAGTTAAGGGGTTTCCTCAGGCCAGGAAGTCCCAACCAGTAGCTGCCATACTCCCTGGTGCAGGTGAGAGTTGATGGTTGTGTAGCCATTTTATCCTGGTGATCTAGTTTTGTTTGTACCTTGACTCTGCTATGTGAGCACACCCTATAGTTACAGCATTATTGGGGTAACTGTCTGTGGTTCTGGACTCATTAGCAGTTGCTGATTAGAAATTTGGGCCAGAATATATAAATTTGTTGCAGAATTGCTCTTTGCAAATCCACAGCAATTCTGTCGCAAATGTATATCAAAATCCACGTTAGACGTGAGTTTTGTGTGAATTTTTCTGTGGTGGACTATTTTACCATGTGAAAAAAGCACCCTAAGTTTATATGCACATATCCAAGACATTTTACCAATGAAATCCACAATGTAATCCACACACAATTTCATTGCGGATTTTCATTGTGAATCTCACTCATTGCAATATGTGATCAAAATACGCTGCTTTTCAGTGACAGAGCATGCTGTGGATTTGAAAATTCTCAGCATTACTACATTACGCTGTGGATTTCTTCCACTGTAAAAGAATAGGGTTTGTTAAAACCCCATTTACTTATATTGGAGTATTAGTTGTGGAATGTTGGTGCGCATGCCACAGCCGGAATTCCTCAACAGTTCCATGATTACCCAGATCATTATACTGACTCTACCAGACAGTTTCCCTTTTTCTGATGATGAATCCTTTATATAGAACAGGTCATAATGCTATAGTGACCGCAATCTTGCACAAGGTATTAATAGGGAGTCTACACTATCTTCTATATATTTGTCAATGTCTGTTTGTTTGTTTGTTGGAGCATCACGCACAAACTGTACAACGATTGACATGAAATTTTGCACACAGTATAATATCGACCCGGAGAAGGTTATAGGCTAAAAATATTCAAAAATGTTGTTGTCTTGGCAACCTTATTAGCATTTTTTTTGCCTTTGCTTGAATTTTAATGCAGCAAATTTGCTTTCACCAATGGATTCTATGGACTCGATTTAGTATTCCTGGTTATTTCCAATAAGTAATTCCCACTAGAAGAGTCATACTGAGGTGTTTCAGTACTGCCTTTTAGCCCCAGTCTAACCCTGATGGAGCCACCAATCGTTGGCCCATTTTGCCCTTCCTAATTCCGCCTTGGATGTCCGTGTGGATAATGATCCGTCCCCAGACAGGAATACATGCAGCAAATTTATGAACACCGGCCCTCAATTATCAAAACTGTTTAACAGGAAATCAACAAACAGTAAAAAAAAATGTTTTTGGTGCCCATAGCAACCAATCACAGAGCAGCTTTCATTTTATCTCAGCACTGACGATTGAAAACTGTTACCTATAGCAACCAATTACAGAACAGGTTTCATTTTACCTCAGCACTAAGAGGATTAAAAGCTGTTGCCTGTAGCAACCAATCACGGTGCAGCTTTCATTTTACCACAGCAGAATAACAAATGAAAGCTGAGCTATGATTGGTTGCTATTGGCAACAAAAAATGGCAAATTTTACTCAAATTGGACCAGAACTGGAGATTTGTATATGACACAAACAAACAATTTTGTGTTTTAGATAGAAGATGCCAAGCAAGCGAGTGACCTGTTTGGGCAGAAGGACAACAGCCGCACTTAAAGTAGCAGCCGCTTGAGTAACTGCAGTGCCGGAGCAAATTAACAGTTGACTCAAGAATCAACGCACTCGACAAGCTGCCACTCGATTGGCTAAGACGCGGGAGCAAACTATCAGCCGACTCGAGAATCAACACAAGCGACCAACGGATGCTCGAATTGTAGAAACTGACGCAGCGAAGCATGCCTGACATTCTTCAGACCAAGAGAGACACTCAATTTTGAAAAGAACAGCTTGGAAATTCTTGGAGGGGGAAGCTTTTAGATACAATGCAAGCAATAACTAGGAGTGTCATCCCCAGCTTTCTATTGGCCGAATTAACATATTTATGCATACGTTCTGATATAATCTTTTCTTACTTATAATGTCCCGTTTTGTATTGCACGCGCTCTGTACCCAGGCTTGTACATTATATGCAATATATATATATATATATATATCAATATATATATATATATATATAGACATCTGAAATATGAACTCTTAATTTGGTACATTCTCTAGCCAAAGGATCAGACAATATCACAGTTTTGTAGTCTAATTTCACAATTGTATAGGAATTGTAATGGCAAAACATTCCCTGGCCTCATCCCCACCTTTCCTCCTTCCTTTGCCTATTATGTTTCTTAAAGTAGAAAAAAAGTGAGTTTGAAAACGTTTAAGAAACACATTATCGGAAAAAAAAAAATGTTTTATAGGCAGTTGAGACAAATAAAGTAAATTCAGAAGTTCCCAGAAAGTTTATTGTGGGAGCTCAAATGACAATTACACACTTTAGGTCACATTTCAAACAGCAGAACGGAGTTAAGCTGGGTCCACATGTAGCAAATAATTCCCACTGCAGATTATTCTGTAACTGTCCAGCAAATAGGCAACAAATCAGCATCAAAATCCACATGTTACATGTGAATATCGTTCAGACTCTTTTGCAGATTGGCCAAGGGTTTCCCCTTTGCAATAAGGACTAGAGATGGGGAGGCGGCGTGGTGGAGCAGTGGGGAACAGGGGGGAGCTCTCTCCCACCCCCCCCCCACTCCCCTCTGCAACCCCCCGCCCACGCCCGGCGCCCCCCGAATCTTTTCGCCCGAGTAGTCAGTTACTCGAAAAAAGCGGTGCTCAATTGCGAAATCGCCCTAAACGAATACGCTCGCTCATCTCTAATAAGGACCTATCACATGCACCGAATATTTGAGTGTTGCGTTATATGCCATCCCTGAATTTTGCACTAAAATCCACACTGCTAACTGCTGATTTTGATATGGAATTGCCAGAGGGATTCTGCTGTTTTCAATTCCGCACCAAAACTCATGCATTAGTTGTACGGGTTTGATACCGAATATTCAGCAGGAGGGCACATTCCGTCCTGTTCTGAAAGGTCTCTTACAGAATCTACAGCATTTCCACAACAGAATAAATGTGCTGCAGATTTGAAAATCTGCTGCATGGTCTGATTTCCATGTGGAAACTTCCTGCTACATGTGGATGGGGTTTTGAAAACCACATTCAAGGCTAAAACACACTGCCATAGGCACAACTATGCTGGGCAGTAAGGAGCGTAGCTGCACCTCGCCAGTAGTTCAAACTCCACGCCACAGCGCAGGAGTTTGAAAAAAGAGGCGGGAAGATAGAGGCTGCCTGATTTTTCCCGCAGAATGTATTCAGTACGTGCGGGGAAAATAGGGCAGGTTCTATCTTTTCTCGGCCAAGAGATACCAGCAGTAAAAATGAAACCACTGAACTCCTATAGAGATAAGGGGAGAAAAACATGTCCATGTGTTTAAGCCATCACTTGTACTGTATTGTAAATTGCTGTGAATTTGCAGTGCAGAATCCACATAGCAAATCTGCAGTATTTGAAACTGGCCCAAAGTTACTTGAGAGGACAATATGAAATAAATATGTTAATAAGTTACTCAACTTTTTACTTTACTTTCAAATGTGCAATTGCTTTAAAAGTTGGGCTTTCACTTTAAATAACTTTCCATTATTCATTCATTTACATAAAACTGCAAAAAACAATGTTACCCTAAAGACCCATTTACACGGAGAAATGATTGCTCAAAAAGCGATCGTTTGAGCGATAATTGTTACGTCTAAACGCGCAGCTATTGTGTACTTTTCGTGCACTGCTAGCTCATCGTTAAATTCAGGCCAACCTAAAAATCGTAGGTCAGTTTTATCAGGAATTCTCTGTGGGTAGTGCTGATAGCATTGTTTCCCATCAGAGAACAAATGAGCTGAAAGCAGATAAAAGCCCTCTGGCTATTAACTGCATTCAGCTAAAGGCTTCATTTGCACGCTAATAAGCTATTAAGTAGCTGAGTAGCTACTTAATAGTTTATGCAAAATGATTGCTCAAAGCTGTCACTCAAACTGTCGTTTGAGCGATCTTTTGGCGATCATCGCTCCTTGTAAATGGGCCTTTAGGCCTTATTCACATGACCATATATATACTGTAAAAAAATCGGCCAAAACTAATTTTGGATTAATGATTTTTGGGCACGTAAACAAATCGCTCCGGGAAAAACAGCACATACGCGACTGCTTTTGGCCGCCGGTTTTTCTATGCCGCGTCAAAAGATAGGTCTTGCCCTATCTTTTTCCAAGATACGCAGAAAGCTCCCATAGATTTCAATGGAAGTGAAAAAAACGGGGAGGGGGGGAGTTACACGGCATACAATGCTGGGAAAAGAACACAGCTGGCCCAATTTAAGCATTATTAGTCATTCTGAGCATTTTACAGCGATGAATGGTTTTCCATTCTGCGTAATTTTTTGCCGATGTGCGAATGGCAGAAAATACACGGCTAATGTTTGAGACTCGATTGCGGCACTTCTTCATGCGATATTACAGTGTGTATGAGCGGATGTAAAAAATCATAGTCATGTGAAAGAGCCCTAAAAATGATTTTGTTAACAGTTTAGTGACATCACTAGCCAGAAGCAATTGAATCAAAATAAAGAGAATAATGGATACCTGAGACACAAATCAAGCACACTGTTCTCTAATCATGGAGTCATTTACTAAGGGTCCTTTTAGACGAGCCGATTCTCATTTGAACGAGCGAGTGACGTCACTGCTAGTTCGCTCTTGTGCAGCCTGTTTATATAGGCAGATCATTGTTGGCTTGTTCAAACGAGAATCATTCAGTCTTTCACATTCGCTGTATAAATGAATGAGAGGGATGAATGAGCGCTGTTTAAATTGAACGATAAGTGAATGAGCCAACAGTGTTTTTTATGCCTGCATAAAATGAATGAAAAGTGAAGGATTATTATCGTTCGTCATTCACTCGTTGGCTCATGCTTAGCCCAAGCGACTATTGTTCACTTTAGCTTGTTTGAAGGATTTTTTAATGAATCGTTCTGTGTAAGACCACCTTTAGAATATCATTTTTTACTCCAGTCTAAGTAAAGGAAGTTTTTACACTGATGTACACTAAATGTCTTAAAAGATGCAAGTCTTTGCATAAATTTGCATGTTTTCTTCTATCCAACAAGCATGAAATTAAACCTACAGCAGGTGTTTGATTTGCACCAAAACCTGTGCGATTTCCACCTATTCTTCTTAAAAATTGGGCCGAAACGACATCTCCTTAGCTCATGCCCACTTTTCTTGTCATTTTCTAAGTACGCCGGGCAGTGATAGAAGTGACACATCAACTTTTGTAAGTTTTTAGCGGTGCAGTTTTCACCCAATTTGGTATAACCTGCTTTGTAAATGTGGCATAATATGTACATCTTTCTTACATGCAGAAGAGCCGCCTTTCTACTCAAGTTTTGATACTTAAAATGTGCGCTCAGTTTCTGTGACAGGTGTTTCCTCTGAGCGAGTTTACAGGCCATGTAATTTGGAGGCGTTATTTCAATACATGTACAAAAAAAAAAAAGAGATGGAAAAAATACAAGTCGTGATTCATGACTGTTAATAACACAAAACAGCTGTACATAAAAATATGAAATTATAGGAAGTAAGGTACAAAGGCTTGTGTTTCCACTATGCGTGGCATTGAAGCATAAGACAACACCAATAAAATTGTGAATGGAGTGTGAGGGTACGAAGGACATCACTAACAGTCTCTATGACAACGGCCTTCAATGGTTTGGAAAGTGGCAAATCGCAAAGCTACATTCCCGAAAGCTATAACCTTGCTAAGAAATGCATGTATGGGCACAGAGGAAGATCATATCCTGTGTGACAAATTACATTATATAAGTAATCAACAAATAAAGATATCAATATGTTCATTAAAGTCGCTATCTAGTGTTTGGCAATAGTTTCGGAATAGACTGTTTAAGCCTCCGATGTTATAATCCCCAGGACCATTACTGGTTTTCTACTTGAAGTATTTCCCAGGAACTTACAATATAAACATATAGGGAATATTTAATAAGACCAAAGTTTCAAACACCAGTCTTTATATTATCCCAGTCAATGCAAGATGCCTATTATATGTTGAGACACGCCTTCATATATTAGGCGTATCTCGGGCAGTCACTGTGCTTATACAGAAATCTACATAAATTATGCCTAAATGTGTCAGTCTGGGAGTGGCTATGCCCCATCCAAAAGCCACCACCCCTTTGAAGTGTAGCTGATAAAAAGTTACAACATTTTTGTACAACAATTAGCAACTTTTTTGCACCAGTTTTCATAAATCTCCCCTGTAATGTGTTTATTTTTTATCAGCACTTCTGTGCCTGTTTTTTATCCAATATTTGCTCTTTGTTTTACTTTTTACAGGTACAAATACTGATCAGACAGGAATAAAATGTACACTGTCCTATCAAAAGTAATTGGACACCTAAGCAAGAATCAAAAGTAGTATTGATTTTCATATGTTAATAGTTAATGGAGCCTTTTTTGGCCCAAATGCCAATGATACTCTCAGTGGCATACTTTCTACTAAAGTCTGATACACTTCAGCTGGTATTTCCCTCCATTCATCCTGCAAACGTCTGGCGAGTTCTCTCACAGAAGATGAACGCTGTTCATATTTTCTGAGCAGCTAGTCCCAAAGAAGTTCAGTAGCGTTCAGGTCGGGGACTCTGTATAGTTCAGTCGTGGAACATCCAAATCCTCAAACCAACGTAAAACAGCATTGGATCTGTGACAAGGCGTGTTGTCTTGTTGGAACTGTGGCTGACCATTCCCAGTTATACCACATTGTCAGCAGTGTATTATTGTGTAGAAAATCAAGGTACACCTTTGTGTTCATGGTTCTTGCGATTACAACCAAGAAACCGAGACCATGCCACATAAAACATTCCCAGATCACAACAGAATCCTGTCCTAATTAACTGTTGGTACAAAACACTCAGGCAAAAAGTATTTTACAGGTATCTTCCACACCCGGGTACATCCAACGGATTTAAAGATTGAGTAGCCTGATTCATCACTACATAGAAGGTTACTCTGTTGCTCTTTGCACTACTGTAGATGAACCGATGCATTTTCTTTGAAAAAAATTGCTAGACGTTTGCAGGATGAATGCAGGGAAATACCAGCTGAAGTGTATCAGACATTAGTAGAACGTTTTTCATAAACTTAGGCCGCACTAAGTATTAATATATGGAAATAAATACTACTTTTGATTCTTGTTCAGGTGTCCAATTACTTATAGTGTGCAAGAAAATACTAATCAAAAAACACTGAATTAGGTGGGGGGAAAGGTAAAGGGGCAGAGGGAACTCAATTCAAGAGAACCCCTTTGAAGTGATGATGCACACTGCCACTCCGGTGCTGCAAAGCCCTACCCCCATGTATACAAATGTTCATACTGTTCATGCCGTTGGCATAGTGCGAACTGTAAGAGCAGCGGCAGTGTTGTTACACATGCCAGCTGCTAGATGGTACCAAGCTGTGACGCAGCTAGTGTGTCACCCGCTCAGAGAGAGGGAGAATGAGCCCCATAAAAACGTTGGTGGGTGCCATCTTAGGAAGCCAGGCATACACCCATGCAAGAACATGATCACCCTGCAACAGGTTTCTTTTTCTTGAGACTGTTGGCAGTGGCATACATAGAAGTGATGGAGCCCCATAGCATAAACGTAAATGGGCCCAATTATGCCATACAGTTTTGCCACCCAGGACAGTAGGGCTCAAAATTGATTTGATTCCTGTTCCATGCCCTTTAAAATGGCAATGCAGTTCCTCTTTGAAGGAAGGCCCTCCATATGGTCTTGCTATCGAGTTGAAAAAGCAATAGTGTAATCCTCTCTCCAAGGGCCTTATAGCAGTTACATGTTCTGCATCTATGATATGTACACCCTTTGACTGTTGGGATGCAGTAACTTGTGAGTTGCAACATAACTACATTTATTGACTTTTCTAGCAACACTGTAATCTTTGGTCATATAACGTGCAGGAGGAATAACAGTAATAGTACAAGAACAGTTCAAAGAAAAGATGCTCCACCAGTGTTCTTTTATGTGAATTGCAATCATTTACTAAGGTAAAAGGTAAAGTCCCCTGATGCAAGCACCGAGTCATGACCGACTCCTAAGGTGATGTCTCATCATGACGTTTTCTTGGCAGACTGTTTTTGCTGGGTAGTTTGCCATTGCCTTCCCCAGTCATCTTTTTACCTCCCAGCAAGCTGGGTACTCATTTTTCCGACCTTGGAAGGATGGCAGGCTGAGTCAACCTTGAGTCGGCTAGCTGAGCCACACAGCGATTGAACCTGCAACCTTCAGGTCGTGAGTGAGAGCTTAGGACTGCATTTCTGCTGCTTTAACACTCTGTGCCAGATGGGGTTCCATTTATTAAGAAATGTCAGGAAAGCAGACAGGTCCTCTTTAAATACTCAATTTTGAAAAAAAAAAGGAAGGAATTAAAATCATTATATTCTGGTGTCTTTTCATTACTCTGATCTGACCTAAAGCAGGGGAATCCATAGGCCTGTATCTCCCTGTGGACATCAACATTAATGAAGTCTGAAATTACATGAATTTAATTAAATCATTAAAGTGGAAAAAATCATATACTTAAACATTTCCATGCAAATAATGACCCAGATTTTTCCCATAAAAATGGAGAATTCTCATTTCTTATTGTATTGATTAAAGAAAAATCATAAATAAGAATCTCTTTTTAAGAGTTTTTTCAGAAGTAACATATTGGTGGGGATCGCCACTGGGGACCCACACCAATGAGCTGTTTTGAGAGGATCATGTGAGTGAAGTGACCTCTTTCACTCCTATTACGTCATGTTCATTGGTCACATAGCCTAAGAACAGCTAAGTCCTATTCCAGTGAATGGGACTGACCCGCTATACCAGGCACTGCCGGGTATCTTACTCTTGGAAAACCCCTTTAATGAAACAATATTTTGCGGTTTTTGTGGTTATGTAATGAAAATATAATCTGTTCCAATAATGCGGCGTGAGTAGGTCATTATATAGGACTTTGCTTCATTGAGGCTTACAATTTAATCTGCAATCAATCACCTTGCAATATTAATATATAAAATATGTCTGTTGAGCTGCAGAATTTGTGCAAAAGTGGTGCAACGTAATGCGACAAAAATTCCACATTGGCTTATATGAATCTGGTACAAGTGCTGCCCCTTGGGGAAACCACCTACAAGGTATAGCTGTGTTCGTCTTTACCTTGTCTTGAATTTCATTAAATGGACTACCTGGTTAATGGACACCCCCTTTTCAGTAGCAGTACCTGTATTAAAATAACAAACTGACATATAACTTATCACCCATGCAGCCAGCAGGATCCAGCACTGCAACTCGCTGCAGTCCCAATGATTGTTGTGGCAGATCATCTGTCACAGTAATCATTGGGACCACAGTTAGCTGCAGCACTGGATCCTTTCTGCTGGGAGGGGGGTAAGTATAATATACGAACAGAGAAAATGTAGCATTCCAGGCGTATTACATTATCAGTAATTTATTCCTCCATAAAACCGCGACGTTTCGACCCTCTCGGGGTCTTTGTCATGCTTGACAAAGACCCCGAGAGGGTCGAAACGTCACGGTTTTATGGAGGAATAAATTACTGATAATGTAATATGCCTGGAATGCTGCCATTTTTCTGTTCGTATATTGGATTACTTCTCTGGGGTTTCGGAGGCTCTGACCCCTATATCTTGGCGTGCATGCAGTCGACTATTTAGTCTCTACCATCTGATGTAAAAATCCTGAGGGGTGCTGCGAGTTATTAGTGTTGCGTATGCAGGGGGGTAAGTATAAGTCAGTTTGTTATTTTAATGCAGGCAGTGCTATTGAAAAGAGGTTGACTGGTAACTGGACAACCACTTTTAAGGCTTTCAATTTCTCATGGTACATAATTTATACAGTAGATTCTTGCGCCATTTAGTAAAATAGGACATGTTAGAAGTTTGTGTCATATTTTTTTAATTTTTGTAGTACGGGAGTCTATGGGAGATGAATGGCTGACACATGGCACCCGTCAGAGGCCTCCGTCACAGCCATCTAGTAAAAACGTATATGTTAAACATATACGTTTAATTTTAGAATGGGAGTTTATGGTGACAGTTGGCCAACAGATGGCATCCATTGGACATATACATTTTTTGCATCTCATGCCACACATTTTGGGATGTGCTAACGATCAAGTTAAGAGCGGACACATCTGTTTGACTGGTCTAAACTGTCATAAATGGCTGCTGGCCACCCAGTTTGGGGGTAAAAAGTGGAGTACAGTATATGCTTTAAAAAGTTGATGCACTTTGCCTGTGCAGTAACTTGTACCCTCCTTTGCGGACAATGACAGTTTGCCGTCAGTTGGCTAAAACAATCATTCATACTCGATGAACGATCTTTTTGGTTGACATTGGTTATCTTAATGAACTTTAGTCTATGGGCAACTTTAATTGGGGTTATCCTACCAAATTCACTTATCACGTGTGGATAGGCAATCAATGATTTTGGTCAGCCCCTTTAATAGTGAAGGACAATGTGATACATTTTGAGGGCATTTCACTGACAGCCACATTGCAATGATTAATGGAAACACTTTGTCTCGTAATTATTTCCATTCTGTTAATAGATTACATTGAAACTATAAATTAACTTTACAGTATGAAATATTACTGTGCCAATGAGACACAACAAGTTTCTTGAGGGTAAGCTACTGATGAAGTGACTATAATACTAATAATACTTATGAGCGATCATTTGTACTAAACATAGTCTTTCTTCTGGTTTACAATCCTGCCACTTCTGCTCCCTGTGCAGACCTTACATTGTTCCAAAATAAATCTACTTAAACAGTGATGCTTGATGCTTATCCAATTAAAAGGATTACTAATGGAAGGAGGAACTATGTAATCCAATACAGTGAATACTAACTTGCACATGGGATTGATTACAAAACCACACAGTCGATCAATGCCTTTTGCTTTTTAGTAGATTCCCACAAACACATTTTGGTAGCAAAGTTGTCAGTGAGAAATGTCAAATAACCCATAAGAAACTGATAAGCATTAATATAAATACACATAGGGTTTACAGATTTTTATATTGTTTTCCTCATATGCATAAAAAGATGTATCTGGCACAGTCGATCCAAGCCATTGTAACATGACTTTTACTTAGGATAGGTCATGAATAGTTGATTGGCGGGGATCCCCATCGATCAGCTGATTCCTGGGCCTACTGTCTGTGTGGAAAGCACTGGAAGCAGATAGCATAGTCAACAATTAAGTGGCCCAGTTTGGTACTACAGGCACAGCTCCTATTAAATTTAATGGAAGCTGTGCCTGTAGTACCAACCGGGTCACTGTAATACAGCACATCGGCAGTGATACCAAACAGTACACCCCCACCAACAATCTATTGATGGCCTATCCAGTTTTCCCCTTTGCAGGTTGTATCTCTAGTTTTAAGTTGTCCCTGAGCTGGTGGGTTTAGTCTAACTGCTATGATAGCTTCTAAACATAGCACATAGAGAAAACGGCAGATTTTGCCCCATACCTCTCTGTAGCACACAAAAACAAATAACAACATCATGTAGAAACATTATACAGTAGAACTGAGCAGTGTGGATGTGATTCCAGTAGCTGTAAATCATTTACTTCAACTGCAGCAGCATATCTGTCTGAATCTCTGCTGTCTGCTTCTTCTGTTTCACCCTCTTATTTCCAAAGTTAATATAGAAGAAGTGGCGGCATGGATGGTGCAATCTTTCTAATAAAAAAAGCTTAATTTATTCCATCTTCAAAAGCAATTTTTTGGCCACATATGGCGGAAACGTCGCTTTTGAAGACGGAATAAATAAAGCTTTTTTATTGGAAAGATTGCACCAGCCATGCTGCCACTTCATCTATATTAACTTTGGACTATAGCTAGACTTCCTAGAGCGCTGTTAGCTTCTGCCCAATTCTTTTCATAGACGTCTATGGGCAGCATGAGGCAGCACCCAACCTCACTTCCTGTTATCCCTATTGGTTTCTCTTACTAGAGATGGACTTCACAGGACACTAGGCAGTGGACAGCAAATTAGAAAGTAGTGAGACTTCTAGTGGTCAGCACTTGAAAGTGATTTTTCAGCACAAAAATGTCATTTTAGGTAAATAGAGTAATTGGCACTTTTGCTAGTTATCACATTAGCTATCAAATAAGCATAAGTAGTTTGAAAGGTTAGTAATCAATTAAGGTAAGAGGAATAAAGGCCCATTTAGACACAACAATTATCGCTCAAATTCGCTCAAAATCCATCTTTTGAGCGATAATCGTTGTGTGTAACTGCACTGACATCGTGCAGTTTTCGTTAAGCCGTCAATCATCGTTGTCTTTCAGCATGCTGAAAGACAACAATGGGCCTTATCAGGAATTCACAGCGAATACAGCTGATACTATTGTTTCAGCTGTATCCCGCTCCCTTATGACAGGCTGGGTAAGAAGAACAGAGCGGTCCAGCTCTGTTTTCCATACCCGACACGAAGCGCTCGGCTGTATAACAGCCAGGTGCTCTGTGCAGAAAACATCTGGATGCAGAAGGCAAGCGAGGACACCCCACTTGTCTTCTGCATTCTCCGCTCCGAGCGCTCGGCTGTATAACAGCTGGGCACTCAGTGCGGGAAACAGCTGTATGCAGAAGGCAAGTGGGGACACACCGCTTGTCTTCTGCATTCTCTGCTGGCAGCGCAAGGTGATCGCTTATCTTGAGCGATCATCTTGCGCTGTAAATGACACAACGATTATCGCTCAAAAGTTCCTTGAGTGAGCTCTCCATTGCACTTTTAAGGGGTCACTAAAGTTAGAGGAAGCAGGAATGTTTTGCATGCCTACCGTATTATTGACAAATATTCCTACATTTCCTCTTGCTCCAATAGTATCTCTATAAAAATCATCTAATCTCAAAATTTTGCTCTAACCTCTGGTTTACTAGTATACAGAAACTGTGTTTTACATGTTAGCTACATATCATCTTTAGCAGCAGTGATTTTTTTCTCTACAATCACAATGATTTTCCATTAAAAATGTATTTTGATACAAAATATCTGTGCATATTTGTTGTTCTAAGAAGAACAGCACTATGATGAAAAATATTGTGTCAGAAAATTACACTAGTGGCTACCAAGTGCTGGGACACCCACTGATACCATCTAGGTACAGTAGACAGCCTGTCCTGTTTGTAACAAACAAATACAGAAAGTCATTGACTTTAAGAAAGGCCAGAGAGGGCTAAAGTAAGCTATGGAAATCTGAAAGCCCTGAGACTATGTGTGGCTGACTAGAATTACCATATACCCACAGATGATTGTGGAGATATCTGAAGATGCCCAAAGTTGTTTAGACATAACGATTATTACTCAAAATTTGCTCAAAAGCCATCTTTTGAGCGATAATCGTTGTGTCTAAATGTGCTCATCTTTCTTATTTAATGTACCATATAATGTACTGAAAAACTTTCAAAAATGTAAAAAGTGGAGTAAAATGAGAAAAAAACGACATTCCGCCACCTTTCGCTGCGTCTTGTTTCTATGGTGCACAAACTGCAACAAAAATGACATGACAACTTTATTCTATCAGTCAGTACGATACCAAACTTATATAGTTTTTTTTTTTTGCTGCAGTACTTTTATTTTTTTCAGACATTTATTTTTTAAAATTATTTTCTGCCACTATCTTCTGTGCGCAATAACTTTTTTATTTTTCCCTCGACATAGATCTGCAAGGGCTCATTTTTTGCGTGACGTCCTGTAGTTTACGGTGGTACCATTTTGGAATACATACAACTTTTCAATTGCTTTTTATTGCATTTTTTCTTGGAGACAGGGTGACCAAAAAAAGGGCATTTCTGGCATTCTTTATTTATTTTTTTCCGACGACGTTCATCGTGTGGGGTAAACAATGTGTTATTTTGATAGATCAGACTTTTACAGACACGGCAATACCAAATATGTATTTTTGTTTTATGATTTAGATTCTTTTATTATAAATATGGCAAAAGGGGGGTGATTTAAACTTTTATAACTTTTTTTTTTTACAATTAGTAAATCTTTATTGATCTTGTTTTTCCTTTTTTTTTAGTCCCCACAGGGGACATCAACTTGCAATGCTTTGATGACTCCTGCAGTATGATGTAATGTCATAGCATTTACATCATACTGCAGTCTTTCACAAGGCCCCTGGTTGCCAGGACACCAGCACGACTCCCTGTGTTCTCATCAGAATTGACAATGGCGTTTAAAAGGTTAACAGCTTTGAGCTTTGTGATAAAAGCTGTTGCCACCGGGTGTCAGCTTTAATAATGTTGGTGCGCATTCTTCCTTCATACATACCCTAACGCTGCAAGACGTAAATGGACGCAAAGTGACTTGCACATGTAAACATCTGTTCAGCCAACAGGTTTTACTCCCCAAACCCACATGAATGTGCTTGCTTGGCTCAGATGAGCAAGAATCTGTTTTCAATGAGGAAAGTGAATATGTCACTGCCAGACTCTTCTGGCACCAACCTATCTCCGACAAAGGAGCAAAGGATCAGACATATTGAAATCTAACATGGCTGGTCTTCCTCCCTACCAACATCTGTCATTAGATAGATGTAAATCTGTCAAAACTGCCGTCGGGAATCAAATCCATCCAGTCAGCAGCTCTCCCTGCTGAGCTATCCGATCTTCTAGACAGCTCCCTTGCTGGGCCTTAGCCTTGTTCCCAGCTTCTCCTATCCAGTCCCTGATTTAGCTCTGCCCTGGTCCTGATTGGACATACTATAAAAACTTGGCCTTGTCCCTTCTTCGATTGCGTGATTTTTGTGCTCCACAAGCCTTGTTCAAGCTCCACTTCTGCCCGTTGCTCTGCTATTAAACCAAGACCTTCCAATACCAACCTCTGGCTTCCCTCCTGACAACACTACTCGCCTCCTCCATTGTACTGCGAACTGAGACATTCCAATACCAACCTCTAGCTTCCCTCCTGACAGTGCTACCCACTTCATCTATTGTACTGCAAACTGAGATCTCCTGTTGCTGACTCCTGGCTTTTCCCTCACTACTATCTAGAATTGTGGCTACCACACCTACGACACCAATGCAACTGGAGAACTATGTAATAAAGATTATAATATTCTCTGCTCAAAAAATTAAGAGAACACTTAAGCATTAAATCACATGACCTCAAGTCACTTCAGCTTCAGAGATATCAATCTGTCCAGTTATTTAATATAAGCAATTGTGAATCAATTTCACCTGCTTTAGTGCAAATTAACGTGACAGCAGGAGCACTGGAGGGGGGAGACAGCCAGACAACCCTAAAAATGGAATGGTTTTGCAGGTGGTGACCATAAACTCCTTATCCTTCCTGACCTATTCTTTATTTTTGCATTTTGCTAGTGTCCTTGTCATCAGTGGTAACATGAGGCAACATCTACAGCTCAGTAATGTTTAACTTAAGAAGGTTTTGCTGTATCTCCCAGCACAGTCTCAAGAGTATGGAGCAAATACCAGGATATGGGCTGTTATATGGAGAGTGCAGGACGGAACTGTAGAAGGACATCAACCCCTCATCAGGACCTTTGTGCAAGAAGGAACAGGAGCCCCTCCAGAGCCCTACAAAATAACATCCAGCAGGCTACTGGTCTCCAAGTTCCTGACCAAACTGCTAGAAACAAACTCCATGAGGGTAACATGAGGGCCCAATATCCTGTAATGGGACCTATGCTCACAGTCCAACACCTGTCAGCTCGATTGGCATTTGCCAAAAAACAACAGAACTATTAAGTCCACCACTGGCACCTTCTCTTCACACATGAGAGCACTGAGTACATGTGGCAGACTCGAAAGAGTCTGGAGACGCTATGCTGCCTGCATCATCATTTCTTTTGAGCAGCGTATAACAATTGAAAAATAAGCTTTTATCTTTTCTATGTGCTTCTATTTTTTATTAGTGGTATGCCAACATTGTACAAAGTACACATAGGAAATCAACACTGAAACTTTTTGGGGGGAATTAGCATATACCCTTATCACCTCCTTTCTCTGCAGGTCTCTGAACCACAGGCATCGCCCTGAATGCCTTGAGTATAATCTGTCATTGATCTTCCAAACCTGCTCCACTAAAGCCAAAGGAAGAAACATTAAGCGATAAATGATAATAATACTTAGCAGTTCAATTGTAGCAATAGGGATACATATAAATAATTTGTAGTTTGAATAATTAACTTCATACTTGAAGAAGTCTGCAATGTAGGAAGACGCAGCGCTCTGACGGTTCTCTATTAATAGACCGCTGTGTGCTGAGTCTGGTTTTCTAGTTCACTTGAAACCAGCACAGTGGAGCCAAATGTATGTTTGAGCGGATATCCTTCAGAGTGCTTTATTATGAAATATAATCCATAACTCTTAGCCTCTGTTTCTTTCACAGCTTTCCTTTATAGAATTACACTCTGTGAAATCACTCACCATGGCTGAAAACTACAAATGCTACAATTATATAAACATATGAAAAGATAAGGATTAAAAGCAACAGCCAACAAATGGAAGAGAAAAAAACCCACTACATTTCTGTTCTCGAGAATGATATTGTACTGCTGTTAAATAATCCGGAAAATAACTGTAGATCTAACAGAAAACTTAATCAAGATAATGAAAGCGGCAAACACATAAGTAACTTTCTAATTATCCTGCATATAATTATTAGAGTTGAACTCAGGTGAATTGATTTAGTTACACTATTATTTGGTGCGAAGTACTAAAAGAATAACTATAATACAGATTTTTGCAATAAATGTTTTATGGATAAAGTGAAAGAAAATAAGCTTTTTGGTCATTCATGTCATATACAAAAAAAAGGTTTGGCACCGTGTTAGTCAGTAGAGCAATGTCTGAGAAAACACGTAATCTTGTGGATAAGATAACTAGAGATGAGCGAGTATTCTCGCTAAAGGCAATTGCTCGAGCGAGCATTGCCCTTAGCGAGTACCTGCCTGCTCGAGACAAAAGGTTCGGGTGCTGGCGGCGGGCAGGGAGCTGCGGGGGAGAGCGAGGCGGAACGGAGGGGAGATCTCTCTCTCCCTCTCCCCCCCCTTGCTCCCTCCTGCTGACTGCAGCTACTCACCGCTCCCTCGCGCCGGCACCCGAACCTTTGGTCTCGAGCAGGCAGGTACTCGCTAAGGGCAACGCTCGCTCGAGCAATTGCCTTTAGCGAGAATACTCGCTCATCTCTAATGATAACCTTTTATTAGCTAACAAAAATGCCTGATGTTACAGCAAGCAAGCCTTTGGGGATACCTGACGAAGGGGGTGAGATATCCCCGAAAGCTTGCTTGCTGTAACATCATGCATTTTTGTTAGCCATTAAAAGATATCATATCTACAAGATTACTTGGTTTCTCTCACGGAGAACAATCACACAAAGCAAAACAAAATATGAATTATCCATAGTGTGTAGTGTCCCATTTAACCTCATGCAAAAGCATTGCAAAAGTGATAGTCTGGTATATAATGGGAGTTAATTTGACCAAGTGCATTGTAGAGTCATGTGAACCAGGTAGACGCTTAGTAGGGAGGTGGGTACATTTTTTAAGAGTCATCCAAAAAATGAGAAAGTGAGAAGAGATGTTAGTTAGGGAATTTACCCATTTGTCCCACATATTGTGAAATGTAATATCCTTCTAATATCCTTCTCTATATGTTGTAGATCCACTCCTTGGGGGGTAATGTAAAGTTAACGGAATTTATCCAATCACAAGAGTGGAAGCCATCCATAATTTAGCAGTGCCTTTCTAAGATGGTACAGGGTCTCACGGAGTAAAACGTGGTCAATCAGAAAAGTAAACCTCTCCAGGTCAATAAATCACAAAGTCTAGGGGATGTAATGAGTACATTTAAAGGGATTGTAAAATGTATTTTAAATCAATGCTATTCCAACATTAGAAATTTTATTAGTCAATTGGGTGGAGGCCTGAAGCAGAGACCTCTATCAACATCAAGAATGAGTAAGCACTGATGGTTGTAAAGTATGCACAGCCAAATCTGCACTGACATCGATGGGAGTAACAGTTATTCGTGAAAGAGAGTGATGTTTCTACTCATTCTCAACATCAAGAGTGTGCCCCAGGTTTCCAAATCTAATGACTGGTCTATTTGGCATTTCACTAAGGGTTTTTTTGTGAAAAACGTAAATTATCAGAGCACATGCAGTGCTATTATCTACAATTATATATTGGGTTAAAGCTCATCCCAGGACCCACAGGTCCTCAGATGACTAGTTTCTTTATTTACACCCTATCTCTGTAGAGATGTCATATGGTATGTTGCGGTCCGTAGCATGGTGGCTATAAGTTCTGCAGTTTTTCTGTTGAGTGTCTATGCATGTGAAATTAAATAATAAGCACCATTGGGGATGAGGACTAATGTAAGTGATGACGGTCTTTGTACAGCACTGTGGAACATATTGGCTCTACAGTATATATATAAATAATAAATCCCATTCATACATAATCAATAAAGTTCCAGAAAGCAAGCAGATCCACTACTACAGTAGGAGTGTTAAAAAACAAAAGTCGGCACCAGAACTGCTCTGTGAATTATTACCACTTTTTAAAATTCACTGGAAGTATCAAGGTGTTTGCAAAGTAATTCCAGATAAGCAGAGACATATGCAACCAAGCCATAATTTGTCATGTAGATTAGTAAAACAGTTAAGAAACCAAAGGAACATAATTTATGTGATTATTTCTACAGAAAGTACAAGTCTGGTAGAGTTGTCTTACTTTTTAACTGCGCTTGGATCCACAAAGTCCTTGGACGCCTGGGTCTCAACTGCTATATAATATCCTGCTTGCCTTGCCGGACAGTTCAGAGAAGTTTTACCATCTGTGTAGTGCAGCTGATGTACACAGAAGAAAATAACTTCAACACATACCACTCTCTTCTGTCAAGAGACTGACTGCCTCTTTAGTGGATCTACGTCACTTCTAGTGTTCACCTGACGTTAGACTGTCAACACGGTCGGACATGGTTTTGTTTTTGTGATGTTGGCATGACACACATTAGCTTTGTAGTTAATATTTGTGGATTCAACCATGATATGGACAATGAGAAGAACCTAAATGAACCATAAGTAAACCTCTGCTATGACATATGGTTTGCTGTAAAAGGTCCCTTGAGTCTATGGATTACAAATTATGCTCTGCTTGTCGGTGGTGAGTTTCCTGTTGAGGGGTTTCAGTCTTATTTTTATAACTGATACTTGTAATATAATATCAATACCAATAATTGCAGATTGCTACTGAGAGATATACGTTTTGAACTACGTTTTAGTGACATTATACTGCTATGTGTAAATGTTTTTTCAGTGGTGAATCAAGAGGTGAATCAAAATTAGATAGGGACCCTTTAGATGAGCGGATTCTCGTTTGAACAAGTGAGTAATGTCACCGCTAACTCATTTGCACTCATGCAGCCTTTTTAGATGGATTGTTGGCTCGTTCAATGACAGTTGTTCAGAATCCTTCAGTCCCTGTATAAATGAATACTGTTTAAACCGGACAAGACGATGATTTTTATACCTGCTGAAACTGAACGACGAATGAGCAACAAACGATTCTAGTTCGTCGTTCAGTTCTTGCATTTAGACTGAAGGATTCTAGTTCACTTTTGCTTGTTTGAATGACTATTATCATTCCGTCTAAACGCAGCATAAGGGACCCTTAAATGCAGTAAATAGTCCTGAGAGTCTCCTATCACACTGATTGAGTTATCAGAATGAGAATCCCTAGGGCTCTTTCACACGAGAGTATATCGGCCTGCCATTTTCATGGTCGGCCGATATACGCTACGATCTGATGCATTGGATTCCAATGCATCAGATCACATGTCCGTATGCCCACGACGTAAAAGCACTCGGCCGGGACAATTTAGCGCCGGGCGCTTTTACGTTGGGCCCAAAAGATAGTCCTGGATCTATCTTTCAAGCCGGAATATGTCGGCTGCTGCATGGGCTCCTATGGGAGCCAATGACAGCAGCCAGAGAAGGGAGGTGGGAGGGAGTTTAGCAGTGTGACTGCTAAACTCACTCCCCCTTCTCTCCTCCACTTCGGCTGATTGCAATGGAAGGGGGCATGATGGGACGGAGCTAAGCACTGCCCCATCCTGCCTCCTCCCATTGCTGGCTGTGGGAAGAGGGTGGGAGCTTAGTTCCACCCCCTCCCACCTCCACCTATTGCAAACAGACGGACGAAAGGAGAGAGGAGGTGTGCTGGCGAGAGGAAGGAAAGGGGCAATGGCTTGGTGGCCCCGGTGTATATGCGCCAGGGGCCCATGCCTTCTGAACGGGCGCACAAACATTAGATTTGTGTGCACGTGCACAAGTTTTTACTCCTCAGATTGTAGTGTTTATTGGCCGGCCATGAAAACGGTGGCCGATATACGCTCATGTAAAAAAGCCCTTAAGGTGCATTTAGATTATTGTTCAAAAAATTGCTAGATCATTTCAATTTGAAGGATAGTTGTTTATTGTAAACACAGCCAACAGTTGAATGATGAACGATAATCTGTTAGTTTATCGTTCATTTCTTGCAAGCATGAAAATCATCGGTGGCTCGTTTGCTAATCATTCGGTTTAAATACAGATTGTTTAATCGTTCTCATTCACTGGTACAATGAACGATTTAGCGAGCGAATGAGCAAGTGAACGATCTGCCAGTATAAACAGGCTGTACAAGCAAACTCTGACATCGTTCACTCGTGCGAACGATAGAACGTTACATGTAAAACCTAATCTTATGTGTTGGCAGTATCATGTATTTTTACATCATGTTTATATGCCCCCAATGTAATTTTAGGTTCAAATGTATCCTCAAGCCAAATATGCCGATCTTTATGGATAGCACAAGCTTAGAGGTGAATGTTTCTTTGCAAAGCATAAATGAAATGTATAAGTGCTCTGCTTCTTTCAGCTGTGTGATATCCATGCCAGTATCAGCTTTGACAGTATCAGCCATCGTGTCCTTTGGCGGTCAGGTTTTCTTTTGCCATTGATCTGTCCAATAGATTTTTCTAGCAACTCTATTCGCATGACATGGCTAAAATATGTCAGTCTGAGTCCGGTCATCTTGCCTTCTAGTGATATATCGGGTCTTATGCAATTCAGGACTTTTCTGTTTATTAGTCTTGTTGTCCAGAGTATTCGCAGCAGCTTTCGCCAGCACCACAACTCAAACACATCAATCCTCCTTCTATCAGCTTTTTTTTGCAGTCCAGCTTTTGCATCTATACATGGCTATGGGGAAAATGATGGTTTGCACTATCCTGACTTTTGGCTGCTATACCGATATCCCTACTTTTCCAGATTTTGTCCATGTTTAGCATTGCGCTTCGCCCAATGCTATCCTACGATTTATCTCTGGCATAGATTCTCCAGCCTGGTAAATTTTTGAGCCAAGGAAGATGAAGTTTTACACGCATTCTGTGACCACGTTGTTGATTTTGATTTGAATTTGGCCATTTTTTGCAGTTGTCATAATTTTAGACTTCTTTAAATTCAGGTAGAGGCTGACTTTTTCACTTCCAGTTTTTATCTTACATATTTTCTGTTTCTTCCACCTATTTTCACCTCGATTTCTAATTCGTCTAGGTTTGAAAGTAATCTACAAAAGTTGAGACTTTTAACCCCTTAGTGACAGCCCTATCGTAAAACTACATCCTGCTGTTGCAGGACGTGTATGGAGGGAGGTAGCGCCGCTATCTCCCTCCATACAGCGCGGGCATCAGCTGTTTATTACAGCTGACACCCGCGGGCAATAGCTGCGCTCGGCCGTTCGGCCGATCGCGGCTATTAACCCCTTTAAATGCCGCTGTCAATTCTGACAGCGGCATTTGAATCCCCCGAATGCTGTTCGGGGGTCCCGCACGCCCCCCCCCCCCCCGCGGTGAGATCGCGGGAGCCGTGCAGGTGTCATGGCAGCCGGGGGCCTAATGAATGGCCCCCGGGCTGCTGTAGCAGACTGCCTATCAAGTCATCCACACAGGGTGGCTTGAAAGACTGCCTGTAAAAAAGCAGTATGACGTAATGCTATAGCATTACGTCATACTACAGGAGCGATCAAAGCATCGCATGTTAAAGTCCCCCAGGGGGACTTCAAAGTAATGTAAAAAAAATAATCAATAAAGTTTTTTTAATTGTTAAAAAAAAAGTTATAAAAGTTTAAATCACCCCCCTTTTGCCATATCCATTATTAAAAAATCAAAATCATAAAATAAAAATATGTATTTGATATCGCCGCGTCCGTAAAAGTCTGATCTATCAAAGTAGTGCATTATTTTTTCCGCACGGTGAACATCGTCTGGAAAAAAAAATAAAGAACGCCAGAAATACACTTTTTTAGTTACCCTGTCTCCCAGAAAAAACGCAATAAAAAGCGATCAAAAAGTCGTATGTATTCCAAATTGATGCTATCGGAAACTTCAGGACATGCCGCAAAAAATGAGCCCTTGCTCAACTACGTCGACGAAAAAATAAAAAGGTATTGCGCGCACAAAATGACCGCAGAAAATAATTGAAAAAAATTAATTAAAAATAAATAAATAAAAGTACTACAGCAAAAAAATACTATACAAGTTTGGTATCGCAGCAATCGTACTGACCCAGAGAATAAAAATATCAGGTCGTTTTTGTTGCAATTTGTGTGCTGTAGAAACAGGACGCACCAAAAGATGGTGGAATGTCGGTTTTTTTCCATTTCTCTCCGCTAAGAATTTTTAAAAAGTTTTTCAGTAAATTATATGGTACAATAAATAGTGCCATTGAAAAATACAACTCATCCCGCAAAAAACAAGCCCACATACAGCGACGTCGATGGATAAATTAAGGAGCTACGATTTTTTAAAAGGGAGTAGGAAAAAAAGCAAAAAAGCTCCGTCATTAAGGGATGAATAGTTTGCATCCAATTTTAAACTATAATTTGCTTTCTGTGCTGCAGAGCTGAGGTCCTTATTCACAGACGTGACTTGGTTAAAAGTAATAAATTTTATTAAGTTTTATCTAAAAAAACACGATTGGGCACAACAAAAGACACAACACAAAATCTAAGTTGTAATGGAAAGGCGTTAACCCACCAAATAGTGGATAGAAAAATGATTGGTGGGTTTCAAAATTACAACTTGGTATTACTTCTGATACTCCGTATTTCTTAATGTCGCACGTCACTTAGGAATACAGTCTGCATGGGGGCTGTTCATGGATTTCCCAAAAACCGGAACCCCAATTGGATATCTGTAGTTTTATTAATATAATGACAGAATTCGACCAGAGATACTCAGGTTGCGGAAACGTGATGTTCAACCTGAGGAAGTGAATATCTCTGTCAAAAATACTGCCTGGTGGGCAGAGCTGAGGTCCTTGATGTGTTTCAATGTGTTTCATGAAAAAGCCCTTTGGTTAAAATCATAAATTCAGACTATTGTTGCATTTCAGGTAAATATTTCATAATATTTTTATGTTTTTAACTTAGTTTTGAATGTTTGAACCATTTCACATTACCTATTGGACTTGAACTGTGTTAACGTAAAAAATAACTGGAAAAATTCAGGTGTTCTAAAACTTTTGACCGTTAGTGTACCTATTGATCAGGTGCCAAGTGTTGTAGCTAATTAAGGGCCTTTGAAAGCTTGTTGTATCTTAGATTATTGTTGTTGACATGAGTCAACAATGTGATGCAGCAGCCAAAAAAGAAAATACAATTTTGGGATGTATTAAGAAAAGCATGGAGTTTAGATCACGTAAGGTAATTATCCCTCTCTACTCTTCCTTATTCAGACCTCATCTGGAATACTGTATCCATTTCTGGGGACTCCGCTTTAAAAAAGACCGACAAACTGGAGCAAGTTAATAATAAATAATAATCTTTATTTGTATAGTGCCAACTTATTCCGCAGTGCAAATGCAAACAATACAACAATTACATGTGAAATGCAATAAGTCTGAAACAAATGGTGGTACAGGAGGTACAAGGGGAGAGCCAGGCATGGGGAACACAGGCAATAGGGAATTTCATGTGGAAATCAGTTATTGGAAAGCAAAGGGGGTGGGGCGGTAAGGAGGTGCAGGGGTAGAGGTCGTATGTGATAGGCAGGGTGGAAGGTGTGGGGAGCCATAGGGAGGAGTGGGGAACTAGGTCAGGGGATTTGGTATGCCTCTCTGAAGAGGTGCGAAATTTTGTTCATCGGGAATTGTCCGGATACCTTGGGGTAGAGCGTTCCAGAGGATGGGTGCTGCTCTGGTGAAGTCCTGTAGGCGAGCATGTTAGGTTCATATTAGAGCGGACAAAGAGGTAGGAGGAGAACCAAGAGAGAGCAGTGTCCTTTAGACCAATAGAGTGGAGCATAGTAAAAAGGAGGTCATGGTCGACAGTGTCAAATGCAGCAAAGAGGTGAAGGAGGATTAGTAGGGAGTAGTCACCTCTCGACTTTGCCATCATCAGGTCATTTGATACTTTTGTGAGGGCAGTTTTGGTCGAGTGTAGAGAGCGGAAACCAGACTGGAGGGGGTTGTGGAGTGAGTTTTCAGAGAGAAAGTGTGTGAGGTGGGAGTAGACCAGGCGTTCTAGTAATTTGGAGATGAAGGGGAGGTTTGAGATGGGTTGGTACTTGGCGGCATTGGTCAGGTTAAGGATTGTTTTTTAGCAGAGGGAATATGATGGAGTGTTCAAATGAGGAGGGTAAGGTGCCAGAGGATAGGGAGAGGTTGCAGATTGTGGTGAGGTGAGTAATGAGAGCTAGGGAAAGGGACCGAAGGAGGTGAAAGGGGAGAGGGTCGCTAGCACAGCAGCAGAAAGCAGCCCGGAGACTTCTTCCTCTGTCGTTGGTTCTAACATAGAAAGTGAGTAGGTGCTGGATGCAGTGCTGAGGAGACTGGCATCGGGGCTAGCTGTTCAGTTTTTGAAGATTTCGGATGTTTTTGGAGACTTCGGATGTTTTGGACAATCGGATATTTTCGATTTTTTCTTTGTAATAGGCAACTAGTTCTCCCGCAGTCAGATCCATCACAGGAACCTGTTCTTTGGGGCTGAGGAGATAGGGGAAGGTTTTGAAGAGTCATTTGGGCTGTAGCGAGGAAACAAGGGAGGTGAAATAAACTTGTTTGGCACGGTGAAGGGCTAGGTTATAAGTTTTAAGCATGAATTTGAAATGGAGGAAGTCTGTGGGCAGCTTTGATTTTCTCCACAGCCACTCAGCGCACCTAGGGCACCGCAGGCTGAAGCACGTTTGGGAGGTGAGCCAAGGTTGCCATGGTCTGCAGTTGACGGCTCGGGACACAGGTAGTGCCCCTTCATCCAAGGAATGGCTGAGGGTGGTGTAGTAGTGTTCGGCTGCCAGGTTAGGGGAGGAGAGAGATAGGGGACAAGAAGGACTGAATGGTCTTGGCGAACTGTTGGGTGCGAACAGACTGGAGGTTCCTAGAGGTGAGATAGGAGGATCAGGGGAGATACTAGGGTGCCTGATGAAGAAAGAGAGAAGGTTGTGATCTGAGAGTGGAAGGGGAGAGTTAGTAAAATGAGAGGCAGAGCAGAGACAGAGGAAGATTAAGTCAAGAGTGTTGCAATCCCTGTGAGTGGGGGAGTCAGAGATTAGTGATAGGCCAAGGAAGGAGGTAAGCGTTAAAAGCCAGGAGGCAGATGAGGAGCTGGGGTCATTAGTAAGGATGTTTAAATCGCCAAGGATGAGGGTTGGGATTTCACAAGATAGGAAGTGGGGAGGGGGGGGTGCGAAGTGGTCTAGGAACAGGTGGGTGGGACCTGGGGGCCGGTAAATAACTGTGACATGCAAGGGCAGTGAGCGGAAGAGTCGCAGGGTGTGGACTTCCAATGAATGGAAGGTGGGTGAGGAAGCCGAGAAAATGATCTGAAGGGTACAGTTAGATGAGAGGATGATGCCTTCTCCTCCACTGTATCTGTTGTCTGATCTGGAGGTGTGGGAGAACTGCAGGCCATCATAGGACAATGTAGCGGGGGAGGTAGAATCAGACTGCTGTATCCAGGTTTCGGTGAGGGCAAACAGGTTAAAGTGTTTGGTGGTGAAGAGGTCATGGATAGTTGGGAGTTTGTTGCATGCGGATTGGGAGTACCATAGGGCGCATTTGAATGGGGCAGGAGGGGCATTTTGATAGAGAGCAATACGGGGTGGGCCTGGGTTGGGGATATGTCCCCTGTGGCTAGGAGTAGCAGGGTAGCAAGGGTGAGCACGTTGTTAGGGGATTTGTGCAGGTGGATTAGGTGTTTCTTGGCAGTATGGGGGGGTTGGAGGCGTCTGAAGAAATTGAAAAGTGCTTGGGAGCCATGCATGGGTAAGGAGAGAGGGGCTTATGTGGATGGAGTGTGTTGGGGCTGGCCGTTAGAAGAAAGTGTTAAGGCTTGAAAGGAGGATAGTGGTGAAGATCAGTGCAAAGAGGAGAGCATTTTTCTCCAGACCATGAACAGTTGTGGATTTTACCTGTCTACTGCTCTATTGAACTGCGCTGTAAATCTGCATCATTCGACTGCATAAGACACTTGTTCCTGGACACTTAGTACTGGACACACTATGCGAGGCAGCCACATATATGGCAATGAGGCTATAACTAGCTTTAAAGTTCTGGCTGCAGAATTTCAGCTGGGAGTGACTTGTTACATTTCACTAGCCAACCGGCTGGCCCCAACTTTGCATGGCTAATGAACAAGATGGGGGAAGGGGGTTTGTCGACCTCTTAAATGAACAAAATGTGCCCAGCAACACTACGATAAGACAGGGGGAAAATGCTATTGGGGTAGGTGAGGGGGAAAATTACATGTGGTAACAAATAGAGTCAATTCAGTTTATATAAAGCAATGGGACATACCATTGAGCACAGATTATGACATAAATGAAAGATTTCACAGCAGATTCAGTAGAGGGAAGGCAGAACAGTCAAATTCAGATGGAATGGAGCAATGGATGAGTGGCACATACCATTGTGCACAGATGAGTTCAGAGAAGAGTTACCAAGATGGTGAGCAGGCTGCAAATCATGTCCTATTAAGGAACAGTTAAAGGATCTGTGAATGTTTAGCTTGCAGAAAAGAAGGCTGAAAGGACACTTAATAGCTGTCTGCAAATCTCTGAAGGGCTGTCACAGTGCAGAGGGATCAGCCCTATTCTCTTTTGCACAAGGAAAGACTAGAAGCAATGGGATGAAACTGAAAGGGAGGAGACACAAATTAGATATTAGAAAAAACTTTCTGACAGTGAGGGTGATCAATGAGTGGAACAGGTTACCACGGGAGGTGGTGAGTTCTCCTTCAATGGAAGTGTTCAAACAAAGGCTGGACAGACATCTGTCTGGGATGATTTAGTGATCCTGCACTGAGCAGGGGGTTGGACCAGATGACCCTGGAGGTCCCTTCCAACTCTACCATTCTATGATTCTATTGTTGGGTTAATGTGTCTACAAAGTGAACATTTTGTGTCTGACTCTAAAGACATTTCTAGACTGAAATAACTCTCCAACAAGCCCGTTTATTCCACAGCTTCAGCCTTACTGGTGAGTGGTCTACCTTTAATGACCATGCTATCACAGTCTTCCAAGTTGTTTCTAGCTTTTTTGTTGCTGGAGAAGAAATGTAGAGTGGCATCTCCTTTTTTCCTTGAGTTGGACTTATATGATGCACCTTTGGCTGACTCCACAGATCTTGGCAAAATAGAGTCTCAGATCAGGAAGAATGTGCATTGGGTGGAAGTTGGGAAGGGTATGGTTTTTCCTTAGGAAGAGTCTCTAGTGAGGGGACTTATGAGGCCGTGCATGCTCTGCTGGGAAATTTATGCAAGCAGGATGATGGAACAATGCCTCTACAGTGCCAGCTATTGGAATGCAGCATTCCTGCAAGTCAGTGTCAGACCTTTTAACAAGCCTTGTAATAATGTCTGGGAATATAAACCAAAGTCAGTGTCTTCTTCAGAAGGAAAAAATCAACCATACACAGACAGACTGGTTCAGGGTTCTTGCCCCCTCCATCAGTGTGTAGTACATTGCAAGGCTTGGCTGGGTGAAAGGCTATTGTGTAGGTCAGGAAGTGTATGGGGTTTCTTCTTAGGGAGAGCACCTAGTGAGGAAACTTATAAGGCCCTGCATATTCATCTGGGAAGTTTATGCAAATGGAAAAATGGAACATTGCCACTACCTATAAACATCACCTATTTGGCTTATATTCCCAGCCATTGTTATTAGGCTTGTTACAAAGTCTGCATTGACATGCAGGATAGCTGCCTTCCAATAGGTGGCATGGTAGAGGCATTTCTCTATCTACCTATTTGCACTGGGTGCAAAGCATTGGCATGCAGCAGAGATTCTTTAGTCTGACAATAGCAATGAAAATCTGATAGAATGGAAGATGACTGATACAGTATCAACTGATGGCATTTACCCCCATAAAACTGGAAGCTCCATTAATGAAGATAATTCATCACACAAACAAGTCCTTTGAAATCAAAACAAATGTAAAATATCCTAATAAGATTAAAATAGTGGAAACACTTGAAACATTCAAAGTGCTTTTTCAGTCTGAATTCAAGTGTGCCCCATGTTGTAAGGAGAACATGACTTGACAGGCTAACGTCTCATGTAATTTATTTAATGTGTGCATTTAAGCCTACTAGCATAGCCTTATTAGAGGATAGTACAAAAAGGGAATGCTTTTATAACAAATTTAGGTTTTTTGTAGAAAAATGGTCAATCTATTACAAAACAAAGCCATAGCAACATATGCTAGCCTGATGGAGGCTAAATGGCCATTCTTTTGGCCTTTGTTGAATGAAATGCGCCCTATGGATACATTTACACTTTTCTCAGCTTATCTGCCAGAGGTTAGGCCTCAAATGTGATCTTATATTATCTTATATTTCTCCTTGTGTCAAACCGATAAGTACACGGTATGACCGTAAGGCTGATAGGAAGAACATTTACTCTACTAAATACAGAAAACAAGAGACAAATTGCTGAGTAGATAAGGATTGACAGAAGAAGCTGATTCAGTTCTTCAATAATTCAATCACTGAGCATAGGCCAGAATTCCGATTTAGTTTAATGTATTTGCAGGATGCTCAGCTCTTAGTTATCTTGTTTTAAACACTTATCTATATTGAAGATCTTTCTTATCCGTATTAAAGATTTTCTTCTTGAGGTCGGAGGAAGCTTTGTTACTATGTCTTGGATATTTTTATATTGAAAATAAAGTTTAACCCCTTTGTAATTAAAATGTACTTTATATTTGTTTTATAGGTATTTATATAAACGTCAACATTTCTATTCAGGTACCACGGTGCAGCTATAGAGAGAAATGTATTATTTATTTTTTAACCCAAGGCACTGTACTTAACAGGGGTTTAAATACTTCATATAGAGGGAACAGCGACAAGAACAATAAATAAATAAAATGAGTTACAAACTGATACAGAGGAAGAGAGTACCCTGCCCGCAAGGGCTTACAATCTATGAGAGAGATGGAAGATGACAGTAGGTGAGGGTTGAAGCTGCTTCTGTTGTGGTGACAGCAAGTAGGTTGTAGACTTTTCTGAAGAGGTGGGTTCTTGGGTTCTTTCTGAAGCATTCCAAAGTGTCTGAGAGTCTGATGTGTTGGGGTAGCAAGATCCAATGCCTAGCTGACGCATGGGAGAAATCTTGGAGACCATTGTGTGAAGAGCAGACTAGAGGAGAGCAGAGAAGGAGGTCGTCTTGTGAGGACTGGAGATTATGTGTGCGAAGGTATTGGGATTATTACATCAGAGATGTATGAAGGGGACAGATTGTAGACAGCCTTCTATGTCATTAATATTTTGAAATGTATTCTCCGGACAATGGATAGCCAGTGAAGAAACTGGCAGAGGAAGGAGACAGAGGAGTAACAAGGAGAGATGTGGATTAGCTGGGCAGTAGAGTTGAGGATTGATTGGAGGGGCATGAATGTTGGATGGAAGAAGGATGTTGCAGTAGTCTAGATGGGAGAAGATAAGGGCATGCACTAGCATTTATGTTCATTGTAACTGTTACTATCATAATTACATGCAAAGCTTGTAACATCTATCAGTAAGGACCAGTAGATTCTTCAGGTAAAAAATCCCAAATTTTAAAACCTCATCTGTAGCTTCAGATGGGTTTGTTCACTGCTGGACCTTATATGCTCTGTTGTGGTTTAGCTTCATTTTCATGTCAGAATATAGGCCATTCTGAGCTGTATTAGACCAGGTTTTCTTTGGCCGACAATGATTAATTGCACTATAGACATTATTGGTATCATTGCACACATATGATATATCCTCAATAAGGTCTAAAAGTTTTTTTGTGAATGAACCCCATAAGAAACATGCCATGTGGCAAGTGATGGTCTCCATAGTCAATTTCAAATGTGCCGCATTCCAATAGAGCTTTTTGTATTAGGGCTTTCATTATTGTGTCATTGCCTGGCCCATCTGAGTATCCTTTGGTGGGCCAGTCCGTACCTTATTCTCTGGATCTACTGGTTCAGTGGTCCGACATTTATTAATATGATAGAACTGTTTGATTTGTTTCAGTTTAAGCAATGAGACTGACAACTTTATTGATTAGCATGTCCATACTCAAATATTGTTTTCTTTTTGTTTTTATTTAATTATGGCCAATCTTGTCAAAAATTCACTAAAAATATTGTTTAAAAAAATAGTATTTCTGAATATGTTAGACACATGTCAAACGTGTCTCATTGTAATTCAATAAACTTTTAGTTGTTAAACTATTGGAAGACCTGTGCAGCAAAATTAGAAAAACAGAAATATAAAAGTACTATTACTAAATCATTATAAACAACAAGATACTGATGTAAATTAAATAATCATCTTCTAACTTTTTGGCCTAATTTGATGTTTTGGGCTTAACTTTTTTGTATTTGAAAAATGTTAAAGGCAGATACACTAATTAAGAATTTCAGTAGGAGCATTGTTAGCCAATTCAATTTTACAATCACTATACTAGAGACTATTTCATCTCCTGTAGGTCCCATTGGCCGTACTTGTAATCATGGTGGATTCTTTTAAACAAGATTTTTGTACTTACCGTCAAAGCTCACCTCGTTCATTGGAGGACACAGATGAAGAGCTTGGGCATAGCTACTGCCACTAGGAGACAAACACTAAGCAGAAAAGTGTTAGCTCCGCCTACTAGCTATACCCATATTGCAGGCACCAATCTAACTAGTTTGTATGCAAGCAGAAGAAGCAGCCAAGTAGGATACACAATTAATGGTCAATATGACAACAAAACTATTAAGAAGCTGTAACACCATGTGCAACTGCGAAGAGAACTCCCCAACAAGGAGGAATATATCAGTAAAAATACTAGTAACAGCATGGGTGGGTGCTGTGTCCTCCAATGAATAAGATGAGAAAAGATTTTACAGTAAGTACAAAAAGCTTGTTTTCTCATCCATGTCATTGGGGGACACAGCTGAAGACCTTGGGACCCTGGGACATTACAGAGCACTCCCTCAAGGGTGGACAAGTATAGAAGGATGCATGCGGTAAGATCACTCCCATTTGTAAAACTCTGCGATCGAGGGGGGCATCCACGGATGCAAATGTTTGCACTCGGTAAAACTTTGTAAAGGTGTGCAAAGAGGTCCACGTAGCAACCTTACATACCTACATAGTGGAAGTCCCATCGCATATTACCCACGAGGCACCCATTGCCCGAGTAGAATGTAGATCTCAATCTGCCGGGTCAACTGTCTCTCTGCTGAGGAAATCAACTATCCAGTTGTCTTCTCCTGGTATGTGGACTGACGAGAGCGCTGGAAGATGATCTTTGGACCAAGTCAGGATCTGTATTACTTCCTCCATGACTTTGGTGCTGCAAATCCTGCCTTGATGATCTATGTATGCAATGGCCATTGCAATCTTGGTTTGGACTTGCACCGGAAGCTCTATCAGCTGGAGAGTGAAGTAATGAAAGGACAGGATAGTGGCCCGAAGTTCCAACACGTTTATTGGAAGTTTGATCTCCTTTCTGGTCCAAGTTCCTTGTGCACAGAGGTTCTTTAGAGTACTCCCCCCCCCCCCACACACACATACCCACACACCCACACCTGGAAACGCTGGTGTTCATGGTGAATACTTGCCATTGGAGGGTTAGAAAAAAAATCATCCGAGATGGATCCATGGAAACTTCAGCCACCAAAACAGGGAACTCTAAATGTGTTGAGGTTGTTGGATCTTCTGATTGAGGGAGGTCACCTACTTGTCCCACACTTCAATAGAATGGTCCACTAGAGAGGCTGTGCTTGAAATTAGCCAAAATGAATCCCCTCAAAAGGAGGATACCATCAGCGCTAGCACACTTGTGCAATGATAAATCATCACAGGATTCGGACTTTGCAGAAAGCGTACATGTTTCTAAAATAGTAGTAGTTTTGGCATTGGCAATAGTACACTGGCTTGAGCCTTGTTGAAGGATAGACCCAGAAAGTCTTAATTCTGAGATTAAGATTCTGAAACATTGTAGCTTACTGCTACTATTTATATAACAACCCCTCACTTCTATTGGAGTTATGAAAATGACATAGCACAGGGTGCTCATTTGTAAATCACAGACACCTTTGTGGGGCCTTGATGTGCATTGTTGTCCTATTTGTAGAGGAGCTGGTCAGAAGTTGGGACACATTTTGTGTGATAGGAAAACCCTTTAATGAGCTTTCTCTGTAACTAGAGATGTTCCTTATGTGTTGGAGTCCTTAATAACTAATTTGGCCCCCTTCTGTCTCTGTATCAGCTAGCACAAAAGGGAGTTAGTTTAGTTAAAAGGGATAAAACAGCCAGCCATGTTACCCTGTTTCAACCGGACCAGGAGTGGAGGTACTAAAACTGCCTCCCTGGATAAACCACTTTCATTGCTTACATGAATCACTATTCTCAATCCTTGTTCAGATTGAGTGGGGAAAGTGAGCTGGATATGGTTTTCTCCAGCAGGTTTCGGGGTATTTTGTAGCTTCCAAATTGTATAGTGTGCACACATCATCGACCAGATCAGATACAAATGCTGGTCTAAACCGGGAGAGTCTCATATCCAAAATGGCTCTGGAGAGAAACACCCAGACAGCCCCTTTTATTGCAAGACATACAATGGGCGTGCAACAAATTACATCAGTAACATATAGGATTCTCATTTGTCGGATCATATAGAATCCCCTGCCTCTCTGCCCACCCTTCCTCAAGTCAGGATGTAACTTGGACTTTGTCTTACAAACATGTGCTCAAATCTGAAACTGAAAGTAGATATCTCTTTGTTGAAGAAGATTCTGTGTGGGGGATGGGGAGGACTGGGAAAACACTCAAGATGAACACAAGAAATAACATAACACTGTGATTTAACTCTTTCCTTATGCAGCAGAGTTCCACATTAGGCTGAAGTCACAAAACTCACATAATACGTCTAGTTTAGTACAAATCGATAGACATTTTACACTTACTAATCATCATGTCTATCACAAAAGCACCACTTAAGGTCTTCTGCCCACCGCCGGGTCAGATTCCACCTGCGAAATCTTGCAGCAGAATCAGACCCGGTGCCCTCTCTGGATCTGCGGCTAAAGTCTCTGTTGGCGAGCCGGTGCGCATGCGCAGCGGCACTAGGCAGTAAGGCGATTTCCCACGACACTTCCGCTGACTGCAATAAAAGCTGTTCGCGCGATTTTCCGCGATAAATAGGACATGCTCCGATTCTCCCCCGCGAGCGGAAAATTGCAATTGGTTTCCACTTGTGGGCAGGGGAGAATCTGTTAACATAGCATGTCTATGGACAGCTATTGCTGAGGGATTCGCAGCGGGTATCAGACCACGAATCCCGCAGCGATTATCTGTCCATGGGCATTCGACCTTAAGGAAATGTCATCAGAAATGATAAATTTAAAAAACAAACAAAAAAAAGCTTAAAAATATCTAATATCCATAGCAATGTACAAAGATCTCCAATCACAAAAGAGATTTGAAAAAAAAGGAATTTTCTCATAAAAATGGGTGTTACTTTCCTCCTAATTATTTTGAGCACTTTGAAGTCTTTCAGTCTATAACCTTGTTTATTAAACAGTGGCCATCTCCTTTAATGAGTTTGTTATTTACTAGTGCAAATGATTTACATTTTTTTTCTTCGGACTGTTGATGATAATATGGCTTTGGATGAAACATGCTTCTCGCTCTGGAAGGACCCTTGGTGTCTTGTGTGCATTTTGTTATGCTTCAGGGTGCATTTACACATCTGCTTTCACCCTTCAGATGAAATCTACTGTAGATTTGCTGTAAATTCTTCCCACTATAGAAAATCCATAACAAATCAGCTGTGTCCAGTCCCTTATAGGGTTTTCTAACTTGGTCCGCACTGCTGAAGCAGAGCCGATGTGTCCTGTGGCATTAAGCTCTATTGTAATCATTAAAAACTGGGCCAAAATAAAGACTATTATGGTACATTAAATGGTCAGAGTCAGTGGGGGTCATTTGTCAGCAGCATTCGGTGTAGGAAAGCCTGCAGCAGCAAGATTATTAAATGTGTTATGTCTAATTTCCTTGGGCTTTTATTCATACTTTCTGATGCTGATATTGCATGAATCAGATTGTCATTTCAAAGTACACCTACAAGATGGTCCAAAAGTGTTACTTCTAGATCCCAAAAATACCCCGAGGAGTTGAAGGATTTTTTAGAAGTATAAGATTGGCCATTAAAGCAAATTGGCAGGGATTCCAGGTGTCGGCCCCGATCTGATATTAATGACCTGTCTGGAGGATTGTAACACATGCCACAGTAATCATAACCTTCTAATATCTGAAATGAAATTACCCAACGGCTAATACAAACTGCATAAAAATGCAACGTTCTTGACACATTTTGATCAAAACATGTGGCCCAACCTCCACATCCAGGCAAATCTTATTGTAAAGTTCCCAGCTCTAAAAGCTGATGCACATGAATATTACTGTATTTGTGTCAGCCATGGCTTACATGCAACGTCTCATTTAATTTGTTGGTAGTGCTGACTTTTGATTTTTGTCTGTCCTGAGAAGGATAGGTCCTCAATATTATACTCCTAGAAACTCCACCAAAGGAAATGTATTGCCTAAAACTAAAATTAGGATTTAATCTGTTATTTTCTGGTTCTCAATTATTTTTTGTCTGGACATGACTATGGGAGCAGCCATCTCCTCTGAGCTGTAGTTAACAGCATTTAGCGATGCTTGACAGAAGCCTTGTGGGCCATAGGAGACAATAAACAAGCTAAATCACTAATTTTTATGGAAAAAAATTCTACAAATGCTGTATGAAATGTACAGGGAGAGGAGGAGGTAACCTGTAATTGCAACGGGAAGAGGCCTGCACTCTCTGAGTGGTTTCTAAGATGTGGCTGAGGAGCCGTGTCAGGGTGGCAATGAGTGCAGCACGCTCTTTGTAATCTTGTGCACCGTTGAAGGTATACAACAGGATCTGGATGACTAATGGAATTAGGCGATCATGAGACCAGTGCCTGGATTAAAAGCGCTTGGTAGCAAAATAAGACTAACACACGTATGTAGGTAAATGACAGGCACACCATTTACTTTCAGACCCGTGGTTGTCTATATTAATATTAAGCTCCAGAAGTTGCATATACAACTTGCAAATATACTGTTTAACACTTTACACACAGATAGAGAGAACTGACAAGAATTATCCCTTATAAGCCCCACTAACAGTTTTGCCATTCCTGAAACACTGTGCTCAAGTATTCTTTAGTATTCACAAACTTCTATGAAGATTCTCTACTTCTTGTCTGAAGTTGTTGTCTGATAGAAAGCAGCACTGGCTTGAACGGACATCAGGTTTAGGTTAAAAAAAAGTCTCTCGCAGCATCTGGGTAATTTATGAGCAGCTGCACACAGAATTTCTTGAAAGTTTACATAATGTATCTCTAATTACAGCAGGACAGAGGAGAAGAAAGAAGCTGGGTCTTTACATGGCTATCCGCTTCCTCCGTGTCCACCCCTCTGAGTGACCTCTTCACTGTCTCACTCCATACTCCCTACGTACTGTACTTCTCTCCATCTTCTAACACACTTATCAATCTCTAAGTGCGCAATACAAAATGAACCGGAATCCCCACCTATTTCCCTCACTCAGGGAGCCTGTCACAGCTTAACTGATTTATGACAATGCCTAAACAACAGTAAGTCTTTAGTTACTTTACTTTTATTAAACAAAATCCAGCATAACTACCCTTTGTTAAATTAACTGGTAGTTAGAACAGTTGCTCTTAACTTGCAGGTAAAGTACTTCTATTCCGTAGTGCCGGTCCAGGTCACTACATAATTATCATCTGTCTTGAATTGTGGATCCCATGTTATCTATGTATGTGACCTTTTTCATTGTAATTTCGCCTGTGATGATGATGATGAGATGACTATTGAGATGTTCTTTCAGAACAGGAAGTGTTGGTCTATTAGGCTTGGTCAGTGTGAAAACTGCTGAATTTTAGGATTTTATTTTTTAACTCTCTTGATTTGAGGTTTTTAGAGTTTTTTTGATTTGCAAAGTTACAATGTTTGAAAACTTTTGGAAAATGGGAAATTTTCTGATGACACTCTGCTCTTACAGATCACTGAAATCTTGATATAGTAACAGCGTGTAAGGCTGAAAAAAGACATGCCCATCCAGTTCAGATGGACAATAAAAAAAACAAACTGTGAGATAGAAGCCAATTTTTCCTCATTTTAGGTGGAAAAAAATTCCATCCTGACTCCAAACTGGCAATTAAAATAAATCCGTGGATCACTGACCTTTCTGAAGTAATTAGTGACTAACATGTAATGGCATGTCCAGAGTAATGTGGAGTCTCTCCAGGTTAGCCAACAGGGTCGGGGCTTTTATCATGAGATTGTCGAGATAGGGAATGGCTACTATGCCATTGGAATGAAGTATAGGATCTGATGCCAGAATCCTTTATGAAAACTCAGGAAGCCATGGCCGGCCCAAATGGAAGGACCTTGAATTGATAGTAATTTGACTGGATGGCAAAATAGAGAAATCAGTAATGTGCTGAGCAGATGGGTACATGACGGTAGGCATCTTTGATGTGGATGGATGACCGAAACTCCTGCGGTTCCATGGAGGTATGACAGATCTTAGTGACTCCATGCAAAAATGTCATACTTTTACATACAGCTTTAGCCTTTTCAGATCCAGAACAGGTCTGACAGAGCCACCTTTCTTGGCTACCATGAAAAGATTTGAATAGAAATGTGCAAAACCCTGAAAAGGAGGCATGGGAACAATAATACCTTGAGAGAACGGGTTTTTATCACCTGAAGGTAAGTTCTGGCTTTTGAAGGAGACCTTGGAATTTTGGAAATGAAAAAACAATCTGGAGGTGGAGCCAAAAATTCTATGGCATGGCCTGAAGACACAACTTTCAGAACTTAGACATTTGAAACATGGTTGAACCAAGTTTCCCTGAATAGGGATAATCCTACTATTGGGTGGGGACTGCCCTTTAAAAGGAACATTTAGTGGAAGAAGCCTTCTAGGCCTGAGAACAGGTACACCAGGATTATTTCATTTTAAGTGAGGGCCTTCGCTTTTCTTCCTGTCTGGCCTTTTTACTATCCAGGTTTTGGCGTCTGGAAAGGGGGAAGGAATAAAAATGTGGTCTTTTCCTTTGCAACGCTCTTGTACGTCTAGGTCTGTTTTGTGATAGGTGAAAAGCTCTTACAACCAGTAGCCTTCTAAATGATTTCAAGTCTGGCTCTGAAAGGTTTTGAGCCAACAAAGGGAAGAACTGTTAAGGACTTCTTAGAGAAAGCATCTGCGTTCCAGGATTTAATCCACAGAGTGCGGCATGTGGTTACCAAAGACACTAATGCGCAAGCTGAGAATCTGGCCATATCCAGGGAAGCTTTGTATACAAACTTCCCTGCTTGAGCTATGTATTGCGCCATATCCGCTAATTCTTCTGGAAAAGATTTGGAAAGAATACCTTGGTGGAGTTGTTTAGCCCATTTAGTGGATGCCTTGCTGACCCAAGTAGAGGCGAAAACTGGACTAAGTGCCTATTGTCTCAAAGGTAGTTTTGGCTAGTGAATATCTTCCTTTCACGAACCTCTTGAAAAGATGACATGTCGGCCATAGGGAGAGTGGAGTGTTTTGCTAAATGCGGGACTGATGGATCTACTGCTGGCAAAAACCACCACTTTTTTACTAAATTATCCAGAAAAGGATACATGACTCTTTGATTTGGTGAAGCATTTATCTGGAAACTATTAGGCTATCCACCATAGTGGAAATTTTAGAAGCCTGTTCAGAATTAGAAGGGGACACAGAGATTTTGCCCTCTGACCAACTAATGTGTCTGAAGGGAGATTACGCTCTCAATTCATGGTGATATAGGAGATCTAGTCAATAACCTTGAATGTGGAAGTTTAGTTCTCTTCCATGGTTTGCCCCGGGCAGAGTCCTGCATAGCTTGGTTGTCTCCATCTGACATGTTTTGACCAGGTTGACTGTTGGAATAGTCTAGCCTTTCTAAAAGGCTTTGACAGGGAAAGTGACCATTCTGGTCCAGTGATTTGTATAAGCTGGGCAGAAGAGGTGCCAGTGGTTGATTCTATGGCCGCATGTGATTTTAGTACTATAGCAAGAGCATGCATAGTATGTGGCTCTGGCCGACCGCTGTCTGGAGCCTTCCACTCTGGAGTCGGACATGGCACTAAAACAGTACTTATACAATTACTGAAATATAGACTACTGCAAGATGTACTACAGGCCAGGCAATAGTACATCAGAGCTAGCCGCTAGGCACCTGGTCCAGAGCAGAGTGGTGTGATAATGATCCCAAAAATCCTTGCTGGGAGAGATGGAGCTTCTTATTGGAAGATATTTGCTTGGTACTACAGGTCCCAGCAAACCCTCACGAAGGAACAAAAGTCGAAGGACATTGGGAGAGGATGTGAGGGTGGACCTTCTCCAGCAGCCACTCAATATTTAGTGGATGCCCAGAAAGAGAGGAATTTGTGAAGAATAGAAAAAGTCCTGCCTCATTGTATACCGCCTATATACTAATAAGTTCCACCCCTTCCCCCCGTTTCTAGTGGGACAAGAGTAGCGGCAGCCACTGCCGGGAGTCCCGCAACTGCCTGAGAAAAGCCCTCGAAGATGCAAACCCTAGAGGTATCAGAAATGATTGGATGGGGGTTGTAGTAGTCAAGAGAGGAAGGGAGGGAGAGAAAGAAAATACTCACCTCTATACAGGATCAATACTTAGGAGAGGGAAGAACATGGATTCCTTTGTTCCAGCAATGTACACTACTGTCTCGCGTGCCTTTAAGCAGGAAAGGAGTGCTCCAGTAAAAAGGGCGATACTATAGCTGGTTGGTCACGTCTGAGTTAACTGTTGGTGTGTGTCTCCTTTTCTTCTGAGGTTAGAACTGAGAACAGCACAGTTAACTCCGTTCTGTTTGTCCTCATCAATGGGATAACAAGGAGAGTCCTGCCTCCCTGTATTCAAGAGGTTGTTGAAGACCAGCAAGAACCAGGTTTGCCTCCTACTCCTATCTACACTAAGCTAAAACTCATTAGATTGGTGCCTGCAGGAAGTGTATAGCTAGTAGGAGGCGCTAACACTTTTCTGCTTAGAGTACGCCTCCTAGTGGCAGTAGCTATACCCAAGCTCTTCAGCTGTGCGCCCCAATGATACAGATTAGAAAAATATTTTGTTACACATTGCAATTTGTAGGATTAGCGCTTTCTCTGATTTGACTGTAATAGTTTACAGTTTGCAGCTATTCAAGAGGTGGCCACCTGTGTATACACTAAAATACAATCCGTGATTAATCATGCATGTAGAAACAGAATATGAGGATCTTGGTGAAGTCTAAAAAATTAAAAAGTGCACTTCGTTTCTGGCAGCTTCTTCTTTTTTAGCCGTTTCTAAAAATTCCACTCACCAGTGATTCATTTATCTGTCTTACAAACATCATATGTGGATATGAGAGTTTCAGTTGGTCTGCCATGCATGGAGAAAAGTGTAACTTCCTCGTTTCTCTAGGCTTTTCACCTAATATTAAGTGCAATAATCATCAAAAAAACGGTCATCTGACATATTAAGTAGAAATACATGGTCTCACTCGCATTATATTGTTGTATACTATCTTACATACTTATTACTAATGCTCCCCAACCATTAGCAAAGAGCAAAAACTCTTATCCTTAAAGGAGATGTCCCGAGGCAGCAAGTGGGGTTATACACTTCTGTATGGCCATAATAATGCACTTTGTAATATACATTGTGCATTAATTATGAGCCATACAGAAGTTATAAAAAGTTTTTTACTTACCTGCTCCGTTGCTGGCGTCCTGGTCTCCATGGTGCCGACTAATTTTTGGCCTCCGATGGCCAAATTAGCCGCGCTTGCGCAGTCCGGGTCTTCTGCTGTTCTCTATGGGGCTCCGTGTAGCTCCGTGTAGCTCCGCCCCGTCACGTGCCGATTCCAGCCAATCAGGAGGCTGGAATCGGCAGTGGACCGCACAGAAGAGCTGCGGTCCACGAAGATAGAGGATCCCGGCGGCCATCTTCAGCGGTAAGTATTGAAGTCACCGGACCGCCGGGATTCAGGTAAGCGCTGTGCGGGTGGTTTTTTTAACCCCTGCATCGGGGTTGTCTCGCGCCGAACGGGGGGGGGGTTTAAAAAAAAAAAAACCCGTTTCGGCGCGGGACATCTCCTTTAAAGAGAACCTGCCACATTGAACATAGTGTCTGATCTGAAGGCAGCATGTTATACATCAGGAGGAGCTGGGAAAAAATACAGCATAACGTATTTTATTTATTTAAATCACAGTTCCTTCCTGCTCATCAGTGATTGACAGCTGTCTTTGTATACATATTTATGAATCACTCCACCCACTGACTCACAGTATAAAATGTATAGGAATTCCCCAATATTACGTTTTACAGATTTTTTTCCCCACAATACTACAGTTCTGTGCACAAGTTTTAGGCAGTTGCAGAAAAAATGCTGCAAAATAAGAAGACTTTCAAAAATAGTTTATTTTTGTCAATTAACAAAACGCAAAGTGACTGAACAGAACAAATCCAAGGCCGCCTGCACACAGACAGGTCAGATCCCACAGCAAAATCCGACCCTGTGCCCGGCCGGCAGCCCCAGCATACCTGTGCTGTCTTCATATTTGTGCTGCGGATGTGCCGGCCGGCGCGTATGCGCATAAGACATCAGCTAGCGATGACGCAGATCCCGGGACCTTTCCGCAATGATAAATGTGGATGGGTAGCGGGGTGGACGGCTTCCATTGACTTCAATGAAAGCAGTCTGCACGGAAGCCACGCAGAATCACAGCATGCTGCGAATTTTACTCCGCGAGCGGAAAATTGCAATTGATTTCTGCTCATGGGCAGGAAGTTGCATTTTGCCATTGCATGCTATGGACAGCATGTGCTGCGGAATCTGGAGGTGGACACCTGCTCCGGATTCCGCAAAACAAATCCGCCCATGTGCAGGTGGCCTGAATCAAATCAATATTTGGTGTGACCACCCTTTGCCTTCAAAATATCATTAGTTCTTCTAGGTACACTTGCACAAAGTTTTTGAAGGAACTCAGCAGGACGGTGAGAGAACTAACCCCAGATCTTCTGTGGATGTAGGCTTGCTCAAATCCTTCTCTCTCTTCATGTAATCCCAGACAGACTTGACGTTGAAATCAGAACTCTGTGGGGGCCATATCATCACTTCCAGGACATTGTTTCTTATGCTAAAGAAAGTTAATGACATTGGCTGTATATTTGGAGTAGTTATGCTGCTGCGGAATAAATTTGGAGCCAATCAGACGCCTCCCTGATGGTCTTGCATGATGGATAAGTATCTGCTTTATTGCACAGCATTGAGGAGACCACTAATCCTGACCAAATCCCCAACTCCATTTTCTGAAATTCAGCCCCAAATTTGCAAAGAACCTCCACCATGTATCACTGTTGACTGCAGACACTCATTATTGTACCGCTCTCTGAGAACAGATTGCCTTCTGTTACAACCAAATATTTGACATTTTGACTCATCATCTAGAGCTTCTCATTTTCTGTACCTCAGCTCCTATGTTTTCATACATAGTTGACTTGCTTGGCCTTGTTTCTATGTCAAGGATATGGCTTCTTGGCTGCAGTTCTTCTATAAAGATCACTTCTAGAAAGACTTCTCCGAACAGTAGATGGATATACCTGAGTGAAACTGCTTTCTGCCAGTGCTGAGCTAATGACACTACTGGATACTACTATCATAGGCCCAGTGTTGTTCAACATTTTTATAAATGATCTGGAAGAGGGAATTGATGGGAAATTGATTAAATTTGCAGACAACACAAAGCTAGGAGGGATAGCTAACACTAGGGAAGAGAGGGAGAGAGTATTCAAAAAGATCTAGAAAAGCTTAAACAGTGGGCGGCAACTAACAGAATGGTATTTAACAAGGAGAAATGCAAAGTCCTACATCTGGGCAAGAAAAATGAAAAAAGCGCATACAGAATGGGAGGAATTGGGCTAAGCAGCAGCACATGTGAAAAAGACTTGGGTATACTAATAGATCATAGACTGAACATGAGTCAACAATGTGATGCAGTAGCCAAAAAGGCAAACACAATTCTGAGATGTATTAAGAGAAGCATCAAGAGTCTAGATCACGTGAGGTAATTATCCCCCTTTACTCTTCCTTGGTCAGACCTTATCTGGAATACTGTGTCCAGTTTTGGGCACCCCACTTTAAAAAAAGACATAGACAAACTGGAGCAAGTTGAAGAGTTACCGAGATGGTGAGCGGTCTGCAAATCATGTCCTATAAGGAACGATTAAAGGATCTGGGAAGGTTTAGCTTGCAAAAAAGAAGGCTGAGAGGAGACTTAATAGAGGTCTACAAATATCTGAAGGGCTGTCACAGTGCAGAGGGATCAGCCCTATTCTCATTTACACAAGGAAAGACTAGAAGCAATGGGATGAAACTGAAAAGGAGGAGACACAGATTAGATACTAGAAAAAACTTTCTGACAGTGAGGGCTCTTTCCCATGAGCATATATATGGCAGCTGCGTTTTCACGCATGCTCCGTATAAGCGCCTGGATGGACATTTTTCCGTGATCACGGCCAGCATTTTTTCATCCATTCACACGACTGCGAATGTCATTTTAAGTGAAAAAATATGCCGCACCCCGGAAAACCCTCGCTCTGCCAAAATCCTCGGGATGCCTTCCAGTGCTTATATAGAGGCACCTGTAAGCTTTTCGCAGCGTTGGACGCTGCAAAAATGCCTCCCCCTCCCTTCTTTTTCCCTACTTCCATAGGAGTCTATAGGTTCCTTTTTTACATGCTGCCAGCATATAGACACGCTGTATAATCGGCCATGTGAATGAATGCATTGCAAACCAATGCTTCACATGGGTAGCGTATATACGCCCTGGGGTGAAAACACACCATATATGCGCTCGTAGGAATAAAGCCTGAGGGTGATCAATGAGTGGAATAGGTTGCCACAGGAGGTGGTGAGTTCTCCTTTAATGGAAGTGTTCAAACAAAGGCTGGACAAATATCTGTCTGGGATGATTTAGTGAATCCTGCACTGAGCAGGGGGTTGGATCCGATGACCCTGGAGGTCCCTTCCAACTCTACCATTCTATGATTCCATGACATCTTGCGATTTAGAAGGAAAGTATGCTTGAACAGCACATTTTGGAACCCCTGTCTGCTTGGAAATCTTTGCCTTGGAGAGACCTTGGTGATGCAGTATAACTACCTTGTGTCTGGTTGTTGTGCTCAGTCTTGTCATGGTGTATGACTTGTGACATTAAACTGTCTTCCACAACCCACCTATGTAACAGTTTTGCTGTTACTCACCCAGTTTTTAAGCCTCCTACAGCTGTTTCTGTTTCAATTAATGCCGATTTCAACCTACATATGAAAATGATGACCATTATCATCTGTTCGGTATAATTGGTTAATCAGACACCTGACTAGAATCCTACAAAATCCCTGACTCTGTGCGAGTGTACCTGAAAAAATTTATGCTGTTTTGAAACAAAGGGGGGTGACACTATATGATGATTGGTTTTAGATTTCTCTTCTGTTCATTCCATTTTCATTATATGAATTGACAAAAATAAACTATTAACAATCCTATTTTTGATGCATTCTTACTTTGCAGCATTTTTTTCCACACCTGCCTAAAACTTTTGCACAGTGCAGTATATATCAATCTGTTCAGCTCCTAGTGCTCTTTAACATACTACCAATAAATTGGAGAGCATTTCATGGTAACAGTTTCCCATTAATGTACCGTTTGCCCTTCCAAGCAGCTTTAGTGTTCTAAATATTTATTAGAACACTAATTGACCTATAGTATAGAATTGCTGCTTCACCTTCTGCGTATTCCTCTGGTATCTGCTATCTCTTGATATTTACTCCTCCCTCCATACGTGCCTTTTGCTCTGGTGCTAGTTTGATGAAAATTAGTTTACTGTACTTGCACAACAATATGGACATAGGATCTTAGACTTAGTAGTTTTGCTTTGAAGCAATAGGATCCTGGCTAAAAGTGCTATGAGGACTATTGTATTTATATTATTACCCCGCTTTACATTTTTTTCTACATATATTTAAATTCCTCTATATAGGCTTGATGAACTTAACTACTTATACATATTGACTGTTTTTTTGCCTATTTAGGAATGTTTTTTTCCTATAGAAATCCCAAAAAAATTTTTACTGCTAATTTTTTCAGAATTGTTTAGCTTTTGTACAAATACATTTATATTTCATGAATAATAATTTGGACATTTCTGTAGCTTTTAGTTTTAGGAGTAGTTTAAAGGCCTCTCCAGCAAGAGCACGCTTTACCATGCCTGCTCCAGTCCCCCTCACCTTATTGCCTGTCATACTCTGGAGGTATTCTCAGTATATTCCAGCAAGTTCCAGGCAGTGCAGCCTATTGTCAGATACTTATCAGACACCATCTTGATGCTGAGATTTTTTATTTTCAGTTTTATATCTATCCCATGATGCATTAGGTACAGCTTTGCTGAGGCTATACCATTTCTGCCTGCTGGGGAGGGCAGTTTAATTCATTACTTTCAATATTCACCTAAATTAGCTACAGACCATAAGTATACAATCAGGAGGATCAACGTTGCCAACCATCCAGAAATGCCAGGATTTTTGAGTGCTGTCTCTTCTATTTTTGGGCCTTTAGCGCTCCTTATCAATGAGGTGATTGGTGCTGACATAGTAGACACAGTTGCAGGAGAAAACTGGCAAAATTTTTATATTTTTCACAAGCAGAGCAGATCTAAATGCAGTATTGTTAGAACTCCTGTAACATTGCTGCGAGACATACATTACATTATCCTTTGGATAGAGGCGGAGCGGGACGGGCATCCGGTTCACCCGCCTTGATTCACAGTAAGCAGGCAGTGGTTCATAAGTGAGCGACTGCTTGTTTACAAGGATTGATATGTCATTTAGTTTTCTGCATGCAGAAACGTCTCCTTCGCTGTTGAGTTGGTGCATGCATTTACACTGGAAGATAATTCGTTGAGATTCTTGTTGGATCGTGGGAATCTGAGTGTAAAGACACCTATTAGATAGAGCAATAAACCCTTAACGCTACAGAACGTACGTTTACGTACTGGAGGTTAAGGGTTTGTCTGGAGGAGGATCGCGGGTTGAATCTGCTCCATACAATGCGGGTGCCAGCTATTTCCTACAGCTGACACTGTCCCGCAACAGCCCTGATCAGCAGCACCACTGATTGGAGCTGTTAACCCCACTTAAACGGCCCGATCGATGTTTAAGGATCCCGCACTACCTCCGCGATGAGATGGCAGGGTGATGTGTAGTTGCTTTAGCAGCTGGGGTCCTTCTGAAATTTCCCAGCGCTGCCATTGCAGATTGCCTATCATTGATAGATTGGCAGAATGCAGTATATTGCAGAAGTGATTAAACCATCGCAAGTTCTTGTCGCCTGAGGGGACAAAAAAAAAAATGGAAAAATAGTCCTAAAAAGTTTTACCAATTTTATTTTAAAAAAATCAAAGGTAATGAAAGTTTAAAAAAGCCCTTTTGCTATATTTATGATAAAAGAATCTAAATAATACAACCCCCAAAAATATTTTAAATTGCTGTGTCCGTATTGTCAAAAAAAAATAAAAAACAAAAAAAAAAAGCCACAATTACTCATTTATGGTCACCCCATCTCCAAAAAAAATGTAATAAAAAGCGATCAAAAAGCTGAATGTACTCCGAAATGGCACCAATAGAAACTACAGGACGTCCTGCAGCAAAATGAGCCCTAGCACAACTATATTGACAGAAAAAGAAAACTATAGCTGTCAAAAGATGGCAGCAGCAGATCATTAAAAAAAAATTAAATCTCTCTGGAAAAAAAATAAAAACAGTACAGCAAAGAAAAAAGGTTAATTTGGTATCTTACTAAATGTGCTAACCCATTGCAACAAAAATGACATCATAACTTTGTTCTGTGTGGACACCGGTGAAACAAAACCCCCAAAGGTCATGCTATTTTTTTCATTTTCGCTCCACTTAAATTTTTTTTACATTTTTAAGTATATTATTTGGTACATTATATAGTACCATTGAAAAATACAACTCGTCCCACAAAAATCAAGCCGTCAGACAGCTATGTCGATGCATAAATAAAAGAGTTCTGACTTTTCAAAAGGGTGGAGCTAAAAACGAAAATGGAAAAAAGGGGTCGCATCCTTAAGGAGTTAATCATTGAAACGAGTGAACAAATTGTTTGCGTTCAAATGATGTGTGTTTACACGTGCGGATAATTGTTTACATTTTTTGACAATTTTTTTGTTCAGTCCATCATTGGTCTGTCAGGGGAGTCTGAAAAGGCCATGGAAATGGTTTTTCCAAATGACCGAACAATCGCCTTTTACACACAATGACGAATGAAGATTTTTGTGTCTGCATAAAATGAACAACAACCGATAAGTGAATGAATTATCGTTTATTGTTCAATCGATGGCATTGTTTACACTGAACCATTAATGTTGATTTTTGCATGATTCAGTGATTATTTGAATGAATCGTTCAGTGTAAAGGCCCATTTACACGGAAAGATGAGCGCTCAAAAATTGCTCAGACGGCAGTTTGAGTGACAGTTTTGAGTGACCACTTTGCATAAACTCTTAATTAGCTAATTAGCTACTTAAGAGCTTATTTTTGTGTAAATGAAGACTCCCGTTGTATGCAGAAGACAGCAGGAGCGCTGTCTTCTGCATACAGCTGCATTGTTCTTGGAGCTGTCAGCAGGATACCAGCTGAAACAATACTATCAGCGGCATCCCACTGAAAACTCAGCGCACAGTGCTAATAAGGCTCATCGCTGATTTTTAGCTTGCTAAAAGTTAGCGATGAGCGAATAGTGCACAAAAAGTGCACGATGACAGCGCATTTAGACACAACGATTATCGCTTAAAAGCTTTAGAGCGAATTCGGAGTGATAATCGTTGTGTCTAAATGGGCCTTAAAAGGGGCCTTATTCAGCATATTCACTGAGTAAATATTTTTCATCTGACTGATGGCTGGTTTTCATTGTTAAAGGGATTGTACGGGATAGTGTTAGAAAAATGTGTTTGCTTTCTTTCAGAAATAGTATTGTAGTGGCCCAGCAGGTCCAACAGAACAATCACGCACACTTGTCCTGTCTCACCTGTCTGTATGCCGGCTATGGATACAGAAGGTGCCGACTGTGGAAGAGACCCTGTGTCTCCTCTTCTTCTCTTAAGCCTTGAGCTCAACACTGATGTCAGCTGGTCTATTATTGGCTGACAGTCAGGTTTTATTTCACTGGTGTCCCAAGTGTCGGAAGCAAAGATACAAGTCCCTATGAAAGAGAGCGGGAAATGAGAGAGGTTATAAAAGGAAGTGACGCAGAGCAGTTAGGCAGACTCAGCCAGGAGTGAGTAATGAGGGGTTGCAGTTCTGTGGTCGGAGAGGAAGAGTAGTTCAGCAAGTTATCGTTACCAAAGCTAGAGTGAGGTGACCAACCCACTCCCTTGGCATCCAGCAGCAGAGGAAAAAGAAGATCCTTTCTGACGTCCATCTTAATAGCTACCCGATGAAGTCAAAGCCAGGATTAGTAATACAGCCACTTGTCCCTCTGCTTCATAATATCCTACAGTCAAATCTAACTAAATTGTTTCATCTAAATTCACTAGTGGGAAAAATTGTCTAGTAAATCAATCTTCAGGAAAATAAGAGAGAGAGCGTTGAAGTCAGAGTATCATCAGGTCAATACTGTTGTATCTTGCCCTCTTAGTACCGTATCTTTGTATACCTGGTGTAAATATGTCTACAGAGAATTGTGAAGTTAACCTGTTATTGCAAATACCAAAGTTAGTAAATCTGCTCACTCTCAGATTGCCAAACTAAACTGGACTCGTCTCCATTATTTCTGCGCCATATCATCTGGAGTGTCCAATTAGAGTGTGGTGTCACCGTGACAAGGACTAGGCCTCCGGACATACATACAGTAAGTTCATTGGGGCGTTACAGTGTAACATCTGTCTACAGGTTGTACACAGTATTGCAACATAAGATACGACCTATCAACAACTGTACCACTGTTACAACAAGCAGCAAGGTTTTCCTAATCTGTAAAACCCTTTAATATTGTGATTACTGTTACAAAAACACAAGACATTAAAGGGGTTGTACCAAGATAACAAATTATTCCCTATTCACAGGATAGGGTATAACTTGCTGATCGGTGGGGGTCTCACTGCTAAGAAGACCCCTTCCGATCTCGAGAATGGGGTCAGGAGTCCTACATCCTTCGCACTGTGGGGTTACTGCATCCCCTGCAGTAAGGAGGAGACTGAATGCAGCGCTGGTCATGCAAGCGCACTGACACTCCACTCACTTTCATTGGGACTGCAGAGATACCTGAGCAGCAAGCGTTTGTGTATTTCTATCAGCTCCACTGAAATAATAATAATAATTTTTATTTATATAGCGCCAACGTATTGCACAGTGCTTACAAAACAGGGGAGAACAGATACAAAACCACAGTTACATCTAGTAATCATAGAATGGTAAAGTTGGAAGGACCTCCAGGGTCATCGGATCCAACCCCCTGCTCAGGGTAGGATTTACTAAATCATCCCAGACAGATATTGTCCAGCCTTTGTTTGAACACTTCCATTGAAGGAGAACTCACCACCTCCCGTGGTAACCTGTTCCACCCATTGATCACCCTCACTGTCAGAAAGTTTTTGCTAAGATCTAATTTGTGTTTCCTCCCTTTCAGTTTCATCCCATTGCTTCTAGTCTTTCCTTGTGCAGATGACAATAGGGCTGATCCCTCTGCACTGTGACAGCCCTTCAGATATTTGTAGACAGATATTAAATCTCCTCTTTTTTGCAAGCTAAACATTCTCTGATCCTTTAACCGTTCCTCATGGAACACGATTTGCAGACCGCTCATCATCTTGGTAACTCTTCTCTGAACTTGCTCCAGTTTGTCTATGTCTTTTTTGAAGTGGGGTGCCCAAAACTGGACACAATATTCTAGATGAGGTCTGACTGAGGAAGAGTAGAGGGGGATAATGACCTCACATGATCTAGACTCTATGCTTCTCTTAATACATCCCAGAATTGTCATTGCCTTTTTGGCAATCAATTGCTAGAGACATTAGGGGTGAGGGTCCTGCTCCAATAAGCTTACATACTACAAATAGTGGGGTGATACAGAAGGTAAAGGGGCTGGAGATGTGCACGGTATGCCGAGGTGGAGAGTGTAGGATGCGATACACATAGACAATGGTCGAATTGAGCTGTATAGTGGCTGAGTCGGTATGACTGCAGGGGGGCAGTTGATTACGGCTAGCAGGGATTGCAATCAGTAGGACAGGGAGCATATTATCAGGCAGAGTACAGAGGGGTTTGGTTTAGGGGATTCCTCCCTGAAAAGGTATGTTTTTAGAGCACATTTGAAGTTTTGTGTGTCAGTGATTGCCTGGACAGTTTTGGGTAGTGCGTTCCAGAGGACTGGTGCTCCTCTGGAGAAGTCTTGAAGGCGGGAATGAGAAGTTCAAGTTAAAGGGGCGCTTAATCTGATTTTTTTTTTTTTTTAACAGAGCACAGGGCACGGGCTGGGTGGTGGATTGAGATGAGGGAAGCATCTCAATCCACCACCCAGCCTGGTGCTGTGGAGAGCTTTGTGGATGAGGGTGGTGAGTTTAAATTGAATTCTGTATTTGACGGGCAGCCAGTGCAGTGACTGGCACAGGGCAGAGGCGTCCGAGTAGCAGCTGGATAGGAAGATGAGTCTGGCTGCTGCATTCAGGATGGATTGGAGAGGGTAGAGTCTGGAGCAGGGGAAGCTGATCAGCAGCGAGTTGCAATAATCAAGCTGAGAGTAGATGAGGGCAACAGTGAGCATCTTTAGTGTGTCCACGGTGAGAAAAGGCAGAGTCTTGCGATGTACTTGAGATGTAGGTGACATGTTCGGGCCACAGATTGGATGTAGGTGGTCAAGAGGAGATCAGAGTTGAAAATAATCCAAAACAGCAGGTGTTCTGTCTTGGAGTTATGGTTGTGCCACACACTGAGATGAAGATGCCAGGATGAGATCGGTTAGCAGAGGGCAGAAATACCAGTAAGTCAGTTTTTGAGAGAGTCAGTTTTTGATAGAGAGAGGACATAGTATTAGAGACAGTGGACAGTTGGTGGCAGTAGTCAATGAGTAGAGTGCTGATCATGCAAGCTCAGACAGTGCTCTATTAATTGTGACATCACTACAAGGGTAGAAATGACCCTACAGTGACAGGCAGAGGGGGACACAGGACCCCCATGTTGAGATTTGTAGAAGTCTTAGCGGTGAGACCCACTAATCAGCAAGTTATTTCCTATCCTGTGAATAAGAGATAACTTGTAATCTTGCCACAACTCCTTCAAGGCAACCTTCAAGCATAGAAGAAAATCATCACAGTTAACACAAAACAACAATACAACTCATGTTACATTCCGACCTGTGAATACAAATAGGACAAGACAACAGCTTCTTCCATACCCAAACTTTATTATAATTGCAAAAAAACCCCTGAAAAAATGACAGAAAGAGGTAATTACATTCCAATCATCTGTTCATCTTTCCTTAATCTTAACCTTCTAAATCCCTACAACATAATAATTAATCTGTAACTGTGTCTCATTTTAGCAAATGAGAAATCCCATTATTGATTCCTAATGTAGACGTGCACTTAGCGAGTTGAAAATGGCCGAATCATCCTTATCAATCTCAGTGCAGTATTTCAATGTCCTATATAGCAATGTCACTAAATATTGAGTCAGGTATTACCAAAATAGAAAATAATCACATTTAAAGAAACCCAAAAGGAACCTATAATCAACTACATGTCATACATATTCATTTTAATCATCGCTAACCCCAACAGTACATGTCAAATATTCATATGAGCACTGCAGTACGTTTGCTGCTTCACTTCAATGTACTCAGGATGTCTCTACTGTAAAGTAATCTACCTGTGAAGCAATGGTTAGGTGTAGATGATATATATAGTTCATTTAAATGGGACATTGTGATTCATGAGAAAGTAAGATAACTAATTTGCATTTATAGAAGAAAGTCATTTGCATTTTAATTAAAAAACTGTTCCAAACATGCAAGGAAGAAAATTATATATCTGACTATTTATTGATTATCTCTCTATTAGAAAAGCAGTCAGCTATTGATAAACCTTTACCAACCAATCACGCTATGGATTAATGTCTGCATAAAGCCCCCTCCCCCCAATCAAACATGAACCCATCAATGTGTTCACACCAGTAAACAGTGTCTAAAAGAATATAATAAACCGCAGCGGATGGTTATGGGAGATAGTAAATATGGCTTCAGGCTTACAAATCCCAGGTCTGTTTATGCAATAAATTTAGTTATGGCAGACACAGGGACAGCATTACTAAGAGGTTTTATAGCTTAGTCTTTGTATATTGGGCATTTTTACTACTTTCTAATATATATTTTCTGCTGTGCTCATCTTTATCACCATTTTCAAGATATCTGCTCCTAATTGGGTTTGTTAACTTAAAACCTATCAATATAGATATGAGAAGTCATCTTGAAGTGTATAAGTGTTCATAGAGAATTGCCTACATTGATACACTGTAAAGGGCCTTTTACACGGAACGATTATTGTTCAAAAAATCGTTCAAACGAGCGAAAATGTACGATAATCGTTTAGTGTAAACACAGGTAGCGATCGAAAGAGGAACGATAAAACGTTCGCTTTTTTTTATTCATTGTTCATTTTATGCAGGCATAAAAAGTATTGTTGGCTCATTCGCTAATGGTTCGGTTTAACCTTTCACTGCATGTTGTATCATATATGATACAATTCATATATTACTTAAGGGAATGGTTCTGCCTCTCTACTGCATGATGTAACAGATATGAGACACTCCATTGGCATTACTATGTAATTTCTCAGTGGAGCTGCTGGATGGCATAGTTCGTCAGTTTCAGATTATATAGAATAGAATTCTTTGCATGTTTTTGAAAGTTTATGCAGTGAGGGGTTAAATACCGATTATTCAGTTGTTCTCATTCACTTTATGAATGTGAACAACTGAACGATTTCTCTTTGAATGAGCCAACGATGTATCTACCTGTATAAACAGTTTGCATGAGCGAACTCTGACATTGTTCGCTCATACAAATGAAAGATCAGCAGGTCTAAAACGGACCCCAAGAAGACCCAGATGTGTATGCAGCAGCTGGTCAGGTGGTGTTTTTATTTTTTTAATGTGTGCAATTAATGCTTCCAGTCACTGTCAGCAAGCAGGCATCTTGAAACTATGGCATTAAAACCCAAATGATATCAGGAAGTTGTATATCTTTTCATTACCCAATGAATAAATGCTATTAAAAGGCACTGAATGACCCCTTTTATATATTAATCTAGAAAATGGTATTTTGGTTAATTATACATACTCTTGGATTGTACAGACTATTATAGAGTCAGCCATTCATGAGAATTGCCTACTAGCAAAATTCTACTATTGACTTAGTACCAAGGGTAAATGGATAGTCTTCTTGTTAAATATGTATAAGTAGTCCATTTTCTCAGCTCCTATGTCTGCACTATTGTAAAGCTAGTCTAGGTCAAGCAGCTGTGCATAATGCATGGATCAGGGAAAGCAGCCTGTAAAAATACATCCGGTCATTTGGTCCTACGGGGATTAAGACGCCCCCGCATTGAAGATTCTCTACTCCTGCCACATGGCTCCGTTCTCTCCGTTCTCATGGAATTTGTGCAAGTGGTCGGCGTATCTAGAAGTGAAAGATCAAGTAGAGGATTACTGCAAGCTATTTTTCGATGTAATTAGAACAACACTGTAATCACAGGAAGCTCCCATATGCATTTCTATTTTGCAAAACCGTTTAGTAATATGGTCATGTAATATAGACAAGTAGGCCCTTATGCTATACAAAGAGGCATATGCCAAACTAAAGGTGTTGTCCCGTTACTAGACAACCCCTTTAAAATAGGACTGCAGTGTCACGTTCTTAACTCCTGGCATCATAACGCTCAGGATGTGAACACTGATGCCAGGGAGAATGGGCAGTGCCAATTAGAGGCTGTAGTGGTCACCTGATTTTCTGTGACATCATCTATCACAGGAATCACCAGGACTGCAGCGGGCTGCAGCGCTGGATCCCAGTGGCCACGGAGGAATAAGTATACTTCTGTTTATTATTTTGACACCTTTTTGAAAAGGGCTGGACAACCTGAGCGCAATGATGCCAGAAATTCAAGAATGTGACACTGTGCAGCCTCTGATTGGCTGAAGCGGTCATGTGATTTCCTGTGGCATCATCTGTCACAAAAAACCCCGGATAAGTATCTCTATGTTTATTATTTTCACACAGTAACCGGACAACCCCCTTAAAAATTCCGGATACCAAGGCAGCTTCTCACATCTCAGATTTTTTTCCATGGGCAGAGCTGAATGAGGGCTTGTTTTTTACATGACAAGCTGTAATTTGTATTGGTACCATTTTGGGGTACATATGACTTTTTTGATCACTTGTATTGCATTTTCTACACCAAAAAAGTGGTGTAAAGTCTTGGTAAATTACTGGATACATTTCTGATAATGTGCGTTGTATTAACCCTTTCCAATCCACTGTTTGCCATCTTCCTACATTCTGATTGAAGCTTGTACAGCTCCAATGCCAGAAGACGTCCGACAGGGTATTCTTACCGTCTATTGCCTGCCACTCTGCTCTCGGAGCCTCTCTGGCGCACACACACTGGCTTTAGCCAGCAGATGGCACCGTTGTATGACAGCAAAAAGAGAAAGCCTTTTAGGAATATTGGATTGGAAAGGGTTGAAGTAGATACAGAAATGCAAATCCCTTATGTTACAATATATCTGGGTCACATTTCAAGACATCACAGACTACCAAGGTAACCATTTCAGCTTACATATATTGTGCAATATTGTGAATAGAGTGCAGCAGAGAATAGAAACAGGTCATACAAACTAAAATGTATAACTACAATTTTCCATTAATTTATAGCAGAGATTTAAAAGTGTAAATCCAATCATTCTGTTACAGATATTCCCAATTAACACTTCAAGGATTTTAACATTCACTTACTTCTTTGCGCAGTAGGCAGCACAATCTCTTCCCACACTTTCACTCCAAGCTGTTTTGTACAGAACCTAATAAATGAATAGATAGTGAATATTTGTATTCACAGGAACAATACAGCTCTAATAATTTAACCCAATTAAGGATCAAGTGCCATAAATATACAATGCGTGGTTCTGGGCTTTAATCCCGGCCAATAGTACATATACGGTGTGGGATTAAGGCCTCCTTCACACGGGTGACACAAATGCGAAAAAGTGGCAGCGATATCGCATCAGTGGTCCGTGCAACATCGCTGCGTTTTTTAGCGGCAATACTGCGATTTTGTGGCGCTACAAAGTCCACTTGCGTGGATTTTTTGGGGGGTGGGGGCTTGAAATATAAGCCTTATCCTGAAAAAAAGCCTTCACTGCAGAAAAAAAGAGTACATTACCGAAGAAGCACTGTCAGCTCCACTGCATCTTCTCCCCGATCCCTGGCACTAGTCCATAGCATCTCTTCTGGCCGGGGATTGGAAAATCCCCGCCTCCATGAAGTGTTGCCTCTGATTGGCTGAGTGCTGTGGTGCTCAGCCAATAAGAGCCAGCACTCATTGGTTGTGATTGATTCATCGAGTGCTGGCTCTGATTGGCTGAGTATTCCGCGGCTGGACTCCGGCTGCAGCGGAAAGGTGAGTATACAATTTTTTTTTATTTTAATACATTTTAGGATGAATTGCAGGGAAGGGCTTATATATTTAACCCCTTCCCGACAATTCACCCCGCGCAGGCCGGCAGCCCATTGCTTTCAATGGAGCGGCTGTATTGCCGCTCCATTGAATTCAATGGGCAAACATCGTTCTTCTCTGCCACAGCTGTTACAGCTGTGGCAGAGAAGAATGATTTGTCTTCTATATGTTCTCAATGGGGTCGGCGCTGCTGCCGCCGGCCCCATTGAGCGCATATACAAAAGAGAACAGGAATCGCAGATCGCAGATAGGTGCGATCTGCGATTTTTTGTTCTATAATTTATCGGACGAGCGCATAAAAAGCGCTCATGTGTCCGATACCATTGCAAAGCAATGGTTTTATAAAATCGCCGGACGCATGCGCAAATCGCGGCTAAAAACGCCCGTCTGACTAAGGCCTTATAGACTACATAGCGCTCAATTAGCTCTGTGTAGAGAATGCAGGAAGTGGCACTGTTGTTTCTTCCATGGGACCTGGCAATCACGTGATCATCACCAACCCCTGGCACGTCAAAGCTGCAGGGTCTTAACAGACCCCTGACCAGCTCTTACAGTGACTACTATCACACTTGGGGAATGTTTTCCCCAGTAACTGGGGCTCCTATGGATGCTCCAGTTACAGTGGAAAAGTGGGAAATGAAGAAAAATTTACTGTGTGAATGTCCCCCAGAGGTCTTATATGACATCAAGTGGGATTTATAAATTAAATAAAAGAGGTATAAAAATAAGTAATCCAAGATATTATGTATCAAAATGTCCGAAACAAAATGAAAGCCCATTCCTTTGCTTTATTTTAATATATATATAATAATTTTAAAAATAAAGAACTATAAATTAAGAAGAGAATTTTAGGGAAAAAGAGGTATTAAAATATAGCCCTGTGGGTAACGAGAAGAAAAGAAAAAAATTTTTGGCAGGCCAGTAAAAGAATTAGGCTGTATTCGCACGGGCGACTTTGTAGTGAGATTGTGTAGCGATGCTACAAATCGCATGTATATAGAGCCCATGCTTTCCTATGGGTTCATCCACATGAACAATGTTTTGTAGTCTGCTACATTACGAGACTACAAAGTCCTGGCATGCTCTAAACAGCTGAGATTTGCTATGTTTTGTAGCCCGTGTTTCCCTATGAAGCCCCCTTGTTTATCGCATCACAGAGCACAAACTTGTGACTTTCATGCTATGCAAAGCAATTTTAACATTAGTAAATCCTATTAACTTTCTTGCTACAAAAACACGCAAACACGAGAAAATTGTATGTACCAGTGAAGCAATGCTACATTTTTCACAAGAAAAAAGCATCACTGACGCTACAAAATCGTGTGCACATAGCAGCGATGTCGCAATTATTTTGTAGCAGCGATATTGTTGTCGCCCGTGCGGATGCAGCCTTAGGCCTCCTTTACACAGGCGACACAGCATCGCTGCGATTTTCTCGCAGCTGGTCTGTGCAATATTGCTACGTCTTCTCGCAGCAATACCGCGATTTTGTAGCGCTACAAAGTCACATGTGACACTAGAAACTTGCGCAACATTGTAGCATATCATGCAAGGATTTTTTTTTTAGGGGGGGAGCTTGAAATATAAGCTCTACCCTGAAAATAAGCTGTAACTGAAGAAATGAAAAAAAAAAGTATAAATCGCCTCTCCTGGGCTGTCTGGGACACCACCACAGCTTCTCCCTGGGTCCCTGCACTTTTTCCCTTCTTCATCTTCTGGCCAGGGATTGAAAAATCCCAGCCTCCTGGAAGCGCTGATGTGATTTGCTGACAATTAGCCAATCACAGCCAGTGCTTGATGAGTGGCTGTGATTGGCTAAAATAAAAGTTTAAAGAATATTTAACATAAAAACATGATTTATAGAATAGGTTACTCACTGAGGACATCTTCCCTTTTACTCACCTTGTCTTAATAGACTATTCAAGAATAGGTTGTAGAAGTATGATTTTACACAGGCGGATAATCTGACCAGGTTAACAAGTGTTGACCGACAATGAGCATGTCGGTCATCCCTCATTAATAATGATTAAATAGGCAGATGATCGGTAGTATGGAAATACATGATGGTCACTACAATCCTTCATCCCCATACAGAATGTATCTGTTGGCAGCACATCTCCACATTTACACAGGGAGATGTGCTGCTGACCAGCGAGTACTTTTATGCTTGCTATTTAGGGGCATATTTGCATGGCCCTATGATTGGTCAAAGAAATAATCATCAGGCTGTGCAAAAGGGCCTTAAGCAAAAAAAAACAAACAGTCAACTTACTGGTGAATATCTTCCCAGGTGTTAAGACAAGAATTGTTACAGCAGAATGCGAAATCTAGGCTTTAGAATTATCTGGAAGGCATTGCCTTTGAATAAAGCCAGGGGATCTGCTACAAAGCAGTTCAATAATTGCTATTATTGTTAACGGCTAATTTTTTGTAATGCACCAGCAATGTGATAAAGCATTGTGTTACTCACCAGGAATACCAGACAATGTAGGAGCAGAGTATAGAAAAAAGCTATTGTGCGAGCCATCTTATTTGACAGAATGAGTCGGCCCTATAGAAGGCATTAAAAACAAAATGCATATAAAATACATTACAAGTATGTAGTTTAATTGGCATGCATGCGGCTTCATTATCTCCTACCTCTGGATATACAGTGGTACTAGGGGATGACCCTACGCTTGCACCAGCCTAGGTTCTATTAATTATAATAAATAATGTAATGTAATTTGCTATTATATCTTGTCAAGTAGCCATTACAGACTTTTAAAATCCAGCCATTAGCACTTGGGTTTAGAATCCCCGTGCCTTCCTCAAATGATAAATTGTGGTGGACCTTTATAAACGTATGATTGCCTCTTTATGGGAGCTTTTTTTTCCCCAACAATCAATCAATAATACTTTATTATCTCATTTCTTTCAATCATAGCAAAGGATTTCGGCCTGGCATCTCCACAGCTCCACAGCACGCTGCTTCCTGAAGTCCTGAATTGTTGTCAATGTGGAAAACCAAAGACAGAATACAAAAATAGTGGGAAGTCTTAAGAGTAGAAAGGCCGGAGTAAACGGTAGGGGCTCCCAGGACTCAAACTGGGACCATAGGGAGGTTTCGAAGATGATTGCATTGGTCATCAGGAGGCTCCTGGAGCGTTGAGGCTGATAAGTGATTCCCATGGAAGCCATCCATGTTGTGGGCTCTGTATTGTATTACTAGCCAAACTGCAGCACGGTGTACCAGGCCTGTGCGAACATTCAGTCATGGCTCATCGTTCAGGGTCTCCGAGCGGCCAACTAAAAGCCACTGCTGTGTCACATGTTGATGCCTCCAAACACACTCTGAATGCACCTAAGTAGTTATAGCTTGATCCAGCAACATCTCAGTATGACATGAGCTCTGGTGGGCGGTTCTGGATGAAGTAGAAGATGCATGGAGTATCCACGACTAAAGCCACATTAACATGCAGAGATGTCCGCTCAAAATTTGTTCAAAAGATAGTGAGAACAGCAGTTTGAGCGATCATTTTGCATAATCTGCTAATGGGCACTAATGCTCATTAGTAGCTTATTAGCTTCATTTGCATGTAAATGAGCCTCCCTTCGCTGTATGCAGATAACAGCAGGTGGTCTCTTATTTGCATACAACCCCTTTGTTCTGCCGCTGAATACAATGTTATTAGCACTCCTATGGAGAAACACAGCATGCAGTCCCTGCTATCAGCTCTCTGGCCACACAATGGATTTTTTTTTGTTCAATAAATTTTATTGGATTTTAACATTATGGCAAAAGTTATATTGACACGTACATGATATTAAGCATGGACAGAGCACTCATGGCCCCATGAATCTTATTGCAATAAATTCCTATTCAAACAGAGATGCGTTTTGCTTGTAATTTGTCATCTCGTAAACAGTAACATATGACAACACACAATGGATTTTAAGCTCAACTAAAAATCATCGTTCGGCAGAAAAGCAAACAATGGTAGCATTTACACGCAACGTTTATCGCTCAAAAGACATCATTTGAGCAAATTTTTGGTGATAATCTTTGCGTGTAAATGGGGCTTAAGTCCCAGTCAATGCACCTTTATCACAGTATCAATGAGAAAACCTGGTTCAGGCAGTGGCATCTCTGAGGTTGCCACTGAGGCCTGCCCTGGAGTTGTAGACCAGCTAATCAGCATCTGAGATCACTCAGGATGTGCCTTACTCTGACACCAGGAAGTCGTCCTGCCTCCCAACTTAACCACCCACTGCAACTACAAATCCTTAAAGTAACAGGTACACAAATAAAGTAAACTTTTTAAAGCGCAAATAAATCACTTGGAAGAAAAGGAAACATTTTCCACTACACAAACGCCAACATTATCATGAGAGACTTGAAGAACTTAACTTGTAGAGCCTGGATGAATGCAGGCACATGATCAAAACCTTTATAGAGGAGGTCTTCCATTGAGGAAACAACGCCTTTAGGAATTGGTTAATTAACTTCTAATTCAAGTTAAAATGCTGATTATACATTTCTTTTTGTAGGTTTCCTTTATAATTTCAATACACTCTGGAATGATTAAAACACCTAGCACAGGGTGATATGGTTTTAACACACACATGTGCAGGTACTCACCATGCCCAAGGTTGCTTTATCCCATGGACTTAAGCTGAGATACTTCCTTTGACGTTCCTGAAATAGGAAAGTAAATTGTTAAAGGGGTTGTACATGCCCCCTTTAGAGTCAGCTGTGCTAAAATTATAAGAGCAGTGTTAACCTGTTGCCCACTAATGTGATCCAATGCTGTAGCCCTGCTGTGGTCTTAGTGTTTGTTGCTGCTGTCATCGAAAAGACAGGTGACCGTTGCAGCCAATTAAGGTCTGAAGCATAATGGCGCTTTGGATGTGAGTGCTGATGCCAGGAGATTGAGTGTTGTCTGCTCTCTACTGCCTTTTACAGATTTTCTTTGTTTAATTACATAATAGAAAGTCATACAATTTTCCAATATATATTTAACAACTACGACCCATCTCAAATTCCCCCTTCATCTCCAAACTATTAAAACACCTGTTTTACTCCCGCCTTATAAGCTATTTTTCGGAAAACTCTCTTCTTGACCCCCTCCAGTCCAGCTTCCGCCCTCTACGCTTAACTGCCCTTACAAAAGTATCAATTGATCTCCTGATGGCTAAATCAATGGGCGACTACTCCCTACTGATCCTTCTCGATCTTTCTACAGCGTTTGACACGCTTGACCATGAACTCCTCTTTAATATACTTCGCTCCATCGGCCTAAAAGACACTGCGCTTTCCTGGTTCTCCTCCAACCTATCTGATCGCTCCTTCAGTGTCTCTTTTGCTGGCTCTACCGCCCCTCCTCTTCCCCTTGCTGTTGGGGTCCCCCAGGGCTCGATCCTCGGCCCCCTCCTCTTTTTCATCTACACAGCCCCTATTGGACAAACCATCAGGAAATGTAGCTTTCAGTAACATCTCTATACTGACGACACCCAGTTATACACCTCCTCCCGTGACATCACAGCACCATTGCTTTAAAATGCCACCGACTGTCTGTCCGCTGTCTCTAACACTATGTCCTCTCTCTACCTAAAACTGAACCTCTCAAAAACTGACCTACGTGTGTTTCCACCGTCTACTAACTAACCTCATCCTGACATCTCCATTTCAGTGTGTTGCGCCACCAAAACTTCCAGACAGCACGCCCACTGTCTTGGGGTTATATTCGATTCCGATCTCTCCTTTATCCCCTACATCCAACCCAAATATGTCAGCTGCACCTCAAGAATCCGCGCTTTCTCACCGTTGACAAGCTAAAAATAATCACCGTTGCTCTCATCCACTCTCTCAGCTCGATTACGGCAACTCGCTGCTGATCGGCCTCCCCCGTGCCAGACTCATTTTCCTGTTCTGACACCTCTGCCCTGTGCCAGTTGCTGCACGGACTGCCCATCAAATACAGAATCTAATTCAAACTCACTAACCTGATCCACAAGGCCCTCCACAGCACCAAACCACCCTACATTGCTTCCCTCATCTCAATCCACCACCCAGCTCAAACCCTCTACTTCACTAACGAAATCAGATTAAGCACTCCTTTAATTCAAAACTCTCATTCCTGCCTCAAAGACTTCTCCAGAGCAGCAGCTGTCCTCTGGAACGCGATACCAAAAACTCTCCGGGTAATCACTAACACACAAAACTTCAAACGTGCTCTAAAAATGCACCTCTTCAGGGAGGCATACCACATCTCCTAAAACAAACCCCTATGTACTCCACCTGATAACATGCTCCCTGTCCTGTAGTAGACATGATAATTAGTTAGTATAAAATGTCTATTGATTTGTATAAACCAAATGTATTATGCTATTGTAATGACTTTTCACTTTGTGGAGGTTAATGACCACACAATTTCATCATGGTAGCTGCTGGACAATGACATGGTGAAAGATGTGTGGTATAATGTTAGCTGAATATATATATAAGTTGCACAAGCAGCCTCTAAGAGTTAAAGGTCATAGTGTTATATGTATACCTGTATTCAATATTGAGTGTTTTCCCAGTCCCTCCCTATCCCCCACACAGAATCTTCTTCAACAAAGAGATATCTACTTTCAGTTTCAGGTTTGGCCACATGTTATTAAGACAAAGGCTCCTACTTGAGAGAGGTGGGGAGAGGGGGAGGCGGGGAATTCTATATAACCCAGCGAATAAGAATATATATATGTTACTGATGTAATCTGTTAAACGCCCATAAAGGGCAGGTGTTATGTCTTTCAATAAAAGGGCCTGTCTGGATGTTTCTCCCAGAAGAGCCATTTTGGACATGAGACTGATACCTCGTGTTTGACTTGGTCAGTGTGCGCATACTGCTTCTAAACAATTAGGAAGCTACATAATACCCTGAAGCCTGCTGGAGAAAACCATATTCCAGCTCAGTCCTACCGACTGCAATCCCTGCTAGCCATTACCAACCGCCCCCTGCAGTCACACACCGATTCAGCCACTATACGGCCTGACCATTGTCTATGTGTATAGAATCCCTCACTCTCCACCTCGCCATACTGTGCACATCTCCAGCCCCTTTACCTTCTGTATCACCCCACTATTCGTAGTATGTAAGCTTGTTGGAGCAGGACCCTCACCCCTACTGTTTCCATCAACTGGTTACTACTTGTAACCGTGGTTTTGTTTGCGGAATATGTTGGTGTTATATAAAGATTATTATTATTTAAAGTTCTGCTCATATCCCTTCTTATACCAGAGCACTACCCCTATCTGCACAGAAGAATGCTATAGCCCATGAACAGGTCTAGTCACCAGTCATGTGATCCCGATGCTCAACTCACACTGATCAGGTATCTAATAAGTGAATAATAGATGACTGAGCAGCAGAAGTCACACAGTATTACTGCAACAGCGTCATCATGTCTGTCAGGGTCCGTGGAGAAGCAGCCATTACATTTTCCACCATCTCCTCTGTGTGGGGTGCTTTTTGTTTTTCAGTTGACTTAATTAACAACATCAAGAGAACATCACCTGGAGACCATTATGTTTTTTGAGCAGTTAACTTAATTAACATCTGTTCAAGAAAAAACCCATCAGACATAACTGTACCCAGGCCAGGCGGTGTTGTCATGCTGTTGTTAATAAAGTCAACTGAAAAAAAAACACACAGAGAGAAAATGGTAGAAAATATAAGAGCTGCTTCTCCACGGACCCTGACTGACATGATGAGGCTGCTGTAGTAATACTGTGTGAGTTCTGCTCCTCAGTCATCTACTATTCACTTATTAGATACCTGATCAGTGTGAGTTGAACACCAGGGGTCACATGACTGGTGGCCATTACTATGGACAGACCTGTCTATAGGCTATTCCACTCTACTGTGCAGATAAGGGTCACTGCGCTGGTATAAAGAAAGAGATGTGAGCAAGATTTTAAATACCGTTGCATATATATTAAAAAATTGTTTCACTTATTATTCTATAGCTAAAGAAATAAATACTGTAAAAAGTGGTAGAGAGCAGATAACCCCTTTAACCCCTTAAGGACCAGGCTGTTTTGTACCTTAAGGACCAGACACTTTTAGAAACTTTACCCATGTGGTGGTTTAACGGCCCTATTTTTTTTCCTTCAACTACCAAAATTATTTTTACAGCGATTTTTTTTCCGTGACATATAGGTCTTTTTTTATATCTTTTTCACTGATTTTTTTGGTTTGTTTTTAAGCTTTATTGGGAGTATAAAACTAAAAAAAAATATATTTTTTTTAACATTTATAGTTATTTTTTTTAAAATTAGTATATTTACGCTAAAATAAAGTATGGGAAACAGGTTCCTGCTTTTTGTTTCAAACGTTTTGATATATTATATGTAGGGTTTTGGATTACAGGGCTTAGTCGCAGGGGCGTTTGCGATCCGAATCTATATAGACCCAATGCTTTGCAATGGGAGCGGTCACATGTCCGTTTTTTTAATCGGATGCGGCGAAAATTATAGGACACAACGATTTGCAGAACACATGTAACTGCGTTCTGTGCAAATTGGTGTTCCTGTGTATGTGCGCTCAATGGGGCCGGTGGCAGCAGCGCCGACCCCATTGAGAACATATACTAAAGATTGTTCTCCGCTGCCACAGCTGTCACAGCTGTGGCAGAGGAGAACGATTTTCTCTCATTGAATTCAATGGAAACGGCAATACAGCCGGCTCCATTAACCCCTTCCCGCTACAGGGCGTAAGTTTACGTCCTGGGAGCCTGGTACTTCCCGCAACAGGACGTAAACTTACGTCCTGGAGATAGCGCGGGATCACATATGATCCGGAGCTATCCCGCAGCGGGAGCCGGCTGTCAGTCACAGCCGGCATCCCGCTGCAACAGTGGGGGGGCATCGGAGATGCGCCCCCTGCTGTTAACCCCTTCCCTGCCGCGATCTAAGTAGATCGCGGCAGGGAAAAAGTTCACAGAGGGAGCAGACTCCCTCTGTGTCTCTGGCCGGCTCTCGCGATAACATCGCGAGAGCCCGGCCTGTCACCATGGTAACAGGACGCCAGACACTGGCGTCCTGTATTGCCTATGTCTGAGATCGCTCTATAAGCGATAAGGCATGGCAGAGCAATAACTCTGCAATGCCTTATGACAGCGATCATCAGGGCAGTGGTTAAAGTCCCTCAGAGGGACACAAACAGTGTAAAAAAACTAAGATTAAAAAAATGAATTAAAAAAATGTAAAAAAAGAGTAAAAAGACCATTTTTTTATGCTTTTTCTCAGATAAGCATAAAAAAAGGTAAAAAAAAAATAAAACCCCACATATTTGGTATTGTCGCGTCCGTAACGACGCGTACAATAAGCTGCACATGTTTTGACTGTGCACGGAAAAAACCGCTAAAAAACTGAGGCAAAATGCTAATGTTTAGCATTTTGCCTCACTAAAAACGCAATAAAAGTGTTCAAAAAAGCCATATGTACCCCAAAATGGTACCAGTAAAAAACTACAGCTCGTCTCACAAAAATAAGCCCTTATAGAGCTCCATACATTAAAAAATAAAAAAGTTACAGGACTTTGAATGCAGCGATTTAGAATAGAAAAAAGATTTCCAAAAAAAAGGGTTTTTATTGCAGAAAAGTGGGAAAACCTAAAAAAAATGTAAGAATTTTGGTATCGTTGTAACCGTACCGGTCTGCAGAAAAAATGGAATGTCTCATTTATGCTGCATGATCAACGCTGTAAAAAAGAAATAAAAAAACCTATGGCAGAATTGATGCGTTTTCTCTCCCTGCTATCATAAAAAAAAAAGTTTTACAATATAGTCTATGTACCCAAAAGTAGCACTGATAAAAACTACAGTTCGCCACACAAAAAAAAAGCCCTCATACGGCCGTGTCGACGGAAAAATAAAAAAGTTATGACTTTTGATAAACGGAGAAGAAAAGCCGCCAAAAATTGTTGCGTCCTTAAGCCCAAAATAGGCCATGTCATGAAGGGGTTAAAAAACAATGGGCTGCCGACAAGCGCTGTATTACATTTTCGTGGAAGGGCTTCAAATATAAGCCCTTCCCTAAAAACCATCCTAAAAAAGTGTAAAAAATAAAATTAATACTCACCTCTCTGCAGCTGCCGGGGCTCATCCGCGTCCGGCCAGCTCTTCTTCTGAACTGCTTTCAGTAGTATTCAGCAGGCTGGGATTTCAAATCCCCGCCTGCTGAATGAGCTGCCTCTGATTGGTCACAGCATGCAGCCAATCAGAGGCAGCACTCACTCACCCATTCATGAATTTATTATGCGCACAAAAAATCATGCGAAAAAATGCCCATGTGACTAAGCCCACAGGGTGCATAATGCAACGGTTTGTGTTGGCGTTGGCTTTGGGTTATTTTCTTTCTTATGTTATATTTTTATTTTAATCTGTAATTTTGTTTTACTTATTTATGTAATTTTTTTTTTTTACCATGCATGTTCCCCATGATGTCATATAAGAGACATTCACATTTAATTTTTTGATACTTGGGCATCCATAGGAGTCTCAGCTACAGGGAAAAAGATCCCCTGTAATGACAATAGTCACTGGCAGAGCTGATCAGGGTCTGCTATGACCCTGCCGCTCTGCTGTAACAGGGGATCCTGGGTGTTACATGACTACAGTACACGTCTTAGTACATAGTGCTCATTGAGCGCTGTGTACTCGGGAAAGGAGAAGGCAACAAGGGTTAAAAACCCCTCCTGCCTTCTCCTCAGCTGTGGTCCTTAATGGGTTAAAGCAAAGAGATTTTTCCTATAAAATAAAAAAAGCAACTGGAAATGTGAAAAGATTTGCTGCGATAAAAAAAGGACTGTGCAAAGGATGTGACATGGACTGTGTCAATGGCATACATAGTAAATCGTAGAATTGGGCCCCACATCAACAGTGTACAATATAAATTTCTCAGCCGGCAGCCTGTGAGCAAAGTGCATATTAGGACAGCAAGAACATCAACAGTGCATTACAATGTCGGCAGCCAAACAGAACAGTGCCAACAGTGAACTATTCACAGTTCAAGGATACAGTGATGGGCGGTTGGCATACTGACAGTTCATATCAGTTTCCAACCCTTTTACACGGTTCTATAAATTATATTAAAATCATCTCTCTCTTTATGCCATCCAGTGTCTGTACAAAGCTGGAAGACAACCCCTATGGGCACCGTAATGGCTGCTCTTAGTTCTTGGCATCCAGCATCTCTTAGCTATGCAGAAGACAAAGATAATTCAGATACAGTTGGAGAAAATTATATAATACTTCTTCATGCAAGAGTCAAACTCCATGTTTTCATGTGGACTTGGATTTTACAGCAATGCTATAAAATAGTGTCATATCATCAGCCACTTCTAGTGCAGTACTCCGCTGAGCAAGGCCAAAATGGCTTGTTTGTCAGTACTGCAAATGAGTTCAGTCATTCATATGGTGCTTCAGGTAGAAAGAGGTTTGCTGAATGCACCCTAGTGAGCAACTTGTGAGACATTGAAATATAGATGCCTGTCCATAGTTGGCATTACTATAGTAATGGCCCTTTTACATGGGATGAGAATCTCACAAATCTCGTCTGCCCGAGCGAACAAGCTGGTAACGTTGTCACCAACTCATCTACACTCACACCGCCTGTTTAGGCTGCACGATTCAAATTGAGAATCGTGCAGTTGTCATTCACTTATCATTCAGTGTTTCACATTCCGATGTGAAACATTGAAAAATTAGTGTTTAAAAAGTGAGGGCAATCAACAAGTGGAGCAGGTTGCCACAGGAGGTGGTAAGTTCTCTTTAAACGGAAGTGTTCAAACAAAGGCTGGACAAATATCTGTCTGGGATGATTAAGTGAATCCTGCATTGAGCAGGGGGTTGGACCAGATGACCCTGGAGGTCCCTTCCAACTCTACAATTCTATGCCTGACGAGTTAACAAGCCAGTGCTTATTCTTATGTTGATTGAAACTAAACAACGAACAAGAACTGCACAATTCTTGCAGTCATTTGCTCATGTTCAAACAAAGCGTCTGAACGATAATCTTCCTGTCTAAACGCACCATTAGAGTTTGTGTAAAGAGATTAAGGCCGCCTGCAGACGGCCGGGTCGGATCCGGCTGCAAAAAATTCTCACAGCGGGACCGGACCCAACCCGAGCGTCTGCAGAGAGCAGCGCGGGCACTCACCTCTCCCGCGGCCCCGGCTCTTTCATGTGCCGGCTGCTGGGCAGCCGGCGCATGTGCAGAGCGGGTCCGGCGGCCGGTGAGTGACGTTTCTGTGTGGGGCTCTGCGAGCCCTGCATAGAAATAGAGCATACCACGATTTGTTTGCCGCGTGAGATTTCGCGCGGCCAAATCGCGGCAGTCTGCATAGGATTGCGTTTGTTAACGCAATCCTATGGCAGCTTCCAAGGGCAGAAATTCCGCGGTAATAGGTATCAAAACTGCCTCAAATAGATGGCCTTGTTTTCTACAGAACTCAGTTGTAAGCATGGATTCTGATTGCCATGAGATGGACACTTTTTCCTATACCTGAGGTCCATAGTGTCTACTGCACAAGGTGTTTAACAAAACAACATTATTTGTTAATCCATTAGGGACCACTCCATTGCCTTTTTACATCCTGCTTTGCTGGGCTTTAATCCCCAAGGACATAAAAAGTATGAGTAGCCAAGAGCATGGAGCTGTCACCAAGCACCGCTGTATGTGGTTCCTGGTCACATGATCACTATTATCCAATGGATAACAGCGATCATGTAAAGTTTTAAAAAAAAGTAAGAAAAAAAGTTTGTTTCATCTCCCCTCATGGATCATATCCGTGAGGAGAGATGAAATTACGTACCTTAGGCCCATGGATTTATCCGCAGACCTTACCCTGGCTTCTGCGCACGTGCCCATCGCCAATATATCAGATGCATGTGCAAAAGCCGAAGATTGCCAGGGTAATTTAAAATCTCCCCACTCCTGGCTACTAAATGTAACTGAGAGCCTGGGGATCTCATGGGGGGCTGCAGTACGCGGTTCTTGCTCACGTGATGGTAAAAAAAAACCTAAAGCTTCACCTCACGTCACGGATCCAAACCATGAGGGGAGGTGAAATTACTTACCTAAGGCCTGCTGCGATGTCCCCCGACAGGATCCTTATCTGCTGACATTTTTTCCAGCTTCGGGGCATGCGCCCCTCACTAGGACGGCGAACGCAAGCGCAGAAGCTGGGGAGGGAATGGGAAATTTACAATCTTACTCCTGGCTACTAAAGGTAGCCAAAAGCTTGGAGCAGTAACCAAGGGCCGCTGTGAATGGTTTCCAGTCACGTGATCATCATTATCCAATGGATAACGGCGATCACGTAAAAGTTAAAAGACAGTTAAGGCTTGATGCTCTGTTCGGTTTGGGCCCCGTTGTGCAAACAGACAGAAGATTAGGGCCACAATGGGTATGTTTCTGAACACGGGACAAACAGGGGTATCCATTTTGGGGTGCAAATCCTCATTTTCATGTGCACTATAGGAAAAAATCCTGTCTTTAAAATGACATATTTGCATGAAATTGCATTAATTCCTGAAAAGAAACTGTGGGGTCAAAATACTCATCACACTTCTTAGTGAATACATTAAGGGTGTATTTTTTAAAATGGCGGGGGTAATAATAATTTGTGGGGATATCTATCATAATAATTAATGTTAAATTTGTATGTCTCCTAAAAAAAAACTTCAGTTTTTCTAATGTGCGTCCAGAATAAAGTTAACAGATGGAAATACAAATCTGATCAAAAATTTCTATATTATCTTTGCACATATTTGAGATATTGCATTTGAAAATGTGAAAAAAATGATAATTTTTTTTACATTTTCTCAATTTTGGAGCTTTTAATAAATATACACAAATTCTACCAGTCTATTTTTACCACCTAAAAGAAGTACAACATGTGGCAAAAACCAATTTCAGAATCACTTGGATATGCAAAACCTTTACGGAGTTATTCTATGTTAGGGCGCAGTCAGACGGGCGTTTTTTCGCGCGATTTGCGCATGCGCATGCGTCCGGCGATTTTATAAAACCATTGCTTTGCAATGGTATTGGACACATGAGTGCTTTTTATGCGCTTGTCCGATAAATTATAAAACAGAAATCGCAGATCGCACCTATCTGCGATTCCTGTTCTCTTCTCTATATGCGCTCAATGGGGCCGGCGGCAGCAGCGCCGACCCCATTGAGAACATATAGAAGACAAATCATTCTTCTCTGCGACAGCTGTAACAGCTGTGGCAGAGAAGAACGATGTTTGCCCATTGAATTCAATGGAGCCGGCAATACAGCCGGCTCCATTGAAAGCAATGGGCTGCCGGCAAGCGCGGGATGAATTTTTGGGAAGGGCTTAAATATATAAGCCCTTCCCTGCAATTCATCCAGAAATGTGTAAAAACAAAAAAAAATATATATACTCACCTGGTCCCGGCAGACGGAGTTCAGCCGCGGCCAGCGGCAGTTCTCCTGAACTGCTCTGAGTAGTATTCAGCAGCCGGGGATTTAAAATCCCCGCCTGCTGAATGAGCTGCCTCTGATTGGTCACAGCCTCACCAATCAGAGGTAGCTCTCACTTACCCATTCATGAATTCATTCCTGAATGACAGCTGAGAGCTGCCCCTGATTGGTCCCTGCGCTGAGCCAATCAGAGGCAGCACTCACTCACCCATTCATGAATTCATGAGGCTGTGACCAATCAGAGGCAGCTCATTCAGCAGGCGGGGATTTTAAATCCTCGGCTGCTGAATACTACTCAGAGCAGTTCAGGAGAACTGCCACCGGCTGTGGCTAAACTCCGTCTGCTGGGACCAGGTGAGTATATATATATTTTTTATTTTTACACATTTCTGGATGAATTGCAGGGAAGGGCTTATATATTTAAGCCCTTCCCGAAAATTCATCGTGAGATCGCCCGCAGTGCATTGCTTTCAATGGAGCCGGCTGTATTGCCGGCTCCATTGAATTCAATGCGCTGGACAGCTCAGGCCTGTTTCTATTGAAACGCGGCTAGGAGCAGTTTTTTCGGGCGATTTTCCAGCCCCGGTCACGCGATTTGCGGATGCACATCCGTCATGCGATCCGCAAATCGCGGGAAAAAACGCCCATGTGACTAAGGCCTCAAAGTGACACATGGCTTGGAAACAGGTTTGGTCACTAAGCTGTTAAAGGGGTTGTACCAGGATCACAAATTAGCTCCTATCCACAGGATAGGGAATAACTTTCTGATTGCTGGGGTTCTCACCACTGAGACACCTAATATTCTCAAGAGTTTCCTGTTCCCATCCTCCTCACTGATGGCTTACTGCACCCCTGCAGTGAGAAGGAGAGTAAATGGAGCAACGGTTAGTCAACTGCGCTGCCTCTCCATTCAATGGGACTGCCAGAGATAGCCAAGTGGTTAGCTCTCAGGTATTTCTGTCAACCCCATTGAAATGAATGGAGCGCCAACTACACATGTGCGGTCAGCACTCCATTCATTCTAGCATCACTGTGGGGAGAGCAGTGACAGGCTGAGGGGGACAAGGGACTCCTGTTTTTATTTGGATTGGCATGGAGGCTTTTTTAATTATATAATTTTCATTTTTTCCATCCCCACTTTCAAAAAAAGCATAACTTTATTATTTTTCTGGCAATATAGTTACATGAGGGCCTTTTTGTGAAAGAAGTTGTATTGCTCAATATAACTATATAACATCATATAACGTATTGGAAAACTTTAAAAAAAAATCCTAAGTGGGCTAAAATGGTAAAAAGAACACAATTTCACCTTTTTGTGGGTGTGTTTTTACAGTGTTCATGGTGCAGTAAAAATGACGTTATCTCTTTTTCTAGGGGTCAGTATGATTACAGCGATACCAAAGCTATATAGTTTTTTTAAGTTGTCATTGCTTAAAGATTTTTAAAAAACCTTTAAAAAAACAGCTATCGCCATAACAATTTTAATTTTTCCGTTAGTGGGCTGATACGAGGGCATGTTTTTTTTAAGGCAATGTGTAGTTTTTATTGGAAACATTTTGGGGTACATACGACTTTCTGATCACTTTATATTCAATTTTTTTCATGACAGCCAACTTTCACTACTTATACAGATGGGGCTAGCCTCCCAAGCCTACTCTATACAATGACGAGCACCCCTTCATGTATGGCACTTGTCCGAAAGATGTTAAAGGGGTTATATAAGGTGAAAAAATAAAGTCTTATTAATTTCTAGGAGACAGCACCACTCTTGTCCATAGTCTGTGACTAGTATTGCAGTTTGTAAGGAAAGTAGACAGCTCTAGGGTATAACTGGCTAAACAAACAATTACCAATAAAATTTTGTATCATACCCTTTCAGCTTGCCTAGCTAACGTACACTTAGTTCCTCTATGGACATAGTCAAGATCTAGTTCAGCCACCTACTCCTTTTTTTTTATAGTGTCTTTGTCCTTTTTTGAGCACATATATGTTAATAAAGTGCAATTTTTTATTTTGTTATTTTGTGTTTGGCTATTCTCTTGCCTCTGGCGAGTTTCTTGGTAATGGTATGTCAGTTTAACTTCATTCAATTCAATGGGGTTAAGTTGCAATACCAGATACAGCCCATGCAAAAAAATATATTATTATGGGATCCAAATATAAGGAGAATCTGTGCTTTCAAATTATACTTCACTCCAGCTCTGGCTTAAAAAAATTTAAGAAAAACCTGCAAATTGTGAACTTTTATTTAAGTTGAGCAGTACTTAACCCCTTAACACTACAGGACGTAAAGTTACATCCTGTAGCTTCAGGGTATGTATGCAGGGAGTTCGTGGGCAATGTTGCTCCATACATCGCGACTACCGGCTGTTTCTCACAGCCGACACCCTCCCACAATAGCTCCCATAAGCCGTGCAGCTCATCGGAGCTATTAACCCTTTAAATGCCGCTGTCAATTCTGACAGCGGCATTTAAATGCCTCGACAGATGTTTGAGGGTCCCGTACGGCCCCCCCGCGATGACTTTGCATGTTGCTGTGCGGGTGTAATGGCAGAATTCCTGTCACATCGAGGTATAATGTAAAGAGAAGAATCCCGCAGCACCGCTCTCAATACCCAAACATGGGGAAGAATTCTCTGCACAGCCGATCAGTAAAGGTGGACCAACCTTTATATATTGCAAAACTTGAAAATTGAGGAAGATCCGCAGCAGACAAAGAGATGATGTAAAAAAATGTTCTTTTATTCCAATTCCATAAAAATAGATGGTACAGGCAGCGACGTTTCGACCATTACTGGTCTTTATCAAACATGCTTGATAAAGACCAGTAATGGTCGAAACGTCGCTGCCTGTACCATCTATTTTTATGGAATTGGAATAAAAGAACATTTTTTACATCATCTCTTTGTCTGCTGCGGATCTTCCTCAATTATCGAGGTATAATGTAATGCTATGGCATTACTCTATACTGCAGAAGCGATCAAAGCAGTGAAAGTTCTTATTCCCTCTTAGGACTAAAATAAAAAGTAAAAAGAAGTTTTAAAAAGTTTTACTAACTATTAAAAAAATCAAAAGTAATAAAAGTTAAAAAAACAAACAACCAACCTTTTGCCATGTTTATAATAAAATAATCTAAATAATAAAACAAATATACATTTGGCGGAATTTTATTTTTTTTTCATTTTACTCCACTTAGAAATTTTAAAACGTTTTCAGGACATTATGTGACACATTAAATAGTACCAATAAAAAATACAACTCGTCCAGCAAAAAACAAGCCTTCATACAGCGACAGCGATGGATAAATAAAAAAGTTATGATTTTTTAAAAGGGGGACAAAAAAACTAAAAAAAAAAAAAAAAAAGGGCCATGTCCTTAAGGAGTTAAAGGAACTGCATCACTATCTTGCTTTAGCTTCATTTAACAGCATTTAGAAAATGTATTTTACAGCAGTCTCATGGGCAATTTACATGAAGGGACCCCATTAACCCCTTGAGTGGCAGGTTTCCTACCACCCTGTCGTGCCCACCAGGGCAGGTTTTTTAAGATGGTCTAATCATTGAATTTCAACTAATTTTGCAGTTGCGTCTCAAGAGCCATAACTTTTTCATTTTTCCATTGACATGGCCATATAAGGGCTTGTTTTTTGCGGGACAAGTTGTGATTTTTTAAACAGGGGGGAGGAAAAAAAGAAATGGGGAAAAAAGAAAAAAGGGGCCATGTCATTAAGGGGTTAAATAATGTATTAACTTCCTTCTCTGGGTCATTACGACGCACATGGATACCACATGTGTGATTGTATTTTTGATTTTTTACAAAGTAAAGGGAGACAAGTGTTTTTTTTATTTTTTTAATAATTTTTTTCCTTTTTTATTTTTTAATTTTTTAAAATTTTTGTATTTTTTTTTGTCCCTTTAGGGGACTTCCACAGGGACCCATCAGGACCCCTGATCACATTCCAGGGGTCCGATGGTGACAGCCCTTTACATGCTGCAGTGACAGCCCTTTACATGCTGCAGTCACATAGACTGCAGCATGTAAAGGGTTAACACAGCAGAGATCGGAGGTTTTCTCTGATCTCTGCTGTAAGAGCTAGTACCTAGCTGTCCTCTCACAGCCAAGCACCAAGCTCTCCCTGCCACAGAGACCATCGGCTTGCTTCTGACAAGCCGATGGTCTCTATGGCAACCTGTAAACAAAGCAGGACATTGCCGATATGCCGGCAATATCTTCTGCTGGTTTTTCAAAGCCCTTGCTTTGTTCTCTGTGGGTCTGTGCAGGCAGAGCACACTGTCACAACTTGTGGCATTGTGCTCTGCAGCTCCCATAGTGATACACAGCCCGGAAATCTTCCGGGCTATGTCGCTATGAGCAGTGGAGCTCGGCCGGAACTTTTCCGGGCGTGCCACTCAAGGGGTTAACGTGCTCTGTGACCTGTGCAGAGATCATTTTACAGGGAGGGGGAGTAAATAGTCACAACTTATACCTACTGTGTAATGTACATATAGGCGTCACCTTTCAGTGTAATCCTGCCTGTGATGTTAGTTAGATGACTGCTGTAAAGCTTTCTTTACAGATCAGGAAGTATCAGCCTACTAGGCTCTGCAGTCAGCGTGTAAGATGTAGGATTTTCAGTTTGTTTTTTCTTAAAGTACCGATTCCGACCAAAAAAAAATCATTAAAATTTTTTTTTAAATACGTTTAACCCCAAAAATATAATTTATGAAATAGGTCATTTTCTGATGACACAATCCCATTAAGGGTGGACCATTTTGTTTCACAGAGACCATGAAAGCAGCAAATAATTTTGTGCACTATGAATTAATGGGATGCTGGATAAAAGGGTTTTTTTTGCATTATGAACCAGACCTGGAAGAGCTTATCCTGGCCCGCTCAGTGTTATTCCTTCATGATGCTGTGGCAAACCACAAGTAGATTTTCCCTTCTATGGCAGCGGTAGTTTCAGAGTCTGAGCTTGTGCCAAATTGGGTTTAGAAAATCCATTGGTTGATTGAGAAAACTAGTAAATAACAATTTAAGTGCAACAATCAATAGAGGGCAATAAATGGTAAAGGAAAAGCTTTTATATTGTGTATGGAAAGACAAATGTCTTCTATATACACAAATCTCGGAAACACATTCCATCAAAAATCTTTTTGGAAACATCCTGTGGTTTTATGCTAGAAACATTGAAACCACTAAGTAAATCTGCACGCTTATTATTGTGGAAAAGATCTATAAACCTCTGCTTACATTTCAGAACTAGAACTGCGCAAGCAAACAGCAACTCACAACCATTAAAAATCAATTGCATTATCTTATGTGCAGGTTTAGTAGTGATAACATACATGGATATCCTTGTCCTGAAATAACCCTTTACCAACATTTACATTGGTACAATATATGAGCTGATGAAGAGTGAAACATAAAACCTGCAGTCACATTTTATTGGTTATGCACAATGTCAGAAAGCAGTTTGAAAGCTACATTATGACATTTAGTAGGAGAATTACTGCTGCAGAAATGCTGCATATCTTGAAACAGTGGATGCTTTAAAAAGGTTGTCTCATTATAGGTAGGTAAAGTCCCCTGGTGCAAGCACTGAGACATGACTGACTCCTAGGGTGACGTCGCATTGTGACGTTTTCTTGGCAGACTGTTATGTGGGGTGGTTTGCCATTGCCTACCCCACTTATCTGTTACCCCACAGCAAGCTGGGTACTCATTTTACTGACCTCTGAAGGATGGAAGGCCGAGTCAACCTTGAGCGGGCTACCTCAACCACACAACCTTCAGGTCGTGAGCCGGAGCTTAGGACTGCACTTCTGCTGCCTTAGCATTCTGCGCCACACAAGGCTCCTCCTAGATAACCCCTTTAATATAGCAGTTGTGGCCGTAATTAGCAGATTGACACAGATCTTGTTCACAAGACCCTCAAAGACTGCTGATTTGGTTAGGAAAAGTTGAGGCCAGACAGACTATACTGGCTGTAGTACTGTAATACACTAGATTCGAAGGTAGTACTACATGGCAGCTATTCAGAAGAATTACAGTTTATGTAAGACATGGGTGGCCCGCGTCTAACAGGGCATGAGGCACTACTTGTTAATGGTTCTGTGTTCTCGCTCATGAAGAATTTATCCAGGTCACCATTATGAACTGCATATTTCCTAATAGGATAAGTCCTGATAGGGCGGGCCCTGCAGACAAGATGATCAGAGAGTACAAAAGCAGAAGGTACTATGAGCACTCAGATAGGACTCTCTTTATAATGTGCCATTGATACATGTCCTTTAAGAGCCTCGTGTGCCCTAGAGTGTTAAGGCAGCAGAAATGAAGTCCTAAGCTCATGCTCATGACCTAAAGGTTGTGAGTTCAATCCTCGCTTGGTTCAGGTAGCTGACTCAAGGTTGACTCAGCATTCCATCCTTCTGAGGTCTGTAAATTGGTCCATGTGAATAAAGTGCTCATGTGTATAGCCTCATACCCTAAAATGGGTCCATATACTGTCTGTGAAACACATGGATAGCACATGGATGGAAAATACCCTCTGAAGCACCCTAGTCTCTGAGCGTTCACTGCTTTAACCTTTTATGACAACCACATGCATGGACTTCTTTAAAGCTTCTATTTTAGGGTGCATTTACATGGGACAATCTATCCGGCAATGGATGCTTGACAGGTCACCCTGTCGATAATCACTAGTGATTGGAGGTAAAGTGGTGCTGAGGATCGTTCCGAGCCACCTGCCTTTATTCACAGTAAGCAGGTCGGCTCTTCTATGCTACCACAATGGAAAACATTTTATTTTTTGGGGATTTTTTATTTTCTGGTCATATTTCATTAGGCAATAATTCAGATTCATCCCGCACATCCTGCAGCTTCCAAGAAACTACTAGGAGAAGAAAAAAGGTGACAATTGAGATAGGGGATACAAAATAGAGGCCATATGGCTTGTCCCATATCATGAGTAGACATGCATTACAGTAAAGAATCTGCACCATAGGCCACCATTATAACACAGCAGATTGTGCAGCATTAGAGTCTTATTCTAGATGGAACTGTGTGTTCAGGATGACCTGGGTGATGCATTTCATGGATGAGGAAACTAGTGAAGGGTGACACATCTAGAGATAGATATTTTGTGGCAGCAAATGCCTACGCTATATTCTGAACCAGCTTTAGAATATATTAATGTAGGATAGCTGACCAGAGAACTTACCTTCCTGCTAAATGAGGAGAATGGGTCGAGTCGTTCTTCATACTGGGAGGAGTAACGAAGCTCGGTGTCATCACTCTTACCTCCCTAGTGGGGGAAAACAGAACAATGCATTAGACTTGATTAAAAATTGGAATAGAGGGCTAGGGGAACTGCGGCTATTAACAGACCTAGAGGTATGGGAGCAGCATGGGATAGCTCACCTAGGAGACCTTTATAATTCTAATATCCTGATATCCTTCGAGCAACTCCAGGCCCAATACCAAATACCCCGATCCCATTTCTACAAATACCTACAGATCCGTCATGCGCTCCAGACGCAGTTCCCGCCAATGAGTAGTACCATATCTCATTACCCGTTAATCGGAATATTAAAATCACGGGGGCCCCGAGGACTCATTTCGACACTATATGCCCACCTAACAACTTCAAAAGCTGCTAGGGAAATCCCTCCCACCCTGACTAAGTGGAAATCTTTGATTCCAACGCTGACGGAAGAGACCTTCCAAGAGATATTGGAATCGCCTCTATCTGTCTCCCCCTCAGCAAATAATAAATTGACCCAACTGTACATAGTTCATCAATGTTACCTCACCCCGGCGAGACTACATAAGATGGGCAGGACCCCATCCACGCATTGCATTAGATGCACCTGCACATACGCCGATTTCTGGCATATGATCTGGGACTGCCCGCGGATCCGATCATACTGGGACGAAGTTATAAATGTGCTCTCCGCGGTCCTCGATATCCCGGTCCCCGCCACCCCAGAAACCTGCCTTTTCGGAATCCTTGATGAGGAGCAGTGGCAACACTACCACAGAATATTCCTACGGGAAGTCCTGTTTATAGCCAGGAAAGTTATCGCAATGAGATGGATGGACCAGAGAGGCCCGACCGTGACAATGTGGAAGAAAACCACAAACTCGATCATACCCTACAACAATATAGTATACAAAGCCCGCAAATGCCCGGACAAATTCCAAAAGGTGTGGGGTCAATGGTGCGACTCCTCACTGACCCTGTTCCCTCCGCAGCCGCTTTCATCGGCCATATCAGCGTTACAAAGACGGTAAAGTCTCCGGGGGGGTCGTGGTGGAATCGGGAGAGTCTGCCCCGTGCTCGGTCGGCCACCCGGAGTGCAATAACATACCTCCTCCCCCCCCCCCTTTTTTTAAAAGGGAAGAAAGCACCTTGATGGCCCCGGCTCCGTACCGCAACATAACCGGTTAATAATTATAATTTGGTGTAAAGGTATACATGCCTACTTATGGCGACTCCTATAGCAGACATATGCTTTAAAATATGCCTCAGCACGGCTACATCTTCCCGTATAGACCCCTCGCCACGTCCAGTCTCCCTCACATACCCACCCACCCCATGGCATTTTGTGTTCTTTTTAATTCTAGCCAACCCCCCTATTACTTCTGACCAATGAAACGCCAGACATGATGTACACTGTAAAGCACAGGCCCGACCGGCTTATACATCATACTCAAGATTATGTACTGCACAATGTTCTGTTATTGTACCTGATATGTTGTTAACCTGTCAATAAAACGAGTTTAAAAAAAAAAAAATTGGAATAGAACCAAATGTTTGACTCCACTCATATCAATAAGGTGCTAGTACAGGTACGGCAAAGGAATTACCAGTGAACCACGTGTGGTTACTGTGGCGTGACCACAAAGTGTATGGGCGCATCGTAGGACCATTTACATATCTTTGATTTTAGTAGGCAATTATAGCAGTAATAACACAGGCATAAAAACGTAACTGACGCAAAAAAAGATAAAAAAGCATGAAAAACGTTATGGGCGTTAAAACATTACTAAACCATGTTTGGTCACTACAGTCCAAAGTATGTCAGGTACTAAGGGGTTAAAGTGTCTAGTTTTGGAAACGTATGTAATGTAGTTTACACATACAGGATTATGTGGCTCTTTGGATTTAGAGTAGTGACCTCTTTAGTCTTAAAAGGTGGATCAGTGTTAGTAGTGGAGAGCAATAGATGATTCAGCCCTTTAGTCCCATAATGTCATGTGAAAGGCTTCTGTTGCGAGATTATTCTGGAAATCAGAAAAACCTGGGAAAAAAACTCACTTTGCCCGCGTAACTTTGCAGGAATTTAATCTTTTCGTAGAGCTTGATGTTGTCCGCTCTCAGGTTATCCAGCTCACTTTGCAGCGCCCTCATAGTGTGATGCATCATCCGATTTTCCTGTTTAGTTAAACAACAAAACAGTTGAGAAATTAATAGTGAAAATTGTATACAAAACACAGAAATCTCTTGAAATCCTGTTAAAAAAATGTTGCAAACTCAAAGAAATAAAATCGCTTGTCTTGAAGCAAACTACAAAATGACATCTGTATAATGAGGGGGAAGGAAGTGCTTGTAGGACTGTATATTTCTTGCAATCTGGAACATGATTGCGTTTTAAAAATCTGAACGGATTGGTATTCCGGAATGTCATAAAATCAGAGATGATGTGTGTTGTACGTGACGAGCATATTTTGTTAGAAATGGAAAAAAAGAAAAATTCCTGCGCTCAGGGTAACCTCAGGACGGAACACCTTGTCAAAAGGCCATACGTGGCTATGGTCACGTGTACTAACTCATGGAATGAGGTGAAAAGACTTGTCGGTAATGACTTGAATAAGTGGAGATTTACTGAACAGGACAAAGTAGTGCAACGCGTTTCGGAGCTCTCACGGCTCCTTTCTCAAGCACAATAAGACCCGTTGGACACTGTTCCTGTGTTGGAAATGATTCTTATTATGGGCTGAATTTGCTCATCTAATAGGCTACGTGAGTCTCACCAATCTTGTAATATACTGTCATTAAAAATGTTGTTTTAGCATTGCAAATCAAGTTTGAAGCGGCTGTCATTAGGGTTCGCCCTTCCAGCCCCTATGCAATCCACTAAATAAAAAAGTCTGCGCTTGCCGCACTGCTCACCCATTGAGTTCCCGGACAGAGCGATCCTGTAACACGTACATGTGATCGCTGCAGCCAGGAACTGGCCTCTGGGATCACTTAGCTGGAGAAGTGGCACAGGTGAGTATATTTTTTTTTACTATTATACACCGCTACTGAGTGGAGGGAGGGGGGCTGGCACCTATATGGGGCATTATCACTGAGTGGTGACCGGTAGGGGGTATTATTACTGAGTGGGGACCTGTAAGGGGAATAATTACTGAGTGGAGGCCTATGTGAAGCATTATTACTGTGAAGGCTGTGAGGGCATTATTAATGAATAGGCACCTATATGGCGGCATTCTTATTGAGCGGGAGCCTATATGAGGCATTATTCCTCAGTGGAAATCTATATGAAGCATTATTACTGAAAGTGGTCCTATAAGGGGCATTATCACTGAGTGGGGGCAAGTGAGGGGCATTATTGATTGGGAGCCTATGTAGAGCATTACTACTGAGTAGGAGACCATTTGGGGCCCTTAGGGTAGATTCACACAGCAGAGTCTGGTGTGAATCCACACCAAAAACTACATCACAATCTGCACTATTGGTGCAGATTTTGATGCGGATCCACAGCAGATTTTACCCTTTGAATTGAAGGAAGAATTCTGCTGCGGGTCCATGTCAAAATCAGCACCAAATCTGATACATATGAACATACCCTTAGGCCTCCCTCACACAGACATTTTTGTACAGCATTTAGTGCTGGCTTTTCAGTGCTGCGCTAACCGCTGTACAATGTTCTCATTCATTTCAGTGGGGCGGTTCACACAAGCGTCTTTAACGCTGCGCTTTGGCAGCGATGCATGTTCTATCTTTGGCCATTTTCAGCCTTGCATTGCCCATTGAAATAAATAGGCAGCGGTTTCAGTGCTGCTGAAAATATGGCAATTTGGTACCACATTTTTGGCAGCATTAAACGCAAGCGCTAGATACACTACCTAAAAAAAAGAAAAATCAATATTCACCTAGCTGGCACTGTCCGGGTCCCTGCCGCTGCTCTCCTGAGCTCTGGGTAGGCTGCCGGACACTTGTCAGCACTGATAGAGCATCTTTTGAAGACCCCGCCTCCAGCAAGAAATTGCTCCGATTGGTTCCTCGAAAGCGGGCTCAGCCAATCAGAGCCAGCATTTGTTGAACCAAAAACAGCCATTCAATGAATGGCTGTGATTGGTGCATCCAGCACAATCTCTTGCTGGAGGCGGGATCTTCAAACTTCATCACTAGCAAAAGATGCTGTATCAGCGCTGACAAGTGGCCTGGCAGCCTGCCTGGAGCTCCGAACAGCAGCGTCAGGGACCCGGATGGCACCTGCTAGGTGAATATAGATTTTTCTTTCTTAGGTTCCTTGGCTTCTTTTTCAGCACAAAATGCATGCCAGCGCTGCTGAAACTGCAGTGAAAGGAGCGCTGAAAAATGCTGCGTATCTGTAAACGCCTGTATGAGGGAGGCCTTAGGGGCAATCATATTGGGACTAGTTGGGTATTTTCACACACACAGTGGATTTTCTGTCGACGTAGTGGAACCAAGTTGTGTGAATAGCCCCAGGCCTTTGGTTTCCTTAATCCGCCACTGTGTGAAACAACTCTTAAGGCTGCACATTTACTTGAAGGATTTTTTTTTTTAAACTTACAGGGAGCAGATAAAGCTGTAGAATAAAGGAAAAAAAAGCAATACTCACCCTTCTTTGCTGGTCTGATTCTGAAAGAGAGTCCAGTTGTCACCTGGCATTCATTGCTAACGTGACTGCCCAGCAAATCACTGACTTCAGTGGTCACATGTCGTTCATGCACAGATGCCCACCTAGGTCAGTAATTGATGAGCAGTCATGTGAGTGATGAATGGCTTGTGACCAGTGCTGTCTCTTCTGGGATTGGACCAAGGTGTCAGCGATGGAGGCGGAAGGCCATTGAAAAAGTTAGTATGACACTTTTCTCTATTTTACACTGTTGTCTGCCCCTTGTAATTTTTTTAATCTCAGAAAAACCCTTAAAAGAGAACTACATTTGGAAATGAGAAATCAGTTTCTTAGCCTGGTCCTGTGAAAGGTACTGATTCTCCTTGCAGAGATCCTGCCAATGTTAGTGAGTTTATTACAATGCTCCCTGGGAAAACCATGCAAGATAGCAAAAGAAAAGTTCATAAGTGCCATAAATGAGTCTCTCTCATAACTTGGTAGATAAAGAAGTCGGCTCTGATTTTGGTAAAAGACACACAAGATCAGAATATTTTAGGTTTATTTGTCAACATTTTTGTGTTCTCTTGCAGTAAATTGCCAGAAATCCCACATATTTTTCCCAGATTACAGTCTTCCATGTAGCACGAAAAGTATAGGGGAGAAAAGGAGAAAGAGACAAAACCTTCTTATAGGATATGATGCTCAAGTACGCTCTCTGAAAATATATATTCTATGTCAAATCTTTCCCATTCTTCTAATTAAAGGGGTTGTCCCGAGGCAGCAAGTGGGTCTATACACTTCTGCATGGCCATAATAATGCACTTTGTAATGTACATTGTGCATTAATTATGAGCCATACAGAAGTTATAAAAAGTTTTATACTTACCTGCTCCGTTGCTGGCGTCCTCGTCTCCATGGTGCCGACTAATTTTCGCCCTCCGATGGCCAAATTAGCCGCGCTTGCGCAGTCCGGATCTTCTCCTCTTCTCTATGGGGCTCCGTGTAGCTCCGCCCCGTCACGTGCCGATTCCAGCCAATCAGGAGGCTGGAATCGGCAATGGACCGCACAGAAGCCCTGCGGTCCATGAAGACAGAGGATCCCGGCGGCCATCTTCAGCAGGTGAGTATGAAGACGCCGGACCGCCGGGATTCAGGTAAGCGCTGTGCGGGTGGTTTTTTTAACCCCTGCATCGGGGTTGTCTCGCGCCGAACGGGGGGGGGGTTTAAAAAAAAAAAAAACCCGTTTCGGCGCGGGACATCTCCTTTAAAGCCTTGTCAGGTGCCATTTTATATACATAGTTTGATTAGATACTTAATGGCATAAGTATACACTACATGGGAAACCACTATGCAAAACTCACATGGAAAAGGACTTGGGGATTTTAGTTAACTGTAGGGTTTACTGGAACAAACAGTGTCAGGCAGCTGCTACCAAGGCAAATAGGATCATTGGGTACATCAAAAAAGGTGTACGGGCACATGATGAGAACATTGTTCTTCCTCTTTACAAGTCACTGGTCAGACCACACATGGAATATTGTGGACAGTTTGGGGCACCAGTACTCAAGAAGGACATATCAGAGCTTGAGCGGATACAAAGGTGGGCAACTAAAGTAATAAATGGATTTAGCAGCCTACAAAAAAAGTTATCAAAATTGGGGTTTTTTAGTTTAGAAAAAGACGGCTGAGGAGCGACCTAAAAACTACGGTATGTATAAAAAGATCAGCGAACAATACGGAGATCTCTCCCACCATCTATTTATACTCAGGACTGTGACTGTAACAAGGGAGGCGCCCTCTACATCTAGAGGAAAGAAATTTTCTACACCAACATAGATGGGGGGTTCTTTACTGTAAGAGCAGTGACACTATGAAACTCTCTGCCTGAGGACATGGTGATGGCGAACTCCATAAGAGTTTAGGAGGGGCCTGGGTGTCTTTCTTCAGTGTCACAATATTACATATTATAGTCACTGAAGAGTTGTTGATCCAGAGATTATTTTGATTGCCAGGTTTGGAGTCAGGAAGGATCTTTTTTTCCCTTAACTGAGGAAAGTTGGCTTCTACCTCATTGGGATTTTTTTTGCTTTCCTCTCGAATCAAAATTGCGGGAGTAATAGGTTGAACTGGATGGACATATGTCTATTTTTGGTCTAACATGCTATGTTACAATCTCATGTGATGTGCAGCATATTATAAAGCAGGGGTCCCCAACTCCAGTCCTCAGGGACCACCAACAGGTCATGTTTTCCGGATATCCTATGGTAAGAACACCTGTGGGAATGTCTGAGGCACCGACAATAATTACATCACCTGTGCAACACTGAGGAAATCCTGAAAACATGACCTGTTGGCGGTCCCTGAGGACTGGAGTTGGGGAACCCTGTTATAAAGAGTCTCATCTTATGCTACATGTAATGTACCCAATCTCAGGGAGTTTTTCTAGAAGGCACAGTGATTATATTCACATCTGGGTTCTGGGGCTGGATGGGGCACACAAAGGTCCTTTAGCTGCTTATGAGATGACCTGTGCTATTAGATTGATAATTGTTGGAGGGCACAAATATACATTTTTCATTGGTACCCAGAAGCTTCATGTTACATCACTGCCCAGAATTATCTGATGCTCAGTACAAAACAAGGCTAGAATGAATGACTAGCAAGAGAGGCCCCTACAGCTGTATATACTCTCAGAATAGCCTCCCTATGTAATCTGTAATGGTGCTGACACCCTAGTCAAATTACATCTTTTATCTCAGGGAATGGATCACCTCAAGTGGAATTTTGATTTTTCTGACTATTACACATTTATCCCAGTTATCCAGGCTCATAAAAACATGGCTGCCTTTTTCCAAATCAAGGGAGCGGAGCTGCAACACCACCTACAACCCATGGACAGGTGTGGCTCAACCCCTTTAATTTCCAATTAAAACAAGAAAAACTCTCTTCTGGACGCAGAATGTCCCTCCACACTTCTCTATTCTGTTCAAACCTGATTAACCCCTTCCCGCTCCTGGACGTACCTGGTACGTCATGGCAGCCTGGTACTTCCCGCAACATGACGTACCTGGTACGTCCTGGAGATAGCACGGGATCACATAAGATCCCGCGCTATTCCGCAGCGGGAGCCGGCTGTCAGTCACAGCCGGCGTCCCGCTCCAACAGCGGGGGGACATCGGAGATGCGCCCGCCGCTGTTAACCCCTTCCCTGCCGCGATCTAAGTAGATCGCGGCAGGGAAAGAGTTCACAGAGGGATTGCGATCCCTGTGTGTCTCCGGCCGGAACTCGCGATGTTATCGCGAGAGCCCGGCCTGTCACCATGGCAACAGGACGCCAGACACTGGCGTCCTGTATTGCCTGTGCCTATAATCGCTGTACAAGCGATAAGGCATGGCAGAGCAGTAGCTTTGCCATGCCTTATGACAGCGATCATAGGCACAGTGATGTAAGTCCCTCAGAGGGACTCAAATAGTATAAAAAAAAGAAAAGAAAAGTGTAAAAAAAAGAAAAATGTAAAAAAAAAAAATGTAAAAAACCCCTTTTTTATGCTTTTTCTAATATTAGCATAAAAAAAGGGAAAAAAAAACTAAAACCCCACATATTGGGTATTGACGCGTCCGTAACGACGTGTACAAAAAGTTGAACATGCTTTTTATTTTGTACGACAAAAAGCGTAAAAAAAACCGCTAAAAAACAGAGGCAAAATGCTAATTTTTAGCATTTTGCCTCACAAAAAATGCAATAAAAGTGATCAAAAAAGCCGTACATTTCCCAAAATGGTACCAATAAAAACTACAGCTCGTCTCGCAAAAAATAAGCCCTTAAAGAGCTCCGTACATAGAAAAATAAAAAAGTTACATGACTTTGAATGCAGCTATAGAGAAAAAAAAAAGATTTCCAAAAAAAGGGGGTTTTATTGCAAAAAAGTGTAAAAACCTAAAAAAAATATAACAATTTTGGTATCGTTGTTACCATACCGACCCGCAGAAAAAATTTAGTGTGTCATTTATGCTGCATGATTAACGCTGTAAAAAAAAAAAAAATAATCTATGCCAGAATTGATGTGTTTTCTCTCCCTGTTATCATTAAAAAAAAAAAAAAAAAAATTTTTACGATATTGTCTATATACCCAAAAGTGGCACCGATAAAAACTACAGATCGCCACGCAAAAAACAAGCCCTTATACGGCCGCGTCCACGGAAAAATAAAAAAGTTATGGCTTTTGAAAAATGGAGATGGAAAAATACCAAAAAATCGCTTGGTCCTCAACGCCAAAATAGGCCGTGTCATTAAGGGGTTAAAGCTTGTTGTCCGGTCTGCATAATAGGATATAAGAAGCTACTTACTGCTTCCAGTTCTTGATTTCTGGCTCTGAAACGTTCTCTTTGACTGGATATGATTGAAAGAAGAGAATCCATCTGTCCTTCAGGGATTGGAGTACTTGCAGAGTAACCTGGAATTATACCACAACAGAAGTATAGCCTTCACATAAATGCATACAATATATGAGCTATATACTGTATTAGTCACATAGTATCAATTGACATTTACGGGGCCTGTAACCATCATTCTGACATCAAGGCTGCTCCGTGGATTACTTTTTCTCTCCAACGGTATATATCATTCTGTTGTAAGGGGGTAAGGCCTGCAACCCTCCTTAACTCTGCTAGTTCAGCATATAGCGGGTCCTAAGTCATTTTGTTTGCAAAGCTCACCTGACCTTTCCTGGCCAGGAGTTATTGTCATGTTGGTTATAACTGATCTTTAATTATAGGTTAGGTTTTATTGTTTGTTCAATGATGGGTTGTGGCTGGTCACCTGAGGTATGAAGATGACAGAACTCATGTACATGATATACAATAAGCTACTCCACATGGAAGGGTCCTTTTTGCTGCTAGAAGTCCTATGTGCAAGAAGGGAACCTGTACCAGGCCTCTGGTCACAGCATTGCATCATGGCCTGATATCCTGACCATGATTGCTGAATAGCTAGACGTTCCAATGAGGAGAAAGTCTGCCCTAAGAGTTCGAGATTGGAGATGAATCTGCACTGCCAATTCAACTGTGCCCTAACAGTATATGGGCAAGGCTTGTCCAGGAGACCACTCTTTTAAATGGACAGTTATCCACCAGAAAAAAATTAAAAAGGAACTTTTATGTTCTTTGGTGCGATATGATTGTTTGGATGTAAAGGCTCCAAAGACTAGAGCAGGGGTGCACAACATGCGGCCCACAATGCCACTCTGTGTGGCCACAATCATGTGGACAATATCTTTGTGTGGCTGTTCACCTGTAGTTTTTATGTCAGGGTGAAGAGGAGTGGCAGAGCAACAGGAACGGACAAGTACTAAAGGTGCACCGTGTAGCCATGTCTGGGTCCCCTATATATTAGGACAAGTACTAAAGGTGCACTGTGTAGCCATGTCTGAGTCCCCTGTATATTAGGACAAGTACTAAGGGTGCACTGTGTAGTCATGTCAGGGTCCCTTACATATTAGGACAAGTACTAAAAGTGCACGGTCTAGTCATGTCAGGGTCCCCTACATATTAGGAAAAGTACTAAGGGTGCACTGTATAGTCATGTGAGGGCCCTCTATATATTTGGACAAGTACTAAGGGTGTACTGTCTAGTCATGCCTGGTTCCCCTATATATTAGGGCAAGTACTAAGGGTGCACTGTCTAGTCATGTGTGGGTCCCTATATATTAGGACATGTACTAAGGGTACACTGTGTAGCCATGTTGGAGTCCCCTATATATTAGGACAAGTACTAAGGGTACACTGTGTAGTCATGTCTGGGTCACCTATATATTAGGACAAGTACTAAGGGTGAACTGTGTAGTCATGTCTGGCTCCCCTATATATTAGGACAAGTACTAAGGGTGCCCTGTCTAGTCATGTCTATGCCCTCTATATCAGGGGTTCCCAACTCCAGTCCTCAGGGACCACCAACAGATCATGTTTTCAGGATATCCTATGGTAAGAACACCTTTGGCAATGTGTGAGGCACTGACAATAATTACATCACCTGTGCAATACTGAGGAAATCCTGAAAACATGACCTGTTGGCGGTCCCCGAGGACTGGAGTTGGGAACCCTGCTCTATATATTAGGACAAGTACTAAGGATACACTGTGTAGTCATGTCTGTGTCCCCCATATATTAGGACAAGTGCTAGGGGTGCACTGTGTAGTCATGTCTGGGGCCCGATATATTAGGACAAGTGCTAGGGGTGCACTGTGTAACCATGTCTGGGTCACCTATATATTAGGACAAGTACTAAGGGTACACTGTGTAGCCATGTCTGGGTCCACCATATATTAGGACAAGTGCAAAGGGTGCACTGTGTAGTCATGTCTGGGTCACCTATATATTAGGAAAAGTACTAAGGGTGCACTGTGTAGTCATGTCTGGGTCACCTATATATTAGGACAAGTACTAAGGGTGCACTGTGTAGCCATGTCTGGGTCTGCCATATATTAGGACAAGTGCTAAGGGTGCACTGTGTAGTCATGTCTGGGTCCTCTATATATAAGGACAAGTACTAAGGGTGCACTGTGTAGTCATGTCTGGGTCCTCTATATATAAGGACAAGTACTAAGGGTGCACTGTGTAGTCATGTCTGGGTCCTCTATATATAAGGACAAGTACTAAGGGTGCACTGTGTAGCCATGTCTGGGTCCTCTATATATAAGGACAAGTACTAAGGGTGCACTGTGTAGTCATGTCTGGGTCCTCTATATATAAGGACAAGTACTAAGGGTGCACTGTGTAGCCATGTCTGGGTCCTCTATATATAAGGACAAGTACTAAGGGTGCACTGTGTAGTCATGTCTGGGTCCTCTATATATAAGGACAAGTACTAAGGGTGCACTGTGTAGTCATGTCTGGGTCTCCTATATATTAGGACAAGTACTAAGGGTGCACTGTGTAGTCATGTCTGGGTCTCCTATATATTAGGACAAGTACTAAGGGTGCACTGTGTAGTCATGTCTGGGTCTCCTATATATTAGGACAAGTACTAAGGGTGTACTGTGTAGCCATGTCTGGTCTCCTATACATTAGGACAAGTACTAAGGATGCACTGTGTAGCCATGTCTGGGTCCCCTGTATATTAGGACAAGTACTGAGGGTATACTGTGTAGCCATGTCTGGGTCGTCTATATTTTAGGTGAATAAAGTGTCTTGACCCGTTTGGCACTCAGAAATTAGTATATTAGTCAAGTCCCATTTACACTAGATGAATAGGGCTGCTGTTTACACTGAATGGCCGCTGTGTTAAGTGAATGGAGAGGGGCGGGAGAGAGCGAGGAGAGAAATCTCCTCCAGCCGCCCCTCTGCGAGCCAACAATTCTCGCTCCTGTGCAGCAGCACTGCGGTGAGTACAAGCGGGGACGAGTGTTGGGCATCGTTTGTCTGACATTCGTCCCATATAAATGGGGCTTTAGAGGCATTGTATATGCATGAAACTCTCTCCATTGTAGTTTATAGGACTTATAAAATGTCAGTCCATTTCCTTGACATCCATTATCTACAATAGAGATAGCCACGTGCATTATCCCCTCCTCGCTGGAGTGCTAATTGGGTCATAAAGTGACTCCCATTCTCCCAAAAGGTGGGAGTCCTGGAAGTGGAACTTAGTTTGATTAATTATGGCATATACATATGATATACCATAAATGTCTCAGATGGGAATACCCTTGTGGTCCTTGGAAGTGGTTAAGAATGGCATTGTGGCCCTCAGACCAGAAAAAGTTGTGCACACCTGGCCTAGAGGATCTCATAACAACATGTCTTCTCCCAATTCCTGTCAGGTTCATGTTGCCATAGTGATGTTGCTTTGATGCAAATCATGAAATATGTCGACACCTCTACATAGGCAGACCTAAACGTTGTTCTATTTAGTAATCTGAATCCACACAAGGTCTCCAGCACAGCACCACATCTGACAAAACCAGAGAGCAACATGTAGTCATCAGAATCCCTCAGCAGTGCAGCCTCAGGCATCGGGCCTGGAACTTCACGCTATCATAACACCTAGATTTTATTGAGAGTTATTTTTTAATATACTTCCAGAGTTTTATAAAGGTCTGTGAGATTAGGACTAAAGCATCCCAAACCTTATTCTCATGAAATAAACACCAAGATATTTAAAGGGGTTGTCCCGCGAAACAAAGTGGGGTTATACACTTCTGTATGGCCATATTAATGCACTTTGTAATATACATCGTGTATTAATTATGAGCCATACAGAAGTTATTCACTTACCTGTTCCGTTGCTAGCGTCCCGTCGCCATGGAGCCGTCTAATTTCAGCATCTAATCGCCCGATTAGACGCGCTTGCGCAGTCCGGTCTTCTCCCTGGTGAATGGGCCCGCTCGTGCCAGAGAGCTGGTCCTCGTAGCTCCGCCCCGTCACGTGTGCCGATTCCAGCCAATCAGGAGGCTGGAATCGGCAATGGACCGCACAGAGCCCACGGTGCACCATGGGAGAAGACCCGCGGTGCATCGTGGGTGAAGATCCCGGCGGCCATCTTGCTAAGGTAAGAAAGAAGTCGCTGCAGAGCGGGGATTCGGGTAAGTACTAAACTGTTTTTTTTTTAAACCCATCCCTTGTGTTTGTCTCGCGCCGAACGGGGGGCCTATTGAAAAAAAAAAAACCCGTTTCAGCGCGGGACAACCCCTTTAAGAGTGCTTTTACACAGGAAGATCTGTTGGGCTACAGATGCGAGTCAGGTCGTCCCAGCGATGATCATTCCTGTGCTGTTACACAGGAATGAGCATCGCTGGCTGAATGGAGGCAGAGGGCACTAGAGATCGTTCCAGTCCACCCGCCTCCGTTCATAGTAAGCAGATAATCGTTCATGAGTAAGCGACTGCCTGTTTACACAAAATGATACATCGCTCTGTTTTATTCATGCAGAAACTGAATGACGAACAAGAAGCAAACGAGTTCTCGTTTGTCGTTCATTCGGGGCATGCATTTACAGTGAAGGCTAACACTGTGCAACAAATTTGTAAAAAATGTTTATAATAAGAAAGTAATTGATATTTTTCTGTAAAATTAAACCCTGCTGATTCCACCGGTAACACTGTATACTAACAGCACGTCTTATTTTCACATTACGAACCATTTCCTTTATTTAAGGTGATAGCAATTTGGGCATACTGAAATATTACTATTTGACTGTTTTTGGTGGAAAATGACACTTGGATCTTGACTTCCTCCTGTAGGATACATTACTTTCCCTCTGTAAGAACCAGCAAGTGTCGCCCATCATATTCAGACTGTACTTCCCTTTGTAACGGTCTTCAATGACTGAGATGTCTTGGGTGCGTAATACAAAGTGAATAGAACCCATTGATTTTAATAGGTTTGTTTGCATGAGCGTATTTTTTCACACGATGTATAATCACGTGAAAAAATACACAGCATGACCTTGTTGGGGCGTATTACACCCTGCAATAAGCCATGGAAGTGAATGGGTAGGCACAAATGCGCAATGAGTACGCAGGAAACCTGCTTACTTGCACACCATTTCAATGAGCCGTCTACGTTGTTTTTTGCATGCGCAAATATGCAATGTATCTGTGCTCTTAAAAACACGCTAGACTAAAATGCACTTAGGTCCATGTGAATGAACCCCAATAGTGGCCCCCATAGTGGCCCCAGTAGTAATAGTGACCCCTATAGTGGCCCCAGTAGTAACAGTGTCCCACAATAGTAGTCACAGGCATGCTGCTAATGCAGAGGCGAATAGCAGCCCTCCCATTGGATCAGTAATAGCTAATCTGGCGTCATGAGGTTTTTTTTTTACAGAAGGTATATCTGGATACAGAATTTTATCTTTCTGTTTACTGGAGAAACCTTTGGTATCTGCCATGCAGAAATAACAGTCAGTATGGTGGTCTCTTTGTTCTCACCATACCATTGGAATGGCGAATGGCATTCTACTCTTGGCTTTCAGCCACTGTGTGAGATGAGTGTTACATGGCACACAGATGATGTGCGCTGCCACTTCTTATCTTGGTCAGCAAGCTTTATTCCAAAATCCTTGTGATAGGCCCATTTTACCAGTGATGTTATTTTCCTCCGCTGTGTCTTTGTTGTGAACTGTCCGCAGACATAGCAGAAATTGTCTGGTTGCTCAGACATCCACGGCGCTCAGCCATATTGTTATTAAATTTTGAAAAATAGTCCCAGTCTAACCAATGACCTTTAAAAACACAGTTCATTAATTACAACTTACTGGTGGATGATCCGCAGCATTTCCGCTACGTAGAAACATACCCTATATGTTACATAAACCTACCCTTATAGTGTTCGGTCAGTGTGCGGTGTGTAAAGCCCCATTTACACGCAACGATTATCACTCGAAATTCATTCAAACGATTTCTACTGAGCGATAATCGTTGCGTGTAAATGCTACCTTGTTTGCTTTTCAGCCGAATGATGATTTTTAGTTCAGCATAAAAACAATTGTTCAGCCGGCCAGCTGATAGCAGGGACTGCAAGCTGTGATTCTCCATGGGAGTGCGGATAACATTGTTTTTAGCTGCTGTCCTGCAGGAGAACAAAGGGGCTGTATGCAGATAACAGACCACTTGCGGTTATCTGCATACAGCGAAGGAAGCTTCATTTACATGCAAATTAAGTTAATAAGCTACTAATGGGCATTAGCGCCTATTAGTAGTTTATGCAAAATGATCACTCAGATGGTCATTCAAGCTATCTTTTGAACGAATATTGAGCCATTATCTTTGCATGTAAATGGGGCTTAACAGCTTAAATAGTTGCGCAATCACTTTTGTTCCTTTTATTAAGCAAGGTTAACGATGAGCCTGCTGGATTAATTGCATAGGCAGGTTTCTAAAAAATAAGTGCAATTGGATTACATTTTGCAGCATAACTGGAAAACCTTACGTGGCAGAAAAAAAACGGCTATCATATATGCTATCTGCTTATCTGTTACAAAAACTGTGTTGCACAGTGTTATCGTTCAGATACCCACTGCATCACGGAAATCCGAACAATAATCGTTCTGTGTAAAAGCACCCTATCTTTATCTTGGATTGCAGAGTTCCGCCTTTGTATTGTAAGTAAAGTAAGTTCATGAGATTTGGGCCCGACATGCACAATGCTCATTTGACAAAATAAAGGTGGATCTTCCTTTGCCCAAATTTGGAATACATTTGGTCTTCGCTAAGTTTTTTTTCACGCTGCTGTTTGCTGCCATCATCATCAAAGATCCATTGGCAGTTCAGTCTCTTTTAAAGGTCAGGGCAGAGCAGCAAAATGATGGAAACCTTAAAAGAACTCCGCTGGATGCCTATATAACAGATCCAGCATAGTGACATGGCTTCCAATGGGAATGAAAACCATGATGCAAATGTGAACATAGTCTTATGTTTACAATTACCGATAGGATGTCTATTGCTAACATTATAAGCCACGGCTTCCGTAGGAACCAATGTAGTACTTTGACAACTGTTCACCAAAGCAGAGGTAAAGCTTTCTTACCAAAGAAAAGTGCCGTAGCCTCTTTAACGGGGTCAGGAATCTTTTCCATGCTGGGCACTGCGGCTCCCTGTTGGTTTTAAAATAATATCATTACAGATTCGTATTATATGGCCAGTATTTAAATATCATTGTGTTTGCTCTAAATTTGAGGAATGGCTAAAAATGGGTAGTGAGGATGACTCTAGGCTAGCAATTTGGGATTAGCATACCCCATAATATAAACTAGTATTATTGTAAATTTTTAAAAAGTGAAAAGTAAAGCTGAGTTATTCATACATGAATTGACCTACAACATCCAGAATGATATGAAAAGATAGAAGAACTCTTCAAGTTTTTATTGCACCTTACAGATGTTCAATATGGGAGCGATTGGTGATGTGGCAGATGTCAAGTTGGTAGTCCAGTTCCACTGCAGCAGAGATACATTGTTTTAGGTCATCTAGTGTCACCAACAGCACCCACATCAAACATCTGTAAGGTGCATTAAAAACTGGATGAGTTCTTCTATCTTTTCATGTCATTCTGCTGCTGTATGACAATTCATATATGATAACTCAGCTTGACTTTTGCACCATTCTTTTTGACTCACCCTGTATATGATATATATGTTACAGTATTAGGGAGAATAGTTTCCACTGCTTTCTGCTGCTGTGTCTATTAATCCTTATGTAATTAGCCATATTTGTGAGAATGTTTGTGTCATATTTCGTATGTTAGCTGGTAATGTAGGAGCCCTGAGAAAAAGTAACCAATACCTCAGCATCTGGTCGCTGGACTGATGACATAGACTGGATGGTGCTCAGGTCATGCTCCAGTTTGGAGATCAGGTCTTTTTGCTCGGCCACTGTAGAGACGGCTTCTGTGAACTGGAGCTGCAACTCTGCAGAGCGAGCTGGAAAATAATACATGGAAGAGGTTTCAGGTCATGTGAAGAGCCATGGAAGCCAACTACACACTGCTGCATCACTAGTTGCACATGCTGTTCAATCAATGACCAGCTTAGATATAGAAAGTGCAGATGTTAAGTGATGTCATTGGAGTCATTGTGCACAGTATGTGTATAAGATGATTTCTCCCCAAATCACTGACAATCTTATACTTTCCTGAAGATGGAGGTCAAATGTACATATTTGTAGTTCTCTTCACCTGGTGCAAGGGGAAGAAGGGGCAATATGGGACTCCCAATTATGATGACCATAGTTGACAAATAGATATTACCATTATTAATAGATGATATATTTTACCATAACTTTAACTATAACTATACAATAACAATATTTTACAAATGGACTGGGATGATCATTTTGTTTGCCTTGCGGCTCTTCAGTTGTTCCACAACTGCAACAGTTGAAGTTTTGCAATCGCTGGAGAACAATGGCAAAGTGACAGATTTGAACGTTTTCTTTCTTTTTTCCCATAGTTGAATTTAGGTTGAGACTAAATATACTTGATCATAGCAGTTCTTGACCCAATTAATATTCCAATATTTATATAAAACAATAGAAGGCGGCCCGAATTGGCTATCTTCCTGTCCATTTTATGAAACTCTGTAAAGACAGAGTAAATTAATGTGCAATCCTATAGAAAACAATCAATTCATTATGAAAACAACAATGAAAGTGCAAAATGACAAACTACATTTATAAAAGAAGCTGTAAATATATAGTAAGTAATAGAAAACATTGTATCATATTAATGTACACAATTAGACATTTGAACTAATGTAATACCTACAAGCACCACTAGATGTCAGCATGTCCTAAAGAATAAAAGCATGTGTTGTACTAGTATTGCCTCGAAAGTTATAACACTGGTTGGCTCACAAAGAGCTTGTTTAGGGGTTGTGCCAACATGCACAACCCTTCACTAAATACACTGCCTGGGGTGAGCAGATGATCACCCCAGGTCCTGCTCTTGGCAACCCAGCAATTACCTGATTTTGCTGGGTGAAGCCATGGCTGTCCAAGCATTTCCACCTGGAGCAGGTGATGCAGGAGAAACGTAGAGTTACAGTATGGCCTTAATAAAGCATATGAACATGGATTATTCTCTTGGCACAACTCCTTTAAAGAAGTCTGATACTTAGGGCCCATTCAGGCGGCTATATTTTCGGTCCTTGTGCTGTCTGCATATTCATGGATAGCACAGAGACTCTCAACAGTCTTCAAAGATGTTTACAGAGTAGAGATGAGCGAGTATACTCGCTAAAAGCAATTGCTCGATCGAGCATTGCCTTTAGCGAGTACCTGCCCGCTCGAGACAAAAGGTTCAGGTGCCGGCAGCGGGCAGGGAGCTGCGTGGGAGAGCGGGGCGGAACGGAGGGGAGATCTCTCTCTCCCTCTCTCCCCCCCGCTCCCTCCTGATGACAGCCGCTACTCACCGCTCCCCCGCGCCGAAACCCGAACCTTTCGTCTTGAGCGGGCAGGTACTCGCTAAGGGCAATGCTCGCTCAAGCAATTGCCTTTAGCGAGTATACTCGCTCATCTCTATTACAGATTCATTTTTTCACATGGACCAATGATTTACGTGAAAAATAAATTGATGTCCTAGTGTTATTGGTTTTGACGGATGAGAATAACATCAGACAGTATTTGTGTGCTTAGTGATGTGTTTTGAGCCTGATTTTCACAAGTGCAACACGGACATGTGAATGTGGCCTAAGGGTGCTCATACACATTAGATATAGGTCAGCTGAACGCTGCTGAGCATGAATGTGTATGGGGGAATGTGTATGAGAGTATAGCAGTCGAATGAACGGCAATTTCTACAAGGTTTAAAATAGGCCATGAAAAACTGTGTCTAAATAAAAGCCCATTTACACGCAATGATTATTGCTCAAAATATGTATTTTGAGCAATAATAGTTGCATGTAAATGTTACCTTCGTTAGGTTTTTGGCTGTCAATGATTTTTAGTTCAGCATAAAAACCATTGTTTGACGGGCCAGCTGGTAGCAGGGACCAGCTTGTGAGCTCAGGTTTTTGGCCAAACTCCACCTAATGCCTTGCATTTATTACGCATTATTCACATGCAGTGCGGCTTTTAAATGCTGGGGAGCCCAGGGTGGCAGTACCAATGTGGTTCACTTTTTGTGGTGCAGAGCAGCCCACCAAACTATTATGGCGTCATTAATAGGTTGCTTGTTTGCATCGTGCACCACATGTATCAGAAGGTCTGGCACCTTGTATCTACTCTGTGCAGAAGCAGCCACCCCCCTCTTTTAGGAGGCTGTGTGAGTGGTTGTCTCATCGATGTCCTCCACAGGTGTAACTGGCTCCCTCAGTTGGTAGTTTAGCCACCTGCATGTTGAGGGGATGCAGCTATCTGTCCTCTTGTCTGGCCGTCTTCAGTGATTCTTTGATTTTATATTTTTCCTTCTGTGATACAATTTTCTACAAGGTTTAAAATAGGCCATGAATAACTGTGTCTAAATAAAGGCACATTTACATGCAACGATTATCGCTCAAAATTCGTTCAAACAATGTTTTTTGAGCGATAATCATTGCATGCAAATGCTACCATTGTTAGGTTTTCGGACGAACAATGATTTTTAGTTCAGCATAAAAACCATCGTTCGCCCGCCAGCTGGTAGCAGGGACCGCACACTGGGATTCTCTGCTGGAGCGCTGATGACATGGTTTTAAGCTGCTGTCCCGTGGGAGAACAATGGAGCTGTATGCAGATAACAGGCCACCTGCTCTTATCTGCAAAAACGAAGGCAGCTTCATTTCAATGCAAATTTAGCTAATACGCTACTAATAGGCATTAGTGCCCATTCCTAGCTATACAAAATGATCACTCAAAACGGTCACTCAAACTGTCTTTTGAGCAAATTTAGAGTGATCATCTTTGCGTGTAAATGGGGCTTTAGCCTTACACAGGGTGCTATTACACAAGCACTGATGCTAATGCTTGCAGCATGCTGTTAATTCCCAGGTGTCATGTATGCATTTTTCTAGCATGTGACCTGGGTGCAATTGCAAGTGGTTAATCCATTTTCACTCACTCAATTTTAAACTCACCTTGAACTCAGGTTGCAAACGGAGCATAACTCACACCCCAGCACAGCCCATACACCCCCAAATATACACTGCCACCACTCCTGGTGAAGGGGCCAGAAGTCCCACATACACTTAAGTTGCAGCTCTCCAGCAGTCAAGGAGTTAAAAGTATTGAGGCCATAGGTTCAGAACAACAAGGATTAAGCCTATCAAAATTTTAAGCTTTAATACAAAAAGCTGCAGTGTCTACAAAGAGTTAAAAAGAAGAAAAAATAAAATGGCAACTAAAAAAAAAGCAAAACTGTTACAAAATAAAGGAAGAAACATAGAAGACCTAAACTTACAGCAAACATCCTGGAAGTCTTTTGTTTTTTAGAGGATAGACGAATAATAGGACACATTTGAGCCTCGGTTGCTCTCTCTCAAAACGTGACCACTGATCTATTGTCCAAAATGTATTTTAGATTTCCAGTCCTTCACTCCGGTTTCAGAGCTGCCCCTTAGTTCATCAGGTAATCCCTTTATAGGACTGCACATTAAGGTCATAATATGGAATACTAGGAGTATCCAACAGAACATATCCTTTAATTCCCTCACTGTAATGGGGGATGTTTAGTTTGGATAGACAGATGTCCATCTGCCCTTCTTTTTGTAGCTTGTCCAAACCAGCCTTATGTGACAAATGTGACACTCCTCTTCAAGGCATGATTTTTCAAAAAGACTTCTTGACCCGTTCATAGAGTTACAGAATAAAGCCGAGGTAGCTTTGAGGACGCCAAATACATACAGTCGTGTTACCTTTTCTTCGCACCGAGCTGCACCTGAACTTGCAACTTCAGCCTGACAATTAGCGGTAACCGATGAGCATTATTGACCGCCGGTAATACTCGTGTAATAGCACTCTTACTCTTTTGGAGTTAACATGCTGAATGGTCTTCTCGGTTTGCATCTTTCTACAGGTTGGAGTACATTAGTCTTTTTATACTTGGTGGTTTTCATTGTATTATATCTTGGTGACATCTGTAACAGTATAGACTTAACTGTATACTAATGTATATTACAATTACTAATTGTGCAAAGAATTTATGTTGTGAGATTGTTATTGGCTCTATAGCAAAAAAATGGATCTAAGGTAAAGTTTTAAGTCAGAGAAGTTCAGTCCAGTCAAGCCTTATTCCAAATCCCTGTACATAATGGATTGACTTGTCTTTATCACATTCATAGACACACGGAGTACTTACAGTACATACGGAAAATTTTTGTAATTGAACATGTTTGATACTTTTAGTAACTTTTTTTTCAATTTTGCCTATCCATAAAAAAAAATGCATTTATCATTATTGTTCAGCAGATGTCAGTATTGCAGTCTACATTACACAACAGAAGCATTTGTGTTGTAGTGCTGGGAAACTCAATGCTATCTACTCAGTATTACTACTAAGGTCTCTAATGCTGGGGCAACAAAGCAGGCAGTAGTAACAGACCACATGGGCCAAACAAATGTGTGCGCATATCAGGATACCCACCAAATGTCTACATTTGGGGATTCCGTTTCCTGCCCTTTTATGGGAACAGGAAAGGGGAATCCCCCAGCTGAACAGACCAGTTTTGCAACGGAACTCAACGACACCAAACTGATCCCACTGACTAGAATAGGGTTTGTTCGATTCCAGTTTGGCCCTCCAGTATTTTATTTTTCATGCAGGACTTTTTCATCCAGCATTTTATGCCCGATTTGCGAAGGAGCTTCCAAAACGGAGATTTCGAATGCAGATGTGAACATAGTCTAACAGAAACTTACATTTGAGCAGCCACTGAACAGTAACCATCTTTTCCTGTACCGGTCCCTGGAGAAAGGAATCAACGCTACAGAGTGCTGATAGGCAGAAGCGATAGAAGATCGACCTCTTCTTTCAGTACTGATGTGTGGTTTTCCGAGACAGTCCAGGATTGCAAGACTGCTTTTCTGACTCCTGGACACTTGGCGGGGAAGTCAGGAGTTGCTCAGAAGATGTTATAGGAGAACTCATATAACCACATATATCAAATATATGAAGTCCACATATATCAAAAGGAAAAACAACATGCTCATCGAATGTGCATGGGGATGTCCAATTTCTATGTGTTACTGTTGTTCCATGGTGAGTCCATCTAGATATCTGCGAGCGTCTCTGTCAGAAGCCACTTCAGGTTAGGATTTTATGATTGCCTCAAAATTTAATAAAAATACGGTTTTAAAAAGAGAAACGCAAAAAAATAAATCTGAGACAGTAAAAAAAAGTCTAGAGAGAAAGACTGTTGCCCAGTTAATGAGGTACACATGCATTTTTCTTTAGCTTGACTCTAAGGGTGCTTTTATACGGGACAATCTGTTGGGCAACAGATACCGAACAGGTCGTTCCAGCGATACCATTCCTGTGCCTTTACACTGGTAGGATTATCGCTAATGAATGGAGACGTAACGGGTCGGGATCATTATGGCCCGGCCACTTTAATTCACAGTTAGTAGGTAGTTGTTCATAAGTGAACGACTGCCTGTAAACATGGAACGATACATCATTCAGTTTTCTGCATCGGGAAGCTGAACGAGAAGTGAAACAGTAATTGTTCCATGTGAAAACACCCTTAGGCTGGGTTCACATGGGATGGAAATCCCACGGCTTGGCTGCACTGGAAAACCGCAAGATTTCCGCGGGAGACCCGCACCTTCAAAACCCGCAGCATTTTGCCGAGGGTTTTAGAGCAGTTCGGTCATCTGCATTCTGCTGCGGCTTTCTCACCCCGTAGAGAGGAGTGAGGCCAAAGCGGAAAAAAAAAAAACTATTGACATGCCGCGGAATTGAATTCCGTGCCGCATGTCTGTTTCCGCTGGTTTTGCCCCAACAGATTGGCTGCCCCGTGTGGATGAGATTTTTGCAAAATCTCTTCCACATGGCTGGCTTATCCCGGGATTAGCAGCAGCGGGTGGAATTGCCGCACAGACTTTCCGCAGCAATTCTGTCCTGTGTGAACCCAGCCTTAATGTGCCATGCTATCAGGGTGTTTTTTTACACTTTGAATTACTTTTCAATGGGTTTTGTGTGAAGATAAGAGAACAATACCTTTTTAATGGGTTAGAATAAAATAATTTACTGTACCACAATCAAGCGAAAATTTGCTGCATCTGTACTCTTAACCCTCTATTATCAAGCAGCAATATATAATCTTATTTAACCCAAGCTGCCGTGTGGTTGTTAGATGGGCACTGAAATGATTGTTTGTAGTCTGCCTTGTAAATGATGGTTTTTCCATTTAGTTATGGGGATAGACTTATACTGATAAACTCAGCAGTTTAATGAAGGCAAGGACTAATAAATCCAAGACATTGGGACATGACTTGTAGACACTTAATAGCTGAAGTCCACCCACTTCCTTACATTTTGATTTGAAATCTGCTGAAAAGGCTTTGCAGCTTATCTGTTGTATATTCTGGTGTTATTCTAGAACATTTCTTCCTCAAGTGTCCTAAATCGTCTTTGGAAAAATGTTTACAGAAAGGAAAGACTGAGTCACACAAGCTTTTTTTATGTTGGGCAACCTCGGTTTTCGAACACTATTTTTGTTCCAGCACTTTCACGTTGTAAAGCCTGAAATTCTTCAAAGTGAAGTTCTTATGATAAACTACCTAAAGCTCACACAGTAACTGTGAAAGTGCCAAACTTTCTGCATAGGAATCAGGGCCTCTACCATCATTAGAAATTTCAGACTTCCATTCTGATAAATGGTTGACGGGGATAAGAAAAAGAGAGGTGTATTTTTTTCCCCAGAAACAGCGCCACATGCCGCTGTTGGCTGTGTTTGGTATTGCAGCTTATTGTACTCCATTCTAGAAAATGCAGCTGGACTGCAACAAAAAAACGCGGCATATTAACAGGCATGGTGCTATTTCTGATAACATGATTTTCTGTGATCCTGCGCTGCCCCTTTAAATGGTTGGAGCCATCTGTATTATCTTAGTTGTGTTGATTGCAATCTGTTTTTTCCTTCTCATCTGTGGAAGCCAAAGTGCCCATAGCAACTGAATCAACACAGAGTGTGCTTATGTAACTGCCCAGACCTCCACTAATATAAACTTTTGGTATAACTTTTATGACATTGTAGAACTTTATTGAAATGATAGTAAACATTTAATACTCCCTTCTAAACTCATCTCCTGGGGGAAGAAACGGCTTGCTTTCTTGTGTAAGATATGTATTTTTCACCACTCTTCCTAGGAGCCCATCTTAAAATGGTATATAATATTGTAATGTCCTTCCTAAAATGCTATGCTCTTTACTTTCATAATAGATCATTACTGCAAATCCCTTGCACCACCATAGACATAAAGGATTCATTAAAGGGGTTGTCGGGGATGAGAAAATCATTTGCCAAAACTACATCACAGGTTCTATGACATATTGCAGCACCATTCACTTGAGCTGCAATACCAAAGTGATGAAATAATGCCAGAAGTAGATAAATGCAGTTTCGGTTGATATTGAGTTAACCCTTTCCAATCCAATTTGTATCCTGGTTTCCTAGGGGGCTTACTCTTTTTCTGCCGTTATACAACAGCGCTATATGCTGGCTAAAGCCAGTACTACATGAGGTGACACATTGGATAGGCTCCAACAGCAGAGAGGCTGGCAATATACAGTAAGAGAACCCAGACGAACGTCTTATAACATCGGAGCTGTACAGCTTTAAATCATAATGTCTTTAGATGTCAGACAGTGGATTGGAGAGGGTTAAAGGGGTATTCCGGGCTTTTACTATTCATGGCCTATTCTCAGGATACGCCATCAATAATTGATAGGTGGGGGTCTGCTGATCAGGATTCCCGCTAATTCCCTGGCTTGCTGTCAGTGCAGCCAGAACGGATGTAATTCTCAGTGGTCAGGGCCGAAAAGTCCAATAATGACTTCATTGCCAATGAAATCAATGGGAGTGATGCTTTCAATTACACTTCTGGCTTTGACTGCAATGAGGAGCCAGAAGTATAATAGAACACATCACTCCTATAAATTTCAGTGGAAGTAAAGCCTTTCTATAACATGGTTCTGAGCACGGATTCAGACGTCCAACTTGGCTGAACTGAAAGCAGCCAGAAGAACACCTGATTGGCGGGGACCCCGAGCGGTAGGCCCCCGCCAATCAACTATTGATGGCCTATCTTGAGGATAGAATATAAATAGTAAACCCCAGAAACAGAAAACCCCTTTAAACTCCCACTGAACGCAATGGAAGCAGAATAAATGTGTATGTCGTGAGCTCCCCATAGCGGTGCTAGGTGGCCAGAATTTTGATTTCCTCTGACTGTGTGGATGCTTGTCTAGACATTGAGCTCACAGGTGGGTCATCCTATTTGGCCAAGAAGTTGACCGTAAGGGCTAATGGCCATGGCCAGATTTCTGCCGTATAAAATCCGCGGCGTTCCCCCGGAGCTATTAGGTTCTATGGAAGCCGGCCGTCACACTATACTTCCGCTGTAGCACAGCGGAAGTTATAGTGTGAAAACGCGTCCTCGCCCACCACCGGCCGCGTCATACCGCACTGCAGGAGCGGCATGCGCTGTATTGTGCATGTGCGCCGGCTCAAGGGACGAGAACAGCACAGCGGATCTGGGAGGTAAGTATGAGGGGTTTGGGGGGCTCCATGGCGGACTCTGCTGCGATATTCCGCTAGCGGAGTCCGCCACGGCCGTGGGCATGAGGCCTAATACCTCCGGTACTGCCCTGATGGCAATACCATAATCTAAAAGCATTTCTATTCTTTATTGCCAATTGAAAAGATTACGTTTGGTAAACAAGGAGCACCGTGGGAAGATTGTCTAACTCCAGAGGTTAATAGCTTTTAACTTTGTTTTCTCAGATTCTTATCTTTCTTCCATTCACGCTGAAACTATTTCCTGCACATCTTTGTTGCGATGTGCTACAAATCTCTGTCCTTATGTCCAAGACTGTTAATGGAAGTGAATATTGAAGAGCTTCTCCATTAAAGCTAGTTACACGGGGCTCTTATCATTTCAGAAAATGAAAAATTACATTGCGCTAGCATAAACGTGTCCATTGCACAATTACTATAAACTATTCAGGCTTATCAGCTCAGGGCCCTGGAGATCATATGATATTGATGTCCACCAAAAAGCTTCTTAGTACTTTGTTATTACCTGAAGAAGAAAGGTTGTTTATTGCAACTGCATTCTTACACATTCCTGCTATCAGTGGCTATACAGGATTGGAAATGGTACTCAAACTTTTGTTCATTTCATTGTGTTCCGTGATAAAAAATAATCATGTACAACCTGTTCCCTCTATACTCCAATGCTCTTTTCAAGTAAAATGGGATTCATGATATGTAAGGTAACATTTTCAAGGCCCAAGTGATCAGTAGTGGGTTTTTTTGTGTATTGTTTCTAATAAGCCATGTGCAGCAACACACCAGATTGTCCGAGGCTTGCTTTCAAAGCCAATTAAGTAAACTGTTCTGGCTGAATGTATGTTATAGGGGTCTTCTTATCTTACACATTCATGGCAAAATCACAGGATATGTGTTAACGAGTGATAACAGAGTTTCTCAGAGGTGGGAGAATAGTGGTTATTGATAAATAAAACTTTGGAATATATCTAATTAGGGGAAGTGTTTTCTTCACTTTCCAACAGCCACTCTCTAAGTGTATAAAACAGTAAATAGTACACAGGGCGAAGGGGGTGATTCTGCAGAAAGGAGTAGCAGTAGATGGAAGTGGCAGATTGACCACGGCTCGACTGCAGGGGTAGAGAGAGAATTAAAGGGGTTTCTATTAACCCCTTGAGTGGCACGCCCGGAAATTTTCTGGGACGAGCTCCACTGCTCATAGCGATATAGCCCGGAAGATTTCCGGGCTATGTATCACTATGGGGGCTGCAGAGCACAATGCCACAAGCTGCGACAGTGTGCTCTGCCTGCACAGACCCACAGAGAACAAAGCAAGACATTGAGAAGCAGGAAGATATTGCAGATATGCCGGCAATCTCCTGCTTCTAATGTTCTGCTTTGTTTACAGGTTGCTATAGAGACCATTGGCTTGCCAGAAGCAAGCCGATGTTCTCTGTTGCAGGGAGAGCTGGTGCTTGGCTGTCAGAGGACAGCTAGGTACCAGCTCTTACAGCAGAGATCAGAGAAAACCTCCGATCTCTGCTGTGTTAACCCTTTACATGCTGCAGTCTATGTGACTGCAGCATGTAAAGGGCTGTCACCATGGGACCCCCCCAGAATGTGATCAGGGGACAAAAAAAAAAAAGTTTAAAAAAAAAAAGTTAAAAATTCTTTAAAACATAAAATAAATAAAATTAAAAACACTTGTCTCGCTTTACTTTGTGAAAAATTAAAAATAAAATTACACATGTGGTATCCGTGCGTCGTAATGACCCAGAGAAGGAAGTTAGTTAGAGATGAGCGAACCTACTCAATCAAGCGCCGCGATTTTCGAGTACTTCAGTACTCGGGTGAAAAGATTCGGGGGGCGCCGGGGGGAGGCGTGGCGGCACGGGGGTAGCAGCGGGGAACCCTCTCTCTCTCCCTCTCCCCCCCCCACTCCCCGCTGCAACCCCCCACTTACCCACGGTGCCCCCCGAATCTTTTCGCCCGAGTACAGGAGTACTCGAAGATCGCGGTACTCGGGCGAAAAAGGGGCGTGGCCGAGTAGGCTCGCTCATCTCTAAAGTTAGTACATTATTTAACCCCTTAATGACACGGTCCCTTTTTTTTCTTCTTTCCCCATTTCTTTTTTCCTCCCCCCGTTTAAAAAATCATAACTCCTTTATTTATCCATCGTTGTCGCTGTACGATGGCTTGTTTTTTGAGTGATGAGTTGTATTTTTCATTGGTGCCATTTAAAGTACCATATAATGTACTGAAAAACATACAAAAATCTAAGTGGAGTAAAATGAAAGAAAAATGACATTCCACCATCCTTCAGTGCGTTTTGTTTCTACGGCACACAAACTGCAACAAAAATGACCTGATAACTTTATTCTATGAGTCGGTACGATTACTACGATACCAAATGTGTATACTTTTTTTTACTGTAGCACTTGTATTTTTTTCAAAGACATTTAATTTTTAAAAATTATTTTCTGCTGCATCTTCTGTGCGCAATAACTTTTTTATTTTTCCATCGACGTACTTGAGCAAGGGCTCATTTTTTGCGGGACGTCTTGTAGTTAACGTTGGTACCATTTTGGAATACATACGACTTTTTGATCGCTTTTTATTGCATTTTTTCTGGGAGACAGGGTGACTGAAAAAGTGCATTTCTGGCGTTCTTAATTTTTTTTCCGGATTACGTTCATCGTGGGGGGTAAATAATGCACTACTTTGATAGATCAGACATTTACGGACGCGGTGATACCAAATATGTATTTTTCTTTTATGATTTAGATTTTTTTATTATAGATATGGCAAAAGGAGGGTGATTTAACGTGTATTACTTTTTTTCCCTAATCTACCTACAAATTCTTTCACAAAAGTTATGCAATACATTATATATACCCAAAAATGATGCCATCAAAAAGTACAACTTGTCCAGCAAAAAACAAGCCCTCATATGGCCGTGTCAATGGAAAAATGAAAAAGTTATGGTTCTTGTAACGCCACTGCAAAATTAGTTGAAATTAAATGATTGGCCCATTTAAAAAACCTGCCCTGATGGGCACGACAGAGAAGTAGGAAACCGGCCACTCAAGGGGTTCAAGGGTCATACTATCGATGACAAAACCTCATGATAGGTCATCAACAGGTAATCAGCTGGGGTACGTTGCTCGCTACCCCAACCAATCAACTGATTGCGCGCCCGCTGACCGTGCCACCATTACACAGAGGTCAGAGTGGAAGTCTCTGTTCCGACTCTAGTGGCTGGCCCTTATAACTGGAAGCGTGGCTCTCATTGAAATCAACGCAAGCCATGCCTGCAGTTATGAGTACCGGCCCCTATACAGGGGTTGGAGTAAAAACTCCAACCCCTGTAAACTTTTGATATCAGTGGTATTTTCCCCAGGAAAAAAATCTTTAAGGTTTACAAAAATCATGCATTGGGAAGGAAGAGGAAGCTATGCAGGTCATACATACTACCCTACTAGTAACTCACAGACAAAAAGGCCACTTGTTTTGATAAATATATTAAAATGTAGCTTTTATTTATTTCATATTAAATTTACATGTAAAAAAAAAAAAGGAGGGGGAGAGAAAGATAGAGCCCTATTACGCCCTAACATCTATCTCTAACAACAGCGGGGCACCCATCTCAGGAATGAGGACTCTGGGCAGTAACCAGGCCCTAATCGTCCTACTACACCCTACATATAAAGGCGGAGTAAAACAGGAACTAAGAGGGTAATGTCTCCAACAGGATAAATTATAAAACTACAGATAGTTGTGTTAAGTAACATCCACAATACAAGATCCTCAGGTGGTCCTAATAGTAACTTGTATGACAACTCTATTATAAAGTAGTCCAAAAAAATCAATTCTCTATAGTTGCTAACTATCCTGGTTTTACCAAGACCGTAAGAAAAAAAAAATCAGACTTCCATCTCGCTCCCTTGTGTGTCCCGAGTTTGTTCCAAGTGGCTGGACAGCTATTCATGTAGCAGGAGGAAGCAGTTGCAAGGAGTCCCTCTGTAGTATCAATTCATACTAGATGAACGTTGCCTGAAATTGCAAATTATAGCGGGACCAGCTATCTATAGTGTATGGGCGTCTCCTGTGGTCCCCCAATAGCAAATATAGAAGAAAAGACGGATTGGGCATGTTGAAATCCTTTATTCTTCCAAGATATAAGCCACCATGAGTGGTGCCTTGCATTGGCATATCCCAAACTGAGTGTGTATGAGGGAGGAATATTAGTTGGCATTTGGAAAATATCTGAATTGTATAGGCAGCTTTAGTGCCCAGTCTGCTGAATTTAGTCTCATCCCCCTTACAGAAGTATTGTGTACGATTAGGCTCCAATTCTGTGGCCACTGGCTCCAACCCTCAAAACAATGTAGGGTTTGAGTCTCTTTGGTTAGGAGATTCAAGTACATTAGGTTAGAGGTTGTTTGTAGGTATGGCTTATACAAGGGGACAGGGTATGTTTACTACAATTCATCATGGACCCAACATGGCAGATCAGTTAGGGTCACTGAGGAGTCTAAGTCCAGGTTCTCCTGGGGACATGTTCAAGTACATAGGTTGTGGTTGTTTGAAGGCATAGTCTATATAAGGCCTAATGTCCACGTGCGGATTTGGGGACGTCCGTAGGGCAGCTAAAAGCATGCGGATGTGATTTCTTCGTGGCGTGTGGGAAGAAATTGCAGCATGCTCCATTTTCCTGCGGGTTTCCTGTACGGACAGCTCCTATTGAAGCCAAAGGAAGACGTCCGTAACCGCGGCACAGCCACAGCTGTTTTTGTGCTGTGCCGCAAATACGCAGGAGAATAGAAGAATTAAAATAAAAAAAGGTAGCACTGTGCATGCGCCAGAACCATCCGCCGCACTGAAGAAAGAAGATCCGGCCAGCGCAGAGGAGACCCGTGCTGGACTCGGAGAGGCAAGAAATAGTTTTTTCCTCTCCATGCCCTCGGGCACGCACAGATACCACTGCGGGATTCAGCAGTGGTATCCGTGCGTGCAAGTGGACATGAGGCCTAAGGGTTGCGGCATATTGCTTTACTAAAAAAGCAGTTCGATTTCAACTGCCGGATGCTTTTCTTCTCTGGGGGGGCCAGTGGGAAGGGGATGTACACCGTTGCCAGATGTGTCTCGCAGTGGTTTTCTCCCTACATTACATATCAAACCCTTGCATGTTCGGCAGAGCAGATGTGAATGTGTAGGGGTAGTCTGAGACATTCCCGCTTGTTGTTACTAAGAGATTTTTGTTTATTGCTTTTAATAAGCTGTAGACCAATATTGAGACTTAATGCCAATTAATCACCCATATTTTAAAGTAATTAAAACCAGATTTTTTTTGTGCTAATCTGATTTTATTTTCTGATTATAATTTTTTTTATTCTATAGTTTGTACATGACTGTAGGGACTGCCAACTTGTCTTTGCAGCAGAGATGCGCTTTACAGCATCCTAATGGGCCATTCACACAATAGACGTGAACTAACCTATTGACTTCTGTGGAAGACTGTTCTAGAAGTTCTACATATCCTTGCAGAGGTCACTATGCAGGAAGGGGGAGGAATTGCACTATGACCATCACCTATTATGTGTCATGAATCCTGTATTATCTGTATATTGTGTATATACCTGTCATTGTAATCCTGACTAGGATAATGGGATGACTGCTGAAAAGTTCTCTCTACAAAACATCACGTGTCAACACTATTATGTGGCTTAGTGGGCTGTGTGAAAACTGTAGGATTCAAGGATTTTTTTTAAAATATAGATCATAGCATCAAAAATCAAACAAAAATTCACCAAAAATTCTTTAATAATATGTTTAACATGAAAACTTGTCTAACAAAATAGATTCTTTTTGGATAACACATTGCCTTTAAGAGCAGCTTGCTAGCTACTTTCAGAGCAACATGTAGCAGTGACAGAATTCAAACCTTGCAGCGTGTGGTCAACACTGTGAAGAAAGTCCAATGTATTCATATTTTTGCAGTCTCTCCCTCATGCTGCAGATTGGCAGCTTTCTCCCTCTGCACAGTAATAGGTGGATGGACCCACATTCGGTGGATGAGCCAGAACAAAGATATTTATGAGTATCTCTTACTTTGTCAGACCCAACAGGTCATGCATTACACGGGGAACTTTATAGCCTGAGGCTTCCACCAGAGACAGAGGGAGAAAGGATAGCCTGAGGCTTCCACCAAAGACAGAGGGAGAACGGTCTTCTCATGCAAAGCTCTTTTAAGACCAAATGTAGTTTGCTAATTATTTTATTCTGACACTTCAGGTTATATATAATAATGTAAGGAGGGAACTGATATTCTTGCAAAATTCTCTTCTTTTGGTGCAGTCTTTAGAAATCTTCATCTCTGCTACATTTCCTCTTTATTTTTACTATTTACCATTTTGGTTGATATTGGTTCAACACATTGATTCTTGATTTCATGCTCAGAAAGAAATTTTTTCAACACACTCCAGATTCCTCGAACAGTGTCCTGAGGAGAAAAGGTTACTGCATAACCGAAAACTCTACAGTTTTTGGCATCCCATCTTGGGCATAAATAACATCTGTGCCGAAGAATATAGTCTTCTATGTAAATCGCTCTGAAAGGGATGGTGAGTAGCTGTAGCTGGGATCGCTGATTTAAGAAATGTTAAAGAACTTCAAGTTTGTTTCAACTCTTAATAGCCACATTTGTTTTCGGAATATCCCTTCTTGCCGACCTCTTCAGCCGAATGGGTCATGGTTTCTGCAATTTAACCTATTTCCTTATCCGATTCCACTTTTATTTTCAACTCCCCCAAGCAAAACTTGGGTCTTCTCAACGTATATTCCAAATGAAGAAAGTTCTGTTATTTGGGTTCTTAGTTTGAAGTTCTTAGTATTCGAAACATCAAAAGTGCAGAGGCATCAATGCTGTCCTGCTTCTTTAGTGCCCCGCAGCTTTTACTTCCGTAAAGAGGAGAAAGCCGTTTGTAGGTGGCATTAAACAGGAATTCTAAGATTATTCAAAGGTAATTCGAGTGTCCAATCGTTTAGAATTTTTCTACAGTCATATGAATTTCTCTCGGGAAAATATCTCCAGTCTTCAAAATATATCGCTGTACAGATGTGACTAAAGCATAAACATTCGGATCTGTTTGTTCAGAGCCATATCCTTGTGTCTCTGCTTACGGAAAATGGTAAACCTCCTAGGGGATACATTGGCTTTGTTCCAGTATCAATCCACAAACTGACTGCCTTCACAGAACGAAGGTGACTTTAGTTTATTTTTTACATTCCTAATATATAAACTCCGCTCACGTTAGTAGTAGGCAGACATTTCTTATCATAGATTGGCAAAACAGAGGCTGACAAGCAATATCTGACAAAGCGATATTAAGATATTAAGACTCTCAAGGAAAGAATTATACTATAGAGCTTAACTCCATGACTTTAATTTCGCAGTCTGCTTAGTCCCATTACTAATATGGTGACTGTATGGTCTCACTGCTAAGAATTTCTCAAGTATTTAACTTTAGTTTCACTAAATACACTTAAGTAGAAAAAAATATGGGGTAGATGTATTAAGACTGGCATGTCATACAATAGTTTTAAACTGAAGATCATCAATGTGAAATGTGCCAGGTTTATTAAGAAGTGTACACACGGTCCTTTCACCAGAAATTGAAAACTATGCCTGCTATGAATAGGTGTACTTTTCCCTATAATTGACATGAATTTCTGTAAACGATGATGAATCAGTCCATACAGACGCTGAGCCTTCCGCTAAACCTCCCCCGCTTTTCAAAAGGGATATGCTTGATAAGGGCGTCATATGGACGCCGAAACGCGTTGCACGTTTTACTTTTCTTTCACTGGACTTTGGCTATGTAATAAAATACGGTTTTGGAGTCTACAAGTGAGTCCCTTTGGAGTGGTTCTGTGGACCAATTTGAAGGACCATAACACGAACACAGGAAGGTATTTTTTCTTTTATATTTGGATTGCTTTTCAAAAGTGGTAAGATAAATAAAGAGTCATGAATTATAGTGCATTTATGGTGTGTGCCATAAAAACTTGAACATGTCAGTAGCCTTATAGGCTAAAAATGGTTTGTGTACTACTTGTGAAATAAATGTGCAGCACATGGGTGGGAAATACGCCCCAAGTGAATGGGCTCCACGATTGTCACATTGAAAGAGACCAAGGATGGCTTTACAAAGGCCAACTGTTGGGCACATAAGGTCTGGTGGTTGTACCAAGTCTGATCACTCCTATGCATTTGCACAGGAGCATGAATGGAGACGGTGTGCACTGGAGATCTTTTTTGGCCACAAGCCTCCACAGAAGAACAACTGCCTGTTTATACTGAGCAAGAACCAGCTAGTCTATTTGTTTCAGTGAACTATAACAAAGCGACTACTGACCGGTTTCTCACTTAGTACCCTATCGGGTCCTGTGTTTACACGGGGCAACCACAGCTGAAAAACGCCCATTTTAGCGATTTTTCAGCTGACCGTTCTCCCGTGTAATGCAACCCTAAGGCATCATGCAGATGTCCAGAATATTATCACTATATACAAGTAGTATATCATCCAGTAATATATGGTGTGGCTACGGCTTGATAACAGAGAACCTTACGGACTCCACGTAATGCTGTACAGGCCAAAGGAAATGGCAAATTTTTCTACGATTTTACATGTGATTTAATCAATACTAACTATATCTAGTCTTTCTCTTCTGCTGGCATAGAAACAACTATCCACCATACATCACACTCTGATCAAGGTTACAAACTAATTATTTCTTTGTAACACACGAGGTAGATGAAGCCATATTTAATACAATTGCTATCAAAATTATTCAACTCCCATTACAAATTAGGTTTAGGTTAATTTGCAATGGAAGTTGAATTATTTTGATTGCAACCGTAGCTGTTAACAACACTACTATTAAATGCATAAGCTTTGTCAGAAGTGCCAAGACACAATTAGGTAGGTTGTCATGACTAAACCATTTGGGAACCAACCAGCCTCATCTTTATATAAGAACTGTGAATGGTCAGATAAATATTCAGCCTGTCTGACCCTCCTTTCTTCTCACTGCCACCACCAGTCCACCAGGCCCTATGAACATTTGATTGTTGACAAACCCCGTAAAAATCAGTGGAATTGTCTGAAACCAAAGAATGTCTAAGGCCTCATGTCCACGGGCAAAAGAAGAATTAAAATCCACAGCGGATTTTAACTCTTCTCCTGCCCGTGGATCCGCATCCCATAGGGATGCATTGACCACCCGCGGGTAGATAAATACCCGCGGATGGTCAATAAAAGTGATTTTAAAAAAAATGGAGCATGAAAAAATCTGAATGCTCCATTTTCGTGCGGGTCTCCCGCGGGGACGGCTCCCGTAGGCTTCTATTGAAGCCTAAGGAAACCGTCCGGATCCGCGGGAGACCAAAATCGGAATTTACTCACCTGCTCCGGATCTTCCCTTTGCCGCGGCTTCATCTTCTCTCCGTCGCGGCCGGATCTTTTTTCTTCGGGCCGGCGCATGCGCGGGGCACGCAACCGACGTGCCCTGCGCATCCGCCGGGCCGAAAAAAGAAGATCCGGCTGCGACGGAGAGAAGATGAAGCCGCGGCGAAGGGAAGATCCGGAGCGGGCGAGAGGTGAGTTCTTATTTTTATGCCTCATGTCCGCGGGGCAGGAGGGACCCGCTTCGGATTCTCCATGGAGTATCCGTAGCGGGCCTGATTTTCTCCGTGGACATGAGGCCTAAGAGATAATGTAGTCACATGTCTGCCTAAGGCCTTGTGTCCACGGCACGTGCGGATTTTGCGCAGGGAATCCCGCACTGGCCGTGGCCAGTGAGCCACACTTACCTGTATTTCCCTGGCAACGGTGTCCACGCGGATCCCTCCACTTCCACGTTCGCTGTACTGCGCATGGTCCTCACGGCTTGTCGTCAGACATGCGCAGTACAGTTTTTTTTTAAAATCTCCTGCTTTCCTGCGGATCCGCGGCACGTCCGCAGTGTCAGCTGCGGGTGTGCCATGGATCGGACGGCTTTCATTAACGTCAATGGAAGCAGTCAGTGCGGGATTCGCGCAAAAATGGGGCAAAATTTGTGCTTGTGTGGCTCCTCACTTGGACACCCGCATAGAAAGCAAACTGTGGGAGCAGGGATGCTCAGTATAGCCTCTTCACTGGAGTGCCGACACAGTAACATGTGATCATACCCACTTTTTATAGAATAAAATGGACTTGACTGCCATTCCAGACACAACTGCATGCACATGGATCTTGCTTTGTCAAGTCCTGTAGTGAAGGATCATCTTTGCCCCTCATTCTTGCTCATCATAGGGATACGCAAGCAATCAATGAAAAATCCCCCCCAAACTCTTTAAACGCTAGGCAAATTTTTCATAATTATTAAAACTGAGCTACCAGGGTTTTCAGCAGTTTCATTGAGGTCCCCGAAATGTAAATTTCTAAGGTGCTCTGAACAATATGGGTCCTTAAGGGGGTTTGCCGGATAGCAGCATTGAAAAGCAAAAAGTAATGCATCCTTTGCACTATTTACATGTGACTCATTTCTCCGCTTCAGAAGTGCGTCATTCAGCCGTTCCCATGGTGGTCACATGACCGTGGCGCCAGCTGAAGATCACTAGTTGTCCTGGGCAATGTCTACCTGTGCCCCACCCCTGGTGGTCGGTGCATCACAGCATTAGGAGCCCGGAATTCCCGCCTCTCTAGACTGTCAATCACCCCATCTTCAATCCGAGTACTACACTCACTGTGAAGATTACAGCAGCACTGGTTATCAGCCCCTCAGCCACGGTATAGTCTCCCTATGCTCCATCCGGGTAGTGTATGTATGAAATACAAACTACGGGGATTTTGACTGAGAGAGGGAGGAGTTCTGGACAGGGGGCCTAAATCACACCGTGCACTGCTCTCTGATTGGCTGATATGGATAACATAAGCAGCTCTGGTCAATTACAGATCAGGTATAGTGCACTGGTAGTCTAACACAACCAATGCACCATGGGAAGTAGGTAGCCTTAAGATTGCATAGGCCATCCTTGGACAGCTGAAAACAGGACATGGAACCAGTGTATTGGAGGGACAGCAGGTAATATAATCCCTGCCACCTTCGGTCCCCGGACAGAATTTTGTCAGAAAACCAGAGAGTTACTTTAAGGACTTTTTGCATTCAGAAAACCTTAGAAACTTGTATCTGAGGGACTGCAGTGAAAGAACTGAAAGGGTAGTCCTATCTCAGCAAGTTATCCCGTATCTACAAGATAGGGGATAACTTGCTGATCGGTAGGGGTTCAACTGTGGGACCCCTACTGATCCTGACATATAACCTTCAGCACATCCGAAGTTTTGACAGTGATAGCCGAGTTCCTTCCACTCGACAATCTCTGGTGGGCCAATTGAAGTAATTGTGACTGGTGGAGGTTGCCAAGAGTTTGAACTCTGCTCTCCCCGGCTGTTCTCACTGAAGTGCATTCAGCCAATGGTTGAACCCCTAGCATTCTGCCAGTTATCCCCTATCCTTGGGAAAGAGGATAACCTGCTGAAATGAGAATAGCCCTTTAACCATCAAGTATGTTACATGACACTGGTAGGTCCATTTTACTAATAATGAAAATTTGCCTGTTTACTTTTAAAGTTTAACTGTAATTAAAATGTGATAAGACACCCTTAAGACATCATGCATAGGTCTCTTCAGTAAGGCATATACATTCAGGCATTATATCATCTTGCAGCATGGCACCAGCATATTGTTGTAGAACACCATCCACAGCATAGGAAAGCATTCTGCGGACTTGCTAGGTACAAAATACAGATAGAACAGTCACTTTTTAATGAACTATCTACTGCACTGCAGGTATAATTATCTTATGACAGTTTTAGGTCTCTTAGCCACCATGGCCTGCTTTAGATATGCGTGTAGTCTTGTCGTTATGGAAATAACACAGGCCAATGAATTCTACGTGCCTCAAAACCCATGACGCACTAAAACTCTGATTTGTTGCTTTTTGGACGACAGCATTGTTTGGCAATAGTTTTGATTATGGCTCATTCACACTAGCGTTAAGGCCCATTTAGACACAACGATTATCACTTAAAATTAGCTCAAAAGCCATCTTTTGAGCGATAATTGCTGCGCCTAAACGCGCGTCCATCGTGCATTTTTCGTGCACTATTTGTTCATCGCTGACTCCAAGTGAAGTCATCGATGTGTCTTATCAGGACCGCACGCTGAGTTCTCCGTGGATAATGCCGATAGCATTCTTTCAGCTGCAGTCCTGCTCGAGAACAAAGCAGCTGAATGCAGATAACAGATAACACAGACAGCTGTTATCTGCATTCAGCGAAAGGCTTAATTTGCACACCAATAAGCTACTAAGTAGCTACTTAATAGTTTATGCAAAATGATCTCCCAAAACTGTCGTTCAAGTTATCTTTTGAACTAATTTTGAGCAGTCATCTTTCCGTGTAAATGGGCCTTAAGACTTTGTTTTGGATTTGCGTTTCTTTGTTCTGTTTGAGGAGCAGAGAAACGGAAATAAAAATGGAATTAAACATTTCCGTTTTGTTTCCCCTTGATTAAAGGGCTTTTTAATTAAAAATGGAAACATTTCCATTTAATTCAGTTTTGTTTCATTTCCGAAACGTAACAAGTAGTGCAGCTGACTGCACTAGATGTTTAGTTGAAAAAATGGAAATGAAATAGAACTAAATGGAAATATTTCCTTTTTTAATGAAAACCCATTTACTCAATAGAAAAAAAACGGAAACATTACATTTTGTTTTTATTTCCGTTTCTCTGCTCCTCAAACAGAACAGAGAAACGCAAATGCTGAACTGAGCCTAACGTTAGTGTGAACGAGCCCTAATCAAAAGTATTGCAAAATAATGCTTCAGCCCAAAAAGCAACAAATCCGTTTTATCTGAAAAGCATAAATTTAGGCAATGAAAGCTCGCATCTCCCTCAGCTGCTTTTGTTGAATCCACAGCATTTCTTTGAAACCAGTTTTTGCAAATGAATCCACATACATACTTTTCAACCTATGGAAGCGATAAAAATGGCAACAGTTTACCAATAAATACATCGTATTAATATTCACTCAGTTGTAAATGTTTGCTGTTTTTGACCACATAAAAGAATGACAAAACCACCGTTGACTGTGTTTGTATAAAAGATATTTACTTCAATTATCACACCTAGGGTGCTAGTGAATAATAATAATAATACATTGTGTGAGATTCATACAGTGATATTGCTTCTCCATATCATATAGGGACCGTTGTACAGTGCTGAGAACAAACATTATTATGGCTACCCAAACAAAGACAGAACAATGCCTGCTGACGGGACCTCTATTCCCACTGTCGCCAGCCATAAAGAACTTGTACTATATGTTTGAACAAATACCAATAAAAGAAAAAAAGCTACAAAAAAAGGAGTCACAGCAACACAACATGGGCTTCTCAAAGCTACGTGTACAAAAATTACACTTTTTTTGGTCAGTTGGGTCTCTTGTGAGGATTTATGTTTTTTTTTCTTTTTTTCTTTTTTTTTTTTTAAACTTTTTAAACCTGTGATCGTGAATAACAAACAAGCTCTAAAAACATCTAAGACTTAATGCGGTACAGAAAAAAAAAATAAAAAAAAAAGATTTAGAAAAAAAAAATAGAATACTGCTAAAAATGTCAGACACCACAATACACCGGGGGGGAAACTGAGCTTATTCAAATGTTCTCAAGAAATAAGGATAAAAAAAAAAGACAAGTACATCACTTCTGAGTTCATCTTGTGCTGTGTTAGTAGTCAGGGCATTTTTCAGCTGCACCCATCTTCATGGCAAGTAGTTATTGCACAAATATAAAGAGTTAGTTTTAGAGTAACATAAACAGGGGGATGAAGAAATGTATTATTTTCCTCCTTTTGTTATGGGTGAATCTTGCCTTTGGATAAAAGCCCGTACGTCTATCCAAATACAACTGCATTTGTAGTAGACTCATTGCCGAAAATATGAAATGAGAAGAAAAAGAAAAATCTATATAAAAAAAAAAAATAAAGTACTTCAGGCTGTATCGTCATGAGGCTATACTAACCAATAGTTAGTGAGACAATAGGAAAATACATAGTGGCAACTTCTTGTGTTCTTATTTAAGCTTCTGTCCAAAAACATCATTGTGGAAGCAGAATTCATCTGAAATTACTGAGGTCTAGATGACAAACATAAATGTATAATGTGGTAACCAGCCACCATCACAAAGTAGAGGCAGCCATTTTTTGTGGGCGTGGCCACTATTCCTGAGGATACAGGCTATTAATTTAATAGGACGCAGTCCTATAACTATGGGAACACTTCAGCGAGGTCACCATCTCCTACGTCATGGATAGGCCACATGCTCTTGAATATTGGTTGAAGCCCTTCAATGGCTGCTTCCACCAGTAGTTACTGATAAAAAATAAAAGTCAAGTCAGGCCACCAAAACTTTATCTACAGTGATGGTCTAGTAAAATCTCAGTAGATGCTTTCTGTAACAATGTAGCAGGGTTAATGTCTTACGAAAACAACGATGAAATATTCATGGAATTTGAAAACCAAAAAGTTACAAAAATCTCTTTGTAAAATATTACGAGCATTTGGAAGTCCGGAAACAAAGTGCTATTTACCAAATTCTACACTTCGTATAGCAGAAGATATCAGTTGTCTCATGTACAGAACAGGTCTCCATGTCCTGGAATAATACACGGTTGGTATATTCCAGTTTCTTGCATTATAACCAGTCCTGATTCTAGTTGAACTGAAATGGTACAAAGAAATCCAACACCTTTAACCACAATCTTGGTTGAATAGATGATCAGGCTCTTAGGGGCACGAGGCAAGAAAAAAAAAAATCTGGAAAACTGTTGACATCACACAGGTCATTGGGTTCATTATAAGCAAATCACAATAAAGGTTTAATGAATTGATACCCCTACAATGACTATATGACAAATGTACTTGACCCATACTTAATGACATTTGATAGGTGGCTTAGTATTTTTAATTTTTATTGACCCACGTGTTATTTGATTTTTCCGGCTATAGAGAAATAAAGGCAGAACATATGTGTTATCAGTTGTATCCCAGCATCCCATGTGTTAAGGCACACTATTATTTCTATTGGTACAGTAGGTAGCACTGAGTTAACAATATGGTGCCATCTGGAGCCCTCCATGCAGCTTCATTAATAGAGGAAGATATGTATTAGTGGACATGAGTTGGTTCATAGGTCTTTTGTAGCTACAATACCTTGTCTCTGCCTATCATAGCACAAGTGTAAAGACCAGTCAAGGAGTATTCTGGGTTCAGCAAATAAAGGTTGTATTATGTAAAGTTATACAATTTTCAAATATACCTTATATGCTGCTCTGCTTGCAATCACTGAATAGAAATACTAGTTAACTGCCTTATAACCAGGACAGATTGTCATCCTCTAGAAATAAAAAAAAAAACCTGTCACCGTCTTTTCACAGCCCTCTCTGAGAGTCAAACTGATTACACTAATATGTCTGCTGTATGTATCTGGGCAGTAGTTTGGGAGAAACTTGCATTTTATCAGTAGCAGCATGTAGAAGACTGCAGGAAGTAGTCCTCAATATTCATGAAGTTCAGGCTAACTCCACTCACCCAGCCCCTGACAGTTCTCTATTACTGTGCATAGTAAGACAGCTGTCAGGCCGGGCTCACACGACCGTATGCTCATTGCATATTACCCGGGCAGTTTTTGAATGTGTAAGACGCAGTAGCAATCTCCCATACACTTTCCTTGTGCCACTCACACAAGCCACGCAAAATACGCATGCATGTTCCATCTTGGCACATATCACATGCACCAAGATAGTGTATGGGGATTTGAGGCACGCAGAAAGTACGCATTGTCATTCAGTGGCTGGAGGGTGGGGTAAGTTTGGCTAGCTATAGCTCATGAGTATTAATGATAGCTCCACTATGTGCCTGATACTAATAAAATGGAAGTTTCTCCCAAACTACTGCACTGATACATACAGCAGACATATCACTGTAATCAGTGTGGCTGTCACTATCTTGTGCTGCCATCAGAGAGTTGTGAAAAGATGATGACAGATTGCCTGTAAAGGGAGTTGTGCCAAGTGTTAAACTTACCCTACCCACACGATAGAGAAGTGTCTGATTGGTTGGAGTCTGACTGATGACGGACTACCTTATATGAATAGAGTGGCGATTGAGCATGGATGCTACTGCTCCATTCAACTGTACGAGACCGGTCAAGGGAAAGTAGAGTACATTGCTCCGCTCTCTCTAGCATTCCAAATAATGGCGTGGCATTTTGCATGATCAACCATCGCACCTTTCATATGGTGGGACATAGGACCCCCATTCTTGTAATCAGTGGGGGCTCCATTGATCAAATCCTCATTGATCAGACACTTATCCTGTGGAAATAGAGTAAGTTAAGAACTTTTCACAACCTCTTTAAGGCTTCTGTTGAGTGACTGCAAACACAGATCTTGAAAGCTGTAAGCAATTAACACACAAAGTGTATTGGAAAACTGGTGAACTTCATAGTGTGATAAATAACTTTAATTTCCTGAAACCGGAATATATCATTAATATATTAATAATTTAGTGAAACTGGGATACAAGAGTGTCACAAATGCAAAGGCTCCACAGGACTGGGATTATTGGGCCAGAAAGCCAAGTAACTGATACCTGGATACGTTACCCTTCAGCTAATTAAACTGTGCCCTGGAGACACAGGGACTTGTTGGAAGAGACGTCATACACAGGTCAATGGTAAAAATATCTAATAATATGACAGATCACAGAAATGTAAGGTACGTAGTGCACAGACCAAGCTGCTTCAAGACCTGTAAATGGCCATCACACAGTTATTACACTTGGCGTTGAAAAGAGACTATGGATCACCTGAAGAACATGGAAGATTCCTTGTATAATGTAACAGCAGTATAGTATACTCCTATGTATTTATTGCTCAGTGTTGCTGTCATACAGTAGTTTGCTCCACAACATAGGTGATCAATGTTTGGATTACAAAGTCCTCATTTGCTAACGAAAAGGGGTCCGCAGCAGTCAAGTGCATATAGCCCTGATCAGTAAATCTGCCAGTGCACAGTTTTGTATACATATATGGACAGATCGTACATGTAAATAAGCTGTAATCTGTGTTATTTGGTTCATCAATATATCTACCGGTTCAGAACTAGTTTGCATAGAAGACCACAGTTTTAATGGATTTCTCCACGTCTGCTGATGTAACACAATAGTAGTATGGCTTTAAGGAATACTTTCATTATAGCTGCTCATCTGACACAAAGAAGATTAATGAAATTGCAACCGGTCACCCAAAGGAGACAATGGAAGGAAGTCCGTCACCTACGATCACTATCACTAAAGATGCGGCATGTGCGGACATGTCTAACCTTACCATTTCTCCTCTTCATATTGACTCCATGACTCCAAGTCACCATGATCGCATGGCATGTAAATTAATTGGAAACCATTCCATCGGTTTTAACCCGCTTCAGGGATCCGGGCTCCCTCCCCCCCCAAAGGCAAAAATCACGTCCATTATCTGATGATTGAGCTCTCCAACTGCGTTGAGTTGGAGAAGCCATGCGTTCCAGATGCTGCACATCTGAAATAGCTGACATCAATGAGGTCAATGCCTGCAGTAGAACGAGTCACTTTGCACGCGCCGATCTCTGATGTGTGGCGTAAGAACAAACTCAGGAATGCACGGCGTCTCCAGCTCAACGAAGTTAGAGACGTCAATCATCAGATAAGGGTTGTGGTTTGTGCTTAAGGAGGGGGAAGAGACCTTGACCCGTCCAGCGAGTGAACCACCCATAGAACGATTTGCAACTAATCAGCATAGGATGTGAAAAAGGTGATTTCAGGGCTGTGGAATCACTGTGAAGACAAGAAATGGTTTGATTAGACTTGTCTGCATATGCCCTATCTTAGGTTAAGATTAGTTTGTGATGATAATTGTAGGTGACAGACTTCCTTTTAGAAAATCTTCAGATGTCAGGATGTCATAAATTAGAAGTTTGTTCACTGAAGTGAAACTAGTTCGTTACATAAGTCCTTTAAAAAGGTTGCCCAATTTGGACATCCCTTTGCATAAGTTCCATCAGGGCATATGGCGGTAATAAGGGGTATTTTCCGATTGTGACGCCTCTCTATTGGCCAACACAAGGAGACACTGCAGAGAGCATTACAAGGATGTTCTTGATTTCAGTGGGTTCATGTAACAGTTTGTAGAATAGTGTTGCGAAGGAATTGGACATCTACCATTGTGGTAACAATATGTGACTGGTGTGAGGACATTGAGAAGCCATCATCATCAGGTACTTGTTAGGAGACCAAACCAACAGTAAGGGTTTGCCTATAGGCTCAGTTCAGTTCTAGACGTCTGCAGATTACATTAGAAAGGAAACATGGATATGTATATTGTATTCTGTAAATGCCTCCGATTCCTTGTTGGTTTTAGTAGCTGAGCTAGAGCAGCTGAGCTGAGAGACAGGCAGAGTAGGTGGCTGTCTAGGGTACAATTGTCTTAATATTTCTCTCTAGAACTAATTAGACACTAAGGGGCAGATTTACGAAGACCAGTATTAGGGTACCTTTACATCGAGCCACCTATTGGCTGAAAAAAAAAAATCACTCAAATGAGCAATTTTGACTGATAGTTGTCCTGTGTAAACACGGGACCCGACAGGGTACAGAGCGAGAAATCGCTCATTAGTCGCTCATTAATGTTTCAGCTAACTGAAATGAAGCGAACTACGAGTGACTTCTCACTCAGTATAAACAGGCAGTCATCAATTTTTAAGTGACTGCCTGTTCACAGTGAATCAGCTGCTATTCACTGAACGACTATCGCCCCAGTATGAAAGCATGGGTGCATCAGTCGTCCAATCTAAAAGTACCCGCAGTAAGGAGCAAGATGCAACACATTAATTAAGAGGCATTCGTACAACAGCCATAAGTTGACTTAGATTTGCGCTTTAAGTCATGTAAGTTTATGGTATGAATTACAGTAAATCTGTTTGACCCGCGGGTGGCCCTCCTCCTACCGCTGAGCCTAATGTGTTTTGTTTTTAAAGAAAAGTGACTAGGTTTGCAGAAAAAGACCAAATATCACAAATTTATGCACACGTGTTTAAAAAATGCCCTTCTTAAATTCCCCGCTTATGTCTCAGCACCCGATAATGCTACAAGACTGAACCAGTATTGTGAAACCCATTTCTTGGACACCAAGCCGCTGTCAGATCCCTGAACATGGGGGATGGATTCGGCCATGACTGGTGCACAATAACGGATTGAGAAAAACTGCTATGCTACTCTCATAAATACATCTTTAAAATTGAAATTCCAGTACAGGTATTACTCTTGATGATCATCTAAAATATATATATATTTTTAAAGCTACTATGCCACACCAAAATGTATTGCATTTCATCCCCTATGTAGCTTTCATTAAGGTAAAACACTCCAATAAAGATTACAAAGGAAATAAGCAGTTTATCAACTGCTTGGGTTTCTTTCCAATTCTAGCCAATTCCAATATGTGGACCAGTAGTCTTCAGCAGGTGACCCTCCAGCCGTTGCAAAACTATGCTGGGATATGCTGGGAGCTGTAGTTCTGCAATAGCTGTAAAGCCACAGGTTGAAAACCACTGCTATAGAAGGCTACTGCAAAAAGGTGATTTAGAGGATCTGTGCGCCAGTCTTAACAAGATCGGTTCACCTAAAAACAAAATTAGGTAATTCAAAAAGTTACTAAAATGTTGATCTTTTAAGAAAGGGCTAATAGGAACATTCAAGAAGCAACTCTATAGTCAAAAGCCCAGAAGCACAGTAACTACCCCTGTTAGGGCAGGTGCTCACATAGCGGAAATGCTACAGATTTTACCTGCACATTGGAGCAAGCAAACCCCGTAATGGAGTACAGTACCAGCATTGTGGATGAGATTTCAAGAAATGATAAACTCTGCAGCACATCAACAGACTTTCAGCACTGGTTTCGCCCCTTTTGATGTAGAGGGGTAAAATCCGAACCCAAAATCTGCACGTTCCATATTCTGATTCCCATTGGTTTTAGCTGCCTTAAAGGGGCATAAAGGGACGTGCTTAACATATAGATCTACACGAATATTATAAAAACCTGCCGATGACAATAGTGATGTTTTTTTTTTTACCTGCCCCTTTGCCTCTAAGAGCCTCTTTTTCTTCCTTAGAATTAGTTTTCTGTATTGTTCGTTGAGATTTGACTCTCTCTTTAAACCTGAAGTGCTACTGCATCTTATCAACGCACGTCAAGAGCATTTCATTTTCTTTACTACACTCTCGTATAACAAAATGTGGTTCTACACATTAAAAAAGTTTCTACTAAATAATACAAGCTCATTGAGGTTTAGCATAGGGAGTACGCTTTTATAACAACACTCCCATCCCCTATAAGATAAAGGGATTAAGAAAAAAAAAAAAAAAAAAAGATAATATTATTAAAACATAAGTAACAAATGCACCAAATAACGTCATCCAAAGATGCTGACCTAAGACACAATGTTTCAATGATACACGATAAGATCAAAGAAAAAAAAAAAATCTTTAAATCAATAATATACAGTATGACAACTACATCTTGTAAATTATACCCAATACTGCCGGCAGTCTATCCCTCTAAAGAATATTTGCCCCCGTTTTTCATCCCTTCCTAACAATCAGATAATAAAATACAGCACCTATAAATAAGCAAAAAAAATATATATATACTGAAATCATCTATTGTTAGTTTTTTTAAGATATGGCGAGAAACGAGCCTAGTTCAGCAAATCTTGTCGAAGCCATAGCAGATAAACCAGCTTATTGAAAAAGGTGGCAGTAATGCACTCTATGTGTGCACAAGTACATAAGAAAATACACAGACTTATAAAATTGCATACACGGGTATTCCCACACGTCTCTGTTCTCTCTCACACACATATTGACAGCAAGAAGGAACAGGATACAAATTGGAATGGGTGTCGTACTTTGAACGAGAACGGACAAAAGATCGCTGGGAGCCACAAGTGCCGTTTCGTCAAACCTTATTTTGGTTCTAGATTTCTCTATTTACATTGTACTATGTCAGAGTGAAAGAGGTTGTCGTGTTTTTTTTTTCTTCATTTTTATTGTTTTTTGTTTTATACATAAAAAGTTTTTATTATTAGTTTTGCATTTAAAAAAACCTCTCTTTTCTCTGCATCCCGCTGGCAGCATATTTGGTAATAGTTAAAACGTATGAAACAAAAGTGGCCTTGTAATGAAAACAAAATATATAGATATATATATATATGATATACATATGTACGAAAAAAGGAATACTGTAAAGGATGTATTAACAGTACAGGTCTGCCATTCCAACTTGTACCCTTTTACCCTCCCAAAATATGAGGTCTGATCAGCGTGCTCTGTGGTTAGAGGTTAAAAAGCAGATTAGAAAATACCTAAATTCAGATTTTTGTTTTGTCCTGATTTGGCCTAAAATGGAGTGTAATAAACAAATCCCGGTCTGGAAAAGACCAGCATCGGTTAAAGCTATGAAACAATGTGCACTGGATATCTAGTTTCACTACCAAGAAAACACTACATCAGCTACCACAAATTAAAATAGTTTCCTGATGTGACTTTAGTTAGAAAATAAGTGGATTGGTGTATTTCTTTTATTTCAAAGTTCCGAGCAGGTATTTTTTTTTTTTTTCCTTTTTTTAAAATTTTTTTTTTATTATTATTTTAACTTCTTGAAAATAGGATTCCAAACTAGTGTGTTTAGAGTCAGATGACTGTGCAATCTCTTTGTGGCAACTGAAACACCTACTAAAAAGGAAAAATAAAATAATAAAAAAAAAAAAAAAAAAGGACAACCTTTTTTTTTTCCTGAAAAAATCTCCTCCTTTTCCTGGTATAAGAAGATCATAGTGTATTATCGCTCTGCGGCCATTACATGGCAGATAAAAAGCCCCATTTATTTTGTGGGTTCAATATTTTTTTCGCTTTTTTTGTACTTTTTTTTTTTTTTTTTTAAGCCCACACTAAAAAGGTGGGCACAAGGCAAAGCTGTAAGAGTTATTCCAGAAAGTGTGAAAATCACTTGGGTAATAGTAAAAACACTTCAGGGTACAAAAAGCTTGACTACATATTTCAGTTTTCGTCCTCGAAAACACAACATAAAATTGGGCTTAATGCTCCTTTTTGTATTCTATATGCACCTTGGCCTATGGCGTTTTTGCCCTGTGGCCTGCAGGGCGGTAAGTGCGCAATACGATATAACCAGTGAAAGGTCCAGTTTAAAATCCCCAGTTTGCTGGAACCAGGGTTAATTTAATTTCAAAACTCCCATTCGATGGGTTCTTCTCGACTAGCGGCCTTCTCTAAGCGGTGAATTATGCTGTTCAAGTTTGCGGCTTTCTTTTTCCTCAAGGAGTTGTCCCGTGTGTTTTTGGAACTTGCTGTCTCAGAAAAGTTGAACAAGCTCTGAATAGAGCTTCCTTTCTGTGAACTTGTACTTGGCACGCTGGATAGTTTCTCAGAATCTTCACTAGACTTGTTGAAACCCTCCTTTGTGGGGACCAAGCTTGAGGCAGCTGAGGTAGAGGCATGCTTTTCAGTAGCAGATTTCGGTGTTGTCTCTGAACTCTCGCCAGAGCACCGAGATCCAGGAAGGGAAGTCCGACTCTGCTTTCTCCTCCGACCTTCCTCAACCTTTTCAATTGGGCTGTCTACTTCTGACCGGCTGTTGTCCGATTTCTCAGTAGGTCTCGCGTCTTCACCCTCTTCAAAAGCTGAATCAGTCTGCCCGCCCTGAGACTTTATGTTGTCACTGAACTCATCTCCTTCAAGGATACCTTGCTTCCCATCACTTGTGCTTTCCATATCTACACCATCGCAGCTATCTCCTTCCGAACTGTGAGCTGCTCTGCTGCTTGTAGCTGATGGAGAATCACTAGAACCAATTTGTCCATGACTACCTGCTTGAATTTCTTCAATGAACAGTTCTCTACGGATGCGAGACCTAAGGAGAGAAGGGGAAACATTTTTACAATTACAAGTTGATATCCAGAATGAAAAAAAAAAAAAAAAACATATGCAGAGACAATCAATTGATTACGAAAATTCATTGATCTCCCAAGTAAGATTTACAAGATACCTGGATGAGAGGGGACAAGAGAAAAAGAGTACTACTTATAACTATGTATTATCATGGTCATCCCAAAGTCAATTGCTAGACAGTGTGAATGGTCCAGTTTGTCAGTATTAAAATTATCTAATTTACATAAGTTAGCTAAAAATTGAGTAACCGTGGTTATATAGGACAAGCAGAGGCCTTTTTTGTTTTTAAGCTTTCAAAAAGTTATTCCACTGAAAAAACATTTCCGCACAATAACAGCGTATAGGCACCGACCGGTCAGGACTAAAGGGGTTCTACATCCCACACTACTGCTCTAAACCACGCTGAAGGAGGAGGAGATAGACAATGCTCTTGCTGCCCATGTACACGACAGTCTCTGTAGGAGCTTTGGTGTGTTACATTTCTCACCTACCACCACTCTGGCCTGACTTTAAAGGCTCTGTACACCTTTGTATCCTTATTTTTTCTTTTAATCAACGTGTTTTAAGAAATTGAATCCTTTTTGTAATTGGTTTCCATTAAAAAAATTAAATTTTTTCATCTATATGCACGCATTGTTTTCCAAGGCACTGCAGACTGGAGGACTGAAATCTTAGCAAATTTTGTCAATTAGAGTAAACTGATAGCTCCTCCCCTAGCCTGCTTCCATTTTATGAATGTGCATTTACTGTCTTTCCACTGAGCTATTACAGAGGGCTTTATGCTGGGGATGGTGGAGATTAGGAGAATAGAAAGCGGAGAAAGTTGCTATTACAGAGGGCTTTATGACAGTGCTGGGGATGGTGGAGGAGATTAGGAGAACAGAGAGCAGAGAAAACTACTATTAAAGAGGGCTTTAATTCACTCCATGTGAACTTTCTGCTTGTCAGCAGTGAGAGGGAATGGGACAAGCAGCTACTTGAATGCAGGAGAGCGTGTACACCAAGTATGAGGCTTTTAAATGCATGAGAAGAAAAACTCAATGCAAAAAAAACCAACAAAACAGATAAAGTGCATTAGGTTTTTCTGCAGTGACTTAGTAAGATATATGTGTATTGATTTTCATGCACAAAAGTTTACTAAGCCTTTAAAGCAGCAGTGGAGGGCATAGAACTCCAGTTCTCTCAAGCAGCGGAAGTCCTAATAGTCTGGCCCTCATCAATCAGACACTTATGACCGATTCTCAGAATAAGCACTAAAATGTCTTGTTTGAATATCTCTTTAAATTACCTAATTACTATAGCACCATCATCATTTACATGGCAAGTCACTTAATAAGTAACCCTTAATGAATAGTCCGATATGGCTATTTTTAGGTTGGTGCACGGGGTTGGTTTTACAAATTGCTAAGGGCTCATATCCTAAACGACTCCTCAGAAGGGAACCCCAACAGTAAACTAAAATAGCCTAATTTATTGAGCAGTATATGATGGTATTATTTGGGATTTGAATTGTATTATACATTGGGAACTTATAATACTCTGTGGGCTCTTTAAGGGAGTGCTATTTTGGCACTATATGGAGTTGTTATATCTACCTATCTTGGCACTACGTGGCAAAGATTGCAATCTAGCTTTGCTTGTTGCATTTTCTAACACACTTCCATGATTTCGAGGATATCTTGTGCTACATTCATGTTACATAAGGAGACATATGCTATTGGGGATATATTGAGTTGCGAGTTTTTTTTGTTTTTTTTTACCAATGGAAACTGGCTTTTCTGTTGTATTTACCTGTAATTATGGAACCAGTTTATAACGGTGCTGGTTTTCAGGTTCAGTTGTGTTGCAAGCTCTTCAATGGTTTTAGGGGAAGGGTATGGCTTTTGCTGGTAAGCCCGTTTCAAAGCTTCTTTCTCCTCGGGAGCCAGTACTACTCTTGGCTTCTTCAGCTGATGTTGTGGCTGGGGACTTGATCCTTGGCTATAATCTATGCCTGTAGGAGGTGGCTCGCAGGGCTGGCTGTCACTCACTGAGCTATGCCTTCTCTTCATGTAAGCTGGAATCAAAGCATAGACATGGTAAATAATGGTTTAGTACTCAGATTGTTACAGAATAGATTTGCTCATGATCCTTATATCTACACAGCGGCTTCAGATTATTAGGTGAGAAAAGAATCTTTCATCAAAACTGACCCATCCTTTTTAGGCTGGCGAAACTCGAGGGTATTTCTACAGCATTTATGCGTCTGTAATATGAACAAGTGTCCTGGACTGACTGCGACTGTCCTGACCCAAACTCCAAGCATCATAGATTCCGGTGATACACAGAATCCGGGTCGGGATACCCCTGGTCAGACCCAGACACTCATCTGTGTCAGATTGCGTGTCTCCAGCCTTAGTAAACACTTGCATTGCTCAGGAAATTCTTCAAACTCTACATCGATACCCTAAGTTATTCCTCCTGGAAATCTATGACCTGATTGAGCACAATTTCCCTTTTTAATGTTGTGTGCCCCCCTACACAGTGCCACACGGTCAGATCTGATTCGATAGTGAGTGTGTAAAGGCATATCGCACTGCCAATAGAATTAACACTTAGGGCCTTTTTCTGCGGAGTGATTACACGGTGCAACAACATTTTAAAACATTTTTCGGAACAGAAAGTAATTGATAAGTTTCTGTAAAATAAAAACATGCTGTTTACACTGGAATAACTGAATAATAGCAGCACAGCTCATTTTCTTAGTGACCAAGCTTTTCTTTCCGCTTTAAAAAATCGTAACTCCTTCATTTATCCATCAACGTCGCTGTATGAGGGCTTGTATTTTGCGGGACGAGTTGTGTTTTTCAATGGTGCTATTTAAATATAACGTAAAATGTGCTGAAAAACGTTTAAAAATTTTTTTTTTTCATTTTACTCCACGAAATTCCGCCATCTTTCGGTACTTCTTGTTTCTACAGCCCACAAACTACAACAAAAATTGGTCAGTACGATTACTATGATACCAAACCTATGTAGTTTTTTTATTTTTTTTGCTGTACAACTATTATTTTTTTTCAAACACCTTTAATTTCTTAAAATTATTTTCTGCTGCATTTTCTGCGCGCAATAACTTTTTTATTTTTCCGTCCACATAGTAGTGTGCGGGCTCATTTCTTGCGGGACGTCCTGTAGCGTGTGTTAGTACAATTTTGGAATACATGGGACTTTTTGATCACTTTTTATTGCATTTTTTCTTGGAGACAGAATGATTGAAAAAAATGCGTTTCTGGCGTTCTTCATTTTTTTTCGGACGATGTTCACCGTGCGCGGTAAATAATGCATTACTTTGAGATCAGACTTTTACGGGCGCAGCGATACCAAACATGTATTTTTGCTTTATGGTTTTGATTCTTTTATTTAGTCTAACCAATGACCTGTAAAAACATAGTTCATTAATTACATCTTACTGGTGGATGATCTGCAGCGTTTCTGCCACGTGGAAACATACCCTATATGTTACACAAACCTACCCTTATAGTGTTCAGTCAGCACACGGTGTGTAACAGGGACTGTGAAATAGTTGCGCAATCACTTTTGTTATTCTTTTTATTAATTGAGGTTAATGGCGAGCCGACTGGATTTATTCTATAGGCAGATTTCCAAAAAATACAACAGCAATTGGATTACATTATTCCCCATAATTGGAAAACCTTACGTGGCAGAAAAAAACGAACATCATATTTGAATTCAGCGCACTAAAGTTACTATAAGCCACCTGCTTACCGGTTACAAAAATTGTGTTGCACAGTGTAATCATTCCAAAAATCGTTGCATCATGTGAAAATGAACACCATTCATTCAGTGTAAACACAGTCGATTGAATGGCAAATGATAACTTGTTCGCTTATTGTCATTCATTTCATGTAGCTATACCGATCATCGTTCAGTCACATGCATGTCGTTACATGTAAGAAGCAACTGTTCAGTCCTTCCCATTCACTAACGCAGTCTTCTGAAAGACGATCAAGTGAACGAGTGAATGACAAAAAAAATGTAAATGTTTATCTGTGTGTAAACGGACAACATTTTAAAGCAAATGTTTATCGCTCGTTCAAATGATTTCTCGCCATGTAAGGCCTCATGTCCATGGGCAGGTGGGATTCCGCATGCGGGGGCCTGCAGCGGAATCCCACTGTGCCCGCAGCCGAGGACACTATTTTACCTGTGCGGGTCTTCTTTCATCTGCACTGCAGATGTGTGCAGAAGCGCCGTCTGGCACGTGCATGCAGAGCACAGTTTTTTTTTGTAACTCTTGCTTTCTCGTGGTATCCGCGGCCTGTCTGCAACTTAATTGCAGATGGGCCGCGGATCAGACGGCTTTCATTGACTTCAATCAAAGCCGTCCGTGCGGGATCCGCAGTGAAATGGAGAATGCTACGATTTATTTTCTGGGTCAAAAGGCCTACAAAACAAATCTGTGCGCTTTAATGCATTTGCGGATGCCCTTGCTTTCCTATGGGCGGCTTGATGTGGGGATTCTGCATACCAAACATGCCTGTAGACATTAGGCCTAAAGGGACCCTTAGTTGTCAATGTATTTCCAGGAGGAATAACAGAGGAAAGAAACCATGCAGAACGCATTTACTAAAATGGGCATGTCAGGAGAGAGGATAGGTCCTGTTTAATGAGTAGACTGCAACGGGGAATTGTTATTTACCAGACCATAAAGAGCTTCACAGAATGTTCAAAACTTGTAAGGCAAATACAAACCATGCAGTTATCCATAGAACTATGGACATATTTTTGATTCTCTGTATTAGATTGCTAGATATGTTTTTCCAACATTGACTGATTGTTTAGTTCAAACTCTTAAGGGACATTGACAATAAAAGGAATACTGAGGAATGATCCCAGCCATCTATTGTAACATCTATTTTAAATGTCCTAAATTCACAGTAACACATGCAGTATTTTATGTTAATATACTTAATTTGTGTAATTAAGCCAATGCAGATGGGAGTTACCAATCTGAAATGAAATGACTAAGAGACTTGTTCAATACTAAGCATACTGTATCAGTCCTTTCAAAAAGTAGAGCAAACCTTTGAATGCATGTAATGTCCCATTCCACCACTAGATGGTGCATTAGGCAAAGTAATTAGTAACTGAATCTAAACTTCAACCTTTAGAAACGGAAACTGTGGCATGTATTAGAAATGAATCACAAATGTTCTATTTAAACCATGACCAATTTTGTATTCTTTAGCGGCATGCTTTTTTAAGATGTCTTATGCCCTCAAACTCAGATTCTGAGGACACTATTATATTTAGCATCTGATGTTATTCATAGCCTTTAAAGGGAAATATACAATGAAGGAGAAATAAATTTATGAATTATGGATGTGAAACGTTCCTATAACAAGTACCCCTTTATCCAACTACCCAAGGCTATCATTATACACTGTGCTGCTCCTTAGAAAAGCAATGCACCAGTACATTGTGAATACCCCCTAAAGATATTGTGTGTTACTCGTGGAGTACATGAACCACAGGGCAGGAGCCTACTAATATGGGGAAAAATATAGAAGTGAGCATTCATAACAGCTGTTTTGCCATGCATTGTAAAAACAGATCTAGTGCCCATAAGCATTTCTATATACACACCATAAGTGTACTATAGCAGGCCTTATATTTCATATACCCTGATGGAAATTGAAAGTGTTACACCCAGACAGAGTCGCAGAAAATTTATGAAAGTTGGATCAAAGTCTCTCCATATAAAAGGGTATTGAATAATTAAAAATTGGATGAAGTACCACATTTCCTCAAAAATAAAACACTGTCTTATATTAAATTTTGCCTCAAAAGAGGCAGTGTGTCTTATTTTCGGGGAGTGTCTAATGATATTTACCTAGCAGCCGGCGTTCAGGTCCCTCGCAATGCTGCAGCCTGCCGTGTCCTCCTTCACGCCGACAGAGCAGTTCTTCCTGGCTGCGGAGCTTGAATACTCCGCCTCCAGCAAGCTAAGGCTCTGATTAGTTAATCGAGCGCTACATCAGCCAATGAGAGACAGCGCTGGATTAACCAATCACAGCCATTCATTGAATGACATCATTGAATGGCTGTGATTGGTTAATCCAGGTTAATCCCATGCAGTCTTTTCATTAACCCGATCTCACTGCCAGTAATGATTAACCTGGTGTATTGCTAGACGCAAGTGGACACATGAATGGAAAACAGTTGTGCTTAGTGAAGAGTCCCGATGCTGTCTGAGGCAAAGTGATGATCGTCAATGTATCCGTTCATGTTTTGGAGAAAGGGGCCACCCTGCTTTCAAGTGCAATCAATTATGAAAGCAGGACTGAGTCGGTGGTTGTTGAAGGCGCAGCCAGTATGTGGACACTTCTCATGACCACCATCCAAAATAGTATCTTCCACAGGATAATGCCTGTCTACATGCTGCAGTCATCGCAAGACCTGCCTTACAAGGTGTCACAACCATGGATTGGCCCACATGGTCCCCCAAATTTATCCCTAATACCGCATGTCTGGGACATTATAGGTAGACGCATTACGTCACATGGCCACCCACCACAAACTGTACAACTGATTGTACATCTCATGCAGGCATGGACAGACTCCCACATGATATCTGAAGACTTATTGATTCAATGCATGTAAGGATCCAAGAATGTATAGATGTTCATGATGGGCACTCTTAACTGAAACCAGTACCGAACAGTAATAGGCTTCGTCTGATTTGTTCCAATTTGCTATTATCTATTCTGGTAGGACTCTGTACGTCTCTACCATCTTTCATAAAATTGCACCAATTCCTTCTGGGTGCACCACTTTCAATTTCTACCAGTGTATTTAATAATATCTCAATCTACTGAGCTGTCTTACAGTATGCCAAAAATGGATAAGCTAGCAGACATAGCACTGCTGACACACATTGGGTACAGCACGAATTACATTATAATTGGAATTCTGAAAAAGTCCTAAAACCACAATCTTGTTGAACATATGAAAAAAAGATCGGAAGGGGGTGTCGCAATTTATAAAAATGATTTCACGTAATTAACCCTTTCCAATCCAATTTGTATCCTGGTTTTCCTAGGGGGCTTGCTCTTTTTCTGCTATTATACAATGGCGCTATCTGCTGGCTAAAGCCAGTACTGCATGGGGTGACACGTTGGATAGGCTCCAACAGCAGAGAGGCTGGCAATATACAGTAAGAGAACCCCGACGGACGTCTTTCAACGTCGGAGCTGTACAGCCTTAAATCATCATGTCTTCAGACGTCAGACAGTGGATCGAAAAGGGTTAAGACATAAGTCTCTTAAGGGATTGTCTGGTCACAACCTCAAGAATGTTATGCAAGTCAGTACATACAGAGGACAACTACCTGTTATTTCCTCCTCTTAGTGTTTGCTGCTTTTTAGCTCGGCTCCATTAGGACAGAGCTGTAATCTGTGAGTATATATTAGCTACAATATCTATAGGGAGTCCGTGGTAGTCTGAAACACACCTCCTGCCTCATGATTGGACAGTCTGCTACTCTCTCCTCCCCCTGCAGCTCTGCCTCCTTTGAATGGCTGCTGTGTATCAGAGGCTCACCAGAATGTCAGTGCATGGAGAGATGAGCTCCGTTATAGCAATATTAGAATGATGAGAAAGTGCAGTAAAGTATTAAACCTCCAGTGAGAAAACAATAACTATCAGGTAACTGTGATAGACATGTTGATTATTTTGGTATAAAATGTCTATCGATTTATATAACCCAAATGTATTTTGCTGTTGTAATGACTTTTTAGCTCAGGAGTTTAAAGGACACACACAATCTAATCATGCTATTTGCTAGACAATGGATGTCTGATCTAATGTTAGCTAAGTACATAGGGATTGCACAAGAGACCTCTAAGAGTTAAGGGCCATAGTGTCGTGTATATCCTGTGTTTAATACTGAGTGTTTACCTAGCCCCCTTCCACTCCTCATACAAGCTAGTTAAACAATAGGTTGCCACATACACAGAAACTGCTTAAGGTTGTCTGCATGCTAAAGAAGACAAAGTCCATACTATGGCAGACGTGAGTGAGGGTGGGGCGAGAGGTGGGAGATTCTATATGATCCGACAAATGAGAATCATATATGTTACTGATGTAATCTGTTGCACGCCCATTGAAGGGCGGTTGTCATGTGTTATAATAAAAGGCTTGAGCCTCTACACATTGTAGAGACTCTCCCAGTTTTTAGACCAGCATTTGTGTCTGATTCTGGTCGACGAAGTGTGCACACGATACTCAATTTGGAAGCGACAAAATACCCCAAAGCCTGCTGGAGAAAATCATAATCCAGAACAGTGGCGTCCCTGGGTGGGCGAGTGGATCTGTGAGGTCACAGCCTGGAACGTACAGAGATCGGCAGATGGCACGCAGAACTCAGGGGCCCGAAAATCTACAGAACACGGTAAGATTGCTTTATGTAAATCTACCGATGTGAGCTGGGTTCTGACTGCTTTTCTGCCTGTTCCTGATCCAGACTGGACCTTCACTGAAAGACAGGTAATAACTCTAGTTCTGTCCACTCGGAAAATCACCATGTTACCTGTCTAGGGGTATTTTGTATGCTGTGACTGTTATGTCTGAGACGGTTAAAAATTGTTTATGCAAGACCAAGAGACAAATTCTGTGAGGGTTAATGTGTCGGGAGGGCGGACTCGGCTGTTTACGTCTGAGGGAACACGCCAGTGACATTTTCTCCTAGGTAAAACTAGTGTGAGGTTAGGAAGATTTATGATACGTATACTTACCTTTATGATTGAGCGTGTTATGTTCTCATATGTGGAAAGGTATATACTGTGAAGTATAGCCGTGCTTTGTGACGGCTGATTTCTCCAGAATATTGTTGAGGGTTTGGTCATTGAAAATAATCGTCAGTCTCTGTGTATAGCTAAAATGTCCTGTCCAGACGGATTACTAGTAGAGGTTGGTTGTTATAAAGGTAGATGAGATATATATATACCCTGAGCCGTTGTGGGTATTCTCCAGTAATCCCGTCTGTCTGCTATTATAGAAAGAATGTGCAGTGTTGATTATTGGGGGAGGGGTGCTGGTAAGAGAGTGAACTGAAAGCTTTTTCAATTAACCCTTTCTGTTTCCTTTGTCTTTTCTGAGTGGGAAAGAGGGGTTATATTGGAAGGATTTGAAGAAAGCAGATTTTACAAGAGAAACACTATTGTGTCCAGAAACTTCGAATAGAATAGAGTTGAGCAGATTGAGAAGGTTCAGGCATAGACGCAGGTTGTTTAGAGAATGGGGAGCAAAGTGAGCAAGGGCAAAGGTCATAGAGCTTGTGATCTGGTTGCTGAAGGGAAGGGAGCAGAGTTTACTGAACAATGGGAAAGGACCAGGAAAAGTTGCAGAAAGAAATGTTAGGTCATGGACAGGTAAGATAGATTGTAGAAAGTTTACAGAAGATGAGCAGGAAGCCTAGCAGAAAGAAAGGTGTTTTTAGATTGCTAGGAGGAGGTATAACGTAGTTAAGAGATTGAAGAGGGGAAAGCATGTAGGGGGGTATGTGTATTGCTAATGAACAATGTAATGTCTTTGTGTTGACTACAGCCCCTCCCTGTAATGGCGGCCGTGCTTGCAATGTTTACTATCCAACATAGTGTGACTCTGCAGTAAATGTAGTGAGGCCTGCCCCCACCCTGAAGTTACTTCCCCCCATGTGTTCAATTTCAGGGTGTGTGATGTTACTTCCGGTCCCTCCCCATCCGGGACAGGACCTGGCCCCGCCCCTTCCTCCTCCAGCGGCCATCTTGCCTCACCTGGAAGTGCTGCTACTCAGCAGCCATTTTGCCTCACCTGGGAGATCTGTAGCCCCACCCCTTTCTGCCTCTGGCGGCCATTTTGCTGCATTTGGGAGGCCTATATTCCCCAATGCCACTGTATCCAGTGCTAACATCATGATTGTCTGAAGTAAGGTTTTGTTTGACCAGACTTTGTTACGCTCCAAGATGTGGCCACTTTGGATGTGTGATAAGTTCAGGGAAACAAACCTTTGTGGAGATGCAGCTTGGGACATAGTAGATGACTAAGCTGGTTTATAGTGCATGGAAGATTGGAGTTGATGCATGGGGGGCAGAGGCCGGGAATACATGACAGGGGACGCTCTCTCATGTTCCCAGGGGCTCTGTTTTCCACTGCCCGCTTCTCCAATGGATACTCAGACAGATGATGTTACGGAAGGCTCCTACAGATGGAATAATTTCACTATAGTCACCCAGCAAACTTTTTCATGCAATTTGGTGAAGTAATTTTACTTTTTATGTGAAGAAAGAGGGACTGAATTGCCCAGAGTAGGATGTTAATTCATCCGTATTCTTTAGTTTTTCTTTAAGTCTTTTGTATATTCTAGTGTCAGTCTACACTGAAGCTATAATTATATTCCGACAGGAGAGTAAAAGCTAAACGCTGGCCATACCCTGAAATACTATTACACTGGGTGACGTAAAATTTGAATCGTGTGGCGCCCCCTTGTGTTAAAAAATGCTAACTGCGACCTGAAAGGAAAAAAAAAATTTTTAAGGAGATTTTCGCTCAGACTTCGCTGCATACAATGTCACCTTGACCTACAAAGTGCTTGTTTTTGTGCCTCTTGGTTTACTAGTTTGAACGCAATGACTCTTTTTCCATTGAGTATTGCGGTTCAAAAGGGGGGAGGCATAGGTGATCTGGGTCATAGATGATCTAGGTGTTGTAGACCAGCTATTGGGTTTGAAAAAAAATATATATATAAATGATTTTGTGCTACAAGATTCCGAGCCATGTGAAATAGAACATCAACGTGATTATTTAGTACTAATTCGGTAAGAAACTGCAGATATGCAAACAGTAACCAGAACCTCTGTTGATAATGCATATGTTGAGCTTTTTGCAGATGGTACCAGGGTGAGGATTGATGACTCCACATCGGATATGCAGTGGTCACACAACAAGATGTCCTAGAAGCAGAAGCTCTGCCTCCGCATGTCACAGTACAAGAAGCGGAATTGAAGGCCCTCACTGAGGCGAGTAGAGTGGCGAGAGGTAAGACCGGCAACCCTTTACACTGACTCCTGGTATGCATTTGGCACAGCTCATGATTACGGCCCAATATGGAAGGCCAGACAGTTTTTACCTTAGCAGGACAACCAATTGAGAATGGTGCAGCGGTACAGAGTCGCATGGAGGCCCTGCTTCTACCTGACAAAGTTGAGAGTTCGCACCGATTCCTACACTGGAGAGGCGAGAGACGACACCCTCGCTGACAGCGCAGCAAAGGCAGCGGCCCTCAAGCCGTGGAAGAAAGAAGAAAGATACTGACAGCATGAGTCAGTGGTAAAAAACTTTGGACATTGACAAAAATTTGGACTTTGATATGCTAAAGACTTTTACAGTTACCAGCCAGCAAGGAAGAAAAGAATAAATGGACTAATATGGGAGCAGCAGAAACAGGACAGCGTGTGGTGAACGGTCAACAGCACTTGCCCACCACAGTTCCTGTATCCCATGATGGCCCAGCTGATGGACGGAAAGACCCACCTAGTAAAGCAGCACTGACGACGACGCTTGAAAGAGGTTGGGCGACTTCTGGGTTCTCTGTAGCTGCTGCATCATTTGTCCGGTTTAGCATGATCTATGCCATAGGTGAGTCAGGGCAGAAGTAAATTTGCCACATCACACTTGCCGGGACCACTCTACCCATTTCAGGGATTGCAAATTGACTACGTTCAGCTCCCACTTGTTGGGAAGTATGAATACGTGCTTGTTGTTGTTGATGTCTTTGCAGGTTGGAGGCTGACCCTGTTACCAAGGCAAACAAGTAGGTAACCGCAAAGAAGCTCATGAACGAGGTAAACTGTGAATATGGGGTACCAGAGGTGATTCAGAGTCAGACAGAGGTATAAACTTCGCAGGTAAATGTAACATGTCATGTCTGCTCTGGGTGTATCCCAGGCCTTTTACATACTCTACCATCTTTAGAGTAGTGGAAAGGTGGAGAGACGTAGTGGCACGCTAAAAAGTAAGATACTTAAAAATGACGCCACTTTGGAAAGACTGTCATCCAATAGCCTTATACAGTGTTAGATATGAACCCAGGGGGGATTATACATTATCTCCCTACGAGATTGTTTGGGCTAGCCCCAAGGCTAGGTTGTTACTATCCTCAGTGGTTACAATTACAATCTGATGTGTTGACTAAGTATGTGATTTCCGTTGTTAAAGAACTAACCAAAGCCTATGCACAGGTGTTCTCTTCCAGACTCAGAGGCAGACACTGGGACACATATCTTGCAGCCTGGGGATTGGGTGTGCGTCAAGAAGTTCCCCAGGAAGCACCCTCCTGAGCCCCGATTTGATGGCCCCTACCAGGTGCTTCTGACTACTGCCACAGCTGTGAAACTAGCCGAAAGACTTACATGGATCCACGCTTCATACTGTAAGAAAGCTTCAGATCCGGGAGACCAGTCTTAGTTGTGCCAAAGACATTACTCTGGTTAGGGCTAGTGAGAGAGGAGGGTAGCAACTGGAATCCTTAGTCGGAAGAATATGAGGGTATGGTTACCTTCTAGTATAACTCGTCCAATGCTCAAGTAGCCGCATATTCCTTCGACTATTGTACTGTGGTCCCGTGTCTAGGCGCAAGATCCCACCGCAGGCCAGATTTAGCTCAGTCCAGCTGGTTATATGACTTATATACCCGGGGAATACAATATGTTTGCGCCACTGATAACGTCTGGGGAGAAGACTGCCGTTATTGGGGATTAGTGGGATGGAACGCAGGAACAGACTAGTCCTATAAACCGCGAAGTGCCTTAAATAAGAAAGATAAGAGCGGGAAATCCCTAATTAGTCGTATAACCCTCCTTGAGAATAATAAGGACAGCAGGTATTGGAAGGCTGAACTTAGTATGTAGCTTGGTTTTAATGCGGTTTTTACATTAACCATGGGAGATCCAAGCCCGGGAGACGGGGGAGACTTATAGTCTGGGGACATACCGGTACGGGAGGACAGATCCCTTAGGGAAGTTTAAAATAAGGGATATGGTAGATGCAGCCGAATGGAAGCCTTCACTTAGTCCCGTGCCCATAATTAACCCCCTCCGCCGTAAGATAAAGACCTTGACGAACATGATGATCATAGCCGACCCTACCTTTTGTGGACACCTTGACAGTAGCGACTGGCTACTCTGACCAGAATCTCTGGTTGGAGTTGATGAGGTACAATGCTAACAGGAGCAACAAGTCTAACTGTTGCGTGTGCGGTAGTGCCCGACTACACTCGGGGATGGTCCCCCTAAATCTCCCTGTAGATGCTGAAGAGTGGTTTATTAGTCTCTTCACGAACATTTCCGCTAATTACACTGTCCGTGAGAAATGGAAGAAGGAATACTCTATAACTACTTAAGTGTTTTGCACCGGAGAGAGTATTACTGACTACCCTGGAAACTACACCTGCCAGGCAATTAGGCAGGGTAGAGGGAGATTTTTGGGGAACTTACCAATATTTCCCTTGTTTAAAAAAGATGAAGAGCCAGTTCCGATAATGCCAACCACATACGCTACCAAAGAAAAGGAGAAATGTACTAGTACTGCGCCTGCCCCGATCTCCTAAGATGGATTGTCAGTGGAATTCCCATTTGCCTAGGGATAGTGCAGAAGACCTTAAGTTCCGGCGAGGGCACACCCTGTGGGGTGTTAACTTGTACAGATAGAGGGTATGGATGCCCGGAAATCAGCCCAGGGAATCCATGGCCTCCCTCTGAGGTGAGGTAGGGATCCCCCCCTCCTAGGAGTAGGGACTTACGGGCAGTGGGAAAACCCTGACGCAAGGGTGAGGCGACCTGGACGTGTTCACCATTAGGACTATCTCCAGGAGGGACACTGGTGTGGGTGAAGATTAGGGAGTCCCACGCCGTGCGTACCTGTGCACGCTACTAGTATTGTAACATTATGCTAGAGCGAGAAGAGAGACCCCTGGTGGTAGTTTTGATCTACACGTGTACATTGACGTCATAGGATAGCCAAGGGGGGTACCTGACAAGTTTTAAAAATTAGAGACCAAGTTAAAACTAGATTCGAGTCTATTTTCCTGATCATTAGGGTAAATAAATGTTGACTGGATTAATTATGTTTATTATAATTAGCAGTGGTTTATAAATTATACTAGAGACGCCTTATAGGGACTAGTCGACCAATAGGACCTACCTCGACTATGACTTTTTTAAAAATAGAATGACCTTAGATATGACTTTAGCTAAAAAGGGGAGTGACTGTAAGATGATAGGGGAGACTTGTTGTACCTACATCCTAGACGACACGTGACCCGCGGGTAAAGACGCAGTTGCCATTAAGAAGCTGACCGCACTGACTAAAAAGAGCTAACTTTTGGGACCAGCACTCGCCATGGATGAGCGGGTGGTAAAGGATCCTGGCACAGACGGGCGTCGCTGTTGTATGTGAACTGATGGTTACCTAGTCTGCTGTGTTATCCCCTGTGTCAGAGAGACCTGTGAAACTGATGCTGGAAAAGCCGCTCCCACCATGAGTTTGCTGAATGCATCCCCAGAAGGAGTGGACAAGTCCTACACCCCCTTGAAGACTCTAAAACGAACCTTCAACGCGCTCCAGTTATAGGCTCATGCGCAGAAAACTGTGAAAATTAGATAGAGAATTAGAGGATAGACATTTTAAGGGGGGATTGTGATAGACATGATGATTATTTTGGTATAAAATGTCTATCGATTTATATAACCCAAATGTATTTTGCTGTTGTAATGACTTTTTAGCTCAGGAGTTTAAAGGACACACACAATCTAATCATGCTATTTGCTAGACAATGGATGTCTGATCTAATGTTAGCTAAGTACATAGGGATTGCACAAGAGACCTCTAAGAGTTAAGGGCCATAGTGTCGTGTATATCCTGTGTTTAATACTGAGTGTTTACCTAGCCCCCTTCCACTCCTCATACAAGCTAGTTAAACAATAGGTTGCCACATACACAGAAACTGCTTAAGGTTGTCTGCATGCTAAAGAAGACAAAGTCCATACTATGGCAGACGTGAGGGAGGGTGGGGCGAGAGGTGGAAGATTCTATATGATCCGACAAATGAGAATCATATATGTTACTGATGTAATCTGTTGCACGCCCATTGAAGGGCGGTTGTCATGTGTTATAATAAAAGGCTTGAGCCTCTACACATTGTAGAGACTCTCCCAGTTTTTAGACCAGCATTTGTGTCTGATTCTGGTCGACGAAGTGTGCACACGATACTCAATTTGGAAGCGACAAAATACCCCAAAGCCTGCTGGAGAAAATCATAATCCAGAACATAACTGCCACACATATGTGCAGCACGAACGCTTGAAATGTTATTTTTTATTACTTCTTCCTTTTCATTGTTGAATTTCACACTCTAGTGCTCTTCGTATCGTATACGGACGCAGGAAATAAACATGAGAATGTAAGAGTTTCTTTAAAGATCAGTAGTGCTTTCAACTAAATTAGGAGACATGTTAAAAGTATTGATCATTGGGGAGCCCGCTGCTGGGACCCCCGCTGATCACTAGAACGAGGGGTCGGCTGTCCCCACCTGGCTGTCTTTGTTGCTTTTTGGCTTCTTCCGGCAGCTGAAGATAGCCCACATAAAGATGCATAGAGCGTGTTATAGACCTCTATGCAGCCCATTTCATCTGCCGGAAGAAGATGAAAATCAGCAAAGACAGTGGAGCGGGGGCAGTGCTTGGGTGAGCGCTGCAGCCCCCCTTGTTCTAGTGATCAACAAGGGTCTCAGCAGTGGGACCCCACTGATCAATGCTTTCGGCATGTCTCTATGTCATAAGTTAGTTGAAAGTACAGATATTCTTTAGATTAGGAAACATCCCAGTGCTGCAGCTTCCTATAGCTTTCTATAGCTGTGGGAAGATTTAACATAGTCATCTAAACATTAGGATTTCCTGCACTAGAACTTTATTTACATCACTTGAAAAAGTGGAGGATGGTACCCCCTGCCAGTTCCCCACCTAGACATCCCATACTGCAGTATAAAAACACATCAACTTTCTTCTGTGACACTTGCTTTAGATAGGATATCTGAACAGCTATGCTCAGCTCTAACATCCCTCTTTCAGTAAACATCAAGCGGCTAATATGTACCCTACTATGACTTTCAGACTAGCACTCTCCTTCTATGGGGAATATCAGTGGTTTTAGACTTCTAAAGGTGCCCATACACAGACTAAAATTGATGAAAATGGACAATTTCAACCAAAATAATTGTTCATTGGGCAAAATTAAATGAGCGACTCTTTCAGCCAACCGTTGACAGTCAGCCCTTGTCTGGAAAGAAGTGTCCAGTATTCAAAATTTTTGTCCGCAATTTGGGCAAAAGAGCTTTCATCGAAAGAACACTTTCAGAAAGATCATTCATCCAATGCCTGGTGTTATTAACATGTTTGGCCAGTTTGATCAACTGGAAGGGCCGATATAGGCTAAAACCTGTGTGGCTGGTGTGTGGCAAAATGATTGTTCGTTCAATAGTTGTTCAACCATCCACCTACTTCTATCCAATGTGCATGGCCACTTTAAGTGTATACAGTGGGTGGGCACAGCTTGTCTGCCTACTTACTCCATTGTAAAGCAAGAAGAGGAGCCACAGGAAAATAGAGGAGAGGTTATTTATTTAATTTTTTACCTCTTGGACCGCCACAGAGGCAATAAAGACTATCCAGTCCAAAGACCGGACTGTTGCTTTATAGAAAATAAAAAATATAAGAAAAGAAAGTAAACCACAATCCAACGCTGGATCTAGGCACCCTTTATAGCAGCTGCGACTAGAAAGGGTTAAAGGACTATTTTAGTACATGTCTTAGGGCCCATTCGCACACAAAGATGATCGCTCAAAAGATGGCTTTTGAGCGATTATTTTGCATAAACTACTAAGTGGTACTGTGAGCCGCAGGGAGCTAGCTATAATCAGAGAACAGTGGGTGGTCTGTTGTCTGAATACATTTCCTTTGTTCTGCCATTGGTGCTGACAGCTGAGACAATGTTATCAGCGCGCAGCGTGAAGTCCCTGCTATCAGCTCTTCTGCCAAACGATGGATTTTATGCCGAACATAAAACAATTGTTCGGCAGAAAAGTGAAAGATGGGCACATTTACATGCAACGATTATCGCTCAAAAGATGCCCATAAAGTTTGAGCGATAATCGTTGTGTGTAAAAGGGCCTTTAGCTATAGTAAATCTATAAGGACACTACCATTTAAGAAACACATAATGGCTTCTTTACAGGTGTAAACAAGGTTCATATCAGAGTATAAGATAAAGAATCAAGTGGCTCAAATAAATAAGTCACACGGGAATTCATATGGAATTTGGCATAAATGCAACGTATTCATGTGCTGTGTACATTGTTATCTTAGTATACTCATTTCCATAACTTAAATTGTTTGTGCGCTATGTAATCTTGTTTTCTATCAAATTAACTTTTGTTTAATTGTTATGAGTGACATTGTAGACAATGCACAAGCCCCAAGTTGCCTCAGGTTGGCAAAATGTCAGGTTTTACATCTTGGTGTTTTACAGTCACCTTAAATGGCTTTTATGAGTTAGTGAGTTTGCAAGTAAACCGGCTCCCCATGTGTAAAAACAACAAACAAGCCGATACTCACATCTTCCAGATCCCCGCTGTGCCCAGCGCCGCTGTTTCGGGTCTCAACTCTGACGTAATATTTACATCCTGCAGCAGCCTGTTTATAGAACATCACAGACTACTGCAGCTAATTAAAGAGCTCAGTGCTCAATCACCTTGCTCTGTCATTGGCTGCAGCAGCCTGTGACATTCTGTAAATAGGCCGTGGCAGGGTGTAAATATTACGTCAGACAGGAGACCTGGACACAGCGGGGAGCCGGGAGAGGTGAGTATCGGCGTGTTTCTTGTTACACATGGGGAGTCTGTTTACTTACAAACTAACTCAGACAACTTATTTAAGCCTGTAATTTAATATATGCACAACTAAGTTTGTTGCATATTAACTAAATGGTGTAATAATTACCTCCAGGATGCTTAACTGTTCACAGATAAACTTGTTTGTGCACATATTATACTGCTGGGTGTGTACTAGATACATCACTGACCAGTGGGATGAAACGTATGACCTAACGGCTCCCCATACACAGACAAAAATTGTTCAGACCTGCAGTTAGCAAGACCAGCCAACTTTCAGCTGTGTATGGGGGCCTCCTGACTTCCCCGCGACAGTTGATGTTGGAAAAAAGAAGAATCGGGTATATTGAATTTCGACGTTTGACCCTTGTGTTTTCTCTGGGAATAAATTGCTGCCAGAGAAATCAAGTGGCGGATTTATCCAAATACCCCATGGAAAACGCAGCGCATGTGGAAAAGAGCATTCATGTGCATAGGGGAGCTTGGAGAAATAGCTATCATCAGAAAGAGCATCTAGCTGGCAGGTATTGAAGGTATACAAGCATCTTAGGACTTTTCATTTAGTATTAATACTATAAGCAGATTTGCAAATAGATATATGGTGGAATTACAGTACTATCGGGGTACACTGCCGTTTGTGATGTATATCTGGACTAACTCATCTTTGGAATCAAAGGCTCAAGCATTATTAGTCAGGGTATGTACGAATTCGAAACAGAAATAGCCAAAAGTGGTCAGAAATGTATACAAGTTCTTCTTTTACAGATCCTCATTTTATAAAATGCAGATCTTTAATAAATACTGTGAAAAGGTGGTGTAAGTAATGGTCCTTTTGGGGACAGTTATCACCAACTAAATTAAGAGATGGTACTCTGGTTGATATGAGATCACAAGAACCCTCTTTACTAAAATGAACTGACCAAATAAGAAAGAATAGCAGTGTTTGCCATGTAGTCAGCACTAGATTATACTGACTGGCTGCTTTATAAAAACTACAAAAAGACCACGGACGATCATCTACTGTTGACCTATCATGAAAAAAGGGTCATCAATAGTTCAAAAGAGGGACAACCCCTTTGAAGCAACCCTCCGGTTTGGGGACAAAATTCTGCCTCAGAATTAGTGGTGGAATGGAATATATTACTTGTAGTTGTTCTTCTCTAATGGCTCTCTGATACTCCTTTGCCAGCTCCCGTTTTCGGCCATCCAAGATGGCCAACACAATCTTCAGACTACTTAATCCCCAAAGTTCATTTTAACGTTAGATACCAGCATTCTGATTGGCTAGGGCTGCTCACGTGATCAATGCTGGCCAATCAGAAAGCAATGCAAAGTGTGTATTAGGTAGTTAAAAAATTGCAGCGGTCATATTGGACAACTAAAAACAGGGCCTTGAGACCAATGTATCGGAGGAATGAGACAACAACTGAAGACAATATAGCCCCCCTCTTCCCCAGGACAAAATGTTCTCCCAAAACTAGAGGGTTGCTTTAAGTAACTAATTAATAAAGAGTTTTGAACCAACTTAGACGAATAAAACAAAATGCCATTCAAAGGTTTGTGTGTGTGAAAATGCTCTTTAAGATCCAGAGTGTTTTGCTGAAGAGGACCTTGTAGCTTGCGGTGCTCCATGTAGAAGTTTCCTTTATTGAATGAGCATTTCGCTCATGCTATTTACCACATGGGGCTGATTAAACTAAGAAATCAATACTAAAACCGAAGAAACCAAATAGGCTGCGTACCTTTCTTTTCCATCCGTTTCATGTCCATGAGCTTATCTACATTGTTTGGATCATTGAGCCACAGTTGCATTCGTACAAATGGTTCTCTTCCTTTCAAACTTAGTTTATGCCAGGGTTTTGGTCTTGCTAGCAAATCAGAGACTGAGCCTTGAGTTAAGCCAAGAATGGTCTCTCCAAACAGACGCTGACCTAGATGAAAGAAGACATGGCAAATAAATAATGTGATCCTATGGAGAATCATTTGGTGCTTTATTATTTGTTCTAAGTAAACCAACTACTTTTCATTTCCTCGTCTGTATAATGAACAGCTTTATATACCTAAATTATTGTCTGTTAACACTTCTTTCACCCTCTTGGTGATGCCATAGGTGTCCAGTTCTGGTGACATGGCCACAAGCTCTTGGATGCTTAGTGCTGAATGGCCGGGGAATGGTAGTGGGGTTGCTGGCTGGGAGTCACCACCAGTGGCATCGCTTGACTCCTGTGTCTCTCCTTCTTTGCTGGTCTCAATTGGGGGGCACGGCTGTTGCACCAATTCTGTCAGGCTCTTCACCGATTCATTGGAGCTCATTGGAGATTCAGGAGCGGGACTACAGCTGGTTGAACTTTTTGGAGTGTTTTCTGTAACAATAAAACAATCCATCTGAATAACGTGTCTGTTACTTTAGGGTGTTGATGTAGAAATAGTACTGTAATTAATAGATCGGTAAGGCTCAACAGTTTATTCTCCCCAAGAGCTCTCAGATCCAAAATACTGCATATATGTTACAATTTCCGTATATGTTACAATTGTTGAAAGTGCAAATAAAACATGTTAAAAGGCCCAAGAGTACTACATTGGTATACAAGAACATATTCAAAAAGGTGGAGTTTTTATTTTTCATGTTGCCATCTACATGAATACAGTACTGACATTCTGCAAATTTCACACTAGACACCATCCTCACAATTAACGGATACTTCCTGTTCATTTTTCAGCATGTACTGTGTACACTGGCCACAGGGTCGGCAGTCACTGCATTATTGTCAGAGTGTAGATTACAATGCAAGGTAACATAGAGCTAGAGGCAGGTTGCACAGGCTCCAGCACTGACAGTAGGTGATGAGCAGCGGCTTTTCGCCTCTTCCATCCTCGCTGCAGTGGCTCGGAGTATGCTCACAAAACTCTCCCAGATAAAACAATGATTGATCTTCCTTTTCAAAGCAAGGTTTTAACAGATGTATTACATTTCTCTGCTTTGGAAAACAACTTAAAAGGGGCACCAACTTTTCAGACAACTTATGCTCATCTAATAGCTTGCGTGTATCTCATCAATCTTGTAATATACTTTCAATATATATTTTTTTTCATTTTACCACTGTAAATCAAGGCTGAAATGGTGGCCCCAAGGGGTCTCCTTTTCAGCTGCTCTGCACTCCCCTGCTTGTTTTTAGGTACTGAGCTTCTGTAGTAACTGGGTAATTTTCTTAGCAGTAGGGTTGGGGCTATCTTTACAGGCTGCTTCCTTGCACTCAGGCTGACCGATCTGCAGACACTGTGTAAGCAATCTCCAAATGTCTCTCCTGCTGTTACAGCATGTGTGCAGATTACTTTGGGTTTACTAATCGTTTGGCCAGATTGTCTCTGAATGCCCAACTTCTACAATTGTTGAGGGATAGCAGGGACATGGTTATTCAGATACTGCCTCCCTGATGATTGGATGAAAAACAATGCAATACAACATGGGGAGTGAGGGAAAAGAAGTACAGGAATGTGAACTACTGGCAGAATGCTAGGCTTGTGATATGCCCTCTGCCTGAAAGTGGATTGCAAACAGCAGGGATGACTAACTGAAAATCTGAACTAAAAATATGAAACACGGTGCAAACAGCAACAAATTAGTGGGCAAGGAGAACCTGTAATATTTCAGAAAACTTGTTGAAAATTCAGGTAAACTTTATCAGTTATAATGCAGGATTTTTCAAGTAAAAGTGATAAAGCAGCAAGTTTTCCTAGATCCATAACAGATATATTAGAGGTTTCTAGCTTTGCCCTGGTAAAACCATTACTGTGCTGATATTTGACCTGTACTTGTAAATGCTATATAATCTCTTTTCACATTCATGTCCCTGACTAACCTAAGATTGTATGTTGTATGAAAAAACAATTTTACATATTGAGATTAACGTGCTCTAAAATTACAGCTAAAAGCGTACACTACTATAATACAGGCACCCAGTGTAGATGACCAACAAATCAGTAGAAGCCAACAGTCAATAAACACCGCTAATAAAAGTGGTCAGCTGCTACTCACATTAAGGCTCATGTACATAGCCATACTATGGCTCTGTTTTGTACGGAGCCATAATATGGTGTTCATAGAGGTAAGTAGGGCCACTACTGAACCCCAGTACGCTTCAGATTTTCTGTTGGATTCCTACAAATCAGACAAATAAAAAATGTAGTATGTTCCATTGAACTCTATGTATGAAGGTATTCTGCGGTTTCTTCGAGGGAATTACATTAGCTGCCTGTGTAATATATTTTTGATTACATAGCTGTATGCAGTAAAAGCTGTAGGTAGCTGGCATGTTAATTTTTAACCCCTTCTGACATATCTGCCACATATGTAAGGAAAATGTGACAGGGAGTTTATGGAGCTCCATTTGCAGCTAGAGTTAGATGTATTTCATGCTGTGCTGCAACAACTGGGATCGGACACTACTCCAATCCCAGCCGTTGAACCCCTCAGACACCACGGCCAATAGTAATGCAGCATCTAAAGGGTTTGACAGAGGGACTGATATTTGCTTAGATGTCAGTCGGCCTATCAAAGTCCTTAGAATGGTGCCACTGCAACATAATTGGGGGTGCCTGTGGGTGGTCATTGCAGCTGGGGGCAAAGAGACAGGGTTTAATAGGATAACACTGCAAGCACTGACCCTGAAGTGTTGTGTTTAACGGGATAACATTGCAATGCAGAAGCATTCCAGTATATTATAAACTCTTTGTAAAGAAAAAATTAAATCAACACCTAGAAGTTGTTGTTTTGCTGCAAAGCTTGGCATGCAGTTACCGATAAGCAATTTACAGTTGTGGCATAATTAAATGAATGGTCTAGCTACCTGAAACCCCTAAAGTAGATCCACCCTTGGCCTATAAAAAAGTCTCTCAGAGGCTACTTGTGTATAGTGGACCTCTTTTGCCGCTTGTGTAGAGCTTGTTGCTTACTAGATGCAATCGAACAGATTTTGCCCAGTTACCATAGTTTGAGAGGGGGGGGCATTATGGGAATGCGAGAAGCTGGATGATCGTATCGACTAATTACCTACCATCTGGGCCGTTCTAACCAGATTGTTAGGAAATGTCGGGACTAGAGATGAGCGAGCATACTCGTCCGAGCTTGATGCTCGTTCGAGTATTAGGGTGCTCGAGATGCTCGTTACTCGACACGAGCACCACGCGGTACTCGTCTCGATTAAACGAGCACTGACCATTGAAAGCAATGGGCTGCCGGCAATACAGCCGGCTCCATTGAAAGCAATGGGCTGCCGGCAAGCGCGGGATGAATTTTCAGGAAGGGCTTAAAAATATAAGCCCTTCCCTGAAATTCATCCAGAAATGTGTAAAAAGTTAAAACACACAAAACACACAAACACACACACACACACACACACACACACCTTGTCCCGGCAGACGGAGTTCAGCCGCGGCTGGCCGGCAGTTCTCCCTCCCCTTTTTGATCGCTTTTTATTACATTTTTTTTAGGTGGGGTGACCATAAAAGAGTAATTGTGGCATTGTTTTTTTTTTTGTTTTTGTTCTTTTTTGACGATGCGGGTAAAAATATTGCATTACTTTTATAGAACTGACTTTTACGGATACAGCAATTTTGCCATATTTATGATAAAAGAAACTAAATTGCCGGCTCCATTGAATTCAATGGGCTAACATCGTTCTTCTCTGTCACAGCTGTTATAGCTGTGGCAGAGGAGAACGATCTTTATGCTGACAGTGCGGGGGGGGGGGGGGGGGCGGCCCACTCTTGCCACTATTGTGGCTTAATAGTGAGACCTCGGAGCCCGAAATGCAGCCCTGCATGTTGCTCCTCGCCTGCCTTATCCATTTCTGTGTTTTTCACATGACTTTGGTGATTTGCTAAGATTTTCACAAATGAAAACCTTAGCGGAGCACCAGTCATATACAAAAATGCTCGAGTCGCCCATTGACTTCATTGGGGTTCGTTTCTCGAAACGAACTCTCGAGCATCACTGAAAGTTCGACTCAAGTAACGAGCGCTTGAGCATTTTGGTGCTCGCTCATCTCTAGTCGGGACCAGTGGATGCATTAGGGCATGTACACAAGGCAACCTGGCTTGGGATGCCCTCAACAGACCACCAGTAGAGAGGATCATCTGATTGTCCGACAAACGTGAGCAGCTCCAGGCACAGCTGGCACAATTTGTTTCAGACCCCTGTCTATCAGAACCATTTCCAGGCACTTGGCTGAAGGACCTTTGGTCTCAGAGCACCCATTACATGTACTGTCTTCGACACCCACCCATGGTCACCTCTGTTTGCAGTGGTGTCGTGTACGACGAAACCGGACTGCTGCGGAGTAGAATAGGGTTGTCTTCAGCGACAAATCCTGGTTTAGTTCAGGCACGGACGATGGCCGTGTTCGTGTCTGGAGACCTAGGGACAAGTGCCGCGATCCTGACTTTGCTGTTGAGCGGCACACTGCCTCTACTGCATTTGAAAGAAAATGACAGAATTGCTGCTTTTTGTCATCTCACAAAAAATTAAAGACTGATCAAAAAGTCCTATCACAACTATCTCTTCACCAGCTACAGTTACACCCTGCCTGTAGGGATCTATTAGAAATCTGTCATTTTTGTAGACTTGGGCTACAAACTATATATCTACGAGAAATAGTATTTTCTAGATTTTCTGAGAAAGAGTGCAGCAAATTGCAGTGACAAGACAGACACATGCAGTCAAGATATTCACTTAGGCACAAATCTTTCAACATGCAAGACATGACCTGTGGGGATGGGATTTAAGAGGTACAGATATTATTTAATAAATGATAGAAACTGGGTATTTATCTCCAGAGGGGCCCTCATTATTTGTTCAGCGTGTAGGGTTTGTGGTGTTGGCTGTCTCATGTACGTCAGCGTTGGAGGTTTTATTATGAGTCAGATGCAGCTGCACCAGGAGGCCCACACAACATATGTAGCTTTCTAATCAAATATCTATACTCCCTCTTCTCTGGAACTTTATACTTCTCCAATGTGAAAGAGAAGACATAATAATTATAATCGTTATTTGTATGGCGCCAACTTATTCCGCAGCGGACATGAGGAGAATCCCTAGATACGTATACACTGTGCACTAATTTATTGCTAGTTATTTAGATTTTTTTTAAACTTTGTGTTCATTTAATACATAAACATAAATTGAATACATACATATATTAAAGGGCCACTCTGGTGATTTTTTAAATTCATTCCTCATGCAGCTATTCCGCCAGTATATAAGTGATTTTACTATTACTTTGGTTAGTTATTTCTGTCTGAATCTCCTGGCCTCTTTCTCCTCAGATGGTCATGTGATCTCAGTTCTCACCAACTCAGATCTACTTGGGGTTATGTGTTTGTTTTCTAGTCAGTTTCTTAGTCTGTGTGATGTTGTTACATTGATCTACCACTAACTGCTTAGAAGGGGACACAGACACTCCTATGAGATACTGATGATGATCACCCAGCTCATGTCACACAGTTATAATAGAGGAGATCACAGCTCATCCTTCTGTCTGTATACTTATGGTCTGTAGCTTATTTGGGTGAATGTAAAAGACAATGATATGCATGGCTTGATAGAATGCCTGTCAGATCGCAGTATAATGTAATGCTATGGCATTACATGATACTGCAGAGGCGATCAAAGCATCACATTCCCCTCTGGCGGCTTTAAAAAAAAAAAAGAAGTTAAAATTAAGTATAAAAAAGTATTACTAATTATTTAAAAAAAGGTAATAAAAGTTACCTTATTTATAATAAAAGAATCTAAATAATAAAACAAAAACACATATTTGGTATCGCTGCGTCCGTAAAAGTCCGATCTATCAAAGTAAATCATTATTTACCCCGCATACTGAATGTCATCAGAAAAAAAATATATCTTTAAAAAATAAAAACAGTACAGCAAAAAATAAATTTGGTATCATAGCATTCGTATTGACCCATGGAATAAAATTATCAGGCCATTTTTGTTGCAGTGTTTATGCCGCGGAAACAAAATCCACCCAAAAATGGTGGAATTTTGTTATTTTTCCATCTCACTCCACTAAGAATTTTTTAAATGTTTTTCAGTACATTACATGGTATATTATATAGCACCATTGAAAAATACAAATCTCCCTGCAAAAAAAACAAGCCCTCATACAGCGACGTCAATGAATAAATAAAAGTTATGATTTTTTTAAAAGGGAGGAGGGAAACAAAAATGGAGGAAAAAAGGAGGAGGTCCTTAAGGGGTTAAATAGTGCAATTCAAATTCAGCTTATGGGCTTAGTCACACGGGCGTTTATTGCCGCGATTTGCGCATGCGCATGCGTCCGGCGACTTTTTAAAACCATTGCTTTGCAATGGTATCGGACACATGAGCGCTTTTTATGCGCTCGTCCGATAAATTAGAGAACAGAAATCGCAGATCGCACCTATCTGCGATCTGCGATTCCTGTTCTCTTCTCTATATGCGCTCAACGGGGCCGGCGGCAGCAGCGCCGACCCCATTGAGAACATACAGAAGACAAATCATTCTTCTCTGCCACAGCTGGAACAGCTGTGGCAGAGAAGAACAATGTTTGCCCATTAAATTCAATGGAGCGGCAATACAGCCGACTCCATTGAAAGCAATGGGCTGCCGGCGTGCGCGGGATGAATTGTCGGTAAGGGGTTAAATATATAACCCCTTACCTGCAATGCATCCTTAAATGTGAAAAAATAAAAAAAAAGGATGTACTCACCAGCTCCCGGCAGCTGGAGATCCCGGTGGTCGGCCTGCAGTGGGTGTGACTCAGGCTTGCCCCTGATTGGCTCAGCCTGAGCCAATCAGAGGCTGATCTCAGTCACACCCATTCATGAATTCATGAATGGGTGTGACTGAGACTTGCTTCTGATTGGCTCAGCGCTGAGCCAATCAGGGGCAAGCCTGAGTCACACCTCCTTCACACCCACTGCAGGCCGACCGCCGGGATCTCCAGCTGCCGGGAGCTGGTGAGTACATCCTTTTTTTTTATTTTTTCACATTTAAGGATGCATTGCAGGTAAGGGGTTATATATTTAACCCCTTACCGACAATTCATCCCACACTCGCCCGCAGCGCTTGTATTCAATGGAGCCGCTGTATTGCCGGCTCCATTGAATGCAATGCGCTGGACAGCTCCGGCCCGTTTCTAATGAAACGCGGCTAGGAGCAGATTTTCGGGCGATTTTTGGGCCGATTTTTCGGCGCCGGTCACGCGATTTGCGCATGCGCATCCGTCATGCGATGCGCAAATCGCGTGAAAAAACGCCCGTGTGACTAAGGCCTATATGTGCATGACCAATCCACAAGATGCCAGTTTTCGCTCCTTTAGATGTAGCAGTACAGTATATTAGGCTTCGACAGAATGTTAGTGGATAATTGTTGGATGATAATTAGTTGTTGTAAAACTAATGAACGACGACTGATTTTTGCACTGGATGTGGTCCTAGTTGAAGTAGTATTCAAAAAACGTTGCTGGATTGTCTTGTCACTAAAGTGATGGTATGAGAACCTTTTATTAAAAGAGATTATGCAGTTGCAAACTATTAATGGCCTATCCCCAAGATAGTTCATTAGTGGTAGATGGGCAGAGGTCCATCTCCCAGCAGCCTCAACAATCAGCTGTTCTGAGCTGATTTCTGCAGGAAGTACACAGCTCTGCTCCCACTGCAGTGGCCAGGTGTGGTATTGCAGGCTATTCATTTCAATGGAAATGTATCCTGTAATACTAAACCTGGCCATTGTAGTGAAAACTGAGCTGTCTACTTCCTGCAGAAATCAGCACTGGCCAGAAAAATAGCCAATGTGCGGGGTCTTGGTTACAGCCCTCTGCCAATCTACCATTGATGGCCTATCCTGGGGATAGGCCATGAATAGTTTACAACTGGACAACCCCTTTAAGTGCAACCTGATATTTTTCAGTAGCATGTCATACAGTAGCATGCAACATTTTCTCTAATAAATTCTATATGCATCAATCACGCCACAATGAGATGCCATATTAGGGAATCATTTATAAATACATTGCGTGTAGGTCCATATGATAGCACAGAGCGTGCTATGGTTCCAATCTATGGAGCCGTAGGGACTCAATGTGCCAACTTGTGCATAATGGGATATTAGAAATGGACTTAATAAATCCTAAATAGGGACGATCTATAAGTGGATTATTATTGCCAGAAATCAGATGACATCTTTTTGGTCTGATAAAATGCTACTTAGTAACATTATACAATTATGGGCCTTACTAGTAACGTTCATAATAAACACAAGTACAGTAATGTATACACAGGCACAGTATAGAAATACCAGTGAAGATGTCTTTAATATAGTGTAATATGATGTACATTTGTATTGTACTTCTACATATAACATATTCATGCCTTCTATTACCAGACCCTTCTCTTATATATCCTGCAGCTCCTCTTCTCTATACCCTAAGGTCACTATACACAGGATATATAACCTAGCAAATGTTATTTCTGTATTGCAGGCAGCTGAGAAACAGTACTGTAAATTTGCCCAGATTCAGCCAAGCGCATGAGTAAATTGGCAGGTCATCCATCTTGCTCACTGTACACTGTCAGGGATGCTATGAATTCCCTACATGATTAACAGACTTCTTCTTGGGCCTGCGTCCTTTAACCTACAGCAAGGTCGACATTATGGCTGCCCGCCTGATAAAGAGCACAGAGCTTACGTTAAGTTTTACTCAGATTTTGTTCCCTGAATCAGCCTAAATAAACCTTGCAGAGCGGTAAGATTAATTACTCCACCACAGTGCTATGCACCACGCAAAGAGCGCATGTCCCTGATACCGGGAAAATGACAGATGAAAAAGAGGGATAAACATCTCAGAAATTAACACTATAAACCTTCACTGCATAGTAAACATACTGAAACCGCCTGGAAATGGCCTAGGATTCCAGAAGACGTGGAGGTTTGGAGCTAGGTCTTCTTGCATCCGGGACAAGGATAGAGCTTGGTGCTCCCCCCTCCACATCCCCAAGCAATTAATGAATTAATACAATGTAACATTTTGTTTTAAATGTTCCTACACTTGAGGAGGCTAGATTTGGACGTCTGAGGGTAACGCTCCACGGTGTGGCTTCTGGGCAGCTGTGACGCAGCTGAAATTTGCGCTGGACAGCATGTTGGCACGGATTGTAAATTGATTGTTATTGGCCGCGCGGTTTTGCAGATAAAGCCGCTGTTTACTATTGTGCAGCCATTTAACAATCAATCTGAAACAGTATCTCAGCACAGTTCTCGGCTGTACATGCCCCTCTGTGGCCGCACTTAAAGACCAGGGGTGTAACGGACTCTGGTGCAAAAACTATTTTGGGGCCCCTCTGCGCAAACTCTTTTCATGGCTGCTGGCGACATACCGTTTCAGTTTTTGCTGCCTCACTGGGTTTCTTAGACTTTTCACACACAGGGTAAATGTAAATGAAAATCAGAAATGTGTGTGGTTACCAAAGAATTCTGACAATGATTTTCGTTTGTTAGGGTTGCTTTAAACTGGTGAGGGCGATATCGCCCTTGCAATCCATGTTAAACACCTGGATGCAAAGGTGGTTTCATGTGAAAACCGCTTTGCATCTCTATGGGGAATCCCTTCACCCCCGCCGTGGCTGAAGGGACTTCCCTGCCGCATCTGGAGGGATTCCCTGCAGGGTTGAAGGAATCCCCTACCGCGGCTGTCACAGCCTCGGCAGAGGATTGCAGAATCCCCTGCCGCCAGCCCTATTGAAAGCAATGGGCCATATTGCAAAAAGATAGAACATGACGCAATTTTTTTTTCCCACACAACATGGCAGACGGGAACGAAACCATTGAAAAACATTGGTTTCATAATTCTGCGTTTTCACTCTTGCACTGAGTGAAAACCACACAATTTTATGGCAAGTGTGAAGGCTGCCTTAGAGTTGCAGGTCTGCCTGCACAGCCAATGCGACAAATTTCTGTGCGATTTTCTCTTTTGTATACGGATTTCAAGTTCACATGCAGAAAAAAATCCACGCCATACACACTACAGCACAGATTCTAATTAAACCTAATGAGAGACTTCAGATGTGGGTTTTGTATGGATTTAATGTTGAACTGGTGCCGATTTCACTTCAAATCCACAGTTAAAAAACACCATGTGAACATGATCTTAAGTGACCCATTGGTGTTACTAGTGTCTTAAGAGATCAGGGGCGTGATCTCCATGGTTTATGTTCCCCCTCCTTCTCCCACACAGTAATAATCCCACTTTGTGCCTTACACACTGTTATCTCTCACCTGCTCATGAGGATCTTCACTTCCTGCACTGTAGAAAAGAAAACTGAAAGAAACTCTCCTGACAGCACAGGCTGGAGTCTGACTCCTTCCACACATATGACTGATCACACGCTTAGGACATCAAATATCCTTCAGATTTTGCCTCATATACATACACCTGGTCACCTGATCATTACATTAAAGGTCCTTCAGCCCTAAAGGCATCTCTTCCTCGGATTTCCTGTAGCAGACAGCCGATTGTCTCCTTTGACTGTAGGCTGGTCTGGTGCCCCCCTCATTGCACGCAGGGCACATGCCCCCATATCTAAGCCCTTGCAAATAGTAACAAAAACATCAAGAGCTGTGTTGCTAACTTTTTCCCAAAACACTGACGATATACAGCTCAATTGTGACAGTCCATATAGGAGTGTAATATCTGGGCTGTGGATGGACATACTACGTTATCTCACGGTTGTATTCACACAGATGATTTCCAATGCAAGCTCTGTCCAATTCAGAGATGGACAGAACTCACAAGGGAAAAGAACCCATTCATTTGAATCGGTCAATTCACACAAACACTGCATGTCTTATTGTTTAAAAAATCACCCATTATTTTCTATAGGAGCATGAAAAAAAGGCACCAGACTGCATGTGACTTTCATGTGAATGTGATGTGTTTTTAACACAAGTTACTATGGTGGCCGCATGAAAAAAAAGAATTAGGCAGCGCAGAGCAGAGAAAAACGTGCAATGAAAAACACAGGAAAATAGCAAGAAAATAGTGTGAATACAGCCTTAGGCCCAATGTCCACGGACGGATTTTCGCTGCGGAATTTGCAGCCAGACGCCCGCCGCAAATTCCGCAGCAATGTCCGTCCATAGACGTGCTATGCTCAAAGATTCGTCCCTGCCCACTATGGTTTTCCGCTTGCGGGGGAGAATCACAGCACGCTCTATTTGGTGCGGGAAATCGCACGGACGGCTTCCATTGCAGTCAATGGAAGCAGTCAGTCCCGCGGCACTTCCACAGTGAGCACTACGAAAGTATAGCAGGAATGCACGTCATAGCCCAGCGCCGGCGCGTAATGCCCTGCACTGCACATGTGCGCTGGCCGAGACACTCGCCACGGATACAGACAGGTGAGTATGGGTCTCTGGTGGTCACTACCATCGCACAGGGTCTCATTCCGCTGTGAGATTTCGCAGTCGGAATCCGACCCAGCCGTGGACATGATGCCTAAGAGTTATAATACATTAACAATGCAGCCTTATGAGCCGGACTGACAAATTCAGCTCTACTACATGCACATATGATGTGCTGGTGGATAAATTCTGTGACTTCAGATGACTACGAATATAAGGATTTAGTGGTAAATAGGCAGTGTTAAAGGAAATATGTCAAATCAAGTTTTTATGCACACACACATAATTTTTCCATATCACTATATATATTTAAACAAACTTCTAATGTATTTTCGATATCATCAGTTTTCACTCTGACTACTAAGCCTAATAAGAGTCTGACAAGTTTAGTTCTGTGCGGCATCCTAGACCATAGGCACAATGCACAGGTAGGGTGTTGTACGCATGCTCTGTGACATGTCCAGAGGTCATTTTGCAGAGAGGAGGTGAGCTGTGACCATCATGTATTGTGAACGGTCAATACTGTTTTATCTATATAGAGGTGTTACCTTTCATTATAATCCTGCCTGTGAGATGAATGATGAAAAGTTTTCTTTACAGAACAGGAAGTGTCAGCCTATTGTTAGGTTTAGTGGCCAGAGTGAAAACTGCAAGAACACACAATTTGTTTTAATATACATAGTTACATGAAAAATGTAATTCCCTTTAATGACACTCATTGCATTTGTAGTAAGGATCATTAAGGGTCAATCAACATGGTTTACATTTCTATTGGACCTGTCAGATATACATCGATTGTCATTATGTTATGAGCGGGGCATTCTGGTTCATTAAACATACGGGTCGCTGATTCGGAGTCAGCGATCAAGCATGTTAAGAATAGTTTTGTATTGTTACAAGTAGTCGTTTCATTTATGGGAGACTTCATAATTGGTACGTGACCCAAACAATACAGGCTTGGTTATTCATCTTTAAAGGGCCACCCCAGTGTTTTTTTCATTCATTATGCAGCTATTCCCCAAGTATATATAAGTGAGCTAGTGTTACTTGGTTAGTTATTTCTTTCTGTCTGAGAGCCCCAGCCTCTTTCTCCTCGGATGGTCATGTGATCTCAGTTCTGAGCAGCTCAGATCTACTTGGGGGTTATGGATTCATTTTCTAGTTAATTTCTCAGTCTCTGTGATGCTGCTACATGGATCTACCATAAAAAAAAACTGCTTAGAGGGGGATACAGGAACTCATGTCACAACTACTGATGATGATCTATCACGTATAATAGAGGAGATCACAGCTCATCTTCCTGACTGTATGCTTATGATCTGTAGCGAATTTAGGCGAATATAGAAGTTAATGACTATTAAATTGTCCACCTTAGAGGCAAAAATGGTATAGCCTTAACTAATGCTGGGAGATGCATCATGGGAATGATTAAGAGTGAAAGTAAAAAATCTCACCATCAAGATGGTACCCGATAATTGCTACTTTTTAGCACATTACGTAACTTTACGGCAGCCTGTATTCTGCATGTTATTTACAAACTGTAAACTATAAAATACAGATTGATTTCTAAAGGAGACAAGAAATTTTCCAATATCACAGCACATTAGTACTGAAACCCTAACATTTACATTATGTTAGGGAATTGCATTTTAAGCATTCCCCAACAGACTTCCATGTATATGTGCAACATAAATGGTTGTTGTATAAGCATATCCTAAGCCAACTGAGCTTTATCATTACTCGGGGAGTCAAGTCTCTACTGCAAATGCAAGAGCCGACTTCAAGGACAGTGAGTGTCATGTATCAAACACCATTGAAGAGAAAGCAAATGCGCATCCTGCTTCTCTAGCCTACAGCAGAGTCAATTATAAGGAACTTGTTAATTTAAAACTTTCACATTTGACATGATGTGTTTGCCGTGAGGCTTAATACAGTGGAGACCCACTGGGGATTTTTGCTTTGTAAAATTAAAAAAAAAGAGCAATAGTGTTCACAGATGGAACATTTAGAAGCCTGTGACAAGCAACAGTCTACAGAACAGACATATAGGAAAACATCACATAAAGGCTTCTATAGTCTGATTAGGCATCGAAATGTTCATTGAATAGATGCCAACAGGTTAACAGAGAATTAAATACACCTACTATTCTCTGGACAGCCTAACATTTCAAGAGCAGTGATGTCATCACTTATAGCAATGATTATGTTTGGAGTGTAGTGATGTCATCACTTTTAGCAATGATTATGTTTGGAGTGTAGTGATGTCATCACTTATAGCAATGATTATGTTTGGAGTGTAGTGATGTCATCACTTATAGCAATGATTATGTTTGGAGTGTAGTGATGTCATCACTTATAGCAATGATTATGTTTGGAGTGTAGTGATGTCATCACTTATAGCAATGATTATGTTTGGAGTGTAGTGATGTCATCACTTATAGCAATGATTATGTTTGGAGTGTAGTGATGTCATCACTTATAGCAGTGTTCCCCAACGCTAGTCCTCATGGACCTCCAACAGGTCATGTTTTCTGGATTTCCTTTAGTATTGCACAGGTGATGTAATTATTGTTGGTGCATCAAACATTGCCACAGGTGTTTTTACTATAGAAGATCCTGAACACATGATCTGTTGGAGGTCCCTGAGAACTGAAGTTGGGGAACACTGACTTATAGCATTGATTATGTTTGGAGTGTAGTGATGTCATCACTTGTGGCATTGATTATGTTTGGAGAGTAGTGATGTCATCACTTATAGCATTGATTATGTTTGGAGAGTAGTGATGTCATCACTTATAGCATTGATTATGTTTGGAGAGTAGTGATGTCATCACTTATAGCATTGATTATGTTTGGGGAGTAGTGATGCCATCACTTGTAGCATTGATTATGTTTGGAGTGTAGTGATGTCATCACTTGTGGCATTGATTATGTTTGGAGAGTAGTGATGTCATCACTTATAACATTGATTATGTTTGGGGAGTAGTGATGCCATCACTTGTAGCATTGATTATGTTTGGAGAGCAGTGATGTCATCACTTATAGCATTGATTATGTTTGGAGAGTAGTGATGTCATCACTTATAGCATTGATTATGTTTGGGGAGTAGTGATGCCATCACTTGTAGCATTGATTATGTTTGGAGAGCAGTGATGTCCTTTTGATGCCTATGCCGTATGTTGAACATTCATGCAACCTCTTCACAACACTTTTGTTTACATTTAGTGTGTACATCAGCAATGTTTGCAATGTACAAGCTAAGACATGTCCATAAAGCTTCACTACTGAGACGGTGGCCAAAAGAGTGTCCTTTTGGCCTCCATCATCTGGCTGGTATGCATTAGTAAACTACAAAAAGGAAAAAGATGGTAGGGAACATTTATTCCATCATGAGCATAACGGTAAAAACAGAATGTGTACACTAAAGTATACTTTTTCCTAAATGGTAGCCTATAGGTGATGGATGCCACTGTATGAAATGTGTCACAGGCATTCATTAAGTGTATACATGATGAGCTTTTAATGACATGTCGGGTAAACAGATGTCATTATAGCTCATGGATGACTAATGTGTTAACCCTTTAAAAAGACCGTAAATGATTCAATTGAATTTGTAGGCAGTTTAAAACGATTGGACAAAGGGTTAAAACTGACTATTGAAAAGCTTATGAGGCATCCATTAAACTGATACCATCATAGTTTATGGGTGATGGATGTCACCAGTGGGCATTCGTCACAACCTCCATTTAACGAATTGGTCTGGAGCTTTTCCTAGTGTATTCTGCATGTTAAACAGAGACAAAAAAAACAATGTGAACAGGGCATAATACCTGCTCATCCAATTAACAATATCTATGTTATCCATTACAGATTTACCAGTAACATTAAGAAAATATTATATTATAATATATATATCTTTTTGCTTTAAAGGGGTTTTCCATCACTAAAAAAAATAATGAGCTACCCTCAGAATAGGTCATAAATAGCTGATTGGTGGAGGTCCATCAACCAGGGCCACCACTGATCAGCTATTCACCAAGTCGCTGTTACAATGTTTGGAGCCAGAAGCAGACAGCTCCATACACTGTGGTGTGGCCCGACACGGTACTGCAGGCACAGTACCCATTCATTTCAGTAGAAGCTGTGCCCACAGCACCATGCCAGGCCACAGCAAAGTGTACAGGGCTGTCTATTCTTGACTCTGTATACCGAAACAACAGCTTGACAAACATCTGATGGGTGGGGGCCTGGCGCAGCAGATCCCCAGCGATCAGTTATTGATGACCTATCCTAAGGATAGGCCATCAATTAGTTAGAGCTAGAAAACCCCTTTAATGGCTTCTAGGAAAACTGGATGCTGTAGGACTTTCGAAGGTATCTATTCAAAGAGATCCAACTATGTTATCCACATATAATATACTAAATAAGCCAATTTGCCATTCAGGAGTCTAGAAAAGCAGAGTTCCAAGTCTTGTACGGACAGGCACATTGCTACTCGCATGCATACTGTCCTTTTTCCTATTCTATGTATAAGCCACAATAACAAAGCTCCCAATAACTGGATAACAGTATTGAATTTTTAGAAAGGAAACCGTATTGTAATTTTCAGAAACAAATCTTCCATTTATCAGATCCCTCTTTTAAATTTCTAGACACAGGCCTCAATTCTCAGTAATAATAACCTAAATTCCATTTAGTGTTTATTTGAGCAGTCAGGATAAAGTCATTTCTTATTATCTCCCCGCTGTGTAAAAAACAGCTTGAAGGTAGGAAGTCAGCAAGCATTTTCACCAAAAAGTAATTATTGTAAGTGACATTTTTACTGCTGGCGTGCCATAAGGCGTACTGTGCATTCAGAAGGACAAGTTGCTGAAATGAAATGGCAGGGTGCTCTGTGACATTTTGACAAGAACCCAAACATTATTTATCTGATGACTGGTCTGATACTCTTCCTTACAATACGACCATGGTAAGGACATACTAAAAACTGTCTAATTCTCCCTGGCACTCCGGAGTATACACGGCGCTACGCAGAATGCTTTTTACAAGAGTGACAGGGCCAGATTATACATCATTTAGTGGCATGGATTTCAGAATGGACAATAGGGTTTGAAAAGGGACATCAAGAGCGCTGTTTATCATAATGGCACTAAAAAATGGCTAATATCATGGGTAGCCATGCAAAAAATTGTTGAGTGCGTAGCACGATTGCCAGACAGTAAGCATCTACTGATACAATCTGCTGTCACATTTAGGGGCAAAACGTACACAATTTATTTATTTGCATGCACCTTGTAAGATAATGCACTATGTGTATATGTATATTGTGGGATTATCACGCTGCATCAAAGAATCAATTCGGCTTTAATACATGGAAATATTCCATATTCATATCCAACACACTTTAGGAATATGTACGATACTTGCGCCCGTACGCAGTGTGTGTAAATCTGTATGTAACAGAAGCCCAAAGAGCAATAAAACCAAACACAGGTCCTTTTTTTAATACAGAATATTGTAAACATTAAAAAATATGTGTAAACATTAAATACAGAATATGGCTAAATGCCCAATTAAAAAAAATAATGGGGTGAAACCAAAGAACCCCTTTAAAGTGACCTTGTTGTGTTGAACATGGCGTTTGACCTGCGAACAGCATGTTATAGAGCAGGAGGAGCCGAGCAGATTGAGGTCTAGTTTTATAGGAAAAGATGGAGTATACCTTGTATTTTATTCATTGAAATCCCTGGTCTTTCTATGCTTAGGAGTCCAGTGGGCGGTCCTATCAATGATGACAGCCCTGTATAGAAGCCTTTCAGTCACTGATCGGACCGCCCACTGGACCCCACAGCCCAGGACAGCAGAGATTTCAATCAATAAGCTAAAAGTTCTAATGAATCTTTTCCTACAAACTTTTACATCAATTTGCTCAGCTCTACCTGCTCTATAATATGCTTCTGGTAGATTGGACTACATTTTCATAGTGTAATACTTGTAGTGTAATATCTGTATACTAGATGTATAGCCAGAGGGATAAAAAAAAGCTATTCAATAAAAATAGAAAATGATGTAGGGCATCTTTAAAAGCTGTCTAACGATTCCCCCATATACAGTTCAGTTCACTCACTTGAGCTCATCTCCAATCGTAAATTGCAATTCAATGTACCAAATATTTCTTTCCCCAGACACCATCTGTCAGGGAAAGGTCAGAAAGCACCCAACAGTCTCCCAGTCTAATTGTCTAAGGTGTCTGAGGGCCTTACAGGGATTTTTCCAGGAAAATACTATAGCTGATTGGCTGGGATATTCTGCTTGGGACCCTGGCTAATCAGGCACTTGCTCTCAGTGCTGCAATACACTGAGTTCAGAGCGGAAACTGCTGCTCCGACCCCTATGTAGTGGTCAGTGCTTGTAACTGCAGCCCCCATTGATGTTAAAGAGACCCCAGCTGTAGTTACAAGCACCAGCCACTACAGCAGGGTCAAAGCAGCAGCTTCTGTTCCAACTCCATATATTGCAGCTTATTACCCGATTTGCAGACCCCACCCAATCAACTGTTGATGAAGCCGACGATAGGTCATCAATCGTTTTTTCCTGGCAAGCAATCCCCTGTAAGGCTCTGTTCACACTACTGTCCTACCCAACATCTGCACTTGTGTTTTAACACGATTTAATGAACATTGGTTTTAATTTTTTTACTTGGAGTACCGGAATCCTTCTTCGTATACTTATTGAGTTGCCATAGATTATGTAGACAGATTTGCATAATAGCGAACCCTGACAGACCCACCGATTTTAATCTGGTCCATCTGGGTTCCAGTATTTTAACAGCAAGAATAACACTGCAGACCGCATTATTCTTTACATCAAAAATCTTGGAAAGCTCGACGGAAACCCAGATGGAATCCCAAGCAGTGGTGTGAACAGAGGCTAACCACCTAAGGGAATCCAATGATGTTCATATTAAAACATAAGACAACATGTCATTAAAGGGTCTTTAAACTTCCGCTGCTGCGGTAAATTAATGTATTCAGTTAGACAGAGCATATAATGTTTTTTTTCCCCCTACGCTGAATAGATTATATACGGTTTCATCATTTTATATACAGATTCTACTTGGCAATCAATAATAGGACTTCAAAAAGGTGCATAGTCTAACCCCAGCTGACCAATATTCCAAACGAGACCTATACATAATGCATGCACAAAACGCTGCATTAACTATTTTAATAATGAATAAGAGGCAGGGGATTTCAATGCGTCTAAGGTTTTGATGATCGATGGCTACTTAAATTCAAGAATGCATTATCTGTGTGAACAAAAGAGGCATTGTTATAAGGACATGGTGCATGGTTCCAAGGTTCTATACTAAACGGAGGTTAATGGGTCAGAAATGGATTTTCCCAGGGCACCTAATCAGACACACAAAGCATTGTTCAAGAACACAAATGGACACGCATACATGAATATTTTGCTTTTTTTTTGCCATTCTACGTAAGAGTGCACAGCTGGGGCAGCAGAAACCGAATGTCTCACCTCCACGGACGGCTAGCGAGGCTTTTTTTTTTAAAAGTCCGTATAGTCTTGTCAGACCCTTAGAAATGGAATCTGGAGTCAGTTTCGAACGAGGGAGGACACACAGGGTGAAGAAACGAGGAACGCCGCAAAGGCCAGGACAAAACGGAATGCTAATATGCTCTGTGTCATTTAGAAATGCTGGCAAATGTACGTTCATCCCCTCGATTCATCACGGGTGCTCAAAACAAATGGATTTTTACTATATGATTATCCATTTCATATTGCTGAAACCACCTTGCCATCTTTGTAAGTGGACCATTAATCAAACAGCTAAACACAAACATACCTACAGAAGTTGGCATGAAAACAAATCTTTCCTCGACAGAATAGTGCTTGGTCAGTATTTGCGAACTCTTAGGCATAGCACCGGGTTCATTTATTTATCCTGGGCAAATAAAGACTGATTGGCGGATCTAATGTAGGTTATAATAGAACGCCACGTAATAATCAAGTAGTGCTGAACGATACAAAGATTAGAAAGCTAGAAGTATAGAATGACGAGTGACGTGAATTGGAGGTTAGTGGTCCATGGCGGAGTTTACGGACTGATTATCGTCAAACTTTCTCTATACGATATTTTACTTTTACAAAGGTTGGGAGCACAAAAAGGACAGGCGGGAGAAAGGCGGGAATTTTTAGAATACTTCCAGTTTGGAGGCATTTTCAATAAAATATTTGTGAATGGCATAAACTGCAATTCCTGAATATGTGGAAATGAACGGAGCCAGGCTCATGCACACGGCTGTATTGTGGTTCTAGGATAGGGCTCTACATGGGGTCTCTACTGTACCTTCATATGCCTCCAATTTCATAAGGGAGAACAAAGGTGTTTTTGCTATCGGATTCCATATGAAATGGGGAGAAAAAAAAATAGAGGTGTGCTCCATCGAATGCCGTCCATACAGACGTATTCTCCCTTAAAAGCTTTGATTATTGTGAAGAATCTCTCTGTATGTATGGCACCCAATGGTAGCACAACTGTACTAAGATGCTGTATGGACCTATGAGCTCTGTCATACAGGTCCTGTACTACAAGGTCTAGCCATGTACTTGAGCCTTAAGCAAGAAAGTGACCGAGTGTATCGCAAGTACTAGATGTCAGTAAGAATGCCAACAAGCAACTCTGCCTTTATTAAGGCTAAGAATCTATTCACACCATGTTTGGAGCCTATACTGGAGGTATACATTGGAAAGACCTCCTGACGTATACCTATGACTGAGGCATATCCCACTGTATAAGGATATAGAAGACTATTAGCAATGAATTGTTAAAAATATGTATACCAGGTAGTAGACATTTTTACTGTATAGCTTTGAATGAAATAGCCTATACTACTACACTACTCCATACAGCAAGAAGAAAAAGAGGTATACTAACAAATACCAATCTCAACCCCTAGGCCTTTGGGATGAAGGGAGCTCTATGGATACATTTGGCATATATGCCGATAGCTTCCTTAGCACACATTGCAAATGTAATCTGCGAATGTGACGTAGGCACATCTGATTGGATCTTTGCCCCAGTCTAAGAACAGCTTAGCTACAGCTCTGATACAATATATCTATAAGGGCTAAGTCACATGGGCATAACCAATTTTGGTTGGAGAAAAGCACATAGCTTTCACTGCGTATGTGTGTGTTTTGATGCAATTTTGATGTGCAGGTGCCTTTTTTACATTTGTATTGCATCTCTATTCACTTTTTTTTTCACATGCGCAAAAAAAGCACAAGGCGGCCCAATTAATGTCACTTTTTTTTCCACTGTCACCCGGCAACATGCATAGAAAAAGCAGTAAATACGCATGCAACTGCATATTTGATGAATTTTTACACAATCCCATAGACTTTAATGAGCAATTTCGGTCTGTAAATATGGACGAAAATGGGGCACACTGCAATTTTTTTTTAGGTGAATGACTGGTTAACGGAAAAAAAAACCCCGCTCATCTGTATACATTAATGCAAATCAATGGTGCTGCATGTTGTTCGTATCACGTGCATAAAAAATACGGATGTAATACGACAAAAAAAATACGCCCATGCGAGTGGGCCCTAATACTTCATGAATCAAGACACCAACACGCTTGATGTGGAACTAATTTCTGTCCGCATGTAAAATGATGTCATGAGCAATTGAAAACGAATAGAATGGCGCTTTCCATTATATTCTAATTTATCGTATATTTTAGCCGGCTGTTACAGCAAGTGATCTTGAGTGAAAGCAATACACAAGACTATCTTCCAGTGCAACCTCTGCACTTTCATCCTTATTTACAAGCATGCAACCAAAGATGATGAATGTGGTGACAAGGATCTACGTTAAATGTCATTTGTCATTCTCCAGTCATCTGATATCCTTGGTCCAGTCCCTGGTAGCAAAAGTTAATGATCACGATGCATCCATCCAGCATGTACCTTCTGATCGTTTAATAAAAAATCTAGACATTAACACAACCATGCTGACTACATAGGGTCAGGGACCAGACCGGTTATATTGATAAACTGCAGTGTTCAAAGTCGGTTGTGCGAGGGGTAAAACATAATTTTTTTTTTTTAATAGAATTTTGTCATTGACTCGTGTTCAGATTTCCTTCTGTTTCTGAATGGAAAATTACCCTACTTGTCCACACAGGTCTGATGACTATACAGTAGCTACTAATATAGCCCTGATTGTTTTTCCTCAGCATACAGTACCTGACGCCTATCGTAGATTGAACAGCTTCACTGCCACACTATTGATAATTATGGTAGGGTTCCAGAAGGGAATAGACCAGTCTCTGTATGTAAGAGAATGAATTGGATCAGCAAGGGGACACCGAAGATGTTGTCCTCTCAAACAGTAATTCGTGTTGAGCGATCACTTAAGTAATTGGGTCAGGAGTGACCGACCCAGTTTTAAAAAATAATTGTGATTAGGAAATTTCACTAAAATCAATAGGAGTTCAAATCGGGTTCTCCAATTCGGTCTCCTTGAAAAACTGTGGGGGTGGTGATGGTGATGGCAGTCCAGTAGTTTGTCTCAAGGTCAGATTCAAACCTACATAACTGAACTAAAGGCCCCCCCCTTCCCCCATACGTCAAAAAGTTATCTGAACTCGCCGAATTCAGCGAGATTGGCCAAGTGTTCTTCATAAGGTCTTCCATTGAATTTCAACGACTGATCCTTTTGTTCTTTCTGAAGAAAAGTCACCACCAGAACTATCTGGCTGCAACTTTCTCCACTCTCACCACGAAAAACACATGAAAACAGGGCCAAACCAAGCGTTCATGTGTTGGGGATGGGGGGTCGGGAGAAAGAGCTGTCGGCCAAATGATAATTGGCCTGACAGCAATTAAACGGTATGGGCACCTTTAGGCCATCAAGTTCTATTGTGATCTAGCCTCTTGATGTGCATTTGGTACAACGGTCCACTACTTCAGCTTGGCTCATGTTCTGGTAACGCTCCTTTTAGACTACACCCAGTTAAGCAGTTAATCTCTATTATCATTGCTATGATTATTTATTAATGTTAAAAGGGATCTTTTGGGGTGGACAATAGAGCTTTTCTGGGGTTTTGTTTACGTCCGACTTATGAGCACATCATAGTAGTTCTGCTAGGGAGAACCATTGTGCTCATACTGTGACATGAGAGCTATCCTGAGTCTTGCTGGATCCAGCAGCTCGTATGTAATAATTGATCCCTTAGGATCACCAGAGGCTTGCTGTACCGGCTACTAACTTGTTCTGACCTCTCCCTGGAGCATCTGATTATAAGGGCTACCTGAACTAAAGTTGTGCAGCTGAAGCCGTAATTGCTATAAATATTAAAAGGGAAGAAGCAATTATTTATCGCCAGTGTCAGTCATTGAGGCAGAACTTTATTTATTAAGTTCTACTTGTGACTCGAGTGCCTCATTCTGCCGCCAATATCAGGCTTGGACATGAGGACATTACAGGTGGCACATAAATGCTTCACAGCCTACATCTGTCTTGTATGCAGTCAGTCCTTTGTTCAACAAGACGGCGTGCAGGTCTACTGGAGCGAAACGCCAGCATGGTACAGATCTAGAAGGAATGTCTCCTTTACACACAGCGAGAAATGCCCGAGTGAAGGAACTGCTGACGTCACCAACTCATCTGCGCTCATGCAGCCTGTTTAGACAGGCAGATCACAGTTAAGTATCGTTCACTTTTCGTTCAGCGTTTCACATTCCTACGCGAAACACTAGGCGGGGGAAGTTGTCCAAACGCAACGAAAAGTCAACGAGCGCCAATGATTTTTATGTTGGCTGAAACTGAATCATGAATGAAAAGTGAACAACTCTCGTTCGTCGTTCAATCATTGGCTTGCGTTTAAACCGAATAAATGATTAATTTTCACACAATTTTTTTTTGTTACGCAATGGTGGTCATTAACAAGCAGCCTGCAAAAAAAAGTCCGGAGATGCAGCTTTTGATGTCTATGGAGAAATACTTCATTACTAGATAAATATAAGGTTATTCAGGCTTGGGAGGAGACCAGAGAAAAAAAAATTAGACTGCAAGATATTGGCTCAGCCCAAAAAAATGGCGGCCTCCGCTGTGTTTATCTGACAGTCTGTCTGTATCCCCACAGAGTCACAGAGCACAGTTAATGGCCACAATGCTCTCATTAGAACAGGCCAAGAATGACAGATTATAGCCGACTTCTTCCCGTGTTCTAACTTCACCTTTATACGGAGATCAATTGCGCATAATGAATAAAACAAATCTCTGCTGAGCGCAAGGTGAAGCACTGAGACTAAACGGCTCTTCTCCTCGTACGCAGCAATAATACAGCAGTTATTAAGGTACATTATTTTATACAATCCTACAATATCCATACTGCTTCATTCAATTTCAGATAAAATTGTTTGGAAAGGGTGCTTAATGTAGGACAGTCAGTAAAAGTAATTTATCATGTTCTCGCCTCACTGCTCACGTTATCAGCGAACTCATTTTCTGCATTCATCATGCAATCAGCCTATTATTTGCATATTAATCAGGCAGTGGACCATGAAAGGACTGCATCCCAGCCAAATGCTGCACTATCTCAGGAGAAACACTCAGTAATTATCATACATCAGTGTTATGATGTGGTAATTGATTAGAACATCTTTTTGTTGCCCTTAGGGAGTCCCACTTCCAACGCCGCTTAAGGCGTTTGCCGTAGATTTTATTTTTATATTATTTTTCTCCTTTGCACATATCCGCAGCCCTCTGTGCTACTAGTGGAAGCTATGTTTTCCTCAATTATGTTACTCATTAAATGTTTTAAATAATCAAGTCTCAGTACATTCATCTCCAACTGGGCTCTAAGTGTTAGATGTGAATATCAGCTATTAGACACTTTAACGTGATTATTCTGATTATTAATGTGTGATGCTGCAGCGGATATTCTTTAGAAAACGATGGCTGCCAAGTTGAAATATGTAAACTGCATCTTAGAATTCTTACTATCATTGCATTGTGGCCAATGTAAATAATTCTGTATTGGGGGCACCTGGCAGGAAGGGGTATCCCACCAGTCCTTATGGCACTGCACACTGGGGGTTGTTGTTGGGTACTGATGCACCGGACTTGCTCCCTCTTTTAGGGCGCTTAGTAAACACTCTAAACGGCCACTCAGGTGATTTTGTTTTCATTCATTATGTAGCTAGCTGGTATTATCTTGTTTAGTTATTTCTCTCTATCCGAAGCTCCTAGCCTCCTCCTAAAGTGGTCATGTGATCTCAATTCTGGCCAGCTCAGATTTACTTGGAATTGTGTGTTCAGTTTCTAGTCAGTTGCTCAGTCTGTGTAATGCTATTACATAGACACACCTCACAAGTTCCTCAGCGGGGAATACTGATACTGCTGTCACAGTTACTGAGGATGATCACACAGCTCCTGTCACACAGTTATAATAACGGAGATCACAGCTCATCCTTCTGACTGTATACTTATGGTATGTGGCTTATTTAGGTGAATATAGAATACAGATGGTAATGGCAGTATTGCAGAGATAGTACAGTCTATATCTGATCATGTAATGCGGTGCAGATGCATTATGGGATTATGTGAAAGTAACATAAGCATCAGGCAGGAGCTGCTGCACTGCATGGAAGTGACTGCAGAGTGTAACAAGCAATCTGATGAGGGGGCAGGGATGGGAAAAATGTGTTTTCACTGGAGTGGCCGGTCTTTATGATATACTCCATTTTACCAGAGTTATGCAAAATTACAGACAAGATACATTTCTATTTTACGTGAATGATTTTTGAAATTAGGAGGTTCATTTAGAGAATAGCACCGATTTGGCTAAAAGTGATATATATATATTTATTTATTTAATTACCATTTTAAGAAACCATCATTCATGCAGATCTAAACTAACAATGATGTCTGTTCCACGTCTAATGCTATCCTAGCCATCGCATGCTTTGTATGGGAATACCAAAATAATTTAAAGTGTCTGTGTCCCCTTAATATGCTGCCCTATGTAGGGGCAACATTCCTGTTTCAGGTCTGTACTTCTAACAGTCAAAATGAAAGGGTGCACACTGTTCATGACTATACCGGACTCACAACTATGAGTTAGTTGTATTCTTTCAGAACTCCGATTACAGTGTGCCGTTTTTGCTACTACTGGTAGGAGTACGGACCTGTACGTAGGGCACTATATTAATCGGACTGATCTGCCTTAAAATAGTTATTTTTATAAATCTACAGTTTAGATGAAGATATTGTTTAGGTAACAGTAAGTCTATACAAAAAACAACATCTTAAACCACATCTAATGAGTATATTAAACTAGTAAAGCCACAAAAACAACAATTCACACAGTAACCCAGCTTCAACTGATGGATATAATTTGAGGTTCCAATCTGGGACAATAGGCAAATGCCTGGGAGTATGTCCCAATGAATTTGTGTTACACCTCATTAGAAGGTCTTCCTTTGCCACAAAGAAAAAATAAAGTAACCTCTTACTTTCCAACTTTTTTTCTTAAGGTAATGGAGGCCTATAATTCATAATACATTTTTCTTTCAATAATCTGCAGTGGTGTTTTCAATGTCTAACGCAAAGAGGTGAAATCACTTTGATTACATTAAACATTATTAGTCACTGCAGAAAACACAGTAGCTTCTTCTCTAGTTCCCAGAAATAGTGCAAAATAGCCAAAGCGTCTGGGGAATTTTTACGCAGAAGACCAGGACTTTTGACTTGGGGCTCATTCACATCAGCATTTTGCTTCCTGTTTGTAACTGTTCTTTTTTTTTTTTTCTTTTTCCAATGAAACGGATAGCAAAACAGAATTAAATTGGAACTGGACGCAAACCATTGTGCCGGTTGGCATATCTGTGAAAGCACAGACCATTTCTATCAGATTGTTTTTTACGCTTCCATTAGATTTTTATGGATTTATTTGGTCTTCTTTTGTCTTTCTTCCATTCTGCACATGCTCATTAAAAAATGAATCCGTTAAACAGACAACAAAGCCGGAACCAAATCGGAACCTTTCTATTCAATTCTGTCACCCATTGACTATAATGTAAAAACAAACAAAAAAAAAAACCAGAAGGGTTCTCTCTGTTCGCTTTCCATTTTTTTACTGGAAAAAAATGCAGCGGCCTGTGCTATTTTTCCTGTTAAAGAAAGAAAACAAAAAAATGGCGGAACAGAAATAAACCGAAGTATTGAAAATTTCATTGAAATCAATGGAAGGTAATATGGAACAGATTTTCTGTTTCGCTGTTGGAACAGCACAACTGAAAACAAACACGCGGATGTCAACGAGCCCTTACGTGACATAATCTAAAGCTTATTCATTTTTAATTTTCTCAAAAACTGGGTGTTCCTGTACAGCATCCAAAAAAAGGAAAAAGTGGCAGCATCTCCTTTATCCTGGCTTTGTACAGACTTGTACAAGTTGCCAACTTTTTGTGACTCATGAAGGCACTTTTAATTCACATCTCTTCACTATAATCACTTGCACATAGCTTTTTGATCATTTTTTGATCATTACTATCATTGTCTTACTTGTGACCAGTCCTTCTCTGCAAAGGCATAACTTGAAGCCCCAATGCAAAGTCTGTAACAGGGCGCCCCTGACTATAACTTGTTTCCTTATACGGCCCCAGGGCCTGGGGTGTAACTGCACCCACTAGATTTACTCCCCTCATTCTGACATTTCTTGCAGAACTGCATTACTAGAACAAGCATAAGATAAGCCAAAATTATCACCGAGAAATCTGGGACAAAAATATGGGAAAAAGAACATAGTAAGTAATATATTTGCATTTTCTTCAAAATGCGTCAAGCGAATATATTTGGTACCTGCTCCTATTTTACGTGGCCAGACGGCTTGTGAAAATGACAGGTGTGCAGCATAAATAGCTATAGAGGTGGTAATAAACAAATGAGCTTTTAATATCTCAGCCCGTCTCTATATATCCAGACAGAAAGCAAAGCAGAGGGAGTTGAGAAGACTTTTCTTTTCCAGACAGATTGCTCATTCATATCTGTCATAGCAATGACTACAATCATTGTTCTTATCACTCATAGGTTTGCTTAACCAATTACATATGAACCGGACATGCATGACTTTCCACTCATTCATAAGCAAGCTTGTAGGATTTCCCATTGGAAACACATTCCTAAAAGGCAATGAAGAGGACTATTTGGAAGGAGATCATATTGATCCAGGTTATATGCCTGACGTAGGATTGTGTGTATCATCCATATACACTTTAATGCAATTATTTCTGCCCATGAGTAATTTGCTGGGTCTTTGTACAAGTATGTAGAAACATGTGTCGTAAGAGTACGCACAATCAGGAATTACCCCATGCTGCGACAAACATCTGCCTCCGAAAACATGACAGCTGTACCTCGCAGTGCAAGAAAGGGAATGATGTGGTTGACAAACATGGCAGCACATTGGCTAATAAAAAGGAGATTCTTCTGATTTTCGCACTCTGCCAAGTGAAGCTATACTGCACATTTGCCTTATCGCTCATGTCTAGAGATAAATCAGATTCTTAATACAATTTATTAGTTTGTAAACTTTCAAAATCAACAATTGTTACTTTATTTTTTAAAACTATGGGGCAAATTCATGAAGAGTGATATTTTATAATTCAGTCGTCTTAAAAAGTTCCCAGGAGTAGGGTGTGCCCAATTTACTAATAGGGATACTATATATTAGGTGCATCTCTGGCTGAAATCTATGCCAGATGCTGTAGATTTCCACTATGCTTTACGCCAATTTCTGGTGTAAATTATAGTAAATATGACAGGGATGAGGCAACACCCCTCCCTCTACACCCCGCGCTTCTCTAGTTTTTAAAAGTACTGAGAAAAGGTCAGAGGCGCAACTTTTGGTGTCGGCCAAAATTAGTGACTTTTATATACCCCTTCCCACCAATGTGTTCTGATGAATTGTCTCACATATTTACCATCAAAAACTCAAAAGAGGTTTTATGGGTCTTTTGTGGCTTTTTCTATTGATGACCGCTCCTAAGAATAGCTGATCAGTAGAGGATCGGTAGGGATCCGCTGGAAGCAGACAGGGCTGTCTGTATTGCAGCAGCCTGGTACAACTTCCACTAAACTCAATGTACCGGGCAATATGGACAGTGCTCTCTGCACTGACAGCAGGCCCAGCGATTGGTTAATCAACAGAGATTCTCAGTGGCAGACCCCCATCAATCATCCGATGATGACCTATCCCGAGGATAGGTCATCACTAGAATAGGTCACAAAAGTCCCATAAAACCCTTTTAAGGCCTCCATACACATTAGGTAAATGTCATTAGTGCCCACCGTCCAACTATTTGAGGTGTATGGGACTTCCTGACTCTCCTCCAACAGACAGTATCAGGGAAAAGAAGGATCGGACACGTTGAATTTCCATGCCCCATCCTGTTCACTGTGGCTCATGCTGGACGATAAAATCTGGCACATCTTTAAGTCATCTTTGTCTATTGGTTCATATCATCTATTCCTGTGAAGCCACTTTTTGAATGCGGTGAAATAAGTGTCTAGAAGTGTCTAGCAAAGTGTGATTTTCTCAGTAAGAGAAATCAAGTAATCTTGTAGATTTGATACCAAATCCCCCCCTTTTTTAATTTTACGAAGTGTCTACACACACCCCTAAGGAACGTTCACATGTAGAGGAAAATGGTGTGGAAAATACACACCAAAATGTAAGCCATTGATGGGGATTTTAATGTGTCATTGAGGCGATCCCCCACCGTTGGTGCAGATTGTAATGTGGCATTGAGGCGGACCCCCACCATTGGTGCGGATTTTAATGTGGCATTGAGGCAAACCCCCACCATTGGTGCAGATTTTAATGTGGCATTGAGGCGGATCCCCACCATTGGTGCAGATTTTAATGTGGCATTGAGGCGGATCCCCACCATTGGTGCAGATTTTAATGTGGCATTGAGGCGGATCCCCACCATTGGTGCAGATTTTAATGTGGCATTGAGGCGGATCCCCACCATTGGTGCAGATTTTAATGTGGCATTGAGGCAAACCCCCACCATTGGTGCAGATTTTAATGTGGCATTGAGGCAGATCCCCACCATTGGTGCGGATTTTAATGTGGCATTGAGGCGGATCGCCACTATTGGCATGGATTTGATGTGGTTTTTAGGCGGACCCCCACCATTGGTGCAGATTTTAATGTGGCATTGAGGCGGATCCCCGCCATTGGTGTGGGTTTTGATGTGGATCCGCCTCAGTTGTGTTGATTTTGACAAGGTTTTTGGTGCTGTAGAAAAACTGCACAAACGTGTGAAGATACTGTAAGGCTTTTCTATAAACATATCGCATCCATAGAGCAGCCTATATCGATGATGCATCCTAAGACAAGCACTCGAGGAGAGAATTTTACAAAGTGTTTAGTAGAGGAGAACCTCTTTAAGTGATTCAAACTCTTGAAGACAGTAATCAATTTTCGAACAGCAGCAAATTCACATCTGCCAATGACCTGAGTTTTCTTAGTAGAACAAAGTACAACTTATACTATTTTTTTTCTGTATGTATGAAAAATCTACTGAAAAGTACCTGAAATTTATTGAGACAGCTATAACAACCTTCATAAAGTAAGCCTCCCCCTGAACTGCTCTATCCTCACCGCCTCATCCTGTGGGACCAGGAAGATTAATTGCCATGTGATATCATTAACAAAACGGACTTTTGTTTGTGTTCTGCATTATTTTAAGCAGATCTAAACATATTGCGGACATTTAAGTCACTAATGCATAAGCCATTATTCAAGGTATGTAGTTGTTGTGTTGGGGGTGGTGGGGGGGCAATCCTTAATTAGCAGTTGTCTTTTGTTGTTGTACGAGTTTCTATTCCTATGGGTTTGTCTTCTGCTAAGCAGCATGAGGTTAGACATGATGGATGATAGCTCAGAATATAGACGAACAAAGAAGAAAGACCGAGTCCCCGGGGATCACCCACAGCTGTAACTTCAAATGCAGTTTTCCACCTCCAGTTTAATAATGAGAGGACACTAACCAAAATAAAGTACTTTTGTGTGTATCTCCTTCGAGTGTGACAAGAACAATAAAGGTCTATGGTAAACAGTTTTAAAAGTAACAGTGCGCAGCTCAAGTCATCTAGCGAGGTTACAGATCACCGGTTCTCGGGGACAAGTCCATCCATTACTAGGAAGAGCTGTCCATCAATCCACACTGATTTCTGCTTATTGCTCCATTGTGAGAACCAGTGTAGGTAATGTTACTGTACAAAGGCAGTTGTATGTACCCTCCTGTGAGTTCACCAGCGTGTCAGATAGAATGCCTAATCTTGGCTGTGTATATCGCCATACAGGCCGGTGTTTATTTTTCTGATATATATATATATATATACACACATATATACATACACACACATTCCTTTTTGTTCTGATAGAATCTTAATGAATAAGGAAACTTGTAACTTAGGCTTTTGTTCACACTTCAGTTAGTTCTTTTGCATTAGGTTATTATTGTTATTTAAAGGCTGCTTCCACATGGGCGATTTTCTCGTGCGATTTTGTCACAAAGCGACTCTGCTGCAAATCACATGTATGTGAAGCCCATGCTTTCCTATGGCTTCTTTCACATTGCCTATATTTTGTAGCCTGCGATAATGCGAGACTACAAAATCGCGGCATGCTCCATAGTGCTGCGATTTGTGATTTTTTTTAGCCCATATTTCCCTATGGATCTTTCCTATGTGTTGCATCACATCGCACAAAAATAGATGGCTGTGATTGGTTCATCAAGCGCTGGCTCTGATTGGTTCTCGAGCCCTGGCTCAGCCAATTAGAGGCAGAGCTTCCTGAAGGCAGGGAATTTCAATGTCCCGACCAGGAAGCTCTGTAGGAGAACTTCAAGCAACTGTCGGGGAGCTTCAGGGAAAACACGCAGGGAGAAAACAGCACCGGAGAGGTGATATATATATATTTTTAATGCAGCTAGGGCTTTTTTTGGGGTTAGGGCTTATATTTAACGCCCCCCACCCACCCCAAAAATCCTTGCATGTGGTGCTATAAAATCGCGCGACTTTGTAGCGACATAAAATCGTGATATTGTAGCGAGAAAACGCAGCGATATCGAACACAACACGATTTTCTTGCAGCGATATCACGTTGCTCCTGTGTAGAAGCAGCCAAAAGGGATTGTACCACAACATAGGTATTAAGCATCTGATTGGTAGGACCTCCACGGATCATGAAAAAGGGGGTTCCAAGAACAGAACAGTGCTCACGCATGAGCATTACCGCTCCATTCATCTCTATGGGACTGTTAGAGATTACGGAGTGCTTGTAATCTACTATCTCCAACAGTCCCCACTGTAATGAACGGAATGGTATTGCACGTGTGTAAGTCGACTCAGAAAATAAAACACTTTTTTGTTACCTGATGGTTATGTTTATAACATTAGATCTTTTTCTAATTGTAACTCTAATCACATTGTATATGTTATTGAATGCTTATTTTGCAACTTCAAATATGTGGAATGCACAACTTGTAAGGTGAAAATTCGCATTGCATAACCTCTACTGGACAATGATAAAGCAGCTATGAAAGCATTAGGTGCTTCTAGCCATTTTATTGATGTTCACAATCCAGCTATAAAGGGATTTTTCTCTTTTTTTGCAAATGAAAGAGCTTTTAAAGGGATTCTGTCACCAGGTTCATAAAGTTGGACTCAGACCTGACCCCTGAGTCACAGAGGTGGGCCTCATCGGCCTCTTCCCACCCATAGAATGCAGAGTGACAGCACTCTTCCTATACACAAAAGGGGAAAAAGAGCCATCAGTCTGCATAATGAGGGCAGGCAATGGCCCAACTCCATGACTCCGCAGATCAGCTCCGAGTCAAACTACATGATCCTGGTGATAGAATCCCTTTAAATTTATCAAGTGAGAGGCCCAGACAAGTCATTAACTCAATAGAAAATTGGCATGGATGTTGCACCTTTAAACCCGTACCCCGGATGGTTTAAACAAAAACCAATGTATTATGTTTCTATACACTAATATTTATTCTTGTATCAATATCATACGATTGTTGAAGAATTTGGCTCAAGTTTTGTTAAAGCAACTGTGCTCTTCTCTCCTTCGGTATATCAGATGTTAACTGTACTTGCACTTTCATTGGTCCGTATTTATTATAAATATGTCTCCACACACCTGCTTGAACATGCTATGACTAAGAGTGTCCTGCCTGTTAGAAATGTTTTTTTGTGAGAGCATGATGCATGGTTTGCGGCTTTAAAACGTAGTTAATAAAATAACTTAATTCACCACTTCGTGCTGGAATATCTTTCTCTCAATTGTTGGAATTGATTTGCTGCCGATGAAGCTTCCATGTACTGGGTGGACTGACCCTGTCTCTGGAAATATACATGCAGTGATGTGCTAATACTGGTGAGCACTGTCGTTCCTTCATTGCGTACATTAGTAGTGCATGTGCATAACCACCACTCCATTCATTTGGGCACACTTGGGACTCCTGTGATTGGTGCAGGTATTAGAGGCTAATCAGATACTTATCTAGGGACAACCCCTTTAATCATATGAGCCTGTTAACGTAGTTATAGCCTTATCTGTAATAGTTTGCCTTACAAGTTCTTTAACGCACACAAAATATACAGACAGACCACCTTCAAGTAAAAAACACAAGACAACAGCACTCATACACATTTAAAGAGGTTGTCCAGTGGTAAGCTATTGGTTGCTTATTTCAAGGATAGGTCATCAACAATAGATCTGTGGGATCCCTCACCTGGGATCCTCGCCAATCAGTTGTTCACTGGGTCACGGAGCATATTTCTACAGGAAGCAGGCAGCTCTGTTCCCACAGTAGTGGCCTGGTTTGGTATTACAGGCAAAGTTCTCATTGAAGTTAATGGCTTAATACCAAGCCTGGCCACTGCAGTGAGAATAGAGCTGTCTATTTCCTACAGAAATGAGCTCAGCTTATGAGCTCAAAGACCCAAAGAAAGCTGTTCATCGGGGGCTCGTTGATCTACTATTGATGTCCTATCTTGTAAAGTGGCAATGACTAGTTTACAACAGGACATTTAGTATCAAAATAAAAATGCATAACTATTCTAAACACTAACCGCATAAAAATACCAAGTTCTTGGTGCTATTTTGATCAAAACATGTGGGCCCATCTGCCACACCCAGGTGACCATTGCTTTCGAAGGGGTTCCTGACTCTAGGCCCAAAAGAGAGGTGTCTGTTAGACTTAGGAACCCAGACGATAGTAATGGTTGCCTGAATGTGGTGGATTTGATCACAATATGCACCAAGCACCTTGCATTGTTATGCGGTTTTTATATACGGTTATGCATGTAAATTCAGATATTAAATGTGTATTTGCCACATGTTTTTGCTTGTACTGTGTTGTCATAGCCATGGTTTACATTTTATTTGTTGGAGGTGCTGACTTTGTTTTTTGTTGCTAGACCATGTTCAAGTGACCTCACTTTTAATAGGCTTAAGTTTTTAAGAAATAAAATGCACTTTCTTCATGTCTCTTATGGTTGTTATGAGACCTTTTATATCATCTGGGCAAACGAGCTGAGCTTGAGAAAGTTCCATGGGTTTCCTTCCACACATTAATAGCATATTCCTATAAGCTGACCTAGGGAATTAGAGAGCGAGTGTAACTATGTAAGTATACCAAATATACAGTAGATAGATATAGATATATCTATCTGTGTATATCTATCATATATATATATATATATATATATATATATATAATTCTAGTGCGCAGAGATGAATGCATGTAATGATGCTATTGAGAAAATCTTAACAATGAGACATGATCAAATGTAATGCAACTAAACTAAAGTACACAATGCAACCTTGTGGCAAGTACTGAAAGCTGCGATCAATGAAGGTACAATTGATGTATTTTTATTCCCTAAGGTAAAATGTTCCATTTATAAATCGTGTATAATTTGCCTGAGAGCTGAAATCAACGTCTCCTAACATCAAAAGTTGCCAAAAACTCTCAAAGAAATGACTGTTTACATGTACGAAAATTACTCACCACCACTTTGAAATTAATGTGACACTATCACCAAAAATCCCCTGAACACGTTTAGCCCCAAGTGTCAAACATCTCAGATCATGTTCAAGTGAAGAGTAACTAGCAAGTACCTGAACTTGGACATCCTTCGATTACAGAATCCTGCTGAGTTGCTGCAGATTGCAGGGCTATAAATGGAAATAAAAGGTAGATCAGCAGAGGATGTGGCAAAGACATCAACCCTGTAAGAACTTTTATACATCAGTGCTTTATTTGCCACAGGGCACTAAAACACATGGTACTCGGTGCCCGCCAACAGCAAGTCTCCCTTCCCACACGAGTTGGAGCGCACAAGTGCGCGACACTACACTATCCCCTGTCAGGTCTGTCTGAGAGAATTATCCAAGGTCGCGTTATGACTACCGAGCAGTCGAAAACCTTTCACAATAAAACAAGGAGATAAAGCAGGTAGAGTACGCTCGCTGGATGAGTATATATTTATACTACCTTGTCCTTGTTGCTGTCCTTGGGAATGTAGGACGCTCTGCCCCAGTTCACCGTTCAGCCATAGCTGCATTCTAATAAATGGCTCCCGGCCCTTCTGGGTCAGCTTGCTCCAAGGTTTCGGCCGGGACAGCATGTCGCTGACGCTGCCCTGAGACAAGCCCAGCACCTGAAATTACAAAGCGGATGTTTAATCTAAAAGGTATCGTCATGGCTTATTTATAATGGGAACACAGCAATATAGTATCTCCTACAATGCAATCATTCATTACGCTAAACACGTGATGATGATGTAAATCTCCAGCAATTCATTTTTTTTGTAAATATGTGCAATTTCATTCTAAATAAAGATGAGTTTCTTAGTGCAAACACTATTCAAGGTTATACGGGGGCAAGAATCATAGAAGGAGACTATCCTGGGAATAGCATCTCTAATGCAGAACATACTTGGCGATACGAGGAAACAGATGAATGGACTTAATCAGGGAGCCCTCACTAGAAGACTTTATGCTGATTTGGGGTAAACTCCATTTGTTAGAATGGTCTTTTCGCAATAAGCTGATCGCAAAATATCCCCCTGCTGGGATCCTGAGAGATCAACCATAATCTGTGGCAAAAGTGCAATAGTTCAACACTTTGCAATCGAATTTTGGATTCATGGTTTCCTAGGGGTTTTTTCCATTTCTGCCATTATACAATGGCGCCATCTGCTGGCTAGAGCCAATATTGCGGTATGGGACATGCTGGAGAGGCCCCCGACAACAGAGCGGCCAGTAACATACAGTAAGAATACCATGCCGGACGTCTTCCGACATCGGAGCTGTACAGCCTTCAATCAGAATGTTGGAAGACGTCAGACAGTGGATTGGAAATGGTTAAAGGGTTTTTTCTGGGACTCGCACTATCCTTAGGCTCAATCATCAATATCAGATTGATGGATGGCCAACTCCAGGAAACCGTTGCTTGAAGGAGCTGTGGCACCCGGATGAGAGCTGCAGCCTAATTCTTGGCCTGTGAAGTCACATGGTGACTGTCCAGTTCATAACCATTTAAGTACTGCAATACCAGGGACAGCCGATATACAATCTCACTATACATTGCTCACCTGAGTGCTGTGGACCATTCAAACAACTGAACGGCGGTGTACCGGAAGCTAGCACTCAACCGATCTGATATTACTGACCTATCGATATCGGAGTCCCAGAAAACCCCTTTAAGGATCCTTTTACATACAGTAATTAATTGTTGGAAAGCACAAATGAGTCATCTGCTTTCAAACAAAGTCCATCTACATGCGCAGATAATCGTTTAGGGCGCTTTCACACATTTCGGAAATGCTGCGGATTTGTTGCAGAATTTCCGCAGTGGATGCGTAGCAAAACCGCAGGTTAGATTTACAGAACAGTTACAGCAGAAAATCTGCAGAGTCTTTTCCGCTACATGTGAACAGGAATTACTTTAATCCCATTCCCTTTAATAGTACAGGTTTCTGCTGCGGTTTTATCGCAACCTTTCCGCTGCTGAAAATCTGCAGCGTTTCTGCAACGTGTGAACGCCTCCCTACATTTTTTCATTCCAGCTTGTATAATCCATCGTTGGTCTGTCGGTGGAATCTGGATAGGCCTGGAAATGTTTGCGAATGACTAGAATGATCGCCTTTTACACTGAATGATTGGCAAATGGAGAATGATAATTTTTCTTGCCTGACCGACGAACAATAAGCGCACAAATTATTGTTCACCGTTCAATCATCGGACATGTTTACACTGAACGATTATCGCTCATTTTCGCATGATTGAACAATTATTTGAATGATAATCCTTCCGTGTAAAAGGGCCCTAATTCCTGCCGTGCCATCAGATGGTAAATGAGGCATTACAGAGTGTCACTCAAATCAATAAGTGTCTGTATAATGTAGGAATGCACAGTTCCCCCAGAGCAGGAGATGCTGTTCGCAGCTGTTCCTCCTAATCTGCACAAAATGAGGCTCCTGAATAGGAAAATCCCTCAAATTATCGACTTAGTATCTGAAAAATGAGCTTACTAAAAGGGACGACCCCATTAAATAGCCTATACAACTTAGGGCTCTTTTACAAGGGCCGACAATCGGGCAGGAACACTCGTTAGGATGCTAGTTTGGCCAATCGATGGGTTGTGTAAAGCTTCACCCAATCAGCCAGTCAATAATTGCATCTTTTGAGCAGTCTAGAAACTCATCGTACTTGGCAGAACATCTCCCCGTGTGAATGGGAATGTGCTGCAGACAACCATTAAAGCAGCACTCTGCAGAGGGCAGCTTGTATTTGAGCAATCACTGGCACTTCATCGAAGAAGAAAAGCTCTGATCCCACTGGCCATTGGTTCATCATGTGACCGCCACATTGACCTCTATTGCAGGCCATTGGTCCATCATGTGACCGCCACATTAACCTCTAATGCTGTGCTGCCACTAAGTAGTATTAACACTGAAGTTTGGTGTAGTGGTGGTCAGGATTGGAGCTTTTCTTCTTCAATGAAGTGCTGGGTAAGTGGCCTCCTCGACCCCAAAATTAAAAAAAAATTCCTAGTGAATGGGGGGACGAATGAGCATGTGATTTTGGACCTATAACAATAGTTCCATGGTGTGCTTACAATACCAAATGATGCAATACACGTACTGCAATGCACTCACTGGAGATATCGGAGCATGGAGTAAGGGCTCATTCACATGGGGCATATTACGGACAGAATAAACCACATTGATTTGCATTAGGATATTTAAATGTACGTATTTTACGCACGTGAAAAAAAAAGACAAAATGCAGCATGTCCTATTTTGGGCTGAATTACAGACCAAAATCATCCATGAAAGTCTATGAGAGCATTGAAAAAAAAAAGTGAGTATGCATGATACATGATTCACTGAGATTTATGCATAATGCCAGGAGGCCATGTTAAAAAAAAAAAAAAAAAAAAAAAAAGTTATATCAATTGGTGTTTTATTTTTTTTTTTTTTTTTGCCCGTACGAAAACGCAGAGAATACGCATGCAAAAACTTAAGAAGGAACAAACATGGACAAAAACATGCAGTGAAAATGCTACGTATTTTACGAGCTGTATATGCCTAGCCTGCGTGAATGTGCTCTAAGATCTATATGCAGTTCCCATATCTGCCTGTAATATAGCGAGCTGCCCTACAGCCTTGCGTCTGGTATCGTATTTGGCATTCTTAAGCTGACCCCCACCCGAAAGTCATTTTTAAGACCACCAGAAGATGCAATTTTTAATACCGTACTAGAATGAATATTTCTTCTCTGCCAGCAGCTGATCTTCACTGTGACCTACAGGGGGCGCTACCATGCATGCATTCATAGACAATGTTATCTAGGAGTCTGTGTGTTTAATAAGACTATATTCACTAAAAGAAAGCATCTTTCAGCAATTTTCAGACTGCCTGTGTTTTCCAGTGCCAACCCTAACATTTATTTATCGTATCTGTGTCAAGTACACGTTTTGACAGTCCAGGAACAACATCTACCTTCTGCCAAAATGGGCTGTGAGCGGCTACATTGTATGATTTATTAGCGTGTGCCCAAATCAAGACAAATCAAGCAATGACTATATCAAGAACGGCTTATGAGCCAAGAGCTACGCCAAGATTTTCTTTGGAAAGCTCTGCAGGTAATAAATAGAACATTGTAATCATGAAGGTAAGTCAAAATAATGCCCATGGCGGATACCTTTTCACCGAATATCCTTTGGCAAATTCCGTTTTTTGCAAGCTTCTCTTTGACTTGACGAGTTAGCTCAATAGTGTCCACCTCCTGGTACATGTAAACCTCGTACTGCTCTGGAGTTAGCGGTGGGACCGATGGTTTGGCCGGCTTGGCTATGGAGACTACGGGAGAAGAAGGCAGTGGACTGTTTTGTGGCGTCTCACTACGACTGGCTCCAGTCATGCTAATTTCCGAGCTTTGAGAGTAAGGAGATTCAGCATTTGGCCACTCTTTCCAGTAGTCCGAAGACGACGAGGGTCCTTGGTTCCGTTCCGACCTATTCTGATTGATAAGTTTCTCCTTTGTGCAGTTGGTCTCCTCTGTTTTTGTGTCTTCGGCCAAGGTGGTGCTTCTCCGGTCATGTTGAACAGTGCTCCACCAATGGTCTTTCCAAACGTTACCTCGTCCTAACTCATTTTTTACATGTCTTAGTATGCTCGGCGTGGATTCCGACATGCCATGAAGTTCTAACACTGATGTCTCCTGTGGTTCTTTTTTTACACTAGAAAGGTTTTGCAAGGTAGAAATACCAGAGTCTAAGACAGACGTATGTTTCTTCAGGGACATGGTTAAAGGAGAGTAAGTGGACATAGAAGAAACAGCAGTGGTGGAAATAAGTTTTGGAGAGAGGATGGCAAGATCAGCTTGGGATAAAGATGCCGTCTTTAAGGCAGGTTCAAAAGCAGCCTGCTGGGCTTCCATCTCTCGCCGTGCTTGTTGTAGAATGGACCGAATAGTGTCGTCAGAATTACCACTGCTGGATGCTGAAGGGGGCTGAGCCGGCTCAACTGCAAAAGCAAAGTTCAAGTTAAAAAAGTGAGAACAACAATAAAGACCATCCATTAACTTATCACTTAAAACAAGTTACAAAGATTTGATTGTATGCATATGTAGAAGTTAAGGACAAGTTTACCTTAAAGTTAATTACAACTTTTTAACACCACGTCGGTTTTAAGTCCTTTTTTTCGGATGCAGAGCTCTAAATCGCCTGCATAGCCATAAAGGTTAAATGATACAAATCTGTTGGCCTGCAGCTGTCACTAGGGGGCGTACTAGAAAACTGCTTGAAGTTCCTAAACAGCCTCCTTGTTATCGAAGTGTAATCTATTCAAGCGATTTGAAGTTCTATATCAAAAAACATTGAGCTGTAACTTCTATAAAGATATATTGAAAACTAAATCGCCAAAGAATCGTGGAGGTATATAGATGAAAAAATGTAAATGGGTGTTCAAGGGCGGACGCCCAATTTATGCCACTTAACCCTACTTAAAGGGGTTGTCCCGCGCCGAAACGGTTTTTTTTTTATTCAATAGGCCCCCCGTTCGGCGCGAGACAAACCCGATGCATGTGTTAAAAAAAAAAAAAAACGGATAGTACTTACCCGAATCCTGGCGCTGCGGCGACTTCTTCCTTACCATGCTAAGATGGCCGCCGGGATCTTCACCCACGGTGGACCGCAGGTCTTCTCCCATGGTGCACCGTGGGCTCTGTGCGTTCCATTGCCGATTCCAGCCTCCTGATTGGCTGGAATCGGCACACGTGACGGGGCGGAGCTACGAGGACCAGCTCTCCGGCACGAGCGGCCCCATTCACCAGGGAGAAGACCGGACTGCGCAAGCGTGTCTAATCGGGCGATTAGACGCTGAAATTAGACGACACCATGGAGACGGGGACGCTAGCAACGGAGCAGGTAAGTGAATAATTTCTGTATGGCTCATAATTAATGCACAATGTACATTACAAAGTGCATTAATATGGCCATACAGAAGTGTATAACCCCACTTGCTTTCGCGGGACAACCCCTTTAATTGTGCAATAATTTTCTTTAAATAGAAAAATAACAATCATGAAAAGTTTACAGCCTTCTCACTCGTTATGGCCACTTCTGGTTAAGGGTAGCCATACACATTAGATGGCTGTCAGCCAAACAGCCAACGGTTATAGCTCCAGACACTTCTGGCATCAGCTTTTCAGGTAGGTGAAATCCAGCTGCCCCATCCTTATCTATCTTCATATAGCATAATTTAGACATTAAAGTGTTAAAAAAGAACCCACAAGCGGCCCATCACTCACCAGTTTTCAGCACCTGCAGCTCTCTTTTGGCTTGCTCTAGAATAGACTTAATGGCTTCGTCTGAGCCCGTCTCTGAGGTTCTGATCCGTGTAGTAATATTTCCTACAGTGACAATATTTTATTAGCAAAACACCACATTGAGATAATAAAATAGAACAATCCAGTTTCTTTTTTTAGGCATATCACTTTAAAGGGGTAGTGTGTGAATTTACTATAGATGACTATCCTCAAGGAGTGACGCCTTCTATCAGTCTCCTTATTGCAGTCTATTACAATTGCCTATTACAATGGGAGCGATGCCTTCTATCACACTTCTGGCTCCTCATTGCAGTCAGGGCCAGAAGTGTAATAAAAGGCATCACTCCCATTGATTTCAATGGGAGTGATGCCTTCTACTACACTTCTGGCTCTGACCACTGATGCGGACATCCGGCCTGCTGCACTGATCGGTGGGGAACCCAAGAGGCAAACTTCCACAGATCAACTATTAACGACCCGTCCTAAGGATAGGTCATCAAGAGTCAATGCCTGGAAAACCCCTTTAGCACAACCCACAAAGAAGGAAAAGAAAAAAATTAGGTCAGCAGGGTCCTGGTCACTTCCTGATCCAGAAACGCTGGTGAAAGGGCAGATTTTTATTGGCAGATGGTTGCCTTCATGTATTCAGATTATCAACCATCTCTGGTGATTTTCAGCTGGAGACTCTACGGTCTTGCTCACTTTCAGATATGTCTTTCTGAATTAGCACTTAATTCTTTGTCCTTGTGTAACATCACTCACCGCCGTCCGTCATGTGCAGTAAGGCAATACGTTATACAATTTAACCTGAATGCAAATCACACTGCCATAATTTTATAAGGGTACTGTCAATCAAGTCAAGTCGATTAGAGCCTAAGTGCTTTTTCTCTCTCCAAACTGAAGTTTGTTGGAAACAGGATATTGAACACATCAACAAATGCAGGATATTTGGCCAGACTGTAAAATAGGTTTGCCAAGTTTCGATCAAGTAAAAACTATTTTTAGCCACGACTGGTTTAAACTCTGCTGGAAATGCTAATGAGTTGTAATCTTATATCTTCCTGGCAAGGCCACGCCAAGGTGCTACACTAATCATGTGGTTTGTACAGACAGTTGACACGTATAGAAGTCAATGCATCCCGTAACTTCTAGCACGGATACAGCTGACTCACAGAAATAGAAGAGGTCCAACAGTAAGATCATTTTAAGTAGTTCAAACAATCTACTTCTCTGTGGTCACGCCAGCTCTTCGGTCTCGGCTAGTAAAGTTTTATTTTTGGCTAGCTAGTAGCTTAGCACTTTTAAAGACTCTTTGGTCAAGTGGGTGAAACACATCCAATCTGACTAAGGCCACTGCTAATGTTGGCCCTGTACATTAGACTTTATGTAGTGCTTTAATGGACCAATGGGCTTGTGGACCCCTTGTGGCATCACTTTAATGTCTGACCAGTCCGTCCCGTTATAGACTATTATAAATAATAACCTATTGCATATCCTTGCGACTGCCCATTCTGGGTATGGACAAAATGCAGTTGTTGAGTAGTTGAATCAATACCACAGGAGTTAGAAAACAGTGCAGGGTAGAGACTATGGTATATGCAGGTGTCTTTATTTAGACATCCAAGTCCATACAGTGACTATCCGTACAAGAAGATCCATAGGCTCACACTATAATGACATGGAAGCACAAGCACATACACCCAGGTAGCGCAGTCACTGCACCGCTCTCTCCTAGTGATCGTACTGAACAGCTCCAATACATGTACGCAGCTTCAGCCCTTTATATGCTGAGACCAAATGCATACATTTATAAGTCCTAGTGGACCCCTTTAGGGGTTGTCAAGAATACCGCCTTTCCTTTTTATATTACCGCTGTCCAAGACATCACCTGATCAGAGTGGGTATACCTCCATAAATCCCCACCAACCAGCTGTAATCCTTGTAGGAAGCTTCGATCAGCCATATAGATTTGCAAGGTCTCTCATTTCTTGCTCATATAGGAGGTCCTGAGTAGGGGACCTTTATGACATCCATATGCGTTAATAGGGCATATGGACAGCATTTGTTGTAGTAAGAGAACCCCTTTAGATTGAAACTGCGCTTTCCAAAAACTTTTGGCATATCATAAGGTCATGTCAAAAAAAGTTTTGATCGCTAGGGGTCCAGGTGCTGAGAACAACATTGATTGCTAATATGAAGCAGCTGAATCTCTTGCGGGAGGGCTGTGACTGATCGCTAGCCGACTATGGGCTCAATAGAAAGCTTATGGGCCCTTCTTCAGTTAATGAGCAATGACAGTGTTCCATCAAACATTTTAGCTGCTTGTTCTGACAAATCAGGGGGAGGGTTGGTGCGTGCGTGTGTGGGGGTCCTTAGCAGCTGGACCTCCAATGATCAAAATTTGACGTGTTTCTTTGTTAGGTCAATAGATTTTGAAAAGCACAGTAACACTTTAAGCGTATGCACCTTGAAATCAGGGGTGTAATATTGGTCCAATTAAATGTGTATTTATTATATGAAACATTAGCAAAAATAAATCCAAAGATTTAAGCACTCATCGAGGACTTCAAAATTAATGGCCTCTCCTCATGGCCCTTTTACACGCAACCATCACTAAAACGGACGCGTGACTGAACGAACTGGCGACATACAATTACGTGTACAGATGATGGCTTTTAATCCTCTGCATTTCCCTCCTTAAAGTAAGCTCAGTGGCTGCTGTTTGCTTAGGTGGACTTGTGTTTATGCGAGGGATTATCTGGCCACCAGGATTCCATTGTCTCCTCCCAGCAGAGTAAGCAGTGTACTTATTATGCATGTGAGGCAAACAAAAAAACAATCCTGCAGCCGCTCAAAAGACTGGCCGAATTCCATTCAAATGGAACGTCTTTTGAGCGGCCAAACAATGGTTTTTATGCCAGCTAAAAACCTGTGGCTAACGACAATTGAACGAATAGTGCATGACTGCCCAAGTTTACACATGACTATTATCGCTCACTTTTGGCTGCTTGAATGAATTTTGAGCGATTATCGTTGCGTGTAAAAGGGCCTTTAGGATATGCAATGTTTTCCAAACTCCAGTCCCCAAGACCCCCCCCCCTCCCCCAGCAGGTCATGATTTGAGGATATATTATAGTAAGAACACCTGAGGCAATGTCTGAGGTACTAATAATAATTCCATCACATGTGCAATATTGAGAAAATCCCGAAAACCTGACCTGTTGGGGTCTTGAGAAGACTGAAGTTTGGGAATCACTGGGAGAGGCCATCAAAGTTGGATCCAGCTTACAACACCCCGCCAAACTGTTTTTTTGAAGGAGCCACTGTACACTTTTAGGGAGTTTATACACTTTAGGGAGTTTCACTTTTATACGGAGCTAAAGTATGCCAATCTGAAAGTGGATGTAGTAGCGGTTGTATTACCTCTCACTACAGCTTCATTTTATGCAGGTCCATGGGCACCACCACTAAAAGACGTACGCAGCTGAGCCTGGGGGAGCCACGGCCCCTCAAACAGCTAATCGACATGGGTACCGAGAGTTGACCCTCCACTGAACTAATATTGATGACCTACTCAAAGGATTGATTAGCAATTTTGAAGTTCCGGATATCTCTTTAAGGGCTGTTTTTGTAATTGGCCTTTTCCATAAAAATCCGGCTAATTCTAAATGATCTATAGACTCGTTTTCTGTTTTTACCATTAATAAATGGGCGCATTATCAGTGCAGGTTGAGGATATAACATTTACACAAGCAGTTTAGCTGCGAGAAGAATGCTGACAAATACATATTTAAATTACAGCTCATTGTTGCTTCCACATATTTCTTAATGTTACTGTACTGTCAGCACATTAACGGAATGTAAGAAGCGACTTGCTGCATAGGGCAGCGCCGTGACGAGCAGCCAGGAAAATTAATTCTGTACTTTGCAGGGTCTTTGAACTGAATTCGTCTGAGATAATGCTGAGATTGTGGGGAATGTCTTTCACTATGTGAATAACAGCGGTTCTATAGGTAGGTGATATACGGTATAGTGCAGAATACACCTGTGGTATTTATTTTATCATTACTGTTTAGATGCTTCTATTTGTGAAGCACCAACATCATCCCCAACAACGGTTCCATAGAAAATAATCTTGGGTTTATAAAGGAAAGCTTGGCTTTCCAGGGAGTCAGGATGAGCGAGTATACTCGCTAAGGCACTACTCGCTCGAGTAATATGCCTTAGACGAGTATCTCTCTGCTCGTCCTTAAAGATTCGGGTGCCGCCGCGGGGCGGGGAGCTGTGGGGGAGCTGCAGGGGAGAGCGGGGAGGAACGGAGGGGAGATCTCCCTCTCCCTCTCTCCCGCCCGCTCTCCCCTGCTCCCCGCCGCGACTCACCTGTCAGCCGCGGCGGTCCCCGAATCTTTATGGACGAGCAGGGAGATACTCGTCTAAGGCACATTACTCAGATGACTAGTGCCTTAGCGAGTATACTCGCTCATCCTTACCAGGGAGTCAATGTAAATTCCGTAGCGGGGGTCATTCTCCCAACCCCCATGGGCCATTCACAATGCGGTTGTCACTTTATGTGGCACCGGGGGCCTGGAGTAAGTGAAGCCTCTGCACCCACTACTGTAGGCCGCTGATGATACATATGATTAAGCTAAATAGTGGCCCATAAAGAGGACATTGCTGTTATAAAAGATGTCTCTTTAAAAGGACTGAATACTTTTGTAAATAATTGTTTAGATTTTTCTAGTTTTATTTTGTCATTTACCAACTCTCATATTTAACTCCTTAAAAACCAGAGTGTTTTGGTCGTAAAAGGACCAGACACATTTCCCACAATATTACACATGTGGTTGCTTTATGGCCCTATTTTTTTTTACTTGGGCTGCCAAAATTATTTTTGCTGCATTTTTGACACATAAGGCCATTTAAAAATGTTTTTATAAGGATTCCCCCCCCCCTTTTTATTATAATTTTTTATTTCCTTATAGTTCTTTATTTTTAAAATTAGTATATTTACCATAAAATTAAGTACAAGAATAGGTTCCCCATTTTCTTTTGGGCATTTTGATATAGAACTTGTATAGTCTTGGATATGGTGACGGTTTAGGTTGGCGTGGCTATTTCTTTTCTTAATATATTTTTATTTTATTCTGTAATTTTTTTACAATTATTTTTGTATTTATTTTTTTTTATCCACACCTCCCGTGACGTCATACTGTACCTGTGGGGGACATTCACACCGTCAATTTTTTTATTTTATTTTATACTTTTCCACTATAGTAACAATAGCCACTGGCAGAGTTGCACATGGCAGAGGTCTGCTAAGACCAGGCAGCTCTGCCATGCCAGGGGGCACCAATAGTGGAAACAGCGTATCTGCTTCCTCTATTTTCTACATAGAGCTCACTGAGTACTATGTAGCCTGCAAAAGAGGAGGCAGAAGAAATTAAAAAACTGCTTCAGTCTTCTCCTCTGGGTCCTCGGATGACCTGCGACCTGCTAGATCATAGGAGCAGTAGCTTTAATCCTGTGCCATATATTTACTATCGGACGGGATTAAAGCCGAGGACCAAGCGCCGTATATTTATGGCGTTTATCAGGATTAAAAAGAAAAGTAAATAAAGTTTCAGCACATAAAAAAAATGTCAAAATGCTTTTGTGCCCGTTTGTTACAAATACAATTCTACTAGGTAATTGGGGCCTGTAAAATGTATATATGCACCCCTCAATCATTGCAGATTACTAGCAGTAAATTAAGGTGACCGTACATATTACACAGAAGTTGGTTAATGGCTGAACAATCATTGAATGAATGTCTGTCTGGAGAACAGTTGTCCCACCCTACACATTAGTGAACCCAGTTTTGGGCAGGACCGGCCAACTGCTGTCTGCGTACCTGGGGCTTCTCAACTTTCTCCTGACAGATGATGTTGGGAAAAATAGGATCGGACACATTCAATTTTTAACTTTATATCTTCCCCGGAGATAGGCCACCACCTGAGCCGTCTGACTGCAACTTTCTCCACTCTTTCCATGTAACACACATGAATCTGGTCAAAGCATAATTTAGTGTTTTTGGGTGAGCCAGAAGAAGAAGCAGTCCGCTAAACTAATATTGTGGTCCAAAGTGTATGGGCAACTGTAGATAAAAAGTTAGTTGATGTTAAACCACCAGTGCAACCAATGTTCGACTGGTGTACAATCACTCTACCGTACTAATTAAAAGATATAAACTTACACAATAGTGAAATGTCATCTGAATCTGCTGAGTTTAGCGGGGCAGGCCGACTGTCATATGGGGGCCTCCCGACCTTCCCAAAGAGATGATGGGAGGAGGATCCTGGAGATAAGCTGCTGCCAGAGCTGTCTAGCTACAGCTTTCTTCAGTCTCCCCATAGAAAACACATGAATGACAAAACAAGCGTATTTGGGAAGTCAGGAGAAGTAGGTGCTATTGATGGTATATGGGCACCTTTGGATAGAAGTTGGTTGATTGCTGAACACTCAGTAGAACAGATGTTGGACTGGTGAAGGAGTGTCCCTCTAAACAATCGTTTTGACGTATACATCAGACTCCATACTGGATATTCTAGTCATTCTATGACATCGGGCTGCAGGATGAACCATCGTTCACACAAAAGATCTTTCATGAACAACTGTTCCGGTGTCACATGCAAATTTGAAAAATGGCTGACTTCTTTCCTGATGATGACTGCATGTCATCGATTGGCTAAAGAGATTAAGGAACATTGATAAAGCCTCTTTTGACAGTTTTCGGTGTAAAAAAGACACAAAGCTTTGCACCAGTGAAGATTTGTGCCAAAAATTCAGATTTTTAGGCTTTTTGCGCCACCCCTGCCACTTGAGGCTTGGCTTGTTGAGAGGCGGCAGGACCATCTTGGACTGACAAAGTTACCTATAATTTCTGACAGAAGTTGGTGCAAATTATGCCAGAAATGAATGCCAGGTTGGACCTGTGAAGGCGTACAGAGGTGCGAAGATGCGCCTAATACATGAAGAGCCATGAGCCTATCTATGTATTAGGTGCATTGTGCGCTGGTGGAAAGATTATAATAAGACTGGTCTTTGAGATGCCGGTCATAATACAATTTCCCCTTCTTTGTTCTTCGCCTGCTGAAAGATTGTTTTGGTTGAAATGTCACCAACTTGACTGTAATGTGCACAGATACCTCTAATTCCCCAACTCATGTGACAATAAGAAAGCTGTCAATTTTGCTTCCAGCCAAATGATGCCCAGCGACTACAGTAGGTTCAATTATTCCCTTTACATGCCGGGATGGTTTTCTAGTAAGGGAACATTGGGGTACATTTATAAACAATTTTACGCCACTTTCTTGTATTTAAAAAAGTTGACAATTTTTGCACAAGCAGAGATTTGTGCAAAATTTTGCGATTTCTACTCTTTTTTTTTTTTGCATCGGCCCTGCATCTTTTCCAGGGCTTGTCGGCTGACAGATGTATAATGTACACCAAAAACTGGCGTAAATCATACCGGAAAGATACGCCAGGTCGAATGTGGCATACATTTCTGAGATGATGTTGGGATGTGAGCCTCGTTATGTATTAAGTGCATCGTGCACCGATGGAAATTATACCAAGACCGGCCGGCGTTCGTAAATCTCCTGATAAAACTACCATCCATAAATCCCTATTTAACCATTTACATACTATGTGATGAGATTAGAATTTTTTTCTGCAGGTGAGATAACAATTGAACGCGATCATTAAGGCGGCAGAGCTATATCTCCCATGTCTTTATCTCCTTCCCCCTGCAGCTAATGTTCTGACCTAGAAACAGGTTGGCTTCCAGAAGTGTCCTGACGTCTAATACTCCAGTGTGAGCGCCCGTGTTTTATACTTACTACAGCTGTTTTTCTATCAGATTCCAGGCCAGAAATGCCACAGTTTGACTACACAGAGCAGAGTGAAAGCAGAACGGCTGGCTACAAACACAGAGACACCTGCTTGTCACGTACCTTCAGACCCATTTCTTCTTTTCGGTACTTCCTGAAATAGTCTGTTCAGGTTCTGGCCTGGATTCTCTGTTGAAAAACAAGTTTGGTAAGAACAAAACAATCGGGGGTGGGGGTGGGGGGGATGTCGACTTTGTAATGTCATGGGCTAAATTACATGGAAAGATGGAAAATCTAATGTCGGTGAATGCATAGATGGTTGGTTGATTAATTACCCACGAGAGCCCTCACGTGCCCCTACTTTTTGAGCATGTTATTCCTCTCAGCCACAATTAATATTCCAAAGTTGAATGCAAAAATCTCAATATGACCTGCATGATATAGAGATGCGCAGAGCAGAGTTTGTCACTGGGCACATTTCATTATATCTTCACTCATTGGGTTTCCACCAGCAAACTTGCTGATTTTCATTGTGCACACTGTTCCAAAACCAATCCAGCTCTGCTACATCTGGAGAAATCCAGTAGCCAGGTAATCCGGATGCCAAAACTCAGCGGAGAACCTATTTTACAAGCATTTTGTATACATGTCGCTGACATCTGAAAATATGTTACTGCCTTCTGGATTAGACTAACCAGCTCCTGTAATTCTGCGCAATTTATTTACGCGGGCCAAAGAAATGTCATCGACTTCCATCAGAAAGCATTTGTATATTACTAAGAACCTCAAGTCTGAACTTTTAAAGAGTTACTAAGCCTAAATACAACTTTTTATAAAGCCTGCTAAAAGTGAATATACACTGCTAGCTTCACAACAACTGGTAAAATAATGCGTCCCGACCCGTGGAGGTGGTCATCTTGTAAGAACGTTATCAGCTACAGCCGATCGCAATCTTTGGGGGTCATCACATGCTGCAATATCCTGCCGAGTACCAGATATTGCTAGTTTAATCCTACTTCTACGCACAGACGTGCTACAATATCTGGCGGGATATAGGGTGAGCGACCTGATATAATGGCACATGTGGTCCTAAAACACCTTCCATACACAAGAGAATCTTCCTATTAAAATTCATGTGATCCTAATCGTAGCTAAATGTAGGAGATAATCACAGATAAGCGGTATTGGTCGCACGCTACGCCGTGCCGCTGACTTAAGCTAGCTGTACTGAGAACAAAAGCGGGGGTAAAAAATGTCCGAAGTTACAGTGGAAAATAGAAAATGGCTTTGATGGTTATTACTACCTATTATAGATAAGGAAGATCATATTTTGGGGTTAATCCTTTAAGGATGGAAAACAGGGGTTCATTAAAGAGGATCTAGCGCCCCTGCTGGCATGTCAATACCTGCATTCACCATTACAGCCAGCGGTCAATTTACTCAGAGGAATAACAGAGGAACAAGCACAGTGCAGAGTTATGAGAGAACATGATTCAGATTTCTGCTTCATGGGTGATACCAGTATTTACTAAAGCAGAAAGAGAAGAGTGCGCAAATCCACTTTAACCCCTTAAGGACCAAGCACGGTCAATATACAGTGCTTGGTCCTGGGCTTTAATCCTGGCCAATGGCAGATGTACAGCCTCGGGTCTTCAGCTGTCAGACACAGCAGAGGACCTAGAGGAGAAGGGGTTTTTAACGGCTTCACCAGCTGTTCTATGGAGTTTAGATAAGGGACGCAACTGATTTGCAGACAGCAGATTTCCGCTGTCAAACACTAGGAGCATCATGGGGGCTGCAGTGCTGTATCACAGGTGCCTAGGACAGGTAAATACGCTTTGTTTTAACAGATTTTGACTTAACTGACTTAATATTTAAAATGTGAATATGTAACCAGGTAAAGGTAGCTGACTCTTAGGGGTGACATCACATTGTTACGTTTTCTAGGCAGACTGTTTTTTGTGGGGTGGTTTGCCATGGTCTTCCCCAAAATGGCTTGTTAAGTTTTTGATTACGCTCTAGAAAAAATGTCTTACTACAAAAAGTTTAGTCTACAACGCAGGATTATTGATTTCTTCCTTCTGGAACGATGTTTCAACTTTTCTCTTTTATGGTTTATAAAAAAAGGTATACTATCACAAATGTAACTGAAAAATGTATTTCAGTTACATCACATGTAGCGGAGAAGTTGCGGATCTTCCACAGAAGAAAATCCCCACCAATATCCACATCAAAAACCATGTCAAAAACTGCACCAATGGCACAGATTGTTATGCTTTTTTTTTGTTGCAGTTTTGCTGTGAATGCTCCACCATGGATAATCCGCTCCATTTTCCTCTGTATGAAAGTACCCTTAGGGCATGTTCACATGGTGGGATTGCCTCACAGGATTCCAGGAAGCTGAATTGTGGGATGTTATTTGATGTTGATGGTGATTTTTTTTTTTTTTACATGAGGTGCTTAAATGGGGCATTCCAGGACTAAACTAATCTCGGGATGGATTATCAATCGTTGATTGGCAGGGGTCTACCACTCAGGATCCCAGCAATCAGCTACCGGATTCCGCCTCTAAAAACAATGTAAAAATCTGTGGCTGCCATGTTTTTTGGAGCGAATCTGCATGCAGATTTTGCCCCATCAATAGGGAAAATGCACCTGTGGCATTACGACGTGGAAATCCAACTTTCTGCAAGCAGATTTTGCCCATTGACAGGGCTAAATCCATGTGCGGATACATGTCAAAAACTGCAGCAGAGAACCACGGATTTCGACAATTTTTTTTTAGAGGTGGAATTCAAGCTGAAGATTCTGTGGTGAATTCTGCCATCTGAATGTACCCTTAAAGTCTAAATCCACTCAAGATTCAAGTCTAGCTGAAATAAACCTTTGTATCCCACTTACATCCATAGAATACTCATGAAGCTAAGATACGGGGAATTAGTTGACCGAGTCCTGAAACAAAGAGATGTAAGTCAGTGATAAAAATAAAAAATCTTGTTATTTGTATAGTGCCAACTTATTCCGCAGTGCTTTCCAGCGATTTTTTTACCAACCTCGGGAGGATGGAAGGCTGAGTCAACCTTGAGCCGGCTACCTCAACCACAGGGGGATTGAACCTGCAACCTTCAGGTCGTGAGCGAGAGTTTAGGACTGCATTTCTGCTGCTTTAACACTCTGCGCCTAAATGTATTTTCCGGATTCAAGGGTCTTCCTGGGACTAAACTAATGATGACCGATCCTTGCCAGGGGTCCGCCACTTGGGATCCCTGCTGATCAGCTGATTGAAGAGACACTGGTGCTCCAGTTAAGGATGCAGCCACTTCAGTTCATACAGGCACAGTGCCGTAAATTGTACAGTGGCTGTACCTGGTATAGCAGCTCAATCCCATTCACCTGAATGGGACCGAGCTGCTCTCAGGCCATGTCACCGATGTACATGATGTCACATGCCTGAGAAAAATACATGAACACCGCAGCCTCTACACTGCTGATCGCAGGGACCCTGAGAGGCAGACCCTTGCCAATTAACTATTGATAATCTATCCTGAGAATAGGTCATCAATAGTTTAGTCCTTGAAAGCCCCTTTAAAGACTGACTCCATGTTAAAAAAAAAAATCCCCAGCCACCATCAGCAATGTCACATCAAATAACATCTCACATTTCAGCTTTCTGGAAACCTGTGAAGTGGAAAGCGGGATATTAGTGCTGAATGTGTGGAATACACCTTAAAAGAACACATCACATCTTAATGAGTAATGTGCGCACACATATGCGGGTGTGTCAACTCAGAAGCTCATTCGATCAGGGTTTTTATACAGCCATCTTGGAAAATGCTCAGCCAATCAGTAGACAGATTGACTACAATTACCATATTATTTCATTGGGGACCAATGACTAACAAAGTACTCCAAAACTGGATATGAAGAACAAGTCTCTTCTTCTAAGTTATTTACCGGCCCCATTACTACCAATAAAACAGAAAACAAGAATTTCTGAAGAATCATGGGCTACCGAATACAACATTAATATTAGTCTTTAACTACATGGTATTCTGGATTCTTTAAAGGTTAGTCTGGCTCCTGGATTTGTCTGCCTGGCTTCTACGTCTTACGAGGCTTTGGCGAACGACACATCACAATATGTATGTGTGACATGGCTCTGCACCTATTACACGGTCTAAAATGAGATATTAGTTGCCTGTGTCAGGGTATGAAGATGATGGCTGTAAAATGAAGTATTCTGAAAGCGTGAGGTGTAGGAAATGATTAGGAAGACTATAGAGACTTTAAGAACATTGCACCCACCTCTTTGCCTGCCTTGTATGCTCCGTAGTGCGAGGATGTTCTGCTCGTCGGAGAGGAACTGCTTCATCTTGTGGAAAGGCTCCTTGCCTCGTACAGTTAGTTTATTCCATGGTTTGGGCCTGGCCAGTATCTCGCTCACAGACCCCTGTGATAGTCCTAGTACATAATGTCCAAAGATACGTTGCCCAATATTGTGCTTGATCAACTGCTCTTTCACTTGACGTGCAATTTCTGCAGTGTCTATTTCTTCGCCTTCGGAGACGCTCCCAGCGCTCTCTGACTGGCTTGGTGAAGGAGCCATGCCGTTTACATCCGGACTTGGCTGTTGTAATGGACTTTGGGAAGATATGGAGTTTGTGCTGAAGTGACCTGTTGAAAAAAGCATGCTTGTGCTTCCTGCTTCCTGCATTGCCTTGGAGTAGAAGGACTGCATAAGCTGTCGCTGGAGAAGTGAATTTAGTGCAAATTTTCCCGTGGAGGCCAAGGGTAAAGAAGGGCTTGCAATGGATGAGCTGAAAAAGTCTTGGTTTAAACCCGTTGGTGAGAACTGGTGTGTACCATTAGTATTGGAAACCTGCTCCCCTGCGTTGCGGAGCAACTGAGAGGGAGGGGAGGCCGGCAATGTTGCAGGACGCTGAGTTTCATGCTGGTCTTTCCCTTTTCTCCTGGCTGACCCTACAAGAAAGGTCAAACATAATGCATTATGGGGGGATTAAAAAGGGAAAAACCAAGATAAAAACGCAAAGTTTGCCCCACAAAGTGAAAAAGTGCATTTTTTTTTTAAATTGAAAAAAAAAGGGCCAATTAGGTTTTTAAATTGAATTTTCAGTAAGCCAAACGTGGCCCCCAAAACAAACAACATGCATTTCATGTTTGTACCTTTCTTGTACAGTTTGTTGCAGCCTGGAGAACACCTATGACAAATGATTGCACTTCACTTCTTAAACACAAATCACTGCATCGCATATACAAAAAGGTTATGTCATGATATGCAATCCTGGAGGGTCTTCTAGCATACATAATGCACGGCAATGTGTGGCCCCACAGCAAACATTTACACTTGAGAGCAGCTGAGTAAAAAAATACCAACATCGATTATTACGGTCAGAACATGGATTTTATATACGAGACTCTACAAATCCTTTAAGGCAAAGATCACCACCGAACCGTACGGCACAATCTCTAAAGACGTTGCGTGTCTATCAGAACGGAACCAAATAATCATGGGGGTAGAACCTACCCAACGTCTTTAATTACCACTATTAATCAGACCAATGAGAAGCATTATCACTGTATAGTCAACGCTCTTTCTTTATCGGCCCACCTTTCCTCCTAGGGCAGAGGAGGGGAGAAAACAAGCTTGTAACGTTGTACTAGAACGGCTTACATAACTCCTATTTTCTAAAGGTAATTAGTCTTTTTATTCCTTTTTTTTTTTTACACAATGCCATGGAGGTCCTCAAGATGTATTCTATTCTGCGGCTCGCACTCCTTACAAGTCAAACAATACTTGCGGATTCTGTTGTTCATTAATCTTGCTGTCAGGTGTCTCTAACGCAGCTTTCCACGCCGCACATTCATTTTTGTCAGTTACCGAAGTCAGCAAAACAAACTTACCGCTCAGGTCGCTGTTGGAAATACGCAGTGTGGCGTTCTCGGACTGCAGCGAGCGGTTTTTCTCCAGTAACAGAACCTCCAATGGTTTCGATGCATCCTGAATAAAGGGTTATTTGGAGATTTCACTGATTAACACCACAAAAAATGTAACTCATTACTATACAACAGTTTCTTTGATCTATGTGTGCGCATGCTAAAATGCAATATCCAGCATAACATTGTTATATACTACTAAGGCTCTGTTCACACTCCTTTTAGTCATCCCTTTATGAAATAGCACAGGGCTGTTAAAAATAATGGAACCCAGAACAACTACATTGAAGTCAATGTATCCATTACAGAACAGAGTTTTATTTGTACGCTTTTGCAAAAAGGTCTCCGAATAATAAGAAACAAAGAAAAACGTACACAACATAAGGGACCGCAAACATCTGAATGTCAAAAAATAAATAAAAATACAAAAACAACAACAAAACTTTTCACTATGTATCTCAAGAAGTAGTCACATCCTGAGCAGCTAAGAACAGCATGGACTATACCTGTGCACTTGATCCTTCAGATTGGGCAAACTCCATGGATTTCAGAATGCTGCAAAAATCAAAAGAGAAAGATTACGGCTTATTTTCCCATATCTAAGTGATAGTCGTAACGTAAGCTTTCTGAGTGTCAACATCGCAGGAAAAGAAAAAACAAAACCCCCCCAAAAAACAACTCCAGGTAACTTTTCTCAAGTTGCTCGGCAGCGTAATAATCAGATAATGAATCAGAACGCCAATCTATCCCTAGATAAAATACATCTTTCTTATGGGTCATTTAAATAATGCATATCCCATTCCCAGCAGGCCACATGACGGCATAAAATTAAATGTTAATAAGGATATAACATTTGAAGCTGTCAGAAAGTGTATACATTTGTTAGTGTAGCTGCGAGGGAGTTTCGGATTTGCATAACAGTCGTGGTTAAATAACACTGATATTTTTCTTCCTCCATAAATCTCTTTTAAAGGATACAAGAAGGAACCAGACTGTGAAATAATACATGGATTGTTAATGGATTCCCTAAATATTGCAAATTAAGTAGCACATAAATATCTGTATTATTCAGTGTCTACAGTTACTGTGCATTGATTCGAAGCCTCCTTGTCGCCTGCACACGACATACGTGGATTTTGTTGGCTCAAGCAGGACTCGTAAAGGAGTCAGCCGATCAATTCATTAGGAAGTGAAAGCGTTCTTAAAACCGAGGCAAAAGTCACATTTTGCAGGCGGCAGCAAACACTCAGGAGAATGTGACCTAAAAACTCATGCTGAATTACTGGCATCGCTGAGGCATCCAACTCATCAGATATTTAGTAATCACCATCAGACATTACGCAGAAGAAACCTGCCGGCATCAACAGAGTCTTCCACTAATGCTTCCTCTAAAGGAAGGCAGTAATCGAAAAGTCATGGCAACATCCATCACCATGATCATCGCCAGGGTCATGGAAGTGGCAAGCAGTCACTAGTATGATCCTACTAGGGCTTAAAGAAAGTCTATGATCAAGACTTGACACCATAAACCAATCCAAACCATAGGTGGGCGATATGAATTAACATGCTTCTCACCTCCAAGTGCTGCCATGTCCCCAAAATTGTCGCTTTTACACTGCACACTATATGCAAATCCGCTGTAAACGATTGGCAGTCTGTTTGTCCGACCTGGTCCGGGCTGGCTCTATTCTCTCGTCCATCCCAAATTCCATTGATTTCTTAATAACTGTTGCCCCCAGTACTCCTGAGCTTGTGATGTCATGCGTTCCACTCCTACACTGCACATTTCGGAATAGGCACGTGCTCCTGGCATCAGGGAGGTCAATGCCCACAGCTGGGCAAGTCATTGTGCATGTGCCTAGTCATGGATGCACGATGTAGAAGTCGGAACACAAGGCGACCTCATTAGGAAATAAGACATTAATCGTTAGGCAAATGGGTAGAGTTTGGGAGGGGTAAGAGGTCAGACTAGTGTAGGTCAGCAGAAAGCTCATCAAATGGTTTGCTGCTGATTTACATATATAGCGTGTGGTGAAAAAACAGTGATTTCGGGGGCATGGCTGAGAAAGAGGGGTGTGTTTACGCTTGTCTTCATATCGCTCACCGTATGGGGGAGACATTCATAAACCCTTTTACACCACTAGAAAAAAATAATCACAAAATTTTCACTTAAGTGAAGAGTTACACAAAAATTTGCATATCTTGGGTTTTGCATCAGCCTCGCCACTTTTGTAAAAAGTGTGCAGTGTTGTCAGTAGGGGGCGTAACCGCTTCAGACCGACAGATGTATGCATAATTTACGCTAGAAGCTTGCATAAATTATGCCAGAAGCGTACACCAGGTTGAACCTGTCGTACATGTCTATGCAGATGCTCAGAGATACCGAGAGGCACCCAATACATGAAGGGGTGTGCACTTCTTCATGCATTAGGTGCATCGTGTGCCAGGAGAAATCATATTAAGACCAGCGTGTGAATTGTCAGATTTATGGTGTAAAATCCTGATCATAGATTTTCTCTAAAAGGGATTTTCCATGCAAATTTGATTGACGACCTATTGATTTTAATGGGAGCTATGCCTGCAATTACCATGGCTGACCACTATGCAGGGGTCAGAGTGAAGTACTTACGGTCCGTATCCCGATTGCTTTGCAGGTGACAGCAGCACATGGACCCCAGCTAATGGATGACCTACGCTTAGGATAGGTCATCAATAAAACTTGCAAGGAAAGCCCTTTAACGGAATTGTACGTTACAGACATCATAGCTAACGGGACCTTTACACTGGACAGTTACTTTAATGATAGAGGAACATCCCCTCATATAGCATTAGCACTGCTAAACAAATGGTCATACACAATGCAATATTTTGACCCAATGTTTAGATCACTTGAAAGACTTCATTAGGTAGACAGCGAGTCAATATCCGACCCTTCAGTGGATATTTCCAAGGCTATTGAACCGCACGCCCCGGTGATGTAGATCAATCAATACGGATGGATATAAATCTGTGTACCGGGTTACGGAATAAGTTAGCGGCAGTATGTAAATAATTGGATCTAAATTCCAGAAGTGATGAACCGGTGTGCTTCTCTGCAGATGGCCTGCGGTAATACGATATTCAGGAGTGCACACACTCCGCCACACCGTGCTGCAGTCAGCAGCCGTCACCGGCATTTTCGATGTAACTTTGTGATTGCGTATTATGAGCAAAGGAACTGTTTTCCCAACACTCACAATGTAATTTCAACAAAATGATTTATGGCTGCAGGAAGCACTTGTCAAATAAAAAGAAGAAGGATTGGTAAGGAAGGCAGAACACCAGGAAAAGGCAAGGAGAAATAGATGCAGACGATAATATTACATTTTTGGACAGCATATGATACACTTGAGGCCGATGATATTCAAGTCAGCTACAACCTGACCAGAACATACAGAAGGGAAAGTAAGTCGAGTATACTGCATAATATCTCATCATGGAGATACACAACGGACAACTTTTTAACATGATCAGAAACGTAAGTTGTCTATATAAAAAACATATAATATAATTTATATTATGTAAGATACAGTAACGAGTTACAATGAATCCCAAATTTAGTCGATTGCCCAAAATTCTCTGCCGATTAACTTCTTAGTACTGTATATCTTTATAGAGGTCAGCGATTCGTTTTTCTACTACAGTATACCAAATCTTCCGCATAGTCACAGGTTAAAAAGATAACATGCCAGCAGCCTGCGCCTGCCACTAGAGGGAGCTCACTGCATACTATTATACATCGTACTCCGTAATAGACCAGCATGCAGTAAGCTCCCTCTAGTGGTAGCTGCAGGTAGCCAGCATGCTAGATTTTAAAGGGGATTTCTTGTTTCAAAAACGAAATAAAAAAGGGGCTAAAATGGCAGTAGTCAACTGTTATCGGCCCGGGCGACCTAGCGCTTGCTCTACCGTGATTCCTCGCCGGAATCTTGTTTACAAGATAAACACCAGCAGTCACTGCATACGGTTGGTGAATGCTGTAGCCAATCAGTGGCCGCAGCGGTCACTGGCTGTACTCATGGGATCATGGTGCCCATCACTGAGCAGTGATGCCAGGATTATGGGCAAACAACCGCTGCAGCCACTTACAACATGTAAAAAAAACGGGGTTACGGGAGCGGAAGCACTGGATCATCCGGGCGAAGGACAGGTAAATACTAATTTTTTAATGTTTTATCACATCTGCAACCCTTTTCGTTTTTTTTTAACTGGATAACCACCTTCCAGCTACGTCTATGCAAGGAATTTGGAGCTAGTTCTGTAGGAGAAAAATAGAGAGGTGTCCACAAAAAAAGTGAAAAACATTAGGAATAAAGAACTAGAAACCAGTTTTTATACATATCTACATAGAGCTGTAAGCTGAGCAAATACTATAGATAGCAATATCAGAATATAAAGACTGGGGGGGGGCGGGAAATCGACTCTTTTTTTAAAAATTTCCTTTAAATGGTCACCATCAGGATTGGTAGTGGCTCCAATGGCTAGATCCCAGTAACCAGATATTTATACCATTTCCAATCATCTCCATGTGCTTGAGAAAAGCCCTTGTAAGTTCACCAAGAGAAAAAAAGACATAATATACTAACGAGTTTGAGGAAAACCCCTAAACATAAGATAGGTTACATACTTGAGCTCTTTTTTAATTTCTTCATAGTCCGCCTGCACTTTTAGCTTTTCTTCAAGTTGCTATAGAAGTAAAAAGAAAATCATAATTAGGATAAAACCGCAAATGCTTTAAATAAGAATATATTGTATCCACCAATGGAAAAAAAACAGGAAAAACAAAGGCAAAAATCATTATATTACATAAGTCCAACGTAGTCATTTATGTACAATCACTTGTACTAAGTCAAGGAACGATAAGGTGGGGGCGGGCATAATTTTTTTTTTAACAGAGAAAGTATTTAACATATAGTTAAAATGGATTGACGGAGTTCTTATTATGTATTAAAGGGGTTATCCGAAAAACCCATTTTGAAAAACCCTATTCAGACAGATTTTTTTTTTTAGAAAGGGTGCCCCCTCTTTTGGGACCACCATTAATTCGCCAAACCAGAGAGTTGCTACAGGAGTGTCCCTTTCACTTCCTGGAGGACTCAGCAAATCTGTGCATTATACAGCAATATGCAATGCCTTATTTCTCCTGTGGTGGCGCTGCAGGGAAATTGAACACTTGCTGCCACCAGGTTCACTCACTGATTACAGCTGATTGCTGGGGATCACAGGAGCCTGACAAACTGTGATTAGCTTATTTTCACAGGACTACTGTAACAAAAAGGCCTACACCTTTAAAGAAGCACTCTGGGAAATATTTTTCTCTTTTGGTCCATCTGTAACGGGGTAAATCATTTTCTTACCTCTTTGATCCTGAATTATCAACTCTTGTGTCGATAAAGCCTAAATTCAGAGAGTTAGAGTGCTGCTCACATGATACAAGGAAGGAAGGGCACGGAGTCGATAACTCGGGAGTAAAGTGCCCAGTACAAAAAAGTTACCTGCACTACGCTTTACCCCACGTGAATTACAAAAAGATTCAAAAATTCCCAGAGTGTTCTTTAAATAACAAATTTGGTTCGATTTTGTATTCATAGAGAGATCTATTCATCAAACAGCGATTATTCTACAGTGTATGTACATAAGTATTGGCAGAGGTCCAGCATCCTATCACAGTTGTATAGCAAAATGTAGGCAGAGGTTGCAATCACAACCGGACCCCTTTGTCTGGGAAGCCAACAGGCCCCCCTCCTGAGTCAAAAAGGAAATGCATTAAGTTGGAGGTGTGAGGGCACAATGGCTTATTATACTTATTGTACAATGATGTAGTCATGGTGTAAATGAATAATGTATTCTCTAATAATGATCCCGCACAGCATGTTATTATCACATGGAGCACTTGACGTGCTTAGAGGGTTGTCCCAAGTAGAACTTGAACCAAGGCCCAGAAGCTTCAGTTTCTAAGTGCATCTCATAAGACAGTGGTTGAAGTAGATACGTTGCACTGTCTGCCTTCCATTCACGAATGAATGTCAATTCAATACTTTAGACAAGTGTCTGTGGTGGCGCTCGGAGAAGAGTCTTCACAAATTTACATTTTGCCTAGTGACTCTGCAGTTTCAGTCCTCCAGTGCCAACAGTTAGAGTGATTGATAATTATACAATGTAGTGTTGCTGCAAGACACATCACATATTATAGCAAACAAATGTCACCATGAATTCCCTACTTAAATTGTTAATGTGATTTTAATGGTGCTATGGAAGGCTTACATCTGGGATCCATTCGCATGCCAAGATGTATGGAGCTGAACAAACTGTTAGGCCTCCTTCCCACGAACGGATTTCCGCCGCGTAATTCGCGGCGAAAATCCGCTGCGTTGCCCGCAGCTATTAGGTTCTATTGAACCTAATAGCACAATGCTCACGATGCGTAATTCCACCGCGGAATTACGCACCGCGATTTCTCCCGTCCTCACCCGCAGCATGCTCTATTTTCTGCGGGTGAGGACGGGCTGTACGCACTGACGGCTTCCATTGCAGTCAATGGAAGCCGTCCATTCACGCTATCTCCCGCTGTAACCAGCGGGAGATAGCGTGAAAAAACGCTTTCCCGCCCACCGCCGAGCGTCATATGACGCCAAATGACGCGGTCCGGCCGCGTCACGTGACACGGCCGGCCGTGCACGTGACACGGCTGGTGACGCGAGGGCGGTGGGCGGTGACGGGCGGTGACGCGCGGCGGTGGGCGGGGAAGCGATTTCACGCTATCTCCCGCAGGTAAGTATAGGGGCTCTGGGGGGCGCCGTGACGGGCTTCACAGCGGAATATTACGCTGCGGAGCCCGTCACGCTCGTGGGAAGGAGGCCTTATTCAGATCCCACAGAATGACACAGCGTGCCTGAAAACAGTTGTTACAAAAATATAGTACATTAACCTCTTCTCTATAGAGGGCATATGGAACGTTTCATCTACAAATGTCCATTGACAGGGAAAGCCAAGTTCCGCATATTAAGGGTTAGGGGGAGGGGGAAGGGATCGTCAATCTCCGACAAGAAGAAAAAAGTCAACTGTAAAGCTACGTATAACTTCAAAAGTCTATCTACTTACAGGCTATATACATCTGCAAACTATGACAGCGCTGCAAGCATCAATGGCCTCTTTATTGCCGTCGGCTACAATCCGTTACAGGATCTACTGCATGATTTGCATGTTTTGCTGCTAGATTACATTAGTGTGGACATATGTGGAAGCTAAACAGGTGTAATTCTCTAGACTACATTCAGAAAGTTTAGTTTTACAACATTAGGAACTTCAATCCCCAACAAGGCAGCAGGACAAGCTTTAAATCAGTATTACAACAGTCACAGGCTTATTAAAGAGAATTTTTTTCGCCCTTTTACACGGTCCGACGATCAGGGATAAAGCTTTGTAGGATCAATCGATTTGCTGTGTAACCGTGTCAGCCAACAAACGAGCAAATGCACACTTGTCACCTGACTGCATTGTTTATGTAAGAAGAAACAATGTTTCCTTGTCGGCAGCACATCTCCCATGTAAAGGGGGAATGTGCTGCCGACAAATGCAAATTGTAGGGGAGGAATAATCGTATTAACCACCGTTCATAATCGTAGTTCAGTAACCAGCTGTAATCACCATGCTATATTAGCTTCAAAAACCAAAAAATATACAGAGCGCCTCCTTGGATAATATCCCTAGATCATGGTCTTAAAAAGTGAAAAGATAAGCTTGCTCACCTTACGATGTTATGCTCAGGGCACAACACCCCTAGTAGCTTTTATTCAACCACAGGGTATGCAGCAACATCTGGATAAATGATCCCATCAGGTACCAGAGCAAATAGGAACTGGAACCATTCCAGCCAAACCAGGAATCACACTCCCCAATACATAGGTCCACTCAATCCGAATTATTTATTCCAAATTTGTTATTGTGTCCAACTGAGACGCGTTTCGAAGCCTTTGCCCCTTCCTCAAGTCAGACATGTATAAAAGAAAAACTATGCACCTATCCCAATCTTTAAATACACAAAAGCACTCCCCTAAAAGACATGATCCAATAGCATTGTTCCTTATTCCAATAATCCAACCTTGTAAGTACAGAAGATTTACATACAATCTATAATTAAAATATACTTCTGAGTAATTAACAAGACAATGGGATGTCCTCTGTATCCCAGTGCCATCTAAGGTTTCACCCGTTCTGCTGATTAGATGGCTCATGCACGTGGACACTCCCCGAGATGGTGCTGGGATGCCAAGGACATCACACGGTCTTGTTAATTACTTGGTAAGTGTATTTTAATTATGAAATATAAATTTTTATGTAAAATTTTCTTTATTTACAAGGTTGGTTTATTGGAATAAGCAGTAAAGCTATTGGAGGACGTGTTTTAGAGGATTTGGTGTATTTAGATATTGGGATAGTTGCATAGTTTTTCTGTTGTATAGGTCTGAGACCTGAGGAAGGGGCCAAGGCTCCAAAACGCATCTCAGTTGGACACAAAGAATAACAATTTGGAATATATAATTCCGATCCGAGTGGTCTTGGGGCGCACGGTGGTTCCTGGATTGGTTGGAACGGTTCAAAATGCTATACTGTCGATCAGCACTTGTTAATGGGCAAAATATCTGCCCATTTAAAAGACCCCTTACTGATGCTTTTGCTCATTTGCTGGCTGATCGCTTGACATGCTAACATAGCTCAAATGAATGTTCCCACGAACAATCGTCCCCAATCAATGGATGATGTAAAAGAACCTTAAGGCTAGTTTTAAGTGGCCGTCACAAGGCCACAAACACTTGGAAATAACACCCTCACCCCGCGGAGCCCTGGTGACCTGGACCGCGATCACCATATATTTTTGTCAATAGGATACGGTTGTTGTGACCGTATTATGGCTGGAAGAAAACGGCCGTACTCCTTAATTATTCAGTTATAAAAAAATTCTCCTTCTACCATTTCTTAATTCTAGCTGTCCCTGTAATAGCTGTGTGACAGTATGTCACCATTCGAATTTCGGTTTCCTAACTTCTGCCCGACGCACCGCTCTAAGAAGAAGGGATAGAACAATGCTCAGCTTAAACATGGCCAGGATGATTTTTTATGGAAAATGTTATATATGGCAGACCCTGCCCTATTATATTGATATAATGCTGTCCTGGCATTTGTGCTCCAGCATGCATGTCATGGCAGCAATTTATTTTCATGCTCAGACCAGAAGAAAAATTTTCGGTGACATCATTTATCAAAGGATGTCGACGTATGCAAAGCTGACTCTAGTGATGCATGCAGGACAGGATAAGAGATTCAGAGAGATCAAGAGGTTTTGCTTTTGCCTGTGCCTCTAAAACACACAGCCTATTAGAGATGTCTCATTGAGCACAATTTCTTGAGGTCTAGAATTATCTGGTCGGCGTGTAAAGATGCACAATGTGCTACAACAGTGTATTTTGCAGGGTGATAAAAGGTTAATGGTAGTTCTCCAATCCTCAACATGGAAGAAAAAGGTTCAGAACTACATTTCACACGTATATTGTGCTTTTTCCGCAGCAGACTGCAGTGAGAGCGCTTATCTAAAGTCCTCCAGAACCAGAAGCCCCATAAAAATTGATCTTCCATTTAGTTTATCATTTCTTTGTATAACCTTAAGTTGGCCGTACAGATAACAGTCTATTGTTCAGATTAATACTGGATCGTATATGAACGATAACGGTTCAGTGTAACCACTGCCAGCGACTGAACGATAATTTGTTTGCTTACCTTCAGTTTAGGCAGGCATAAAAATCAGACAACGATTGGGCTGTGTAAACAGGCAGTAATTCATCTATCAACAACTGCCTGCTTACTGTGAGTGCAGGCAGGTGGCCGGAAGCGGTCTTTAGCTCCTCGGCCTCCATTCGCTGAATGGTTATCTCTCCTCTGCTTTCAGAAAGGAGCAATAATCTCTGGGATGACTGTTGGGCACTTAAGCATGCAACAATCGTCCCATCTAAAAGAACCCTAAGCCGCTGCGAGTCACCCCTGGTCCCCCTCAGCCGCTGCGAGTCACCCCTGGTCCCCCTCAGCCGCTGCGAGTCACCCCTGGTACCCCTCAGCCGCTGCGAGTCACCTCTGGTACCCCTCAGCCGCTGCGAGTCACCTCTGGTCCCCCTCAGCCGCTGCGAGTCACCCCTGGTCCCCCTCAGCTGCTGCGAGTCACCCCTGGTACCCCTCAGCCGCTGCGAGTCACCCCTGGTACCCCTCAGCCGCTGCGAGTCACCCCTGGTACCCCTCAGCCGCTGCGAGTCACCCCTGGTACCCCTCAGCCGCTGCGAATCACCTCTGGTACCCCTCAGCCACTGCGAGTCACCTCTGGTAGCAACGTAAAACAAAAGATGAGACACTATTGAAGTCCAACATGACTATTTGCTGTTAGGAAACAGTTGAGAGCTCACACATGAGCTCATCAGTCAACAGAGACCAAGTTGGTCTCTGTTTGATTAACTGACAGTGTAGTTGAGTATGTTATTCTTGGTTCATAGTCGACTGTACTATGCTAGCTGGTCCTCCTGAAATAACTAAATCAAACGGAAACCTCGTCAAACAGAGACCAAAGTTGCAATGTTCGTCTGAGTAGGACTAATTAAATCCAAAGGGTCTATTCAGGGTTCCATCTGAATACAGTTTTTGGCAATTCATACAGAAGCCTGGGATGAAAAGAGTTGGTGGAGACTGCAAGGCAGTCTGAACCCAGCCTGACAGACAGGTAAAATAGAATTCATAGGGACTTTCAAAGTCGATTTGAGAATGCATGTAAGTTAGGAAAGTTTAGGGAGAGGTTAGTTATTGGTTGACTGCCTGAAAAAATTCACCATGACCCATTAATTTTTCAGATTCAGTAATCTGTTGGGTGTTGACTGTCATGAATGAACATTGGAGCAATATCTTTATAGACATCAACTAAACAGATTAAAAGCATCCAATTCAGACTAGTTTTCTCCGAAATATATGGGCAACTTAGAGCAGCTGTCATAATCTATACTGCCCAGTGTAAGCAGGAGATATTCCAAAAAGTGGAATGCAGAATATGTTACCCATTTTACACATCAGCTCTATGGCACTTACTTTAAGAGTGCTGTTCTTGGTGTTTAGCTGCTGTTCAAGCTGAGATATTTGAGAAGAGGAGTTTTCGCGGAGCTTTGTAAGACTGGCCTGTAACCTCTGTACATCTTCCACAAGTTGAGCTATTTCACGCTCCTTTGCGGTAAGTTCAACTTCCATATTGGAGTGAGCAGATCCCTCGGTTGTCTGATCCTATTTTAGGACAAAGAGACAGGAGAATTTCAGAACACTGATGAAGTGAGACGTTTATTCAAAAGATTTAACTGGACTAATGCTTATAATTACAGGATCTCAGAGAAGATGGTTTAAAGGTGATCTACATATCACTGAACAATAGGACACAAGTTACATAAAAACCATTTAGAACAATCACTACAGAAAACACTGAGGACAGCTCATATGCAACTATCACTAACAATAGTCAAACGGCTTCCAGCACAATAGATGGCCAACCAATAGCTTATAAAACACAGCATAAAATACAATTCTACAAACTTTGATTTGAACTGAATCGGTCTGTAGAGGTGGCTGCCATATTATAAATGAACATGGAACTAAGCAGGTGTCAGGTCACCGACTTCAGGAACGAGACTCGAAATGGCCAATTATTATTATTGCTAAGAAACTAGCAAAAAGTACAAATAATTGAGGTGTCTTTGGTTTTTTTTGTAAGTAACAATGTGAAAAGGCCCATTTGCATGCAACGGCAATCTTTCAAACTGAAAGATTGACAGTTTTAGCGATCATTTTGCATAAAGTGGTAATGAATATTAATGTCCATTAACACTTTATCAGCTTCATTTGCATGTAAAAGGGCCCCCAGGAGCTGTTCACAGAGCACAGCATGTGATTCTGCACACAGCTCCATTATTCTTGCATGGGCTGTCAGCAGAATACAATGTAATCTCTGAACACAGCGTGCGGTCCTGGTTATCTTCTCTCCGGCTGAACGATGGATTTTAAGCTCACTGTAAAATCATCGCTCAGCCGAAGAGTGAACGATGGCATAGTTTACTCGTAACGATTATCGCTCATATGCAATTGTTTGAACTAATTTTGAGCGATTATCGTTGCATGTAAATGGGCCTTAAGACTCAAACAAAAGACATTGCTCCATCTAGTCTAGCCTATCAACCTCCCCCTTCTCCTCTTCAACCCCCTCAATGTTGATCCAAAAATGAAGTTCTGTTCAAATAGCTGTGTCATCAGACAACTACTTTCAGAATGCACCGCCTGGGGTAAATAGCTGATTTCCCCGAGCCCAGCTTCCAGCATCCCCGACAAACAGCTGATTTCACCAGGGGTAGCTGCGGCCTGCCATGCATGTAGGTATAGTATTACAGAATGGCTGTTCTGATAAATGGCTGTCCTGTAGTACAAGGATAGCTCAGAGATTGCCAGAATGGGAGTCAGTCTTACAGAGCGGCTCACCATTCTGGGTCATAGAAGGGAAACCTGAGCAGGGGATGATATTCGTAGGACCTAAAAATGGACCTGGTCTTTAACCCCCTTTTTAAAACTTTTTTTTACTGGTTTTGTTTTTACAGCATACATACATTATTTTATGCGTGAGTACAAGTACAATGATCTGAAATTTATTATGTTTTTTTTTGCTGTACTATCTTTAAAAGATGATAATTTTCTGTCGCCATCTTTTGAACACCACAACGTGGCAATACCAAATATTTTTTTTTAATTATAAATATAGGATAAAGGTGGAAGTTAAACTTTTAATATCCTTTATTTTTTACAACAATAAAAAATTCTTCCCCCCCTCCTTTTTTTTTTAGTTCCCTTCGGGTGACTTACACTTGTGATTGTTTGCTCGTTTATACCATATACTGCAATACTTCAGTAATGCCGTATATGTAATTTCTGCTGGCATTGTATTAAGACAGGGCACGGAACAGTCTTAATAGGCAAAAATACATGGCAGCCCTGGGGGCCTTCAGAAGGCCCAAACTACCATGACAAATGAATAGCAGGGGAGGCAGTTAAGGACCTCTGAACTCTGATCGAGAGCATTTAAATACTTCTGTCAAAATTGACAGCGGCATTTAAAGTGTTAGCAAACACAGTCTTTGTGAAAGCTGAATGCGGCTGCCGCAGGTAGGTGTCAGCTGTCTAAGACAGCCGACGCCTGCTATGTATGGAGTGGGCTTGGCTCCTGGGCCTGCCCAATAACACCCCACACCGGGAAAGGTGTACATGTATGCCTTTTCTCAGCGATGGCTTAATCTGGGTCAGCAATCACCTGGCACAACCACTGGACTACTACTAGACAGCTCAACATTAATCCTATCATCATAGACATTAGAAGCAAGCAGACAGAATCATGAAGTGTAATTTTCACCGTATCAGGCGGCTTCTGCGTCTGTGAGGCATGGTGGAGAGATTTGTCAACTGATGAGAGCTGCTCCTTTAAGGCCTCTGCTTCTCTCTGCGCCACCTCTGCTCTCTGAAGGGAGGGGGGAAAAAAAAAAGGTGAAGAGAGAAATACATTCATTTTAACAACTGACAATTAATCTGAGAACATTCATCAATTCATGCCCGGCTGACTATAATTGATTTTCCTAAACACTCAACCTAATAAATGTTAGGGGGGGAAGGAGGAAAAAAAACTGGAAAGTGATGGATTTTTATTTTAAACAGTACAAGGAAGAAATAATTGAGCGATTATGACAGTAATTTAACGCTAGAAGCAAGGAATCCCCTGCTGCTGTTAATGCTGCAGCCCACTGAATTTATCAGGCTGAATAAATATGAGGAGAAATGGAATCTTTTTTATTCAATTTATTTCTATACTCATGCCGAGAATGATTTCATTTCAGAATTACTTGTGGGAATGACTCATAGAGAGAGGCACGGTAGGAACCTTTTAATCTGGCTAGGGTTGGATTCCATCAGCCAATCGAACGCCAGTGCCGGCAACGAAGGGGTTACAGCGGCGGAACGATGGAGTACAGTAAAGTAGCCATACTTGCTCAATCGAGGAGGCCAAGCTGCCCTGTGTGCCATTCAGAGCCGAATACGATTATCCTACACCGACCGATGAAACGGAATACGGTACTTGACCATGATTTGAGTGGAAGCAGGGAAGCATACGCTACAGAGGTCTGCGAGTGGCATGGTGGCCGATCTCAGCTCTTCCTTGTATCTTTAAAAAGCTGATGCTGTATATTACATTAACCCTTCCCTGCCACCCGAACGCTCCCCAGCCCTTTTTTCTTTTGGGTAAGAAAGCGCATTCTGGATTCCTTGGAATTACTCAACAAACATATAAAAATGAACTGTCAGGGTGATTTTATTAGCAATTTTTTTTTTAAATTAATAGAGATGAGCGAGCATACTCGCTAAGGACAATTACTCGATCGAGCATTGTCCTTAGCGAGTACCTGCCCGCTCAGAAGAAAAGGTTCGGCTGCCAGCGGTGGGGGAGAGCGTGGAGGAATGGAGGGGAGATCTCTCTCTCCCCTCCGCTCCCCTCTGCTCACTGCCGCAACTCACCTCTCACCCACGCCGGCAGCCGAACCTTTTCTTCCGAGCGGGCAGGTACTCGCTAAGGACAATGCTCGATCGAGTAATTGTCCTTAGCGAGTATGCTCGCTCATCTCTAAAAATTAACAATTCCCAATCCAGTGTCGGCTCTCGTCCGGCATTAAGATTTCCTCACATAGTTCCAATGTTGGACGAGGCTGACACGTTTCTAACAGTATGCAGGACAGAGCTCCTGTAACATACATATGCAGAATGGCCACCAGCATCGGAGCGCTGTCCTGCATACTGTTAGGAACATGTGTCACCCCTTATCTGACATTGGAGCTATGCAGGGAATTCTTAATGTTGGACGAGGGCAGATACTGGATTAGAAAGGATTGATCCCTTAATGATGTAGCTCTTTTTTTTTTTGTTTGTTTTTCATCCCAACTTTCAAAAATTATAACTCTTTTATGTCTGTCTGAGGTCTTGCTTTTTGCAGGATGAGTTGTCTTTTTCAGTGTACAGTACCGTATAATGTACTGCAAGTGTGTTTGAAAATTTTTAAGTGGAAAGTGAAATGGAAAAAACACACAACACCGCCATATTTAGGCAAGGGGGTGTTATGGTGTACACATTGCAGCAAAGATGACATGATAACTTCATTCCATGGATCAGTACGACTACAAGAATACCAAATTTATTACATTTTTTTTCTGTACTACTTTTAAAAAAGAAAGTATTATAAAAAATCATTTCCCTGGGGGATGCTACAGCTACCCGGCAGCCACCCTCCATCATGGCACTGGCAGACAACGTGGCCTCTTCCTCGAGGGATGATATCCCAGTAGCCGCCTCATCTCCACAGTGGGCCAGCCTTGTTGCTGTTTGCCCCAGCACAGAGAATCCCGCACTGAGGCAAACAGCAACAAGGCCGCCCCAGACAGCAGCATTGCCACCATGGGACCAGACTGACCTTCAGGCTATGTAGTCACCGATGCCGGCCCGGCATAGGGCGAGTGACACCTCCAGTCCAGCGGGGCAGCAGACACACAGGGCAGCCTCTCCTCATCCAGACAGAAGTGTCACTCTGTTTGGGCTTCCTAGTGGCTCTAATACTCCAACTCCCACCTTCCCTTCCCCCAAGACCTCAGATGAGCTGGCCTCTCTTCGTGGCACCATCTTCCTCTGCCAGGAAGAACCTCAGCAGCGAGCAGAAATGCTGCAGCCTATATCAGCAGGCATATCACACACCTTACAGGAGTTATGGCAGATGATTAGCGCCTTGCCCACTAAGGTAGATTTAGATTCCCAACTCCAGTGCATAGAGAAAAATCATGCCCCAGTCTGAACGTGTCTCAACACTAAAACGAAAATTCATAGCAACCTCAATCGATCTACAACAATTAGTTCAATCTATTGACAGGTACAATACTCAGATGAGAGACCTCGCCTTACATCTAGAGGACATAGAAAATAGGGGTCGTCACAACAACCTGAAACTCCGGGGATTATTGGAAGATGTCCCTCCAGATGCCCTCTATGACAGTGTTGTCTCCATTTTTAACAAGATCCCGACCAAACCTGAAGACAGAGACTGAGCTTGACAGAGTCCACCGTCTGTCGGGCCCAAAAGGCCGAAACTCTAACCACCCATGCAATGTAATTTGCTGTGTGCACTTTTACAAGCAAAAGCGGGACACACTACGCAGAGCATGGGAGCAGGGCTCAATTCTTTACAATGGCACTGAAATCACTATATTGCCAGACGTCTCCAAACTCACTCTACACGTGTGAGGTCATGCAACATCTCCTAGAAGCTACCTGAGCAGCATATACCACTTATAGGTGGGAATACCCATTCCACATCATCCTAAGGAAACGCGGCGACACTTACATCGTCTGCACATCAGTGGACTTGGATGGTGCATTCCTTTTCCTATCTTTTCTCCTTAGGGAGAGCACCTAGACGGTGAGTGAGGAGACTAAAAAGGCCATTTACGCTTCTCTGGGTAATATGCAAATAAGGGAGATGAAACAATACCTCAAGAGTGCTACCTATTAGAAGGCAGCAATACCTAAAGTCAATGTTAGACTCTTTATACAAGCCTTGCAACAATGACCAGGAATTGAAAACATTCATCTTCCTTTTCTTAGACACACCTGCTGTACCGATTCCGGGTTGGACTAGGTCTCCCTCGCTCCCAATGGCAGCAACATGGACTCCACTGCTCAGGTTGCCAAGTCCCCCTACCCCCAATCCCGTCTTTCTTTCTCCCTCCCCACTATCTTCCTCAATTCTTACTACCACTTAATATTATGTCTTCCAGCAGGCCTAACCTTGCTATTGCCTCTATTAATCTACAGGGATTGAATGTCCCAGAAAAAAGGTCTTCTCTTCTTAATCTCCTGTGGCAGAAGAGGGCTCATGTTGTGTTTTAATAAGAAATATATTTCCGGTTGGACTCCCTATCCCTAAATTTTCTGATGCTTGTTTTCCAGATGACTATCATAGTGCATGTCATCCAAAACTAAGAGTGTCTCTGTTCTCATTGCCTGTTCAATTCTATAGGAACCCTTGGTGACGCGACTTGACGGTGCTGGTCAACATGCTGGTCACTTTGCTATATCTCTACCTACTAAACTCTGGTCAGGTTGTCTTTTTAAAAAAGGCTCTGGAGGTCTTGGAAGAATTTAGAGAGGGCAAACTGATCTACTGTAGGTGGAGATATGAACATCCCACCTGACCCAGTCATCGATTCCTCCCGAGGGGCTAGTAGTTTACCAGCTTCTGCACATTGTAGATTCCGTAAAACATTGCATGAACGCCAACTAGTGGATGCCAGGAATATCATTCATTATTACACTAAAGACTACACCTCTGGCTCGCCACCACACAACTATTATTCCAGGATAGACTATTCCTTGCTCCATCACTCGAGCTTACCACTTCTCCCTGTAGCGACTATGGACAGCATCCTCTTTCTCAGATCACTCCCATAACACCCTGTCACTTTCCATACCAACAACATATCATAAGATATGGCACAGGCGCCTCAACGAATCCCTCATACAAAACCTACTTATTAAAGAGGAGACTCCAAGAAATTTACAGTACTACTTTAATAATGCGTAGCCTGACACTAACTCACTATCCGTATGGGAGGCTCATAAATATTTCATCCGGGGCTCCTTCATTAATATAGGCTCCTGCATCAAAAAGGAAAGGACCTTTTGGGATGTATGCAGTTTTTGAAGGCGACTCAAATCTATTTTGGTTGAGGTGGCAGGAGCTGAACTGGTACTATAACGGAATCATGTCCGCTCTTACTGCCTATCACAGGTTGACAGCGCACCAGGAAGACCTACATATACATCCTTTAGGCCACCTGCAGATGCCAGAGACAGATTTCGCATGCAGAATCCCGCAGCAGAATGCAGCCCTGACCGCGACCCCACATACCTGTCAGTCGTCTTCTTTTTCTGTACTGCAGATGGCCCGGACGGCTCGCCGTCGGACATGCGCAGTACAGATTTTCCCGCACTGTTGCTAGGTGATAACGCGAAATCCGCGACCTTTCCGCAATGTTAATTGCGTACAGGCTGCGGGTCGGACGGCTTCCATTGACTTGAATGGAAGCCATTCGTGCGGAATACGCTCAAAAATAGAGCACGCTGTGATTTTTCCTTCGTGAGCAGAAATCGCAATCGATTTCCGCTAGTGTGCGCGAAGAATCACTTTTCCAAAGCATGCTGTGGATGGCATTTGTTGCAGAACCCCGTGGCGGGCGCCTGTCCCGGATTCCGCAATGGAAATCAGCCCATGTGCAGGCGGCCTTAGGGTGAAGCGGTTGAGATTTGCCCCTGATTTCTCAAGCATTCCAAAGCTAGTTGTTTCTTCAGAAAAGCGACAAACATATTGCGATATTTAGAGATGGAACTTTATTTTCATGGTGAAAATGCATTTTGACATACGCGTAATTACCCAGCCAATAACTGACTAATCGCTACGGCAGTAATAAACACTAACAAATAAGAACTGATAATTGCTCTGACTGCTGGAACAAATTATCAACATTTGGAATAGATTGTTTTCTCATCATAGACATAACATGACAATTAGAAGTCTATGGTCTCCACTAGATCATTGCTCTTTCCTAATCTATAGAAGATGATGGGTAATGTTATTACAAGCAATCAGTAGCTTTTCCTTATCAACCGTGTTTGACACTTGGACAGCTTTCATTTTGAACTCGAGAAAAAAAAAAAAAGACGACTTCTCAGAAAACGTCTGTGTTCATCGGATACGTCACAGTCCTAATACAGTACATACAAATCCATTCAAAGAAAGCCCAGATCCCAGCGCTTTTCAGCACGCTCTTACACTCCCAAAAGATGTGCTTAATCAAAACGTCATGTACAGCGCTCGCCTGCCAAAAGACCTTGGTTAGGACTACAAATCCTTCTTGGACAAAAGCAAATGTATGCATGCCAAAGCAGAGGCAAATAACTCCAGTCTAGAGCGTAGTCCAGGACAGATTTCTCAGCATGTTATTATGGTGCGCATTAGAAGGCTTTTAACACTGCCATCATCTTATAATGAAATTTCAATGCCATTTCATTCCTTTAAGGAATTATTATTGAATGTACAATATCCTTTTCTCTTAAGTGAATAAATATAATGTAGCAGGTTTCTTGTTTTTTTTTTTCTAAATTGGAAGTTGCCCAAAAGAAACAAAAGTGATGACATGAAGCAGGTGGCCACGATCCAGCCCTTCACCTGCGCCCGGAATGTGAATATACGAGTGCTTGCTGTAATAATCTACATAGAGACACAATTTGTCTTCTTTCACTTCAAATGAGGTTCTTGAACCATAGTAACATGAAACAATTACATTTTGCTAAAAGACTGGGGGAAAAAAAAAAAGTTACCTGGTTGGCTCTTTCAAGGTCAGTCATGATCATTTCAATTTCATCGGCCCTAAAAAGGGAAGAAATACACAATTAAGCAAGGCTAAGAAGTGCAAAAAGTCCAAAAACTAGTCTAGTTTGTCCAATCCATAGGTGATCAGTGGGGCTCTGGACACTTGGACCCGCAATGATCACTGTAATGAAGCAGTGCTATATCAGGGAAAAAAACACTGTACCCCTTTTACCAGACAAGGTGCTCCAGTCTCTATGTAGGGTTTATTGTAGAAGCTGCACATCATTACACCTTCCTTCTTGTGAATAACAGGCGTCTGAGAGTTCAGATCCCCACTACCACACATTGATGTACATAGGGGAAAGATGCACAACCAAGTATTTCTTGAGGGAATGTTACCCCCTTCCTCTGTTCCTCTGTTACTGTTATCTGTTCCCTCTTTGGATGAATGGATCTTATGAACGGTTTAAAATAGCCAAATGATGGCTTGTCTGACAGCTATGAACTACGATTACTAATGTGTATATTCAGCTTATTAATGTGTAAGTTGCTGCAACTAAAGACTACTAGTGCTGCTTATCACTCAGTATCCAAAAAAGGGAAAACACCCTTCAACTGACGTTTCCCCTGCCAACAGAGATAGAAGTCTGCCAAGCCTCATAAATATGGGATACCAACAAAGTCTATACGCAAGTGACACTATAGAACAGAGACAAGTGAGCAAATCTATGACCGATATGACCATGAGTATAGTTACTGTAGTAAATAACCTTTACATAGTTCAAATGGAAACCAGGTAAATGAATACAGTACAATAATATTAAACACACACACACACATATATATATTATATATACACACATATATATATATATATATATATATATACACACACATACATACATACATATATATATACACACACATATACATACACATATATACACACGCATATATACATACACACATATATATATACTCACACAAACACACTGAGTGGCCCTTTTTATTAAAGACAACGGCCCTTTCACAATTGGAGACACAAGACCCTGCAGGCACAGCATGGTGGCTCAGTGGTTACTGGGGTCCAGGGTTCAAGTCTGACCACAGACCATATCTGCATGCAGTTTGTATGTTCTCCCATGTTTGCATGGGTTTTCCCCACACTCCAAAAACATACTAGTAGGTGAATTTAGATTGTGCTACCCAATGTGAACAAGACACGTAATAATCGAAGTACGAGATAATAGGCTGAACCTGTGCCTTTTTATCAGCCTTACACGTGATGTTACTATGTTAACCTGCAAAGAAGCATAAAATCAAGTGACAAGTTTTCAGTGGATAAGTTTTAGGGCGCCTTCACACTGGCGATCGAGATATCGCCACGTGAAAATCGTGGCAACCCTTTCTCCAACGATTTTGAGCATCAGAGATGCTTTTTCTTGCAAAAACATTGAAGCCATTTGCAATGTTCTCTTTGGATGTAAACCTATTGACAAAAGGGGTCAGAAGAGGATGTCAAGAACCGTTCTGATGAACAAGCAGGGCGCAGTCAAGCCAATTCGCAACAACATACAATATTGATGCTGCAACTAATGTGCACAGCCTGTCATTCCTTAGCATGGATGGACTATGACACCAGACTAGTTTCATTGCTGTCTAAAAGAAACAGAAAGGCAAAACTCCCGAGGCCGAAAGCAAATGTGCAAACATATTACTGAGCAGTGGAAAACCATCACCTGGTCAGATGAATCCATATGCTGATGATAGGGTCAGAACCTAGCTTAAAGCAGCATGAATTGAAGAACCCTTCCTGTCAGCTGTTCAGATCATGTCAGTACCTCCATATAATACTATTCTGTCCGCATGGTCCAATATTCCTGCAGATCATCATCACCATCAAATGGCATCTATACCATAAGAAATGGCTGCAGTTTTGAAGGCCGAAGGGGGGCCATCATGCTACCACTGTGTTTCCCCGAAAATAAGACCCTGTCATATATTAATGTTTGCTCCAAAAGAGGCGCTAGGTCTTATTTTCGAGGAATCTCTTATTTTAGTTACTTAGCAGACTCGATCTGGGTCCCTCCTGCTGCTCTCCACAGCTCCAGCGCGGTTCCCGCAGTCCTCGGCCACTCATACATCACCACTTCCTGGTTACGGGATTCTTAAATCCCGCCTTCACGAAGCGATAGATGCGATTGGTTCTTTGGATGCTGCTCAACCAATCAATGCAGTACTCAATAAACCAATGCGATGGCCGTGATTGGTTCTTCGGGTGCTGCTCAGCCAATCAATGCAGCACTCGATAAAACAATCACAGTCATCGCGTTGTGGAGGCGGGATTTATGAATTGGTTGAACAGTGTCAAATAATCAGACATAATGCAGGATTTATTATGCCGAGGATCAGCCAATTGGGATTGGGATTTTTGAATCCCGTAACCAGGAAATGATCTTGTATGGGTGGCAGAGGACTGTGGGAACCGCACTGTGGAGAGAAGCAGGAGGGACCTGGACCGAGCTTGCTAGGTAACGTATTCCTATATTTTTTTAATGTAATGCAGCTAGGGCTTATTTTCAGAACATGGCTTATATTTTAAGCCTCACCGAAAATCCTGAAAAATCAGGCTAGGGTTTATTTTCGGGGAAACTGGGCAGATGGGTTTCTCTTAATAAAAAGGCCATTCAGTGTGCAGCTCAATATGTTACATTTCACACCCCATGCAATAGGCTCTAGGTATCCACTCTGAACACACAGGGGGTTACATGTAATCAATATGCAGCAAAAACTAAACTACCTTATTTCTGTCATTGAGAAAGGCCCGCGGAATTACGTGGGGCTCTCTTTTCGATATATCTCTCTTTGGTAATTGCAGCTGTTTACATTCCAGGCCTCTTGTTTAAGAAGTGCGGCTCTGCTCAAAACAGCTCCTAATTATAGAGCCGCACTGTAAATATGAATTCATCTTAATCCCTACATGTATAAATATTTCTATTCGTCTTTCTCGTTCAATCCAGACCTTGTATTGGTATTTTAAATGATTTTCCTGCTAATAAACATTTTAGCAAAATGTAATTCTTTTTAATACTGGCCAACAGTTGTGCCCTATTTTGGTCAGATCGGAGGATATTCTAATAGAAGAGCACAGTTTATCCTTTGTAAATCCACTACTCAGAGAGATCATAGACAAAGAGAGTTTGTATTAGCAGCCGGGCTCACCCCTACAATGAAAAGTGGTCTTTATCTTTTAATTTCCTCTTTTTTTTTTAACTAAAGAATGAGCCCACCACAACTGGATATAAAAAGGTCCTGCTATAGGTGGTCCCTTCATCTGACCTGTTGAAAGAGACACTGCACCTGAAATCTGGATTACCTCTACTTGTTCTGCATATGAATGCAATCTATTGTTTTGTAAGTAATTAGCAATTGCTTTAACACAGGCGCAATGACCAGAGGAGATCGCTTATGACCGGACCGCCTGCTTCCATCCACAGTAAACAGGCAGTCATTCATAGATGAACGTCTGCCTGTTTATACAGGCCAATCATCATTTGATTGTTATGTCTGCACAAACTAAACAATAAACGATAACTGAACTAATTATCATTCGTCATTCAGTTGCTGGCAGCGTTTACACTGAACAATTATCGTTCAGATTTACGCGGTCCCATGAGATTCTGAATGTGTAAAAGGGGCCCTTAGGCTACCCGTACCGAACAGATTGTTCGGTCAACACCCAACTCACTTGACTCCCCCATAGACATGCAGACTCACGTCTGCCTAAGGGATCGCTCACACAGACTGATTGAAACATGTTGTGCGGTATGATTGGGGGTTCTGCACAAAATAGCGCTGTGACGGAATCCCTGAATATAAACAACCAGGGCTATTATATTTGGAGTATAGAAAAACACAGTTGCCTATGCTATTCTGTACTCCAAATATAACAAAAATCTTGTAAAACGGACACCAAAAGTGTTGTCTCTTTCACAATAGAAGTGAATGGCCCTGGTTGTTTCCGTTCGGGGATTCCATCGCAGCGCTGTTTTCAGCAGCAGTCATGGAACCGCAGATTGGAGTCACACAGCGTGTACAATAATGCCATGTGAACGCTCCCTTACGTTCATATGTAGCAAGTGGGGAAAGATGCTGTAAGACTATTCTGGGAGTGGCTTATGTCCCAAGAACAAGAGGATTGGGCAGTTGAAATCCAACTGTCCTAATATCTACCATCAGGGCAAAGTCGGAAACTTATTATATTTACCATATTTACTATATAGGGAGAGTCATGAGGCTATTATAGGTAAGGCTACATTTTCATGGGCAAGTGCGATTTTGGTAAGTGAAAAACTGAATATTTTCCTTGCGATTTTCACGTGTTTTTTTCTTTTATATCCTTTTTTCTATGAGGAACACTTAAAAATGGAATACTTAAAACAGTGGCTACATCAAGGAAAATTGCCTGTCTATAGCGAGCATTAAGGGGTTCTTTCCCATCACTAATATTTATGACTGTGGACCCTGACGGCCATGATGAGATGGTTGAGCAGGTCTCTCTATATAACTCTATAGGAGAGAAAGAAATCATGAACTGAGCTGTAAATAGTGAAAAGTTATTGGTGGGAAAAGGTTTTAGCAGTGCAATGCTCAAGGCCTTTACACATGAGTGCCACTACTAATCCAGCAAGATACATGCATCGGTTGTAGTTCACATTGCTTAAAGTGACCCTCCAGTTCCAGTAGAGATTGGAAGGTGTGAGTTATATTACCTAGTGCAGTCCTTCTGCCAATTTCAGCCACCAAGCCACCCATTCCTGGGGCCCCTCTTCATTTTTTAAAGTGGGCACATAGCTTCCTTGACTACCAGATGCACACTGAGCTGCAGCCATGTTGGAAGAATGAACAGGGGCCCCCGTAACAATCAGATCAGTGGCCAAACTGGGCAAAAAGACCAAGTGATATAACTCCCCCCTCCTGCAATTTTGTCTTGGGGACTGGAGGGTCACTTTAAGAAAAACCCGTTCTATTTATGATGTGCTGAATTATCATTACAAGCTCTCGTTATCATTTGCATTAGACTGATAATTTTGCCTTTAAATTGGCACAAGGAATTATCAATGACACATAGTATCATGTTCTATTTACAGAGCCAGGGAATCTTATCTTCAGGTGATAAAAGTCCTGTTATCAACCTCACTTCTATCGGACCCGGGTGATTTATTGTAGGGCTGTAAAGATGATGGCATTACATAGTTTATTATATTTAAGTATAACTGCTCTTAAATTGAATTTGTTCCGTTTTAAGTGCCTTTTTATTTCGGCTAATATAAACTGTACAAGCGCTGCAAAGGGCCTTTCACTCGGGCCAATGATTGTGAATAAATGCTTGTCCCCCCGATCATTGCCCCATGTAAACAGGGCAGCAGTCAGTCGACAAATAAGCAAATCTTCAATTGATGGCTGATCGATCTTTTATGCTACCCCCAAAGATAATCAATTCTCAGCAGCACATCCCCCCATGTAAATGAGGGGTGTGCTGTTGACAACTATGAAAATGTATCAGCTATGAACAATCCTTAGTCCCCCATACAGTCTGAATCAGTGAAAGCGATTTAAGCAGGCAGCAATCTCGTTGATCGGCGCTTTTTATCGGTCTCAGGTGGCGTCATGTAAAAGGATCCTACTGTAGGAATGGTAATTTCCGATTGCCGTGTGAACATACGCTTGTTTTATCAATTGAACGCATTTTTAAAAAAAATCCATATTTGGGCAAGCTTTGTGCATCTCACAAGACACAACTCTCGCTCGATTTCGACGCCTGTGTGTGGCCGGCCTTAGGCTTGCTTGCTCGCTTTAATTTATCGAAAAATTATATATAAATGATATTTATCAAGAGGGATCATTCATATAAGATATCTTTTCACCCGTTCAGCTGAACGTTCACGTTTGTTCGAGGAAACAATCCTATGCTTCATTCTACATTCCGCCATTTCCATATTAGAATATTCCATTCCCTCCTTTTAATAAGTCATAATTTGATGCCCAGACATTGCATAAATTTCTATAGCATCCAAAGTAGATGTCCCGAAGCAACCGAAGTACACAGAAAAGAGCAGCTATGTGAAATATCCTCTTATTTTATAACCCTTAGAACGCATCTTGCATTTTATTCATTTATGATTTGAGTTCTTCATTTGTAACTGACTGGCCATAAATTATATACTTGATGAAGCTCCAAATCGTAAAACCACACAACACATCAGTAACCAGGCGTTAACTGTTGAGAAAACAAATTCCATTCCACACAATCTACACGTGTAAAGAATTTACTCCACAATCGGCCTCTGGTGGCCCGACATGGCGCCCAAATAACGTACGTGTACATGAAAATAAAGGGGGGCAAACCGAATCCTGCAGACAATACTGTATGCGAAATGCAGGTCACAGCTTGGCATGTGACCCAGTGAGCAATCTTGCCTGTAACTGTCACTCAAGGTTCAATCGTTTCAGTGCAGGACAAATTGAACAGCTGTGGCTCGGAGAATTAAGTGTACTGCATGATTCATTCAGTATCTATGAAGGAAGGCATGTGAGAATGTCCTGTGCTTGGTAATGCATTATAGGCTCTCCAGCCATAGATTAGGGTAATGCTTTCACCATCATGTAACTAAATATTATTGACAGAGATTGTCGAACCTTAAAATATCCCTCAACAGTAGTTTGCATGGTTATTGAGATCGTTTCTAATGGCCCGCATAGACTTAATAGAACGGTGCATATCCTAAACTGAACACGCATACGTAGACATACATGTCTAAGTGATGGATGGCCGGATGCTCTTGAATTGTCTTCTACAAGAACTCAATTTCCTGACACAACAACGTAACCAATCTATATGATCTTGTTGCAGTTTTTTTTTTTTTGCATTAACCTGTACTGCATATACATAGAAATCACTAAAAAAAGGTACATCTGGTGTAAAAAAGTTGGTTTTAATTAATACATCTATAAACAATACAACCCTAACCAGTATAATCCACATAAAACATCCAGAAGCAATATGGTTTAGTCCGTCTTTAATCTATGCTGACCGTATGCATGTCCTAGCAGACAGTACGGAATATCTACCCCAATAAAGGCAACCCTGCTCTATAGCTCCACCCTATTAATCTCCATATAGTTTTCAGTAGATACTGATGAGCAGTCTCATAGATATTACATTGTGGACACTGCCAAGACAGGGATGCGCTTCTTTATTTTAGATATCTATGGGCAAACTATGTGGAATCCCTATAGGCTTTATAAATGGCACTGCAATCTATTTGGTCCAAATAGCAAATTTATAGACAAATTTCTAGATAACTGGCAATTAAAACACCAATAACTGGGAGCCAACCACTGGGCCTCCCAATCTCCTAATACGCGTGCTCGCTCGGTTCGGCCGAGAATGCATTTGTTCTTAATGGGGAGAGGGGAATAACCCGCTGCCAGACACCTCAGGTAGTGGCTTTCTCCTTTGAAAAAAAGATCGGATACCTTGAAGTTTAGCATACCCAATCCCTCTTTCCCAAACATCTGCCAAAGGATTGTTGGCCAAACTTTTAATACATAACAGCCAGTCCTGCAAAAATTGTCACGTTTTGCCACTCTTACGGTCCCTTAAGCCCCCCCAAAAGTTATCGAAGCAATTGTTGCTCCTCTGAATCTGAATCCATGTAAAACGGACCTTGGTCTACGGTGAATGGCCGTTTACCATGTGTTAGGGAACGGTCTGTGCGCTATTGTATTTTCGGAGGGAGAGAAAAGTAGCATGTGGAGAAAGCCTATTGATCTACATGATGTTATACACTTTATTCATGAAGCCCCTCTGACATTTTTTTTCAATGCGTACGAATATGACGGAAAAAGTGAATGAGGCTTCAGAGTCATTTGGAGCCCGAACCATTTGTGAACATTTTCTGAATGTGCTGGAAAACCCCAGGTCTAACATGGGTTGAGCCTTACTTACGTAGAGGCCTAACACACGTTGACATCGATAGGTCTTGTGTATCAGCATTGTCTTACCCCCTTTTATTGTAAAAATGGAAAAATACAGCACAAATTAAGTGTAAAAAATAGAAAGAAAGTAGAGGTCTAACACCTCTAAAAACCCGCAGCGTTCCCTGGTCACAGGTTGTCGGCACTAAGAAAAATGACCAAGCAGTAGTAGCAGCAATTACTGCATACTAACACAACTGTGCACATACGAGAAACGGAAGGCTTTTCTATGACCACCATTCACATAGATAGTCGTCTTATTTATTGTGTTTTCTTTATTAAGATTTATCATGCATTGAAGCTGAACAGACATCCTCTGGCATCTTTTCTCATAAGGCAAAATGAAAACCAGGTTTTTCATTTACTTCATTTGCTCTTCTGTTGAGGCAAACGATTCCAAAGGTGGATGAAAGTTGTCCACATCTTTGGACTCCAAATGCTATGTATGGACACAATTGCCTGTAGCCAGAGTAAGAGACTCTGTCACCATCTTCTTGCCCCCCTCTCTGATGGCAGCACAAGGTAGCGACAGTCACACTGATTGCAGTGATGTGTCTGATGTATGTATCTGGGCAGTAGTTTTTGAGTAACTTGCATTTTATCAGTAGCAGCAAATGCACAGAGGACAACTTACAGTAATCCTGGATATTCATGAGCAGCAGGCTAGCTACACCCACCCTACCCTCCAGCCATTGATTGACAGCTCTCTGATACTGTGCATAGTGAGAGAACTCTCATCAATCATTGGCTGGATAGTGCAGTGGGTGTGGCTAGTCTGCAGCTCATGAATACCCAGGATTAGTTCTGTGTCTTGCTGCTACTAATAAAATGTAAGTTTCTCCCAAACTACTGCACAGACACAGATATATCACTGCAATCAGTGTGACAGGCACTACCTTATGATGCGCTCAGTAAGGGCTTGAAAAAGATGGTGACAGAGTCTCTTTAATTAATTACCATAGTGTGATGGTAAAGCAGTACCTGAATATTGGAATGAAGCAGAGGAAAATTCTGAATTGAAAAAAAAATCATTTTCAAAGTAAAAAGATATTAACATCGATCTATAGACAGTTGTTAAAGGCAATACTAAAGCCAGTAACATTTTTTTTAGCAAAGTGGAAGAAATTTAATCAATTCACATCAAGATTTATCAGGATTGTTTTACCTCTATATTGCCGAGCTGCTTTTTAGCTCGGCTCCATTACGTCAAAACTGTGAACTGTAACTACAGTTTATCCACAGTGTCTACCGGGAGTTTGAGGTAGTCTGAGACACACCTCCTGTCTCATTATTGGTTCAGGGAAAGACACCCCTATCTCATCATGGGTTCAGGCTGCTGCTCTGTCCCTCCCCCTGCAGATGTGCCCCTTTTCATTGGCTGCTGTGTATCAAGTCTACCACAGGCGCAGCAGGAAGTCAGTGCATTGAAAGTTGATTTCTAGTACAGCTGAATGATTATCAACCACCATACATAAACTGAGCCAAATGAGTCAGAAGGTGCATCTTCATGTGTGGGTTAGGAGGAATAGCCGTTGGCCGAAACTTGCTTTTTTAAAGCCTATGGTCACCTTTAATAAGGAGTCGCTTGGAGAGTTGTTTCAAAGGGAACCAGTCACCTGCCTAAAGCGCTATAAACTAAGTTACGGTGCTTTTAAGTCAGATGACAGGGAGCCAGGTGATGTATTTTTTATACTCACTGTTGAAGTCTGCACGCTGGCCAAAAAAGGGACTCTCTTCAGAGTACTGTGTTCCTGTTTCCTTATACAAGTCTACAGGAGAGAGAGTGCATGGAACTCTGAAAACAGAGTTGGATTTTTATCTGGAGCGTAGACTTCAGAAGCAGGCACTGCAGGAATTAGTAAGTGGGTGAGAATGAAAAAGACATCACCCGTCTCCCTGTCGCCTCGCAGCATTACTACTTAGTTTATGTTGGTTTAGGCAGGTGACAGGTTCCCATTAAATACAACCCTTAGGGCCCTTTTACATGGACTAATTATTGTTCAACTTATTGCTGGATTGTGCAAAATTGAATAATAATTGTTCAGTGCATAAATTACCAGCAACTACGAATGATAATTCATTTGCTTATTGTTCATTGTTCAGTTTAGACAGGCATAAAAAGGATGATCGGCCTGTGTAAACAGGCAGTCATTACTCTATGAATGACTGCCTGTTTACTGTGAATGGAGGTGAGTGGTCAGAAGCAATCTCTGGTCCGCTCTGCCTCCATTCACTGAATGATTATTGCTCTTGCATGAAAGCACAGGAGCGATAATTGTTGTGATGACTATCAGGGGTTTTGTCATTAAGAAAAAAAAAATCAATACTTATCTATTCCCACCAGACAGTCTACTTACCCACCTTCTCCCTGCCGATCTTCTCCTGGCTCCTGCAGTCTCCCTTGGTCACCTCACCTCCAGCTGTCTGATTCATCGTCTTCCAGTGACGAAGCGTCGATTGGCTGCAGTCTTCTTCCTGCAGGGCAACGTACGCTACGTCACCAGTGATGTAGCATTCATTGCCTAGCAGGAAGAAGCTATGTCAGGCTAAAGCCGAGACTGCGCATGCAAGTAGTCTCGCCCTGAGAGTTCCTATATTAACGTCACGAGACAGCGTGCATGCGCAGTTCTAGCGAAAGCCCGGCATAGCATTCGGTGCTTCCTGCTAGGTTGTGAATGCTATGTCACTAGCAACGTAGCCTACACTGACCTGCTGGAAGAGGAAAGCCGCTGCGTAACAGAAGAAGAGGATTTGAATGGCTTGTGGTGAGGTAGCCCGGGAACTGTAGGAACCAGGAGAAGATCGTGAGTAGAAGATGTGTTAAGTAGACTGCCTGGGGAGGAATAGGCAAGTATGGAATTTTTTTTTTTAATGACAAAACTCCTTTAAGCACCCAACAATCGTTCTGTTCCATGAAAAAGTACTCTTAGCTACCGTAGTATTACTGAGCACATAAGGCAGCTATTGGAGCCTGGCTGATACAGGAGTATGCGGCCAAGGTCGACTCTAGTGTCTTTAGGCAAATAGGTTTTTTATCTTATCCTATAACCCTAACCTTTGGAAGTTTGATCTATCTTTCTTTGACCCATTGAGCGAATTTTGAGCAAAACTGGTTGTGTCTAAATGAGCCTTTAGTCTCCACTTTGAAGAACAAATCTCCATCCCTACTTTTTCAAATTAATGTAAATGTCTCTATTGTCTTAAAGAAAGGGATGACTAGTCTTCCATTTAAGGAGATAGATACCCAGATATCTATCCATAACTGGATAACCATACAATGGACTTTGAAACACTTCAAACAGTATGTTGCTGTGTAAAGATATGGGTGGCTATGTCTGTATTTAATCGCTTAGAGATGCTGACATGCCGCCATTATGTCCAACAACCAGCTTATTGTAACCAGACTTGTTTAATCTGTCTTCTTGAAGAAGAGACATGTCTATGCACTGATGACTAAAATGGTCTTCAGGACACTTTGTCTATTGCTTTCAAGTAACTGTCTGCTCGTCTGGAGTAAATATTTGCCTACTGCGGCTAAATTGTTTGTTAATGTTAAATGCTGGAATTACATATTGTTTATCACCATAGCAACAACATGAAAAGAATCATTGCCTCCATTTTAATTCCAATGAATCTTGATGTTTAATTAAATTAAGCACAATGGAGAAGAAAATCATAGCTGGAATGCTCTGAACGGAAAGAAAGAAAGCAAAAAAAAAAAAAAACAGCTTCAGCAGTTTAACAGAATAAAGAACTTGTATGTGTTCGTATTTAAAGGAAAATTAATTGAAATATAGATAAAAAGAAAATCTTTGCTTCATCCAGAGGGTTCACTGATATCATAATTTTCTTACAGTAGGAATCTGTGCTTCTGGGGACTAACCCTAAAATGTATAATGATATAACCTATTCTTTCAAAGGGAATCTCCAGAGCTGAAGTCATGGCCTATCCTTGGGGTAGGCAATAATATTTGATTGGTGGGGGTCAGATCTTTAGGACCTCATTAATTATCTCAATGAAGTGGCTGCAGTACTCCTGCAAATGGATTTGCACTGACCAAAGGCCCATTTAGACCCAACGATTCTCGCTCAAAGCAGTCTTCTGAGCGAGAATCGTTGGGTCTGACTGCACGGACATCGTGCAGTTTTAGTTAACGAGTCGTTCATCGTTGTCTTTCAGCAAGCTGAAAGAGAACTAGGAGTCTCATCAGTGCCGCGCCCTGAGTTCTCAGCGGGATACCACTGATACTATTGTTTCAGCTAGCATCCCGCTGGGAGAACACAGCCGGAGTATGAAGAAGACAGCGCTCCAACTGTGTTCTGCATACCCTGCTCGGAGCGTTCAGCTGTATACCAGCTGTGTGCTCCGTGAACATAGCAGGAGTATGCAGAAGATAGCGGTCCAGCTGTCTTCAGTATACCCCGCTCTGAGCGCTCAGCTGTATACCAGCTGAGAGCTCTGAGCAGAAAACAGCTGTATACAGAAGACAAGCAGCCCTGCTTGTCTTCTGCATACCCTGCTCGGAGTGCTCAGCTGTATGCAGAAGATAGCGGTCCCGCTTGTCTTCTGCATACAGCGTGAGCCGTCATTTACAGACTTATGCAAAGTGAACGCTCAAAACTGTCACTCAAACTGCCGTTTTGAGTGAATTTTGAGCGATCATCTTGCCGTGTAAATGCACACAACGATTATCGCTCAAAAGATGTCTTTTGAGTGACTTTTGGGCGATAATCATTGTGTCTAAATGGGCCTTCACAGACAAATCAGAGAAGAGACTTTAGGAGGGAAACCAGTTGGGATGGGGGCTTATCACTCCCAGTTTTAATTATTGCATGTGGTTTAGTTTAAGAAAACTTTAAAAGAGGTTGTACCAGAAACAACTTTTATCATCTATCCATAGGACAGGTGATAGAAGTCTGATCGGTGGGGGTCTCAACACTGTGAGGTGGGGGGTCTTGTGTCCTCCCTCCTCCACAGTTTAGGCTCAGTGCACCCAGATAGTGAGGAGGAGATTGAATGCAGCAGAGGTCGCATATGCACAATGCCGCTCCATTCACTTTTTAATGGCACTGTGGAGGTAGTTGAGAGCTTGAACTCTGCTATTTCTGTCTGTCCCACTGAAATGAATGGAGTGGCAGCACACATGTGCAGCCAGTGCTCCAATCAACGTCACTGCGAGTGTATGCAGAATAGGAGGACACAGTGTCCCCAATTCTCTGGTCGGTGAGAGTCTTAGCATTAAGACATCCACAAATCAGACTTTTATCACCTATCTTATGGATAGATAAAAATGATATTTGGTACAACCCCAATAATTATAAACTCTGATGCAAATATTGTGTTCATGTAGAGCACTCTTGGTGTATTCTCTCTTTAGGAAAATACAGAAATGGTTCAACTCATTAAGAGCATTATCCACATGTGGCAGATTTGTTAAGAGACATTTCTGCAAAAGTTGTCATTGTTACAATAATGTCACCCCAATGTCGTTGGACTGAACACTTCAGTCGTGAAATGTTGTAGCAGTAATGTGTCTGTGTACATGCACACATAGAGCCTATAGATGATGCAAGGGCATGATTACCACATGGACATCATGAAGATACTAATGTTATTTTTCTTACAAAATATTAAAGGAACAGGACACTTATCTCATTTATTTTTCTCTGACTGTGCAATAAGCCAGAATAGTCCAGCAACCAATTAAAGAAGCAGGAGACATCAGTGGACATAAAAGGGGATTCTATTGGAAAAATGCGCAAAATCCCAAGGCTCAAAGTTTTTCAAAAAATGGCGAGTTTTTATAGAAAGGGATCATTCTTGACAGTACAGGAGAGGTTTTATCCAAGGGCTAATTGTAGCTTTGGATCTTGATTCAAAGTAGCCCTAAAATAGTAAATGGAAAACCAAGGGAGGACACCTGTCGACATGCCAATAATTTCCACCTTTATTCATTTATTTAGCTCGGTTTTTTTGTCTGTTTTTTTTTTGGAGGGGGGGGGGGGTTAAAAGTTGATAAGTTATATCTGTTCACATACATATATAAATATATGTATAAACAATAAGCGATATATACAGTACAAAACAGGTTATATGTGCAAATGTATTTCAAATGTACGGTATGACACTGTTGGAGCAAATTTTGTTGTATGCTATGGTATTATGGAAAAGGCAATAAAATCAGTCTAAAAAAACGGGGGGGGGGGGGGGGGAAGTAACTGTTTTTCTACATATTAAGTTTTTCTCCTTGTACTTAGTAGACTGCTATTTTATCAAGCAGCTAAACCAATGGGATTTTTATCATACACTAGCATACCCGTCGCGCGTTGCTGCGAAGACAGACATACATACATACATTCGTTTTTATATATCTAGATAACAGCTTTCAAGTTACCTCAGCGGTAGAATATATAACAACCAATCACAGCACAGCAGCTTTCATGTTACCTCAGCGGTATAATATATAACAACCAATCACAGCACAGCAGCTTTCATGTTACCTCAGCAGTATAATATATAGCAACCAATCACAGCACAGCTTTCATGTTACCTCAGCAGTATAAGAAATAGCAACCAATCAGAGCACAGCTTTCATTTAACCTCAGCAGTATAAGAAATTGCAACCAATCACAGCACAGCTTTCATTTTACCTCAGCATTCTCAATATCCAGCATTTGTCTTGCGAAACGTTCAGCGGATGCATCATTTTGTAGTTGAACACAGTTGAATTATAGGTTATTATTATTGACTATTCATATAATACAGTATGACCCATTCTACATTTTTCTTACAACAACATACACAGGGGCACTGTGCATACGTGTCCAAAGTGTTGCCTGTGGCCAGGGTAGCATGAATCCAGTGATAGGTTTCCTTTAAGATACATGCGACCTTTGTCTTAAGGTACCTTTATAGGGGCGAATATAGCCAGAATTATCATTGGAAACAGAAAATTAGTGGAATAATTTTCCCGTGTACACGAGGCCGCCGACAGGGCACTAAGTGTCAAATAGTTCACTTGTTGAAGTTGCTTGGCTTTTTAGCAGAACTAAAAACCAAGTGACTTTTGGGCTGTGTAAACAGGCAGTCGTTCAATTATGAACAACTGCCTGTTTACTGCAAATGAAGGCGGGATTAACCATCTCCATACTGCTCCCCCTCTATTAACAGAATCACAATTGTTCCTCCGTAAAGCACAGACGTAATAGTCGGGCAGTAGTTCACGGGACAACTGTTGGCTGCTTATTCACCCAAAGCCATCCTGTGTAAAGAAATAAAAAAAATTGTATCACATGCTCCATTCAATGTTTGATACTGAAAACTGTAAGCAAGCAGCAAAAAATCTCCCTTAACTGTTGTAAATGTTTTTTAAATTAAATTTCAAAATATTTTTTCTATTATTCACTAAAGTTCACAGAGTTTTCATGCAGCTTACTTACTATTTTCAGGACCAAATGTACGTGATGCAATCTTTTTGGGCACCTCTGTATGCCTGGAATGAACAAGTGTAAGTTTGTGGCACTTTTTGGTGCTATTTTTTGGTTTAAAATGTAGTAAGTTTGTTTAACAGTTGTTGGCCCTGCCCCTCCACTGTACCCACCCACTTTTAAAAAGTGCAGAAGAAAAGTTGGAAATCTTAGGGCAAATTTGGTGTGCATCAAAATTTTAGACTTTTATATGCTACAACACTGCCGTAAATCAAATCATAAATTCTCTCCATAAATTTTTAACTTCTGCCGGGATTAGCAGATTTATGAACCACAATAATTTGTATTTAAAATATTTATTTCTTCACATAAAATGGCATTAAAAAAGGGGGGAAAAAGAATGAATTGGGCCTTTTAGGAACTTCTGGAGCATCCCCTCCCCGGCTTACATTTCACACATATGATCGAAATCGCTAAATTAAACTTTCACGGTAGATAAAGGGAAGACTTAACAGTTTTATCCAATGGCGATTCCTAGTTACAGTGACATGCTGTCAGTTCTCCTTTCACCTCATTTTAGGAATAAGTTACCTGTCAAAAACTATGAAGACGTTGCTACAGGCAATTCAGACATTTTCCTCAGTACATCTAGCAAGTCAGAAACGCTGTAAGAGCTTAAGCTGGGAACTAAGTGCGCTGAACCTCTCCGAGGTCACACGCCTGCCAGTGATTAGACTTGCTTCTCATTACTACAGTACGAAATGGGGGCTTGCAGGGATGGCAATATGTTATACTATGAGAATAGGTTAACAATGTAGCTACGCTAACAATTTAGGTCCAGAAACGCATCGCAATACACAGTAAAGGTCTACAGACGTGGATGGAGGGATGGAGCGATGGATCATCAGAAACATCTTCATTTACTCGAACGACCCTGAGTTACTATGTAAGATTTCAGAAGTATTTTCCCTGCAGAACAGTCAGCATCCTGCTTGTTCCATCAGATTACAATCTTCATGATGATGGAAACCCCCGGGCACCTTATATTTTGCCTGCTATTATAATTTAACAATGACACAGCTTTTAAGTACCAGCGGGTAGAGAAGAGGCCAATGCAATAGAGCTAAGTATACACATCTGTAGAGTTAAACAATTCAAAAATAGAATTTCAACAACTCTCTCTCTTTTTATGTCAGACCGTCTCAACACATTGTGCCGACTTCAGAGCCATTTTCTTTTATATTTTTAGATATTTAAAGGGTAATTGCCTTTTTTAGGCTTCTTTTCATAAAGAAATTAGAAAGAATTCAGAGAACATTCTATTACTATACTATAGTTTTGGCAGGCTCTTTGCGGTGTCAAAGCTTATATTAGGAATTGCATAAACTAAAATACCATAATACTGTAGGATACTACTATTGGAAAAGCTCCCTTAGCAATGAGGGACTATCGGAGAATATTCTGATCTGCTGACATGTTCTCCAGGCTTATTATTGAATCACTACTGCTGATAATTGATAATATCATCATAGAAGGATGCCCACGTACGCTGTCGCTGATCTGCTGTAGACATATGCGGATCATCACCAATTGCCAGGCGGGACCTGGACTCCCTGTTTAACTCCAAGTGCTGTCTGGCTACTAGCGGTGATCTGCATGCAGTCACAGTGGATCCCACAAAGTGTACTAGCTCAGTGAGAGAATTACTATTTATTACTATTTAAGTGGGTTGCCTACTATGGACAATCTGTCACAGCATCCCGCTGCTGCTGCCCTTGCTTATTTGTTTCTGGGGCCATGGACGGGCACCATTACTGTCCACGCACTGCATGCTGTGCCCTGTCCTTCACGGTCTCCTCCCTGGTCTTATACACATTGTGGCAAAGCTCTTATATTTGTATTGTGGTTGTGACCTTTTGCCTGTGTTGCAGACCATTCTGTCTTCGATGCTTCCTGACTTTGGTTGTGTTCTGGAGTTGGTTCTTACTTGCATTATTGCTGTGCAGCGAGCTCTGCCTAGAAGCCAATCCTCTGAATACAAACCTGTTCACACCATCGGGGATGGCACCTTGGCCCAGTGTAGCACCAGCAGTCACACAACTGGGACTCTCTTTGTGAGTAATGGCGTTGGAATCGCTTAATGAAGATCAAATCCTGATTGGAGGGGCCAAGGATTAAAACCGGGGTTCCCCAAATGTTGCCTCCTTAGCTAGGCCTAAGTCAAACTGATGTGTGGCAAGAATCCACATCCGCCTGTTTGACACAATCTTTTTTGGCTCCAATGATAAGCTGATGACAGGGTGTCCCGTTGCTGAGAAGCCCAGGTAGCAAGTTTTTCAAAGCACCATCCCAGAGGAAATGAAGGCCCACGCAGTGCTAACAGAAATCAGTGGACTGCTGGGTCCTCCACAGCAAGAGATGCTCTCTCTCGCTCTATCGACTATAAGAAGAACTGGTACTCCTCTCTTTTAAAGGGGCTGTCTATTTAGACGAAAGCCCTTTCAGTATGCAGTGCCCAATGTGAGCAACTGATCGTGCCAGGTCCTGCTCCCACCAAGAGCCAATTTTATCAGGGAAGCTATGTCTAGCCATGCATTTCCATTGCAGCGACCACTGCAGGGGAAATGTGGTATTACAAATATGGCACACAAAGTCCGCTCTTACAGAGTGGATATCCGTTCTGCATAGAGGAGAACCTGCTCTTTGTTTGCATTCACATGCCCCAGTTGGGTATACAAATAGAGGTTGTACCAAATTATAAAGTTATCCCCTAACTGCAGGATAGGGATACCTTTATGATCAGTGGCTTTATGATCCTGGTCCCCGCATGAAGTAATGCTTGCACATGCACATTGCCTCTCCATTCAACTCAATGACAGCGCCGGAGATTGCCGACCACTACTTTGCAATTTACGGCACAGTTATTGAAATGGATGGAATGGTGGTGTGGACGTGTGACAGTCGCTTCATTAAAGGCGTGGACAGTCAAAACCCGAGTTCTTGAATAGGAGATCATTTTATATTTTGGTACAACCCCTTTAAATCAGAATTACCCAACAGATATCTGAAAATGGTTTTCTAAAGTGGACCCCCCCCCCCTTAAAATGGCTCCTCAGGTTGGCTTCACTGTAAGGAATTATTAGACTTTCATACAAAGTACCAGGAGCTGGACGTTCTTTACGCAACTCATATTTTGTTTCCAGTATCCAATTCAAGTGAAGCTGAAGCGATATCACCGATTCCGTTTTCCTCAGTAGAACTGTGATTATAAAAACAATCTAACAACAAATCCATTATTCTCCCATTATAAAATACATTACACTGATAAATGTAAAGGTCTTTAGGTTACCCTGAGAAGCGGCTATAAAGATAACAAAATATTAAATGACTGCTCTGAAAGTGGAGCCCAGGACCCGTTCCAAACATGAAGCGCTGAAGTACTGCTCTGACAGGCCGCGCCGCGCTCCCACATACAGAAATGAAACTCGATACGGCCGCTTTGCATTTACACAACCACAAAGAATGATTCACAAATTCATCATAACTTGTAAAGCTACAATAAATCTATAGTCTCTTTTAGTCTTTTTCATATGGAAAAGATTACATATGCTGCGTGTCAGAGCTCCTCACTCATTCCAACTGTTTATTCTACAAGACCAAAGTGGACGGTAATATCCCCTTTATTTTACCGTGAATGCATACATTATGCTTTAGGATATTAGGTTTCAATGTGAAACAAAGCAGTTTCTTTTATTAGTCGATCCTTCTATGCAGGTGTATTTACTGCACAGTCAGCAATATTTTAGGAAGAATATCTCATCATCCATACACCGATCAGCCGTAACATTAATACTAATACTCTCTAGGTCCCACTTAAACATTTCTAACCATCCAGGTTAGACTGGACAAAACTTTTGAACTTAAATATAGGGCGCTTGGTCCTTGGCTTAAAATCTGTGGTATAGTACATTTATGACATAGGTTTAAAGATCCTGCATCTGGCCCAAGCAGGTTGGGTGCTTGGTGGTCTACTGACAGCTGAGCTCCTATTGTAAGAACCGGGAGTGGAGAAACCTCCATTGCCGACTGTTTAAGCTCTTCCATGCTGCAATCAATAGCAATCGTAGCATGGAAGCAGGTAACAGGTGGAAGGGGCTCCCACGTCACCCCTTGGCAACTCGTGATGTGATCACAAGGTGCTGATGGGTTACTTACCACTGATTTCAATGTGAGCTGTGCCTGTACTACCAAACCAGGCCATTGCAATGTTGACAGTAAGATCTGCTTCCAGTGCTGTCCAAATTGACAGAGAGCTCAAGGATCAGCTGATCAAAAAGGAATCCAAGTGGCAGACCCTCAACGAGGTGTCTCCCTCATTGCGCGATTATTAAGCTCCCAGCCTGTAGTCAAGCTCCTCTTCTTCTTGCTCCTCCTTCCACAAATAGCGGCTCTGTGTACGACCTCTGGCTTCTTCCAAATCCACTACCGGTCTGCTCCTTTGTACCACAACAGATATCACCTGTGTACTGACCCCTGGCTTCCCCCCGACTCCGCTACCCGCCTGCACCTTTGTACCACAACCGATAACACCTGTGAACTGACCTCTGGCTTTCCCCAACTCCGCTATTTGCTTCCCCCAACTCCACTACCTACCTGCTTCTTTGTTCCACAACCGATATCACCTATGTAACGACCTCTGGTTTCTCCAAGGCTCCGAGCCTGCAGCAGATCGTTACACACCTAGTCACTGCAGCTTCTTATTGGCTGCAGGGGTCAGGTGGTGGCCATTCCAACACAAAGACCGTGTGGACAGCGGGGCTGCAGCACTGGATCGCCCTGGCTGAGGACTAATAAGTACCACTGATTTTGTTATTTTAACACCGGTCATTAAAATAATTATATGCAAGAGAAGCAATGCTGCTCTTACTGCTGCTTGTAGGTAGCCTCACAAAGTTTGCCACAGCTGACGATCTGACGTCAATTGGGTTCCTTAGGCACTAAGCTTGGTTGTGTGCACAGTAGTCTTAAGTGTGCAATAGGTGAAAACATAGAGGGAGGAATTCATAAAGGCAATTGTGCCAGAATAAGGGTAAAAAAAAGTCTCAAATGTTTGTGCAGAAATGTGCTACTTTTTGGCTTTTTTTCTGCCACCAATACCACTTTTCTAAAAAAGTGTGTGAAGCTCAGCAAAAGAAGCAGGGACACCCTCAGTCTGGCACATTTACTATAACTTATGCCATAAACCGCCATCAATTATAGTGTAAATCTATTCCAGCTCGTAGCTGGCATAAATTTGACTCTCTAGTACGTGGACAGCCAGAAATGTCACAAATGTATAAAGAGACATGCACCTCTTAATACATCTGTCTCATCTTACTCTGGCGGCACTAAGCATATGACATGGCAATCTTAGGCAAATGCATCACAAAGAACACTGTGCACTAGACTAGACACCCTGGGTACCTTTCCTCAAGTAGTGCATGAGGGTTTGATGGCTCCGAATAAATATTTAGGTTTGCGCAACTTACCAAGACGACAACAATGATATTTCAGGCAGGGCCAAGACCTACATAATTCCATCTCAGCAGTATAAATAGGGCCAGTGCAAGAAGAAAGGGAGCTTTGGGCGAGAGGAAATCCTTGCATTTTTGTACAGATGTGCTTATGTATCTTCCCTGCAAGATGCACTCACCAAAAAAGGAAGATATCAGCCCAGCGTATAATGGTTTATGGGTATTTTCTGCACACCCTTGTTACAAACCTGATGTTTGATCACCGAGACCTCAATAATAAATTTGCACCCCTCCCTAACGCCTACGAAAAAACCCAACTTTTAAGCAGAATTTCATCACGGCAAATAGGGAGGTGACAGCGTCAGTCTATGATGAACACCAAGGCGCTCTACAGCCCACAAATCTACTACGGCGGCATCAAAATATATTGTTTACAAAATGGCACTTCGATGTACTAATCACAGTAGAAAAAAAAAAAAAGTGAGCCGATGCCTCTAAAGCACAGCAATCAACCAGCGCTGCTGTGAACGTTTCTGATTGGTGCTCCAAGGGTTAACCCCGAAATGATGTAGAACGCCCCAGGCCTGAGCTCTGCTCATCAGAGCATTAAATCTGAAAGCTCAAGAGAACAGAGCAGTCGAGCTGCAAGGGCTGTGTTATGAAGTTCTGCATTAAAAATTCATATTGCAGGCTCGCCACAGTCCCCTTGTCTGGCTGAATGGAGAGCTGGCGGGGGAAATATTACACACCCCACTGTCTTTCTGGCGATTGGAAACATTCCTCAGCAAACAGCACCTCAGGAAGAGAACGAAAGGGCAAACAAACCGTGAAACAAATCAATGGGTTCAATTATCTCTCTTCTCTCTCGTAAAAAGGAAACTTTTGATTTTGAAGCCGTTTCATCAAATATATTTTTAATGACAGCTCATTCCATGAAGACCCTGGCCCCTAAATGTGTGTGTGTGGTTACCTGGAAAACTACAGATTTGTCCTGATGTTTTTTCATCCTCCGCAGCTATAAACATCACATATTTGGGACGGCCTCTCGGAAGACACACCACAGTCTTGGTGAAGGAGGACACGGAAGAAGGAGCTGTGGGGCAAAACCAACCAATCGTGGCCTAGGCAAGTGGAGCCAAAACCCTGCTGCCTCCGGGCTGCTGGGATGTAAATCCAGTACTTTATAGCAATGTATGGAAAGGCATTTTTTCCTCCTCCGCATATCTTTATAGTTCTTTTTTTTTAAATAATAAAAGGACCTTTCAAGCAAAAAACAATAGGTTATGTGATATCTAGCGGGAGGAGGTCCATGAAACCGGGATTTAAAGGGAAATTCCAAGCAAATTTTCATTTTGTAGACTACCGCCATCAGCTGTGTTTATATCAGTAAACTGAGACAATTATCAAAGAGGAGCAGAGAGCGCTCAGAGTTACCAGTATTCCATGCAGAGTATGTGTGAGCGTGTGTATGTGTGGGGGGTACAAGCAGGAAGTCGGTACCGTGAAGTGTCAGCCAATAGTTACAGAGCAGGAAGTGATGTCAAAAAGGGCGATTTGTCAACTTCTCCTTAACAGTCGAAATAACATGCAGTCAGTTTAATAATTCCCTGTTGTGTCAAGCTGCTTTCACATCTGCGCAGGAAACTCCGTTCAGAGGTTCCGTCAAAGATCCGTCACAAAATATCTGAAGCAAAAAGCTGCATGTAGCGTTTTTCCGGCCAATGAAATCTTGGACAGTTGAGTCAATGGGGTCCGTTTGGCTCTGTTCATTTCCATTATAAGGCAGATCCATTCGGCCAGGGGATTTTTATTTCCTTCTTCCATAATGGAGCAGGAAAAAGGAACTCCCAAGTGCAGATGTGAAAGCAGCTTAAACCCCTTAGGCCTTATGTCCACTAGCAAAATTGAATTGCGGATTCCGCTGCAGATTTTCGCATTTTGCCCATAGGGAATCATTGGCCATCCGCGGTCAATTAAATTGAATAGGTTTAAACTGCTAAGTGCACAAATACTGGAAAATTACACTGCATATAGGCACCAGGATATTCTATAGATTGCCTGGTTTAGCCCATAGAGTCAACTTTACTCTAGAAATTATATCTGATCCAATGTTAGTGTTTTATGCTTAGGACCGACATACACAGGTCTCACTGACAACCAAACATACAATTCAATTAAACCATAAAACAGTAGCGAAAGACTAAGCATCATTAAAATTAAACCTATGCACGATGACAAGTAGGTTCAGATCCACAATAAAATGATCTGGGACTATGAAAACTTTCAAAACTCCTAGCTCATCATCAATTAATAAAGTTTTATTTGGTCGTGAACGAACATGCTCACCTTTAACTGCAGGAGCCAACACCAATGTCAGGCTGTTCACAGTACAAGGTGGAGTCTAGACAGTCTTGCAGTATTCCGGGACTCCAGGCATTTCATTTTTAACATTTTTTTTTTTTTTTTTACTCCCTTCACATGCAGAAGCAGTTTTTATAAATAGGAGTGGTGAAATCATATCCCAGCGGCAAACACTTCCCAATACAATCAACTGAATTTTTAAAAAAGCCATAAATGTCCAATGAGATCAATATGGTATCACTTTGGGGTCAAGGACTGATTCATGTTAAAGCAGCTTTGGAAAATGTAGATCACAGAGATTTATTCAAACAGGTCATCTGACCCATATGTGAGCACCTTTATGGTAACTGATCATCATCTCTAATTCATCTGTTCATACCCTTATTGAATTATTAAAAGTTGCATAATTGCACATATGACCCCATTCACTTGTGTGACCAATGAAAAATGTTTAGCTACTGAATTACCTATGGCAAAACATTTTTGTGGTCTAGAACATAGAGCAGATGAGAGTTATCATACTGAAGGGCAACTCCAAGTCGCAACGTCACAGAAGAAGTTGAGAGTATAAATTTATGGCCATTTTTGATACCCTCAAGAATGGAATGAACGTCAGAGCGGGGTTCTTGCATCAGTGGAGAATATGAAAGGTCTGAAGGTGGTCAAGAAGGATGTCCTTAAGGAGAGCACCCAGGGGGTGTGTGGAGACACCTGGGGGTTGAGTGGGTCGGGGAATGAGATAGTCTCTTCTCAAGGAGAGCACCCACAAGGGGTGATATTCCCAATCGTTGTTTTACAGACTTGGTAAAATGTCATACATTGATTTGAAGGAATCCTGCCATCCAATAGGTGGCGCTGCAGAGGTATTGTTTCATCTTCCTTGTTTGCAGGTCTGAAGGAGAGATGTCACATTCTATGTTATTGGACTAATTATTTACTGTTATGGTCATCCATCCCTGGTATTTATCTAAATGCTATTAAACCCAACAATGTCTGTGCCCTCTCACCCTGTGTCTCTCGTATTTATCTAGTGCAAATTAAGTTCACTATGTTCGTGCCCTCCCATGAGATCATGTGTTATAGTAAATACGTCTTTAGATTTGTTCCATTATGCCCGAGGAAGGACCCTGAGAGGTTTGAAAACTGGCTATAACATCATGTATTTTTGTTAGCCATTAAAAGGTATCATATCTACAAGATTACTTGGTTTCTCTTACTGATAACAATCACATTTTGCTCTACTGGCTAACATGGTATAAAACCCCTGTTTTTTTTCGTTTTACCTGTGGACAGTATTGTACAAGACATGGAAAGTGAGGTCACAATAGTGATGTCACACGGCTACAGAACAGAGCAGACTCTTTAGGCCGGCTGCGGAATCAGCCTCTGACCCCAGCCAGCGACCCCGCGTACCTTCGCATCCTGTATTGCATATGACCACGGACACTCGCCGTAGGTCATGTACAGTTCAGATTTTGTTTTTTAAATATTTGTTTTTCCCACGCCATCACTAGGCGATGACGTGGGTACACACAGCCAATCTGCAATATCAATTGCGAATGGGCTGTGGGTCAGATGGCTTCGATTTTCTTCAATGGAAGCCGCCAGTGCGGAGTCCGCACAAAAATAGAACATGCTGCGATTTTAAATCCGCTCACGGAAATCGCAAATTGTTATCCGCTCTGAGCGGACATGTGAATGTACTATTATTTTTAATGGGCACGGAATACCGCGGATCATCTGCACTTGCCAGACTTGTTGCAGAAATTTCTGCAACCGAGAATCCGTTCCATACATCCGATTAGTATAGTAGAAATTTCTGAAAATGTCAAATTCATCTGAAGGGGGCTTGCAGAAATCCACAACAAATCTGCAGCATATGAACGCAACCAAAAATCTACAGCAGATCAACTATTTACTTAGTATATAGCATTGCGCAGTATATTGGGGCTCAATCAAGTTGAATGTACAAATTGCAGACCAACACATTCAAACTAGCAATTCCTTCTCTGTAAGTCCCGAACCCTCCACATGCAGACCACATATGCACAGTATTTGATACTATCATTACAGTGGACATATATTGACATTCCTCGATGCTTATAATGTGCAATGTATGTTCCCCCGGTATCTGCTTTAAATAAAAGTGCTCTCATTTGTAAAGCCTGTTCTTAGTGTAATTGCAAGTTACTTTATAGTTCTAAACACATGCTTTGGATGTTCATGACTCATTAACTGAACAGGAAATAGGAAACTTTAATTACAAATTAACTTTTATTATAGACTCAGCATAATACCACATGTAACAACCATAAAACCACTGTCTTTTATACTCGTTCCAGGAATGCAGTCACCAGTTCAGTATAAGCGTGCACAACAAAAACACTGGTTCTGTTTTCTCTTTTGATTATTCGTTAACACCAAAGGTCTACATGCAACTTGTCATTTCAGCAAAAATATAAAAAAAGGAGGTAAAAAGGGTGTTTTTTAGATTTTTTTTTTCACTAATGCAAAAAGTAACTGTGATCCCATTGTGAGCTGGCTTAACCCCTTAGTGATGGCCAATCCACCTTTTTACTGACCTCACTAATGGGCTTTAAACCTGCACATACGTCTTTTTTTTAAGCTGGTGGCTTGGCTGACTACTGACAGCCAGGCTCCTGCTATAGCTGCCAGGAGAGGTGAAACCTCAGATTTTATCAGTTTAACCCCTTATATGCCACAATCAAAAGAAACTGCAGCATGTAAGCAGGTAACAGGGGGAGGGGACTCCTTCTGTCCCCCATCAGCACACTGCAATGCAATCGCAAGGTACCAATGGGTTTGCATGGCAGGTGGAAGCCTGACAGAGGCCTCCATGTTTGCCATGTAACTAATACTATTAGGCCGGCCTCTGGCAGAAACTAATATATAATGTATTTTACTAAGCCTATGATAATAGCATAAGTAATGTGGTGTACTATCCTAGGTATCAAAGATCACATCTTCAAGTCTCCTTGAGGAACTAAAAATTATGTAAAAAAAACAAAAGTTTAAAAAAAATAAATAAAATTAAAATTCAGCTTTAAGCAATTTCGAATTTTTCCACCAGAAAAACCCATTTTAAATGGATAAAATACCAAAACATTTTTTTTTATAAAAAGCAACACCTAATAGGTGTTACCACAGTCGTAACGACACAGACCAGAAAATATTTTGTTATTTACCACGCATTGTGAACGCCATTACAATTAATTATTTTAAAAAGTAGTGCCAGATGTGTTAGTTTCCCTTTGGCCGTCACACAAAAAACATAATAAAAAAAAGCAATGCAGAAGTCGCATGTACCTCAAAATGGTACCAATAAAAACTTCAACTCTTACTGCAAAAAACAAGACATAAAAAAACTAATTTGGTTCTGCAACAAAAACATTAATAGAGGTTACCTCACCCCTATTACACCTGCACACCTCTTTGTAGTGACATCCTAATGTCCGCCAGAGATGTAACAAATAATGAGAAAGAATAGAGTAATTTTACAATAGTGAGGAGCAATCATTAGGTCCATGTCCCTGAAAATAGAAATCTGCTCCATCAGCGGAAAAACATATATGGTTCATGGTTTGGATTTTTTTTTCTTGGCTAATGATATACCATGATTGTAGTGTTTACATCATATAAGCAGCATACGTATGGGGCAATATAAGCACACAGTATTTCCCATGACACCACCAACGATTATCCATATTGTGGGAAATCTCTTTCTGCGTCTTTTCCTTTCCTGATGAGCATTCTGACTGCACAATAAGATCACAACATACCCTGGGAATGGCTTTATGACTATGGGCAGCTTAAGCCTGATCGGTCATACATCGTACGTATGCCTACTTGCCCAAACAGTACAAAAAGATTTATAAGGGAGTTGTTCCCCTGCTTCTTCCTCCAGTGACTGACAGATATAAGGAAGGCCAGACAGCCATCCCTCATGAACACAGCGGACTCACAACTGACTGTATTCTCCAATAGCTGCCATTAGCCAAATGGCTCATGTTATTTGGCCTGTTCTTATTCTATGCTGCTGACACATCCACTTTAAGGCCGATTCACATCAGCGTTTTGCTTTCCTTTTTAAAACAAGTGGATAAGAAAATGGAATTAAAATATAACTAAATGGAATCCATACTTTGTTTCTTTTTTTAACGGATTCAGTAGACCGATCAGTCAAAAAAAATTTACTATTTCTATGGGTTTCCTTCCACTTCCGTCAATTTTTAACAGACTCGTTTTGTTATTTGATGTCTTTCTTCCCCTCTGTGCATGCTCATTTATAAATAGATCTGGACAAAAATGGAACAACACAGAAACCTTTCCATTCAGGTCGGTCAACCATTGGCTATGATGTAAAAAGGAAGCAGAAAGGTCCTTTTAATGTTTGCTTTCTGTTTTTTAGAAAAAAAAATAAAATAAAACATTTAAACACTACAGTTTTTTCTGCTTAAAGAACAGAAATCCGATGAAATTGAACGAAACTGAGCATACTTGAAGCTCAGAAAATTCCACCGAAACCAATGAGAAGTAAAAAGGAAAAGGCTTTTTAAAAAAACAGTTTTCTGCTCTTTTAACAGAATAGCAGAATGGAAAACAAAAACGATGAAATGAAAAACACCTTATGGCCTCCTTTAGACTGCTGGGTCGGATACTGCTGCGAGAATTCTATTCTGAATATTTGTTCCAGATGGCAGAGATCATAGAATGGTAGATTGGGAAGGGACCTCCAGGGTCATCTGGTCCAACCCCCTGCTCAGTGCAGGATTCACTAAATCATCCCAGACAGATATTTGTCCAGCCTTTGTTTGAAGACATCCATTGAAGGAGAACTCGCCACCTCCCGTGGTAACCTGTTCCACTCACTGATCACCCTCACTGTCAGACAGTTTTTTTCTAATATCTAATCTGTGTCTCCTCCCTTTCAATTTCATCTCATTGCTTCTGGTCTTTACTTGTGCAAATGCAAATGGGACCGATTCCTCTGCACTGTGACAGCCCTTCACATATTTGTAGACAGCTAGTAAGTCTCCTCTCAGCCTTCTTTTTTGCAAGCTAAACATTCCCAGATCCTTTAACTGTTCCTCATAAAACATGCTTTGCAGAGTGCTTACCATCTTGGTAACTTCTCTGAACTTGCTTCAGTTTGTCTATGTCTTTTTTAAAGTGGGGTGCCCAGAACTGGACACAGTATTCCAGATGAGGCGCTTGCCTTTTTGGCTGCGGCATCACATTGTTGACTCATGTTCAGTCTATGATCTATTAGTATAGCCAAGTCTTTTGCACATGTGCTGCTGCTTAGCTCAATTCCTCCCATTATGTATGTGCTTTTTTCCCATTCTTCTTGCCCAGATGTAGGACTTTGCATTTCAGTTAGTCGCCGCCCACTGTTCAAGCTTTTATAGATCTTTTTGAATACTCTCTCTCCTCCCTAGTGTTAGCTATCCCTCCTAGCTTTGAGTCGTTGGCAAATTTGATCAGTTTCCCATCAATTCCCTTCTCCAGATCATTTATAAAAATGTTGAACACCACTGGGCCTAGGACAGAGCCTTGTGGTACCCCAGTTGATACATTCTTCCATTTAGATGTGCAGCCATTTATAGTAGCCTCTTTGAGTGCAATGACTCAGCCAGTTGTGAATCCACCTAATAGTTTCCTTGTCAATCCCATATTTGGTCATTTTTCCAATAAGTATGGTATGAGATACTTTGTCAAATGCTTTACTAAAGTCAAGATATACTATATCCACCGCATTTTCCTGATCAACCCAGTTGGTGATTCTGTCATAGAAGGAAATTAGATTTGTCTGGCACGATTTGTTTGTTACAAACCCATGCTGTCTCTGGTTAATTACTCCATTTTTATTCCAAGTACTTGCAAACATGCTGTTTAATAATTTGTTCAAAGATCTTTCCCAGTATAGAAGTCAGGCTCACAGGCCTGTAGTTTCCTGGGTCCACCTTCTTCCCTTTTTTAAAGATGGGGACAACATTTGCCCTTTTCCAATCTTCTGGGACTTCTCCTGTTCTCAAGGAATTTTCAAAGATTATGGAGAGTGGTTCAGCAATTACTTCCGCTGCTTTCTTTAGTATCCTAGGATGTAATTCATCTGCACCTTGAGACTTGAATTCATTTAAGTTAGCTAAGTGTTCCCTCACCATCTCTCTGCTTATAGATAGCCTGCATTCTTTAATTCCCCCAATAGCACAGGGAGAATCAGTTGATGTTCCACCATTTTCATCTTGTAAGCATCCCTTAGCATCTTTGACTTTTCTTTTGCTTTTGACATACCCCCAATATCCTTCTTTATTGCTTTTGGCCTCTGTTGCAGCGCCTTAATTCATTATTAGCTTTAGCGTTTCTGACAGCTAGCCTACAGTTTCTGCAGATATTCCCCCTCTACATTTGATAAACATATTTTTCTTTGTTATTAACATGTGTGCAAGATACTCCCAGACCGGAAGTGGGTCTCCTGAAAAAAGATAATACGAGATCTCTGCTTGTGCATCCAATATAATATTTGGCTGTACTCTTGTGGGACGTTCAACCCTTGGAATTAAGAGAGCAAACGTTCAGCTAGGCTATATGAAAGGGCGGGGAGGAAAAGAGGGAAGAAAAGAAAACCAGAGAAAGAGAAAAATAAAGTTAAGAACTAGAAAAGGGTAAAGCAAACCAGTCAGAAAGAAGAGAGAGTCAAAGACGGTTGCATCCCTCCCTCCCCCAAGGAGGAATATGGGCTCCCTATAGGGAAGGAAGGGGGAAGAGCACTAAACAATTGCATCCAGGACTCTAGGGTGCAAGTCCCCCAGTGTGAAACATCTTTTCTATGGAGGGAGCCTTCCTCAAGGAGTACAGACTCATCTAAAAATGGTAATTCAACGAGTACATTAGGCTTCTACAAGGTAAATCCAGAAACAGAACAAACAAGACAGGAGAAAAGGCAGTTATAAAGCATTCCAGTACATAGGGATCACAGAGGACCAAGCCCGAGAATGGCAATGTAGGAAACTAATAAAGGACCCATCTCTAAATAATAACATCCCCATGAGGACGTTTTCCCGATGGGTCGAAATAGAAAATGTGAAGTAGGGGACCAGACTAACATTGGTATGAATCACATAACAGGTAATTTAGAATAAAAGCCGAGTAGCACCCCCAATGGTTCAAGACCCCTAAACATTAGGCCAACCAGATGGTCTCAAGTCCAGGGTTGACTCATACATACTACTCCCTGAGCGAGATTTAAAGGGGATGTCCAGTTGCAAACTATTGATGGCCAAACCTCAGGATAGGTCATCAGTAGTAGATCAACTAGGGTCTGTTGTCTGGGACCTCAGCCGATCAGCTGTTTTCTGAGTCGATGAGCTTGTTTACTGGGCTCGTTTCTGCAGGGAGCAGACGGCTCTCCATTCTTACTGTAGTGACCTAGAGTGGTATTGCAGGCCACAATCCCATTGAAGTGAATGGCCTGTAATATACACTCTGGCCACTGCCATGATAATCGACCTGTCAGCTCTCTGCTGAAATCAACTAAGTGCACAAGCACAGCGGCCCAAAAAACTGTTGATTGGCAGGACTCCCAGCCAACAGACTACTACCGATCTACTATTGAAGATCTATTCTAAGGATAAGCTATCAATAGTTTATGACTGGGTAATCCCTTTAAGACTGAAAGATGCTATTGATGTGTGTTGACTGAAGATTGGATGATGATCATCTATCGTAAATAAGGTGTCCTTTTTTGACTTTGCGTTAATGAAATGGAATATATCACGATTAATATTGTTAAGAATCTAGTTAACATACAAGTGCTGTATGTATCAGTACAGCATTAACCAGAGTATTTATTAGTATTACATTCTCAAGCATAAATCTCATACACAAAACCAATTGAGAACTCTGCTTAGCATCTGTCTAAAAAATGCTGCATTAATAAACATGAAGAACACTTTTACCTCCCACTCTCAAAGACAGAATAAAACAAAGACCAGCTGTATTCATCAATGGATCCTTGTTCTAAGCATAAAGGCTAATTACATTTTATTTTGAGCCTACACATGGAAAACTTTACAGTTGCCATAAGTGGCTTTCTGATATTCCATCCGACACACTGGCAATACTGCATGGGGAGGGAGGGAGAGAAAAAACTCTGAATATGTAACACTTTCCAAGCCACGTACCTGTTTTAACTTTAAACCTCTCCAAATAGGTCAGGCGCAATTTATCACTAGCTTTTTCGGAGTTATGCCATTTGGAAACTTTTTGTACAACTTTTATCGCATATCTGTTGACACTAAATGTTTTCCTTTTCTATCGGGGTTCTGTTTCTTTTTGAAGGCATGAAAAGTAGACTTCTGAATTACTATTCTTGCTGTCAAAAATACTGGAACTCTAATGGAAACCTGATGAACTTCAAGAGAAGTCAATAGAATCTGTCAGGATTCACTGGGGTTTATCTGAAAATGGATCAATCATAGCCGTGTTATCAGTAAGAGCCATGACACCAAAATGATCAGAGCCTGAGGATCCTTTTACAAGGCTTGTTCCGAGCCATGTTAAGAGCAATCGACGAGATTGCTGCTCGTTTACCTGGATTTCAAAATCGGCCAATTCAAAATGTATGGGGAATAAATGATTGTTACCCCCTTGCAGTTTGTTTACGGTCAGCAGCACATATCTGTTCACATGGGAAGATGCGTTGCTGACAATGATCATTTCTTTGGCTGCACAAAAAAAATCTGATCAGCCGACAAATAAGCGTTTGCCTGTTCATTGGCTGATTGGGTCCTATGAAGGTTGTCCAATCATCATGCTGTTTAATAGGCTTTTTGGCTCTTCAAAGAGGGAATAAATAAAGGCATCACACATAGTGTACAGGGAATGTCATCAATGAGAAGGGTGCAAAAACATTAAAGGGTTATATAGTCTAAACCTGAAATAACAAAGCTCATTGTTTGCTCACAATTATGTAATACAAAACCTTGATGAAATGGTTCCCATGATCTGATCTCCGGGACAAGCACCATTTAAAGACTCGCCCACCACAGCTGTTCCCCCTCTTTCATGATCAGCTTTCAGAGGGAGAACAATTTTGGTTTAGAGTAAAGAATGGGTACACACAATGTACAACGACACATCGATAAAAGAATAAAAATTATGTTTTCTAAATAGACAACGATTTAAAAATAAAAATAAAACAGGGTTTCCTAAAAAAACATTGATATTAGGAATATATCATTAGAAATACAAACAAAACAAAACCCCCCAATGTATTACATTTATGGCTTGCCAGTTATTATTATGGCTTGCGTGACATTTCCTGTGAATTTACTGGAAGAGAGCGCCAAGCTGCTTCCCTTCCATTACATGCGCGATAGCTTGTAAATAAAAATCTCTCTTACATTAAACTTATGTGATCTTAATAAAGGTCAATGCGGTTTTTTATGGCTCCTGGGTTAAACTGTAGATATACATTTTATTTTATATTTGTATTCCCCGAGGTTACAGGATTCGCAAGAGATATTTTTTAGTGCACTGCAGATAATGAGAAATTTCAAGTGTGCATTACACCATGACCGAAAATTTTGCAGAGCTTAAGGGTAAGATGCTAAGAAATGGCGGATGAGATGACATAAAACCAAAAGGGGTTGATCACCTTTTATGTATTTATGTTGTTATATTAAGTGGAAAGGGAAAAAAGCTATCAGGATATCAGAAACACAAAGCACTTCACTCCTGATGTCTACTTGTAACAAAATGTCAAAGATACTTTTTGAGAAAGGAATATGGAAAAATACTCCTATATATGGTATGTGAGGAAGTATGTAGATACATAGGAGCTTAAGCTTGGAAGAAAATGGAAGAAATGGATGATAGGATATAAAGCAACAGAAGACTCACCTGGTAAATTCACTGCCGCCCCATCGGCACTTCTCCGGTAGTCCCTGCCGGTCAGCATACCATGCCCATATACCCATGTGACACGCTGAGGCCAGTGATTGGTGCAGCGGTCACATGGATATACGGGCACATGCAGCACTGCAGCAAAGTAAATGAAGACTGGCGGGGACTGCTTGAGCGGCAGCGGATTAATAAGGTGAGTAAAGGATCCTACATTATTTTATGCCATTTCTATTTCGCCAACGTTCCTCCAATCTCAGAAAACCCCTTGTACATCAATATATTTGCAGCCAAATTGCTGTGTTTTATCTTATTAAAAATGAATGTAAATCCGCTATTTTCTTGGCATCGCATTAATATACAGGTACACAGGAATACATGGCTGCAGGGTGATACTTAAACTGCTAAGCAGCGGATGAATAATCACATTATATTAGCAAGCATGACGTCTAAGGAAACCACATCTTGTACAGGTTTATCTCTGACTGGGCAGGAAACATCTGATGGTTGCCTAGGAACGCTGGAACCCAATGTAATAAGCCGGGGGAATTCCACGTCTTAGTAATGGAATACCACCAATGTTACATGGGCTTTGTTGCAGGTTCTGGAAGCGGTGTGATATCAGATTAGAAAATCGTATTATTTCTTACTAAATTGTGAATGAAATGGGATCCGGCTATTTCTTCCAACATTGTAATAATAGGCTGCAATTTGGTCAAACCGTTTGTCCCTTTACAAGGTGTAAAATAGCCTGGTGGTAGGTTTATGACATAGCACAAGTAGCTATATACTGCTAGAATTCAAATAAAAAAGGTTAAAACCCTGTTGTTAAAGTGGCACTATCTGGAAATACTTCCTTAGTTGGTTTTGCTCCTCCCATACATATCCATGATGGGAATTTTTTTATATATTGTGCCTTAGTACTGCCTCTATTTGGCCATTTATGGGGTTCATTGGTATCAGTTTGTTGATCTGGTTCTGTTTTTCTTCGCCAACCCCACGTGACACATCTGTGGCATACGGCTCTGGGATTCGGGTTTTTTTACCATCCTGAGTGTAGCTGTTTTACGGCCACCTCAATTCAGCCGAAAGAAAAACTCCATCAGGAAAACACAAAGACCAACATTCATTAAGACAGGCGCGTTCTATACCCTTCCTAATCTTAAATGCACTGGATTAAGAGGTGTCAAATTCATTAAGTGGTGCACGGCATTTAACAAATTTGGCATATCTTTTGGAAGTCTAAAAGCCAGAAAATCCAATCTACAACAGCTTTGAGTTGGAGTAGATTTGTGACACGATTTACTCCGGTTCGTATTAGGCCCAATGTCCACGTGCTAAGCAAGCCTCCACGCATCATCTCCCTCCCGCGAGATATCCGCAGCTCCAGAAGACCATAGGGATGCATTAGCATCCGCAGGGCAAATAAATGCATGCGGATGTGTTTTTTTTTTTTTTTACCAGTGCGCGGGTCGCATGTGCGGGAAGAAATCACAGCATGCTCCATTTTCCCGTGGCTCTTCCGCATGGACGGCTCCCGAGGCTTCCATTGAAGTTAATGGAAGCCAACCGGACCTGCGGCTCACTCACAGCTGTTTTTGTGCTGTGCCGCAGATCTGTGGGAGAGCAGGAGATTAAAAAAAAAGAGTGCATGGCACGCTGCCGGTGTGCCAGGTGCATACGCCAGGCAGAAGAAAGAAGATCCGGCCGTGACGGAGGGGAGACCCACAGCATCTGGATAGGTGAGCATGCTGTCATTTTTGGCCTCATGGCTGCGGGCATAGGTGGAAACCGCTGCAGGATTCCACCGTGCATACCCATGGACATGAGGCCTTATTCGGGCCACAGGCCCGCCCCTCTAACCAAGCTACCCCCACTTTTTTTTGGAAAGGTGGCAAGTACAGTGTAAAAATGAACTTTATATGCCAAAAAAAAACATGCATCAAAATTTGTGACTTTATGTCAGACAAAAAAAACCACCAATATAAATTCATCAGTAGTTGATTGATGGAGGTTCGCCAGTTTGGATTCCCATCATTCGGCCTGCTGTCAGTGCAGCGGGTCGGATGTAGTCATAGGTGGTCGGGGAAGGAAGTCTAATAGCCGGCTTCACTCCCAATGCAATCAATGAGTGAGAGGCCTGTGTTGATCCACCATTGATGACTTATCCGAAGCATAGTCCCAGAATACCCCTTTTAAGTTTTTTGGACTATGTGAAATGTAGAATGGCGGCCATAATTCTCTCCAACATTGGATTTGTAGAGCATGCAGTTTGTATTGATCAATATTAAGACCACTTCATAAGAATACAAGTATGTAAGTGACACATCCATATTGTCACCAGAGCACAGACCTCTGTATGCATTACCTGGTTGCAGTGGCCTGTACTACTTTTAAAAAAAACTAAACAAACTGAGTATAATCTTTGGGCTGCTTCTTAGCAAGCAGCAGAGCTGACGGACTCCTTAAGGAATAATTACAACGCAAAGTTCAAGTTTTCTGCGCAGTTTCAAGATATTGCATACCCTAATGTGAATATTCTACGCACCATATACAGAATAGCCTCGAGAATATATACTGGGTTTAAAAAAAAATAAATAAAAATACATACAGGAAATCAATAGCATGGCAGGACATTGTCGATTTTCTTAAAAGCCTGCATACACGTTTTAAGCCTTTGAATTGGGAATCATTTATTTCTGCATGCGCACTTTAAAGCTGCCCAACAAAAGCTGTCCATTCAGACAGTCTTATAAAATATTAAATGATAAGGTGATTTGGGGTAGGAGTAAATTGTAAAACTTCAGATGTAAATATTTTACCATGCGAGGCATATGCTTCTGCATCACAAATGATAATAATGGGTAATTGATCTAGGATCTCAGCATGAGGCCTATAAGTGTATTCCCTGAGAATAACCTCATCAAAATCATTACTGGTCATGCTGGTTAATGTGGTTGGAAGGTCTCTAGCTGGTACTGCTAATGTCGGGCTAATCAATGTCTGCCTTATATCCATTGCCCGTTTTTCATCTAGGCAAGTGGATCAATCCCTGTGTTGTCTGTTTTAGCTCTTTCACTATTAGCAGAGTTGACACACAATTTCTTTTCATAGTACGATGGCTACAAACAACAGCTGGTACTTACTTTGCTGAGGTTTCTTCATCATATTTTGTTTTCAGGTCAAATAATGCTGCCTGAGACTTTTCCAAAGCTAAAGAGGAGATAAACATTAGATCAGAAAACAGATTTTCTAATAAAGCATTGGATGAATATTGGGCAGCTGTACATTACAATATAGATATGACCTCCTAGCAGATTATATCCCGAGCGGAAACCCTGCAACACCACAGCCAGTGGCGAGGTGTCTGCATTCAGACCAATGTCACTATTGTCAGTCAGCCAGTTATTTAACTGTCTACTTACATGGAGCAAAATACTAACTATCAGATTATTTTTTGGGCGTCATTTCCTTCTGTTGCATCCTATTTTTGAACACTAAAACACTTGTATGCAATAGTTATAATAGTTCAAACATTGATCGATCACCTTGCGCTCCGAGTGGGAGATGCTGAAGACAAGCGGGGCCGCTTGTCTTCTGCATCCAGCTGTTCTCTGCTTGGAGCACCCGGCTATGGTACAGCTGTGCGCTCCGAGCGGGGGATGAAGAACACAGCTGGAGCTCTCTGTTCTTCTTACCCCACCTGTCTTCAGGGCCGGGATACAGATGAAACAATAGTATCATCAGTAACCCGCTGTGAATTCCTGATAACTGATGGCTGATTTTTCAGCACGCTGAAAGATCAGCGATCAGTGACGGCTTAACGAAAACTGCACGATGTCAGTGCAGTCAGACACAACGATTATAGCTCAAAAGATGGCTTTGAGCTCGCTGTGTCTAAAAGGGCCTTAATGCATAACGATACAGAATGATGTTTCTCAACCAGTGGCTCAGAAGCTACATGTGACTTGTAAGTATATACGCTGGCTACAATAAGACATTCACACTGACTATGCTGTAAATACATCCTGATCACTGAACAGACACGTCAAGATGCCAAATATTTAACTACACGTTTCAAATTTAATGTTTTCTTGCATTTCCATAATCAAAGACGTTGTTCAAGAAGTTTTTGTTTTTCTAAACTATGTTCTCCATGCAAAAAAATAGGTCATATACTTCGCTCCCGACTCCCTGCAACTCCTGCTGCTCAGTCCTTTATGTACAGTGTTTGTTCAAAGCAAGGTCTGCAGCAGCCTGTAAACACGCTGCTGTAGCCTGTGAACATTACATCACAGGGCAGACCCAGAGCTGCAGTGCTGGAAACAAAAAGGAGCTGGGAGAGTTGAGTGTATGTCTGTTTATTATTTTGTGGCATGGAGAACATGGTTTAAAAAACAAACGAAAACACATTTCGGACAACCCCTTTAATGTTTCTTTTCTCATTTTCTGAACAAAATGTGGTTTGATTAGAACACAAGGTTACATGAGGCAAGGAGCTGTTCACATCACGTTTTAGCCATCCGTTAAGTGCACACTAGAAATAAGTCTGCATGTCCACGGGTGTGAATCAGCTGACGATAAATCGCCGGTGGATCACACCGTGTGAAGCTTTCTATAGCGTTGCTATGGAAAGCGCAGCCACAGCGTCCACAAGCGGAGAATCATAGCGGTTCTCTGCTCGCGGGATCTAAATCGCGGCTTGCCACGATTCTCCGCGATGAGCTTATCTGCCAGACAGGCTCACCGCTGAGGACTGGCAGCGCTCCTCCCTCGTCCCCTGCCGCGGAATATCGCTGACGATACTCCGCAACGGCCGTAGACAGGGGGCCTCAGGTGTACCACTTTGGGAAAAGATATTCTGATGGATACATTTTGATTGCAGTGTTGCAAAATCTGTAGACCTAACCTGCAAAATAGTGAAATCTTCTAAGCCTCAGCAGCTAAAATGTCTTTTTTGTATCCCAAACCCCAAAAATATTAATTAACATAACACATCCAGACCTGTCTGCAGAACTTGAACTCTGTGTTCAGTCTCCTCAAGCTTGGAAGACGTAGACATCTGAGTCTCCTGCAGTTTCCTGAAAGACAATGAACATTCAGCTCTGTAAATAATTTGCTGGACGCACATCAACCAATATTGAAAGATTTGACTGTTTATTTCATTTGACATTTAAACCTAGAAAATTGTCAAAAATGATTTATGAACAATTGAACAGATCTTTTCAGAGTGCGCCAATAAAGCCTACTAATAGGATAACCATTGCCATCTGCTACCCATTATAAGCAAATATTATTGGGCTAACCTGGGAAGTCATCTGTTGACTGAAAGTGACAGTACAATTGTCATTAAAGAGAGTGAATGCTTATAATTTCTTAAGGAAAACAGAAAAAACCCTAAATATCTGATTATTGGTTTATTCATAGAAAAGTTCTCTTTAATGCAAATATCTGCTCTCACAGCATCAAAATGATGGACAAGTATAGGAATTTCTCAGCAGGTGTTCCCAATGAAGTACAGAATAAAGACTGAAGAGTTAAGAAAAGCTGCAACATAAAAAGAAAACAACAAGGGAAAACAGACTCCATAGGCCGATTTATCATCTTGAATAAAATGAATTGCCAGCTGTACAAAGCAGTGGAGACAAAAGTGCAGAATCCAATAAGGTAACCAATATGTTTATCCAAAACTTAACATTCAACTATGCCCTGTATCTGTCACCATGTTACTTCTACCGAGGGCCACGTTAGAGAATTGTGGCCAACCATTGAGGTCTGTGATTGGCTGCAGCAGCCTGTAAACAGAGCACCAGCGGGGTGAAGGGGGAGGTGCAGGAAGCCGGAATGGGTGAGTAGAGGCTCATTTGTATAGGCATGGGCAGCATATGTTTTTTTTCCTATGTCAGTTCCTATGAGTTTCATAACTTAAATCCATTATGGGCTCATAACATAGTATGTAAGGCTGAATGAAGACAATGTCCATCTAGTCCAGCCTGTCTATCCTACTGTGTTGATCCAGAGGAAGGCAAAAAACCCCAAGGCCAGAAGCCAATTAGCCCTTTTGGGGGAAAAATTCCTTCCCGACTCCCTAATGGCAATCAGACTGTTCCCTGGATCAACCCCTAATAGTTCCTACCTGCCTATAAACCCGGATTGACACTTAACCTAAGATTTATATCCTGTAATATCCTTCTTCGCCAGAAAGACATCAAGTCCCCTTTTAAACTCCTCTATTGATTTTGCCATCACCACTTCCTCCGGTAGAGAGTTCCACAGTCTAACTGCTCTTACAGTAAAGAATCCCCTTCTATGTTGGTGATGAAACCTACTTTCCTCTAATCGTAGCGGATGTCCTCTTGTTACCATCGCGGTCCTGGGTGTAAACAGATCATTGGAGAGATCCTTGTATTGTCCCCTCATGTACTTATACATGGTTATTTGATCGCCTCTTAACCTTCTTTTTTCTAGAGTAAATAGTCCCAATTTGGATAGCCTCTCTGGGTATTCCAGTCCCATCATTCCATGTATTAGTTTAGTTGCCCTTCTGTGAACCCCCTCCAGTACTGTAACATCTTTCCTGAGCACCGGTGACCAGAACTGTACGCAGTATTCCATGTGGGGCCTGACAAGTGCCTTATATAGTGGGAGGATAATGTTCTCGTCCTTCGCCCCTATACCTCTTTTAATGCACCCCAAGACTTTATTTGCCTTTGCAGCAGCTGACTGGCATTGGTTACTCCAGTTCAGTCTACAATCCACTAGTACCCCCAGATCCTTTTCCATATCACTTTTCCCTAGTGGTACCCCATTAAGTGAATATTGGTGACATCCGTTTCTCCTGCCCATGTGCATAGTCTTACATTTTTCAACGTTGAACTTCATTTGCCATTTTCCTGCCCAAGCCCCCATCTTATCCAGGTCCGTTTGTAGCCGCACATTGTCCTCCGTTGCATTAATTATATTGTATAATTTTGTGTCATCTGCAAATATTGATATTTTGCTGTGCAGCCCCTCTATCAGGTCATTGATAAATATGTTGAACAGAGTGGGGCCTAATACTGAACCCTGTGGCACCCCGCTAGCGACTGTGGTCCAATCAGAGTACGCACCATTTATTACCACCCTCTGCTTTCTATCATTGAGCCAATTTTTTACCCACTTACACACGTTTTCGCCCAGTCCGAGCTGCCTCATTTTGTATATTAGCCTATTATGTGGCACGGTGTCAAAGGCTTTAGAGAAGTCCAGATATACAAGATCAATAGATTCTCCCTGGTCCAGCCTAGAGCTTACTTCATCGTAGAAACTGATCAGATTTGTCTGACATGAGCGACCCTTCATGAATCCTTCTGGTGAGGAGTTATTCCGTTGTTCTCCTTGAGGTACTCATCGATGGCGTCTCTCAGAATCCCCTCGAAAATTTTTCCCGTTACTGAAGTGAGACTTACTGGCCTGTAGTTGCCAGGCTCACTTTTGCTCCCTTTTTTGTAAATTGGAACCACGTTGGCAATGCGCCAATCCAATGGTACTACACCGGTCTTGATAGTGTCTAGAAATATTAGGTATAGCGGCCTAGCTATCTCGTCACTTAGTTCCCTTAGTATCCTTGGGTGTAATCCATCTGGGCCCGGCGATTTATCAATTTTAGTTTTCTTTAGACGCTTCCGCACCTCCTCCTGCGTTAGGTATGAGATATTTTGTGAGGGGTTCGTTTTATTCCCCTGCATCTCGTGTGGCATTTCCTTTTCGTTTGTGAATACACTTGAGAAGAAACTGTTTAGTAGATTTGCTTTCCCTTCGTCATCATCAATGATTTCTCCTGCATTGTTTTTTAAAGGGCCAGCGCTCTCCCTGCAAATCCTTTTGCTGTTAATATAGTTGAAAAATAGCTTCGGGTTGTTTTTGCTCTCTTTGGCGATCCGTCTTTCTGCTTCCTCCTTGGCAGTTTTGATCGTATCTTTGCATATTTTGTTTTTTTCCCTGTATGATTTTAGCGCTTCTTCGCTGCCTTCTTGCTTTAGTAGTTTGAAGGCTTTCTTTTTTTCGTTTATTGCCCCTCTTACCGTCTTGTCGAGCCACATTGGTTTCCTTTTAGTTGAGTTTCTTTTATTTTTAAAGGGAATGAACTGCTCACATGAGGTGATTAGGATCCTTTTAAACTTTTCCCATTTGTCCTCTGTACCGTCATTTTTGAGGATGTTGTCCCAATTAATGTTACCGATAGTAGTTCTAAGCTCATCAAATTTTGCTTTACTAAAGTTTAGTTTCTCTGTCGCTCCCTGATAAGGCTTCCTATTGATTGACAGCTGGAAGTTGATCATATTGTGGTCACTGTTCCCCAAGAGTCCCTCAACCTGCACTCCCTTTATACGTTCCGGTTTGTTGGTTAGTACTAGGTCCAGAGTGGCTCTCCCTCTTGTTGGTTCCTGCACAAGTTGGTTCAGATAATTGTCTTTAATTACTCTCAAGAACTTATCACCCCTGTGAGATTTGCAGGTTTCCTTCTCCCATGTTATATCTGGATAATTAAAGTCCCCCATGATAATTACTTCGTTGCGCTTTGACACCTCTTCTATCTGCCTTAATAGTAAGTTTTCAGTTTCTTCTGTTGCTTTTGGTGGTCTATAGAAGACCCCTATCAGGATTTTGTTATTTTTTCCTCCCCGTATTTCTACCCACAGAGATTCCACCTGTTCGTCTCCTACCCCTATATCCTCCCGTAGCCTCGGCTTCAAGTTCGATTTGACGTACAGACATACCCCTCCCCCTTTCTGGTTCCTTCGGTCTCTTCTGAAGAGAGTGTACCCCTGCAAATTCACCGCCCAATCGCACTTATCATCAAGCCATGTTTCCGTAATTCCGACTATATCATAGTTTTCATCAGTCATTCTCGCTTCAAGCTCACCCACTTTACCAATCAGACTTCTTGCATTCGTGGCCATACAATTTATATCATTTTTTTTGTTTTTTAAATTTGTTTTGTTGCTATTCGTACTTATGCCTGATCTATCAGTTCTAACTGTACTAACCCCGCCCCCTGCTCGACCCCCATTCCCTTTGCTTGGACCCGGATCGCTAGTTACACTGGCTACCCCCTATTTTTCATTTTACCCTCCCCCCAGTCCCTAGTTTAAACACTCCTCCAGCCTTCTAGCCATCTTATCCCCCAGCACAGCTGCACCCTCCCCATTAAGATGCAGCCCGTCCCTACGGTAGAGCCTGTAGCCGACAGCAAAGTCAGCCCAGTTCTCCAGGAACCCAAATCCCTCCTTCTTACACCAAATCTGGAGCCACTTGTTTACCTCCCTAAGATCCTGCTGCCTTTCTAGTGTGGCTTTAGGTACAGGTAGTATTTCCGAGAAAACTACCCTGGAGGTCCTCGCCCTGAGCTTGGACCCTAGGTCCCTGAAATCATTTTTGAGGGCCCTCCATTGACCTCTAACTTGTTCATTGGTGCCAACGTGCACCATGACCGCTGGATCCTCACCAGCCCCTCCCAGTAATCTGTCAATCCGATCCGCGATGTGTCGAACTCGAGCGCCAGGAAGACAACACACCGTTCGACGATCCCGGTCTTTATGACAGATTGCCCTCTCTGTCCCCCCTAATAATTGAGTCCCCCACCACTAGAACCTGTCTAGCCTGCCCTGCACTCCCCGTCCCCGTCTCACTGGAGCAGCTCTCGTTCTATGTGTGCGCCTATGTAGTCTGCTAGATTCATTGAGTTGTAGCTTTGACAGCAAGGGGAACACCTGGGAGGGAAAATGTAAGAGTCACATTCCTGGATTCAGTTCCATAGGTTTAGGTTATGGGACTCATAGGAGCTGACAGATTCTCTAAATTAACTTTTCAAACAACTTATGCTTATCTAACAGCATATGCGTGCATCATCAATCTTGTAATATATGGTACTTGCATTAAAGGGTCACTCCAGCAAAACCCCATTTTTCCATGCCTGCTCCCCTTGCCAACTTGTCTGTCACACTCAGTCTCCTCTGTGTATTGCAACCACTTTCATGCAGCCCCCCTGCCTGATACTTATCAGGCATCATCTTGAGGCCTTAGTCACACGGGCGTTTTTTCACGCGATTTGCGGATCGCATGACGGATGCGCATCCGCAAATCGCGTGACCGGCGTGCGCAAGTCGCCCGCAAATCGCCTGAAAATCTGCTCCTAGCCGCGTTTCATTAGAAACGGGCCGGAGCTGTCAAGCGCATTGCATTCAATGGAGACGGCAATAGAGCCGGCTCCATTTAAAGCAATGCGCTGCGGGCGAGCCCGGGATGAATTGGCGGGAAGGGCTTAAATATATAAGCCCTTCCCTGCAATTCATCCTAAAATGTGTAAAAATAAAAAATATATATATACTTACCTTCTCCCGGCAGCCGGAGCTCCGCGCGGCCGTCCTGCAGTGGGTGTGAAGGGGGTGTGAGTCAGACCTGCCCCCTGATTGGCTCAGCACTGAGCCAATCAGAGGCATGTCTCACTCACACCCATTCATGAATTCATGAATGGATGTGAGTCAGACCTGCCCCTGATTGGCTCAGCGCTGAGAGGCAGCAGTCACTCACCCATTCATGAATTCATGAATGGGTGTGTGAGTGAAACCTGCCTCTGATTGGTCAGGGCTGTGACCAATCAGAGGCAGATCATTCAGCAGGCGGGGATTTTAAAGCCCCGCCGGCTAAATAGTGCCGAGAAGCAGTTCAGGAGAACTGACAGCGGCCGCGGCTGGACTCCGGCTGCAGCGGAAAGGTGAGTATACAATTTTTTTTTATTCTAACACATTTTAGGATGAATTGCAGGGAAGGGCTTATATATTTAAGCCCTTCCCGACAATTCACCCCGCGCACGCCGGCAGCCCATTGCTTTCAATGGAGCGGCTGTATTGCCGGCTCCATTGCATTCAATGGGCAAACATCGTTCTTCTCTGTCACAGCTGTTACAGCTGTGGCAGAGAAGAATGATTTGTCTTCTATATGTTCTCAATGGGGTCGGCGCTGCTGCCGCCGGCCCCATTGAGCGCATATAGAGAAGAAAACAGGAATCGCAGATCGCAGATAGGTGTGATCTGCGATTTCTGTTCTATAATTTATCGGACGAGCGCATAAAAAGCGCTCATGTGTCCGATACCATTGTAAAGCAATGGTTTTATAAAATCGCCGGACGCATGCGCAAATCGCGGCAAAAAACGCCCGTCTGACTAAGGCCTGAGGCAGATATTTGCTTTCAGTTTCACATCTATCCCATGATGAATCAGCACAGCATTAGCTGAGGCTATACCATTTTTGTCTGCTGAGGGGACAGTTTAATAATTACCTTCTATATCCACCTAAATAAGCCACAGACCATAAGTATACAGTCAAGAGGATGAGCTGTGATATCCTGTAGGCAGTTTTTGTGTTAGGTGCATGTAACAGCATCGCACAAACTGTGAAATTGACTTAATTTGAGAACACATAAACCTAAGAAGAACTGAGATCACATGACCATCTTAGAAAAGAGGGGCCACGAGTTTAGGATAAAGAGAAATAACTAACCCAAGTAACACTAGCTCAATTATACGTACTTGGGACGATAGCTACGGAGTGAATAATTAAAAAAAAAAATCTCAGGAGTGGCCCTCTAATTTTTTTGGTTTAACCACTGAAAATCAGGTTTGGTGTACCTTCCACTGTGGGTTTGCCTTTCGACACTTTTGCAATCCACTGCCTGTCATTAGGCATTTGGCTTCTGTAGTAAGACCCTGCGAGTTACTACATGCATCAGAGATATGGCATTCAGATGATGCCTTGCAGCTTATTAAAGCAGGGCTATGCAAGGCAGCATGGGAAGTGTGGGAGAGGTCATCCTGGACAGTACAGTACTGGCAGAATGGCTGTTTAAGACTCCCACATCTGTAAGTGCATTGCAAAGAGCAGGGCAGCGAAAAATTGGAAAATATACATGGAAAATTGAATTGATAGAGCTCAAACTGGATACAAACGCCAGCCAAAGAAGATCTAGACTTTTGATTTTTTTTTTAAACTTTGGTACGCTTTAAAAGAAAACCATGCTTTTGCAGCTGGACATTTAGCAGGAAAGTTTTGGGGTTTTTTTAATAGTTTTTTTTACCTTCCATCTGGAAAAATCTTTTAATGTTGGAAAACCCCTTTTTAGTAAGGTTTGTATTAATTCACTTAAAACCATATACAAAGTATAGTGCTCAAAATAAATAGAAATTTCTCTTCTACTCACAAACCAGCAGTTTGGAGAAGAGAAGTGGGCACAGCATCATAGATATGGTCACTGACCTCGAGATGTTCAACACAAGTCTAGTCCGCTAATGTTAGCACATGTTTGAGAAAACTGCCTAGTCCAACATTACGAAACGGTCAGGAAGTTATACAACAAATTCTTATGTTATTTTCTCAGAAGTTAAAACAGCAATGTCTGTTGCAATATGCCGTGCCTTTTCTACTGTACTATATCATGTTGAACATATTTGTAAGTGCAGTAACTATGTGGCCTTTTAAAAGGCAAAGCAAGCAGTACAAGTGAGCAGCAACTTTGTATATAAGTGGCTAGCCCTAAAATCACTGCCCTGGATATTGTCATGAGTTCAAAATGGTCTCCTTCACTGCATGTAGTCAACAAGAATTCGGTTCACTCTATTGTTTACCGCTCTTTTTCTTATATTGCACGTCTGCACGTGCTAATTTAATTGACAGGGTCATGAACAGCCTGAACCAATAAATAGTGGGAAGGAATATTTTGGCGAATGCCCCATTGGTCCATCTCAAGCAAAAACTGAATAGACATTGATAATAGTCCCAGAGTAAAAGGTTCAGATAATGCTTCAAAATATCAAAGTATTTCCAATGATCCTCGTTAGTGAGTCAGAAAGAGCAGACGTCAATGCATTTAATAATCTTGCCTCTCATATCAATTTAAGCAACTACAAAACCAACAATAATCTGTCTGAACATATTTATAGGACAGAAAGTTCCATCTCGGTGGCGCATTTATTACTAATCATGTTGATATGAAAAAGCTTTTTGACGGTCATCGGTTCCAACATACAAAGTCTTCCATCAGTTTTGTCATTATTCTGGTTTCTTTAGTGGATTGAAAATCCTCAGTTTTACTATCATTAAAGCAATCTGGTGTCCCATACGTCGATTTTAAACATTGCAATCAGTGAGACGACAGATTGAAAAACGAGTGCCAGAATTGACAGCCATTGTTTTGGTCTGCTGAATCAGTCTTCCCATTGACTTGACAGGCTACAGCTGCATTTTGGAGTCCCTATTACATCGGAAAACCTTTTACTGCATCGAGCTTAGAATCCCATGAGGACCAAAGTTTGGTTCAGTAGAAGCAGGTGCACTCAGGTATTTCACCTGTGCCTTGTGAAACTGGGGATATTGTTAGCAGGCTGCATTTTCATGGCCATATAAAACAATGTCGGTGACAATGACAACAGCTTCTGTATTTGGGATCAGTTCTGGCATCTGTTACCAATCATTCTTTTGAATTAAAAAATAGCAGATAGCAGGGATAGACAGATGTGGACAGGATTTATGAATATATGCATGGTACGGTACAGCTGTGTCCCTGTCCTTAAATTGTGTAAAAGGCCACTTCAGTGATTTTTAAAAAAAAAATTCAATCATTATCTAGCTATAACCCTCAGTATATATAAGTGAGATGGTGTTACCTAGGTTAGTAATTTCCATCTATCTAAAACTCCTGGCCTCTTTATCCTCAGGTGGTATTAATTCTGACCGTTGAGATCTACTTAGGTTTATGTGTTGTCAAATTAGGTCAGTTTCACAGTCTGTGTGATGCTGTTACAGGCACGTACCACAAAAACTGCCTACATGGGAGCATGGAATCTCCTGTAACAGTGATGATCACACCGCTCCTGTCCAGCAGTTATGATAGAGGAGATCAAAGCTCATCCTCCTCCTCACTGTATACTTATGGTCTGTAGCATATATAGGTGAATACAGAAGGTAATGATAATTGAACTGTTCCCTCAGCAGACGCAAATGATACAGCCTCAGCTAATGTTGTGCTGATGCATCACGGGTAAAATGTGAAACTGAAAGTCAAAAATCTCAGCTTCAAGATGGTAACTGGTAAGCATCAGACAGGAAGCTACGCTTCATGGAAGTGACTGGAATACAAAGAGGGGACCTCCAGAGCCAGGCAGATAGGATGATAAAATGTGTTTTCGCTGGAATGGCCCTTTAAGGAGTCAAATTGGTCAGGAAACAAATTTATTGCAATCCCACAGTGAAAATATGCATTCCTTAAATATTTAATTTTTGTTAACAAGGGAGCACATGGGAGATAAATGGCGGACAGGTGGCTTGTATCATAGATATCCATTACAGTCATCTAGTAAAAATTCAACATGTATGGGTTTTTATTTATTTTTTAAAATATAGGAGCCCATCAACAACGTTTTTTCCCCATTATGTCGGGATATATAGAGCCAAGAGAAAGGCTATGGGAAGACAGATCTGTAGTTTGGCCGGCAAAATGCAAGACAGACAAGAGAATCTGGGAAAGTACATTAAAAGTAGCGCTTCCTAGTGGCCGCCAATATCCATATACACATGCTGTACATATGGTATGAATGGCACATTGTACCATGAAGCAATACTAATACTTCAAACTCACCTCTCTTTCTCTGCAAAGTCATTTTGTAACTTTTGTTCTTTCTCCAGAGCCAGATTTTCCGCCTGGTTCTTCAGGGTCTGTTCATATTCCCGGATTTTCTCTCTAAGTGCTTTTATTGTAACCTCTGTAGAAAAACAATTGGGAGAAAATGTGTTTACATAGCTCTGTGTGGTTATATAATACAAGGCTTTCTTTACCCTGTAGGATCAGTGTGTTTTAAACTCCATCTCTTCAACTCTGACACAAAATCAATAGATATGAGTCCCTTTGGAGACCTTTTACTCCCTAAATGTTAAATTGAACTTTAAACGTTTCAGTTGAGAAGGATCAATGGATTTTGCTGGGAAACAGAGCCAGGGTTTCTGCAACATGCCTGAAAAGAAAAAAATCAATGCTAAAACATAATATCACCTTATTGAACAGTTTCAAATTATCTCTCTGTTGAGCTGGGATTAATAAAGTCTCAGTGTGGGTTAAAGCATGAATTAACATGTGGAACCGTTTATTCATTTTTCTGCGCACATTAGGACATTAATTTCCCATAGCCTCCACGCGTATGATGAATGCTCCGCATGCCTCTCTGCTGCTGCTCGAGCCATTTGCATATTTCTCGGATTGCATTGTGATGTAAATCAATTAAATTCATCTTAAAGCCTGTAGACATGTACAATTAAAGAGCCACACAAGAGGAAACACAAACCGTTACCTCAGCGTAAATCTGACCTGCTTCGCTCTACTACTCCGGTGATGAGCTGTTGACTTTTCACTACCCAGACTTAACACATTCAATCAAGTGGATTTAGAGGGAATAAAAGCATCCGTGCTGAATAAATCACTTAGGATCTTATATATCTGGTAAAGAGGAATTTCAGAATGGGTGAATAAAGTAGGGGGGTGACCTGCGGGCTGTGTGAGGGGAACCTGTGAATACATTTCTGTATTCTGGGATTTAAAGGGATCATGAAGTTTGAAGTGGAGCGGAGCTCTGAGTCATGGGGGCGGGCCATGCTGGCTTCTCCCCACCTCCATCATGCAGATTGACAACTTTCTCCCCTTTTGTGTATAGGGAGATCTGTCACTCTGCAGGATGCAGCCCGCCATGGTCCAAGCTTTAGAACTAAAAAGAATTCTTAAAATAATATAACATGGTAGTCATGACTGGATCAGGGTTGGAGGGGTTCCCTGCACAAATACTTTAGTGGGATTTGTTGAAAGGTTGCCAAAAGTCCCCCAATGTCTGCTGTGGGGAAAAATGAGGTTCAGCATGTTACATTTTGACATGCCTGATCCTAGGTGAAGATGGGGGTGACTGGCAGCAACTTAATCCAATTTTTCCTATGGCAGCAATTATGAATACTCAACCAGCAATGTCCTTTCACTTAGTAGTGCAGGCAAATTGGGCTTCTGAGCTCCAAATGACGAATACTACATACTAATAAAAGCTGCATAATCACCTCTTTCATCATGTATTAAGACAGAATTATGTTAGAGGTACACTTATACTGTATCCACACTTTCAGGTAACATAGTATGTTAGGCCAAAAAAAGACCTATACCCATGTAGTTCAGCCTATTACTTACCCCCCCAATGTTGATCCAGAGGAAGGCAAAAAATACCTTCAATGAGGTAGAAGCCAAATTTTCCTCATTTAAGGGAAAAAAATGTAATTCTTAACTCCAAATCTGGCAATCGGAATAATCCCTGGATCACCAACCCTTCGGAACTAATTAGTGACTATAACCGTTAATATTGTACCGCTCAAGAAAGGCACCCAGGCCACTCAAACTCTTATCTAATTTGCCCTCACCCATCCTCAAGCACAGAGTTCCACAGTCTCACTGCTCTTACAGTAAGGAACCCCCTTCTGCGTTGCTGTAGAAACTTTCTTTCCTCTAGACGTAGAGGATGTCCTCTTGTTACAGCCACAGTCCTGGGTATAAACAGATGATGGGAGAGATCTCTATATTGTCCCTTGATATATTTATATATAGTTATTAGGTCGCCCCCTCGGCCGTATTTTTCTAAAGTGAATAACCCCCATTCTGATGACCTCTCTCGGTATTGTAGTCCACCCATTCTGTTTATTACTTTAGTTGTCCACCTTTGTACCAGCTCAAGCTCTGATGTGTCTTTCTTGAGTACTGGTGCCCAAAACTGTCCACAATATTCCATGTTTGGTGTGACCAGTGACTTGTAAAGAGGAAGAACAATGCTCTTATCATGTGCCCCTAGACCTGTTTTGATGCACCCCATGATCCTACTTGCCTTAGGCAGGAGCTGCCTGACACTGGTTGCTCCAGTTAGCTTTACAGTTAACTAAAATCCCCAAGTCCTTTTCTATGGCAGTGTTCCCCAGTAGTTTCCCATTTAGTGTGTAATGGTGACATGTATTCCTCTGCCCATGTGCTGAAAACTTACATTTATCAGTGTTAAACCTCATTTGCCACTTTTCTGCCCAAACCCCCAACTTAGCCAGACGCATTTGCAACCGCATTCTATTACTTTGCACAATTTTGTGTCATCTGCAAATATTGATATGTTACTGCACAATCCTTCTACAAGGTATTAATAAGCATAATAAAAAGAATAGGGCCCAATATTGACCCATGTGGTACCCCAATAGTAACAGGGACCCAATCAAAGTATGTACCATTAATAACCCCCCTCTGCTTTCTATAGAAAGTTACATACATGCTCGCCCAGACCAAGCATTCTCATTCTATATACCAACCTTTTATGTGGCACAGTATCAAACGCTTTGGAAAAGTCAAGATACACGAGATCCAGTAACTCTCCCCGGTCCAGTCTAGAACTTATCTCCTAGTAGAAGCTGACCAGATTGGTTGAACAGTAGCGCCCCCTCATAAACCCATGCTGATTTGGAGTTATGCAGCTATTTCAGAATAAGTGTGTACATCAGGAATAGAACCATTTCTGGTCGTTATATGCCTTGCATAGAGAGACCATCCATGTTTTTTAAGGTGTACTCACACTTTAAGAAGACTTTTCAAAATAAGTTAACACTATTTTAGGCTATTAAATGATTTGTGTATGTATTTTCTGACAGTTTCCCCCTCTGCAGACTATATCTCTGATTCTAAGTGTTCCCTGAGCTAGTGGGTGTAGACTAGTTTCCAGAATGACTCCATACACTACACACAGAGGACAGCAGGATATCTTCTCTCGCTCTGTAGCACTCTCCTAAGTAACATCATCATCGTCACTAACTCATGCTGCTATCAGGGCTGCAAAATTTGGCCTTCTAAGTCTTGCTGCTGAGAGTGTCTCGAAAGTGCTTGAGGAAATTTGGAGAAAAGGATTCCTATGTAGTGGAGACCCCTGGACCATTGCTCCTTTTGTCCTCCCTATAATCTGGCCTGAATATCAAATCAAATGTGAACAGGGCCGAAGTCCATAACGTATAAAGTTTTATGTAAAAAGCGTAAACCATGACAGATTACTAAATCCATCATATGATGCACCCCACTGGCTCTCAGCAGACCACATACAATTAGACAGACTAGCCGAGCAGTACAGGAAGGTTCTTCTATACTGATGATGAAATGATTCTACAAGATAACAGAATTGCATTCCATTATATTACAGCACATTACCCGACAATGTGTGTAAGATATAGTGGTACAATAAGCAGAAGCTTTGTACTGATCTTTATATTACCTAAGGAATACCAGAAGGCATTGTAAATGTAAAGGTTATACAAAACTTTCTTCCTGTAGGTAAAGTGCCATTTGTTCACCTGGTAAGTTCTAATATATTCAGAGATCTCGGGCTAACATAATGCCCTGTTCTCATTTGGACTTTAATAGAAAACAGACTACGACCAGAACAGTCACATTTCTTGGTGTTTCGGCTGAGACAGGTTAACTGTAATCAAGTTCTGTGCTTGCTTTGAGGCCAAGAACATTCAGCCTAAGAAGAAACACATAAGCCATTTAAATTGTTTTTGAGTAGCACTCTAATTAGTCTGTTTTTCCACAGTATTTTAATTAGCTAAGGTCTTCGGCTCCAAGGTGGCCTGATCTGGTATTGGTCACGGAGACTTGTATACAATAATTACTTCAAGCTGAGACCTAAAGGACTGTCCCACCATGCTAATCCTCTGACCAGGAGGGCTTTAATTGTCTCTTCCCAGGCAGATCCATAACTTGATACAACAAAAGAATGTCACACGGCAACATAGTTCTAAAGTCTCTTTATGGTTACCAGCCGGTAAATCTAATGTTTTTTTTTATGAAAACACTGGAGTATTTGTAATTAGGCTGGAATTATCATTTTAGAATGCATTGGTCCTTTCCAACAAATAGTTCAGTGGTTCTCAACAGCATCAGTCATGGTCATCATGTAGGACATGTGCCTTCCAAATATTCAAGTAATTTCAAGGCGTAAAAACAGCTTTATTAATTTTTGGATAGATAATTTACAATCTATGGGAAGAGCTAAAATAGGTCAAATGGCAACGCAGCAAAAGTCAGCAAGAGCCAACGGGGAGCACTCTTAATATGAAAGCCTACCATGGCCTGAAAGATAAGGTGACTATGCACTAGGAGACTGGAGAGCTTATTTGCATATCCCTTTTCCCAGGGAGCATTGCCTGTTCTACAAGACTTCTTACGTGAACTTGACAGCCTCCACAAGGAAAAACATTATTCCCATAAACCTAGGAGGAATGTTTTCAGTATGGTCAAATGAATGAACTGTTCAGCTTATCACTATGTTCATATGTTAATTAAACAAGCTTCTGTTATGTTCCGGGGTATGTTGTAGGCAGCTCTACTGTAGTTTCAACAGAAGAGAGAATTGAAAGCTAGGCTGCTTTTAGATGAGACGATTCTCATTTGAACACTCTCGTTCAGCCTGTTTAGACAGGCAGACAAACCGTTGGCCCATTCAAACAGCCATCGTTCATTCTTTCACATTCTCTGTATAAGCGAATGTGAAAGACTGAATGATTGGTGAATGAGCAAACGATGATTTTTATGCCTACATAAAATGAATGACAACGAAAAGCCAACGATTCCTCTTAGTCATTGGTTTGTTAGTCAGACTCGTTAGTCAGATTCTTGTTAGTCATTGGCTAGCGTCTAGACGGAGCAATTACCGTTCACTGTCACCTATTTGAATGATAATCGTTCCGTTTAAAAGCAGCTTTAGGGCTCTTTTGCACGAGCGCTGTCCGCACGAAGTATAGCTGCGTGCAAAGATCGCGTGGACGGGCGAAATCCAGCTACCTGAAAGTAGCCCATTCACATGATCTGAGGTGCGTGCTGCATGCTTTCCAGCTCCCATAGGAGTATATGGAAAGCACGTAGTAAATATAGGACGAGTCCTATCTTTGCGTGCACCATGGAGCTGACATGCGAGTTTGCACTCGTATGTCCTATCTTCGTTAGATGCGCGAATTCAGCGCGTCTAACAATCGTTCATGCAAACGCTTCTATAGGAACCCATTGGTTCTTCTAGAAGAGTGTCCTGCGAGTGCCTCTAATGCGCTCGCCTACTAGAGCATCTTGCAATATCATGCATTTTGTGGGAGTTAGCTAATAAACCTTCTTCCATTAGTAGGGTAATAAGTCTTACCAATTCAGAGAAAGTGAAGATTCTCAAAAATGTGGAATGGCCGCCACATAGTTCTGATAAAACCCTGAACTTCATCAAGAAGTATAGAAAATATCAACTCATGCACAAAGCACCAGTGGGAAACGGGATTATCGATTATGTGAACTAAGCTAATACTAGTGAGTCTTACTGGAAGCCTGTGGACTTGGATGTGCGGGGCTCTCTTGACTGCTGGTTCGTTATACATAATGACTCATCAACAATCAGAATATTAGAGAGATAATATTGATCTGTAACACTTGCATGGATTTTGCTAATTTAAAACCATCAGTCTCCTATCCGGTTACATTAATTCTCTACTTGTGCAAACACAAGCTATGTTGTAACTTACTATTAAGCCTTTCTGTCATTTTACTGGTGCATCCACAGCACTTTTAATCGTCAAGTCATAGCTAGTCATATTAATCTCCAATAATTTCCTGCGTTATTACAGCAAGCGCTGGTATTGCCATGGTTTTAGTTCTCAACACCCAGACATGTCAGTCTGCCTGTATAGACGACGCCAGGATACATTTTAATAGGACATGGAGGAGAGGATCTGTTGCTAACCTAACCAGCTCATAAATACCGGCTGCTGTAATGAATTTAATAGCACAATATCAACAAATGTGCTTGTTTACATGGGTGGGGTAATCACTGCAGAAAATTACAACCCCATTTTAAGACTATAAATGAATGACAATTATAGCATTGGATTATACACTTTGCAAAAGCTGACAATATTAAAATGCATCAAGCTGTTAGCTGGGAGGATGTTCTGATCTGGAACTGGGATAGAAAGCGCTATACCAGGTCTGGCATTTAAAAAGGAAGCTCCTGCCGCGTCCGTTTTAGTAAATAATTGCATTCTCCATGATATAACGATTCTGGAGCAATTTTAAAGATAATTCTGCGCTGTAACGTTCCTCTGTTATTCCTCTGGAATATTTATGAATAAATGGACAACTGGGCGTTAAGTACCCTACACTGTCAGCTCTGATTAAACAGCGCCAGTGTCCTGGGACACCCCTCTAACAATTTATGTATTAAAGTAGATATGTCAGCTCCTCTTTAACCAGTTCCATAGACTATAAACATCTAGGCGGCCCATACCTGGTAAGGAAGGGGGGGGGGTTAAAACTTTGGTCAGAGAGTGGTCATAATAAATGGCTCATGGAGTGTTGGACCTCCTGTCCTCGGGTGATTTTTCACTGTGCTTCCCGCGGCGATAATCCGCACACGGGTAACGCAGGGAATGCTTTTTATAGGATGACTATGTCTCAAATGTCCACGAGCGGGGGGGAAAAAAATCGCTTGCGACTTTCCGCTCACGTTAAAAATTGCTGCATTATAGATAGGTTCATCGCAGAAAATCGCGGTGCTAAAGTGCTTCTCGGCGGCGACTTCCACAGCAGAAATTCACGACGGGATATCACTACGCCCGTGGACAGGTGGCCTTAACCCTTTCCAATCCAATTTTGGATTCAGGGTTTCCTAAAAGGATTTCTCTTTTTGCTGTTATGCAACAGCGCCATCTGCTGGCTAAAGCCAGTGTGTGTGCGCCAGAGAGGCTCCGACAGCGGAGTGGCTGGCAATAGACGGTAAGAATACCCTGTCGGATGCCTTTTGATTTTGGAGCTGTACAAGCTTCGAGCAGAATGCAGGAAGATGTCAGACAGTGGATTGGAAAGGGTTAAACAGTAAGACTTTTCAAAAAGGGAGTCTAATTTTTGCTTTATTGAAGTAATTCTCAGGCTGGGCAGATGTCTCTCCGTCAGTTAATGATGGCTTAAGTATATTTGCCGTTGATACATGGCTTCCCTCAGTGACATGGACACACATAATATCATACACACCTTGATTTTTGACTTCAGCAAACTCTTTGTTGTATTCATCTAATGTCTCGCGGAGCTTCTGATTCTCGGTTTCAATATCGTGCATTCGTTGAACCTTTAGTTGCAATTGCTGTCCCAGATCCAAGGCAGGTACTGGATCTAATGGAAAACACAAGTTTGTTCCCGTAAGATTATTCTCCCAATACAGTTGTGCTACAACACAAAGGTGACAACAAATCTACTAAAATCAACACAGCCTGGAACCATAATCTGCTATTATTAGGCAGAACAAGTATAGAAGACATTTGCCATATATATAATATGAAGCAGTAATTCCTGACAAGAGGCGGAAAGACCACCAAGGCTTGTTCACTCCAGTCTAGTAATTTAACTGCTGGGAGCGATACGTTACATACTTGCCCTAGTATATCGCAGCGTGCTAATGTTGTATACATCCAGGAATTATTGGTAAGGAAAAGCAAGATGGTCACATCACTCTATATTCCTATCTGCTGTGTGTACATGATGAATAACACAATTATTGGCCATTCTAGGACTCGCATATGGCATTTTCCACCAATTTTCCCCTTTGCAGATTTCAAATTTTCAGTCTTCTCTGAGCTGGTGGGTGAAGACTAGCTGCTATGTCATCTCCCATATACAGTACACACAGGATAGTAAGAAATCTTTTTTTTTTATCTCTGTAGCAACATGGAGGGCACTTTACAGCATTACTGAGCAGTGTAGATGTTAATCTAGCAGCTATGAGAAAGCAAATCACTTAACAGTTAGCAGAAGCAGCATCTCTGTGCGAGTCTCTCTGCTTCTGGCTTTCTCCAGCAGAATCCTTCCCCCCCCCCTTTTCTCTCCATAGAATTTTATGGATAGTATGAGACCACAACAAGTAAAACCTCCTTCCTACTCCCTGTAATTCATCTTGGTGTGTCTGTTACTAGAGACAGACTTCCCATGACAACAGGCAGTGAAAAGAAAAATAGAAGGAAGGGAGATGCCTGAAGGCCAGCACTTTAGAGTAAATTTTTAGCACAGAAATGTCATTTTAGGTAAATAAAGTGATAGGCACCTTTGCTAGTTATCACATTGATTATTATATAGGCACGAGCTTTTTCAAAGTATGGTGCCTATTTAAAGTAAAAATGTTCAACACACTGCTCCTTGTATGTAAATCTAAAATCTTTGTAAAAAAAAAAAAAAGCAAGCACCTGGAAGGAGTTGTCATTTTGCTGCAAAATTCAGCATAGATATGCAAATTATAGAGTTGTGGCGTGATTAGATGAGTAGTTTTGCCACCTGAGGCCTTAAAAGTGGTTCCCCTCTTAGCCTTTAAAAAGGCTCTCAGAGGCTCCTTCTCTGTAGTGACCTTCCCCCCCCCCCACTTGTGTAGCGCTTGTTCCACTAGACGCCTCTACAACTCAAAGAGATTTCGCCTAGTGAAGAGTTTGAGAGGGGTGCATTATCAGAATGCAAGAAGCTAGATGATTGTACTGACAAATTGCCCGCTACCTGGGCCGTTCTGACCAGACTGTTAGGAGGTGTTGGGACCAGTAGATGTGTGAGGGCGCCCACAGAAGAAGACTAGGCTCAGGACGCCCTTCACAGACCACCATTCGAGAGGATTGTCTAATCATCCAACAAGCATGAGCGGCTCCAACTGTTTTGTTGTCCGCCATCCAGAGACAGGTGGCATCATCGTTACACCCCTGCGTTTGTCAGAAGTATTTCCAGGTGCTTGGCTGAAGAACACTTGGTCTCACGGGGCCCACTATGTGTTCTGCCTTTCACACCGACCCACAATAATCTCCTCCGCTTGTAGTGGTGTCATGAATGACAAAATTGGACTGCTATTGAGTAGAACAGAGTTGTCTTCAGCGAAGAATCTAGGTTTAGTTTGAGCACTGAAAACGGTCGTATGCATGTCGGGAGACCTAGGGTTGAGCGCCTCAATCCTGCCTTTGCTGTGGAACGATACACTGCCCCATTGTTAGTGTGATGGTCTGCAGGGGGCCATGGCATGACCATGGGTCACCTCTAGTAGTGGTAAGAGGGACAGTAACAGCTCTATGTTCAAGACATCCTGCGGCCACATGTGTTCCTCTCATGGTGGCTTACAAGTGGCATTTTCCAGGAGGATAATGCTCGACAGCAAGGGTGTAACAGCACAACATTGTCACACTTCCGTAGTCTGCCCAGTCATCAGATTTATCACCAATAGAACATGTATGGGACTATCTGGGATGACAACATTGACAGTATACACATTTACACAATCTAAAGACTCTGTTACAGTAAGTGTTGAGTGATATGCCGCAGAATACCATACAGAATGTGTATGCCTCCATGCCCGCCTGCATCACATCTTGTATCCAAGCTAGAAGTGGTACAACAGGGTACTAGAGCCTCCATGCCCGCCTGCATCACATCTTGCATCCAAGCTAGAAGTGGTACAACAGGGTACTAGAGCCTCCATGCCTGCTCGTATCACATCTTGTATCCAAGCTGCAGACGGTACAACAGGGTACTAGAGCCTCCATGCCCACCCGTATCACATCTTGTATCCAAGCTGCAGACGATACAACAGGGTACTAGAGCCTCTCTTGAAGGGGTCGGTTTTCCGCAAAAAATTAACCTTTTGCTGACTTATATTAACTTTACAATCACACATAGAAAGTTACATTCGATTCTTACAACTCCTAGGTGCTTGAATTTTTGGTGACAATCTAGGTACATTTCTGTATACAGTATCTCTGTACAGTTTTATAGGTTTGCTTTCTTGTACATGTATACATATATACTTCACTTTATGTACTGTATATTTATTCCACTCTAGGAGAACAATTTCTACTCATGTGTTCTGACAGTTCGCCATCATCAGCGGGACAACAGTTGCTACGAGACCCCCTTGTCCCTATGTAACACTAAACTGCCAAAGGACAAGGCAGGAAGTGTTGTCATAGACACAGAGGCTATTCTCACAAAGAGGTCTGTAACTTCGACCTACGATGATTTGGCACAGGAATAAGAGGTTTACTTTTAACATTGTAAAGCAGGATTTAGTATAGCCGTCTTTGTAGTTCCCCTTTAACAATATACTCAAAAAACAGCAGTATTCAGCAAAACAAAAAAAAAAAAAAAATCTTCCCATGAGCGAGACTCATTCATCAGAAAATAGACACTAGTTATAAATAGAGAATGTTACTTGACCAGACGTGTTTTATGTAATTACAGTGAATGAGAATGACACCCATTAGACTGTCTGTCTCTTAATGCATACTTATTGCATTACGTTTACAATTGGACTGACCATTACGGCATCGATTTCCAATACTAAGATAATCAGAGCATCTGCTTGAACAATACTTTGCACAACATGTTGGGGGGTTTGCTGGAGCAGAGAGGACTTGGGAAAGATTATTGAATACATGTCTGATGAGGGCGCCAGATTTAGTGGTATAAAAGGCAGGAAAGATTTAGTCTCATCCAGTGGAATGCTAAACATCAAACTAAATGGATCAACAACAGTGTACATTAGCGAGTTCATTTAACTTCAAAACATTGCAGTCATTCATTCTGCGGACCACCCTCAGCTTGTAGGAACATAGTGTATATCTGTTAACACATTAGACATGGACACATGCTTTTCCTCAGCTACTCGAGAGGAGACTGTCGCTTGAAACGGATGGTACCGAATTTCACTTGATTTCGCTCGCCCATTAAGGAAGAGCGTGTGGCCTGCTGTAGTCCTGCACCCAATAGGTTAAACAAAGACACATTGTAGCCCACATATAAGTTGGACCGCTTCCAACTCATTAAAATAAGCTGTAATTCATATTTAAAAGGATGGAGACAGACAGTCGAGTCTTCCAAATGCTAGTTAAGAGTTCAGGAAAAGCCCGGTCACTTCTCTGATTATTAAGTAATGACAGCAGCCTTTAAAATTAGAAAGCAGAAGTCTGGAGAAGAGCAACAGCCACCCTGTATATATCCAACTCTAAGAGGGGAAAAGAAAGCTGGATGGACCCGTACAGACTGTGTAGAAGAGACGCTCTGATAGTATATATCGTACGACATAGATCAGTAATACGAAAGTGAGAAACCGCTTGAATTCTATAGAAGTTAACGGAATCCATGACTGATACATTCATTTCCTTTTCTTTAGTGTTTGTTACTTTTTGTTACAGAGAAAACAAAGGTGCCAGTGGGAAATAGGACTAAGGCCGCCTGCAGACGGCCGGGTCGGATCCGGCTGCGAGAAATCTCGCAGCGGGACCCGACCCGAGCGTCTGCAGAGAGCAGCGCGTCACTTACCTGCTCCCACGGCCCCGGCTCTTTCATGTGCGCATGCGCAGAGCAGAGCCGGCGGCCGGGGAGTGACGTTTCTGTGCGGGGGTTCTGCAACCCCGCACAGAAAGAGAGTATACCGCGATTTGTTTGCTGCGCGAGATTTCGCACGGCTAAATCGCGGCCGTCTGCCTACGATTGCGTTTGTTAACGCAATCCTATGGCAGCTTCCAGCAGTGGAAATTCTGCGGGAAATCCCGCCGCAGCATTTCCGCCCGTCTGCAGGCGGCCTAAAGGCCTCCTTCACACGAGCGCATGCGTAAACCGCTGGGGGGCCCCACAGCATTTTATTGGTCTGTGTGATGCCGGCAGAGCTGGCTACCGCCGCGGATTGCAGAGAGTGCACTGCGCATGACTGCTATCTCACGCACGCGGTCATGCACAGTGTGGCTATTATTTTTTTATTTTTTTTAAATTCCCTGCTCTGTTTCATAGCGGGGTTGCGTATATATTGTCGTCCATACGCAATGTATTGCGTATGGACAGCGTTGCATATGCTGCTCATGCAAGAGAATAGGGCTCACACTGCATGATACGCGGAAAGATGGAGCATGCTGCAATCTTCTACACACAGTATTTACACACTAATGTGAATGGATCAATGAAAGTCCATGTACTTTCATTGACTGCATGTCATGCAGCCGTGCATCGCGGGCGCGTAATCACGGACATGTGAATGGGCCCTATAAACAATAACAAAATAGTATTTTTTAGGATCCCCGACAGTGAGAAGACAAAAAACCTTTTAATCCCTTGTACGTCACTCCAAATCCTCTAGAGGTAGTTGTTCCCTGTGAAGAGGTCTCCTCTCTGTCTATTGAACGGCTCCAAAGCTCTGACTGATAGCTGGTTGGACACTATAGGTGTCAATCAGAACTGTGGAGCAGCTCAATAAACAGAGAGAAGAGCAATTCACGGTAAAGATGCACTGAGTATTACCAGCGTCAGTACACAGGGGAATCAAAGTCCTTTTTTCTGACTGCTGGGGACCCCAAAAGCAAGACTAGAGGTACCTTTACATGCCTCTCCTCTGCCCCCTATCTTGCAAGGGCAAAACTACTGAGAGACTCACTTAAACTCAACAGGAATTTAAAGCTCTGCTTTAGAAATCGGAGCTACAACCCCAAGATATATTATGAAAGTAACTGAAATAGGATTTTGATATTACCAATTATATAAATTATGTGGTTTTTAAAAGGTAGGCATTCATTTTAAGGCTTGTTTATTCGTAACAACAATTATTACAATTTCTTTCTGAGCAATCATAACTACTGCCTGGCCGATGCAAAAACACGTTCTGGGCTGTGGTAATGGGATTTTAGTAGTAGTAGTACTATAGGAATTGTATAAATATTAAAAAAAAGGGTTTTGTGAAAAAGTATTGTTACTGTATTATTACAGCTGTTGCACTTCCTTTGGTTGCGTAAGTAAACACAAATCTTGCTGTACTTTGAGCTCTAAACCTCTTGATCACGTCGCACATGATGTGGGTTTTTAATACAGTACAACTTTAATAGTGTGGAATAAGGCTAAACTTCTAATAGAATCGTATCCTAGGCCGGGGGTCCACAGAGACTTCTACTGTAATCTGCCCATCTGTGTCATAGTTGCACATTTGAGTTTATCACAATTGTGGTGCAATTTATTTTCCTTTTCTACATCAAAAAATAGTTATTTGCAGGAAGAGATTTATAGGGAAAGTCTCAAGGACAAATCTAGTCCATACTCCCTACTAGGGGAACAGAGTAAACCAAAATAAAAAACAGGTTGTTTTCTTGAGACAACTCCTTTCAGTGGTGGGAAAGTTTGTTTTAACTAACTTTGGTGTGATTGACTAAATGCATTCCTATGGATACTTGTGTTGTGCAACTAACTGATCTATTCTAAGTATTACTTGCAAGCAAAACAAGAACAAAAAAAAAAAAACAGATAGCACTCGGGGTAGTATACCAAAATGCTAAGTGCAAGGTCATTGTAGTAAGTCTATTTTCTATCTACTGCATTCTCTTGCATTTACCATTACTACCCAGGGTGCTACCAGTTTTTTTGTCATTAATTCACTTGTGTCATACAGAGTCCTGTTTGGATGCTTGGAGCCAGCAATCTCCTTGATGGATATCCTGCCGCTGGGGGGAGTTTTACCAGTATTGTGGATTCCTTTCTGACTTTCTTGGCCCTTAGGCTTCCCTCACACAGGCAGTTTTGTCCAGTGTTTAGCTTTGACAGCTATGCACGTTCTATCTTTGGCCGTTTTCAGCCCTGAGTCGCCCACTGAAATGAATGGACAGCGGTTTCAGCGCTGCTGAAAACATGGCACAATTGGTACTACATTTTTGGTAGTGCTAGCTACACCTATAAAAAAAAAAAACAAAAAAAAACTCACCTAGCTGGCGCCATCCGGGTCCCTGCCGCTGCTTTCCGGAGCTCCAGGCAGGATTCCGGAAACTTGTCATCGCCGACAGAGCATCTTTTGCTAGTGATGGGGCTTGAAGACTTCACCTCCACCACAATTGGCACATCAAGGACTGGCTCAGCCAACCAGAGCTAGCGCTCGATGAGCCAATCCCAGCCATTCAATGAATGGCTGTGATTGGTGCATCCAGCGCCGACCGTGATTGGCTGAGCCCGCGTGCTCAGCCAATCAGAGCAATCTCTTGCTGGTGGCGGGGTCTTTAAACCCCAACACTAGCAAAAGATGCTCTGTCGGTGATGACAAGTGCCTGGGAATCTGCCAGAAGCTCCGGAAAACAACGGCAGGGACCTGGAGGGTGCCAGCTAGGGGAGTATTGATTTCTTTTTTTTTTGCAGCTTTCTTAACTGCGTTTTCAGCTGTGCTGAAAACACGGGCAAAACTTTGTCAAAAATGCATGACAACGCTGCTAAAACTGCAGTAAACGTTGCATTGAAAAATGCTGCGTTTCTGTAAACGCCTTTGTGAGGGAGGCCTTAGGGTGTACAGGGGTTCCTTCTTCCTTGGTCCTCCGGTGACACCGGGTGAGTGTATTTCTTTAATTCCATTTTCAATAAGATCAATTGCCTTGGAGCGGTGTCCCACTTTTGTAACTTTTATTCATTTTTAACTATTGCCTGTAAAAGTTTCTACAAAACCCTACCCATCCCTTACATACTGGAGATATGTTAAGCCTGCTGGAAAAGTACAAACTCACAGGGAATAATGTTCTCTATTGAGAATACAGAGTACAGGTTGTTCAGTACCTACTGAAAAATGTTACTATGCGCGAATATATCAAAAGATAAAAATAGGTATTATGATAAGAATTGTGATACTTAGCCAGTGGGAATCTTTACACATAATCTGGTAAATGAAGGTCTGACATAGGCCACACACAAGCAGCAATCTGAAAGGAGATCTGGGCAGTCAGCCTCTAGAATTATTACAATTGCAGAAGATAACTGCTCGCACAACTCGACAGGGGCCGACACTGATTATCTTCCTACCACATTGATAGATTAAGAAGATCTAATAGTTGCTATGGTACGGTGCTGCAGCTAGCATCAGGCAAGTTTCAAGAGAAGTTCTAAAAGTTTGGGCAGCAAGATTTGTTTCAATGTTACAAAAAGTAACACCACAAATTGCTTGCAAAGTCATACATTTCTTTCCTTTCACTAATGTCATATTGAAAATGCAAATCTGTATCTTCTCACTGTCAAGGGTAAAATCAGTTATTGCAATAAGCTCAGTGTTCATTGTACGAAGTCCATCTGTGCTGTCATTTCTAATTGACTGGTGGGAAGAGTGGGTTTTCTGGCTCAGTTTCCCGGCAGACGTAGATGAGAAGGTGGAAGAAGAATTGGAAAGATGTAATCAATAATACTTCTTGTCGGTTTAGGTCTGTAGCTCATCATTTGCAACCGATGCAGATGGCAGACTATTGACCCCTTATGTACTGAGGTGGGACTTCCAGAATGCTGAAAATAGCACCGTTGACGAAATGATAATCTGGGACCGCGATCAATAAGTCATATATCACATTGGACTAGTGTGTGAGTAGTGGGAGTGTTATAGGAGCCCATCTGCTTACTGTAACATTGAAAACAGAGAATCCATTTTTAATGCAAATAACAAGTCAAAATTAATGTGAAACATCTAATGGGTTGCTGTGGTTAACACCAGAAATGCGACAAGATGTGTTTTTAATAATTATGACAAGTGAGTTCAAATCTAATCATATGTAATCACATGACTGGTAGCATTAAGCAAGCCATAGACATTAGATATTTCTTGGAAGACGACACCTAATTCTAATGTAATGTCTATCAGGACAGTTTAAGACCCATTGGTGTCTTTCTTCAAGGATCTGATGCGACACTTTCAACTTGGCTAGTTTTATGGTTTCCACTCAAATAAGTATGATATTTATGCATAATTCTCATAGGAAAAATTGTTTATGTCTTGGAAAATATATTTTCATTATGCTCTATATACGAGTTTCCGGATGAGCTATTCTCATTGCTTTAAAAAAGATTTTTTTTTAAAAACTGTTAAAAAACTCAGAAGACTTGTCCAATTGTGCAATCAGGAAGAAAAAATATCCACCTCTAGCGAGTAATGTGGAAAAAAAAAATCACATATTGAGCTAAAGAAAAAAAATCATTTTACATAAATGGGAGGTTTTATTAATGGACAAAAGTTCTGTTGAGCCCATCAGCTTAAGTTTATAGGACTTCAAAGTAGCTAACAGATTCTTTTTAATATGATAGCCAATGTAACAACCAGCAAGACTGCAAATCACTTTACTTAGTTTAGAATTTTTGTGCTGAAAAAATCCTTTAAAAAAGTTCTAGCTACTAGGGGGTCTTCCTTTATTCTAATTTGCCACCAACGCCTATTGACAAGTGAAATCCATCTGTAGTAACATACAGAACAAGACAATAGAGGAAGTAAAAGAGGTTGATGAATCATGCTGCACAGAAGTCTATAGACAGCAGAGGGAAAGCAGGGGGAGAATTACTCACAGAGATGTGTTGCCAGAGAGAACTGAAAATTACAAATGCAACTTCTGGAGTGAGAAATTGGAGAGGAATGCAGGATACAAGTCATACAGTGGCAAAAAAAATATATTGTTCACTCCTTAAGTACGCACGTCTTAATCTGACCTATCACCTGTTTTTTTTTTGTTTGTTTCTTTCACCTAGTTAAAACCAGATTGTAAAACATAATCACATTTTTCAAATCTGTTTTTATTTTCTGATAATAAAATTTTTAATTCTAATATTAGTCCATGGCAATGGGAGGCGGCCGTCTTACCTGAGCTGTAGTTAACAGTGTTTAGAGATATAGCTTTAGGGCAGAGCTCATGGGCCATTCACACAACAGACAATACATGTATAAGGGTGCATTCAGACCACCGTATATCAGCTGGGTTCTCACGCCCAGCCGATATACGGCGTCCCTCTCTGCAGGGGGGGTGGAAGAGCCAGGAGCAGGAACTGAGCTCCTGCCCCCTCTCCCCCCACCTGTACTATTTTCAATGAGGAGAGGCGGGACAGGGGTGGGGCTAATTCTCGCAACTTAGCCCCGCCCCCATCCAGCCCCCTTTCATTGCAAATAGTGCAGAGGGGCGGAGAGGAGGCAGAGAGGGGGCGGGAGCTCAGTTCCTGCTCCTGGCTCTTCCAACCCCCCCCCCCCCCCCGCAGACGAGGACATCGTATATCAGCTTGGCGTGAAAACCCAGCCGATATACGGTGGTCTGAATGCACCCTAAATCTGTATATAAATCAATGTATAGATTTCATTGTAATCCTGGCTGTGATGATAGTGAGATAGCTACTGAAAAGTGATCTATACAGGACACAAAATTTCAGACTATATTAGGCTCAGTGGTCAGTGTGAAAATTGTAGGATTGTAGTTTTAAAACATAGAAAGTGACATTAAAAAGTGAAAGAACAAAAAACCCCCACCAAATTCTTAAATATCTTTGAGATAAAAACTTGATTTCTGCAATAGGTAATTTTCTGATGACACATTCCTGTTAATTTTCATTTCGTCTTCTTATGTATTGTTAAGGAGAGTCTAGAGCTTTGGGTCTCTTCAGTCCAACAATGTGGGTCAATCCAAGTCACCGTTGTCAATACCTAAAATGAGGCACGTGGTATCTAATTTTCATGGCCACAATAAATGCCACTTCCAGCGCCATTCACAAAAAGGAACTGTGCACGTTATACACGCCCTTCTTTGCTTTAGCATGAAGATGAATGCCCCTCTTGTGCGTTCGCCTTATGCTACTACAACACATTCCTGCATACGTTACTTTTTGCCAGGGCTAATCATACGATTACATAATTAAACCAGCTGTCTCATTATAGAAAATCAACTGGAATTCAGGGCCTAATTAGTCATACAGCAATTAGCATGCTGATGAGCAACTGATGAAAAGCTGCCTGGATTTCAAGTGTGTCAAGACCACCCAGTTATTTAGTAGGCAGGGGGGCACTGAATGGCGAAGCAATGACTGAATGCCGGACATGTTGATTATATTTCACACACAAGCTGCCCTGCCCATTATGTTACCTCAAACCGCACAGAAAGCTGATCCACCTAGTCCAGACCTCCGCACTTCCAAAACAGAGCAACCCGATCTAATTGTACTATACAAACACAAAGTACAAAGGGGTCAGTAACATGTGCTCTGGACTCGCATCCAGTATCTGAGATCACCTCTCTTGGCAAGAGTAATAGGTCATGAAGAAGTGGTCTCCAGAGAAGAAGGGCCGATGTAAAGAAAGGAATGTCTAGATACTTCATTTTCATTCTATAGGCCTATCTATAGCTGTTAGAATAAGGATGCGTTCCTTTGTCGGCCTTGAAAGGTTTTCCGCTTTGGGCTGCGTTCACATGGTGCAAGATTGGTGCGATTTTCAAGTGGATTGCATCTGAAAGTATTTTGGTAAGAGACAAAGCGAGAAGAGGGAGCTTTCCAGATACAGAAGATAAATGTGATGTCAACAGGGCTTTAAAAACTCAACAGGCAGAAAGAAAAATCTATGGAATAAAAAAAGTAAAACCACCTGATAAAAGTGTCCATAAAAAGGCTCATAGATTGAAATGCAAATACAACTGACATCTTATGAGATCTGTAAATTCAGACCATGACAGATTCAGTGTAGTGTTATAAAGCATACCAATCGTCATTGTATGGGGTGTAGGGTTTCCTGAACATATGAGGATTCAGTAATAGTAAATACTAGTAACTTAAAGGGGTGGTCCCAGTTCTAGTTTTTTCCCTAAAAGCATGTTCACCAAGAGGTACAATAACAAATCACCATATTACTCACCTCTCCCCGCTCCCACTGTGTCCCAGGCTGCAGCTCTGGGCCTCTCCTTTGATGCCACGTTTACAGGCTATAGTCCCGCCTGTTTATGGGTTGTCACAGGTGCTGCAGCCAATAGCAGAGCTCAGCACTCGATCACGGAGCTACGTTATTGGCTGCAGCGCCTGTGACGGCCGTAAACCGGGTGGGACTGCAGCCTGTAAATAAACAGAGCAGCAGAGGAGCGAGAACCAGTGTTGGACACATTGGGAGGGGGGAGAGGTGAATATATGCGGGTGCCTTATTTTTCTGCATGGGGAACATACTTTCAGTGAAAAAATATAACTTAAACCACCCTTATAAGTCAGGATGGAGGGATGCATATGTGTCTTGCCATAAAATAACACTGCCTCCTAAGTTTTGATTTCAGAGCAGAAATAAGGGTCTCCATTAAAGGAGTTGTCCGATTTTTAAACTTTTAAAGACCTTATTAATGTGGACATATGTATCTCCTATACCTACATTATTCACTTTTAGGTTTACTGTTCCTTTAACTCAGTATTTCCCACTCGTCAGCCTAAGTTTTTCTGCATGTTCCCAATACAAGCAGTCTCCCCTGATCTAATTTCAATTGGGAAAAAGTGTAGAGAGAGGCAATTAAGCTGCACCCCTTAGCTAAATATCATTTTGTTCTTCTGCAGACAAACAGATGGGGGAGGCTCCTGCTGCAGCCAGCTAGACACAGTAGAGTGAAGAAGAGGAGGTGGGACATAGATTGTCAACTAGGACAGACAACATTTCTTTCTATATTTCTCTGACAAAATGGGATCAAAGAAGAAGAAGAAGGGAGGAATTTGGGGCATTTTTTCTTACTTTCAGTGAATATTCTGTTTCCTGTTCCTTTTATAAGGGGGAAGTCTCTAGTTGCCATACCCAGTATGGTTAAGGCTTACAAAAGGAGCCTCATATTCCCGAGGACCTGGCATGTCTGTTTTACATGGAGACACCATTGCTTTCAATAGAAACTGTGATAATGTCTTGGTTGCGGGAATCGCTGTACGTCTAGGTGCAATACAGTTGAATGAAGCAGGACATCCCGTGGTCAGGTTGTAAGGACTCTTCAGTTAGCAGGTATAGATGTATGTAACCCTGTCTGTTATGCATCAGCCTTTGAATCTAGGCTTTTCTTACTTAATTAAAATGCCATCCTTAAGCTAATATTTTATTTACATTTTAACCGAATGTTCTACTAAATGAAGCGAGTGGCATAAGCCTGAGCTGAAACCGCCACACCTGGTAAATAACTATAATTAAACGCCAGAGAAAGTTCCTACCTGTAATTGTTGTTCCCAGTAAACCTTCAGAGAGACACAATGTATTTCCTAGTCGGGGCCTTGCTTGCCTTAGGCCAAGATGATTCTATTGATAAAAGGGTTTGTAACGTGTTTACACTACTAAATTATAGCTACTGAATGCGGGACCTGTTCCTCTGGCGTGTACGCCATACTGCTTACCCAACAATTTATCGCCATCACGGGACATGGTAAATGACACAACTACGGGCATTAAAGGTGCTCGGTGGATTTAATGTCTAGAACACATAGTAGACGGGGAGCTTCCGAGGTGCCCTGTTCTGCTGCAGCCCATAGTCGCTCGCTACATATTTTCCTTCAGCGATACCGTGACAGCTTTAAAAGGTTATTATTAATATTGAACAACCTGAAAATATGCAGTTTCTAGTCTGAGCTATGTTTCTGCATTGCTGATGAGCATCACACGCCCCATGCCTTATTGATGGCTTGCTGATTGTCTCCACCTGGCTAAACCTATTTCTCTGCTACCGGCTCACACTCAAAAATGACCAAAAAGGGCCGACCACATGATGTCAATGCAATCTGCTTATAAAACGGATTATCTTAATGCTTCACACTTTAACCAACAGTGGGTACTCACCTAAAATAAGGCATACCAGAGCCATTCAATTCCCTAAATCAATTTTGTATCCTATAGCCTAAAGCTAAAATGCATTTGTCAGGTTCAAACATGTATAGATAAAACATATTCTTCAGAGGAAGCCCCAACATGTCAAGTAATAAGGATACACTGTGTTCTACCTAATGCATAACCTGAGGTGGCCATGCATGACTTCAATCTACTACTTACGTGTCAAACACAATGCCCGGTGCCTCATTTTATGTGGCCCACCGGCCGTGCAGCAGGTCCGGTCCGGCGGTAGCAGTGCAGTCTGACTGCTGGCATCTGCTGACCTGTACATATAGCAGACAATGAGGGAAGAGGTCGGCGGTCGCACACTGCAATGCCACCGGACCGCACTTGCAGGCTAGCTGAGTGGAATGTTTGTAGAGATGCTGCCTGGCTCAAGGGCAATAGGGAGGTAGCTACTACTACTGGGACCGCTATGGGGATCACGTATTATTATTACTGTGGCCAATACAGGAGGCACTATTACTACTGAAACCACTATGGGGGTCACTATTACTACTGGTGCCCCCCATATAAGGGACACTTACTAGTGGGTCCACTATGGGGTCACTATTACTACTGGGGACACTATTGGGTCCCTATTACTATGAGGGCCACTATGGTGGTCACTATTAGGGCTCACATTGGCATAAACGCATACAAGCCCAAATCACTTACGTCCGCTTTTTTTGGCGGCCCCAGCATATTTTTGTGTGCTCAAATACACTGCAGATTTGCACATGGAAAAAAGAACGCATTGAAATGGTGCACAAATATGCAGTGAAAACACAGGTGACCTGCATATTCACTGCAAATTTGCACTGGCCCATTCACTATTATGGTCTACTGCGGTGCACAACACGCACCAAAATAGGTCAAGCCGCATGCTTTTTTATGCAGTAGATTAAATAAATGGGTTCTATTCACTGATTATTACTCACACAAATACACTCCTGTGACCAAGTCCTTACTATATAGTCTTACAATTACAGTCAGCCCTTCGATGGCAGCCATAAGGCTGATGTGGCCCTTGGTGAAAATGAGTTTGACACCCCTGGTCTATTGTGTCTTTTGATTCTTTAAGTCACACGTCGCCCCCTTCAGGCACTGCACGACACAATGTGGGGCAGATGCACTAAAGACTGGCAATCATATGTGCCAGGGAAAGATGTGCATCTTTGGATGTCTGTGCACCAGAAATACAAATATATATTAGCTATGAGCTGACATATATTTAAAGGCTATGTACACCTTTGCACTTTTTTAATCAATGTGTTTTTGGAAATGAAGACTCTTTATAATTGGTTTTCATTAAAAACGTCTGATTATTTGATTTCTGGGCTTGTATTGTTTTCCGTGGCACTGCAGACTGGAGAACTGAAAAATCTTAGCAAATTCTGTAAGTCCGAGTAAACTGACAGCACCCCCCTAGCCTGCTCTCCTGTTGTGAATGTGCATTCAGTGCCTTTCCACTGAGCTACAGAGGGATGTAGTTCACCTCAGGTGTATTTTCTGCTCTTAGCAGTAAGGGGGAGGAGGACCAACAGCTACTCAGCGAGAAGATGGAGAGACAGCTGTGTAGCATTGAGTAGGCGTGGTTATACTACACAGCCTCTGATAGATGAGAGGGGAGGGGGAGCTGAGCTTGTGCATGTTCATAAGAGATACCAGCTGATCAGTGCTTGGAGCACCCCAGAGCCAGAAACCTAAATGTAAGGTGGCTTTCTAAATATAAGAGGGAAAACTCAATGTAAAAAACATAAGTGAATATTTTTTTCTGCAAGGTTTTAGTCAGATACGTATTAAGTTTTCATGCCTTTAAACAAGTTTCTGGTGTAAATTACAGTAAATGTGTCAGACCATAAAAGCAACATTCCACCTGCACATTTTTTTGCAACTTAAAAAAAAAAAAAAAAAAAAGAAAAAAGTGACAAAAGAAGCTAAATACAATGAAAAGTTTCAAATTCCTGTACAATTATGGCATGTGGTGCATGGCCATAATAGATTATCCCAGTGTATTAGTTCTACACTTAGTGTTCTGTGAAAGTGCAGTCCAAATCCAGTGTAATTCATTGTAAATTGTTCTACATGTATATATGTTTTTTCATAGGTAGACATCAACACAGATTCCTCAACTGCATGCACTGGTGGCGATCACATAACTTCCACATGTAAAGCACTTAATTATGTGTTACACCTGCTCTGGAAACTGAACTGCGTTAAAAACAGCTAAGAGATTATACTTTGTTTTTTCCTTTTGCTGTGTCTTGAACACAAAAAAAAATCAGTCTAAAAAGATGGACATTTAATAGAAATAACCAAATACACCCAGTCAGCAACCCTCCATTCAGGTACTTGGCTGGTAGAGCAAAATCAAGAACATAGGGTAGTGCCCCTTCCTCACAATGTGCCATCTAATTGACCAATTGCTATTGCATGTGGTAGCAGAATGCTTAGTTGGACACTAAACACTAAGGCCGTTTCCACATGGGGCAGTGGGGGTGTGGTAAAAACACCACGAAAAACTTAATTAGCAAAACCTCAGCAAAAATGCATGTTGTTTTGTTGATAAGGTTTGCATGTGTTTTTTACGGCACCCCAAATGCCCCATGCAACAATCGCCTAAGCGCTTCTAGTTTTTATGGTCACAACAACAAGTATATCTGCCTTATTCATGAAAAGAAACATTGTATCAATAAGCATTAAAAAAGTTTGGTCCTCTGCAAATTAATCTCCTAGTATTTACATTTGCACGTCTGAGTAAGATATCTTTCACTAAATAGGTCTTATATGTTGGGTCATTTAAGGTGAACCCATGGCTTTATATTTAAGGACATGCTTTTAAGCCTCAACCCCCTCCACATAGTATTCATTATTTTGCTCAATCATTCACTGATGAAACATTCTGTAACTTGCCACATCCTGTATTAAATCATTAAACTGAACCCTAAACATAAGCTGCAACTGCCTCGTTCTGCTGAATAGAAAGTGTATATCCTGTGTATATATCAGCTATTTTCTTACTGAATTACTGGAAGCTTATGTGAATTACTGCAAGCTGTAACAGACCATATTCAGGAGCCGGTATGGAAGAAACAAAGGTTCCCAAACCAAAAGTCTTCTCCACATTTAGCAAGAGGTTAAATGTCCAAAAAGCATCTACTCTCATATTCACTTTCATTGAGGTTTCTTAATTTCATATTTGACAGTCCTCAAAGATCAGAGCTTGAAGACATCTTTGGGTTTAAAGTCTGATTTAGTCAATGATTACTCTTGCTCAATCGTCTTTTCTTGGGCTGCCAAAATTATTTTTTGCTGTGTTTTTTTTCGTGACATATAGGACTATTTAATACCTTTTTCACAAAAAAAAAATATTTTCCTTTTTTTTTTTTAGGGGTAATGTGTACAAAAAGTTAAAAAATATTTTAAAATTAATAAAACTACGTGAAAATAAAGTATAGAAATGGGCTCCTCATTTCATTTCAGACCTTTCGATATATAATTTGTATAGTTTTGAATTACAAGGTTTAGATTGCTGTAGGCTGTTTTGTTTGTTTTTTGAAAAAATATATTTGCATTTTACTATGAAAATTTTTTTCTCCCTTTTTTTCTATTTTTTTTAAACATATGTGTCCTCCAGGATGCCATATAAGACTGGGGGAAAATTTACACTGTTATTTTTTTTCTTATTTTACACTTATCTACTGAAACTGGGGCATTCATAGGAAACCCAGTAGGCAGGAAAAGAGAAGGCAGAAGAGGTTTTAAACCACTTCTCCATCTTCTCCTTGGGGTCTTTGGCTGTCTTTGTCAGCCGAACACCTGCTAGATTACAGAAGCTTTAAACCTGTGCCATATATTCACAATAGCACAAGGTTAAAGCCCAGCACTAAGTGCAGTATATTTACGGCGCTTGGTCCTTATGTGGCTAATGTTCTATCTTCATGTGTTTTCTTCTCTTTTGCTGGCGTTATCCCACAAAAAAATGCACTTATCTGCAGGATGGGTGATAAATGACCGATTGCTGGGGGTCCAACTACTAAGGCGTTGCACCTCAATACGTCCACTATGTGAAAGGCGCGGCAGTGTATATGCATGATCACCGCTCCAATCATTTCCATGAGGCTGACAGAGACATTCAAGCACTGAGCTCGGCTATCTCATTGATGGTGAATGGAGCAGTGGTCACACATGCTCACTGCTACTCCATTTACCTGGTGGACTCAGGGTGAACTGTTCTTGTGATCTCTGTAGATCCCACCAGTCAGACCCCTTCATAGGCAATCACCTATCCTGTGGATACGTGATAAATGATTTTCATGGGACAACTCCTTTAACGCATGTTGATAGTAACACACTTATCCTTCCTCACCACATTTTTTTCCAAAGGTCTCATTCGGTCAGATGATCAGATCAGCAATACTGATCAGCACTGCACCATCACTTACTCCTGCTTTAACTAAAAGGTTGTAAATGTATGAAATCCGAGAACAAGTACTTTCCATATTTATGTAAGGACGGGTGTGAGTATAGATGCAAAAATTCATGTTATAAGCAGCGAGATAATCAACGTTATGCAAGAAGATAAGACTACTACATAGTTCTGGAAAGAACAAAAATGGTTTACCTGGGACATCAATTAATCTCTTATAAACATTCAAGAAGGCAGCTTCAGCTTCTTTGCTTCTTTTACTTAATGCATCGATCTAGAAATAAGAGAAAAAATAAAAATACTTATTTTGTAGGAACTTTCACAAGATCATTCTTCCCCTAAAGCGGGAAAATTCAACTCATCTGGGCAACTGGCAACTTTTTCAATGCAAATATAAAATTATGGTTGTATGAAGATACAGCCCGGCTCCATAACAGGTGGGATAACTGAAAGGAACAGACGGGTCATCTTGCTGCTGCCGCTGTAGGTTTGGATTAATAAGGAAGATTTAAAAATCACAAACTCTATGGTAAAAACAGTGTAAGAATTCCAAGCTGACCAGGAATGCCATTATTCTTGATCTGCAAAAGACTGTGGCTCACAACAATTCCTCTTATTTCCCTAAAATGCTACAATGCCACCTGATAATAGAAGACCACAGCCATGGTAGGCACACATTTACATTTCCAGCCTTTGTCCATTTGTAAAATCCCATATCACTGTACCAAACCAATGGGCGCCATAGAGGCAGCGTTAAAAGGCCATCTTTTGAGCGATAATGTTGTGCCTAAACGCGCTGCTATCGTGCACTATTCATCATCGATGATTTCTAGCGAGTGCTGCATGCTGTTTTTTTCAGCGGGAGGCGCTGATACCATTCTTTCAGCTAGTATCCTGCTGACAGTTCTCAGCGGGACACCAGCTGAAAGCTCCGAGAACAATGCAGCCGTTTGCATATACAAAACAGCTGCTTTGTTCTCAGAACTCGCCTGCATAACTCTTAAGTAGCTAATTAGCTACTTAGAATTATGCAAAGATGATCTCTCAAAACTGTCACTCAAACTGTCGTTTGAGCGATTATCTTTCAGTGTAAAAGGGCCTTTACTCCAGAATGAATGTATAAAATTTCATCACTTCCTAAAAAGTGTAGCTTTTATTTCTCAAGCCATTAAAAAGGTTTCTGTAGTGTGTATACCATGGAAACTATTTTGATGGATTCAGAAATAAAAGCTACATTTTTAAGAAAGTGCTGGAATTGTATGCATTCATTCTGGAGTAACACAATTGCCAGCAGTCCACCAGGTTTTCCTTGTACTCCTGTGAATTGAATTAAGAAGAATGGATGAGCTGACTTCTTTCTATTTGATATAGTGTTAACAGTATCCCCATTATTGAAATACCCACCCCGCTTGGTCTTACATCTGGCATGGAGAAACACAGGGAGCTTGTCGGGTCATAGAGTTTTTAAGACAATCACGAGTCTCGTGCATGAATCCTATTCCAATTAACAATCTTCAGGTGTCGTAGGGATGGCAGCCTGCTCCTCTCCCCGCCCAATATATAAAATTGTGCAAGAGAATGAAGTTAGAGTATTTTTTAACTCTCCTCTAAGGCAATTAGTCCAACCTGAACAAGCTCTAAATAAGAGTTTCCAGGATCTATACATAGTTTTTAAGGTTTCCTTTTTGTGTTCCGTTTCCTCTCACATTCGGAAAACATGATTTTTAACTGGATTGCTGTGAAACTGGACCAAAGAATGCATGTGTGAATGAGATAAGGATATTACATTGCGATCCTCACCGAGGGTAGAGACCGGTATGAGAGTAATCAAAGTGCAGGACTGCAGAACATGTCAGGGTTACATAAATTAGAGGAAATAAATAATAAAGTGTAGGGTTCACCACATGCTTTACACATGGATGGTAACCAATTATTTCCACTGGATAAGTCTACCATGTTTTGCGGAACAAATTTTTGCATAAGGAATCTGTTAATGTCATTGCAGGTCAAATACTATTAACAAGATGCAATGATAATTATGTAGGTTGTGACTGAGCTATTCTTCATACAGCTTCCAGGTCTACAATTGTAGGAATCAAGAGTTTGTTAATTTGTACATGTTACATCTATGTGTTAGAAATGTATAAAACCCACTGATTTATTGTAATTTGTCACGATGCAGTTGTAATGGGCCGGAGTGGGGACTGCAGGGTTAAACTCTGGGAGACAGGATGGACCAAAGACTGACCTTTTTCCTCTACTCGCGCAGGTGGTGAGAGGTTTCTTTTCCTTAACTGTCAATGGGGTCATAAGAAACTCATAGCCTTTTAGGCCAGAGCCTGGACATGTGTAAGGTCATGTATTAAATTGCCGATTGCTTGGTGAGTGCCAGAAGATCTGGCGGTAGGTCATGAAGCCTGGAGGCATAGCCATTGCAGAAGATCGGTAATTGACTGAGTTTTGTACTTTTAACTTCTGTTGTTAATAAAGCCAACTAGGTGTCTTTCTCCATTTGTACAGGATAACTTGTCAGGGGAAGGAGGGTCCAAAGCTTGAAGGACCAAATCATCGTTTCACACACAGCTTTTCTCATAGGAGAGACTTATCACCAGTCTTTCTCCTCTCAACCACTCTAACTTCCAGTTCCTTCCCGCTTCAACTAGCTCCTCCGCTCCCACCCCCTCATAAACTAGCTCCTCCGCTCTCACCCCCTCTTAAACTAGCTCCTCCGCTCTCACCCCCTCTTAAACTAGCTCCTCCGCTCTCACCCCCTCTTAAACTAGCTCCTCCGCTCTCACCCCCTCTTAAACTAGCTCCTCCGCTCTCACCCCCTCTTAAACTAGCTCCTCCGCTCTCACCCCCTCTTAAACTAGCTCCTCCGCTCTCACCCCCTCTTAAACTAGCTCCTCCGCTCTCACCCCCTCTTAAACTAGCTCCTCCGCTCTCACCCCCTCTTAAACTAGCTCCTCCGCTCTCACCTCCTCCTAAACTAGCTCCTCCGCTCTCACCTCCTCCTAAACTAGCTCCTCTGCTCTCACCTCCTCCTAAACTAGCTCCTCCGCTCTCACCTCCTCCTGCGCTCCCACCCCCTCTTAAAGATACAATATCAGAATTTAAAAAAACTAGAATCTGGAGAATCTCAGTAAACTCCCCCATCACACAATACCAAAGTATTCTAAAGAAATGTAACCCTGCTACACCTGTATTTTCAAAGTGTCAATGAAGGAAAAAAAAAAAAAAAGTTGGAGACCAATATAATCACCACGAAAAGGAACTCTGCGACAAGACAATGGCTAAAACTACGTTTTGTCTGCGTTAAGTGATCTCATTGTTTGAGTTGGGTGTTTTTCTAATGGTAAAATAATAGCTGTTATTGGTTATATATATATATATTAATGTTATATATATATATATATATATATATCATAGCTACAGTAAAGAGAAAAATCAGGCATTGCAGAGAATAATAGTCGTAAAAAAAAGCAACATGTAAGAGGTGAAACTGGCTTTTCAGAGGCATTATTGTAAGCATTAAATTTGTATGTCTGCCCAGAATCAGAGAATGTACTTTCAACAGATAACTTGCTTTTCTAATATTCTGGCAAAAAGTCAGTACGATAAAGTATCAACCTGCGCTTCCTGGAGTGATATATCCCAGTGTATGATTGCAGGAGATATGCAGCTTCATTGACAAGTATAAATTGAATTTCACTGCATACTCTTCCCCTAACGGTGGTTAGTGCTGAATTTTTCATATATTTCTTTTCCACTGCTGAATATTTGAGTATCATTTTATGAAATATGCGGTTTCCTCAGATCGTACGTGACAGAACTAATGGAAAATGCATTCTTTCCCGTCCCCACTACATTTCTGAATTACATCCTATAGCCAGTTGACCCTATTATTAAATAGTGTAAAAACTGCACTTATCATTATTAATGGGGCCTACAAAAAGCATTATCCTCAAAGGCAGTAAGCTGCCTAACAAACCAGGCCTAAAACAGTTAAATCAGGAGATCCCTGCAGGGATTTCTGTAGAAATCCAGACTATGCTAAATTAAATAATGCAATACATAAAGAGAATACATTTATATTATACCTTTATTATATACATTTCACACACAAACTACATACATACATTATACATACATACACACATATACATATATACTGCAGAGAGATACAAGATTTTCAGACTCCCTCTGCTGCCCATCTCAGCGGTGATTGATGGCTAGCTACTCTGAGTCTACATCACTGTGAGGAGCACAGGGGATCTATCGTCATGAATACACCGGACTCAAACTAAGAGCTGTCAAGTCATTCTATTTTAATCGGGAGACACCCGGTTTTTCAGCTCGATCACCCAGACACCCGGTTTTTCAGCTCGATCACCCAGACACCCGGTTTTTCAGCTCGATCACCCAGACACCCGGTTTTTCAGCTCGATCACCCAGACACCCGGTTTTTCAGCTCGATCACCCAGACACCCGGTTTTTCAGCTCGATCACCCAGACACAATAGCAGCCATAGCAAAGAGATCAAAGGCAATCCCCGTGGCTAACACCCCTCAAGTTCTCCTCCTCCTATTCTGCACATTTGGCGCCTAGAGCAGGGGCAAGTAGGAGCCACCACAGAGGCCACTTAGAGCTTAGATGCTGCATTGGGAGTGGTCTCACCATCCCTCCAACTCTCCTCCTGTTATAGGACTGCACCACCCAGGGAGAAAGCCATACACAGTATTGGGAAGTACTTTCCCCTCATACTGGGATGCTGGGGAAAAAAACTATATGCCTCATTAGCCCTGCCGATGCAGGGAAGAGAATACAGAACTGGGAGCAGGACTGAAGTTGCACACTAACGGGTTCTGTAACGGCATGTGTAAGAGAGCAGGTTAGTAAAAACGTAGCCAGGAAAGACCAGTCAGGGGCACAAATGGGGGCTTATTACTGCATGGAGTACAAATAGGGGATTATTAATGCATGGGGCCTTCAAATGAAAGCTTATTACGAGGTGGGACTACAAATGGTGAATTATTACTGCATCGGCCACACATGGAGGCTTATTACTATGTGTGGCCTAAATGGGGGTTTACTACTGCATGGGGTCTTTTTAGGACATGGCACACCATCGGTTGCCTATTACTGTGTTGGGCAACGAAATGGGAATTATAACTGCATGGAGCCACAAATGGGAGTTTTTCACTATGGAAACACAAAGGGGGCATTAATATCTTGTGGTGGGAACTTTTACTGTGTGGGGAACACAGAGTGGCATTGGGAGGTTGCAGCAGAATGTGAAGGGGTGGGGGTGTAGAGATAAGTTGTGGGTTCTGAGAAGCTTTCTGGACAACTAGGACTGGATAAAAAGAGAAAAAATCATTTGTTATTTCTGGGCCACAGTGTGTATTATACACTCACTGGCAAAAAAAATCAAGCATATAGAAGGAGATGTTGGAATTAAATGACACTTGTCTCTGGACTGCAGCCGACAAAACAGTTGGAGCTGCTTGTGCTTGTTGGACGATCAGACAATCCTCTGTGATGGTCTGTGGAGGGCGTCCCGAAACCGATGACCTTGTATGCGTGCCATCACGCATCCAGTGTTCCCAACAACTCCTAACAGTCTGGTCAAAATGGCCCAGGTGGCAGCAATTCATCAATACAACCATCCAGCTTCTTGCATTCTAATAATACGCCTCTCTCAAATTCTTAACTGGGGGAAATCTCTTTAATTATATCGTAGAGGTGTCTAGTGGTCAACAAGTTTTACACAAGCGGAAAAAGAGGTCCACTACACACAAGTAGCCTCTGAGAGCCTTTTTATTGGCCGAGGATGGAACCACTTTTCGGGCCTCAGGTGGCAAGACCATTCAAGTAATCACACCACAAAAGTCTAATAATTTGCCAAACTGCATTCCAAGTTTTGTAGCAAAATAACAACTCCTAGGTGCTTGGTTTTTAAAAAAAAAATGTTTACGAAGTGTACTTTATATCAGGGTGTGGTGCATTATAATTTATTTCTTAGGCACAGTGTGTACTATAATTTATTTTTAGGGGCACAATTTGTATTATACTTTATATCAGGGTTCAGTGTGTTATAATTTCTGAGGGCGCAGTGCCTTGTTTCTGGTGGCACAGTATAGATTTATTTATTTCAGGGGTACAGTGTGTTATATTGCTAGGCTCACAGTGTAAATGACCTGAAAGCACTATGGAATAAGTTGGCGCTATATAAATAAGTTTTATCTTTATTTCTTTCAGTGGGCACAGTAGGTGACAATGTGTGATGCCATTTTTTCAGAGCAGCCAAAAAAGTCTGGACGACTGGAGAAGTCATGATGGTCTGGAGTAGATGGAGAAGATGAAGGAGTCCAGAAGACATCACCTGTGAGACACTCAGTGTCTTGTGTATTCAGTCTGACTGCCTCAATCAGTATTCAATTCACCTGTAAGGTCCACAGCAGTCTAGTTTGTTGTACTACACCTCTCAGCATGTCTTTACCATTGTTAAGGTGACACAGGGAGGAGTTGTTGTTTCACATGGTAAAATACACCACAAAATGAGTTGCCAATAGTGCTTTAAGTGTATTAAGTAAACCAAATCATTATGCACAACCCAAGTATGCAACAAATCGACAGACTCCTCTTTTGTTTTCTCTCATCTCTTCTCTTCCTCCCTCTTGTTCTCCCCGTTTTCTCTCCTCTCACTCCTGCTATAAGTTAGCCACGCCCTCTAAATTAACCCCCCCTTAGCCACGCCCTTTAAGTTAGCCACACCTTCTAGGTTAGCCATGCCCTCAAAGGCCACTCCCATCACTCTGTGAAAGGTTCTCACAGGTTAAGGTCTCCGTAAACTGTGTGTCCAATGTATCCTTTGATGATGCCCAAGATATTTTTTTGCTGTATTGGCCAATAGGAGCGCGGACCTGTCCCCATACTGTGCTGCTCTTCCATAGATCCACTTTCAAAGTTTTATCCCTATTATGATTGAGATCTCAAAAATGTGTGATAGGCGATAGTCCCAGAGATGGAAACAACAGCTATTGCAGGAATGGGAGTCCTGTAACTTTGTTCACTAAATTATAGAGGCAACGCTTTCCTTAGACTGCACCAACGATGACCTCAGTGTATTACCAAATGAAAGCTCCACATTAGCACAAATCACAGCGTTTCCTCGGTGAAGGACTCGAGTAGAAATGGTATCTTTATTCTACGAGGCTATTAGAACCACATAATAAAAGAGGTTTTTATACAGTATACTCTACTTACTACCTGCTTATAATGCTAGCAAATTGTGAGCCTGACGCTTGTATCGGCCTTGTAGATATTGGTGTCAGATATATAAAGGTCCCAGTGTCAAAAATCACATCTATAACTCAATTGATCCTACTGATATGACAAATGAATGTCACAGGAATACCCCTTTAAATAGCATTACATTTTAATGCAGATTTTGTAGCAAAAACTATTAACAGATCCAAAAATAGAGAGATTTAAAAAGCTTTAAATTATACTTCAGTCATAGACTTCAATGACTCCCTGCAGCCACCACTAAGTGGCGCCTAAAAGTTTAATGGAAACCGATGTATCATTGAGTTCAATGTAACTCTGGCTTCTGAGAGCTCCTCCTAGTGGTGGCTGCAGGCAGCAAGAATTTGAATTAAAGGGGTTACCCCACAAAAAACATTTATCACCTATCCAGCGGATAGATAATAAATGTTGGATCGCTGGGGGTCTCACCACTAGGTTCTCCAGGGATCACAGGAACGGCGGTCTCCGGAGTACCCTTAGCGCAGTGTGGTGGTGTGAATGCATCACCACCGCTCCATGCACTTCTACAGGACTGAAGGAGATAGTCGAACAATGCGATGAACTATCCCATAGACATGTAGCGGTGGTCAATCATGCACACTGTAAGCTTCATTCACTAAGGGGACTCTAAATGACCAGATCCCTAGTGATCATACTTAAATCACCTGCCCTGTAGAGAAATAATAAACGTTTTTGGTGGAATCATCACTTTAACCCTCGTGTGATACTAGTTTCAAAGTGCAGGATTGCAATGAACAAGACGGAAGTCAAATAGACCTCATGGTACCACAGAAGGGTTAACTAGGACTATGCTCAGGAAAGCAAGGGATTTGGAGCTGTGTAACAGTAAAACAGAGCTCAGACTCCTATAAAGCTATAGGGGAAGATTTATGAAACTGAGAAAAACTATCTTTGTTGCCCAAAGCAACCAATCACTCTGCAGCTTTCATTTGTTGTAATGCTCTTGAAAAGTGGAAGCTGTTCTCGATTGGTTGTTATAGGCAATAAAGACACTTCGTTTCATAAAGCGGTCTCATAGTATTAAATCAATAAGCAGAATTTTGGACCCACTTAAAAGTAGCAGTCACGCTACGCTACGGTCAGGAACGCGCCCTTGTCAATGACTAGTTGAGTACAGCACTCCACTGTTTCCGTTAGTCCCAAAGACGATGAATAAGCAGCGCTCATGTCTTATCACCATTTCAATAACCCTACCTAACTGTGGTCATGCAGTGAGTAGGAACAAGGGGCTTGAGACTCCGCTTCGAGTGATTGGTGAGGGTCCCAAAAGGTGAGGCCCCCAGCAATCAGATGTTTATCACTTACAAGTACCAATTATTATTTGTGGGCTAACTGCCTTAATATGGAGTATGGACAATCAGGTCATGTGATCTAGTTCTAAGAATGCTCCACATACAGCTTTTACAGATTCACAAGCCCAACAGCAAAGTTTCCCAGGAAACTGATGTTCGTTATTGGCAAGTATCTGAAAATGAGTGAAGCTTCTAGCAGCCAAGAGTACTAATCCTACTAGCACAGACACACAAAAAAATTTGGCAGATTATCGTAAACAAAACAAAAAAAAAACCCCCACTGTCTGGCACATGCAACCAATAATTATTCTCCAGCCAGTCCACATACACATCACCAAAGGAGAGCTCCACATTAACGTAAATCACAGGGTTTCCTCAGATTGGAGTAGAGATGGTTTTGTTACTGTAGAAGGCTATTAGCAGATACCTCTTTATATAGCGTGCTCCACTTACCAAATTGTGAGCCTGATGCTTCTTGTGTCGACCTTGTACAGACAGGTGTCAGATTTATGTCACTTTGTCACCTCAAGCACAGAGTGAACTTTTAGGAGACACGCTTGTCATTGAAACCAATGAAGACAAAATGAGGCAGAAGAGACAACGTTGCAGCTGACTGTCATTCATAAGTTCACAATCCTTCATTCAGGAAGTGAATAAGTAGATTGCTTACTAAAGCTTAGGCTATACAACTAGGAGAATATTCCTCAAATTGCATTGTAGGAAAACAACAGGTAATCTGAAAAGTCTTTGCAGTTCTGCACATACTTTGATGACAATGAAATAGCTCTTGATTCCCAGTAGCAGGCACGGTTAATAGGCTGGCATCACACAGGGCTTTCTGGGGGGTTTCTATGGTTGGGTTGTTTTTTTTTCCAAACCAGTTTTAGTGAATGTTAAGGAAAAATAGGAACATTTCCTAAAACATGTGTTTTTGTGCAATAAATGGTGTAATTCTTAACAGTACCACTATTGCCCAAAATATCCTGTAGCCTTATAATTACGGTATGTAACAAGAGGCTTTAAAGTCTAAACTAAAGGATCCAAATACAAACACACAGACTTCCTCCCTGCATTATCACTATAGACAATACAGCAGGGTCTGCGCACTTTATGGCAGCTGAAATTAATGGAAGTCAATTGACAGAAAAATGTCATAGAATGTTACAGTAACCGGGGAAGTAATGGAGTACAGACACCTTCCCTAGAAACCAGAAAGGGACAGCGCAGATGAACACAGAGCCTTATTTGTATAAGGCTGCGGCCAAACAGACCGGTCATTTTGCAATCCAACACGTCCAATGACTCTTTCAGCTGGGTCACCCCCATAAACATAAGATGGTTGCTACTTCAGCCTAAATCAGCAAGTCTGGCCAACACTAATCTAATATGTACAGCCTTCTTTACTATCCTTCTAGTATTTAGGCCTCCAGCAGTAGAACAGAGCCATCCTCAACTTGAACACCATCTAATAAGGAGATGACACTGCTGATATTGTTCCAGTCTATACAGCAAAGCTGACTAATGAGATACAAGAAGCATCTATTGTGTCTGCTTTAGTGGCCAATTTAAAAGTGAAATATTACAACATTTTTAATGTGGATAGGAAGAAATATATTGCCATTTAAAAATAATGTGTCCGAACACTTCTGTCTACTAAACCAATAACACTACTGTGTAACAGACTTAAGAACAAGTGGAAACTACTTAAAAACAAGTAGCCAGCCCCACAGACACCAGCTAGAATAGCAAGGTGAATGCATGACCATGGCTCCATTCAAACTCCTCCTCACTGTTGGTGTGCAGTGAGGAGGAACAGGGGGCTCGGGACCCCCATTCTAGTGATTGGTGAGGATTCAGGCCCTGGCACCTCAGTGGACTGACACTTTTCACCTATTTTCTTCATAGGTGATAAATGTCCTTTGTGGGCCAACCCCTTTGGGTTTGAGGCTGTATTCCTTTATCTCATAAATAGACTTGAATTTAATGTGAATCCATGAGAATGTTTTACAATAATGTGCCTATTTCTATAATAAAGAGCGGCATTTGGTGTCTAAGGAGCCTACAGCAATTGTCTGCTGTTTAGTTCAATTGAGAGAATTATAGTTCAATTTCAGAACTGCAAAAAGCTTCATGTTTTCCAAACATTATATATCAAATCCAATTGCTAGTCATTCTTACGTTATGTATGGCGCATATTACTGCACTTCCACAACTTCATTACACAAGCAACAAGTGAACTGGCTCAAGTGACTTCAAGGGAATTAGACTAAATCATAAGTAACCATTTATCTAATTCCGATTTCAAAAGATTGAGGAATATTTCCAGGCGTACAAACCTCTATAATGAATTATATTTAAAAGGGGTTGTGCCAACATATGAAGTTATCCCCTATCCACATGAATGGGTCATAACTTTCTGGTCAGTGGGGATCCCACCATTGGGTTCCCCAAGGATCCTGAAAAAGACTGTTCTGAAGGTTCCTGAATGAATGCAGTGAAAGTCAAGCATGTACACTGCAGCTCCATTCATTTCAATGGGGCTACTGGAGATATAGGTCAAATGCTCCGGTGGCGAGGGGATACCTTAAATGTTGTCACAATGCCTTTAAGGGGACATAAACATCAAAGATCAAAGCTTAGAGGACAGTAGGCTAGTTCCAAGCACACTTGATATCAAGACTCAGCTGACAACATTTACTGTATCTAATATGTAAATCTGCGCATTGAGCTATGATGCCTTTCAACTATTTAGTGATATCAATTCCAAACAGAACTAGAGAGAGAGGTGCGGGACTCTGTTTTCAGACCACTTGTGCAAGTATTTACACAAAATACTTAAGGTCCCCCCTTAAACACAAATATCGGTGGAACTCACCAAGTTCGGTAGAATTAGCTGACTATCTTACGTGTATGTCTATCAAAGGAAGGAAGGATGGAGCATACTGAAATTAAATGCCCGATCCTTTTGTTCTCACAGGAGGTAAGTCCCGACAAGAAATGTCTGGCAGCGGCTTACTCATCTCTCCCCATTGACTGAGACCAGCATGTGCATGGCAGAGTCATCCGAATGCACATTAGTCAAAGAGCAACTGAAGGTGTCTGAGCATCTTTATAGAGTTAACCAGTAGGTTTGTGCATACAGATTTTTTTGCTTCTTGATTTCTAGGTTTATTGTTGCATTAAAGGGAACTTATAGTTAGAAAATAATATAGTTTTAATCAGGTTTTTACATTTTTTTTGTGGAGTCACCCTCTATATGAAGCAAAAAAAACCAAACACATGACATATTTTAGTTTTCACAATGACCACCGACCCTCACAATAGAGAGGGATAATTTTTCAGCTTGTGCTGCATACATAGAAACTGGGTCAGCAGTCATTAGAATATCATCAAAAGACAGGACTGAAGTGAAAGAGTAGCAGGTTCATTAACTAAGTTAGAGGTGGATAACACAGGAGCACACCAGTGACGAAAGGTGATGGACACATCTTGGCCCCCTATCCCTGTACTTGGACTACAGAACATGTTCACAACACTGTCACACGTAAGACGGAGAGATATATCAATTCTCTTATATCCAGGAAGGATAAAAATGAGTTGAGAGAAGAAAGAGAAGAAGGGGGAGGAGGAGGGAGAAGGAAGAGGAGGCAAGGGAGGAAGAAGGAAGAGGGTGAACGCGGGAGAAGAAGAAAGGAGAGAGAAAGAAGAGAGGGGGCAGGAAGGTGGAGGAGAAAGGAAGTAGGAGGAGGAAGAAGAGAGGAGGAAGGAGGAGGAGAACATTATAAATACAGTATAAAAAAATAAAAACAGAATATCTTTTTTTTACAAAAAAAATATACTGAATCGTGCTAAATTGTGTGGCAGCTTTCACTAGATAATCAGATAGAAGTTAAAAAAGTTAAAGTGTTCACTTAGCAGAGTTCAATGATTGCTGGAGTCAAGTTTCAAAATGAGGCCTTTCCGACAGTAAACAGACTCAAAAGTGAAATATTAGCACTCTCAACCAGCTGTACCCGTGACAATAAAGACTTATATGTCCAGTCTGTGCAAAGAATCTAATATAAACACCTCACTTTGCAGTGGATACAAGTTCTCCAGCACTAATCTGCTGCTCCGCTATATACCTAGGTAATCTCTAGGTTTATACAAACTATTCCTCTCCATGGGTCTGGCTGTACATCATCTTATGGGCAGACATGTTTAAATAAAGCATACTTTGTAGGGAAGAGATAAGACTCTTAAAGTCACAAGACTGCACCGTGTAATTCCCTGCTACAAGTGACTAGCAGGATAGCACGAGAATAATCTAGAACGGGCTTGCTACCGCAGCTAGAAAGAGCAGACGGTGCCATCGTGAGCATCACACTCGGCCTCCACTGTCCTCGATTCACCCCGCAGCATTCCAATGAATTTGTGAAAATAAAACATCCCGGTGCCCTCCAGCTGTAAAAAGCTCCGTACCAGATCCTACATGGCTATGGATTATTCATCGACACTCACAAATCTGTAAACTTGTGATTCTCGTGACAAATGTATGAAGACTTAGATTCATATTTTCTGAATGTAACTGTTAAACATCAGTATGAAGAAAAAGTGTCACCATGTGGCGGGCAAAGAGAGTCAGAAGATAAAGCGAAAAACGTGTGCGGTGCAGGTCTAGTCAGATAATGATCAGTCAGGTCCACCGTTGGCATCATTATGGGATATAGCTGGAAAATACATCCTTGAATATGATTATATAGTATGTTTTATGTTAAGTCTTTAGTAAATTATTTTTAAAAAGTCAATGCAGTTAACCCAAAAGTTCCTTTTCCAATCCATAAAAGCCTCCTCCTACCCTACTGTACAGGAAACTAAGGCAAGATAATATGTTTAGAGGGAGAATGCCCAAATTGGTGTAGGGTATCTTATAGGCCAGGCAATGCTCCATGGGAAAAATGGTATGCAAATAAACCAGCAGGAAGAAAGGCTCCCTCCACCTATTGGACAGCAACCCTATAAGTCAATGTCTGATGTTGTTCGGGTTGCTAGCCCTCATCAGTATAGTGCAGGGTATCTTTGGCTGGGTGAGAGCCCTATGACGCGGGTCTATGCGAAAAGTGTTTCTCCTCGTGGAGAAGGCCAAGTTGGCGTAGGAGGCAGCATTTGTATGGGTCCTTCAACTGTAGAGCTGCTGCTGCTCTTCTCTTCATGTCATGGAAGGAGCACTGTGGACACAGGAGATCATCTTTCCTTGACTAACAAAACAGTAGCTCTGCTAAGTAAGAAAAAATATATACTGTATTTTTCGTTCTATTAGACGCACCGGTCTATAGGACGCACCCCTGTTTTAGAGCGGGAAAAAAAATTTGAACTCACCCAGGGACAGCGCAGGGTTAGTGCCGGGTGACGGAGCAGAGGGAGCAGCAGAGGCCTGAAAAACCGGCGCTTAATATCACAGCGGCGCTTGTGTGCAGCAGGAGGAAGGAAGGAAGACGTTTGGTGGAGGCGGGGTGAAGCAGTAGTACCCGCCGGCACTCACGACCAATCAGAGGTATGTATGGGCGGCAGTGGGGAGGAGACTGGCCGCACATTTGTTCGTGCGATCGCGAGTTTAACACACAAATCGCGCTAACTAAACCGCGTTCGCGCATTAAATTCACGATCGCGCTAAAAATGGCGATCGGAACAAATTTTTTGGCACATTCGCTCTATAAGACGCAGCAACCCCCCCCCCCCCCGCTTTGGAGGGGGAAAAAGTGCGTCTTATAAAGCGAAAAATACGGTATATTTCCAACTCAAGGACCCCCAGTAAAGTACAGCAGTCCCACAGTTTCACATGCAAGCACAAGGGCAGTTAAAGCAGCCGTATTTGTGCACATGAGGAATAGCTGGGGGTTACTGGTGTTAAGTAGGGTTACATGTGAAATTTTATGTATTGAGTGGAGTTGTGCTTTAATCTCATCTCGGTCATCAAGTATTAAAGGAGGTTATGCCAAGTTTTACACTTATTCCCTATCTACAGAGCAGGGGGAAAGTGTCCGGTCAGTGGGTGTACAGGAACCCCCACTGACTACTCATGACACTGGATATACAGGGAACGTCTTTTGCCTGAGTGTGTTGTGCCTACAGTTAAATATGGTGGAGGTTCTGCTATGGTCTTGGGATGTATAACATGGCATGGTCGGCCAGTTGGTTGCAGTGGCAAGAACCGTAAACACGGAGGTGTACCTTGACATCCTTGACAATAATGTGCTGCAGACAATGTGACGATACTCTTGAGAATGGTCAGCCATACTTCCAACAAGACAATGTGCCTACTTAGAAATCCAATGCTGTTTTACGTTGGTTTGAGGATATAGATGTTCCATGATTGGACCGACTGCACAGAGTCCCTATCTTAACCAGGGTTGTAGAGGCGTTAAGCTAAACCTCAAAACGCCTCAATTTTCAGACTCCAGATTCGATTTTCCAGACTCCGACTCCTTCTTATAGGACTCGTTTTTTAAGTGACAAATTTACTGCATTAAAAATGGTCACATCAGGCTTTTCACCCCCATTATGATAAAATGATCAAGCTATTCAGATAGATAGAACCTAATGGAATATAATTTTAGAACACAAACAACTTTACTAAATTGTAAATATGTAATACACTAAGCTGAATTGGCACACTTCCTTTCATAGGAATTTAGTAAAGTTTTGAAATGCCCTATAATATTCAACATGTACATTTCTATCGACTCCACCAAAACGAGACTATGACGCCAACTCCACAGCCCTGCCCTGAACCCCAATGGACATCTCTGGGACGAACTAGAACGTCAGCTCAGAAAATATGAACAGCTTTCATCTTCTTTTTAAGAACTCGCCAGAAGTTTGCAGCATGATTGGAGGGAAATACCAGCTGAAGTATATCAGATATTAGTAGAAAGTATCCCACGGAGAGCATCCAATATCATTAGATCCAAAGGAGCCCCACTATGTATTAATATGTAAATAAATACTACTTTTGATTCTTGCTTAGGTATCCAATCAGTTTCGGTAGGATAGTGTATAAGCATTTACCATCTATATTTTTCTGGAAAAGGAATTAATTTATACCTTATTTCTACTAGACTGCAACATCTTCCATTCAAAGATGGGGGCTTTTTTTTTTTTTTTATAAAAACAAGACTACTTTTTAATAAGCCCAATTAAAAGTTTTCAGTGTTGAGCCAAAAGATGCCGTTTCTGTATATAAAATATCTCTGCACATCTATATCCAGAAGGTATGGAAACAGCGACGCTGAAGTCTGGCCTCTTCTAACATTCTCCACATTTTGCATTTCACTACAGGCTCACGTGTTTGTGTGCGAGATGGCTGCGAACGGGTTTTTTTTTTTTCCTCCTTTGGCAGCAGCACCCAACTGTATTTCACGACGTAACATCCATTGAGCAGCAAGTAGCAGATGATGCTTAAGAGGTTAACTCGGCATATATCTGGCATCTCTCCAGCCTTTGTAGAAGAATCACTACTAATGTGAGAGCACAAAGCATAGTCCAGGCCAGCCGTGATTAATAGACTGCTGAATACGCTCCTTTCCTCACACACACACACTTTTCATTCCCCTGCTTCCATAGATCATGGACTTATCCTCGAAATATCTGACTGAAATTGAATTTGGCTTCTCTCTCAACCGTTCATTTCCTATGTTATGCAAGGTTATATCCTTTTCTGCATGAGCAGAACCAAACCAGCTGCAGCTCGGGAGAAGAAAATATGTTTTCAATTATGGAGCTGGCCTGAAAACAGAATGGTAGATCTGAGAGCGCCCTTAATAGAGCCATCATTGAATGAACCTGCTAGACGGAATCCTATTAATTAGGTGTTTAGCCTTACACAGGGAACCTTTGATACTGCGAGCACGTTCTACCTGGCATGCTCGGGCTTTGTAACGCAGCAGGAAGTTAATATGGCAAACTTCCTCAATTGGCTATGCAAAGGTCTGACATTTGAAACGGAGATGATTGCGATGAAATATTGACTTTCGGGAGTGTGTTAGGCAATGAAGAGAATGAATCAGAATTTACTGAGCTAGCAATGCAAGCCGCCGCATTATGGAGGGATTATTTTTCCCTCAAGGAGGGAGACTGAGGAAGAAAAGCATTTAGGAAAAAAAAAAATTTGCAGTTTTCACCGCACAAGCTACGGGGATTTTCTGCTCTGGTCCCCATTTAGAAAATAGAGTTTGCTACGAGAGGGAATAAGCATGAAACAATAAAAAATAACAGCAAAACAACACAATAGGGTCTGGAGCCGCATTCTCTTCTACTTTTCAATTACTCCGATACCACTGGGAGGAAGTGGCAGCCTTGAACTCATAAAAAGACATCTTGGCCATTTATACTCCATCCGTGTTCTCTTCGGTCACGCAACGCATTTACTCGCAATGGTGTAATACACTTGTTAGGACTGGCGTGAGGTAATGGTGATCGCAGGCACAAATAAATAATGTTCGCACTGTGCCGCTGAATGCTGGAATACAGAAACTTCAAGGACCTACAGCCAACAGACTTAAAGGGAATGCAGAACCAATATTTCTTGGACTCATTAAAGCAACCCTTTGAACAAAATTCAGTGCCAGGACCGGTGGGGGGTTTATTACTTGCAGTTCCTCTCTGTTGTTCCTCTGATCCACCGGCTTCAGGTCCTGTTTTTGGCCATTAGGCTGAGACAATCTTCAGACTACCTAGTCCCCCACAGTGCATTGGTAATGTTAAGACTACTAATGCACTATACCTGTTCTATGATTCGCCAGAGCTGCTCATGTGATTAGCACTGACCAATCAGAGAGTAGAGCACAGTGTGCATTAGGTAGTTAGAAGATTTCTACAGCCATCTTCAACAGCCAAAAGAAGGTTAAAAAAAAACCTGTGGATCAGAAAAAAGACGAAGAACAACTGATCATCATTTTGAAGAGGGATGGCTCTGATGGAACAAGCCCATGGGCCACTGTAAGGCTGGGTTCCCACAAGGCGGAAGCCAAGGCAGTTAGCCATGGGTTTTGGAGTAGCTTTGGCCGCATTCTTTTCCGTTGCGTCCAGCACTCCCATAAAGGATAGCGCGGCTGCAACAGGAAAAAAAAAGGTGACATGCTGCGGCGAGGGAATCCACGCCGCAGCACCGGCTTTGCCGTGACGGATTGGCTGTCCCGTGTGGACGAGATTTGTGACAAATCTCATCCACATGGCTGGCTAAGTCCAGGATTAGCGGACACAGGCGGAATTTCCGCAGCAAATCCACCCTGTGTGAACCCAGCCTAAGAAAAAAAGTTATGCAACTTTTTAATAAACCTTAGGGGGAAATTTATCAAGCTGCTTATGCAGGATTTACTGGCAAATAAAAGTTGCTAATTTTCTGTGCACCCAATGCTGGCGCTGTAATCTGCAATTTTGTACCTTATCTTGTCACTTTTAAAAATTGTTGAGAAAAGGGGTGTGTCTTAGTGGGAGGGGAGTGGCCACAGCCCACCAGAATTACTATACTTTATATGAGAGACTGGTGTAAATTATATTGGAAATCTACTCCAGCATGTAGCTGACATACATTTCCATTTGAGGTGTGTACGGAGGCAGAGATGTGCCTAATTTATTAAGGGTAGAGTGCTTAATAAATTAGGCGCATCTTTCTCCAGCACACTAGTGTATGAAACACCAGTCCTAATAAATGTGCCCAATTTGTGTCAATATCTCACCATTCTCAAGAACTCTGATAGCGGTTTGGGAGTCAAATCCTCATTTGTATTCAATGGCTGAAAACTTGAAATCATGAGAATACACCGCCACATAGAGCATCTGCACTGCTCAATACCCAAGCAGGTGCCACTCTAATATCTCCGCAGCCCCACTGATAGTGAATGAAGCACTGGTATGCTTGTGCGCCCAGCGCTCCGCTCAGTCTCCTTCTTACTGCAGGAGGGAGCAGTAACTCCATAGGGAGGAGGATGAGGGGCACAGGACTCCCATTCTGGAGATCAGCAGGGGTCTCAGGAGTGAAACTCCCACCGATCATCAAGTTATTCCTTAATCTGTGAATAGGGGATAACTTGCAATTTTGGTGCAACCTTTTAAACTATCCTATACTATGTTGATGGAAAAATTAAAAAGTTATAGCTTCTGAGATAAAGAAACAAAAACACAAAAAAATTATTGCTTAATTGAAAACCAGACGAACCCCTTAACATCCTTAAGGGGTTCGTCTTGAAAAGCAAGACTTGTCAAGTCAACGGCTCTGGCTGTATAGCTCTCCAGCCGCGGCCTTGCTGACTCCATTTCTGTTTCTTTCACTTCATGTTCACCTGGACAGAATGTGTCAAGTAGGCGGTCCCAACTACTCTGTCCGTGGGTGATGTCGGCCATGATTCACTGTCTGACATCACCCACTGATAATGAGCAATGGGGACTGCCCACTTGACACATTCGTAGTAGTTTGTGGGGCATTGAAATTCTGCTGCTGTGAAGGTAAGGAATCCAATAATAAATATGTATCCATGAAATGAATCTATGTGAATCCCTGGAATACATAGCTGTAGGTTCACTATACATAATCATCTCCAAGTACATCACGTTTTGCTACTAATGTGCACAGTTATAGGATGCTACTTGTCCAAAAAGTCAGTTTGTCAAATTTGTGTAATGCTAGAGCAGCCCCCAGTCAAATGTGAGTGAAGCGAGTGATGCTAATGTGAAATAGAAACCTCAAGGAATATCATCTCAGCTGAGAAACACTCGGCCACATGGACCTCCGAGTGTCTAATGTACACATGAAAGAAAGTTCTAATTTTATTCTTTTTGCAAAACACTGCTGAGTTCATAAGTGGCCCTGGAAGCAAAATCAGCGCTAGAACTGAAGCTTCAATGATAGGGGCTTCACGGCCAAGTAGCAAGACAAGATCCTGCAACCAACATGCAACATGCCAAACGTTGACTCTGCTGGTGTAAAGCAGCGTCTCTCAACTCCAGTCCTCAATTATCCCCAACTTATCATGATTTAAGGACATCATAAGGAGAAAACACCTGTGGCCATGGCAATAATGACATCACCTGATAACATGACATATTAGAAGTACTCGAGGACTGGTGTAATGTACACCGACATTACACTCTAGAGCGAGGGAAATGCATCCTCTGGAGTGAGGAATCTCCCAACCATCTGGCAGGCTAATGGCAGAATACTAGAAGAATGCTACATCCTTCTTCCCGGTGACTAGAAAACAAATGGATATTCAAGGGACTTTTATTGATGGCCTAAAGGTTTCCATCAAAGGATGTTTTTGGAAACCCCCCTTTTGAACTGCATATATAGTTAACTGATTGCTTCCAACTTTGTGCCATCAGTTTGGGAATGGAACTTTCCTGCTTCATCAGGATTGCGCCCCTGTGCATAAAGCTACATGAAAGAATAGGTTTCTAGTGTCGGATTAGAAAAAACTTGTTTGTATGTCCTCTGTAGAGCTCCGACGTCAACCTTATTAAACACGTTTGGGATAAACTAATGTTCAGACTTCGAGTCAAGTGGAATCACACCACAACCTCAACAATGCTCTTGGGGGTAAATGGACGTGAGCCCTGTAGCCATGTTCAAAAATCCTGTAAAAAGCATGTCCAGGAGAAAAAAATAAATAAAAAAGTCTTTTGTGAAGGGGGTTAGAGGGGCGAGACTACTTTATGGCCAATGGTTTTAGACTGAGACATTAAAAAAAAACAAAAAAAAAACACCACAGATATGTTTTGGTCATGTGGTATAGCAAGCCAATAAACATAATGCAAAATTTTGGGCACGATCATGAAATTGCATTTACGTAGTAAGAGAATCTATGCCAACTACATTGAGGTTGCCAGACTGTAGCACATTGTAGCCAGTTTGGCGTATCGTAACACTGCACATTAATACAAAATACTTTTGCTACATCATTTAGCCAAATGTACTCTGCTCCGTGTGTAGCTGCCCATCAAAGACAACCAACTCTCTTGGGACAAGACTATGACAATGAGGGCCAAATCTATGTGCACATAGTCAACACAGCAAACGTAAAACACTACGAGGACTACTTCCATATACATAAATAAATGAGACACGCAATGGGTTCTGCTGTGGAATGAATGAATCATTATGTATTAAGGGAAAATAAAATCATCGTAAAAGTTCCCTCGAACAGTAACAAACATTTTCTGCTGACAGTACGAGACTTAAAGTGGTCTTACCTCTGCTTGGAAACTCTTTAACAACGGAGCTACCTGTTTTCGCAAGTCCTATGAAGAACAGAGACAATAATTAGCTTTGTGAAACTCAACATTGTGAGAAGCCAGCAGAATCAAAATTACATCTCGCTCACAACCCCCGTCACCAGACGTTCGCTAGACCTGCCTCCAATTGGCAAATCAGACGCTCGTAGAAATCTCTTATGCTCATGAAAATATTACATACTTACACATTATAGATCTCATAGGAGACGTAATCCTAAATATACCCCATAGAATAACATTTCTGGCAATGAAATTATTACTTTTGTTACTAATCCAGGCGAATGGCAGAATAGCAGGCCATGTTTAGATTTTGGCAGCCTGAAGTCTCTAGTGGCTGTCCTTCATTTCCAGTTCTATTTTAAAGACAAGCTCCAGCCAAGTGTATCTCTCCCCCCATTTTGGCAGGAGTCGCCCTTCCCCCCTAAACCACGATCTTTGGGAGCTCTTAAAATTTACTCATACTAAGCTCTATTCACTGGCAGCTACTACATGTAACTCCGAAAGAAAGCAGGCAACTTTTTTTGGTAACAACAAACTTCAAAACTTTTTACATCTCTCATCAACATATTGACTAATTCTGTGCATCGCAACACAGTTTGCTTAGACACCTCCAGTTCTTCATTTTATGCATTTTTATTCCCATTAAAAAATAAAAGATGTTTTTACATTTGAGACACAAAATGCATTCTGGCCCCAACCAGCTGATCTTTTCTACGCTGCTTTCACGGACAGAAACAAAACAAAAAAAAGGTTATACGGAAAATCCAAAAATAAGGAAGGCTCAACAATTTATAAATATATATATATATATTTTTTTTTTTACAATATATAATTAAAAACCCAAACACTAATGTAGTAGCTAAGAGAACTAGAAATAAGAGTTAGCCATACTAGAGCATTCCTTGAGTCTCGTTTATTAGCTCTATGATGATCCTTTACTGCACACCATGGAGACTGTATGAAGAACACGATGGAATATGCAATAGGGGCTTATGCATTTTGGGCTTCAAGGAAAGTCGTTTCAAAACGTGTAACCCTCTGCATCTGGCGAAGCATTCTTTATGTCATTTTCTGCCGTTAAGCGCTGATATTTGAAGAGCACACCTGGAATCTTTAAATCCCGGTTCACACTGACTTTTTTGTGCGCAATTCCTAATGCCTAAGCCCTCAAGGTTGTGGCATCCTATCATGTTCAATGGGAATCTGCACGGTATGAACTCCCTTTTTTTTCCATTTGTTCCATGGTTTCCATGTGGCTTCTGGTGGCCATATGTGGATTTGCCCGACTGAATGGGGCTAAATCTGCGACATTTTGAAGTGCAAATCCACTGTAGAAATCTGAGGGTCATCTGTTATTTGTCATAAAACCCGTATAACAACTGATGTAAACCTTCACACGTATGATGTTAGCCGGCGTCTACAAGCACATATCCTCATAGCATCACCACAACCAAAAAGGCCAAAATATGGTTTTATGCTGGAAATTAAATAAGGTAAAAAATATAAGGTACGCGGATTATACATCTAAAAGAGTGAACCCCGAAACTCTCTCTATATTTCCTGATGCAGACGGCCCGACTGACTACAGATGTCTTGTCGGGCTGCTGACCATTATGTCCACTTTCACTTATCTTTGTGACCGCAATTTTTTATTTCTAATGCATTAAAATATACTTTTACATCTAAAACTCACATAAAAACAGTAGTGTATGCACATGAAAGCAATGTAAAATGAATAGATAGGTGAGCACAGCTCACATATACTACAGTAATCTACATCAACAAGAGCGAGTGCTCTCGCAGGGGCGTAACTATAGAGGGTGCAGGGGATGCGGTTGCACCCGGGCCCAGGAGCCTTAGGGGGCCCATAATGCCTCTCTTCTCTACATAGGGAGCCCAGTACTATGAATAAAGCATTATAGTTGGGGGCCCTGTTACAGGTTTTGCATTGGGGCCCAGAAGCTTCAAGTTACGCCTCTGTGCAGCATGGTTTAGGTATGGGTACGGGTACAGATACAGATAGAAGGGGGGCGCCGGATCACATTTTGCATCAGGGCCCCTGAGCCTTTAGTTACGCCCCTGTTCTCTCGATTTGGCATCATCCACAACTGTGTAAAGAATCTACACTGCGCACCTCAAACCACTCCTCTACTACTAGAATGAACATCTTTTCATTGTGTAAGGCTGTTTTCAAGGACTTGGGTTATGGCACAGTTCAGCGATTCTGTCTCTCTGCTCCATTTTTGTAGGAGAGAAACTGATATAAAAATGTTGCCCGATGATTTTATAGGGCTTGCATAAAAATGGAAAGCAAATAGAAAGGCTTCTGTATATTTGCACTGTTAGATTTCCGCATTTTTTTTTTTTAAACAAAAATAATGCTGCAGACTGTCCAAAAAAACAGAAATCTGACAGAATGGAAGCCTTTTCCCATTTACTTTCCATTTTTTCTGTAAACCCATTGAAATCAGTGGGGGGAAAAATAGATCAATTTTTCCCCCCAGTTTTTCCCCTCTAGAAATGGAGCAGAGACACAGAAGCCCTGAATTGCGCCCTTACACAAGTGTAAAAGCAGCCTAAGGCCGCCTGCAGACGGGTGGAAATTCCGCAGCGGGATTCCCCGCAGAATTTCCGCCCCTGGACGCCTGCATAGGATTGCATTACAGCACGCAATCCTATGCAGACGGCCGCGGTTTGTCTACGCGAAATCACGCGCAGCAAACAAACCGCGGCATGCTCTAATTCTGCGCGGAGCTCGCAGAGCCCCGCACAGAAACGTCACTCACCGGCTGCCCAGCAGCCGGCACATGAAAGAGTCGGAGCTGTGGGAGCGGGTGAGTCCGCGGTGCTCTCTGCAGGCGCCCGGGTTGGGTCCCGCTGCGAGTATTCTCGCAGCCGGATCCGACCCGGCCGTCTGCAGGCGGCCTTATAAGTAAAAATTGCACAGAAATTTCAATGTGCGACTAAAATGCAAAGTGAAGCAGATTCCATAGGCAAAAATAACGTATTCTGCAAAATCCAGATGCGAGAAGTTCCCGCAGTATATACCATGCCGATCTGCGTTCATTGGAACGCTTGTTAGAGAAACGTGAAAACACTAGGAATGAGACATCCAACGTTGGCATACAAGCTATAAACGAGTGTTCTATTAGTTATATGGAGGTATATCAGTTTCCTTCTCCCTATACAAAGTAACCCTAATCAATAACTACTATAATGAGATAACTACGGCTGCTTTCGGACTGATGTAATACGGGCGCTATTTTTGCTCCTGCATAACGGAGGCGACATTCATACATCTACTAACGAACTGATGGAGGTCAGGGTATTGTCTCCATAAAACAACTACCCATATTACGGACATCTAAAAGCAGCCAAACGCTTTTTTTTTTTCCTCGGTGGAACTAGTTGAAAACGATCATTTACATCGACAGTCAATGGGTGCAAATGTAATTTCTGACTTAACTAAATCATTTTTCATCTGTCCGAAAGGCATTTCATTTCTCTCTAGCGATAATGGTTATCGCTAGGACTGTAGCATGTAATGAGTATCGCGAAAGGAGAGGTCAGCATATTTTATGCTAAAGATAGGAACCAGACAGGATAGGGGGCAGTATACAATGTATACACTTTACTGATCTTGGTGTTGCGAGCCTTTGGTGTGACTTGTTGCACCCAACAATCCGGATGCCAGTAGACGTCTAGGTCATGGAGTCAATGACTGGGCTAGTTTAGCGCAAGGGAGCGATTAAATAGACAAATGCTCATGACTTGGAAATATGTCCTTGGAAGGGAAAGGGTTAAAGAGAACGTATTAGTTTTTACGACTCTTCACCACTATAACCACTCTATAGGGGCTGGATAGATGTTTGAGAACATATCCATGTATAGCTGCAGATAAGAATACCTTAGGAAAAAAAAAAAAAGTTTTAACAACTCCTGCGGTGTGGTTCTGCCGGTAAAGAGACTAGACAATAAAAGCAGTAACTAAGTAGATACGACAATTTGTTACATGCCATTAGTGTTAGGTAGAATCCCGCTTCAAGCAATTATCCCAGCAGCTTGAGCAAAAGCCTCTATACGTCGTAACTTTCCAATTAACTGTTTAATAGAGCCTATGGGAGCATCAATTGCGTATTGATTCGACTAATCAATACAACATGCCACATAAAGACTCCCTCAATACACATCCTGACTGGACAAAACTTTCTCAATATATACTTAAAGATAGATTTTTCCGAGGCGGACAGGTTTGGGAGTCCTATGTTCAGTAATGGCAATCAGGAGGCAGCGACTCACGTGAACATTCCTGAGGTTGTCACAGATCTCCATATAAACAGTTGAAAAGTTAATCATTTTAAAAAGTTCGAAGAAGTTGGTGCAAGAAAGTTAGAAGACAGCCAGCACAAGACTTACAAGGCCCATCATTTATCTGTACTGCAGTATCAATAGTCTTGGCGTCCAAAGGGGCCATCCCAAGAGGAGTACTACTCATCATAGACACAATCAAACTTTTGTAAGGCTCTGTTCACATCTGCATCAGAGGCTCTGTTTAGACATCCGGCATTAAATGCTTGCCGAAAAAGCCAGACTTTTTTGTCTAGTAAAAACGCCAGAAAGGTGCAAGAACTGAAGTGATCTCATTTTAGTCAATGGGGTCCGTTATGAGTTGGATTCGTACATCCAGGGGATTCTATTTCCCTGATCCCGTAACGAAGTAGGAAAACCGAATCTCTAGCACAGATGTGAATTTAGGTTAACACAATTTATTACTCTTCCGCCCCCACTAGGTTATCTCGGAAGCTACAGTTGCAAGTGTCTGTGTGGGGGGCCGAGGATGGGGGTCTCTATTATAGATCTAGTCAACTATAGGTTTGGAATCTGTAACATGGGTACACAACAGAATTCTCCACCTCCTGCAGCCTTGGCCCTCACAATTCAACGTTACGAGTCTATATAAGTACTTTGGTTATCTGCCTGTGGGTCTTGCACTCTCCAGCAGAGTTGCCAACCTCCATTTTTGTGTTTTGCAGGCTGTTTAAGGGCCTTTGACAATGGATGACTTTATGCCCATTTAACAAGTGCTGAGCAACAATATAGCATGTCAATCGGTGCTTGTTACTGTTGTTTACATGTGGCCTTACAGTTTACAGGGACGTTATGCGCCCGACAGCCGTACCAATGACTATTGCTTCTATGCTCTCACGCAGGAGCAACAGTCGCTCAGTGAATGGAAGCGGAGCGGGAGGGAAAGGTCTTTCAGCTGCCCTCACAGTAAAGAGGCAGTCGCTGAAAGACCTGTTTATACTTCTCGCTGTTCAGTGAACTGAAACAAAGTGACTAGCGACTACTGGGCGATTTCTTACTCAGTGCCACGTTGGAGACTGTGTGGGTATTAGTGTATCTTGACACCACCAGGAAGTACTGGTGGAGTCAAGTTTGACAGGGGGTGACGCTCCCTGAATGTGATTGGCTGCTGTGGATGGGATTTAGGTCCTGGCTGCCCAGTAAGGATTGTTGAAGAAAGCAGACACGTTTCCCCACTGCAGTCAGGCAGCCAGCCAGCCAAAGCTGCAAGTGATTTCCCCCGGCGCCCGTGCAGAACGTGGCTGATTATACCGCTCCTTCCTGGACGGCGGTACATGAACTGCAGAGGCTGCTAATCCGCAGGGAGGAGTGTCAAGCAGATTCCCTTACGGCACAGCAGCACGGAGGACACACCGCCCGGGTACAGTAAGTGGAAGCTGCCGCATGCAGGTCCCCCGCTGCAGCCGCGCATTAGTACTCCTGAAAGCCCCTTACCTGCCTGTGCTAGCACCCTCTGTGTTAAAGCGCAGAGTGGGGTCAGCCTCAGGCAGTGGACAGCAAGGTGAAGCGGTTTTGCCGGCGGCGGGCCCTTCCCTCTCCCCCACCCTCTGCCGCCAGTACTAAAAGTCGCTCCGCAGCACCCACAACACAGTGCCGCGGGTACACTGCAGGATTACAGGGAGCCATAATGCAGCAGGGCCAGGGGACAGGCATCTATCTGCAGAGCAAAGCACGGATCGCTTCTCTGTGACAGCACGGAGCCATGGACGGGGAACAGGCAGCTAACAGCACCTTCTGATTTTGACCTAATCGGCAGCTAGGGGTGTGAGAGGGGCGTTACCCCTGTCAAACCCCTAGCTTACGGTGGCGACAAGATACACTAATACCGACTGTGTGTCCACAAGATGACTAACTACTACTGAAAATAGCTACAAGTGATTTTGGGGACGATAGTCAGCCCATGTAAAGGTACCTTTACATTCTCCACCATCACATCCTCCTGTTTACATGGAGAGATGTGCCGACAACGAGTGAGCATTTTTATGTCAGCTTTAAAGATCTGATCAGCCCATGAATGAGAGTTTGCCCATTCATTGACTAATCACTGGCATTCTCCCAAGGACCAATAGTCGGGAAAATGACCATTCATATGAACGTATGAGCCCGATCAGCCCAGGGCATTTAGATAAGCAGGCAAAATTTTTATGGCCACAATTTGGAAACTGGAAAAGAATGAAAAATCCGCAATGCCATTACACACTTGCTGTGGGCCACACTATCTTAACGTGTATGTGTGCATTACACGCGCCTAGATAGAACATGCTGAGATCTTAACTGCGGACGTACTTCGTGCAATATGTGGGATTGTCAGCATGGGAGACCATGGTAGATTGGTACAGTGTATTCCGTGTGCAAAACCCGCATGCAGAATATGCTGTTGCGTAAAGAAGCCCTGAATTAGAGTAAAAAGGATTACAAACGCTTCACAAACCGGCTACCTCCAACCCATCTACTTTCTAAAAATCAATCAATAAGTTTTTTGTTTTTTTCTTTCCTCTTAAATCCGAGCCGCCTTCCCACCTTTATAAATAGAAAGTGTAGATTTTAAGTGCATTAACCAGGTACTTTTATTCTGGCTGCAGTGATAAATAAAAAATACCTTGATCTGCAGCCGTTCGCAGCCTACAGAAATCCCCCCTCACAGATCTTGTGAAAATTCCATTAGCTTTAATTATTTACTAGGAGGAGATGTAGATTTCTCTTCTTGACCTATTTTTCAAAGCAATGATTAAACAGAAGAATTGCGCTATTGCACATATGCTGAGCAGCCAGGTAAATCTAGAACACCAACCCCAAGTAGTCGGCGGCCTATAGTGACTGACAATGCTTCTGAGATGTCACAGATTCAACTGGCCGCATTACAATGTATTGTATCCAGCAAGCCAGCACAGACCGCTATGTATTTCATGGGTAATGAATTACTGTATAAGCCTTGTAACAGCTGGACAGCCCTGTCACGGAGGAATGTGTTACCGGCATATGTATGAAATCTGTATTCTAAAGCTGACCTCGCATTGCATGACCCCAAAGGGATGACATAACCCATATATATCATCTTCGGCATTCTTCGGCTCCTTAAAGGAGGAATGTGCAGCAAATAGATGAAGAAGAGCACCTTTGTTGGACAGCTAAGTGTTGATCCTCTACTAATGACCCATGTAGATGGATGCACACCGCTAAGGATTCTTTTACATTGAACGAATATCCTTCAAATTCGCACAATCCGATTGTTTTGAACGATAATTGTTCAAAAAAAGCCAGGCATGCTCTGAATGTAGAGAGGAGAGAACGCTACGGCTAGACCCCTTTTGGCTTATCTTCCTGAGAACAAGAGGTTCTAACACGTTGTACACAGATTGGCTGATCTTCATCTTCCCCACGTCACCCATTGGGGAAGAGTTGTGAGGCTCCCATATACATCAGATGACCGATGGGTTCAGACAATAGACATCTAATGTGTATGGATACCTTTACAAAATTTAAAGTTATCCCCTGTTTAAATGATAAGGGGGCAACTACCTGACTGCTCCACTCATTCGGAAAGCACCGTTGACATGATCATAGGGAGTTCCAGCAGTCGGACCTCCGCCAATTAGATAGCTAGTCCGTGGGGCAGGGGATGTTCAATCTTGGCACAATCACTTTAACTTACTACCAGTCACATTCAAAACTGTAAAAACCTTCTTGAAGAAGTCCCTTTTCTAAAGTAGATTTTAAACTTATGTCACATGTAAAAATATTTGGCGCAGAACTTAGTCCCTTAAATCCATTTTTAACTACTCTAGTGAATTGTAGTCTTAAGAACCAGTGAATTGTTTGCTCTTTTATGTTCCAGTGGTTATAACATTTTATTTTTTCATCAATTAAGATGTATGAGAGACCTTGTATTTTGTGGGACGAGTTCTAGTTTTAATAGAAGCCAATGCCGGATACATATAATTTCTGAAAGAACTTTTATTAATTTTTTTTGCAGTTGGGGCAATGGAAAAGCAACAGTTTCATCATTGTTTTTTGGGATTTATTCTTATAGCATTCAGCATGATCTTTGTTTCTTTACCATAAACAATCAGAGCTACCGACTGCACTACCTGTCCCAATAAAAAAAAATAGAAATAAAGCTGAATGGAAGAAAATGGACAGCAATGTTGTTTTTTTTTTTAATTGCATTTGAAGCAATGGGGGAAACCCCCCAGAAACATTTAATTCCGTTTTTCTGCTTCAAAAACAGAACAGAAAAATGGAATTCTGCCACACTGCCCTAACACAGCTGTGAATGAGTCGTTCTACTTCAAACGGCTGTAGCTCTGGTTCCCTCGTACAAGCATTCTGGCTTTAAAATGACACTAAGAGCATTGCAGTAGCTGTGACAGAACCGAAGCTGCAGCCATTTAAATTAGGGCATGCTCACATGAGCGTATGCGTAAAATGCTGTGTATAACGCGATTTTGGACTGCGCATGACACAGAATCTCATACACGCGGTCATGCGCAGTCTTCCTGTTTCTTCTTAATTTTTTTTAAAATTCCCAGCTTGGCGACAGGGTGTATAAACGCCGCACATACGCAATGCAATTTTAAAGCATGCATTATACGCAATGCATATACGCAAATGTATCAATGAAAATCAATGTATTTTTATTGGATTCATTCATCGTGTATTAAGCGTTTAAATTACACTTGTGTGATTCTGTCCCTCAAACAAGCTCTGATCCTCCCAAACTGCAAAGCGGTAGCCTGCAGAATGACAGAACTAATCCTAATTAGTAGGGGGGGTTATAGGGCAGATGGAAGATTTTGATGTGGATTATGATGAGGATTTTCCCCTTTGCAAAAGAGAGAATGAAATCCACAGTAAAATCCACCAGCGGTTCACAGCAAAATGGAACACGTGTTGGATTTGAAATCAATGCACTATAGTTTGCTGAAACTGTCAGACAAGAACTCTACAGTAACCCCTTCCCGGACAAAAGCTTTGCAATGCAAGGGGTGAAACCTGCAGCGTAACCAGCATGCAGCTATAAAGCTTGCCATATGCATTTGCACAATCCAACTCTGTATTCCTGGATGATAATCTACCCGGTAATTTCTAGGCCTTCTACAGCGGATTTTGAGGCTTAAATTAACTCGTGATGTTTACACAACTTTTATGTATGCTAAATGCAAACATAAGAGAATAGGCCATTGTACAGCTAATCACTGTCAATAAGTGAGGAGAGACAGAAAAGTCTCAGGAAGAAAGCACGGAGAGACTAATACTGGCGTTCAGTTATTTTTATCTCATTTTTCAATATTCTGCCTAGTTGGTCACGTCAGATTTCCTGCGAAATCTCTCTTTTTTTGCACACAGGTGCTTAACGCATACGACACTCGCTAATTTTCTAAATATTTATGCAGCCACCTGTTATGTTGGAGAATCTAAACGCAGAAGGGCAAAATGTGTTGTAAGCACGGTTCATAGCCAGGACTTTTTCCATGTGTTTCGAGACAAATGCAGGGCAAGAATCCAGAATTAGATTAGAGCTGGATGTGCCGGAGAGAATGGGAATCGCTTCTTAAAGCGAAAATGTTCAGAATGTCGCTTTATTTAGTAGGCACCACTTACAGTACAGAACAAGTGTAGCCATCTGCGCATAGACCATGGTTTTAGGGCCGCTCTATAAGCACATGTCCAAGAGACATTTCTCATCTCCGAAAAGTCAGCGCTCACTGCTTAACATTCTGTGTTCGCCTTCCCTTTCATTCCATTGAGCCCAACTATGCGAAGTATAAGAAAAGTATAAAAGGCAACTGAAAAAGTTGGGCACGACATTTATCATGTCTAAGAAAGGGATGTGCGGGAGGCGCAGACAAGGGCTTTAAATTGTGTTTGCATTTTGCGCGCTCAGCTTACTAATAGTTTCCTTATCGCAATCTGAATTCGATAGTGTGCTACAGGAGACGACGTCTTAAAAGCGGCAATAGCTCCGCGAACAGAACAAACTAAAATCAAATGTTAAGGGATTTAGGATTATCGCAATGTATGGAAAATGCTATTGTTTTGTTAAAAACTACTTAGCAATTATGAAAAAAGTAACAGATTATCTATTCAACTTGTCTTTGTGGGGTTTCTAGAATTAGAAATGACAATTTTAAACTGTTTCTCTAAAACTACTCAAAAATGTAATGCAATGGTGATAAAGTCAAACATTGCACCCCAGTAATTAGCGCAGTGTTGCATTATCCCATTAAAAAAATGCTCTTTCGACTTAAAAGGGATGTTTGGGTGAAATTTTGATGACCTATCGTCAGGATAGGTCACTTATAATAGATCGGTGGGCAGGGGGGGGCGACTTCTGGTACCACCGCCCATTAGCTGTTTTAAGGGGTACAGGCGCTCAGGTATGCTATTACAGCCTCTTCTCTTGCCCATTACGCCCTACTTGCAAGCTCCATCACGCTCAAGGGAATGAAACAGAGCTGCAATACAAGGCACCACCACTACAAAGTGTACAGCACTGTGCATGGTATACAGTGAAGAGAGTCAGCAGCACCTCAGGAAGACTACCGTCATCACTGTATTGGCAGAGGTAGCGGGAGACGACCTCCTGCCAATCTGATACTAATGACCAAACCTAATGAGAGATCATCAATATTTTAGTCCCAGGAAACCCCTTTAATCTAACACATATGGTCAGCTCTGGGGTCCACATTGTGTTGAAAAGACTGCTTGTCTTTATTCATTAAGAATCCTAGAAGCCTAATTAAGAAATATTCCTAAACATTTCTTTAGAAGTCTATTCCTTTTTTATTCTACTAGGATCTGTTCACAATTTTATTTTTAAGTAACATTTTATTTGGTTTTCATAATACAAAAATGATGGTGTGCTGTGGAGTAAAAGAAGCACGGAGTTCACAGCTATAAAGGCTAGAATACAGAAGGAAAATTAATCCGGTGACTAGAAAGAAGAGTTACCGTAGTTACGGCTCATCCTTTTAATAATAACTCTGTATAAGGTTCATTATTGTCAGAAACAAAGCTGTAGGACTATCCCTTTTATCCACCCCCTCACTGCCCTGGATGTCTGAAGGGGCCTGTTCTCACTTCTGGTAGTAAAAAAGATGTACAGGACAGAGGGACGAACTCTTGAACATAAGAGTAAGGCCCAATGTCTAATGCAAGGAGGACGACAGTCTCTCTAGTGCCATCTTTAGGTGGCTACTAGTGATGAGCGAGCATTGCCCTTAGCGAGTCCCTTCCCGCTCGAGAGAAAAGGTTCGGCTGCAAGTGCGGGTGACAGGTGAGTTGCGGCAGTGAGCAGGGGGAGCGGGGGGGGGGGGGGGGGGGGGAGGAAGAGAGAGAGATCTCCCCTCCGTTCCTCCTCACCGCTCCCTGCCTGCAGCCGAACTTTTTCTCTCGAGCGGGCAGGTACTCGCTAAGAGCAATGCTCGCTCGAGCAATTGCCCTTAGCGAGTATATGCTCGCTCATCACTAGTGGCTACCCTGTAAGCCAAAGTCTGACCCCTTAAAGTGAAAGTAGCATCAGAATATTAGTTATTATTCATATCAATATTATGTAAACCATTTTGTTAGTATTCTTTCTAACTTTCCATTGTCCCTATCATTAAAAGAACACTTCAGTAGGGCTCAGCCTGCAGTAGTAACTTGGGCCACTGCACAATATACAGAGCTGTCTGCATCCTAGAAGTGGAACAACATCTACAACTACAGCAGATATAGCAGAGGGGGGAGGCTCCTGCTGCAGCCAACTGTCATACAGTATAGTGAGTAAATAGAGTGCACAAATGGCTAATCTCCTGGAACACACATAAGATTTCTATATAGATTTGTTAGTATTAATTGTAATTCCTCCAAGGGAACAAGGGACTGTATGTGACGTTTGTCGACCCTGAGTAATGCATATGACCAGAGGCGTAACTTGAAGCTTCTGGGCCCTGATGCAAAACTTGTAACAGGGCCCCCAACTATAATGCTTTACTCATAGTACTGGGTTACCTATATGGAGATGAGAGGCTTTATGGGTCCCCTAAGGCTCCTGGGCCCGGGTGCAACCGCATCCCCTGCATCCTCTATAGTTACGCCCTTGCATATGACACTACCAGCAGGAAAGGCCTGTGGCAAATTTTGGCACAACTGGGATGCCCTTCAAAATTACTCAATATGATCATCCAACTGCATGAAGGCCAGCATGGTCGAGTCACTTAGAATAGCAAACTCTCAGAGGCCTTTCCAGTACACAATGGTGTAAAGCAAGACTATGTCCTTGCACGAACCCTTTTCACAATCTTCTTCTGTATGATGCCTCCTAGAAGCCACAGCAGATCTGGATGACCACGATGGGTTTTACATTAGATTCTGCACTGATGGTACCCTGTTTAACCTGAGGCAGCTAAAAGCCCATACTAAGACAATGTAATATCTCGTCCTAGAGCAACTTTTTGCTGATGATGCTGCTCTTGTGTCTCACTTAGAGACAGTGCTTAAACGTTCAACAGTCTGCTTTGCAGAAGCCACCTACCTATTTGGGCTGGAGATCGGTTAAAAGAAAACAGAGGTGCTCTATCAGCCCGCACCTCATGAACACTACTGTTCTCCCTGTATCACCATTGGCGGGTCAGAACTAAAAAGCTGGAATATATTATGAAGTTGCCTTAGGAATACTCCAAGTTATATATACACAATTCTAATTGCCAAAGGCAAAAAATACCTATAGGTAATACCCCCTAAAATATAATATAAATACTTTATTATTCAAAGAAGACAAAGACAACAACCAATCATATTTAAAATAAAGGGGCAAATGGTAGTAGCAAATGAGATGTGACTAGTAGTCATAAGTTAGTATTGTGTATAACTGTGCATATACACACACTAAAACATAGGCCTGGATGGCCAACTTCCAAAAGCCTATGTGGAAATCACTAAGTCAGCACCACCAAAACTGTATTAAAATGTCATGCATAGCCATCCCGACATGTTTCGCCTTGCAGCTTCTTCAGTGGGAGCAAAAAAACCAGGGCTGAACAACTGAAAGCTGCTCATCGGTTCAGCTACCTGGGGTGTATCATTTCCTCAGATGCCAAGATTAATAAAGAGATTGACAATAGACTGGCATAAAACAAGCGGCGCATTTGGCAGACTATACAAAAAGTGTATAATACAACAAATACCTGAAGAAGAGCGCAAAGATCAGGGTGTATAGTGCTGTCATATTGACAGCTCTTTTATACGACTCTTAGTCATGGGTCATCTATCGGCACCATCTACGACTCCTCGAGAACTTCCATCATCACCGCCTCAACACCATTCTTAACATCCATTGATACAACTTTGCTACCAGTAGCTAAGCTCTTGCACAGAAAGAAATCACCAGTATCAAAGCCATGCTGTTGATGCATTTACGCTGGGCAGGGCAAATTTCCAGGCTGAAGAATTACCGTCTGCCCAAGATAATACCGTGTGGCAAACTCAGAACTGGTTATCAAAACACACAGGAGCACCAAAGAAGAGGCATAAGAAACCTCTGAAGAAGTCCCTTGCAGTCTGCTATATTGATTACAAAGAGTGGTCTACTCTAGCCTCTGATTGCAGAGCTTGGAAGCACATCACATACCAAGCTGCCTCTTCTTTTTAGAGCGCTCATTGGGCTGCCCTCAAGGGCAAAAGACCGAGAAAGGAGCAGGACATTGAAACACTAAACTCAGAAGAAACTTTGCCCTTCAAGCGTTGTGGCTGGATCTGCCTATTCCGAATTGGAGTCGTCAGTCAATAGTGAGCCTGAAGTAGATTTGGACAGCCCCTATTTAAATCTTTGTTCACAAAGCCAAGCCATACTATTCAAATGTAATATGAGGCTATCAAAGGAGATTGAGGAAAAAATCCTGGGGTTATCCTTACCATAATTTTTTTCTGCATATTTGTCTTTAAAAAAAATTCCCAAATCTTGTGTTTTTCACACCAGTGACTGCGCCTTACATTTTTTATTTTATAGTTATTTTTTAAGACTTTATCTTGCTATCTTCACAGGCAGGATTAAACTTTGGATAACACCTATATATAAATACAAGATCACACGATTCACAATAGGTAATGGTCACAGTTCACCTTCCTCCCCCTCCCAATGCAGTGACCTCTGCATAGGTCACACATCACACTCGAAAAAGTCTCCCACTGAAATGAATGAATCATCTCCAGAAACCAATTGCCTATGTGGTTCCAGTTAAATCTCTGGACTGCTTTTAACAGCGCAGACAACATGGCTGCTCGAATATATGTACGGAACATAAAAACAGAATAGGTTTCAAAATGGATAAAAACATAGAATATGCTTCAGCAATGAGTTATAATCGGCAAAAACAAAAAAGCTTGGTAATACATCCCCTCCAAAGAACATTGAAGAATAACCGAGTTATCCCCAAACGAGAGACAGCCAACTTATACGGTTTCAGAGTTGCCATTCTTAGCTTGCATAGAGCAAGGGTCCGTCTGTGCGGTTTGTATGGAGAATTGCGCTAAAGACTGCGTATTAGCTGGGTCTTCACAGGGATAATCTGTACCTTCTTAGGCCTCATGTCCACTGGCAAAAGAAGAATTAAAATCTGCAGTGGATTTTAACTCTTCTCCTGCCCGCGGATCCGCACCCCATAGGGATGCATTGACCACCCGCGCGTAAATACCCGCGGATGGTCAATAAAAGTGATTTTTTTAAAAACGGAGCATGAAAAAATCTGGACCATGCTCCATTTTCGTGCTGGTCTCCCGCGGGCTTCTATTGAAGCCTATGGAAGCCGTCCGGATCCGCGGGAGACCAAAATCGGAATTTACTCACCTGCTCCGGATCTTCCCTTCGCCGCGGCTTCATCTTCTCTCCGTCGCGGCCGGATCTTTTTTCTTCGGCCCGGCGCATGCGCGGGGCACGCAACCGACGTGCCCTGCGCATCCGCCGAGCCGAAGAAAGAAGATCCGGCCGCGATGGAGAGAAGATGAAGCCGCGGCGAAGGGAAGATCTGGAGCGGGCGAGAGGTGAGTTAATTCTTATTTTTATGCCTCATGTCCGCAGGGCAGGAGGGACCCGCTACGGATTCTACATGGAGAATCCGTAGCGGGCCTGATTTTCCCCGTGGACATGAGGCCTTAGAGGGCCCTTGAAACGTTACCCAATTTGTTGCTATAACTAACTAAACTGGTTTTGATAAATCTCCATAGATGGTTGTTGAAGAATGGTTGATCTACGATATTCAATGTGAAAAATAAAGCATTGTTTTGTGTTCCCTGCGTTTTCCTGATAAACAGCCATCACGGTGAACCGGTGCACAGCTATAATTCCTCTTTAGAAGAAGAAATAAGCAAATAGTGTACAACTCATAGTCACATTCCCATTATTGGTTTCCATCTATCTTGTGTGCCCCGAGGCCACACACTTGCCTTTGTTTTCGGTTTGTGCTTAAAGAACAACTTGGTAAAAATAAAAAGTATCCCTCTGTGATGCCATCCAAGTTCAACCGTATATTTTTCTCCAGTCATTAGTAATTTACCTAAAGACCGCGCTATGGATTGTACCGCGAACTTTCATATGTAGGTTTTAGAATCTAAGGATATTATTTCAACCCTTGGTGGCAGAAAAGAAAGAACCTGTAACCTCTAATTATAGATTTTTGGGGAACACTTTCTTTTTCAAATTTGTGTATATTTATGGAAACTATAAATTATCCTAAAAATATAGGATGTGCTGATGTGAAGAAAAAAATTCAAACCACTAAAAAGCAGCAGCGTGCTGACAAAGAGTAACGAAGTATGACATGAAATAAATTGACTATAAAAAGTAGGTTTAAATAAAAAGATAAAAAAAATAGACTTTAACCCTTTCCAATCCACTGTCTGATGACATTCTAACTGAAGGCTGTACAGCTTCGATGTCGGAAGACATCCGTCAGGGTATTCTTACTGTAGATTACTGGCCCCTCTGTTGTCAGGGGCCTCACCAGCATGTCCCATACCGCAGTACTGGCTTTAGCCAGCAGATGGTGCCACTGTATAATGGCAGAAAGAGAAAGCCCCCTAGGAAACCCTGAATCCAAAATTGGATTGCAAAGGGTTAAAACATAAATTCTTAGAATAAAGCTTTTCTTCAGGATACTTTACATATATGTATTATAGTGTGAATAGTGCTCGTAAAAAATATTCGTCCACATTCCAAATGCCCCCTTCGAATTGTAAATTTATCACACAGATTGGTCTTATTACAAATGTACACAAAATGTTATATTTGACAAAAAGAACTTGAGTAAAGAATGTACCGGAATCACGGCAGATCTGTATTCCTCAATCGCGATATACAGTAAAAGACAAATTTCGTACTATAGGAAGCATGGAGTTGCAATTAAAGCTGCTAAAGGTGCTGCTACTGTAAACTAGTATTAAAGGCCCATTCCATGTAACAATATATCAATATGCTATAAGTCTGAGCAATTGTATTGATAACTGAGGAACAATGTTCAGCTCTAGATAATTTGTCTAATCGTTCCCTGGTTATTGGCAATGCTTTTTTTGTAGCCTTTTACAATTTCAATCATCTCTACAACACATCTTCTGAAAGTTGTTAGCATTGGGGAATATTTCATACTTACCATTCTTTAAGTAGAGTAGATTTGTCAATAACCAAGCTTTGTGTGCCTTTATTTAATGGGACCAGTGAAACCTACCCTTCCAATCTCATCTGCTTTATTTCATGGGACCAGAGAAACCAACCTTCCAATCTCATCTCGTTAACTGAAACACTTTTCGCCAGTTAGCTTACCTTTTCTCCCTGCACTATGATTTATTACCCTATGTGCTCAATAAAAGACATGAGCCGTACAACGGTTTGAGTGTTATTAGTTTAGTTTGATTAGGTCTGCCTAGAATAGTGACTTGGATAACAATCAGACCACATTCTATTAGTAATTAATGCAATAATCTAGGTAACTACAAAGAGTTCACTTACTTTTTTTGACAAGTAAATACAAAAAATGATCAATGATAAAAATCCAGCAGTTAGTGCCTCCCATTATATTACCTTTCATACTCAATGAACACTATAAATGCTCCTGAATGCACATGGACTTTAAGGCCTCATGTCCACGGGCAAAATAAGAATTAAAATCCGCAGCGGATTTTAACTCTTCTCCTGCCCGCGGATCCGCACCCCATAGGGATGCATTGACCACCCGCGGGTAGATAAATACCCGCGGATGGTCAATAAAAGTGATTTTAAAAAAAATGGAGCATGGAAAAATCTGGACCATGCTCCATTTTCATGCGGGTCTCCCGCGGGGACGGCTCCCGCGGGCTTCTATTGAAGCCTATGGAAGCCGTCCGGATCCGCGGGAGACAAAAATCAGAGTTTACTCACACGCTCCGGTTCTTCTCTTCGGCGCGGCGCCATCTTCTCTCAGTCGCGTCCGGATCATTTTGCTTCGGCCCGGCGCATGCGCGGGGCACGTCACCGACGTCATCATGCACATCCGCCGAGCCAAAGAAAGAAGATCCGGCCGCGACGAGAGAAGATGACGCCGCAGCGAAGAGAAGAAACGGAGCGGATGGGAGGTGAGTTTATTCTTATTTATTGTTATTTTCAGCGCTCATGTCCGCGGGGCAGGAGGGACCCGCTGCAGATTCTCCATGGAGAATCTGCAGCGGATCTGATTTTCCCCGTGGACATGAGGCCTAAAGGGTCAAGCCTACTTAGTATTCCTGAACAGATTTGGCATTTCAGGGCGAATGGCCAGCCTGGAACGGGTATGAACAGCGTTTTTGTTTCAACAAGGTTTTATGGAATATTTTTGCAGAATTAAATGGCATTTAAAAGGTCAACCGTCAGAAATGAACAGCATTTTTAAGGGGCCATTTTGAGTTCTGTCTCATCCGGTGGTCATCCGGGTAAGGCCTACTCAGGATTTTATGGTGGCCAATCAGGAATCAGACCTGCTTTGTATTTTTCAGTAGCCAGTCGGAATCAAACGTGCTTTTTACGTGGGGTCAGGGTTGAGTCTGAATGTTTTTTGCTATGATAAATACATATTACATTATCTTTACGAAGTACCGCTATCAGCTGTAGACTGGTAACATGTTATGGTAAGTTTTACCATGCTCAATTTAATTAGCACAGCCTCTAATAAGGCTGTAATTTGAGTATTAATAAGAAATTATGTTAATTAATACAAGTATCTATGACTCGACACACAACAAGGTAATGCGAATATGAATTATAAAAAAAAAAAAAAGAAAGACAACGGGAGAGAAGAAGAATTTGCACGCAAGTCCCAGATGGGGAACGTTTTCCTTTAAAATGTCTAAAATTAGTAACAATAATGAAGCGGTGGTGTTCTTGCTGCCTATATCTTCTGAGGGCCATTACTGAGCCAGACAAATTAATGTGCCATTTCCTGACAATCAGCAAAGAAGGGAAACGAGCAGAGCCAGGATTCCTGATGCATTTCTTCACTTCTTTGAACATGAGCCATTCCGCACACCCACCAAAGATTAGCAAATACCTTTCACTTATCAAGGTCTAATTGAAATGCCCTTCTGATAGGTTGTCTGCTGCCTGGGACAAGTATGGACAAAAGGGCATTTCTAATGTAACAGGAATAGTATGCTTAATACTCTCATTGCTGGAGGGTGGCAGCAGAATGCAGCAAACACACTTAATTCCCTAACATTACCACTTAAGATTGTAATCTCTCAAGGGATTGTCCTTTATGTTTTATTCAATTAGTAGAGCAAGGATAAAGCATACTTATAAGGAGGATCATGTGTATGACAGGTCTGCACATTTACTATAGCAAATTAGAATAGGTGATTGCAGCTGGAACAATCTTTCATGCAGGTACAAAAGAAACAAATACAATAGACAGCTGAACGTTTCCTTAACAGGATGTATAGACTATAGACGACGGGAGAAAAACACTACTGTTCTTGAAAAGAGTGTTGTCTTTGCATGAGCTACTGAAGACATGTGTTGGCATTGGCCTGTGTGCTGTCCTGACACTTTAAGCTGTGATGAGATTACTTTTAAAGAAACATTGGTTTCAACACTTGGTTTTGAATTAAAAGGTTTTTTTTGGATTCTTAAAAGCCATAGAAAACGTTGTGCATGAAAAATCAATACATAAATATCTTACCATGTCCCTGCAGAAAAAATGATGCAGTTATTTGGGTTATTTTGCATTGAGTTTTTATTCTGTTGCATTTAGAAAGCGTGATACTTGACTTGCAGTATCTCCTACATTCAAGTTTCTGGCTGGGGAGGGCGTTCTCAGCACTGATCAGCTGGCCTCTCCCATGAATGCACACATTCCCTGCCCTCTTCTCTTTTACAGGATGCTTAGAATAACCGCGCCCACTAAATACTACACAGCTATCTCTCCTCTAGCTAATCCTCTCTCTGAGTAGCTGCTGGTTCATTCTCAGTCATTGGTGATAAGGGCATAAAACTCACTCAGAGTGAATTACAGTCCTTATTAATAATAGCTTTCTCTACTCTCTGCCCTCCTGAACTCCTTCACCATCCCCTGCCGCTGTCATACAGCCCTCTGTAATAGTCGCTTTCTCTGCTCTCTGTCCTCCCGATCTTCTCCACCATCCACTGACACAGTCATATAGCCCTCTGTAATAGCTCAGTGAAAGGAATTTGCCAAGATTTCAGTCCTCTAGCCTGCAGTGCCTTGGAAAGCAAAACAAGCATAGAACTCAAACAATCAAAAATTTTTACTGAAAACCTATTCCAAAAAGCCTTCATTTAAAAGAAAAACCCTAAGTAAAAGAAAAAAGTTCAAAAGGTGTACATAGCCTTTAAATAGTCATGACCTATCCTTAATGATATCAGATTGGGGGGCAGACTTCTGGTACCGATCACCTCTTTGAAGATGTCTTGGTGCTCATGTCAGCATGGTGGTCTTTTCTAAGCATGGAAAAATCACATTCATAGGTCCTATGGCCCTTTGTACAGCTCAGTCCCATTCAGGTGAATGCGGTTGAGCTTCAATACCAGGCACTGCTGCTAAGATAAGCAATGAAGAGGTCAGAGTGCTGTGACGCTGTGAACCTAGTCAACCAGGTGATTGGCGAGGGTGCTGATAGTCAACCCCCAGAATCTGACATGGCTAACCTATCCTTAAAAATAGGTTACCAATATCCTTTAATTGTATGAGTAGCTTAAAATATAGCTATAACCAGTAAGAAGGCATAAAGACAAAGGATATCAATGTAATGTTGGGTCACTTCTGACCCATAATTAAACAGGGTTCTCCACTATTCAGTGTTGAGTCACTAAATTTATTGTGGGATTCCATTTTACTTTCCTTTCCTGCTAATAATGGATAATTCAAAATACGATGCGGGGAGGAGTGGTGGTGAAGAGTTAATTTGCATTTTAAAACTAAATTATAATAATTATAAGTCTATAAAATGAGATCTATGCACTGATAATGTGAAAAGAATCAGGACAGACTTGTTTATGAGCCCAGGCCCAGATCAGGGTGAGGATTGCTGCCAATCTTTAATTTCTTGGAGCAATCCAAATCGTTGGTGCCAAAGAATAGCAAATACTCAATAAATTATAACATACATTTACTCATGATTGAGTAGACTTATAAAGCTTTTAATTATACTTAGGATTTCCATTAAGCTGCAGTTCTGCAACACAGAAAAAAACGGTATTGCATCATAATGTGATATCGGAATCCAAAAGGCAAGCCTGCAAGATAAATTCGAGGCCAATTGGGCCATTTTGAGCCAGTATTCAGCAATGCTGGTCCATAAATTGTCCAAAGTACTAGTTAAATTGTTTAAAATTGGCATTACATGTGTAAGATGCCACCTTTTCAACATAAGGCCAAGCCAGAAGTTTTTTAAAATAATGGAGAAAGCCTTCAATGGGTTTTATAGCTCTAAGAAACGGATGATCTCTCCGACGGATACGTCATCAATAGCTAAGCAGTGGTGGTCCCAGGATGGACATTACTAAGGTCGTCGCCATTGGTCCCATGGAGGGGAAGGATTCACTCTTCCAAATATCACTCAGTATAGTGAAATATGAGACTGCCAGAAAGTACAAATGGCAACAGGATTGTTCATGAGGAGGGAACCTGGTATGCTGCTTCCAAGTATGGTGACATGTTGATGTTTGAATCAATGGTCCCTTTCAATGTCAGTGGTGTGGATTCAAAATCCGACAGTTTTTACAGTGTATTTCATGCCTTTTAATAAAGGAGGTGAAATTTTTGGCGGCTCCACAGCAAAATCAGTGGCACATCCGCATGTAACAAATGCAAATTTTGCCGTCAAATTGTAGAAAAATTTGTGATGGAAAATCTGCCCCATGTGGCCATATAAAAGTAAAGTTAGGACAACAACTTTTTTCGATACATTAGTTGAGCAGACAGCTACAAATATTTAATTTAACCACGTTGCTTGGTTTCTTTCATGCTTTTTAATTAATAGGCATTTGTGAGTGGATTTCAAAGATCTAACGTAGCAGAAAGAATTGAAAATATATTGTTAGCGGTCGTGTCTCAACCATGGGACCGTACCCTATGTAGCTAAAAGCTGCGACTCAGTAATGAGTTATGGGGTTATTGACAGTAAATGGCTGTGTGGCTTTCCTAAAACTGCATGACGATTGACCATGGTCAGTAACCACTTAGGTCATCAGTGAGCCATAGCTTTTGACCGCATATCACGTGTGTGGCAGCTGTGCCCCGAGACCATACCCTTAAAATGATAACTAACCCTATCATTGATAGTGGTCTAGTTGGTATGCCCGCATCATCCCTATATACATAAGTTGAGAGCAGTCACACTACATGATGTGGCCGGGGAGAGGCCGATGCAGAGCTGCCCCCATAACTCATGGCTGCATTCTAGACTGCATATCCAAAGTAGGTTTATTCTGAAACACCGCAATATTTCAGAATAAGGCCGCCTGCAGACGAGCGGGTCGGATCCGGCAGCGAGAATTCTCGCCGCGGGACCCGACCCGAGCGCCTGCAGAGACGAGCGCGTACTCACCCGCGCCTGGCGGCCCCGGCTCTTTCATGTGCCGCCTACCGAGCAGCCGGCGCATGCGCAGACCGGAGCTGGCGGCCGGGTGAGTGCATGCCCCGCACAAAAATAGGACATGCCGCGGTTTGTTTGCCGCACGAGATTTCGCGCGGCCAAACCGCGGCCGTCTGCATAGGAGTGCGTATTGTAATGCACTCCTATGCAAACTTTCAGTGGCAGAAATACCGCCGCGGGATTTCCGCCCGTGTGCAGGCGGCCTAAAACATACATGGGCACAATGTGCATACCTGTTCTGGGTTCAATGCTGCCCGTGGTTTGGACAGCAGGAACCCGGTGGCAGGTTCCCCTAAAGTACAACAGTGAAATGTATTTCTAGGACTGATGGGCGCTGACTGTTCTTAAAATGCTCAAATGTGGCATATGAAAAAAATATTCCAATAAGTTGGAATCTTTTAACTGATAATTGGATGAGTATCAGACATTGGGGGTACGCGTCCCAAGGCACAGTTGATGGACAACAGCTTTCAACCAACAGTCACAAATAGCAATACAAGGTTGATTACTTACAAACGGATCTACATACCATGTAGGCACCACTGTATCACCTAAGATCAAGACAAGTGTCAGGCAGGGGGATGTGGATCTACCATGCCACCCAGCAGTTTGGCTTTAGGCTGAAAAGGCAACACCTAGGGAACCATAGTTTCCCCCCCTTGACCACTCCAAGCGGAATATGGTTGTTTTTGCAAGACCCCCAAGCTTACTTACACAGATAGTCCTAGTAGTGTGGCTGCTGACGTTGCTCAGGGCTGAAGTGCAGTACTTGACGGTGTGCACAGGAGCTTATCCAGAGACGTAGCAATGGTCAGGGATGGCGGCACAGTAGCAACAACGAAGTCCAGGCAGAAGGGCAGGACAGATAGTGAGAAATGAAGTCCAGTGAAAAGGACTGAGGTCAGGGAGCACAGAGTCAGAACAACAGGTAGTTAGAGTAGGAGTCAGAGCCAGAATAAGCAAACTAAAGCTGTATCAAAAATGACAGTAGGATGCCAAATTGCTTAGGCATCCACCCTAGGGTGTGGATGCCTAATATAGTAGAGGATGTGACAGGATTGGAGGGGGACTGGTTTAGGGAGCACACAATAGCACTATAAAAGAGAGGGAGGAGCACACAGGTGGTCCGCGGGCAGACACCAGAGAGCCAGTAGGGAAGTGAGTACAGAAAGCTGCACATGGTTGACGATGAGGCGCTATTGTGGCACCAGCAGCAAGTAAGCGAGGTGGGCAGCGGCGGTATGCCTTGACAACTAGTTACAGCATGTATTTTTGTTAGCCATTAAAAGGTATCATATCTACCAGATTACTTGGTTTCTCCTACTGGGAACAATCACATTTGACAACTAGTTAGAACATCTCCCAATTCAGCTGAAAGTTTCAAAATCAGATGCATGATGGACGTAATCTACATAAATCATTTTTCCATTGCCACAAATGGGCATCAGAATAAAAAAAAAAAATCAGTCTTTTTGCCGTTTCTTGTACGGTATAAGGGTGCATTAACGCAAGCAAGTTTTTCGCTGCGTGTTTTGCGCATTGCGAGACCCGTTTTTATTTTTAATAAGTATTTCCACGTGCGATTTTTCTTTCGCAGTCATGCTGCCAGATAGAGAAGTCGCAGCAGATTCCATTTTTTTGCGAGTCTGTAGAAATCTCGCCTATGGATTCCAATGGGGAAAAAAATCATCACCTTGTGCTTCCATCACACTTGTATGTACATTCCAGTTTCATGCGATTTTTAATTTTTCCTATTAAAAATGCTTGCAATTTTCACGTACGTGAAAATTGCATGTTCAGTCTTGTGATTCTCCTGGAAATTCGCAACGTGTTCGCAGTAAGCATCAGAATTTACAAGCATGACATCAGTCTAGGTTTCTCAGTCCAATATCGTGCTTTTCTGTGTGAATGCACCTTTAGGCTTCATTCACAGCAGCACATATACGGCGCGTTTTTATGGCCGACCGATATACGCAACCATTTGAGGCATAGTTTTCTAATGCATTCGTTGATATACGTCGCGTAAAACCGGTGCACAGTAAAAAATGGAACATATGCGACCAAAATACGGTGGTGAAGTATATACGGTGGGTAAAAAGATAGTTCTGGTCATATCTTTTGACCGATATATGGCAGTGGTTTTAATAGACTCTTATGGGAGCTGTGGAAAAAAAGGGAGGGGGGAGGTATTTAGCGAAAAGCTTACCGATGCCTCTATTTAGGCATTTGAAGGCGGTACGGTTGTACCTTGACGCCACCGGAAGCTGGGGGGCTGAGCTGGCTTTGGTGGAATAAACGCCCCCTGTCCGGCCCCTAGCTTCCGATTGGCTATTAGTGTGGCAGGTAGGACATTGACAGCGGGGCCAGCTGTGTTTCTTCGATGCCGAACAACTCATACCTCTCACTGCCGCTGTACTGCCACTGCCATCTCCGCTCCCATCCAAGCTTTTGCAGCTGCAGGCGGGAGGACTGTCACTCAGCTCCCCCGCAGCTCTCACTGGTGGACTGCCGCCTCAACTTGCATTCCCCCTAGTTGCCCTGACCAGGCTTCAACCGCTGTAGGCAGGACTGCTGTCACTCCGCTCCCCGCAGCTGTTCCCGGCGGACTGGCACCTCCACTGGCGTCTTCCCCTTGGTTGGCTGCTGCCGGCAGGGAGCGGTGTACATTTGGTGCGGCCGCTCCATGAGGTTGAGCAAGGGTTTTTCGGGGTGCGACATATTTTTTTGCTCAAAACAACGCTCACAGTCGTGTGATGGACAAGAGAACACTAATTATCTCTTGCCGTTGATCGCGGGAAATCGTCCATTCTTGCGAATTTACGGCGCAGATGAGAAAACATAAAACCGCATACGGTCGTGTGAAAGAGCCCTTACAGAGAGGAAACACAATCCTATATATTTAGCTAATAACCAGAAGTCGCTCCCGAATAAGTGATGTCTTAAAAGGCAGAAGATAAAATGTTCGCTTTAAAATCAAGACAAACATAATAAAACAGGTAAATGAGATTATAATGTGTTCTAACAATAAAAAAAAAAGGAATGGGGGGCTGTTATTCATAATGGAAGTGTCTAAACTGGATCAGATTCTCTGCAATTGAAGGTGAAAGTATTTCAAAGCCAGTTCTATATATACTTCAAGCAATTTGTTACTCTGAAAAACCATCTGTTTCTCGGTATAACAATCCTCAGAGGGCAAATTACAGCTAGTGTTCAACATAAAACATCAATTTAAACCATCAGCTATTCATAATTTCAATTCTTTATTGGAATCCAAGGACATAAATGTCAGAGTACCCAGCAATAATTCTTTTATTAACCGTGCTATTCATCTGCACATTAAATAAAGAGTGGATGCCCAGTAAATACCGCTAACCTTTTACCGACAGCTGACCTACAAGACTAAGTATTTTCACATCATGCGAACACACAATAATATACGTTGGCAGCCACAGAAGCTGAACCACTTGGCTACATACATTGACACGTGAACCAGATGTTCCACACGTCACCATCTTCTACCCATTGTACAACGACAGAACAGTAGAGAACAATTAATATGAAACACTTTACATATTATTTTGGGGTATACGTTTCCAGGGTTGGTGGAAGAAATGGAGTTCCTGACGGCGCTGCTGGCACAACACAGGAGCCGTTACAAAAACTTGTACTCTACAAATTGACCCAGTGGGATAACTTGAAGTTGCTTGGCCCTTTGCTGTGATGGGGCTCCCAATTTTTGCACACCCTATAAGTACAGTATGCCCCCGAATTGACTACTGGCACTTAATGTGCTATTGGCTACAGCAGTAGTATCTACAAAGGGATAGAAAATATAAGCAAAGAGATACTTAAAGGGGTTTTCCAGGGAAATACTATTTATGACCTATCATCAGGATAGGTCATCAATAGTTGATTGGCTGGGGTCTACCACTCGGGACCCCGACTGATCAGCTGAGCGGGCACATGTTGTCAGCGCCGCGACAACACAGAAGTCAGAGAGGAAGCCTCCACACCGACTTGCGTGTAGTGGACGGTGCTTGTAACTGCAGGCACAGCTCTTTTTGATTTCAATGCAGTTACAAGCACCGGCCACCACATGGGAGGTCTGCGTGGAGATTTCCTCCCCAAATACACAGAGGTCGGAGTGGAAGCCTTCACACCGACCTCCGTAAAGTGACTGGCACTTGTAACTGCAGGCACAGCTCCCATTGAAATCAATGAGAGCCGTGCCTGCAGTTACAAGCGCTGGCCACTACATGAAGGTCAGTGCAAAGACTTCCGCTCCAACTTCTGCGTTGTTGCGGCACTGACAATATGTGCCTATTCAGCTGATCGGTTGAGGTCCCAAGCAACGGACCCCAGATGATCAACTATTGATGACCTTCCCTGATAAGTCATCAATAGTATTTCACTGGAAACCCCTTTTATCTACTGGAGAGGAAAGGCAATAACTGATTTCTGTTTTGCAGTTTCCACATCCTAGTTCGTTATCCTATAAACAGGGGCTTAGATGACTAGAATATAGATTTATTGGACATTTCAAAGCTTTCCTAAATTCCTATAAAAGGCGATATGCAACACATTCAGCATTGAATTAAAGGGGTTGTCCGATTTATGGAAACCACGGTCACCAGGTCCCCATGCCGGAATATAACAAATCAGCAGTTACTCGTCTCTCCCTACTCGTCCTCCACCACCGGCTTCGGTCTCCACTGTCCGTTTACAGGCAGTTAATAATAATATTTATTTCTATAGCGCCAACTTATTCCGCAGCGCTTGTGACGTCCCGGAAACCTGCTGTAGCGGCCAATGACAGCACACGACCATAATCACTGTCATTGAGTGCTGCAGCTTGTTTGTTGACGGGGTCAACATCTAAAGTGATATCACAGTGGAGACTGAAGCTAGCGACGGCGAACGAACAGGGAGAAGTTGATTTTTTTTTTATTTTAAGGCATGGGGTACCCAATGACAGGGGTGTCCTTAACTCGGAAAACTCCTTTATTATACCATATTTGTAATTTATACACATATTTTTTCTGTAAGTTGAAATTAGTACATTTCTACCAACTCGGACTCCACCAAAATGGGACTTTGACTCAGACTCCACAGCTCTGATTAGAGTATATGGAAGCTAGTGGGGGGTTGTAGGAGTCACTTCTGTTCTGGCAGACTCCAGCCATCTTAGTTTTATAAGGATGGCCATTCATCTGAATACCTGCAAGTAATGCTATATGCCTGGCTGGCCACAGATTCATTCGGCAAAATCAGAAGTTTGCCAGGGGAGGAGGTGCATTCTGGAAGAGGTGGTCTGTTGAGACAACCCCTTTAAAACACAGTGAATCAGTTTTCCCCAATTTGAATTGCACCTGACATTCTCAGGCACAATAATCGCACACGGACAACCCCCATCTGTGTGTTGCGTGAAGTGCAGGAGATCGCACTTCTACATGTTCTATTCTCGTTTGAGACTCACATGAAAATAGAACATGCTGAATTTTTTTCGTGTCTCAGGATCGCTGCAAAAGAAAAATCACCCTTTCACATACACCTATTTAAAATAATAGGTTGTATTTTTGGGCGTCACCTGTGTGAACACCCACTTAAGGCCATTTAACAGCCAAAGATAATCACTTAAAAGACCTGATGAGTGAATGAATGGATGAGATTTTTGCATAAAATTACAGTACAGATAATGGCTTTATTTCCCACATTAGCCAAAGTAAACTTTGTGGAAGTAGAACTAGTTGTTTACTCAGGTGGACGTGTGTTTATGCAAGGGATTATCTGGCCAGCAGGATTCCATTGTCTTCTCTCTACATGCAGGGCAAACACAATATGTACATTGTTTACTCCCCTCAAGTCGTCAAGCCGCTTAAAACATTAAACAATTTCCATTCAAATGGAGCGAATTTTGAACTGCACGACGACTATTTTTATGCCGTCTAAAAACAACACTAAATGAACTAAATGACAAGTGAGCGAATAGCGCACAACTGCTTGCATTTACATGTAACGATTACCGCTAACTTTCAGCCATTGGAATACATTTTGAGTGATAATCATTGTGTGTAAAAGGGCCTTTAGGCTAGCTCTCCCCATAAATGTGCACTCAGCCAAGCACATATGTTTATTTCAATGAGGAAAGGGAAACAAAGAACTGGCCATTTTGAATTCCAACATACTCAATGTTTCTTTCTTCTGCCATCTGCTGTCAAGTGAAATCATTTGGCAGGCCCCCATACATACCCGAATATCGGTGGATTTGGCCAAATTCGATCTAATAAGCAGAAATATTATGGATGGTCTGCTACGTTTTGTTTTTCCACCAAGGGGCTTGTATAAATATCTGGACTCAACAATCCCAAACCAGCTAATCAGGAAGGTTCTCAGCAGAAAGAACAACCCCGATTAGAAGCTTAGGCCTGGTTCACAAAGTGAAGTTCTGGCATCTGTTTTTTTATGTCAAACCCAGGCTTAAATAGACACTAGCTTTTCACACAACTTTTGCTCATCTAACAGCCTATGTGTGTATCATAAATCTTGTGATATATTTGCATTAGGCATTTATATATTTTACCACTAAAGATCAAGTCAAAGTTCAAGCCACTAGGGGGTTTCTCTTCCAGCACCTTTGCAATCCACTGCCTGTTGTTAGGCATCCGGCTTCTCTAGTAACAGGGCCATACGGGACACTGCTAGTTACTACATGCAGCTGAGGGGCGGGCATTTAGATGCTGCTCTGCAGCTAATTGGAGCAGGGCTGTGCAAGGCAACATGGGAAGTTTGAGAGAGGATGTCCTAGCCAGTACTGTACCGGCAGATTCCCTGACTTGGAAAAACTGAATTGCTAGAGATCAAACTGGGTGCAAACAGCAGCAAAGCAGCAGTCAATGAAAACTTAGGTACGCTAAGGCAAGTCAAACAAGAACAGTTAAAGGGGTTGTCCCTCAGAGACAACCCCTGTCAGAGCGAAGTCCATGGGGAGAGCAGCTGATTGGTCTGGGTCCCGCTCCTGGCACCGCTGGCAAAGAGATGACTTGGTCAGGAAAGCCGTGGCCAGCCATGCATTTTCCATGCAGTGGTGGCTACAGTAGAAATATAGTATTACATCATAACCTTGCCGATTCTTACAGTGTGGCTCTGTGTTCCGAGGCGTCATGAGCCAAGGACCCGGATTGCCTTCTTAGGAAAACCCCTTTAAATGTGTGTAATTGTAGAGCATTGATGTAATGACAGCAAATACTGGAACCATCCTCAGGATTCTGCTGTTTTGCTATAACAATGCCCATCTCTGAAAAACACACTCCCGCAGCTCGGCTAAAGAACATCAAAAAAGTCCTTTCATGGGTCACAGAACATTTGCGTGTGATGAAATGCCATAAAAAAAGGAAATGTGAGTGTTCAGCTTTATCCATAGCTGTCGGTGATATTTAACAGTCTGAAATTCATTAAGAATTTAAATAGTCATCTAATTCCATGCTAATATATTTAATCAGCACATCCATTTTCGTGGTAAGTGCATACACAACACTTTTGTAACGATGATAGGGACATGGAATTGGAAGAAAAGATTTTAAACTCTTCGTTATCTCCGTTCCCTTTCATAAACTAATATGCATGAGGGGCCTCTAAACACAATGTTATCGGCACAACCAATATAGAGCCAAAATGGACTCTGAAGCAAGAGGCATTCCAAACTCCGAATGATAAAGACTGGAGCTGTAATTGGGCTAAATGTAAAGAAATACGATAAAACGGAGTATGAAGGACTAACAATGGTAGATGGTGAACGCGTACTAAACTCTGAAGACGTACAGAGCATACCGAGAGTCATTCGCCTAGCACAGGAGACGCCAACATACTACATGTACCATGTTTGCCAAGGGGCAAACGTGAAAATAAATTACCATACAAAAGCAATTAAAATCAAGTAAATGTATAACAAAATATACAGGGTAGGTCTCGCAAAAGTAGCCCGCCTCCAATTCCGGCACTATACTCTTATGAAAGCTGTCTAAAAGAAAATCTGTCTGTTACCCTCAGCAACCAATCACATCTCAGCTTTCATTTCTTATACTGCCAAGGTAAAATGAAAGCTGTGCTGTGATTGGTCGATATGGGCAACAAAGATTTTGTTTTAGACAACTTTCATAAGAATATGATGCTGGGATCAGAGGTGGGCTATGACCCACCTTGTATAAAACCAGCTATAACCAATGTCTGGAAACCTGCCCTTCCTTTCTTTAGACCCCATAGTGCAAATGTCCACATGTAGGAATAATATTGGTAGATATTGTACAAAATTTTCAAAGGTCTGTACAATTTGTCATCATCATCTCATGCCTAAAGCTAACTTCAGGGGCCAAGAGAAAATGAAAAATCAGTTGCTTCCGATATCCTCTCTTTTCCTAATGAGCCCATGTACATTTGCAATTAGGTTCCAAAGTTGTCCTTTGCCTCTCATTCGAATCAGCAGGGAAGAGTCATTTGGCTGAGAAGAGTTACGCCGATTCTTGAGCTGCCGAACTAACTATACCTCTGTCTTGCTAGACAGGTTTTCCCACGTAATTGGTGATGTAATGAGCTACTAAGATAAAGGTGGTATGGTTAGATTGGTACCTTATGAATCAGTATGACTCTTCTCTGCTCATTTGCTTACTGCACAGGATAACTTTCGAACCTAATTGTGGAAGTATGTAAGCTCGTTAGCAAAAAAGAGAGCACTAGAAGCGATTGATTTGTCATCCGCTGCTAGCCAGTGGAGAGTTTCCGGGGGTGAAATGGTGCTGACAGGTTTCCTTCCCTATTACAGGTCAGTCCTATTTACTTACATCCATCTCATATGTACAGAAACTGTGCAGAACCAATTTAAAGATTTCCCTCAAAAGTTAGGTGACAACAAACATGGCCTCCCTTACAGAGAGTGTCAGCTCAGCTTTGTTAGCTTCCTAAATGGTAAATCAGCTCAGCTGTGCAGGGATACGTGCCCAATTCCCGTATCACAGCATAACTGGGCAGATTTTCCATTTGGGAATCTGGCAAGCCCGATTGGATGTTGGTTGTCATCCAGCTTTCTCAGACGCATAAGTCACAGAAAGAAGACAACAAATGATTAAAAAAAAATCAGCAGATATAAGTTGAAGGAATTTGTCATCAAAAAATGACTTATTATTTAAATCAAGTTTCTAATGTTAAAAAAAACAATTATTTAAAAAAATGTTATCTTTGAAACTACAATGTATAGTGTAAAAAAATCCTGAAATCTTGCAGTTTTCACACCGATCACTAAACCAAATAATATGACACTTCCTACTTTTCCGTAGAAAAAAAAAAGTTCAGCTGTCATCTTAGCATTACCTAATGGATCACAATGAAAAGACGATCGCTCAAAATTTGTGCAAAAGATAGCTTGAATGACAGCTTGAGCGATCATTTTGCATAAGATACTAATTGGCACTAATGCCGATTAGTAGCCCATTAGCCTAATTTGCATATAAATGAGCCTCCTTTCACTGTATGCAGATAACAGCAGGGGGGTCTGTTATCTGCAAACAGCCCCTTTGTTCTGCTGTGGGACTGCAGCTGAAAACAATGTTATCAGCGCTCCCGTGGCGACTCACAGCTTGCAGTCCCTGCCATCAGCTGCCTGGCCGAATGATGGATTTTAAACTCAACATAAAATCATTGTTCGGCTGCAAAGCAAACGATGGTAGCATTTACACGCAACGATCATCACTCAAAAGACATAGTTTGAGTGAATTTTGAGCGATAATCGTCCAGTGTAGATTGGGCTTAACACCTATATGTAGATAATTCAGGACACACAACTCACAATAGATGGTGGTCAAAGCTGACCCCTTCTCCCTCTCTGCACAATGACCTCTGCACAGGTCACAGAGCATGCCCACTACACTCTCCCACAGAAGTCAGCGAGTCACCTCCTGTCCACAGATTCTTATGCCTACGTGGCTGTTGTAAAACATATCTATAACTGCTGTTAACATGAGTTCAGGCAAGATGGCCACCACCATAATAATGTACAATAAACAGAATTTTTTAAAAAACTCCAATCAGAAAAAAACAGGTTAGAAAAAAAATATATGTTTTAGCATCTGGTTCCCTTTAAGGTGGAAGTGACATTTAAATGTATTAAACCATTATTTGAGAAGCCGAACTGTATAGGACACAACAACAGTTAAGAGTATTATCAAAATGGTATACGGTTAAGGCCGGGCTCACACGACCGTACGGTACAACGCTGCATAAAAATTGCGTATCCCCGCGTATTTTCGCGCTTTTTCTTTTTTTTATGCACGCTATTATGTACTGGCTTCCTGGTTTCTTTTATTTTATTTTTTAAACTTTCTTCTGACATTTCCTAGCAAGAGGCATAAAAAACACCGTACAGAATGCAATTGTGTTCCGAACGCACCCAAGGGCTGTAGGTGCGTAAAACGTGGATAAAATAGAACGCGCTGCATTCTTTATTATGCAAGAAATATACATAAGTGAGAATGTATCAATGAAAAAAAATGTACTTTCATTGACTCCACGCACCGCGTATTGTACATTGCGCGCATAATATGCAATGAAATTACGCTCGTGCGAGCCAGTTCACAGGGTGGCAAGTAAACGGAAGCGCAATAAACGTGTAATAAACACAAACCAACATTAATATATGTGAACCGAAGCTCTATTTTCTTGTTAGATACAAAGCACATCTGGAATTATCCGCTCCACCTAATCTTTTCGTGTCAAGGTTGCGCAGACGTCTACTAGTCCTCTCCTCCGCACGCTGTAGGTTTGGCGTAAGCTGCAGTTAATGGGATCAGCCAGCTTATTGGTTACCTGCACATGAAGACACCGGCTCCACAAGATCTATTCCTCCTCAGAAGTGTATTTTTGTTTCTAGACACAATGAAAGAACGGCGAGCACCTTAGAGAATGTATTAGGAGTGTAGACTATGGAAGACTAGACTATCCTCGCACACATCAGACTATTTACGGCGAGCCAAGCGGTCCGAGAGAATCACAAAACACAACGTAATGCAATTTCTAACTGAACACATTATTGTTCATTTGCTAATTTGTCAGCTATTTCTGAAATCTGATTTGACAGTCATGACCTAAAGGTAGAGTAGAGAATCAGAGCCTTAAGTAATCTGCAAAATCAGGGTCAATGGCATTAGCTGAGCAAATCTGGAGTCAGCGCAGAACAGCTACAAACATGGCTTAAATGCTGCTTAAAGTGCACCTGTCACTTACACACACCGGTGACAGATATTCTCTGTCCTTCGCCAATATTGGTGGGTGGCCATGGTTTTTAGGAACGAGTGACATGGTGGACGCACATTGTAAACATGCCATTTGCCAAAAAGTTTACAAGGTATAAAGGTGTTCTGTGCAAGACTGGTTATAGCACATGGTCGAACATTTAGTAGACTATTTCCGTTTTAATACTCAAGGCGGCTCAACAACACCCATCATATAAACCCCTTCGCGACTGCTGACAGCAAAAATGTATGTTGTTGCTTGCTGGGCTCTATGCAGCAGCAACGCAATTTTATTTTCTGCATTCTGTCGCCGGAGTGGGTGAAACAGGCTGTCACTAACAGACTTTGGTTTGGGTGACGTCATCTGATCGGTTCAGGTCCTGATGAGGTCATTAGAGTGACAGTCAATCACAGCACTGGCCGGGAAAGTTTGTTGTAGTAACAAACTTTCCCTGATATTTCGGTGCTGTAAAAGCTTCTCTCTCTGCCATTTGGTCACTGAGAGATCAGAGGAGAGAGACGCAGAGTAGAGTGGTCACAATTAGGCTCATATATATAGGTCTAAGGAAAACCAAAAAAAAGCATCTTGTCTGCTATATGTGGTCTTACCCTTTAAGGTACCTTTACATGAGACGACCATTGGGTTTACAAGTGCCCGACAGCCGTCCCAGCGACTACCGTACCTGTGATTTTAATGCCCTATCGGTGGCCGTGTCTACACGGCTAACAGTCGCCCATAATGACTCGTTGGAGCGATTATTCGGATGACTATAGGCCCGTGTAAAGGTACCCTTAGGGCCCACTCAGACAACGGTTTAGAGGAAATTCACAGGAGCTGAAGGAAATTCATTTGGTCTGCTTTTTTGTCACACACTATCTTGATCAATAAAACTTAAATGCTCAATATATTTTGCGTAGATTAAAGGGGTATTCTAGAACTTTTTGAATTCTTAATATTGAAGACCAACAGGTGATCAATAGATGATTAGAGGAGACCGCCGCTCAAATCCCCGCCGATCAGCTGATTCCCAGGGCTGCAGTCAGCGCAGGAAGTGCTGACTATACCGCAACAGTCCGAGTTGGTTAGCACTTTCTGCTTCCTGTGTTGACCGAGGTGACCGCGGCCCCGGGAATCAGGTGATCAGCGGGAATTGGAGGTACAAGCCAGTTTTCACACAGAAGAATAGCACAATATGAGGGGTCCGTGAATATTGGACAGCACACAGATGGATGTCTGTCTGCTTTTCAATGGGAGCTCTGCTCATATTTCTCACGCCAACCTCGCATTCAGCTGTCTGACTACACCCTGAAGGTACCTTTACAAGGGAAGACTGTTGCCCAAATAATTGCTTGAAAAAGCAATTTTTAGCTATATTCGGCCTGATCTTTAGTGAGAAATTGTTCAGTAGTCACTTAATTTCAGCTCACTGATACGAAGCGACATGCGAGAGACTTCTCCCTCAATGTGAACAGGAGTCGTTCCACCTTTGAAGGACTGCCTGTTCAATGTGAATGGCAGCGGACAGCCAGAAGAGATCTGCAGCCCGCTGCACCTCTACTCTCTGAGCGACTATCTCTCCTGTGTGAAAGCATAGGAGCGATGGTTATTGAGATGACTTCAGGCACACAACGTCCTGTGTAAAGGCACCTTCAATCTAAACTAGAAGAATAACTTGCCAAGATGACAATTAATAAACAAAATTACCAAACAAATTGGATCATATCTATCAAACTACTAAATACCACTTGCCCCTCAAATTTGTGTGTGGGATGTGTGAGTTACATGCAGAGCTTGACAGCACCTGTGATGTCAGTTACCGGCTCTTAGCTCCGCCCCCCTAATCAGATGACATCATCACAGGTCCTTTATCCTCCTTCTACAGTGAATGAGGGATTATGGGTGGACTACATCCACCACAAACCCCTGCAGCTTCAGTTGCTATACATACTGCAGTACTCAGTCTGGCAGTTTGTAGCTGGTTGTGAGACAGTTGGACACCTGTGTGGAGACTCCAATAAAGGACACCTCACAAATGTACACATACATAGCTGGCAGTGCATATTGACCAACAACATTGAAGCATAGTCCTTCACCACTATCTTCACATCTCCTGAATGTGATATTATGTCATCTCCAGTGCCAATGCCGCCAACATCAGTCCAGCTTTCATCTAATCGTCAACCGTTGTCCAGTACTGAAACAAACTGTCCCTGTCGTGCAAACATGTCACCACAGAGGGTTCAACGCCGCCGTGAAGCTAATGCAGCTTACATGACACAGCGGCAAGCCACAATTTCACCTCAGCCGCCAGCTGAAGCTTGTAAATCTCGTGCAACAGATGTGAAAGCTACGAGCGAACATGTCTCCTCAGCGAGCTGCTGGAGTACGTAAATCACGTGCAGCTCATATGCAAAAGCAACGTACCACAGCTGTGCGTCTGTGAGATGTGCATGTAGCAGAGCTGTGTGTGTTAGGCGTGCATGTAGCAGAGCTGTGTGGCACATTGCACCACTAGAAACACTGGTACTATAATTTCCTAATAATTACTAGTAGTATCCTATCTGCAGACAGAAACATTGGGAGCGATCTACTAAGCTAAACTTGCGCCACAAAGCTTGTGCACGTCTTTTATTATATTAACATGTTGGAGGCCGGTTTCACATCTTCGTTGGGACCTCCGGTCGGAAGTTCCGTTACAGACCTGGTTCAAAATACAGGGAAAAAAAGCACTGCAAGCAGCGTCCAAAAGCTGGGTGGCTGAGCAAAACCGAACGACCACCATAGAAGTCAATGGGTCCATTCAGCGCTGTTCGGTCCTGTCCTGAGACACAGCCATTCGGTCGCGGGGATTCCCCTTTTCAGCTCTCTCAACGGAGCAGGAAAGCCAAACCTGGGGTGCAGATGTGAAGCCACCCTTGGACACATTCTGCGTTACGGCTTTGCAGAAAATGTGTGGCTTAATTCAGCAAAACTCTGGCACAAACGAACTAATAGGTAGTGTAAAGTTAGACAAAGAGGTCTACAGATGCACCATATTTATCATCCCGCATGAGCCACTGTGATAAATGTGCCACATTTTTAGACTGCCTGGTCCAAGTTTACACTGACTGCTAGTCAGTCTGCCCCGACGCTTGGAATCTATACTGAAATATAGAGCTTTCTATGGAGATGCCGCCACCAGACAATGCCTCATCTAATTAGATAATACACAATTGGCAGTTGTAATAACGAGGCATTTTGGAAATATCTGCTGATAGTAATTAAAAAGGAAAAAAAAAAAAAAAGAGCCAGCCATGTAAACCCAGTCCTCTGAAGGAAAATAAAGGGCTGCAGCCGCTGCCTCTCTCTGTGCTGTACACTTACTGCTAGTCGTGACCAGCGCTCAATTCCCATGATGTCATAACGCTCGGAGCCAGAAGATTAGCTAACACGCCATGCAATTGGCAACACTAGAAAAGGCCCAGTCATCCCTCCACAGTCATCTAGACGGCTAGGACTTTGGGACTAATTTTACTGCGACTAATCCTCACCCTTCAATTAAGCTAGTCTACAAAGAGTTTCAATGTGAATATAAATTATTTTTTAAAAGCTTCTTGATCATGTTTCTTTCAACTTCACATCATGTTGTGACTGCAAGAAACAAAAGCAGAAAAATAACACTGTTGATGAACACTAAACTCATGGCACAGCTGGGGATGCCTGGAACTAATTTCTGGGCTGCGATATAGGATGGAATGGAGAATAATGCTCCGAGACACTGACATCAGCGTTACGTTTACCAAGTCATTCTGGACTGCCTGGAAGTTACAGGGTTAAATCTGACAGTCTTAGAAAACTATGACTTTATAATACTGGAAGGCATAATTAATGCACAACTTTGTTAGAGGGAACCTCTCAGGACCTTCTAGGACCATAAACTGAAGTTATGGACTCCTACGACAGGGGCCGCCGAGTCTGGGGATGTGGCTTTCATAATCACCTGCCTCCCCGTTCTTACAATGTCTACCTGGGCGCGTTGGACTCTTCATTATGTGTGCGCACACAACGGAATGAAGCGACGAGCACTGGGAAGACAGCGGAGGGGGTGGAAAAGCAAGCGAGTATGAAAGTCACATCTTGGACTCAGTGGCCCCTGTCCTTTGAACCCTTAATATTAGTTTATGAGGCTCAAACAGTACCTGTCAAATTGCCTTTAATGTAGGGCTGAGCAATTAGTCAAAATAATTTGCCTAATTGTGATTCTGCTGAGGCACAATTCTAACTTTCTTCAGAGTTGTGAAATTAAGATTAGCCCTGCCCCCTGTGGGTGTGGCTAATATCAGGTGTGCAGGACGCTTGGCAGCGGAGCTGTAGTGACTTGAGGGGGGGGGCAGTACATGGGAGGAAAGATACATGGACTTTCATGAGGTGTGCGCATAGTACATGGGGGGCTGGGACCGTGCTGCAAGACTTAGAACCCACTATAAAAAAGTACTGTATGATTAGACATTGAAGTGGCTGCAGCCGATTATAAAGAAACGAATCATCAGAATATGACCTGCTGAATAAACCAAGTTTTCATAGTTAAACATTTTGGTGACTGCAATGCATTTATAAAAAAAATCTTAAAATATTCTGTAATATTCCTACTGACTACTGGGCACTTCCTATTCTGTAGAGAAAACCATTCAGCAGTCATCTCATCATCGGAATTAGAATGAAAGGTAACAGCTACATAGAAATAACCTACTTGAGTGGTCAATCCTGCGTTATGTTCACAGCTCACCTCATCCCATTCCCTGCACAAAAACCTCTGCACAGTTTACAGAGCATGCCCACAAAACTTTCTCCATAGAGACCCCTCCTGACCATTTCTATGGCCCATGAGGCTGCTGTAAAGCAACACTCTAAATGCAGCTAACTGCATCTCAGGTGGGATGGCCACCCCCATAGTCGCCTAGTGGTGTTGAGAGCCGGACCCCCAATGAATAAATATTCATGGCCTATCGAAAGAAAAGGCCGACAATTTTTTAAAAGCCTGAAAACACTTCATTCCCTTTTGTGTTATTATTTACCCCATGGATCAGACATGAGCGATTTTTCATACGAGTTTACGGTATATTCTCTATATTTCACCAACCAAGAACCTCATTTCGGCTTCTATACCCTTCATTTGCATATACTGAAGGTGTGAACAAGTCTTAAATCAAAATAAGGAATGTAAAGGAACAGAAGACTACAATTTGTACGCGTCTGGAACAACATGTTGACCATTTATGTAATTAGCTTATTCCTGTAGACGTTTTGCTGGCCCTCCGGCAGTGCAGAAGTTCCTTGTAGGACTATCGTATACACATGTTTTGCAAGCTTAAATAAAACCAGTTTGCAGGTCGCACCATGTCAAACGGAGAATCTGCATGTAATTGAATTAATAAATTGTACCTGTAAATTTGATGATATAAAAAAAAAAAAAGTGTCACCTCCCAAAATTCAAGCCGGGGCAGATCGATGGGAGGTGGAACCTTCCCCGAGCATCAGGAATGTACTACGCCTTGCTCAATAATCATTAGGGACGGGATGGGATAAAGGATTACGCCATAGTCTGATGGAAATATTTTACAGGCAGGTTTTTCAGTCGGGGAATTGAAACGCCTAATACATAATCAAAACAGTGTATGAGCGTGCAACACAAAAGCAAACAAATCCCCGAAACAGGATGTGACTGAGTACAGCCGCGTGCATGGGCAGACTAGTGGAAGGAGCATGGCTTTATTCCTGTGAGCACATGACATTAAAGAGGAGAAATCATACCGAGATTCTCACAAATGGAAAAAGATGCAATACTTCACACTTTCAGTTTGTATCGCAGAGTACGGCTCCAGAACATGGACTGCTAACCTCACAGGGCCATCACATGGGGACACTAACAGCAAGGGGCACTCTTGGCACTGGCGTTATGCGTTGTCTAGGAGAGTGGTGGTGGTGGGGGGGGGGGGCATCTATGACAACCATATGCACCAATGCACCAATATACATGTAGCATACATACAGGAGTGGTCATGAGCACACAGTCTCTCAAAGGGGTGTTCTGGGACTTAAAAAAAAAAATATATATATAAAAATTTCTATTGATAACCGACAGGTCAATGAAAAGATGAGCGGCGCTGAAGTAAATGGGAGCTGCGACTGCTTTACTAATCCAGGACAAAATTTTATGCTCAGCTTCCTGCACAGACCGGGAATCAGGTGATCGGTGATGATCAGAGCAGAAGGTCCCTGCCGATCAATTGGAAAAATAAAAAGCCCTGGAATACTACTTTAGGGCTTATTCAGACGACCGTATATCAGACGCCGTATATCAGCCGGCGTGTATACCCGGCTGATATATGGTCGTCTGAAGCTGCCCTTAAATCCAATATGTGCCTAAATTCACGATTGATTAAATCATTGTACCCACCATGACATAATGATTAAGGCCTTTTGGGTAGGATCTAGGAAAAAATTCAACAAGAGCAACCTGAACCTTAGATAATAAGTGGCAAAGTTTATTACAAGTTTGGCTATCCCATTACAGTCGGCTACAGTGCATATACTTTATAGGTATGTGCACCTTGCCAACCAACCTTGTTTAATTGTCCAAACGTATTTAAAGTTAAGAAACATAGTAAAATAGCCTGAATTAAAAATATCCGGCCATCTCCAGACCTTGTGCACAGCTTATGCGTCTCCAAGGTAACAGACTACAATTATACCCTGTGTAGTCTGATCCTACTGTCCTACTCCACTTCTACCCAACTATGAGCAGCCATAGATCAGTGCTATAGTTTCTCTGAATACGATTTCTAGCTTAAAAATATAGTAATTTTTGTGGCCTGGCCCCCTTTCATAAACTCCACCCAATTTTCTCACCTCTTTGGAAAAGTGGCTTGAGAAACATAAAAACAGCAAAAAAGTTGCTAATTGTTGAGCAAATGTGGCATGTGCCATAATTTGTCACTTTTCGATGCAAGAACTGTGGCGTAAATGCAATGATACATTTCTTGGTTTTCTTCCCCCATGTTATAGTCTTATAGGGGCATTATAGGGGCACTAAGACTCTTTGTATAAAAACATGAGGTGCCTTCAGCAACCAATCAGAGCACTACTTTAATCTTCTAGCCTGTACTAAAGAAGAAGGCAGACAGAGTCTGATACAATGTTAATAGTAGTTTTCTCTTGTGCCCGGTATGTTATAGCTGGTTTTGCACATTTTAACTAGTGCTCTATTCTGCTGCCACAAATCACTGCCGCACTCCATAACCTTTCTTAAAGGCATCTTCAGCCTTCACAGGTCAAGGTTACATTTTCTAATAAAATTCCTTCATTCTTTTCATCCATCTTCTCCTTTTCAGTGGGCTGTGTCAGGGGTGGCGGAGCTCCTACATTATGGATGACTGGGAGGAGGACTCGGCGTCTGTTCCTTCTGCCTCTCCTTAAAAAATACACAGATTTCTACAATTTTTAATGACTAAAAAAAGACCTAAACTTTCACTTACTGCCTTCAGTTGTTGTGTGTTGCATTTCAACAACTTGCAGACGACATGATCATTAGATCAAAGCCAGCGACGAGCGTTTGTGATCTGTAAGGTTCTTACTAGTAAACAGCAACTATATGGTGACAGTCTAGAAGAAGCTTTCATAGTGTCAGGAATCAAGAGAGGTTCCCAACGCGTGGACATTAGAGATGAGCGAGCGTACTCGCTAAGGCAAATCACTCGAGCGAATATTACCTTTTTCGAGTACATGCCTGCTCGTCTCAACAGATTCGGGTGCCGGCGGGGGAGAGCGGTGAGTTGCGGGAGTGAACTGGGGGGGGGGGGGAGCGAGGGGAAGAGAGAGAGAGACCTTCCCCCTCGTTTTTCCCCTCTCTTCGCCGCATGTTTTGATATGAGCGGGCATGTACTCGAAAAAGGCAATACTCGCTTGAGTAATTTGCCTTAGGGAGTATGCTCGCTCATCTCTAGTGGACATCTAATAATGTGGGCTTTTCACATGCAACGAGAAAAAGGGGCGGTATATGCACTATTTAATGGCAGTCAGTGGCTGGAAAATGGGATTTTTTAGATAGAGGGGGGGTGGGCTAACCGAGGATTTTACCTTTTTTTAAGTAGCTAAGAGTGACCCCTTATCACTCCCCTTTAATGCTGTTACAAGTTCAGGCCTCCATCACACGGGTGCAGGCGTATTTGCGTGCGTATGAGCGTAGCGTTTTTGCAGAATAAACTATGCATTTTTGCATGCGCAAAAAATGGCAAATTAGTCTAATGAGTTCCAAATGTGCTCTTTTTCCAGCCTCACTCATCTTCTCGCGTATTGTGCGCACATTTTACACATCCCCCATTGACTTCTATTGGGACCTTTGGTGTACAAATGCACAGGAAAATAGACCATGACCGAAATGTGCAGGAAAATAAGCGCATATGAACAAACCCATTGAAACCGATTAGTTCTATTCTCTGCGTATCGCATGCATTAATTTGATGCCGGCCTCACAGAGAGAACCTGCAGCACACCATCACAGTATCCTATGCTGCAAGTACGGTTGGCAGGAACAAAAGACCAAACCGTACCGGTACCGGAAGTGAAACTTTGATGAAACTTTAGATTATCCAGCGCTGCTTTGGACTTTACGGTCTGTTTTACATACCAAGAAGAAGCACTTTCTGAATTTATAAACACTCCTAGAGGACGACCTAGTCATGTAGATCATAAAAAATGAGAATACAGAGGGCGAGACATACAACTTAAGAGAATTTAAGATCTGAATTTGCTCCAAGGTTCAAACAGACAGAACTGGGACCCATTGAAGTCAATGTGTGTGTTGAAACATGGATACACCGATGGTCCATGTAAAAAGAAAAAAATCCCCAAAGAGCTACGTGTCCTATTCTGGTGTGATTCTTGGACCAGAATCGCCCATTCAAGTCAATGGATGTGCTAAAAAGCTTATTATACACCTGTATGAGATAATCTGTAGCTGCAAGAAGCAGTCGAAAACTACTGAAGATAGCCGAGGGGGGCACACTGACCGATACTTTTGACATGTCTCTATGACATGTCAAAAGTTTTCTGAAAGTGCAGGTACTCTTTAAAGTTATATCAACTGGGCCACTTAATTGTATTTTTTAATACACACGAAAAACGAATGACACTCGCACGTTAAAAATGCAAAAACTGAACAAAAACAGATTTAAAAAGCACATTGCAGGCAAATCGGTCAGTGAAATTGCACTTGCCCATGTGCGAATATAGCCTTTCAGCAATTCATTAAGATTTGAAGACACGAATAGAGCATCCGGCAGCACCATTCCATCAAAGTGACAGAAAGCCGATGGACTCGGCACAACTTCTGAAGGTCCAGTCAACATAGTTGGAATAAGTGGCACAACATATCTGCCACTGTGCTATGGCTTCCATTAAAGGGGTTTCCAAAGACGTAAAAACCAAGTCAAGAGCAGATAAAATAAACTAAGCAATAGTCATCCATTAGATATCCAGCTGGTTCAGTGCGACCACTCCGGGTCCCGAAGCTCCGGCAGTGGTCATAAGCCCTTTATCTTTAATGTGACCACTGCGGCCAATCACTGCCTGAGCAGTCACATGCCCTTCTTAACACATGACCTCCGAGGCCAGTGATTGGCTGCACCAGTTACATGAATAATGAAGGGCTGCAGACCGCAGTGGTTATATTGGACAGGGGAAGTCATTTAAAGAGAGGAGCACAAGCTAGTTTTGTTTTTTTTTTCAGCCCATTTCCTTTCCTTCGAGGAACTTTTTGAAAACACCCTAAAACCCATTGAGCCTTCTTCATTTGTGACAGATATGATAGACCAGATCTTTGTGGACCTCGGTGATTATAATGGGGTCTGCCCAGATTTTTTTTTTAATTTTTGTTTAACGGCAGGAAATCATCAATGTTCAAGCTGTTAAAAAAAAAGCAATAAAACCGCGATGGAACTGGAAAACAGCCAATGTGAACAGAACCCAAACGACACATATACTAAACGGCAATCCTGCCACATTAGTAACTTATCCACGTTCAAAAGAAACTCTCAATTGTTCAATATTCATCATCCGCCTGGTAATCTTACCTACAACCTGCGTTTTACATACAAAACTATTCCCTGTGGGTAAAGCCAGCTATTTGTCAGTATTCAGCGCGTGAAAGCTTTGGAACCTGCAATATCCCCTCCTGTACTCGGCGTTGCTTACATGCTGCTACCATTTCACTGACATGCAAATTCTTTCTTCTTTTAAAAGGAAAAATGTGGGTTATGATTATTAAGAGGCAGCGAGCACAATGAATCAAAGCCTGGCAATGAGGCTCACTTCTGAGCTGTCACTTAGGAAATTAAACACTATTATCCTGCGATTTACAAATTCTCCTGCATTTACTGTATTACCGAGGCCCTTGCACTCCATTTTATCTCTCTTACTGTTAAATATCTCCTCTCCCCGCTAACAGTGCTATAATTAACTTGCGAGACGCTAGTCAGTCAGCCTCGGCAACATGCCAAGAAATCAACCCCAATTACTATATTCACAATGTCAGTAATGCTCACTTCTCAGTTTATACTAATTTGAAATGGCAGGTTCCAACTTCCCATGTCTGAATTATACAATCCCATTTTCATACAATCCCATTATACAATAACGTAACATTAGAGCCTACAGAATGCTCTCTTGGTATACATATGCTCCCATGCAAACTGCTAACGATCTTCGGCCTAATAGGATTGTGTAGGGAACAGAACGTCTATAGAGCTAAAGGGACGCATCTGCTGGAGGGATTCAACTGGGGCGGCACCAGAAATACGTAATGTTAAATGTAACTCGTTGTCACCCATGGGTGGAATCGGAGGTATGGCTGAACTTTTTGCCAACTTTTTAGAGTAATCGATGGCAGGAAATGAGGCTCTCCGAGTGATCTATACCACCCGGGCATTTATTACATCCGCCAAAGTTGGAAGTTTCGGCTGCATTTTGAGTTTCCGTAGGTTGCACTTTAGATTGAACACACGAGGGAGTTTATCGGAGAGATGGAAGGTAATTTTCCGCCCATAGCCTATGCCCAAAGGACTGTGAGAACATCTTCCCTCATACAAACTGCCAGGACAACCACTCTCAGAAACAACAAAGTAATGGAAGAGAGGCAGCAATACTAATAGTAACACCAGGAGGAATTGTATTTTATACGTTAGCTTTTAGGTGCTGCTATGAAAGGTGTGGGTAAGTAAAGGTACTTATACACACTAGGTAAATGTTGGCTGTACCTGTTGATTCATAGACAATCCTATATGTACGGGGCTCTCCGGACCCACTCCCAAATGCAGATGTCAAGTAAAAAAGATTGGTTAAGTTGGATTTCAACCCCATTGTGTTCTCACAGGAGATAAGCAAATGATGTAGGGGGCTCTGGCAGCAACTTATTCTCTTCCTCCCATTGACAGTACATGCATGTTTGGCCGAGCCAACAGTGCATGTGTGAAAGTGCTTTTAGACGGGACGATTGTCGGGATCCTAACAGTCATCCCGGCGATTATCGCTCTTGTGCCGTCACAGAGAAGCGCTGACCACTCAGTCAATGGAGATGGAGCGGGTCGGAGATCTCTTCCTGCTGCCCGCCTCTATTCACAATAACCAATCAGTCGTTCATAGATGAAGGACTGCCTGTTTAAGCAGGCCGATCACTGTTTATCTTGCACAAACTGAACAACCAATGGTAACCAATTGAATCAACGTTCTGCGTTGACTTGCTGGAAGTGCTTACACTGAATGTTTATCGGCCAGTTTCGCACAATCCAGTGAGAATCTGAACAATATTTTTTCCGCTAGCTTGTAGTACATTCATTTTTCACTTTTTACTTGTTTAAGAACCTTTTATTTTTCCACAGTTGAGTTTCTTTTCATTGACTTCAATTGGGAAAATGTCACCGTATTAAAAAAAAAAAAAAGTTTAACCATTGTTTATACTTTTCTCACATGTGATACTATGTCCTTAGAAGTAGCTCTAGGAAAATTTCCTACAATACCTTGTCTAAAAAAAAAATAAACTATATAAAAAGAACATAAAAATAAAGAAGAAACATCTCACTGATCCAGGAGACATCTTCCCATTTTCAGAGAGGTAAAGTCCATCTATTTGAAGTGGCAAAAGACATTTTGTAACGTGTTATTCGATCTACTTGTGCAAAATCAATCTGTTTCAATAGTTTGGGCTTATGATCCAGTTCACCGCCAAAATCACACGTTCTACGACTGGTATAAAACCAGTCATCTCCTATGCCAGTTCTAGCTGCCTGTACTGAAGACTCTGGGGTCTTCTAGATATTGGACATGCAGGCAGACCATCTTGATATAAAATATATTTTTTTCCTCTACTGAAAAATAATAATTTTCTGATCGAGCGTACAACCAGCTTACTGCAGGAGAAACAAAAGTATCGCAGACTACAGTCTACTAACATGAGTGCAGAGACTGGAAGTCCACCTAGTGCCCACTCTCCGGTGTCTCGCACCCAAAAGACAAACCAAAACATTCAGTCATCACAAGCTGGCAACGTTTTCTACTTCAGCAACATCAAAAAGACTTCGGAATGACTGAACACGCTTCAAAATTTAATCAGAGCAATGGAGACAAAAACCACAGGAAGTGATATAGAAAAAAAATACCATCGGCGTTGGCAAAGAACAGCGTGGCCTTCAGATCTGTGTACCTAAATTATCAGACCGCCTAATAACCAAAGGATAAAGCTAAACTGGAAGGCAGATGAAGACTACACTGGATAGTCAGAAACAAGGGAGTATATTCCATAGAGGCAAACCTATTGCTATTGGGCCGTTGGACAGAGTGGGACCCGACTCTGGTGGTCCCATTTCCTTACCTACTGAGTGACAAGAACCTGTGAAGGACATCATTTTGCAGAGGAATTGGTTTGTTAGCAAACCAAGTGGTTGGGTCAAAGGTTATCAAAAGGGTGAAGGGACAAATAGTCACCAGTCACTTCTCTACTGGGTGAAAAAAAGCAAACACCCAAATGGGGGGCTCATTCTGATCTTTGGTATTGACGCTCCCTTTTTCTATGTACACGACTAGTCATAAATTTGTATTACTAATGCTCCAATAATCTGGTGTAAAACAAGACTACAATCCACACACGGCCAGCCGGCATTTATTCCACATTATAAAATATTCTAGACTACTGAACATTTATAGCAGGAGTAGAAAAAAGTAGTTGTAAGGATAGAAAAAGTCTACGAAATCTATCAAAGCCCACGTGGGAGTATCAGAAAAATAGCTACACAGGGTCCTTGTATAGGGAACAGGTATTCAACACATGAACACTTTCGAGCAGGGTTGCCCAACCTTTTGGCTTCTCTGGGCCCTATTGGAAGAAGAAGAGTTGTCTTGGGCCGCACATTAAATACACAAACACTTACAAAAGCCAATAAGTATAGAACAAAAAAAAATGGATACTTTCCTAGATATCCGCCACCACAAAAAAAGCTGAATAAAAGTTCTCATATAATAGTCCTAATTATGCAGAGGCCCATTCGGAAAGCCTTTTAAAATCGTTGAGCAGGTCGCAAGTTTGCGATCACCAATATATAAAATGGACATATCCCAGTTATTACATCATTGATTTTTTTTAAAACTTTTTATTACAAAAGTAAAAGATAAGAGGGCAACATAAAACTAGTGGGATATTTGCCATTCTATTTGAGAAACACTCCAAAAACCCTCACAGTCCTCCAAACAACCCCCATTTTCCTCCTCTGTGCCCCCCAAAACCTCCATCATCCACCAAATAACCCCCATTTCCAGGCCATATGGCCTCCAGACTGGAGTCCAGGCTCACATACAGTTTGTGGCCACGGACCCGTTTCTAACCCAAAGAATGAATGAAGCAGGTGGGGGGGGGGGGGGAGGGGCGGAAATTTCTGCAACTCCCTTTCATATCACAGCAGCTTGCAGAAATCTATTAGCATGGAATAGATTTAATTGCCTAAGTCTCTGCAACAAAGGTCTGCATGTATATACATCCTATGTGAGATTTCTTGTTTTATGGTGCAGACAAGTACCTTAAGGGAAGGTACAAAATGATTCCCCCGTTAATTGAGAATGCTGCGCGGGGAGACATCTCCCCAAACTACTTGTCATATACATGTGTCTGGCATAAACAAGACAATCCCCCACATAGAATGAGAGTACAAAGCCTTCTATACAAGACAATGTAATTGAAGTCAATGACCCATTAAAGTGCAATTTGTTACAGCCCACATCTACAATTAATATACAGATCCTATTAGAGATACATTATCGATTATGAAATTCCAGCTAATAAACACAGAGGAAAGTCGCTTCCTCATAAATCGTCCTGCACATATTACTTGGCAAGTTGATGTGTTTTAATCTCGGGATATTTATCGTGGCTGTTCAGGAGAATGTGAATAGACCAATAAAAGTGTCAGCGGGGTGAGAGCGAGAAGCAGAGGAACGAAATGCTAAGCATGGTACATAGCAATCTGAAAAGTGTCCTGCCACTTAAAGAGTACCCGCGCTTTCACCTTCCGAGCGCTTCTGCTCAATCGGCCTTTTTCGTCTCTTTTCGGCAGCTGTAGACCCCATAAGCGTTGTATTGGGCCATCATCAGGTGCTGGAAGGAGCCGAAAAAGGCCAATGGAGCAGAAGCCCTCCGAAGGTGAAAACGTAGGTACTCTTTAAGCAAGTTTGCACTTTAAACATTACTTAGTCGTGATGCCACCACATTCACTTACAGTAGTTTGCAAAGTTGCAAGGCGAAACTGCCATCTTTGGTCATATGACTTGTTTCGAGGCCACAGTTGCTCTATAGCCCCATACTAAAGAGATCAAGCAACCAGCATGTACTATGTGCAGAAGCCTGGTGCTTGAAAATGGAAAACCTCTGCAAACAATATAGGCACCGTGCCCCGTCACACTGCAGAGCATATCCACTCTAATGTGACAGAAATATGCTGACCATCTGTATACAAACTAATCACACGACAAGACATTAGTGTACTATTATCGCATACTCGTATACAGTTTACACAGACTTGCAAGACACTTATCCTTATCCATAAAAACGGGATACATTTAAAACTTGGTAAACCCCTTTAATGATCCGGAGAAGTTTATGGTAGTTGGCATTGTGAAAAATATTAAATTTAATCATAGACTCCATCTTGATCAATAGGGCTTAAATACTCAATATATTTTGCTGCATTTACAGAAATTTGGTTTACACATGTAAGACATTTAGGGGTAAACTTTCTTAAGAAGTTAACCACACCACTTGACTAAGGCCTTGATCACTAAAAGGACCTGGATGATATTTTAACCCCTTAAAAATGCATCCCTTTTCTTTTTCTTCATTTTTGGTTTCACTCTCCCCCCACCACTTTCAAAAAATCCTAACACTTTTGTCTGTCGATGTAGCGGTCTGAGGCCTTGCTTATTGTGGAACGAGTTGTTTTCAATGATACTAGTAAATGTACTAAAAAGTAGTAAAAAAAAAAAAAAAAAAAGTTACAATTTCTCAATGGAATAAAATGGAAAAATAACACAATTCCGCCATCTTTAGAAGGGTTTTGCTTTTATGGCATACACACTGCAGCAAGAATGGCAGTGTAACTTTATTCTGTGGGTCAGCATTACAACGACACCAGATGTATTTAAGTTTTTTTCTGTACTACTTTAAAAAAAAGGAGTTTGTCGCCATCTTCTACCTCCATCATTGTATCTTTCCGTTGATGGGGTTGTGTAAAGGCGGGATGATCTGTGGTTTCTATTGGTACCATTTTGGAATGCATATGACTTTTAAACATTTTTTTTGGAGAGAAGGTGACCAAAAAGGGCACAATTCCTTGCGTTGTGTATTTTTTTTTTTGATGACATTCACTGAGTGAGATCAATAATGTGTTATTTTAATAGATTGGAGTTTTACATTGAGTTTTATTGTTGTGATTTTTCTTTTTTATAAATATGAGAAAACGGGGAGGGTTGAAATTTTAGCATTCTTAATTTTTTTCAATAAAACTTTTTTCCACTTGTTTTTACATTTTTTTAAATTAACCTCCATAGGGAACTTGCACTTGCAAGTGTTTCATCGCTTATACTATATACTGCAATACTTCAGTATTGCAGTATACATTTCCACCAGTATTCTTTTAGGACCAAGTCACAGATCCGTCCAAATAGGCAGAAATACATGGAAGTTCCAGTGGTCTTCAGAATGCCCTGTGTTCAATCGAATGGCACCTTGCAAGCTCATTGCAAGGGGGCTGTTCGGGACCCCTGAACACCGATCAGGGCATTTAAATGGCGCTGTCAGAATCTCATTCAAATGAGAAATCATTCAGCCTTTCACATTCACTGTATAAGTAAATGAAAACGACTGAACAATCACTATTTATACCGAATGATTAAATGAATGAGGCAATGATGATTTTTATGCTTGCATAAAATGAACAACACCAACAACAGTGCTAAAAACGAGTGGTTCTGACCAATGACAAACCATCCCTACTATTCAGAATACAAATCAATGACACGGAAATATTTCTCCGTTGTTAATAGTGTGTATTTTATTACTGTCCAAGGAAAATATATGCGAAGCAATACAAATGCACAAAAACCACTACCGCGTGTAGGTCTTACATACGTACGATTACATTGCTTCACGGAATAAAACGGCGCAAGAGAGAAAAAACGCGACAAAATCTGCAACTCATAAAATAAAACTTTAAAGGGTAAAATAAATTAAATAAAAAAGGCAGACTTCTAGTGAAGAAATAAATAAATTAATCGCTTTGCAGCCGAGGTGTTAAATTACACAGACAAGCTGTCATGTAAGTTAATTACAGGATTAATACCTGATCGTTCTCATAGTTGAGTAATGTCCTTTGCACATACTGCAGGAGACATTCATCTGCATGTAGAAAAATATATAAAGCCCCACCCCGATGGAGAAGAGCGCGCCACGCTCACTGTAATTATACATATACTGCTTTACATCCTCCAGACATTACATAACATTAGCAGCAGTGACATTGTTACTAACACGGAAGGCAAACGAGATCGGGGAAAAAAAAGGTTTGTTTTTTTAATAGAAGCAACTCAACTCCTTTGATACAATGGTTGTTTCCCTGACCTCCCCATACACATGTGCACTTCTGAAGGGAAAAATAAGGGCTCCTGTCCATGGGCGTAGCAATATCCCGCGGCAGATCTCCACCGCGGGAGCCGCCACCGCCGCCGGGGATCAGGGCAGGGCTAACGGTTCTCCGCGCTGATCCTATCTGACAGAGAGACTCACTGCAGAGAATTGCAGCACTTTGCAGCATGCTGCGATTTAAATCCCACGAGTGGAGAATTGCTATGATTCTCCGCTCATGGACAGCGGGGCTGCGCTTTCCATAGTCAGTCTATGGAAAGCGTTCACTGCGTTCCCCGAAGCCGGATTATCGCCATGTGGAACGCAGTGAAAATTTGCCTGTATACAGGAGGCCTTAGTGTATGTTCAACCAAACTGAATTATGACCAAACTTCATTGCCCCTCACATCTACTGTTACATTACAGTTGGGAGGGCTCCATATACATTAGATGTCCACCCACATGGACAAAATTAAAGCGCATGCACTCCTATTAATCTCTCTGGGAGTGCCTGCGCACAGTCTGCAGCTTTGAGTCCGCTGCACGGTTCTCGCACTGACGGGTAAATATGAAAGATACCTTCTGCATCTTCTGGTACCTGCCCCAGGGCACCAAATTGCCTTTAAACTTCTGATATATAGACTAATTCTCATTATCACTGACAGGAGGGGCTGAAGCTGCACACTGCATTATCACACTTTAGCCCAAAATGTGTCATTGTGCCTCCACAGATGACATAGGATTAAAAAGGTTTTCCGAGACCCAAAAAAAGGTACCGTAGTTAAGAGAAGTAGAACTCTTCTACTAATTCCTTTATTGCCGCTGCTCTAGTGCTCCCCAGTGCTGCATCAAAGACATCATTGACTACCCATATAACCGCTAAGGCCAGTGATTAGTTGCAGGGGTCATGCAGGTCAATGACTGCAGCTAGATCAAAGCTCTAGCTATGACGTCCCCAACTATCCATGTGACTGCTGATGTCACAGCTGCAACGCCGAAAACAAAGACCATCAGGGAGAACCATAGAGTTCACTCTATTAGGGGAGGTCTTGAAAGATCCTTTTTTCCCTTCTTTTCAAATATAATGGAATACAAAATAGCCTACACTCACCCCTCCTGGCTCCCTACTGCTTCGAGCCTCTTCGTTCACCCTACTGGATCTACTTACAAGATGCAGAATCAGCCTGTTGACCGCAAAGGTCTGTAATTGGCCACAGCAGCCTGTAAACACAGTGCCAACAGGGAGAACAGAAGAAGTGGGATGGGCACTAGTTTGTCGTTTTTCCGCAATTTTTCTTTTAAAATAACACAAAAAAACTCTTTGCACATGTATACAAATGTCATTGAAGCCTGATCTAGGTGATTTCTTTGCAATGGTTCGAATGCAAGAGACCTGAAATCTTGCGACTGAAGCTGCCTAAAAATAGGAGATTGCTACAAATAACTCCTACAAGGGTCGTCCAGGTCCAGGATTAGAAAAACATTGCTAATTTTGTCTAAAATTGTGCTATACCCGTCCCTGGATTGTGTCCAACATTGCAACTCAGCTCCATTGAAATGAATGGGGGCTGAGCTGTAATACCAAGTGTAACCCGTGCACAAGCCATGTTTTTTTTTCTAACAATGGACCTCCCCTTTGGAACAACTAAGAAAAATTAAAGGTGTTGTCCGAGTCATTGGTGGCTGTGGGAGGATGCAGCGGACATGACAAAAAAAAAATACACAATACTCCCCCTTCCCCCCCCCCCCTGCTGGTGTAATGCTCTGGCTGCCACTCACCACTGCTCCGGTCTTCTGTTTACGAGTGCTGCAGTCGTCATGTAGCGTGTGTACCCAATAGAAGGCTTAACAGAAGCCCCCTGTGCCCCAAACTCTATAAAATCAATACTCGCTGTAGCACTGAAGTGTAGTTTTGGCGACCTGGCATCTAACAGGTGACATGACCGGGTCTTCTTGCTTGATAATATCCCACAAACCAGTCATGTGTAGAAGCATCTGGCAAGTTTACGGGATGTCACTGATGACATCAATGTCTACGGTCGAGCCTCCTATTGGCTGTCGCGGTCGAGCCTCCTATTGGCTGTAGCGGTCGAGCCTCCTATTGGCTGTAGCGGTCGAGCCTCCTATTGGCTGTCGCGGTCAGCAGGAAGGCGAGTATTGGTGTTTTTTAAATATATGACTCATCCTCCTACTGGCACCAATATTTCATAACTCATAAAATCTCTTTAAATCGCTTATCATAAGCTGCCTGGACCTACAGATGTAGCAGTCTGGTGCATGGAGATAGTTGCAATGCTGTATATGGAGTTAAACCTTCACAATGCGTTAAGGGACAAGTTACAGTTTGCTACATCTGTAGGTGCATCAACGTAAACCTGTCAGTTTGAGGCGGACCCTCGGTGCCGCACATAGAATTGATGGAAAGGATTAGGCCGTGTGCACTTACTGTTAACTAAAGCAAAATTATCCCTGTTGAACTTTGATGAGCCACGTCAGAATCTGATTATAAGCGGCTGGAGCTGTGTATAATGAGTCTGAACAGAATGGTTAGTTTACCAGAAAATTACGCCTACTCATGTACGATACAGTAATTATAAGCAATTAGGAACTTAGCAAGAGAGCAACTGATGAAGAAAAGCTCAAAATCTAGATTCATCTCATATATTTCACCATTTATAAATTACTTACAGCGGTCACATTAATAAGAAAACAAAAGAGACTGCGGCACGTCATTTACTGAAGAACAAATGGTACCATTTAGAAAATGCAGTATATAATAAGGTTAATGCTCGTTTAAAGGAGAAGTGACGCAATATTTCATTTTATTCCAGGTTTTTGAAAATTGTAGCCAGGGGTAAAATTGATCAAAATTAACCAAAAAACTGGTCCTTGCCCACGGCAACCGATCAGCTTTTAGTTCTTGCAACTACTTTGGAAATATGAAAGCTACACTGCGATTGGTTGCTTTGAGCAAGACGTTCCATTTTCTAGAATGCCGTAACAGGAAATGTGGACAGACTACTCTGGAGTGTTTCAAAGGACTCGGAGATGTCCACCCATACTAGGTAAGGGAACTGATGGCATCGCATGGATTCCCTGTGTCACGATTAAAGTGGAGGATCCCATCCAAGATTCATCTTTTGAATCCTGACATTTGTGTTGGTAGCGGTAATTCAAAAGGGTTAAACGCTAAATAGTAAAAGGTGGGATTAATATTTTGGAAAGCGCCTCACAGGGATGATACAAGACCATGTGTATCAAAAATAATGTGAAGTCAATAAATGAAGGGACTCACCTGGTGTGAACACCTGGGACCGACGGATCAGGTGTCACACCTGTTGTCCTATATAGTGTTGAGGTTTCCTTTTATGCTAGATTAGCATCCAGATGGATTCAAATGGAGAGCTGCAAAGCAACCAAAGCTCCAAGCGGAGTTTTATAACAAAAAAATGGAATACACATGTAATAAAAAATCTTTGCGCTCATAAAATCTTATAAAAATCATTCAATTGACAGATAGGCTTGAAAAAAGTGCAATAGTTGCACCGAAACGCGTTGCCTGTGTACCTGTATGGTTTTTAATTTCATGTTTGTTCTGTACCTGTACCTACCTATCCACATTAAAAGAACTGCTATTAAGTTGGCATTTCTAATTGAACCTTGGCATCTACTACCAACAGAAGGGGGTCTTGGTGATTTGTGCCCATACCCCCCTCCTTCCACATAAGCGACATTTAACTGTAGTTTGCAATGCACTTGTATTCTCCTTCATTTTTTTATCACTTCATCCTCTTATGAGCGCAATGATCTTTTACATATGTATTCCAAATATGAAAAGTTCGGCTATTCTCCGCTGTTAGGGGGGAGCTACAACGGAGTATTCTAGCCATTGCTGTGCCTAGGTGTTCAGCAGGGTGAGTAGACTAGTCCTGATGTGGCAGCTGCCACATCTTCATGTGCTCAGACACCAGACATCGGGGCATTCCAGATTGTAAAACTTTTTTATTTTTGTGTCAACATCGCTGAAGGAGGCCGTGTTTTTTTTTTCTGGGACATGTTGTACTTTCTATTTTTACAATTTTGGGAGATGCATGCATCAGTGTTTGAGCTCTTTATTGGCTTTATGGATACCAGCAGAAGAAGAAAAGAAAAAACAAGAATATCTACAAGTGTTAGTTTTCCTTTACTTCGTTCATTGCATATATCTCGCTCTGATTATTTAACTTTACTAAACCAAGAATATCCACCGCTATGAAGCACATATTTTTGCTTTATTCCTAATCATCTCCACCCTTTAAAGGCCCATTTAGACGGGAAGAATGTTGGGCAAACGATGCCCGCCACTCGTCCCCGCACATACTAGCTAGTATCGCTGGCTCACAGGGCGGGACAGCGTAGGAGATTTCACTCCTCACTCTCCTCCCGCCCCACTCCATTGATGTAAGATAGCGGCTGTTCTGTACTGAACGGCTGCTATTTACACTTAGCGCTCAGCTCATCGTCCATCGTTTATGCAGCATAAATGATGGACGATGAGCTGAACGCTGATCGTTCAGTATTGAACGGCCGTTATGTTAAGTCAATGGGGAGGGGCGGGGAAGCGCGAGGAGTAAAATCTCCTTCAGCCTCCCCGCCCTGCTGATGCCCGTTCCGTGAGCGAGCCAACAATACTAGCTCCCGTACAACGGCATGGGAGCGAGTGTATGGGGGGACGAGTGTCAGGCATCGTTTGCCTGGCATTCATACCATCTAAATGAGCCATAAACCTGCAAAGACCAAGTGCCGTAGATATAGGAGGCTTGGTTCTGGGCTTTAATCCCAGCTGAGAGCAAATATACCGCACAGGATTGAAGCTTGTGCAATCTAGCAGGAGAAGGTAGGGTTGTCCAAGGCATGTCAGAGCTGCAGATCAACTCCGCTAGTGACTGCTTCACACTAGGGGAAGGTTTTCTCTTGCAACTAGGACTCCTATGGAAGCAGCTATTGTGGATGTCCCAGTTACAGTGAAAAAGTATGAAATTTAAAAAATACAATGATAGCCTAAAAGTCCCCTAGAGGCATTATGGAGGCTATAGAGGTTTAGAAAAAAGTAAAAAAAAAAAAAAAAAAACCAGTAAAGAAAAAAATAAAGTATTTGTTTGTAAACCCATAGCTCTCGCTAACATAAAGCATCTGTCATATCCGCCCTGTAATCCAAGACTGTATATCAACATGGGGAAACCATTCCAGTGCTATATTTTAGCATAAACAAACTTATTTTTAAAAACTATAAGAAAACTTTTTACTTTTTGAACATATTACCACTAATAAAACAAAGAACAACAAAAAATGTAAAAATAAATTCAATGAAAAAAAAAGGTATTTAAAAAAAAAATAGCCCTGTGGGACACAAAAAAGGCCATTAAACTACCACCTACATAAAATCACCAAAAAGGGTCTGGTCTTTTAGGACCGAAACACCTTAGACCTTAAGGGGGTTATACGCTGCTATATATTTGGGATAAACTTCTAAGATTTATGAACTTTTTATTCGATTGATCCTGCCGCATGAAATCTGATCTGGAGAGAAAAATCTGAGACTAACTAAAGCCGGTAACATTTACTGGTGTTCGATACCAAATCCGTATCATTTGGAGGAACTGCGGTGTGAAGAGTTAAGTTGGATATATATCCGCCTCGAAACATTTCTTTTCATATATTTCACTCTGAACTACAGACACAGAAAAAGCAGGGTACTAAAAGGTTTACAAAATCTCCTGATTCTGTCGTTGCCAACTAAAACACCTACTATGAATTTAGTAATACGTTAGGCAATCATAAATCATACCGCTAGACATTTTAAAAGGAAAAAAGTGGATTTATTGTCACATTGTAGACGCAGTGTAAAAGCACAAATCCATTTTTCCATATATTCATCAACTCTCTGGATGTGTTAATGCACAAAGAATCCTGGAGTATAGAGAAAAAAAAACACTTTCTATGTTCCCTGTTCTCAACATTGCCTTTATTCTTTATCAAAACAGCATTTTCCATGCAAAGCGCTTTAAACTGAGGGGGCTGCTCTATATGTAACCTCTGGAGGAGGAATACAGTAATCATCTGCCATTATGGAAAGGGTGAATATATATGTGTCAGCGTGAGAAAGAGAAGAATAAGGTAAGACGCGAGGCGATAAACTGTACAGTAGATTAAAAATATATATATTTTTGGTTTACTTTATTAGGATATGGTGGCACTGAAATATTGTCTTCTTTTCCTAGAATTACATTAGAGGGGGCTATAAGCTGCACCCATCCCTTATATCATAAATCTGCATTTTTGGCCCGCTCAAAGCAGCATTTTAAAAGGGATTCTCTGCTTCAGACATTCCCTACTTGTTAAATAAATTCAAAAACAATAAATGTATCACAAATCTGTGCGGAAAGCGGGCAGTAAGTGTTTGATTTTCCTACAGCGCCGCCACAGGCAAAAATAAGTACTACACAGGGCTCATAGAAATCAAAGGGTTGTCTTTCTATCCTGTCCTACATTACACCTAGCGATGGTCTGTGTAACCTCTCTCTCGCCTCCTTAGCCATGGATCCTGAACAGGGGACCCCTTTTCTGTTTGCTCACAATGCCCCAATAGGGTTATGGAAATGGGTCTTTAAAACTGGATAACCCCTTTAACGGAGAAGACCACCTGTTAATGAGTGTACTTTGCAGGATTTGGCCAAGGTGAGTAAGGTGTGATAAAGAGTAACAATATCTAGGACTCTACCATGGACTACACAGATAAAGCTTATTATTAGGGCAGATATTGAAAAAAAAAATTAATAAAGGTGACTTCACACACTGCGGAATGTGAATTGCGGATGTCACGCTTAAATTGTGCAGTATTGTATGGTACAACATGGGGTTTTAAGCCCCATTTACACGCAAAGATGATCGCTCAAAATTTGTTCAAAAGATAGGGAGAATGACAGTTTGAGCGATCATTTTGCATAAGCTACTAATGGGCACTAATGCCTATTAGTAGCTTATTAGCCTCATTTGCATGTAAATTACCCTCCCTTGGCTGTCTGCAGAGAACAGCAGGTTGTCTGCTATCTGCATATAGCCCCTGTGTTCTCCCACGGGGCAGCAGCTGAATAAAATGTTATCAGCGCTCCTGTGGAAAATCACAGCGTGCGGTCCCTGCTATCAGCTCTCCGGCCGAACGATGGATTTTAAACTCAACATACAATCAAACGATGGTAGCATTTACACGCAACGATTATTGCTCAAAAGACATCGTTTGAGTGAATTTTGAGCAATAATTGTCCCGTGTAAATGGGGCTTTAACCCCTTAACGTCATGACCTATTGTGGTCTTTGCAAGATAGTGGGTTCAATTTATTGTACAGTTTGTTATAAATGCCATAATACTAAAAGTGATTTTTTATTTTTACATTTTTTTTCATAAACAAAGAGGAAAGTGCGCTAAAAATGTTTTTTTTTTTTACAACTATTTATGGGTTTTTAGATTTTTTAAAATTTTTATGTGTCCCTGTAAAGAACTTGAACCTGTGAAGCTATAATCAATATGATAATACATTTACTTCTGTATTGTTAGTGATCATAGGCCATGGCAGAGCCGAATACCATTGTCTGGCGTCAGGTAGCTATGGCAACCCATCAAGCTCTCAATGATTACATTGCAGCGGGCTGATGTTAACACAGAAGGAGGGTGTCTATCTGTGAACCCTTTACATGTAACTATCAACAATGATCGTGGCATGTAAAATTTTCACAGCGGTGTTGCAGCCGGAGGTCAGCTGTCAGTCAAACCCGCCTCCCGCTGTGGATGGTGAGGGCTGAGCTTCTACGCCCATGACATCCAAAGGATGCAAGTTTATGTCCATTTGTGAGAACACTTCCAGCCAGGATGTAAGCGTACCTTCTGTAGCAGGAAGGTGGGTGTGTTCACACAATGCAGACATAAAGCATATTTCAGGCCATCTGCACACGAACAAGTCGGATTCCACATGCGCTCAAAGCCATAGCGAATACTGATCGATCATCGTTGCGTGTAAATGGGGCTTTATACAGACAGAAGTGAGTAAGATTTTAAAAAGTGTGATAACTTTGTAATTGGCTTTAGCAATGGCTTCATTTTGGTGGTTTTCAGACCACAGAACAATTCCACAAGATGGTAAAAGTAAAGCTGCACTTTCTTATCGCTCACTTGTGATACAATCAGTCCAGATAATAGTACAATGCTAGATGAAGATTGCAATAACTAACATCTACTGCTTCTACTGATTACTTGCACTTATTTATTTTTTCAATTCGTCCATGCTAAAAATAAGGCTAGATAGTCAAACTGTGCTCGTTAAACACTTCTTACTGTATTTATTTGTTTTTTGTATTTTGCTGCGGAGGCCATTTCTGCAAGAGTAACAATACAAAGTTTTATCATTTTGGCTGTCACATATGAATTAGATTCTCAACAACTGATGGTAAAAGTATCACTTAGTTTTTTGATGGGGACTTTGCCAGCTTCTGAGAAGCCAATTCCAATGTGACAACCAAAATGGCCGCTCTTTCGGGTGTCACTTCTACTAAAATGCTTGCCGCAACAAAAGCAGAAAATATTAATCTCTCTGTAAAACACACATAATTGACAAACCTTGGTTACTCGTCTGATTTAGGCTGCCTGTCCACGGGCCTATATTCATTGCGTTCCCCGCGGCGATAATCCAGCCACAGGGAACGCAGTGAAAGCTTCCCATAGCGTTGCTATGGAAAGCGCTTCCCCCCTGTCCACGAGCGGAGAATCGTTGTGATTCTCTGCTCGCGGGCGGCAATTCGCAGCATGCTGCGTATTACCGCGTCTCTCCGCGGTCAGCCTATCTGTCAGACAGGCTGACAGCGGAGATCCGTCTGCCAGCTCCTGCTCCCGGGCGGATCCACGGCGGGATACCGCACCGCCCCTGGACAGGCAGCCTAACTTACACAGGATACAGTCATTTTTAAAGGGTGTTTCAGAAACTGGGCAAAAATTTTCTAAACATTTCCGCTTATTGTCAATATTCCAAACATTCATCTAAATTCAGCAAACTGGATTCCAATACCTTTTTCTGTCAACCTGCGCCAACGCTGCTTTCCAGACAGCTTCAGATTTCCACATTTTCCTTTAAAATGACCACCAGGAAATGCAAAAACTACATCTCCCACAATGCCCCATTGCTGATGAGCGTGCATTCACTACTGTACGAAATGGTTCGCCATCACAGAATGTGAAGGCACTGAGCATGCCTGACCAGTAGAACAGCAGAGCCTACAGGACGTAACCATTGGATACCAACGGACAAGGACTAAGCAAGGGGGGACCACAGGTAAAGCCATAACTCTGCAACTTTGTAATACAAGTTGGAACAAACTTACGTTACGGCCTTAGGAAGCATATCATTTTGAATCCACCTTTAAGAACCGAAATCATCTTCTTACTCAACATCACTTTATAAACAAATGCGATTTTGTTATTTTTCTTTTTTTCCAAAAAGTTGCGTCAATATTTGACATGTTCCCCGGCACACACTGACAGATCGGGACTGAAGTGAGTGCAGCGATCCCAGTATGCGTTTCATTTCCTAGTTTCCTTCCTTAAAGGATGGTACTCTTCACATGCATGAGAAGCGATTACTAAGAAATTGCTCAGAGGCAATCCACCAAGAAAATATTCAGTTTAACAGTGCAAACATGAAACCAGCTGTTGATGCTAAAAACAGTTTGTGCATCCAAGGGCAAAATGCATATGTGTCTCCAGGGTGCTAATTATATTAACCTATTCACTGCCTACCGGGAGAAATATTCTGAACACAGCTAGGAAGAATTTATGACATCGGTCTTAAGAAAGCATTATGTGAATCAAGATGTAGAAGTTATCCAATCCTGACTTATACAGAACGGAAACCTGAACGTTCCCACCATAAATGTAAGATTGTCTTGAGGTTTCTAGGTACACATTGCCACCAGATTCAAAAAGTCAGTATTGTTTGTCTTCCCTCAATTCTTGAGATTGTCAGACATCAAAGAGTCTCTTCATACCTTGTTATTGTCCCCGTCTGGGGGTCCTATCACTGTTTCCGTTTAAAATCCCGAAACCGGCACCCCTTGACAGGACCTGAATGGAACCTATCTTGGCCATTCATAAAAACTGCTGAAGCGGAGACCAAAAAGGGTGCCTGTTTTGGCAGAATTCCGTTCATTTAGAGTATTTTGTGCTAGAAAGAATAACGCAGTCCACCATGTTATTCTTTCCAGCACAAAATGCCAGAAAAGAAAGGAAGTCTAGTGGTCTCAGTTTTAGCAGTTTTTATTAATAGCAGAGATGGTTCCATTCAGGGTAATTTTAAAACAAAAACCTCGAAGGGATTCCTGGACGCAGGCCATAACGAGGTGTAAACAGACCCAAAATCAAGAGTTTTGGTGATCGATATCAAGGGGAGCCACATCAATATTGTAATATTTAAAGACCAGGTTGACCAAATAGAAATTCTGAAGCAATAATGACTCAACACCAAGATGATAGGATGAAGTATTTGTGGTATCAGAGCTGTGGTATAACAGAATGGCTATTTTGAATAGCTAAATTCAGTTCTGACATCATTTCTCATGTAGGATTGCAGAAGTGGCTAAAAGCAACAAGTGACAGTCCAGACAGCAGATGTAGAGATAAATCCAGTGGAAGTAGTCTGCAGATGCCTATCATTAACCACAGTCCAAGTGACTGGAGTGTCAGGCACAGCGACGTTTATTTTGTATGGCGGTGTCTGGCATTGCAGCTAAAACCAATTTACTTGAATGGGACTGAGAACGCAAAGGCCATATAACCACTGAGCGTGAGGTCACAGGCCGCAAAAAGGGGCAACGGTGCTTAACGAAGCACTGCAGCCTCTTCAAACAGCTGAATCACAGGGGATGTTTGGAATCAGCCCCTCATTGATGGGATATTGATGACCTATTCTAAAGATAGGTCATCAATATGCACGGAAACCCCTTTAAGAGGTAATTTTAAATTTTTATTTTTTTTTTTTTAAGCCACAGCTTTGATGTCACTTTTTTGAGCCAAAAGGAGAAGTGGATCCAGCGGGAAGGAGAACTATACTTCCTTCCTTTATATTTCTCATACGTTTTGAATCCACTTCTGGCTTTGGCTCAAAAAAAACAAAAGCCACATGAGATACTGCCATAAAAACGGTGGCTTATTTTGCAAAAACACTTGTGTATATGAAACAACCCTAAAGTGGAGGGTGCCTAGAATTAAGAGTTCAGTATAGAGACCTGCTCCCACATCCATGGAAACTAGTGCAGACAAAGAAGAGGTTCTGTCTTTTAGTTGACCTGACCATCTATTCCGTTAGCATACATTTCCCCGTAAATAACCACGCCAGTCAAATGCAACGCAAACAAGAACTATGAAAGTCGCCGACTCACCTCAGGAGTGTTCTTTTTGAATTCTCGACTCTGATCGATAAGTTTTTTTCTAGATTGTTCACTTTCATCTTGTCTGTTTGCCAATAGTGTTGCTGTTGTATCGAGTTCTCTCTGTCAAAGAATTAAGAAATTAAGATCAGTTAGCGGGTAAGACATAAAAAGTTGGACAAAATAAATATACAACAGAATATAAGGGGCGGGGGGGACACAAAGTTAGCTTAAGTAGATAGAAAACGATATAGAATGAGAGCGTCGGAGATTTCAACACCACTAGAAGCGTCAGATTCATCAACTGTCTTAGGAGTCATCTGACAGCTACAAGAGCTCCATTTTGGAAGTATATATTAATATGTATCAGAGGTGTTTATTTTGGATATACTCCTAGTTAAAGATACAAAAAAAAAAAAAAGCATTCCAAATTTGAGCAAGGTCTAATAAGAAACGTGATCATAAATAATGGCCGCCATCGCAGTTATTCATCAGGAAATACTTCGACTTCACTTGTACCGGGTAACTGCAGCACTGGTGATTACATGCGACAATTAGAACAGGTCAATCATTATGTCACAAGTGTTAGATCGCGGCACGTCTTGGATGCCAGACTATATAACATGTGACACTTTTAGCTTACTATACAGCTGTAGTCACACGGGGATCTTCCTGTGCGAGTTCTGTCTGATTCCGGGATGAACAGAACCGGCACAGGAAAAGAACCCATGGGTTAATTCACATGAGCAATTTCTCTCTCAGACCAATAATCTGGGTTAAAAAAATTGAGCATGTCCTATTTTTGCGCCATTCTTTTTCAACAATCACGTATTGTTTTCTATGGGCTCCTTATGTAAAAAAAAAAACAAAAAACAAAAAAACAAAAAAAACAAAACACATTGCAATCATATATTGTTCAATTTGCATGCGAGGGCAACGGGTATTTAATAAAGTCACTATGGGGCCAACATGATTAAAAAAAAGGAACCAGGAAGTGCAGAGTCGAGGAAAACGCGATAATAACGTGTGGGAAAAAAAATCCTGTGAAAATATCAAGAAAATCACATGGAAACAGTCACCAAAATGACAGCCTCTTATTTGTTCTAACCCAAACCGAACCATGTACACCGGGGGTCAGGAAGCAGATATCCAGATTGCGGGATTTGTCATAAATCCGTCATTTATAATACTACTAACACAAGTGTGATATTTTTGAAAAAGGACTCTAATTCTGTGGTCAGACGGTAATCTGGAGGCAGTTCTCCACCACTTTCTATATATTCTATTATATAGCTACATGTATAGTACGTTGCATTTTCTCGAAGTCTTGTATGCGGTCTGTCGGAAACCCCGACACAATATCTTGACAATTGCAGTTTCCAGAACGGATCGCTCAGGCTCTGAGCATTACAAGGTCAGTGACTAAGCTCATCCTTGAAAACAGAAGGTGTGATTTATAGAAGAGGAGTTCCCCAGTGTGTCACTCCTCGCCCAGATCAATCAAGGTTACTGGGTAAAAAAAAAATCATAATGATTAGGAAAATAATTTACACTTGCCAGACAGGACAAGGAGCCTACGGCGCTTCATTGATTAATGATTATGTTCGGGATTGGTCGCTCATTTCATTGACCACTAGCAAGTCAGGTTTTCTGGAACAGATTAATAAGCAAAAGAAAACTCCATTAGAGAACACAAGACATCTCAAGTCTTGTTGAGAAAGTTCCAAAGAACTCCCAAATCACTAGAGGGACCTTTACACGGCGCAACCATCGGTCAGTGGGTCGCTCAGATGATCAAATGAACAAGAATGTTCGGGGTTTGTACAAGGCCCTTAAAGCTTATTGACCACAAGTGTAAAAAGTTGTCCATGATTTGAGGTATATTCTCAATTTTTTGCACTCAAAAAGGAAACACATGATTTCCCACAATAGAAACAAATTTTTCCCATGGCAAATTTGTATTTCTGTGAGAATATTGTGATCTTGGACTGCCCGGTGTGAATTTTGTCTCAGATAATAGTATGATTGTATGCTAAATGTGACAATTACGGTTAAAAACCAAAAATGTTAAAAACATACAGATAGACAACAATAATAAATACCTATATAACCAGTTAACCTTGACGAGCGGAATATGAATATAAATCCAAAATTCCAATACATACACACCCTATGCATACAATCCAAGTCACACTAAAGGTACACATGCCGTGTCAGATATATAAAGGTGAGCCATTACCCTAAAATGGTTGTTCTACTTCTATCACTTTTGATAGGAAGCAGACAGCTCCGTATATTGTGCAATGGCCGGATTTGGTACTGCAGGCAGAGTCCCATTCATTTCAGTAGAAATCAGCCTGCAGTACTAACTCAGGCCACTACGAAATGTACAGGGTAGTCAGTTTCCTGCAGCAAAACAGGTAGAAGTGGTACAACCCCTTTAAGGCTATGCTGACAAGTCACATTAGTTACATAAATGACTGCAACTGACTTACATATGTGAATAGGGGCTTGTAGAAATCCATGCACATGCTGCAGAAACAATCGCATAGACACAGGGAACAGAAAGTATAGCTATTATTTTAGCACTTGTAAATACACCCCAAGATACCCCAAAGCACAGACCAACACATTAGAAATTGACCACACTACTTCTAATTACATAACGCTGATGGCCTGAAAAAGGCCATCATTGTGTGCTCGGTTGGAGTCCAATACGCAAATCCACTGGTGATTGGCAAATCGAAGCAGCTGAGCTGAAGTATCAGGAACAGGCAGACCTGTAATGCCTGGATAAACAAAGGAGGAGATATGGCCCTACTGCAGTTTTCACATTCACCATAAGGCTGGGTTCACCCGGGACGGATTTGCCGCGGAAATTCTGTGCGGCAAATCCGCCCGCGGCTCTTAATCCCGGGATTAGCCAGCCATGTGAACGAGATTTTGCAAAATCTCGTCCACACAGGGCGGCCAATCCATTGTGGCAAAGCCGGGCAGAACCGGCAATGCAGCGCGGAATTGACACTCCCATTGCGGCCGCACTCCTCTCTATGGGGAGAGAAAGCCGCAACGATATGCCAGAGGTCGAATAGCTCCAAAACCCGTGTAAAAGGGTCTTCAGGTCAGGCTCACACGAGAAAATTAATGTACTTTCATTGGATCGTGCACATAATAGGTGTGTAAATTACGCTTATTTGAGCACACCAGCCTATTCAGGTAGGGAAAACAAAACACCCCCATTGACACTAAAAGATGGAATGTAATGTTAATGATACATCTATTGTACTGCCTAGGCCAAGATAAGCAGCTTTCACACTGACAACAGTAAAGAAAAGTACAAAGTGACAGGAGGCACTGCCCATCTCCGGTTCCAAGCACTGCTAAAAGGGTACGATCAGATCAAACCTCCTTGTTTTGTGTGTGTGCTTTGACAGAACATTATATGCTGAAACTGAACTATTACGTGCTGCAGTTCTGTCCTCAATGGGGAAGCCCATGAAAGTAAAACCACATAACTAACCCAAACTTCTAAACACTTGCTTCTTAAAAAAAAAAAAAAAACTACAAAACTGCTACAAAAACTTCACGTATTTACAGGTTCTCTTCAGTTCAGCGGTGTGGCGGTTTTCTATTGTATCACTGCGGGACTAATCGTTTGCATCAAAAAAGGTTTGCATCAAAAAAGGATGACATTCCGAGTCATATTAAGAAAGTATCATGTATAATACGATGATGCGAAAATCTAAAGAAATCCCTTAGAAAAAAATTCTATAATTGTGTTTTCTAACCTCTCGCTCAAATAATGATTGGTCATTTTTGGTTGTACACTAATACAACCCGCTATGAGATCCTAATCAGCAATGATCAGAAAATATGCGGTAAACCTCCAGAGAAAACAAAGCCGGCGTTTTGATACAATGGATCACAATAAAACATCTGTTTAATCAAATAATGGAGGGGACAGGAAAATAAATAATCATTGAGAAAGGCACCACCCGGTATGGAACGAGACAATAGCGGACTTAAGTCAATAAGCAGGAGCACTCCGCCGTGTCATGGTTATTGTTTTCCAGGCAAGGACTTTTCTCTTTAGAACTGTGATATGTTTTCTTTCATTGCACTTCTCGGTTCCTTCATCTCCTGTGTTGTGGGAGGATCAGAAGACACAGACCTGAAGGCAGACTATTGACAACAGTTGACTATTTGCTTCCTGTCTAAACGGACATCCTGTTAAGCTCCAATTACTGCCAACTCGGCAGAGCTCACCAGGATTTCTACTCCACACTATAGATGACTTGATAAACTGGGAGAAGTATGAAGTTAGCAGGTAGCATTGTAACTAGACAGGTACATAGAAGTTCCAGGGATCTGCGAGGCGGGAGACAAAAGTTTTGTAGTAGTTTTCTTCTACGACTTATTGTCGCAGGCGATTTTTATATTTGCAGTGTACAAGCATGCCGAGGATTGGTCACGCCGAAAAATCCACAATGGTAAATCCGCACCACATGCAGATTTCACACCTTCGTTACTAACGATTTTCCCTGTAGCATATGGCAGGGATTTCAAATTGTATAACCATATAGTTCACCCATGATAAATTTGTTTCTGCAACTAAAAAAAGTATTTTCCATCCTTCTGCATATTTGCAAAAATGTATGAACGTTCTGCAGAAACTGTCTGCAAGTTTAACCCCTACCTAACATGTACAGTCAGATACCGGGTGTCAATAGGAAGTGGAGCCCACTCTATATACAGAAAGTGTCCGCCGTCTTTAAGGCCTCCTGTCCACGGGCATATCGGTAAAACGCTGCAGTCAATGCATAGTGTTACTCTGTTTCATAGCGGGGTTGCATATGAAATTGCCCCCCATATGCTATGCATTGCCTATGGACACATTTGCATAGGCTGCCTATACACGTCTATAGGGCTCACGCTAAGTGGTACGCAGAGAAACAGAACATGCTGCGATCTATTTCTACACGCTCATGTGCATAGATCAGTCAGAGTCCATTGACTTTCATCTGACTCCATTCACTGCATATTACACGGCTGTGCATCGCACGCATAATACGTAGTGAGAAAACGCTCGTGGATATAAGTTCTAACAGTCAACAGCTGGGATCGGGGATAGCAATGGCTGAGGTTGTTCATTTAGATGCTGCTGTGAGTTCAGCATTTAAAAAGCCCAATGGAAAGAGGAGGCAACAAGATCATGGCTTAATAGACTGCCTGCAGAAAATCTAATTTCCTGCAGTACTGAAGTATTGCAGTATATTACATAAGCACTAATACTATCATTAGTTCAAGTCCCCTATGGCAAATTTAACTGGTTAACGAAATTGAAGTATTTTTAGTTTGTACGCTTAACAAATATAAGAGTTTAAAAAAAATCCTTTTCCCAGTCGTCACATCAAAAATATTGGTATAATCGTGTCTGTAAAAGACCAAATTTATTAAAATATATATTAATTCCACACAGCGAACGCCATCAGAAAATAAAACAAAACTCAATGCCAGAATTGTGTTTTTTTGGGTCACCTAGTCTCCAAGAAAAGCAATTAAGAAGGCAAATATACGCCAAAATGGTACCAATAAAAACTACAGGTTACTCTGCAAAGACGAGCCCTGACACAGCTGCATGGATGGAAAAATAAAAAACGTTAAGACTGTCAAAATTATTGGAAAAAAATAAATAAATTAAAAAAATAAATTTTGTATTACTGAAATTGTACTGACCCACCGAAGATAGACAACTTTTTTTTTACCACACCATGGCCACCACAGAATACTCCTCTCAAAAAAGGCACAATCGTGTACTTTTTCTAGATTACCCACTTCATTTTTTCTTTTTGTTTTCCACTACATTATATGGTACATTAAAGGGATACAGTCATCACCACAGAGCCCAATAAACTAATGCCCCAGATGGGACAAACTGTCAGGCAAATGATGCCCAACATTCCTCCCAGCGATGTTCACTCCTGTGCTGTTACACAGGAGCGAGTTTCGCTGGCATTGCTGCTGACTTGGAGGGGGAGCGATCTCCCTCCACCCACTTCCATTCACTGTAAGCAGACAGTTGTTTAGAACTGAATGGCTGCTGTTTATACTGAAATCGCTAGTTGTTCAGTTTTCTGCATGCAGAAATGGAATGACCAAACAACTCTCGTTCAGTCACCGCATGCATTTACACGGGACAACTATCATCCAAATACCCCCACCATATACTGTTGCATACTGCGGCATATATATTTTTCACCGCCGCAGCCTTAATCTAGAGGCCGGGCCAGCTCCGGGTGGCGCTCAGGGAGGGGAGGCACGGTTACCTGGGCGGTAGCCAATTCAATGCTTCAGATTTCCCTGCCTCGACGTATTCTTACCACTGAGTATGCGGTTGCGATTCACCACAACTGTAGTCTGTCAGTGCACTGCCGGATGTAGGATTGGTCCGGCTACTGGTGTCTGTTTAGGGATGGGGGACTATGCTGGTGTAACCTACATATGTTCTGTACAGAATTATATAGGTATAGCTGGTATAAGTTCTATTGTATAACTTACACCAGCTTTACATATATAATTATATAGAGGAGATACCCAGGTTATACCAGCATGCTCCATATTACTATATATACACAGGAGATGTATAACTTATACCAGCTGCACATATATAACTATATTCAGGAGATACCCAGGTTATACCAGTATGCTCCATATCACTATACAGCTGGTATAGGTTATACATATTTCTGTATATAGGGATATAGACCATGCTGGTACAACCTGGGTATCTCTTGTATAGGACTGAACACTTTAGGGATCATGCCCACAGCCAGGTGAGATTCCACCTGCGAAATCAGACCCGGCGCCCCTCAGAGATATAAAATAAATCATGTTTGGGAAGCTTATTCCAATGTGCTAGATCGTGTATGTAAATTTGTTTTGCAGCTGTAGCATTGTTTAGGTATGGGTACAGGTACAGGGGCATAGCTAAAGGTTTAGGGGCCAGGGTGCAAAAGTTAAGCTTTTGAACTTTTGCACCCTGGCCCCTGAGCCTTTAGCAATGCCCCTGCTTCCCAGTCAGCATCATATCACAATGTGCTATCAGGTCAACATAGCCAGATTCCTATTGAAACGCAAAAAAAGTCTGATAGTTTTTCTTTATTCTAACAATTTGTTTTTCCGCTTCTATGGTGCACAAAATGAAGAAGGTAAATCAATCCGTTCTCACTCTGGTGTACCGTGCTTTGCCCCTTTAAAAACTCCAAACTGGCTTGTTACAAATTAATAGCAGTGTAACTCATTAAATGTAAGTGTAGCATTTCATATACAGGAGGACATGTTTCATATACTGTCAAAATGTTTGATATCCACAGGAATTTTCATTTTATAGGCTATAAACATTAAATCTAGCCTGTCATAAAAAGCTATTCAATACTACATAAATCACTATCAGAGCACTGAAAGCAAATCTGAGTTTAAAGAGCCTGATCGTATTTTATAGTAAGAGATATCCATGACCAGCGGAGCAGGAGGGGGATTTTTTTTTTCTCTTACTCTGGTACTGTTGCTAATGGGTTATATTGTGAACAAAGTCTGAAATCATTTCTAGGAACGTTTCATAAAAGGTGATGAAAGCAGTGAGCAAGCAGTACAACACAAAAGACTTCTAGAGTATATATATATGCCGAGCGTGATCACTGCAAGACCGCTACAAATATAATAGCTCTGATACATCTGGAATGTATGCAGGACAACTTCACATATTTCATATACGTGTATTATCTACACTATATGTACGGTAGACACACATACATGGTCACATAAAAGACTGCCATTTTTGAGGAAACCACCCCTGATCTACAGCAGATTTTCTAATCTCTCAAATTCTGCGCATCGTATATACTCAAGTATTAGCCGACCCGAGTACAAGCCGAGTCAATAAGTTGCACCATAAAAAATTGGTAAAACTTATTGACTCGAGTATAAGCCTAGCTATGCTCAAGTATATACTAGGTAAAAAAACAAACAAAAAAACGCAATACCAGCCGGCGTCTGTGTCCCCAGCATGATGATCTCCCCGGCGGTGCGGCAAGCTGCTGGAGAATTCTCCTCGCTGTCAGCAAGTAAGCGCTGTGATTGGATTGAGCACCAGCCAATCACAGCCGGCGCTCGATAAACCAATCACAGCCATTCAGTGACGTCATTCACTAAATGGCTGTGAATGATCGAGTGCCGGCTGTAATTGGGTGGCGCTCGATCCAATCACAGCGCTTACTTACACAGCGCTGACAACGGGGGAATTCAAAGCCGAGCAGGGAGATGACAGCGGGGAGAAGTCTCAAACAGCTTGCCGCATAGCCAGGGAGACCATCGTGCCGTGAACACAGATGCCGGCTGGGAGGTGACTACTGCGTTTTTTTTACCTCACTCGAGTATAAGCCATGGGGGGCTTTTTTAGCATTAAAAAAATGTGCTGAAAAACTCAGCTTATACTCGAGTATATACAGTATGTTAGTCTTCTTCAGCACCCCATCTACTGTAATTGTGAGTGACCCTTGGCCGTCTTCACACGGGCCATAAAAGCTGAAGGATTTTCGCTGACGCAATTATTGTGACAACTCCACAGTGTTTACAGCAAAGGCCATGTGGAGGTGGTTTCATAAATTTCCAGTGCGGAAACTATCTGCAACGAATCCGTAACATGTCGATTTATGCTGAAGAACGCAACCCTTGAAATACAAACTGTTATATTTTGCAGCAGATCCCCAAGAAAAACACCATTTATATGTGGGTTTGACTACTGCGGATAGTATAACCGGGTACTAGAGCCTTCATGCCCGCCCGAATCACATCTTGTATCAAAGCTAAAGTTGGTGCAACAGGGTACTAGAGCCTCCATACCCGCCCATATCGCATTTTGTATCCAAGCCAGAGACAGCCCAACAGGGTACCAGAGCCTCCATGCCCGCCTGTATCACATCTTGTATCCAAGCCAGAGACGGCCCAACAGGGTACTAGAGCCTCTATGCCCGCCTGTATCACATCTTGTATCCAAGCCAGAGACGGCCCAACAGGGTCCTAAAGCCTCCCTTCAAGTGTACCGTTCTCTGCAAGAAATGCTCCTTTGGATCTGATATTGTAAGAAACGTTACAATCACACATAGAAAGCTTCATCTGATTCTGACAAGTTCTTCTAGGTGCTTGATTTATTTTTGACAAGGAGTGTATTTTAAACTAATCTGTATCTATTCTATATATAATGAACATCTTACTAAAATAATATTCTCATGCGAGACACAAAACTCACTTAAAAATAGACCCCATTGTTTGCAATCGGTCTATTTGCATGAGCTATTTTTCTTTCGCAGTGATGCTGTGAGATGGAAGTATCGAGCAGGTCTCTTTGCATGTGAAACTTGTACGAGAATAGTACATGCAAATGTGCGCTATCCAGGTTCTGTGTGATGCAAGTCGCACCCAAGAATCTTCTGCTCGACCGTGTAACTATAAGCTGAAGCTGTGTAAGGACTTGTTCACATGTGTGCTGTACAATTCCATTATTTGGCTCTCTCCTAAGAGCTAAACAATAGTAAAACCAAAGGTTCCAGACGCAAAAGGTGCGCATCAGGTATTTAGAGAAGTGGTTCGGCCATCTTTGTTTCTCCAAGCCCAGGGGGGTCGTTTTAAGAGGAGAAACAAGTTGCATCAGATTCCATTCTAGTAATTCTGTGAGTGCTAATAATGATTACAGAAAAGTTAATTAAAGGATTAGAAGTGCACCAATCTTCTGGGTTGTGTATGCTTACGGAGATAGTATGCCAGGCTGACACACAGCTTAAGATGGGCATCCACCTTAGATAGCTGACAGCTACGCCTCCCAATCCGCCATGTGTTTTTTAATGGTAATAAGGGAATAATCCACGGCCAGGCATCTGTGAACAAGCGATTGGGCAGTTGAAATCTAACATGTCTGGTCCTTCTGTCCCCAGACTCCTGCCATTTGGAAAAAGTCGCCTCCAACCCCCTTTTATTAAAATGATTGCTTGGTCCCGCCTAAATCAGCAGATTCGGTCGGGATTCCTCTCCTGTATTTGGTCACCTTCAGTATTGGCGGCGTGTGCCCAGCCGTCCGCCATGGTCAATACTGAATCAATGACAACTGAGACGAAATCAAGCATGTTTATAAAAAAGCACAATGTTAAGTAACAAGACGTGACATGGCCTCAGAGTTCTACTGTGGATTTGCATGTAGAGCTGCACTGCCTTTCACCCCAGTCAATGGGGCAAATCCATCTGCAGCCGGTCTACACAAAAACTGCATTTAGAGTTGAGAAGTTGATTCTTTTTCTCCAATACATATTTATCAAAAGCTGTTCATGTGAATAAGGGCTTATTCAGACATCCGTATATCGGTTGGGTTTTCACGCCCGGGGCGATATACGCTGTCCCTCTCTGCAGGGGGAGGAGGCGGGACAGGCCCAGGAGCAGTGCACTGAGCTCCCACCCCTCGCCACTATTTGCAATAGGAGGGGGTGGAACTTGGCTCCGCCCCAGTCTCGCCTCTTCCATTGCAAGCAGTTGCAAGGGCCGGAGAGAGGGTGGGAGCTCAGTGCACTGCTCCTGGCCCGCCTCCCCCCCCCTGCAGAGAGCGACAGCGTATATCAGCCGGGCATGAAAACCTGGCCAAAATACAGACGTCTGAATAAGCCCTTATGGAGCAGATCTTCACTACAATCAATGTAGTGGTGGAGTCGTCGGACATAATTAAGCCATGTGAGAGGTACCTAAACATGACCATACAGACTATATAGCTTCGCCAAACCCACCCATTTTGGCGGGACTGGCCGATCACCTAAGAAGTTGGGCGCCTCCCACCTTTCTCTGATGGCAGATATAGGAGATGAGGATCAGGCAGATGGATTACAGCTGCCTGATCCTTTTATTCATGGAAAGATAAGCCTCTTTCTCCCCTTTCTACCTTCAAAACTCAAGGTTGCCTGGCTGAGTATGGAGGTACCTGGCAAGATAGCGGATGCTCACAGCTTTTAAGCCAACCGAAGAGCAAATTTTGGCAGAAATTCCTGCAGCGGAAAGTCACTTTCATAAATTTGAAAGGGATTGTTTTGCTGCAAGTTGATTTTTTGCATGCCGCACTCCGATGAGACAGTCGCAATGAACCTTATACTTCTCTCACTACCATGCTAGTGTGTCACATCATAGAAAGTGATGTGTAATTACTACAACTTGTAATTAGTTCAATTTCTAGTGAATGTTATTTATACACTTTTTTTCTACAATGTGGGCTGTAGTAAATCTGCCGTGTTTGTTTAAAGGCGTCTCATTTAAAACAACAAAGCTTGACAGAAATTAAAAAATACAGGCACGGATTTTCTTTTGACGCTGGAAAGGCTCCAGTAAAAACTGGTTTGTACATGGGAACATGGTGTCAGACTCCGGCAGAATCAGTTAGTCTGACTTGTGGTTTTTGACAACATTCATCTTCTCTTGGCCTGATACAGAGCAATTAGTGCTTGTCAGTTGAATCATGTGTTATTAAGATCATTCAAGCATTTTTTAATTATAGCAAGCAGAACGGAAAGTGAGCGAAAGCTCCTGCAACTTTAAACTTCATACTTCCTTTTAAGACAGAACAGAACGTTTTCATTTTGGCATCTTAAAACACAGTGACGGTGTCACATGGACGGGTCTGATAACGCTGCACAGTTGGTCGCTGCATGGCTTATTTATATACCAAGGTAACCTGGAACAATTAGGGCTCGCTGCAGCGCTGCGCTGTGTTTTCTTGGGATGTGTCCTTCTTCAGGGCCTCCAGATCAGACGTCAAATGAGGTCAAACTCAAAAGGTTGGCCCCTCTGCTTCCAAACCTGCTTTCTTGGGCCATTTTGGGGGCGTTCATATGTAACACGATTTGCAGCAGATACCGTGCACTTAAAAAACAGAGTTGTAAAATCCGTACCTACATGGCGCAGATTCGGCTGTGGATCGGTCGTGGATTTTAACCCGTTGAAACGTGTAGCATAAGCAGGTATGCGGCTTATTTTAATGCTGCATGAATTTTCTGCACCATGAAAAGGAGAGTTCTGAATTCTCTTCCGCACGCCCTGTACTGTAAATGCTGCAGAATTTCTGGAGGGGCGTGGGGGGTGGGGGGGGGGGGGGGGGGATAGAATCAAGGAATGGTAGAGTTGCAAGAGACCTCCAGGGTTATCTGGTCCAACCCACTGCTCAGTGCAGGATATTACCTGCGGTTCTTCTCTTTCATCTGTCCGATGATCCCCGGGTTCTGGGTGCTGTTTCTTGGCCATCCAAGATGGCTGAAGCAATCATCAGACTATGTAAAAGGGAGAGCTTCCTGCAATTTATATTTCTTACAGGAACGTGCCACTTCCGGCTGTGTTTTGACAAGAGCTTATGTGGCATCGCAGCCTCCACTGTCAGTGAGGTCATAGGAGAGCCCATTAAAATAATTAGGCAAAGCTCTCTATCACTACATTGGCACATAACTGAGAAGTGGCGGGTCCTAATCTGAGCATTCCGGTAAGAAATTTTGATCGCGCTTTGAAGCTCCATCACACTGAATGCTCTGTCCAAGCATAAACAGAACAGCTATGCTCTTTCTCCTCTGTTACGGGGGCACTTATGATAGTTTTCCCTTCTCCAAAAGTTGTGCCGTATGTATGTTCGATTCACTTTTACTCAGATGGCCAACTTCTTACCATATCGAGTGTGTTGTAAAAAATAAATAAAAGGTGTGTGCGCACCCATCACCCAACACGCCCCATGCTGAAAGCGTTGAGCCCCCCACAATACGTTGGGTTGAGCACTACTGCTCTAAGACGTGACTACCATCACAACCGTACCTTCGGCTCTGAGGAAGGAGATTGCTATGTGCCTCCACACAATCCATCAGCACGCTATAGATTTCCGTTTATGACAATCTATGTTTTGCAAACAGAAAACAAGCTAGAGCCGATGATAAAACAGTTTACTGCCTGTTGATGCTCTGACAGGGAGGCTTTATGTTTTGATATCTCCCGTTTCCATTCCAAGTAATGTCTTGGAGAATAGCGGATAAGTACAGTGCAGGAAGTAGTTGTTAAGCATGCACCGTGGTGAAATCAATGAGTTATGCAAATCTGAAAGCGTTCAGAGAAGGCGATCACTGCAAAAATCACATTAACTGAGGGCATCTCAAACGCAGAAGACTAGCGAGTGCTAATAAAGCCTAGCACAACCTTCCTTTCCATAACTGACTTGTATGGCATGTGACGTCTGCTCCTAGTGCCCACCTCCTTGCCTGTAAACTTGGGATGCCGCGGACAGACGGCAAGCCTCCTAGCAAAGTAGCATAGCTGGTATTTTAGGAACCGCTGTTAGCATCAACTAGTTCTACTGACAAATCCCTTTTTTATTACTATTAATTATAGTGCCGAAAGGCCAACTTTAAAATGTTGCAACAGAATCTGTTGAGTAGAACGATAGAAGTTACATTGTCCCCTTGTATCCAAAACCTCCTTGCATCCATGAATGTCACTTAAAGCAAACATCCGCAGCTGGAGAAACAAAGATGGCCGCACCAGCTTCTCCGCTATACTAATGCTAGATACTAATGTACAGTGTGCAAGACCCTACACCTGCTTTAGCTGACCATTGCTGTCCATATGAGCAGTCACCAGTCAGTAGCATATAGTGTCTACCTATACATACTATACGCAGCATGCATCAGGTAGTCAGAGAAGTGGTTCAGCCATCCTTGTTTCTCCAGGATCGGATTGTCGCTTTAACAGCCAGCCTAGGAGCACAGGGCTCAGAAAGTAGAACTGTTGGATTTTACAGGTTAAAGTCTAAAAACTTAAATAGCTGCTTCAGAACAGCCCCTCACCCATATCTGTCACTCCACTAAAGCACATTAAATTTTCTACTTTTTTACTAAACTTCCGGAAAGGTCACTTTTGTTAATATTAGATTTTGAATTGCCATCTCATGTAAATATATTTGTTGAAGAAACGAGTTGCCTCAAGTATATTTTTTCAACCCCTCAGGGCTTATTCACGCTGGCCGATATACGGCGTCCCTCTCTACAGGGGTAGGAGGCTGGAAGAGCCGGGAGCTGTGCTCTGACCTCCTACCCCCTCTCTGCCTCCTGTCCACCCCCCCTGCACTATTTGCAATGAGGGGAGGCAAAACTTATCCCCACACCCATCCCGCCTCATCTCATTGCAAATAGTGCAGAGGGGCAGAGAGGAGGCAGAGAGGGGGTGGGAGCTCAGTGCACTGCTCCTGGCTCTTCCAGCCTCCTCCCCCTGCAGAGAGAGACGCCGTATGTCGATATATGGTCGTCTGAAGCCGCCCTTAATGTAAGTCATTATCCCTTTTGTGGTCTATCGGTCATGATTTTATTTTTTTGTTATCAATGTAGTTGTATGACACCTTGTATTTTGCATTACAAGTTCCTGTTTTTATAGGAACCAATTTCGGCTACATATGAGGCATTGAATATTTTTCTTTTGCTGGGGAAGGGGGCAATAGAAAAAAAAGAAAAGCTAAATTTTACCATTGTTTTTTGGGGGTTATTTCTATGGTGTTCACCATCAGCTGTCAATAAGTTAACTTGCCTCTACACAGCCATCGGGATGACGACAACACAAATGTATAGAGCTTTTATTATGGCTTACTACTATTGCACAATATGCGTTATTTTTTTTCCACAAAGCCTTTTTGTGTGGCACCACACTCCAGGACCAGAGCATTTTTAATTTTCCGTAGACAGGGCTTGTTCTTTGTAGGATGACTTGTGTTTTTATTGGTACCATTTTGAGGTATATATAGCTTTTTTTTTTTCATGTTTTATAGAACTGAGATGAACAGAAAACTGCTATTTTGGCATTTTTTAATGGCATTTACCATGCTAGATAAATGTATTATTTAATAGTACGCAATGATACAGATGTGGGGATACCAAGTATGTGTAGTTTTTTTAAGTTTTTCTTTTTCTTTTGCAATATTTAAAGCCTTGTGTGAAAAATATACATATATTTTTGTTTTGTAAAATTTTTGAGGCCGTGGTCAGCTATGATTGCAGCATCTGCGGGTTTAAATGGTGTGGAAGAGTGATTAGATGAGCAAATACTCATCTTTTCACTGCTTTTTTGGGAGGGGGAAAGACCCACATGTGACAATTGGAGAGTAGATTTGCTCTCTGATTGATGGGGAATAACAAGCAGAAATTTATGTCATCCCTCCCCTGGGATAGAAGAATCAACAGAATCTCTCTGTTGTGGCTGCTTCCCCACTACATCTCCTCTGCTCTGCACAAGCACTGTTAAGGTACAGCTGTAAATTTACTATTTTATACCCCATTTCAAACAGCTGTAGCTCTAAGTTCTATAAGGGCTACCAACATGTTTTTGGTGTAATTTTAAAGCCAAGGAATCTGTAAGAATCGGAGCTACAAGCCATTTACAGTAAAACAAGCTGTGTTCATCCAAAACAGTAATGTTCCATGAGCTCTTCCTAAACTCTTTAGGAGTTACCAGACAAGCTAATATACAACCTGTGATAGATCAGTAATAAGCAAAATAACCTAAAGTATCTTAAACCGTTCGGCAAGTTGCTACAGGATAAAATATTAAAATATTTTACACCAGCTTCCTAGGGAAAGAGCTTCTTAAAAACTACAAAAGACGCTAGTAAAAATATAAACAGAATTACTTGGAGGAAAGCAAGGACTCCTATCAAAATGTATGTTTTGAGTTTCAGCATGATGGAAAAGTTCCTTTTACAATACTTGGGAGCCAAGTCCATTCTATATGCGGTGGGTGCTAGCTGTGAAACAAATCTAACACCTGGCTGTAGTGGCTAGGACTGGAAATAACTTCCTTTAACCCCTCAGATGTCACGGTCAATGCTGCCTCCCGCATCTAAGTGGTTAAACAGAGGAAAGGAGCTGAACTCGGGTCGGAATAGGATGACCTTGTGCTTAATTTCCATAGTGGCTAGAACAATACAAATCTAATTTTTCCTCTACTTTGGGAGATAAAGAAAGACAACATAATGACTATTTTTCCCACAATTTATATACAAAAAGTGAATATGTTTATGTATTACGCTGAGCCATTTGCTTATAAACAAGGGTCTAGTAAGCCTCCGAGGGAATGGCACGCAGATTAGCCATATATATCTTAAAACAATTTTTATCCTTGCATATATTATTCAAAACGGAAATGTCTGAGCTTTGCTTCTCGATGTATTACTTATCCTGCCTCTTTCTCACACACCGTGTCCTTGAAGAAGGATAAATAGAGATCTCTAAAAAAAGATCCCTTGCAAACACTTCAGAAACAAAGACTAACAAAACTGATAAAAGTTTCCACTGGAAACTACATGACCCTTCACTGCAAAAGGGAGCGAGCGAGAGAGGGCAAAAAGAAATACATGTGTAGGGTTCACATAATAGAAAGTGTTTGATAAAAGTGTTTGTTTTATAGTCTTTGATTCTCTTGCCCTAATTCAGCAAACCATGTGAAAGTTTATTTTATTAAAGTCGGAATCTAAAACAGAAGAAAATCGTGATGCCTGCTCAGCTGACTTGGAGATGCCACAGCCAAAGAGGAATGTTCTGAAGACATGGGAGGACAAGATGATTGTCGAGGGGAGTTTCTGGGCCAGACACAGTGACTCTATCGTGTGCCTAGTTCTTTAATATTTATGTACTATTACATCATAAATGTGCTGCAGCACACAAGAGAACAGCCTTCTGCACATGATTAACAGCAGTTGCATATAATCTACGGTCCACTGTCTGGTGACACACGTATCTAGAGGCGTCAGCAATAATCCCCAGATATTGCAAGGAGGTTCAAATCCGCTCTGCAAATGGTAAAAAAAGTAAACTTCTATGAAAGTAATAAAAGAAAAAATAAATAAAAAAGTATGGAAACTGAAAAGAAAATTTAAAGTGTAGATATAGGTCATAAGACACACACGAATTAATAGAAACACATCAAGATACAGTAGCACAACAATAATGCTGCTCAATGTATCAAAAAAGTATCTAGCAGGACTAGTAGAGGAACATGAGCTTGAAAAATGAATGCAAATTATATAGCGGAAATTTGAGTTTCCTCTCCAGTCTGAGCTTCTTCAAGAAACTATTTCATCATATGGCGCACTGCCCAAAATCAGAGAACCAAATTCCTATTGTAGCCTTCATATATGAAACTGCCCAAATGTTGTACTCAGAGGAAAGGGAAAATTCAATAATCCCTCCAAAAAGCTATACAGTAATATGTAATTCACAGCTGCTCTAGGATCTGAGGTAGGAGGCGGATTCAGCGTTTTCTCCAATCGCTTTATGAATTAATCAAAATGAGGCCGTGTTTACAGACGGCGATATGAGATCTCTGTGCGTAAAAGAACAAAATGTTGGAATCCAATGGATCCGAATGAAACCGCTTGGGTAACATCAAGTTTATATTTTGCTACAATGTAGACAATTTATAGGGCTCAACTCACGAAGAGGATTAAAAGCTGTAGCGGTGATGAGCCCCCCTGACAATCAGCTGATATTCCCCTATAGAAGCATTGCCTGGACTTCAGGCCTCATGGCCCCCCAACAGGTACTTCGAAAGTTTCCATAATACTGGAAGGCTGAAGAAGGGCCAGGAAGTGGCAGATTCAAAGCTAGTATTACTATCCTCCTCCGGTCCCATGACAAATTTTGTGCCAAGGACTGGAGAGTGGCTTTAATAGGCAATATGGTCAGGGGTCTATACCTCTCAAGCATTGTTCATATTACTATCGTTACTGGGCTATCACAGTAATGGGGTCTGTCAGGGTGCCAGTAGTTATGTTGGCATACAATTCATGTGAGCAGCAACATGGCCGCCGATGCGAGATTGGTACCGTGTAATCCGCTCACGGAATATGCTATACCAACTCGCTCGTGTGAGACAGCATAACATGGGCCTGTGGGATCTGCGGACAAGTATATAGGGTCACACGCAAAAGTTAAATGTCGGCCAATACAGTCGATTTCGAGAGGACCCAATGACAACCTTACAGAAGCGACCGCCCCGTCCCTTTTATGACAAGGATTAGGAGCATCTAACCAAGTTAGCTCATTTCCATATCCGCCTTGGAGGCTGCCAAATTTGTTTCATCCAAATAAAAGGCTTTTTATGGTGTTGAATTGGTGAAAAAACATGGTCACTTTGATAAACCATAGCTTATAAGCCATTTAATTCACCCGTACGAAGACCACATTCCATTAAATAAGGGAACCAAAAGGGTTATTTGTGATGTTTTAGTTTCTTTCCTTTGTGTCAGTAAAGGACACAATTACAAACTGTTTCGCTGTAAGTTGGTTTTACAGTGTTGCCAAGCAAATGCATTTTCCCCGGAGATCCCATGTCAGGTCTCAACAGGAATATCACAGTGTGGTCCCTAAGTAAAACCACTCTGTATGCAGGAACGACTGGTGAAATCAATATCCCCCCGGCTCTACGCTAAGCAAGCTGTTTATGATGTAGCATTTACAGTCAATGGTCTAAATAGCCATAAACAGCTTAGGCCTATCCTCTGCTCACAGTGATCATGCTTGCAAATGTAATTATCTCTCCTACATAGAGTGCGGCCTAAAAGCCAGACAAGTTTGTTCAGCAAGAACTCCTAGAGAGTTGTAGAAAACACTGGTGCACAATGCGAAAAACTTCCTATAAGCAAAATAAAAGTGTTATAGAAAGAAAATGAATTCCATATTTTATGATGTTCTGCTGAATAGAATCAAGATCTCTCCCCCCTGCATTTGCTCGGACGAGTATGCAGTTACTCGAGAAGTAACTTATGATAAACACCCCAGAAACACTAAAGGGTGTTCTTACACGAGAGTTAGAGCTACTACTAGAGCTTTCCTAACAATTGCCAGATTACGCCTGCGCTCGCTTGCGGGTGCAGCCCGGCAATTGTCAGGAAACCCCAATGTGGGATCTTGGCCTTACTGGTAAAAGGGACCCATTTTCCTTTAAATAACGACTCTTCAAACCAACCACAAACTGGTAGTTATTGGTGAGAACGTAATGTCCATTACGATTACCCTTGCTGTTGCCCCTTTGGTTTCCATTTGAATGTCGTTTTTGCCAATTTAGATAGAGCCCTGGGATGAAAAGGCTAGATGCACTCTGAAACGCTATATAAACCTAGTCTAATAGTGTTGAGCAAACTCAACCAGTAGAACCCCGTTTCAGGTAGAACTTAGCTAAAAGTTGGGTTTGACATGAAACTCAACCAAGCTTATAACCCAATTCTACCCAAAAACAGAGTTCTACAAGTTCTATTTGCTCAACACTAGTTCTGAACACTGGGGGACAACACTAAGGGCTTATTCACATGAACCATATTCTTGCACAAACTCGAATATGAAATCCATTCCTTTAACTGGATCCATTCGCATGCCGTATGATGTGAGGTTTCCCATTGAAGTCAACGGGAAATACTTGTGATCTTAACACATAAGGATCGCAATTTCACAGAAGCAATGCGATTTTGAATTAAATTCTAGGCATCACCGTGCAAATTACACATTGGCAAGCATATTGGGTCGAGTCTCTTGGTCCAATATCACTGTGTGAATGTAGCCTAAGAGCCATAAAAGCCCCGTATAATGGTACTTCTTCATGTAGGGAGAAATAGTTTCGCCCGAGCAGATGAGGACACACTTTGTTGCTTCTTTGCTCGGGCAGTCAGTTTTAACACAAGATTGGTCAGTTTGCTGCATCAGTGAATGAGAACGACTAAATAATCAATATTTAACCCTTTCCAATCCACTGTCTGACGTCTTCCTACATTCTGATGGAAGCTTGTACAGCTCCAATGTCAGAAGACGTCCGACAGGGTATTCTTACTGTCTATTGCCAGCCATTCTGCTGTCGGAGCTTATCTGGCGCACACACACTGGCTTTAGCCAGCAGAAGGCACCGTTGTAGAACAGCAAGAAGAGAAAGCCTTTTAGCAAAACCCTGAATCCAAAATTGGATTGGAAAGGGTTAAACCGAACGAGCCAACAATGATTTTTATGCTTGCATAAAATGAACGATAAGCAAATTTCGTTCAATCGTTGGCCATGTTTTCACTGAACAAATATTCAAATCGAACAATGGAAAGATTGAACAATAGCTACGTGTAAGCACCCTAATGCCGTTTTCACATGGTCGAGAGCTGTGCTTCGCAAGACGCACAAATCTTGCACGAATAGGAACACCATTCTTTTGAATGGGGTCATTTATACACATGAGCGATTTCTCCCCGCATCGCACCACGATGTGATGCGGGAAATAGCGGCACGTCCTATCTTTGGGCGTGCCCTTGCATCACATTACCCATTGTCTTCAATGAGGCCGGCGGCAGCATCGCACCACGTGCTACCTGCATGTGATGCAATGTGTGCTTTCCCCGTTGAAATCAATGGGAGAATCTCTGCGATCTCCTGCCGTTGCCGTTAGCCGCGTAGGAGGAGCAATACTTCCAGAAGTAATGAAAGGCGGTTTTGATATAAAAACACCTCGCATCCGTGGAGATAGATATCGCATGTTTGCGAGCATAATATTGGGCCATGAATCACGGCCCCATAACGCACCCGCCCATGTGAAGTTAGGCTAGCACTTTGAGCGAACACCAATTTTAGGGGTTTTGGTGAGCTTCTACTTAGGACCAAACTGAAATTGTTGCAAATGTTCAGTAAACCAGTAAATTAAACTTTTAAAAAGTTGATCACTTGTGGCTATGATTGCTTTAAAAACGGAAAAAAAATTTCAGGAGGTGGGACGGCCATACTGTTTTCTTCAATTTCTCAATATTTTTACTGGTGCAGCCCAGGATTTGAAATAAGCAAAGGCTACAAAAGAATACATGACACAAATCATAAAAGATGTTAAAAAAAATTTTTTTTTTTTTTATTATTGTAATTTTTAATTTTCATTCTTTAACAAAAGATACCGCGACATTCCTGAACCCAGCACACAATTAGTTCTACTTGCTAACAAAGCGATCAAACAAGACAACTTCCCGTGGCGATAAATTACAAATCTGAGTTTATAACTTGTCGTCTCCCAAATGAGTCTTTGTAAAAACTTTAAAAAAAAATCTTTTGCAAAGAAACCTCACTATTACTCCAATACAATATACTTTGATGCCATGAAAAATAATCTCATAGCCAAGCACAACATATGTATGCTATTATATCTACACCTAAGTATAGGTTTTCAATCTCATTACAATACAAACCTGTCAAATCCATTTCATTTAGTAGATCAGTTTTTGACAATAGAGTGCAGACAAAAGAGTTCCCTGCAAAAAAAAGTACTCCTCTCCATCCGTACTAATGATATGAACGTCACGTTTTCACTAAGACTCGTGCAATGGTTCTATTGCTCTCCTGCCCCTCATATTGGTGACTAAGTATGTAATTATACACAACCCCCAGGTCTACGTATAGATCTATATTTGAGGACCCAAGATGGATAAAAGGGCAACTCGAATGTAACGCTTCTCTCCCGATCAACGGCACAAAGCAAGCACCTCTCACGGAGTTTACCGTGTGGCTTTCCATCTCAGGGTTCTGTCTGAATCGCCTGCATTTAGATGCAACCCCGGATAGAACTGTAGACTGCCCTTCAAAAATGACAGAAAAGCGTAGATGACTAAGCTAATCTGTCCTCTAAAAAGTGGCAGAAATTAATGGAAACCGTGTCAAATGGAAGCCATAGTGGTTCCCAATTAACCCATTAAAGGGGAAGTCCCATCTCAGCTTTTATTTTTTAATGACAGAGATGGCAAAACCCGGCCCAGCACAGTTTCCGTAATTCTCACTGAAGTGAATGAGCTACGGAAACAGCGTAGCATGCTGGGCTAAAGCGCTCACCTGTTTCTGGAGACTTTGACCGGGTGGCTGGTAGCCATGGCATCTGCTTCCCATCTTGGCTATGAAAAGCCAAGATGAGAACATCCCTTTAAAGTCTATGCGCCATCTCTGCCATCTGCCTGAACCATTGAGAGGAATAGAGCCGCTGCTGTGAATGTGTGATCAACGGCTCCGTCCCCCAATACACTACAGAAATGGGGCAATGTATCTTGAAGTGTGAAACAGGGGGAGGGTCCCTCATTTTAGAGATCAGTGGGGGTCCCAGCTGTTGTGCCCACTCTGATCTATCCAGTGGATGGGTGAAAATACCCTTTAACATACGGCTCTAAAAACCAGGAAGACCATGTGCAGTAGCATACAAACCCATGTAGCGGCATTGTGCCCCAATATTACATAATATTAGGAAGACATTCTTCCCTAGAAGCAACGATTCTGCCTCAATAATATGAAAACTGGAAGCACATGAAGATACTGTACGTCCCCATAGCCGTTATGGGTGCTGTTCCAAGGCTCTGCGGAAATGGAGTTGCAATGCACCTGTGTACTTATAGTGTCAGGTAGGTGGTTTTTGGTGTTCAGGAACATTTATTTCTCTTTGCGTTGACCCTTATCTTCCCAGACACAGATGTCTCAGACTATAAGGCAACAACGGGAAGCAGATTGTGGTGTTTGGAATACGGAACTAGAAAGAGGAAGCCTCCTGCTCTTAGAAAGCGGTTGTCCCGTAGACTCCGGCAAAGCCACCAAGATACTCCATGATCACATTTATATTTCGCATTGTGCCATAACAGCATGGAAAAAAAAAAAAGTTAAACCTCACAGTATATGTTGTTTTGCTGTAAATCGAAGCCCACACTTTAAGAAATCGTTCTAGGAAACGCTCCTAAAAATATGCCAGAAGGGAAGCCGGGGAAGAAACGTACTTAAAACCTAGTAAAAAGGTGACTTTTTACTTTGCTCAGAAAATAAATTCTCATTTTCTATATTCCCTGCAGTTGGATATCGAGTTCCTATTATTTAAGATCAAATTTCTCTGTCCTAATTATCATTTACCGTGAAAACTATATCTAATCTTAGGAGATGGGGTTTATCGCAAATCTCAAGTTTCACAATACATTTAATGGGCTGAGTCAGCATATTGCAACGCTCGTAAACACCTAATTAAAGCGCCATTTCCACAAGTATCTATGGGAGTAAATACATAAACGACAAGCATGAGTTTGCAAATATACATAAATCCTATAAAACACGCACGCACAAAAACACAGACATTTATTTTACTAGGGGCCTCATCTATAAATAAGTTTAGGAGTACAAAAAAATTGGAGGAGAACAGTAATTTGACATAAGGAAGTGCTAACTGTCCCTCCGAGTTACAGAACAAACCAGCAGAATTGTGAATGCAGCTCTGAATGTACAGGATCAGTAATACAACAACGTGAATTTTTTATTGAAAATTTTTTGAGAACTGCAAAAATGAAAAACGCACTTTTAAAAGGGGTCAAAGCCAAATATATTTTTGGTAAATCCCAGTCAAATCCTGCTGCCCTCCATTGATTGTGAAAATAAAGGCACAACATGAGCTGGTGGCTCAGTGGTTTACACTGCTGTCTTGCAGTGCTGGTTTCCTAGGTTCACATCTGCATATAGTTTGTATTTTCTGGGTTTCGTCCCAGCACTCCGAAAGCATACTAAGAGGGGAATTTAGATGAACCCCAATAGGTACAAGACACATACTATCAAGTAAGGTACAGCGCCGCAGAATATGTATGCACTATGTAAATGCGCTAAAGGGGTTGTCTGGTTACCAAACAATCCCTCCTATACCAAAACCTAACTGGCCCTCTGTTGCCCAATGTAGCAAATGTCATCACCAGAAGTTACCTGACCGCAGCAGTGTCACCGTTCCAAATCCTGGCATGCCTGCTGCAGTCAGCTGACACCTGCTACAACTAACACCGGGATCACAGCAGGGCTGCAACGCTGTATTCCCACAGCAGAAGACAGGTAAGTACTGCACCTTTTGTTAAAGGGAACCCGTCACCTGTCTAAAGCACCATAAACTAACTTATGGTGTGGTTACGGCAGGTGACGGGTGCTGTATTTTTTCATACTTCCCTGCTTCCTGGATCCCGCCTTTAAAGTCCACGCGCCTGGTGGAAATCTGTTTTCAGAGTTCCGTGTCTGCACTCTCCTATCTACGAGATTTTCGGATGGCGTGCGGACTTTACAGGCGGGCACCGCAGGATCCAAAAAGCGGGCAAGTATGAAAAATACAGCACAGGGCTCCCTGTCATCTGCCCTAACACCATAAGATAGTTTATGGTGTGTTAGGCACGTGACCGGTTCCCTTTAATTCAGGATATTGTCTGTATGGCTGCTGATTAGAGGCAGAGTACAGTACTACAGGGAAAATGTTGTCGGCGACCGGACACTCCCTTTAATTAAATACGGTGCCCCACCAGCTCAGCATCTTCTAGTAGTAATCTCATGTGTCACAATGCAATTTGTTTTTTTCCTCTTAACAACAAAACCAGGAGTAGATTAGTATTCAGGTACACTGTGCATCATATAGCTCTACCAACATATGTTCTGATGCACCTGTAGACTTTAATGGCCAACAAGGGTACATGCAGGATTTTCTCTGGGGGGGGGGGATGGGGTTAAAACATATTCATTCAGAACCTCTGGCCGGAGTCCAGTGCTTACAGCTCTTCTCCCAATTCTCACAGCTCCTACTATATAAACAAAGTATGCCGCTGCGGGTTAGCAGGTAAAAAAGGTTACTAGTCTCCTCTTTTGGAAAGGAGACTGGGATCTTTTCTCCCCAAACACTGGTAGCCGCATATTGTGCTCTGCAAAGTCTGCTGCGCTGCCGATAGAGAACACTTCTGTATTCGTAGTAGACGTCAGCATGTGTTCTCCCCAGTCCTGGGACGGGCAGGGGCGGTTATACAATACAGTACAGTCGAGGATGCGATTGCCGATGTCTAGGGAGATAGGCCGCTGTATCCGCTGCTCGGCCATCTGCTGTACTGTACTCTGCCTCCAATCAGCAGCCATACAGTTAACAAGTATCAACCACTATATAAGGGCCAAATAATATCAACATGTCATTGCCAGCTATGCTCTTCTATACAGCTATAAAGACTGATAGGGACAGAAACCATGTGAAACGGAGACCAAAGTGGTCTCCGTTTCACACATTAAATTCAGGTTTCCATCTCAACGTGGAACCTGAGACGGAGAAGAGAGGACGGGCAGATAAAAAAACATCAGTCTGAAAAGAAGCCAACACTAAATCAAACATCATCAGTATGTAATAAAGAATATATTACACAAAGTCAAGATGAAAATTCTTAGTTAGTCTTCATCAGAAACCTGGAGACCAAGATGCAATCATTATCGTAATATTCCTGTAACACCACATACTCTAATAATACTCTCAACCAATGCTATGGAGCACCAAGTACCCATATATACACACACAACACATCGTTACTTGGCAAGCCATGCAAGTTTACAACTTTTGAACTGAAGGACCAAGGTCCAGGTCTCAATTCTGCCTATCGAGCGTTAGATCAGCATTTCATTATAGCAGACTCAGAGCAAGTTAAAGGGGCCATCTCATCAAGAAAACCCCTTGCCATAGAGTTTATTAGGGCAAACCAATAAAGACGAGGTCCTACTCAAATACCCTTATTGGGTAAATTGGAGAGTAGCTAACAAAAAATGGCTCTCGATCAGGCAGACCTAACCCGTCCGTCCATGTGTTCATTCATTTAAATAGCCACTATGTAATTCTTACACTGGGAATAAAAAGTCAGTAGGGTATTAAATGGACCAGCAGCAATAAACGGAATCTGCTCCAATTTAAAAGAAGCCGTTGTCTTGACAAGACCACTCCCAAATCTTCATCCTACTGCACAAAAATTACTACAACCAAATTCATTAACGTTGTTTCATTACATGACAAAATAAAATAAGTGAACTTAGATGGGCATGCGGAAGAGCAGAACACAAGAAATGTATTTCCTTTCCTGCCCTCTCACATGGAGAATGCCAATATTTACGAGTGTCAGAAGCTTCATGGGATCCTACACATCCAAGAGACTGAAAGTTGAACACTTGCATGAATTCTCTGAGAAACCATGGTCAAGTATGTCCAAAACTTGCCACTTCTCACATTTGTAGCACCTTTTCATTAGTCATTTCCTACATTTAAAAGGAACCTTTCCATTCTTTCATGAGTCAACCAGGTCTTCGTATCTGGGACATTGCTATTCTAAACATCTACACCCATTGTTTCACATATACAAAGTGTTCCAGTTCACAAATGTATTGAAGATCATATTTCCAAACCCCCGAGGACATGGCTGAGCAGAGAAGGTTAACATTTCAGCCATCTTTTCTGCAAACATGGTCACACCTACAGTATTGACTGATACATTGTAAAAAAAATCCTAGCAAATCCAGACAGATCCCGTTGACTTATAATTGGTCCATTTTTGCCCTCTCCTTTACAGGAGATAATACAGCAATGCTCAACCATTTTGTCAAAAAAACAACAGAAACCCAATAAAACATATTACAGTCATTATGAATAGAGCTCAACTAGTTTTATACGCCATTGTGAAAAGGACCTAACCTATTATAAACAGAAAAAGACAGAAAATGGCATTCCCATCTTGGCTAGTACTACAGTGTGTCCATAGCTTTCTATTCACTTCAGTAGGAGCTATGCAAACAGCGCTGGAACAAGGTACTCTGCTGCTTCTGAAAAGCCGAGATGGGAATAACCCTTTAAATAGTAATATGCACCTGTGTACTAAAGGTTATGAGACCTGTGTGGTACAGAGTGTTAGGGTTGCAGAAATGCAGTCCTAAGCTCTCGCTCACGACCTGAAGGTTGCGGGTTCAAACCTCGCGTGGTTCAGGTAGATGGTTCAGGTAGATGGCTCAAGGATGACTCAGCCTTCCATCCTTCCGAGGTTAGAAAAATGAGTACCCAGCTTACTGAGGGGTAAAGAGATGACTGGGGAAGGCAACGGCAAAAACAGTCTGCCAAGAAAACCTCACGTCACCCTAGGAGTCATAACGGTGCTTGCACCAGAGAATTTTACCTTTACCCAAAGTTTATCACAGACCGATTATAAACTATGTGGATCTAAACTACGCGCATATTAAGTTTGACTACTTAGTAAGATTTTGAATAGGAAGTCTAATTTCTGGCAAATTACAACTTTCTACTGACTTTTTTGATGACATGGTTGGTCATTGGCCATAAAAGGGACAGCCATACATCAAACAACCACCAAGTAGAGGTCTTTGGAGCCAAACTAGAACTCTTGCTTTTCTGATATTCCAGGGATTGATGGGAATCACTGGGTTCCGACATTCATATTGACTCTAACCAAAGGCTATACAGGGAAACTGCAACAAAAGCTACTCATATCAAGCTGTAATACAACAGTGTGAGTAACGCCCGATTTTGCTTTCTAAACTGAAATAAAACATGGGTGCAGTCAAGTGGGGACAGGGATACATAACGGGATCAAAACTATATATGGCATATACATTTTCTGAAGGAGCATAATCTTTTAATCAGGCTATTATGACTTTGCTCAACACCAGGAAGGTTGAAACCTTCAAGATTAAGATAGTTCTTGAAAGCTTCCTGAGGAAATTCCAATACATAGGAAGTGTTGCCAAATAATTTAAATTTCAGCTTAGATGTAAAGTTGTCAGTTCACCACCAAAACCTTCCATAAATTGTTTAATATCACCAGTTTAGGTATGTGATCGCAAATGTTCTAGAAATGGTAACAAGGAGTACAAGCAGCATACAAAGCAATGGCGTCAGACAACAGATTTCATTGAACTAAGGTTAGGCTGTGCTTTTATTTTTGTAAGAATATATTTTGTGTTATTTTATTCTTCCCTAAAGGGGACCTTGTTATAAGACAAGACATGTCAGGTCCGGTGGGGTGTTTTTTTTTAAACTGTAATTACTAACCTCACCATTAGCCCTGAAAACTTGGTCTCAGTCCATGCATCGAACTCTTCTCTGCAGTCATTGCATGCGCATACACATAGAAAACAGCAAATGGGAACGCAGAGATGAGTCTGATGCACGGACTAAGGGCTGACAGCAAGAGAACAGAAAAGCCTGGAAGTATTAAAAATAAATAAATAAATAAATAAATAAAATTTAAAAAAAAACAAAAAACACACACACCCCGGACTACATGTCTCCGGTCCGATGAGTCTATAAGCTTAGTTTATAGTGCTCATATGGCGTGACAGGTTTCCTTTCAAAAAGCTCACAGAATATCAGGAAGAAACGCCCCTCCACAGGCCAAAATATATAGTCAGTGCCAAAAAAAAGTTTTTAGTGATTCAGAAAAAGAGTGTACTGTATCCTTTAATTAAAACATCGAAACAGGAATAAGATAAGGCCAAGTACACACTGGCATACATTCTGTTATAAGATTCATCATGAATCAGTCTCTTGCTGATCCGTTATGGTATAGACCCTAATGAATCCCCATTGACTTCTACAGGATCCATCAAGCTTCATCCACCAAGAACACACCAGAGAAAAGATAAAGCCTGGCAGAAGCTAATAATGATCAAGTACAATTTCCCCGTTACCACACAGTGCAGTTGTTCTTCATGCGGTTGTATCCACTTCTCACTCATACATACATACATACATTACAGAACAGGCAGTAATGTTTTCAAGTTCTTTTTACGCAATGGTCTCTGTTCTTTAGGTTTGCCTTCTTGCTCCCAATTGCCCCAACCACCTTGTAACACAGAAATAGGCAAACGGACCTAAAAAAAATAATGGTTGCTTTATCAAGCTATTGGGGCAGACAGACATCAGAGAGGGCCCCCACTACAAGCAGCAGTGATCATCAAATGCAAACAATTCTAAGCTTTAACCCCTTTCTGACAGTCATAAGCTATATATGTCCTAACTGCATATGGGGTACATAGATAGACATCTACAGCATATGCTGCGCATACAGCGGATTTGGAAGCCGAGCCCGCTCGATATATGGCTGGTATTGGCTGTCTTTGACAGCAGACACCCGCCTACATCAGCCATGGTTAACAGATAACCTAGATCACGGCTGTTAACCCCTTAAATGCCACTGTCAATTCTAACAGCAGCGTTTAAAAGTCCTGAGCGATGTGAATTTAAAATGTGCCGAATGGCCCCACTTTGTTAAGATCACAGGGGGCGACGTCCGGATGTTATTGCATCCTTGGGCCTTCTGATGCTCCTGAGGGCTGACATGATTGTGTAACTATTAAGACATGCCTGCGTCATATATGTAATAGGACTAAAAAGTAAGATAGAGACCAAAAATTGGTATCGCTACATCCGTAAAGGCCCAAATTATTAAACCGGCAATGCTAAAAAATAGTTTATCACCCCATTGTCTGTAAGAAAAAAAAAAAAAATATATGAAGAACATCCCACAAATGATGTAATTGTTTTTTCCCCCCATTTTACACAATTTAAAAATGTTTTTAAGTTTTCTAATATATTATATGGTTTGTTAAATGGTGCCAATGAAAAATACAGCTCGTCCCACAAAAAAACAAGCCCTCATGTAGACATGTTACCGGAAAAATTAAAAAGTTATGATTTATTTTTTTTCTTAAAGTGTGAATAGCAGATCTGCAGACTATGGCCTGGACACAGGAGCACCAAGAACCCTTTGTCATGAAAGGCTTAACCCCTTTCCCCTGGGGTCAGTTTTGGCCTTTCTGACCAGGCCCCATTTTTCAAATCTGACATGTGTCACTTTAAGTGGTAATAACTTTGAAATGCTTTTACATACGCAAGAGATTCTGAGAATGTTGGTTTTTTTGGTAAAACATTCTAAGTTATGCGAGTGGTCAATTTTGGTTGACACTTATTTTTTTTAAATTTGTAACTCAAATTTTTCTGCTTGCAAGACAAATAACCGTAACCACCAAAATAGCTAATAAATAACATTTATTATACGCGCACGTTATGTAAGGTATCATTTTGAAAGCGTCCTTTTATTCATTCTGGAAGTCAGAAAGCGTGTAATTATAGCAGCAATTCAAATTTTGATGAAATTACAAAAATCTATTTTTTTAAGAAGAGACCAATTCAGTTCTGAAGTGACATTGAGAAGCCTACATGTTAGAAACTCCCATAAATCACCCAATTAAAAAAAATACACCTCTTAATGTTTTCAAAACAGCATTTACAAATTTAGTTAACTTTTTAGGTATTTCACAGGAAATAGAGGGTAAATTTGAAAATTTTATTTCCTTGCAGATTTTCAATTTTAATAATTTTCTGTAACACAACATAAGTTAGCAGATAAATAAGACTTAATCTACACCCTGAATCTACACTTTTTAGAAATATTCCACTCGCCCCCAGTGCGTAGCATGACTGAAACACGGGCCACAGAAATGAAGGAGCACCTTGTGGGTTTTAGGGCCTCCCATTAATTCAACTAATTTTTCATTAACATATTCAGTGAACCACAAGTTTTTTAAATTCTTCCATTTACATCGCTGTGAGCGGCCTCGTTTTCTGAGGTTTTCATTGGTACCATTTTTGTGTAGCCGGCTCAAGGTTGACTCAGGGTTGACTTAATAATTACCTGAAAGCTCTGTGGAAAGGGTTGGCATTATACAGGGTTAAAAAAAAAAAATAATAATAATCAGGAGTCAAATATGTGGGCATGGTACCTAGGAGTTATGGTAGCATCACAGACTGGAATAAAAATATAAAATTTAATAGAGGAAAAAAATTAAGCCAGAAGTTCAGGTTTTTGAAAGGTTCATTTTCAGGTAGAGAAAGGACTTGATTTGTTAAGTTAGCGGCATTTCGTAAGAGTGAGGTTGGGATGTCATGGAAAGATGGGCATCATCAGTGTGGGGACAGTACTGAAAGTCAAAACTACTAAGAATTTGTCCAACAGAGGCTGTATAGATAGAAAATAAAAAGTACTGTATGCACAGTTAGGCCTCCCTCACACAGGGCGTTTTATACAGCGTTTAGCGCTGCCTTTTCAGCCCAGCACTAAACGCTGTACAACACTCCCATTCATTTCAATGGGGCTGCTCACACAGGGCTGAAAACGCAGCGCCTCCCAACGCTGGGCTTTGACAGCGATGCATGTTCTATTTTGGGGCATTTTCAGCCCTGCGTCGCCCATTGAAATGAATGGGCAGCGGTTTTAGCACTGCTGAAAACGCGGCAACACGTGGTGCCGCGTTTTTGGCAGCGTTAACCGCTCGACGATTTTCGGGGTGAGGGCTTGCAATAGAAGCCCTACCCCGAAAATCAGTCCCTGCTAGGTGGAGGAAAAAAAGCAATACTCACCTAGCCGCTGCAGTCCGGGTCGCGGCCGCTGGTCTCTGCCGCTGATCCAGGCTTCCCCTGCATTCACAAGTCTATTGCCGTAGGCCAGGTTTGAGAACCCCGCCTCCGGCAATAGAGTGTTGTGATTGGTTGTCGACACGCTCGATGCCCAATCACAGCCCTTCATTGACTGTCTCAGCCAATCAGCGCCGGCAAGCTCTGATTGGCTGAGACAGTCAATGAAGGGCTGTGATTTGGCATCGAGCAAGCACCAACAACCAATCACAGCACTCTATTGCCGGAGGCGGGGTTCTCAAACCTGGCCTCCGGCAATAGACTTGGGAGTACCGAGGAAGCCCGGATCAGCGGAAGAGACCAGCGGCCGCGACCTGGACTGCAGTGGCTAGGTGAGTATTGCTTTTTTTTGTTTTTGTTTTCAGCATTCTTGGCTGCGTTTTCAGCCGAGCTGAAAACGCAGCCAAAACGCTGGCATAAAGTATGCCAGCGCTGCTGAAACGGGGCGGAATCTGCAGTAACGCAGCGTTGAAAAACGCTGCGTTTCTGCAAACGCCCTGTGTGAGGGAGGCCTTAAAGAGGTAGGAGGAAAACCAGTAGAGAGCGATATCCTTCAGGCCTATCGAGTGGAGCATACGGATGTGTAATACAGTGTGTAATGCTGCAGAGAGATTCAGAAGAGTCAGTAGAGAGTAGTCGTCTTTCGATTTATCCAGCAGGATAGTTTGACACTTTAGTAAGGGCAGTTTCTGTAAACTGTAGAGTATACAAACCAGATTGTAAGAGACAAAGAAGAGCGCTGTCAGAGAGCGAGCTAACGTACAAAATTGGAACTCAAGAGATTCTGGTGCGACTGACCGTCTAATGTGTATGGGAAGCCTCACCACTGTCACCATCAGCAGACGTCAGAAGGCGGTGGGCCCGGCCGTTAGAGTTGAACCTGGGAAAAAGCCACTAGAGATGTCTGGTAGAAACTTAAGGTCCATTTACACGCAAAGATAATCGCTCAAAATTTGTCAGAAACTGACAGTTTTGAGTGATCATTTTGCATTAGGTACTAATGGACTAATCAGTCCATTAGTAGGGAACTAGCTTCATTTGCATGTAATTAAAGACCAGTGGGTGGTCTGTTCTCTAAATACATCGCTATTATTCTGCCATGGGAAGCAGGCTGCATACAATGCTATTAGTGCTGCATGCGGAGAACACAGCATGCCATCCCTCTTATCAGACGTGATCCTCTGACACGGCTTTCAGTGATGCGGTGGAGGGTGGAAGTTGTTTATGTACATGACCCCATTCAAAAAGAACGTGGTTCATATTTGTGCATCTCACAACACACAAATCTTGTGCGATTCTCTTGTCCGTGTGAAATAGGCCTTAGGGTGCCTTCACAACTGCGAGAAAAATCACACTTTTTTGAGCAATGCGAGAGTGCGTGAAAAAGGCTACCCGACCAATCCAGGACTCGCAGAACGTCAGGCGTGCTCTAAAAACGCACCTCTTCAGGGAGGCATACCGAATTCCCTAAAAAAACCTCTCTGTACTCCGCCTGATAACATGCTCCCTGACCTACTGACTCCAATCCCTGCTAGCCATCATAAACCGCTCCTGCAGTCACACCGTTTCTGCCGTCACACGGCTAAATGTCTGACCACTGTCTATGTGTATAACATCGCTCACACTTCGCCATACCATGCATATCTCCAGCCCCTTTACCCTCTGTATCACCCCATTACTTGTAGTATGTAAGCTCGTTGGAGCAGAACCCTCACCCCTATTGTTTCCATCAACTGATTACTATATGTAACCGTGGTTCTGTAATGTTTGTATTTTGTCTTTTTGTATTCCCCCTGTCTATGTAAGCGCTGCGGAATATGTTGGCGCTATACAAATAAAGTTTATTATTATTAAACGCAGAATTATGAAACCAATTATTTCATTCCCATTTGCCATGTTTTCATTCCTACGATGTGGAGTGGGGGGAAAAAATAGCGGCATGTCCTATCTTTCTGTGTTTCTTTTTTTTTTTAAATCTCCTGCGTTTCCCTATGAAGCATCATTGTGATGTGTTTTTAACATTAGAAACTGCTATTGTCATCTATTGCAAGAAAATCGCAAGGGGCAGAGATGTACATGCAAGAAAAAAAAAATGCGCTGGCGCTCAGACATCTCATGCGCAAAATTGTGATTTTGCGGCAATTTTCTCAGGGTGATCGCCAGTGTGAAGGAGCCCTTAGGCTGTATTCACATGGGCAATGCTCACTTGTGAGTTTCGTCCGAGTCGGAGCTTGACAGAAATCATACAGGAAAAGATCCCATTCACATGAGCGATTTTTTTTATTTGCAGCATTGGTCCACGTCCAATTTTTGGGTGATTGTTGTTCAAGAATCACCCATTACTTTCTATGGAAAAGTTTTAAAAAATGCATCACACTTGTAGGCCATGTGAGTTGTGTGCGAGTGCAATCTGTTTTTAAAGCATTTTACAACTGGAACCTTGTGTAATTTTCTCACATGCATGAAAAACGCACATAAATCAGATGAAAAATGTGCATTAAGGAAAAAAAACAAAAAACATTGTACATGCACATAAATCGCTGTGAAACTACAGGGAAAAAGGCAATCCTGTTCTTCAATGAACAACCTCGCACTCGCCCCTGTGAATGCAGCAACAGCCCATTCTAGAAAGTATGGAACATTAGAACGCCATCCTAACAGTCACGTAGGTACGAGGGATCACATCACTGTTGCAATCGAGCGGTTACTCCTGCAAGCGTTGATGGGACTAGCCTGAACTAGTGCAGGCGCTGCCAACACTGATCTACAAGCCCGTAGCAAATCTTTTCCACAAAAGAAAAATATTCAAGATTTATTAATTCACTTTTTTTTTTAAGCTCAACACGAATGTTTTGATCTTGACAAAAACTGTGTCATGTTATTCAGTGTTATAATTAACAAACGAACTGCCTGCTAAAATCAAGTTATCATTAGTAGCTTATTTCCATATCGCAGCCCAGTAGGTTTTAGAATGCCCGAAAAGGCAGAGGTAGATTCTCTCCCCCTCCTCCCCCCTCCAAAAAAAAAATCTCCTTTTACAGTACACGCTCAAGGGAGCGGACACTTGGCACTCGCTACATTAAAAAACATGTCATAAGAAGTTCTGGATGGAGGTCCACGAACATTTACCAACATTCCTCATACGGGATCTGGGGTGCTCTATTAGGGCTTGTTCATACACAGCAGATTTGTCACAGACATTTCTGTATCTTCTCAATGGATTTTGCAGAAATTCATGCACGTGCGGCAGAAATTATCCAAATGAGTTGTCTGAAAATGGATTTTTAGTAGCAGAAGTGTCTGCATGTGAACATATCCTCGCAGTGTCAAATTCCGTTATGGTGGATGAGAGTGCAATCACTGGATAGAAGCCTGCATTGTCTTATATGGGGAAAACCAGCTCAGCAGGAAATTTTCGTTATTGGCAAATTGCTGACAAGGTCAAAGATGTTTCACGTTTGGTAACCTGAACGGCTCCAGACTCCCACCAATAACTTTTACCGTTGTCACTATCACTTAGTAAAGCAGTGGAGGATTTGAACAAGAAGTGGTCAGCACTTGACTGGTCCAGTTTTGTAAATACTTGTATTCCTTATGAAAAAGTTTCTCAGAACTTTGCATTATGCCTTTCCTCTGTTACTTTTCCCGGAAATGGAAGAGCGAGTTGTCAACTGGGTGTTACCATTCAAAGAGGTATGTTCCAACAGGCCGACATTGATTGGACAAGGTCAGACAGATTTGTCACCATACAGTATGACCTTGCCCAATCGGTGGCAGACTGTAGGAGCACACCTCTTTGAATGGTAACACCCAGTTGTCAATTTAGGCCTCATGCAGACGGCGGTGACAGACTCCACCAGCGGAATATCGCAGCGGAGTTCACCACGGTGCCCCCCCCCCCCCCAAACCCCCATACTCACCACTCCGTATCCACTGTAGTGTCCGCATGGAGGCCCAGCACACATGCACAGTACATCGCATAACGCGACGACAGTGCCAGATGACGGCGGTGGGCTAGAACGTGTATTTACATGATCCTTTCGTTGTGCTACAGCAGACAGAGCGTGACAGCCAGATTCCATTGAGTACAATGGAAGCCGGCCCACGTATTCCTGCAGTAAATAGAACATGCCACATTTTCTTTTCTGCTGCGGAATTCCGCAGTGTGAACATTGAGCCATTAGGTTCAATAGAACCTAATAGCTGTGGGACAACGCCATGGTTTTCCGCTGCGTAAAACGCAGTAGAAATCCGGCCGTGGGCATTAGCCCTTAGTCAGAATTTTCCAGAAGGAATAACAATGCAGAGATCTAGGGGGGGGGGGGGGGGGGGGGGAATCTTCAGTACTTTAATTTCAGGAAGCATACTAGCATTTACTAAACCATGTCAGGAGTGCAAAAAGCAGATTCATAACTTGTCTAGGAAGTTCTTCTCCCAGCATCATGTTACACTTATGGGGATTTTATGATTTTTGCCTACTCTGTAAGAAGGGGGAACCTTTACACCAGATAATGGGTTTGCTAGATAAAACAAAGAAAAAACAAAACCTGCACCTGTGCCTTTGCACACGAGAACCACACGATTGGAGTTTGCCCTAGTAACATCATCACAGCTTGTTGGTGCAACTTGTTTAGACTGCACGATTTGGCGCAGTCCTGTTCAGGTTTTACCATTCCTATGTAAAACACTGAATAATCAATGTTTAAACGGCACGAGAAGCTGCTGATTTCTATGCCGGCTAAAACTGGACGAACGAAAAGCACACGATTCTCGTTTGTCATTCAGGTCATTGGCTCGTGTTTAAACTGAAGATTGTCGTTAGTTTTGCTCGTATGTACGAATCGTTCCATCTAAACGCAGCGTGAGACAGCGGTGGGATGCAGAAAAGGTTCCAACACAGCAATGCATTAAAATGAGATGATCTATCATCCATGTAGTGCAGAACACAATGGGGGAAAAGAAGAAAAAAAACGTGTACGGACTTTAGGGTGCAATATAGATTGTCACATTTGCAGCCTCCCCTTAAAGGGGTTGTCCCGCGCCGAAACGGGGGTTTTTTTTTTTTCAACCCCCCCCCCCCCCGTTCGCCGCGAGACAACCCCGATGCAGGGGTTAAAAAAGAACACCGGAGAGCGCTTACCTGAATCCCCGCGCTCCGGTGACTTCTTACTTACCTGATGAAGATGGCTGCGGGGATCTTCTCACTCGGTGGACCGCAGGGCTTCTGTGCGGTCCATTGCCGATTCCAGCCTCCTGATTGGCTGGAATCGGCACGTGACGGGGCGGAGCTACACGGAGTCGGCATCCAGCACGAGCAGCCCCATTGAAAAAAGAAGAAGACCGGGACTGCGCAAGCGCGGCTAATTTGGCCATTAGACGGCGAAAATTAGTCGGCTCCATGGAAACGAGGACGCTAGCAACGGAACAGGTAAGTGAATAACTTCTGTATGGCTCATAATTAATGCACAATGTACATTACAAAGTGCATTAATATGGCCATACAGAAGTGTATAGACCCACTTGCTGCCGCGGGACAACCCCTTTAACCCTTGCAGATTTTACTCTGCTCAACTGAATGGGAAATTGCATCAGAATCTAATTGCAAAAATGCAAGCAGATTTTTAGTGCAGATATAGTCCTGTCTGGCAGAATTCTCCACCGTTATTTACAAACCCAAAACTAAATGGTCCTATTTAAACGAAGCGCTGTTTGGAATGTACAACATTAAATCCTTCCACAAAAAAACATCCAAGTGCCCAAACTATAGAGAAAAAGAAGGATATCAAAATGACAGCTTTAGGGCTTATTCAGACGAGCCAATGTCCTTGTCTGCAGGGGGGCGGGAAGAGTCAGGAGCAGGAACGGAGCTCCCGCCCCTTGTCACTATTTGCAATACGAGGGCCGGGACGGGGGCAGAGCTAAGCTCAGCGACTTAGCTCCGTTCCTGGTCCTGGCTCTTCCATCCCCCCCCTCCCACAGACAAGGACACCGTATATCAGCTCGGCCTGAAAACGCAGCCGATATACGGTTGTCTGAATAAGCCCTTAAACTGATGAAGATCGCAGGCAGTCTGAAAATTGGACCCTTCAGACTGCTATACACACATTCTCCCATTGACTTCAGACCAAGCGCAATCTTCATCAGTGAACCGATATGCTGCAGATATCCCCAACCCATGTCAGTTTCCGCACTACTTTAGTGTACATTTCTTATGCAAAGTGTGGGCAAGATTTTGAGAATCCCATCCATGTTGTTGCTACTGTAAATGCAGAGATTTTTATTTCTCGAAAACTGCATAAAACTTACAAACGACTGCCTGTTATCCCTGAATGGAGGTAGGTGGCCAGGAGAGACCTCCAGCCCGCTCCATCTCCATTCATTCCTATGAGAAAGCAAGAGCAGCAATAGGCGCTCGACAGTCATCCAGGATAAAACCATCCTGACTACCTGATGAACAATGTGCATTAGTATCCATCATTGGCCAGTGCTGTCCACATGAGCAGCACTGACCAGTTAGAACAGCATGTAGTGTCTTAAACTAATGATGCATAGTAATGGACAATGTGCATCAGGTAGTCAAAGAGGTACGGCCATCTTTGTCCAGAATCAGAGTGTCACTTTAAAAGGGTTGTCCACTTGTAAACCATTGATGGCCTATCTGTAGGACATCAATAGTAGATCGGCTATCAACAGGGACACTTGCTGCTCAACTGTTCTCTAGGCCAGTGCATTTTTTTTTTGGAAGAAGCAGACAGCTCTGTTCTCACCGAAGTGGCCCGGCTTGCTCTTGCACAAACACACTGACCTACTTCAATGGGAACTTTGCCTGTAATACGAAACCTGGCCACTATAGAGAGAACGGAGCCGACTGCTTCCTGCAGAATTCAGCTATTTGCCATTTGCTCCTGAACTGATCAGCAGGAGTCCCTTGCTTCAGCCATTTGTTGATCTACCATTGACAACTGTTACTAAAGAAAGGCCATCAGTAGTTTACAACTGAACAACCTCTAACAGGTTGCAAATTTGTTGCAGAAAATCAGTTCCGTACATCTAAATGTGGCCGGCATGTTTTTGGATTTCCGCTAGCCCGATTTAGATGGATTTTCTTGAACAAACCTGCCTCGTGTGAATATACTCTAAAGGGAGTGCATTATACTTGAAACACCACACAAGCAGCACCTGTTCTGTAAAATGTGGGGGGAAATACTGAAAAATAAAAAAAAAATTATATATATATATATATATATATTATATATATATATATATATATATATAGCGCCACACTAGTTTCTGTGGTATGACTAGATCACTGTAGGGACGAGTATGTTGTGGTTGTGGTGTTCTATGGTAAATCCAAAATGAAGTATCTTCCCGAGTAAACCCAAGCCATGTTATTTTAGATGTTCAGTGCATTTCCAGGGAAGGACAAGCTGCACAATGGATGACAATTCTATAATATGCATGCACTTGTCCACACTTCCTCAGAAGTTTATTGGATAATACAAGACAATAGCAGGGCCATGGTGGAATACATGGATTATGCTCAAGTCAAAACAAAGGCTTGCCTAATAGACAACCAGTAATGACTTATGAGCGAAATGATGGTAAATCCATTTATTTCCACATATGCTGTTGACGCGATACAACACGGGTGGCAGTAAAAACCTTTATACTCCATTGCCAAGCATGCCCGGTTTACTTGCAATACACAATTCCAGAGATTATACTAAAATCTAGATAAAGAACTCAAACAAAATCCCATATATAATGTTTGCACAGGTAAATATTTGTCTGTAATTAGCCATCAGGCTCCTGGATACTTGAGTTTTAGCATTTCTTCTGATGTGTAAACTCTGATACATTAAAGGGGTTGTCCCGCGCCGAAACGGGTTTTTTTTTTTTTCAACCCCCCCCCCCGTTCGGCGCGAGACAACCCCGATGCAGGGAGGTAAAGAAAGCTCACCGGAGCGCTTACCTGAATCCCCGCGCTCCGGTGACTTCTCTACTCACCGCTGAAGATGGCCTCTTCCTCCGTGGACCGCAGCTCTTCTGTGCGGTCCACTGCCGATTCCAGCCTCCTGATTGGCTGGAATCGGCACGTGACGGGGCGGAGCTACACGGAGCTACACGGAGCCCCATAGAAGACTGCAGAAGACCCGGACTGCGCAAGCGCGGCTAATTTGGCCATCGGAGGGCGAAAATTAGTCGGCACCATGGAGACGAGGACGCCAGCAACGGAACAGGTAAGTATAAAACTTTTTATAACTTCTGCATGGCTCATAATTAATGCACAATGTACATTACAAAGTGCATTATTATGGCCATGCAGAAGTGTACAGACCCACTTGCTGCCTCGGGACAACCCCTTTAACTAGGATCCCCGAGATATCAATTACGTTCCCACCAAAGTTACCTGCTGCAGGAGTTAAACACACTTCGGCCATTGCCCTAGCTTTACTTCTTCAAGTCTCTGTCTTCTCTACACGTTGAACTTCATATGTATGTATACATGCAAGTCGAATATTAAAGCCTCTCTGTTCTCCATCCATTCACAAACTGACAACCGAGTCTTTCAGCGGCGCAGCGCCCACCCACCGCATCACACACACTGGAAAGTGCTTCAGGGAGCTTGTGACATTGATATGCATGTTTGGCAAGCCAGGTAAACATTATCCGGCTGCACCATCTGACACAGTCACACTAGAAAGACTCGCAGGCCTTTAGAATAAGTTTGGGAGATCAAACCTTAATAAATAATATAATGCCTCTTATTTTATTTAGCAGATGTAAGTAGCACTTGTCTTCTAGATCAAAAGACATATGTCCTCTGTAATGGCTGCAATACACAGAATCTCCTAAATCTGCAAGCAGTTTACATTACCATAATGGACTTTGATGACTTCAGTCGGCTTAACACCTAGATGTGTAATCCCACTGTGAGCTAAAGATGGGTGCTGCATACACAAACCCGCCGTCATTGACTGAGGCCTGGAGAAAGGGGGCAGAGATGAATCATGGCCGCCTCCGGTGGATACCGATACTGAACGGTTTACAAGAGGCACGACTTTTGTCCTTATCGTGAGCTTCCTCAGCATTCACTGTTCAATACCCAATTTTAGAAGCCAAACCCAAGCAAATCTGTGGCGACCTAGTTATAAAGGCAAATTCACTGCTTCCTAAAACCAGGTTCAGGCGTTCACTACTTTGTGTCTGTAGACCAGCAGCAGTAAGACTTCATATAAGGAACTGGAATTAAAGTGGTGGGCCACTCGATTGTTCATGCAAACCAAGGAATGTTAATTATGATCATGCGCTACTTCTTAAATCCCATTGTCTGAAGGTGTGCCCCTTTTTTCTATATTCCTGAAGTGTCACCCCTTGTCCGGGCAGCTTTCTGCCTCATCTGGCGTTGCTTCCATCTATTAAATGGCTGCATGTCACCAAGATCGTTCAGCCTCCTTCGTAGCAACACACTGTACAGGAAGGTGCAATGGAGGAGGCTGACAGAAAATTGACTGCGGAAAGAGACAAAACGGTCCATCCAGTCGGCTCCTCTATTACGTTTCTTTTAGGATGCATTCACAGGCGAACCACACAGCATCACTGCATGTGAAAAATTGCATGGTGTTCCAATAGTAAAAAATAGATAAATGCATGCGAGTGCAATGTGATTTTTTTTGTCTTTTTGCTCCGCTTCTTTTTAACCAAAAATAGGACATGCAGTGATTTTCATGCAAGTTCTTTTCGGTACGGTTATATCTTGTCAACACCAGAACTAGGGGGTGGAGACATGGAAATGTACAGGAGGAGTTTTGGGTAGCGCCCACAGCTGCCGATTGGCTAGCTGCATGTCGCCAGAAGACTGTCTGACACCAGCCGAGAGTGACAGATCACCATGCCGCTGCCATCATGAGAACGGAGGTCGGGGGCAACAGTGGCAGATCACCGTGCCACTGCAATAATGAGAACAAGGCCGGCTTCTGAGGAGCAGGAGGAGGGCTGAAGGCAAGAGGGGAGACGGGTGAGCAGCACGGTTACAGACGGGGGGGGGGGGGGGGGGGGACATGAGCCAAGCACGCCAGGATCACTGACAAAACCCAGGACAGGAGATGGCTGTGGATGTCACCTAACCCTCCATCTGCACAACCCATGCCTTCACCCATTCTTCATAGTGGAGACAAGATACATCAGTACCGTTCTTTTCATACGGTAATCGCACAGGAAAATCGTTCGTGTGAAAGCAACCTTAGGATATATGTATACTTATTCCAGGCATGAATTTTAACCCCTCTGATGGAAGTTTGTCCAATCATCTACTACTTTCAATAAAATATTTCCCGGATGTTGTTTCAGATCTTCCCCCGACTAGTCTCAGAGTTGCCCCCTTATTTTACTGCTTAGTTTCCTAATAAAAAACACTTTTCTCCTGGAACCTTATTTATAGCTTTAACATATATAAGGCCCCCTGCCCACGGGCATTGCAAAGTCCAGCGGCGACTTGCCGCCGCCCGGGAGCAGAAACTGGTAAACGAATCTCCGCAGTCAGCCTATCTTTTAGATAGGCTAACCGCGGAGAATCGCGGCAATTCGCAGCATGCTGTGAACTGCCAGCCGCGGGCGGAGAAGCGCAGTGATTCTCTGCTCGTGGACATGGAGCCAGCACTTTCCATAGCAACGCTATGGAAAGCTTCAGATGGAGTGAGTCGCCGGCGAAATCACACCCGTAGACAGGGGGGCCTAAAGGTCTCCATCATGTCCTCCCTCTCCCTTCTTTCCTCCAGGCTATACAAATTCTTAATTAAAAGGGACTGTCCAGTTGCAAACAATTAATGGCCTATCCTCTTGATCATCCATCAATAGTAGATCAGCAGGCATCCGTCACCTAGGATCCCTGCCAAACTGATCTCTGGTCCGATGCAATAATCAGAGCCCTGTGTGGCGCAAAGTGTTAAAGGGGTTGTCCAGCCAGAAACATTGCATGTCATTACTTCTGTATTATACATACTTTGTAATATACATTGTGCATGAAAAATGAAGCAAACAGAAGTTTTGGACTTACCTGAAGGGGTGCCGCCCATGTGTTGCTCCTCCGTCGTCCCCGGTTACGACAAGAATCTCCTTTTCCTTTTGTCGAGTCGCAGCAGCTCTCATCGGCGCGGGAACGAGCCTCTTCTCATCCGCGCATGCGCAGTTCTTCTCTCTGCAGCCGGGACCGATATACGATCTCCTTGTGTGCAGGGGGGAGGACAGAAGAGCGAGGAGCAGGAACTGAGCTCCCGCCCCCTCTCTGCCTCCTCTCCGCCCCTCTGCACTATTTTCAGGCAAGTCCAAAACTTCTGTTTGCTTCATTTTCCATGCACAATGTATATTACAAAGTGCATGGAAATGGGCAAACAGAAGTAATGACATGCAATGTTTCTGGCCGGACAACCCCTTTAAGGCAACAGAAATGCAGTCCTAAGTTGTCGCTCACTTTTCAACCTGAAGGTTGCAATTCCCGCATGGTTCAGGTAGCCGGCTCAAGGTCGACTCAGCCTTTTATCCTTCCGAGGTCAGTAAAATGAGTACCCAGCTTGGTGGAGGGGGTAATAAATTACCTGAAAGCATTGTGGAATAAGTTGGAGCTATACAAATAAGATTTATTTATTTCATGAAGACAGTTCCGTTTCCATTGCAATGGCCAAATGTATTGAAGTGACTGGGAACTTGGTTGGAAACACCAAGCCAATGGGAACGGAGCCGTCTTCATCGCACTAGTGAATAGCTGATCAGGGAACCTGAGCGATGGTTCTCTGCTGATCTACCATCAATAGCCAATTCTGATAATAGGCCATCAATAGCTTACAACTGGACATCCCCTTTGAAGTAGCTCATGTCTTGTCACATACCCCTGTATCTACAGCCATCTAATAGACAGAAGCGCTGCCTATACGGGGCAATGGGGAACGACTTTAGAAACAGAAAACGGAACTGAACTTCAAAAAAGCATAACTTGAAGCAGAAGCATAGAATCATTAATACACATAACTTACATTAGCAATAAAGCATCTGTCCCTTTTAAGGAACCTTAGTTTGTAGTCTTGCTGCATTTGGTTTTGAATCCCTTAAAACCTACACATTTAAAAAAAGCATCCCAAAGTTTATAAATAAAGAATTTATTAAAAAAAGAAAAAAAAATGCAAATTGTTGTAAAAACACACCAGATTACTGCAACTGGATAATACATTTTATATAAAGGATTATTTCACCTATAGGAGACTCACAGAAATTTCAATAACTCTGCAATGTGTGAACACTCTTAGGCGACTCTCACACATACCATCGCGAAACGCAGAGATTCTACTTTAGTTTTCGGCCACATGTTCCTGCGGCCGATGGCGCATTTTAGCGCACCCCATCACTGTGATGGGTAATGAGGTGCGCTAAACGCAGAAAAATAGAGCAGACAGCGCTTCAAAGCGCCGCGATTGAGCGCATATCTGCGAGGCCCTGTTGAAATTAATGGGAGCGTTATACCGCAATGTTTAAAACGAACACAGCAGAAATCATGTTAGAGAACAGATTTCTGAGCGTGGCCTTAAGCAATTTTTGCTGCATTTGTCTTCGGTAAGACAGTGGGGAAGCTCCGTGCCGTACCACTAATGGCACCTGTGAACGTAGCCTGCAGTTCAAGACCTGTTTAAATTTGCAAAAAGTCCTGACTGTGGTGTTCTGTGCAGGCACAAAGTCATCCCAGCGAAAGGACTCCCTTAAAGGGGTTGTCCCGCGAAAGCAAGTGGGGTTCAGCACTTCTGTATGGCCATATTAATGCACTTTGTAATGTACATCGTGCATTAATTATGAGCCATACAGAAGTTATTCACTTACCTGTTCCGTTGCTAGCGTCCCCGTCTCCATGGTGCCGTCTAATTTCAGCGTCTAATCTCCCGATTAGACGCGCTTGCGCAGTCCGGTCTTCTCCCTTCTGAATGGGGCCACTCGTGCCGGAGAGCTGCTCCTCGTAGCTCCGCCCCGTCACGTGTGGCTGGAATCGGCAATGGAACGCACAGAGCCCACGGTGCACCATGGGAGAAGACCTGCGGTCCACCGTGGGTGAAGATCCCGGCGGCCATCTTAGCAAGGTAAGTAAGAAGTCGCCGCAGCGCGGGGATTCGGGTAAGTACTATCCGTTTTTTTTTTTTAACCTCTGCATCGGGTTTGTCTCGCGCCGAACGGGGGGCCTATTGAAAAAAAAAAAACGTTTCGGCGCGGGACAACCCCTTTAACTAGTCACCTGCAGTGAATAAAACATTTAACGCTTTCTTTCTTAAATAATTTCTATAAAACATTTAGGTCGGGCTCACACAAGCGTATCTCGCTGGACATCTACGTACACGGCCCACAGCCAAAGCACAAGGACGTTGCGTATGTGCTTCGGGACGCCCGTCGCCATCTACTATCTTGCCGTGTGTGCGGACGCTATACATGCTAAAATAGAACATGTTGCGATTTTTTGTACACACGTAATATACACAATTCATGAGTGGCAACATGGCCATGTATGCTATATTAGTATAGCGTATTATGAGCATAAAACACACGCACGTAATTCGCAATTACCAAACGCTTGTGAGATATAGCCCTTACAAAAACTGAAAAAAATTGACAAACGTTTTAAAATTATGTACATACTTCTTTAGCAAATATTTGTTTTTGTTTTGCTTTTTAATACAAATCAGATAAAAAAAGAAAAAAAATTATATCGTCAATAAAAATCATCATCTCTTAATTTCTGCACCTTTAGGGCTTATTCAGACTATCGTCGTTTTAACGCTCAGATAGCCACGCGGCTATCTGAACAATAAATTGGGTGAACGAATAGCAGCCGTGAGCCGGGCTCTTTTAGATGAGCTTTTTTGATGCACCTACTCAGCATCAAAACCATGCTTGTGTAAAAGAGGCTTTATACATGCACAAGCATAATATACATAAAACATTACCCCCATCCAATACAATCATAACCATATTTAAGAAAAATCCTACATGGGCCTTTAGATTACAGCTACACGAGCGCCGACGGCACCGCTAAGGTAGTCCGCGGCTCATGCAGAGCACTCAGACAGAAAGACTCGCCACCGGCTCGCAGGCTTCTCGTCCGCTCCTCGCTCAGCACTTCCCCCTATGAGAAGCGCTGAGCTTGAAGTATTCTGATGGAATGACAAGCCAACGAACGCTAACAAAGTTTTTTTAAGCCGACTGAAAAGTGAGCTTAAACAGCCGCAAATGACAAGTGAGCGATAGGTTCGCCTCACACTGAACGATTATTGCTCACTTTAGCTCGTTTGAACACATTTTGAGAGATAATTGTGTATAAACGAGCCTTAACTCTCCTTCACCTTCTCACCTCTCTCCATCACCCCCTCCAAACAACCATCAACTTTCCAATAATACCTTAATGCAGCCAGCACTCACTAGAATATAGATCAGATCATCTTCCCTAAATTTCTTCAGTCAAACAGTCTTTATCCCCCTTCCAGAGTTATAACCTCTTATCTTTGTGACAAAATCTCCTGTCGGGGGCCGTCTGCATCCAACAGACAGTATTCAGGTTCTGTGCCCGATACAACGCTCTCCCAATTCCCAGGAGTATTGCTTTTTTTTTTTTTACACGAACGAGAATCGTTTGCACAAACGAATGAGATAGTGACGTCATCACCGGCTCGTTCCGCTCGTGCAGACTGTTTAGACAGGCAGATTCATCGTTGACTCATTCAGGGTTTCACATTCCTACATGAAACACCGAACGAACAATAGTCTTTAGTCCTACAGAAACTGGACAATTCTCATTTGTCGTTGGCTCGCATTTAGACTGAACGATTAACGTTCACTTTCGTTTGTTTGAACGATAATTGTGCCGATTAAATGCACTTTAAGCCCATCAACAATACCCAATGCACAAGCTCTGGGATTAAGACCAATATCAACAAGATAGAGAAAATATATATATATATATATATATATATATATATATATATATATATATATATATATATATATATATATATATATTTTTTTTTTAATAATCTCTAGTGCCCCATTTTAAAAATTCACACAATTTTACACATTCCCAGACCCTATGTATTAAATCTGCATCATCAATATAACATTTCAGACAGTCTGAGTCTAATCTAATACCCATGTTAAACAAGTAATGGAGTACAATACACACTATGCACTAAATACAACTGTGATACTTGTTGACTTTCAGAGTCATCATTGCAATCATGAACAAACTAGGGGCGAATGCACACGGGCGGAAATTTCACAGCAGGATTTCCCGTAGAATTTCTGCCCGTGCCCGCTGCCAGAGAATTGCATTAGTTTATGCAATCCTATGCAGGCGGCCACGATTTGACCGAATGAAAACTCATGCGGTAAACAAATCGTGGCATGTCCTATTTCTGTGCGAGCCAATGTCACCTCGGATGCGCCGGCTATGCTCTGCGCATGTGCCGACTGGGCGGCAGCCGGCACATAGAGCGGAGGAGGAGACGCCGCAGGAGGTGAGCCACTTTTCACTGCTGGGTTGCGGGTCGCGAGAATTCTCACAGCAAGATCCGACCCGCCGCTTGCTTTGCCCTTAGGCCCATTTATGTTCTCTAATATGGCCTAAATCTGTTATCTTTATTGAGAATTGCTGTAAATAGTAAGTAAGCATCTATCTATATAGGATATTGCACCTGTTGTATCTGCATAACACCCAAGATAATTCACCAGAGGGTGTTGAACCTTAAGCACAGATACTGACCGGGCCTGAGCAGCAAACATGTCAGTCATAGCTGAAGGAACTAGAAAAAAATAACTATGGAGAACATAAAAGCTCTCCAAATTGTTCAAAACTATAAAAACAAAAGAGACCCCCCAGAATGTATCTGTTCCAAAAAGAATACTACTCCTCTCTTCCCCCATGGTGAACATCCCTCCAACTAAAAAAAAACTGTGGCAATTTCCAGTTCCTCCAGGGGTGTGGAGGGTTAGTAAATCCATCTATTTGCAAAATCTGCATAAATTACAGAATTTAATCATTACAATAATTTGCCGGATATAATCTTTTTTCCCCCTTTCATCCCTCACATGTTATAGGGGGCTACAGCCTCTCATTTTAGAAACAAATTCATCCCCACCATTCGTCTTTTTCCTTTAACTATTGCAATTGAGATGCCAAAAAATATATCCAAATATTTGGAATTGCCAAACCTACAGACCGTTTATCCCATAGAAGGGTCTCCAATTTAATTCTAGCAGATTTCTTGCCCCATAATAAACTCCTAAATATCATATGGAGTCCAAGACAAATATTGTGATGGAATCCAAAAGAGAGCTTTGAAGTATATAAAGGCATTGTGGCATCAAAACCATTTTAATAAGATTTCCCTGCCAATTATCGACAATGGGAGACGATTCCAGACTTGACCTCATTCTCAAACTTTCATACCAATAGAAGCAAATTGGAAGAAATGTGGTATCTTCTAAGCCTTAAGACTAGAACTCCCAAATATTGTAATTCCTTCACCATTTGTAATTACATGTTGCAATGAACCGTCCACCGTGTAAGGAGTCTTAAGGAAGAATTACAGATTTCCCCAATTAATAGTGAGACCCGACATTTTACCAAATATATCACAAATGGACATAATAGAACTCATTGATCTACTCACATCCCCCGTATACAACAGCAGATCGGCTGTTGGAGACTTCAAGTTACCTAATGCTCACTGATAAACCTGTTAAGAAACTACAGTCAGTTACTTGGGCAGTCAGTCTTGCAAGACAATTTCAGGTGCTTTATGGGTTTTTAAAGCATACCTGAGGTTTCAGATGGCTTTTCTGAATAAGCTGCCGTGTGTGTCCATGAGGAATAATACTATTTATGGTCATTATATGACTTCTACAACTTGCTGAGGGGAAAAATGCAGGATATATCTGATTCTCCATCCTCTCAGGACTCATGGGAGAAGCCTGGTTCTTATGCTATGTTCTTTAGACTGTACACAGAGAACTGTAGACTCTGCTCTCTGTCTGTAACACACTATGTATTACACACACACACACACGTTGAAAGAGCAAGAGCAGTAGAGATGTGATTTCTGTAGCTAAAACAGTAAAAATTCACTATTCGCTTGCGGGCAGTGTCTGGTCTGTGAGAGCCACTGCTTCATTCCTCCCCCCTCCTCTCTATACATTTCAGTATGCACTATGACGCCCCCTCCCCCTGTTCCAATTTCTCCACGTCTTGTCAATCAACTGAGAACAGGCCGAGGTCAGTAAACCTAGGAGGAAGGGCATCAGCACTTTAAAGTGATTTTTCAGTACAAAAATCAAACAAAAGTTTGCTGGTCATCACACGGGCTTATCATATAGGCACAATTGTTTGAAAAATTAAGTGTCCATTTAAGATTTCTGCAAGAAATCTACGATGGGGCCTGCACAAATCCATGTGCTTCCCCAAATAAATGAATGAAATGGAATCTGCCATGTGTGAATTTCTCCTACATCCCTCTATACAACGACGACTGACCTGCAAAAGAATTTGGAATTCCCAATATGACTGCATGTTAAAGAAATACACATTATATATTCACATTCGTGCAAAATTACTTTTCCAAAAATAGCACCAACGAGTAGAAACCTCCTCACACATTTACAGAAATGTAATAGCCTACAATCTGGGAAATCAGCATCTGGATCCGATTGTGAAGTATTCCACCAGGTACTCCAAGGATCTATTATATAGAGTGAACATAACACGTTTGATAAAGCCTTTCTTCTTGTAAAACCATTCAGACAATATTTACAGAAAGGAAATTACTACCGCTAAACCTACCGCTATCACTAGATTCTTGACAGTAGTGAAACAAAGCTAATCTTTGTTCATATACATTTTTTTTTAAAGTATTTAAATATTCAAAACTCTGTAATTTGTGTTTAATTTGCTGAATGGTAATGAATTGATGGCAAAGTGTTCTGAACTTTTGATCCTTTCTGAGAGTCGTGTTTGAGTGTCTCCCCCCCCCCCCCCACTCCCCCACCCCAAACCGTGCAGACTAACGTGATCATATGAATTCAAGGACCTTCCACCTTGTACATTCAGACGATGATTAATGAGTTTCATTTTAACAAAAGAGAAAACAATGATCTGTGCTCTGTGCACAAAGCGCAATTTTTGAGGCGTCCTTAAAATAATAGTCTCCTACTTACACACACACAAAAAAAAACTATGTCAAGATCTGAGTTTTATAAACACGGTTTAGTTTAACCCTCACACCTTTACATACTGGAGGTCCACTAAAATTTTTATTTCATGGCATTTTCATTTTTTTCCAAGTTTTCCTGAAAGAAGTCTACATGGGAGTTTCAGAATATGCTTTTTATCCCACCCACATCAGAGCAGAAATAATCTGCAATTTAAAGAATGCATAATTTATGTCCGATTCCCTTTGTTACTAAGGGGGGGAAAAAAAGAATCTACCAGGCCATAGTACAATAGCGATTTTATTTAGTGTGTAGTAGATCATTCACAATCCCTACAAACATACTTCTCACAAGCTCTAGACCTCAGAAGGATACAGTCTTAAAAAGATACATAGCGATAAAAATACAAAAAGCACAACTTTTAGTAACAGTATCCATACAGGCACACAAGCAACCAGCCATGGCTTCTAGAAGCTGGTATGTGGCTGTTCAATACGGGAGGCTAAGAAAATCCATACAGGCAATCAAGAATATTTTTACTGCCCCCTGTAAGTTCATGTGAATGTCTATTGATCTTCACCATGACTCCATAGCAAAAGAGCTCTACTTTGAGATGGAGTAGTCTGCTCTATGGTGACTGACAGGCACACTTTAAAGAAAGCTACTTAGGGAGGGGATAGATACAAATACACACATGCAACTTTCAGGCTTTGCTACAATCTTCCACCAACACAGCACAGCCATGCTTAATTCCATGAAAGGGTTACAGATAAGACCTTTCTGAAGCATTATAATGGCATGCAAATTTATGCAAAATGTGCTCCATTCAAGAGGATGCAAAAAAATATTATATATCTTATATCTTGGATACATTTTCTTGCAATAGCAGAATCTCACAGCTCTGCACTACTTAAGATTTCCTGAAGACCAATCAGCCACCATCAGGCCATCGGAGGAGAACAGCACACTATGCTAAGCCATTTGTGATTCCTTATGGGTTAAATTCCTGGCTAGCCACTTTAAGCCCCAACCAAAAGATCTCCCAGGACCATCAGCCGCCTTGTAAACTGGGTCACCCTATATTTACATACACCACCTCCATATTAGCCTCTACAGTACCCTATAGACTGAAAGCAGAGATAAAAGCTGCCTGAGACTAACATATAGAGTCACCAAAAAAGGATCACGTCGTCAATAAACAGCAAATAACACAAGAGGGGAGCATGAATGGAAGGAGAAGCGCGTTCTTTATATAATAAAAGTATGCAAATAGAAGCAAAGCGGAACAATAAGCAAAAAGCACAAACATCCCACAGACGGGTTACAGGGTTATTTTTATGCAAGCAAGCCTCCTTTTTGAAGTTTATCAGCAAATCACAAGGCACGGTAAACGAAGAGTTAAAAAAAAAAAAATTAAAAAAAAAAATTAACTCTACATGGGGGTCATTCTTCATAAGCAACAGCCAAAAAAGGTAGACAATTCAAAAGAATGGGGGGGCATAAAAATAAACACAAACACAACCGGTCGGAGGGAAGAATAAGGAGACGATGACAGGATCAATTCCATCAAATGTATCAATTTACACAATCATCCCCCGACATCAGCTTCACCTCAACCACAAATACAAGAAATCCATTAAAAAAAACATATAAAAACAACATTTCAGCATTAAAAGTTCTCTGAGGTCCAGAAGGAAATAGATGCCGGCTGTAAAAAAAATTAAAAAAAATGAAAGAAAAAGAAAAAAGCTGAAAAAAAAGGCGGTAAAAATAAAAAAAGGTGAAATAAATGTGAAGCAAATGATGTAAAATGTATCTTTTTGTGCGATGTGTAAGTTGTGGAGCAGCGAGTGTGCTGAGTGCAGGGAGGAGGGGGAGGCAGCACAGCCTGGCACCACAGCGCCACCAGCATCAGCATGCACAACAGCCGGCGGAGGAGGCAAGTTCAATAAAACAAGGCGAGCAAAAAAAGTCCAATAAAAAAAAAATAAACTTGAAGAAGCTGTAAGAAGATGCGAGAGAAAGGAGAGGGCGGCCGGGCGAGCGGGCAGAGCCGGTGCGGGCCGGCCGGGGACGGCAGCAGGCAGAGGAGCAGAGCGGCGCCACACAGCCGGCGCCATCTTGGCTGATCGATGAATTGAACAAAGAGGATCAATTTCTGATAAAACGTTATCAATGAGAGCGGCCAGAAAAGCGGCGGTTTTGCCCCGCTCAGGGCCGGTGCAGAGGGGAGCGGAGCGGACGGCCGGGAGGCGGGGAAGGAGCGGGAGAGGGTGGCGGAGGAGAGGAAGGAAGAAAACGGAGCTGACCTGCAGCTGCTGTAAATCAAAGCGCTTCCAATATTGAAACATCGATCCCGCATTGGCCGCCATCTTGAGACATATTGAGACGGAGTGAGAGGCTGATAGAGAGGGGGCTGGAGTTCAGGAGCAAGCGGCGGAGGAGGGGGAAAGGAAAGGAGGGAGGGAGCAAGAGCAAAACACGGAGCGGACTTCCACACCCTCCCCCTCGCTCTAGCCGGCACGGAGCGGGGCCTCCCCGGCACAAGCTACACGAACACACCGCCCATTTAACGGAGGGAAGAGACCGGCTGCCATCTCTGTGGCTCCCGCCCGCTGCTTCCCTCACCGGCCGGCGGCGGCCTCTCCACACGGCGGAGGCTTCCGCAGACGGAACTATGTGAATTAGGGCTGATGTACAGTCAGCTTTATGGAAACGGCTGTTACCTCACAGACGGCGCAAAGTCACCTCACAGAACCGCGCTAACGCATACGGCGCAAAGTCACCTCACGGGCGGCGCTACCTCATACACACGGCCCGATATTACCTCACAAACCTGCGCTACCTCATACACACGCGCGGTATTACCTCACAAGACGGCGCAAAGTCACCTCACAGATCCGCGCTACCTCATACGGCGCAAAGTCACCTCACGGGCGGCGCTACCTCATACACACGGCCCGATATTACCTCACGGACGGCGCAAAGTCACCTCACAAGCTGCGCTACCTCATACACAGCGCGATATTACCTCACAGACGACGCTACCCTCATACACACGGCGCGATATTACCTCACAAGCTGCGCCACCTCATACACACGGCGCCAAATCACCTCACACATCGGCCGGCATGGCGTACAGATAGGTAGAGGTGAGGCGCTAGTGCTATCGGCGCCGAGCGCTAATGGCCGACAGGCTTTATTATCAGAGTCACATTGTCGCGCAGGCATAGGCCGCCATTTATTCACCTCAGCTCTACGGCGAGCTCATGGTGAAGAGCGGCTGAGGTGAAGGGCGCCGCGCCAGGCCAGAGGGGGTATGACACACAGATGGAGCACAGCGCTTCATCTGCAGCTCTCACTACAGCCGCTCCTGTCAGACGGGAGCAGCAGGGCAGCCTGAGGGAGGCGGGGCTGTGGGAGCACAAGGCGGTGGGCAGAGGGACGCGGGTTCGAGACCCGGCTGAGGAAGATGGGATCTATTACATCTAGTGGAATTTATTTTTAATTTTTTATATATATACATTTATTTTGTATTGTTTAAGCACCTGATAAGTGAGACATCAGTTTGTGCCGCGGGCAAGAAGATAATTGTAATGTGTTCTGAGGTTGTATTAAACTAGGAGCTAAATAACAGGCTAACATGTAGCTCTCTTGGTGGGAAAGTTGGCTGTCTGGTACACAGCTATGGGGCATATACATTTATGTATACAATGGGTCTCATCCATATGGATGATGCAACCGTCTTTTATAACTAGTGGGGGGGGGGGGGAATATAAAATAAAATCGCTAAGAAGTCAATAGACAATATTGCAATGTCTATATTATATTTACTGTTCCCAGGATGAGGCCTCGTTCATCTGGGTTTATGCACATTTAGTCCATGGACTAGTTTTCCACCGTGCATGTGCGGTTTTGGCCCGTATGCACGTTCTTTTAAGTCTGTGTTGCATCCGTATTGGTTGGTTTTTGCGTGCGCAAAAAATGCAAGCCGGTCCCATACACGTTGATTTTGGTACACAATACAGACATTCATCTATATTCAGTCAGTAAAAAATCCGGACAGAAGACAGACCAGTGCGAACGGGCCCTGAACTGACGTGCGTCCGCAACCCCAGAAGACGCACGCTGCTTTACGAGTATTTAATGCCATCTTGCACTGCATATCATTTCCTTCCACGTAGTTTCTGCGATTGTTTGAAAACAACCTTCCGGTCCCGGACAGACAAAGATGGCCGAAGCAGTTCTCTGACTCCCCGACGCGCACTGTGTGTTAGTGTGCAGCATTTATCTAAGACCCCACACCTGCTTAGATTGACCAGCGTTGTCCATGTGGGCAGCAGTGGCCGGTCAGAGCGGCATGTCGTGTCCAAGGCTAGTTTCACACGGGCATTAGCGACTTTACTGCGAGAAAATCGTGGCAAAATCGGACCTTTGTTCTCACGATTATTTTGCGTCAGCAATGCTTTTTTAAGAATATGGCATTGCCGCGCCTGCGGTAAGATCAGAAAAGTCAATAGTAGAGATGAGTGAGCACCCAAATGCTCGGGTCTGCGTTATTCGAGTCGAGCTTTTCGTAAAATTCGACAGCTCTACTCGAGTAACGACCCCATTGGCTACAATGGGAGACTCGAGCATTTTTGTTTGAGGGACGCCGGGTGCCGCGCTTTTTTTTTTTTTCTCGGTTCGTGTTCTCTCCCTCCCTTCCCCCCTAGCCAGGCCAAAACAGGCATGTCACAGCGGGGAGGAGCCGAAAACTGGGGCGGGGTCAAACACGGCGTGATGCTCGTTCGAGTAACGAGCACCATAGAGTACGCTAATACTCGAACGAGCATCAAGCTGGGCAGAGTAAGTTCGCTCAACTCTAGTCAATAGGACTTTTCTAATGTTCGGATCACATCACAAGTTTCTTGCAATGCGATAAAAAGGGAGGCTCCATAGGGAAACATGGGAGATAACAAAAAATCTCACATCGCAAAAAGATAGGACATGCCACGATTTTTTGTTCTCTCAACATGGCATGAGTGAAAACATCGCAAATGGAAAGGAAACCATTGGTTGCATAATCTGCTTTTTTTTACTGACAGGCGAAAATCACATGATTTTCTCGCCCGTGTGAAACCACCCTACGGCCGGTTTCACATGGGTGATAAAATCGTGCGATTTTTGCCGCAATGCGAGAGCGTGTGAAAACGCAAAATTATGAAACCCATGCTTTTCAATGGTTTCCTTCACATTTGCGATGTTTTCTCTCATGCAATGTTGCGTGAAGAAATAATCGGGGCATGTCTTATTTTGTTTTCTGCGTGTTGGTCCTTTTTATCACCCATGTTTCCCTATGGAGCCTTCGTTTTATCGCAATGCATGAACTTGTGATTTTCGCGTGATACATTTTTCAAATTAAAAAGTCCTGTTGTCTTTCTCGTGAGAAAATCGCACCCGGCAGTGATACTTTTGCGAGAAACAGCAGCGCTGACGTTCAAAAATCTTGTGAACAAAGATGCGATTTTCTTGTGGCGATTTCACGATCGCCGTGTGAAACTACCCTTAGCGCGCTTTTACACAGAACCATTTATCTTTCACATGGGCGTTCGATGACAGAATTCGCTCAGCAGCCTGTTAACATAGTCTGCTAGGCTGAAAAAAGACGAATGTCCATCCAGTTCAGCCTGTTTACTCCCCCTCTTTGTTGATCCAGAGAAAGGCAAAAGAACCCCAGTAAGGGCTTCTACCCACTAGCGGTTTTTTTATCGCTGTGATATCGCTGCGCTTTTTTCAATGGGACTTTCTAATGTTAAAATCACATCACACAAAAATCGCAAGTTTGTGCCGGGTTGCGGATGCTGATCTCTGCTGCTGCTCCAGGCTTCCCCTGCACTGACAAATCTATTGCCGTAGTCCAGGTTTGAGAACCCCACCTCCAGCAATAGATTGCTGTGATTGGTTCTTGGCGCAGGCTCGATGCCCAATCACAGCCCTTCATTGACTGCGTCAGCCAATCAGAGCTTGCCGGCTAGAATTTGTATATATTTATTAAAAGCACCAAAATTGGGAAAATTTTGAATAAATTGTCATTTTTTCACATTTTCAATTGCAATATCTCAAATATGTGTAAACATACTGTATAAAGTATTGCTAAGATATATATTTCCATCTGTTTACTTTATTCTGGACGCACATTTGAAAGAGGAGACGTACAAATTTAACATTAATTGAGGAACATTTTCCTTTCCTGCACCAAGCTTAGATTACAATGGTTCATAGGTGTCAGAATGATAGAGACCCCCACAAATGACCCCATTTTGAAAACTACACCTCTTAATGTATTCTCTGAGGGGGGTCAGGAGTATTTTGACCCCACAGTTTCTTTTCAGGAGTTAATGTAATTTAGAGGAGGAAAAATAAAAATTCATATGTTTGCAAATATGTCATTTTAAAGACAGTTTTTATATATAGTGCACATGAAAATGAGGATTTGCACCCCAGAATGGATACCCCTGTTTGTCCTTTGTTCAGAAACATACCCGTTGTGGCCCTAATCTTGTGTCTGTAACCAAAAGGAGCAGCCGGTGGCTTTCAGAACAGACATTTTGCTTGAAGGTGTTTTAGGGCCCATTGCCCATTTGTAGAGCCCTTGAGAGGCTAAAACGATAGAGAACCCCCCCACAAATGACCCCATTTTGAAAACTAGACCTCTTAATGATTTCATCTAGGGGTGTACTGCGTATTTTGACCCCACAGCTTTTGCGCATGCGGCCGTCATTTTGATGACAGATGGGTGCGCATATAAGCTGGGGTGAGGTCCATGGATGAATCCGGGGGCCTTAGGTACGTAATTTAATTTCCCCTCACAGATATGATCCATGCGGGGAGATAAAACGTAAACTTGCTTTGCTTTTTTTTTTTTTTAAACACTTTTTTTTTTTTTATTACTCTACATGATTGCCATTATCCATTGGAAAACGGTGATCTTGTAACCGGGAACTGCATACAGTGGCTCCCGGTGATATCTCTCTGCTCTCGGCTACACATGCTAGCCGAGAGCAGAGGGGTTTTCAATTTCCCAGGCAGCCAGCCCTTCTGAGCACGCGCCCGACATTTACGTTGGGCGCGCATGCCCTGAAGGCGACATAAGCTCCTGGTAGGACCAGAACATTGCGGAGGACAGAGGTGAGTACTTTCAGCTCCCTGCATGCATCCGATCCACGAGGCTAGCTGAATCTTTAACTTTTTTAACACTTTTATGCGATCAGCATTATCAATTGGATAACAGCGATCACTCCCCGCTGCAACCCCCCGCTCACCCCCGGCGCACCCGAGTACTTTTCACCCGAGTAGTGAAGTACTCGAAAATCGCGGTGCTCGATTGCGAAATCGGCCTTACCGAGTACGTTCGCTCATCTCTACTCCTGTCTGCTCATCAGACACCATCTTATGACATTTCTCCCTGCTTTCTCTTCCACCATGCTGTGCTATCAATCCCATAATGCATCAGCATACCATCACATGACCAGCTACAGTCAGTATCATGTTTCCCTACTATTAGGACTCTTGTAATTATCATTACCTTCTATATTCTAAAGAAGACCATGTGTATACAGTCAGGAAAATGACCGGTGGCTTTCTTCATAAGCAGTAATTGTAATAGGAGTTTCTCCCCCCTGTGAAGAGCCTGTGTAGTACAGTTCATGCTGTTTCATCAAACAGGAAGTTCTGGTAACTGAAATAGTGACTTCTTGAAAGAGCACAATGCCAAGTAATTCTCAGATGGTCACAGTGAGATCACATGACCCACCTAAAGAGAAGCATTCCAAGGAATTCCAGATAGAAAGGCATACCTTAAGGCATTCTGTCACCAGGCTCATTACATTTGACTAAGGCCTCCTTCCCACGAGCGTGACGGGCTCCGCCGCGTAATATTACGCAGTGAAGCCCGTCACGGCGCCCCCCAGAGCCCCTATACTTACCTGCGGGAGATAGCGTGAAGCCGCTTCCCCGCCCACCGCCGTCGCATCGTGTGACACGCCCACCGCGTCACGTGACGCGGCGGCAGTGTCACGTGACGCGGCGGCCGCGTCAAATGACGCTGCGGCGGTAGGTGGGGAAGCGTTTTTTCACGCTATCTCCCGCTGGTTACAGCGGGAGATAGCGTGAACGGACGGCTTCCATTGACTGCAATGGAAGCCGTCAGCGCGTACAGCCCGTCCTCACCCGCAGCAAATAGAGCATGCTGCGGGTGAGGACGGGAGAAATCGCAGTGCGTAATTCCGCGGTGGAATTACGCATCGTGAGCATTGTGCTATTAGGTTCAATAGAACCTAATAGCAGGGGGCCACGCAGCGGATTTTTGCCGCGAATTTACGCGGCGTAAATCCGTTCGTGGGAAGGAGGCCTTAGAGCTGAGCTCAGAGTCACGGAGGCGGGCTGTGCCCGCTCCTCCCCACCTGCATCATGCAGACTGGCAGCTCTCTTCCCTTCTGTGTATAGGGAGAGCGCTGTCACTCTGCATACCGTGGAAGGGAAAAGGCCGGTGCAGCCCGCCTCCGTGACTTAGAGCTCAGCTCCATGTCAAACCTAATAAACCTGGTGACAGAATCCCTTTAAAGATACGGAGAGACCAGTTACCTAATGAGCAAAAAAAGACTAAATTTCAACGGAATGGTCCTATAAGGCTACATTTACATGAATGAGCGCGATATTGGTCTGAGAAACTCGGACCGATATTGCAGACATTTTGCCTGTGAGCACGATGTTGCTGAACACGCCATTTTTACGTGCATCAAAAGTGCATGTGACGGAAATAAAAAAAATGTAAAATTGCATTGCACATGCATATACAAGTTTTTTTTAACTCGCCCGAAGGAAATAAGAGCTTTTCCGTCCTTTCTAGGAGCTATAACTTTTTAAATTTTTCTATAACCATATGGCGCCTTGCATTTTGCTGGGCAAGTTATATTTTTTAATGTACCATATAATGTACTGAAAAATGTAAGTTTTTAACTCCATAAGATCACAATGTTTTTTAGTGGATTTTCATCTGCATTTTCCAAAAGACATAATTAAAAAAAAAAATTTGTCAACAGGGCCTTATGAGGGCTTGCTTTTTGTGTGCTAGCTGTAGTTTTTATTGGTACCAATTTTTGGGTACTTATAACGTGTTAAACTTTTACTTGGAGTTTTTTTTGAGGTCTGGAAGAAAAAAACGCATTGATTCTGCCACTGTTGGTTCCAGCGTTACTCATACAGGATAAATGACATGATGCATTTTGTTGTGGCCTGGTACAATTACGACGACACCAAAATTAATCTTTTTTAGGTATTTCCACTCTTGCACAATAAAGACTAATTTTTTTGGAAATTTTTTTTTTTTGCATCGCTACATTCAAATCCCATAACTTTACTTTTCCATTGCCGGAGCCTTGTGACGGCCTGTTTTTTGCACTATAAGCTGTAGTTTTTATTGGTACCATTTAGGGGTGCATACAGATTTCTCGGTAACTTTTATTGCGGTTTTGTTTGGGAGGCGAAATGAAGAAAATAAGTATTTTGACTCTGTTTTTTAGTTTAGTTTTTTTTTTAACAGTAATACACAGATAAGCGCCTTGATTCTGCCTACAGAATGCAGTGTTTAAGGCCAGGAGAAGGCCACACGGCCTTTGCTGACGTCTACTACATCATCCACATCAATGGGGACTAGAGGGTCGGACCTGGGTGGGAAAACAACCATTGAGAACAGAGGGTCCGTCACCCTCAACAGACCGCTTGCCTTCTTTTACATGCAGGAAATTAGTAAACCTCTATTACTCCTGTATGCCTATATCAGCATGGATGGCGATAGCAGTGTGGGAATGATAGATACTGCACCATGGTAGCGCTGCCTAAAAACTTCTCACAGGTTCCCTTTAATCTCTCCCCTTCATTTGGAGGGTCTTTTTTGTTATTTTCTGCATTAGATACCCTTATCTAAGGCAGTCGATGCTACGGCACCCTGTGAATGCTCCTCCTTTTCTGTGGTGGGTATTCATCTTTTGCAGTAACGCCCTCCGGTTCGTTTTATTAGATTGCTTGAACAATTTAGATAATTATAGCTTTCAGTATTGTTAAATTTTTTTTTTTTATTGTGTGACTCCTATTACTTGGTAGAAGCACGTTACACACGTTATGCTAAGTTTCACGATGTTTAGGAGCACAAGGGGTTAATATTCCGCATCTAATTCCCCATGGCTTTACAAATAATGGGTCATTTATTATTAGTTTTAGAAATGATAAGGTAGCTCACATAAGCATAATTCCTAAACTTTTGTAAAAGAAAAATGAGTAGCGCTAACTGCATTGCTGTTCTCTGACATGTATTATTGATGAGATAGTTACTATAATGTATTACAGTTTCATGTAATTTACCATCATAAATCTGTGATTATGTTTTCTTTGTCACAGTGACTGATCGTTAGCATGTAAACAAGCAATAATATAAAACAAAGTAATGCATTCAAATATTTATTGGCCAGAATTTGAGTCCGTGGAAATTTGCCTGTAAATTATTTACTTAATTGCTGTTTTGCTAGTAAGTATCATGTCTATCTTTAGAGGAAGGCATATTCTGAGTGACAGATATTACCTCATTTTGTCCTTTACTTTTAACATCTCCACTCAATCATCTGTGGCCGTCCATCAAGCTTCTGAGTGTCATTATATCTTAAATAGCAGCTAAGGAAAGAAAGATTGATACACTAAGCACTCTTTTATGGGTATGTATGAATGATGTTCATGCATTATCAAACCATTCAGTACTGAAATTCACTTGACTACTGATGCATTCTCTAGTTTATTAGGTAAACTTCTGCAAGTAGGGAAAAGCATAGTCTGTTATACAGCAAGTCAAAAACATTAGGAGGATATTTACCAAACTAATTTATTTTTATGTACTGCAAGCGAGAAGGCATAAAGTAAATGAGCCAAATGATTTTGCCCATACTTTTACGTTAAAGAGGTATTCCAGAGACTTGGCAACTTTAAAAAAATTCACTAATGTTTCCACTTATTCCAAAAGCCAACTAAGGCCCCTTGTCTACGGGCGAGGTGGAATATCGCTAGCGATATTCCGCCGCCCAGGAGCAGGGAAGAGAACTGTCAGTTCTCTGCGGTGAGCCTTTCTGACAGGTAGGCTCACTGTGGAGAATCGCGGCAAATCGCAGCATGGCACAATTTGAGTACTGCGAGTGAAGAATCGCTACGGTTCTCCGCTCGTGGATAGGAGGTTGTGCTTTGCATAGCATAGCAATTGCTATGGCCGGATTATCGCCGCGGGTAATGCAGTGCACAATCGCCCGTGGACAGGAGCCCTAAAGCAACAAACTGAACTCCAGTACCTTTTTTTGCTAACCTGCACCACCTCTGCATTCCAGCCAGCTTCAGATTTTCACATTGTTGTTTAAAATGGTCAGTTACTGATGAGTACACAAAATGTGTCATTTCAGAAATAGAAGGCACTGAGCATACCTGACCAGTAAAACAGCTGAGTATACAGGATGTAACCATTGGAAACCAAGGGAGAACTAAGCAAGATGGTAACCACAGGTAAAGCAATATCTCTGCAGCTTTGTAAAACAAGTTTGAATGTTATATTGCAAAATTAAATGTTATCGCTTTATGAAACATAATACTTTTAGCTTTGAATCGCCAGAATACTCCTGTGACAAAACTTCAGATTTTTTGGGGTCAGTGTCTGTTGCGACAGAGTGACCACTGGAGTGACATGTTTACCCTACTGGGGTCTCAAATCACAGGCATCCAGGGTGCATGTAGTGGAGAAAGAGACATTTTTCCGTCCTGGATTAGAGGTTGAAAGTGGTCTTCATTTCTAGATTTGGAGGAAAGAAAGGCGGACTCCCCTCCATTCAATCCATGTAGGACAATCTGGGTTGTTAGCTCTCTATTGAAGTCAATTAGTAGCCAGGTGGAAGAGCTCTTTAACCCCTTCTCGATGCACGCGATACATGTACGTCACAGCGGGCCAGTAGTAACCGCATTGCACCGTACATGTACAGCGCCGATTACCAGGGGACTTCGAAGCTTAACCCCCTTCCCCTTGGCCTTTGAGTGCCAGTTCATCGCTGACAGTAGGAGGCTGTACTTGCGCAGTCTGCCCTCTTCTGTCCGGCTCCGGCGTGCTCGCGCCGCAGAGATCTTCTGCGCATGCGCAGAAGACCTGTGCGGCGCGAGCACGCTGGAGCGGCCCCTTCAGCGCAAGCGCGTGTAATCCCGCAGAAGAAGGCTTCGGTCGGCACCATGGAACAGGGACGCCAACACTGGAGGGGGTAAGTGTATAACTTCTGTATGGCCAATATTTAATGCACGATGTATATTACAAAGTGCATTAATATGGCCATACAGAAGTAATTAACCCCACTTGCTTTCGCGGGACAACCCCTTTAAGCTTCCTATAGAAACGTTCACATGGGCGAATGTTAGACGCGCTGAATCAGCGCACCTAACAAAATGCAAACTTGTATGTCGGCTCCAAGGTGCATGCAAAGATAGGACATGTCCTATCTTTGCTGCATGCTTTCCATAGCCCATGGGAGCCTTGAAAGCACGCAGCACGCACCCCGTATAGTAGCTTGAAGTAGCCTGTTCACGTGATCTTTTCAGCACTATAGCAGCGGTGTTTTCCCACTTCTCAGCAGCGCAAAAACAGCGCTCATTTGATTGAAGCCTTATGTTGTGTGATTAACGCTTTAAATGAACAAAAAAACCTCGGGCAAAATTGGTGTTTTTTCTCTCCGTGCTCTAAAAAAAATTATATAGTACATTATATGCACCCAAAAATGGTGCCAATAAAAAATACAGTTTGACACGCAAAAAACAAGCCCTCATACGGCCATGTTGACGGAAAAATAAACGTTATGGCTTTTAAAAGTGGAGATGAAAATCGAAAAAAAAATCGTTGCGTCCTCATGGCCAAAATGGGCCGTGTCCTTAAGGGGTTAAAGACCAAGCATTTTACATCATTGCATTGCAAGAGCCATAACTTGTTGGCATAGCTGTATGATGGCTTATTTTCTTTTGGGACGAGTTTATATTTTAATCGCACCACTCTGGGGTACATATAATGCGTTGTTTGACTTTTATTACATTTTTCTTGGGAAAAAGTGCAGCACTTCTGCTGTTGTTTTTTGTTTTTCTTTTTACAATGTTAACTCTTCAGTAAAAATAACATAATAACTTTCCTTTTGGAATCCGCTCAATTACTGTTATACCAAGGTTAGGCCCCCTGTCCACAGCCGAGGCGGAATATTGCTAGCGATATTCCCACGCGGGGACCCAGGGGGGAGAGCTGACAGGTTTCAGCGGTGAGCCTATCTAACAAATACGCTCACCACGGAGAATTGTGGCATATCGCAATTTAAATCCCGCGAGCAGCGAATCGCTATGATTCTCTGCTCGTGGACACTGGTGCTATGGAAAGCTTCACACAGGGTGAAATCGCCGGCGGATCATCGCCCGTGGACAGGCAGCCTTACAAAGATTTTTTACTACTTTTAGTCAACTTTCATAAATTTACATGGTGTTCTTCCCGCGACAGTAAATATTTATTGTTGAAGACTATGTGCGAAGCGGATCAAATAAGGAAACACTTCAGGCTTTTGCTGACAAGTATACAGGTACAACACCATGTGACGTGAATTCACATACCATGAGGTACTGATCTACTGACAACCCTTATTTAGCTAATAAAACAGCACTGCGTATCCAGAAAATTGGTGTTTAGTGCTTAGTGTCAGCCATGATATGTTTTCTCTCCCTGCTATCATAAAAAATGTAATAAAAGTTTTACAATATAGTTTATGTACCCCAAAATGGCTCCAATAAAAAACTACAGCTCGCCACGCAAAAACAAGCCCTCATACAGCCATGTCAACAGAAAAATAAAAAAGTTAGGGCTTTTGAAAAGTGGAGATGAAACTACCCCCAAAAATCGTTGCGTCCTTATACCCAAATAGGCCATGTCCTTAAGGGGTTAAAGAGCTGCAAGCAGTATCAGCCAACATGTTGCAATAGTCCAGGGGTGCATAGAAGTGAAGGGACACCACTTCAAGGATCTGTTTTAAGCTTTGGAAAAACAATCCACTTGCTTGCTCTTCTTGTCACAGTATTGTCAGAGGTGGGCTATTTTCTGCAGCCCACCCTGTATATTAAGGTGTTACTAAACACAAAATACTTTTTTAGTCCAGCCCAGAGAATGCGCTAATTTTGCGTAATACAGTGGTCACTTTCATCAAGAGAAAACTGAACAAGATCACAAATTATGTGGTAATCCAAACACAAGTAATCTTTATTGTCGTACATCATTTCCACCCTACATTCTGTAAAGTTGGACTGAATAAATTTACTTTTTACTTGCGTTTCTATGAGAAATAAGTATGATCTCAATGATTACCGCTCCTAAGTAGCTATTTGACACAGTAGGAAGGGCTCTTCATTAAGAATGCTATACATAGAACAAGAGTCCATTAACACGTACTTGAACACTGAAGCTCTAATGTAATCTTCATTTAAGATAATTATTTTCTATGAAGTATAAACATTTTTTCTTGTCCTAGAAGTAACTTTCTTGGTGCTAGGAAATAACTCTATTAAAGCCGGTACCAGGCATGAGGTAAGGCTGCACTATAAAATTATTCACATTGCACAGTTAATCTGTACACAGCTAAAGGCTTTGCTCAAATAGGTGATATGTTTGCTCAAACAAGACCTTATTTGCACCAGGATTTAATTGTTTCTGTAAAACTATTGGTTTGACTCAAAGTAGGGTGTTGAAACTTGTCTTCAATTACTTTTTTTTTATTCTGTGGACCAGACTTATTTCTTGGAAGAAAAGCTTTGGAAAATTAATAAGCTCCTTGAAAAACATCCATGAAGCTTTTGAAGCTCATTCTTACTCCAAAATGTTAGATTGACAAAGCAGTTTTTATAATGAAACTTTTGACATTATGTTAATTAGTCGGTGACACAATATAGTTTTCTCAAAAGGTTACTGATAACATTTAGTGCTCTTCCAGAGATAATATCAGTGTGTTACAAAGAAACTCAGAATTGTCTGTTTCTATGTTTCCCTATGTGCAGCAAAAAATGTCCTTTTTACAGCTACATTTATTAATTGATATGCAAAAGAAAAAGTGCAAGATTGCGAAATGAGCATCTCGTCCCCAGTACAATCAGCTCAGCCTTTTGTAAAAACTTCTGCAGAAGTGCACAGAATCTGACCAGCTTTTGGCCTCTTGTACAAGGCAAAACCTGTACAGTGGCACATGGGATTCCTATAGTAATCATATCAAGAGTCATAAGCACTCTCTTTGTCACTGTATAGTATTTAGTCACTATACAGATAGTCCCCTACTTGCGAACGTTCGAGTTACGAACTTCGCTAGATACGAACAATCTGTCCTGCACAGTATGATGTAATGCTATGGCATTACATCATACTGTGCAGAGACCGGACAGACTTCTATCAAGCCTGATAGAAGCCTGTCCGGTCAGATCACGAGATTCTGTGCGGTTGCTAGGCAGCCGGGGGCTTCTGGAAGGCCCTAGGGCTGCCTATGCAGAGCGCCTATTAAGCCGTGCGCCTGATAGGCACTCTCCATAGGCAGCCCTGGGGCCTTTCAGCGGAATTTAAAGTGTTAACAGTTCCGACGAGCGGCGCGGCTCGTCGGAACTGCTGCAGCCGGGTGTCCGCTGTAAGAACAGCCGGCACCCATCGTTGTATGGAGCGGGATCCACCAGCGATCCTGCTTCATACAAACATTTGTTCTGACATACGAATAAATGTATTTGTGAACGGAACCTGTTCGCAAGTAGGGGACCATCTGTATTACTTCTAGGGAAAAATACCTCTCTAAAGACCATGTAATAGATCATGGCACAGGTTTACCCTGTACGAATTTCTGAGGGAAAAACAAAACGATGTATCTGCATGAAATGCTAGACAAATGTCAGTGGAGTACGTGGTCCTAAATTTCTATGTTAGACGAGGATCAATATTATGATCATGTCCATGAGGCTCTGCTGTTTGAAAATCTATTTCAGAAAAAGCTCTTGAACCACACGAGGCTACCCTGACATCTGGCATCAATGGAAACAAGGCATTTTGGATTTGTTCCCATAGGGCAGTGTTTCTCCACTCCAATTCTCAAGTACCCCCAAAAGCTCAGGATTTATAGATCTCCTATATAGAGAACACCTGTGTGAATTTCTAATGCTTTGACAATAATTACATTACTTGTGCATTAAGGAAATCCTGAAAACATGACCTGTTGGGGGTATTTGAGGACTGAAGTTGAGAAACGGTGCACTAGAGTCTACATCCTGCCAGAGATGTCTGCACGGTATAGTGCATGCTGTGTTAAAAACAAACTCGGCATGCTCTAAAAACATTGTATACAGATGCTCAATGATGTTTTTTCTCACAGAATCTGTGGCATATTCCATCTCATGATATACTACAGTATTAAAGATTTACCGTGTGCAATAAAGTGAATTTCATGAAAAGCCAATTTAACTGTTGTTGTGGACCGTAATGGAAAACCTGACTGGAAATCCAACCCAGACTTGAATGATAACCGACAAATTCAGAGCACACTGTTACCCTCTCATCATTGTTTTTGAAACCTACTGCTGTTAAAGGAGAATTACCAGAACATTTATATTAAATCCCTTCACCGTGTTTTAGTACAATGGTGCCTTGGGTTAAGAGTTCAATTCATTCCGTGACGGAGCTCTTAACCCAAAACACTCGTAAGTCAAATCAATTTTCCCAATTGAAATGAATGGAAAAGCTATTAATCTGTTCCGGACGCTGAAGCTATCCCACTGATTTCAAAGGGGATGGCGTTGCACCATTGTAAGCAATAGGATGCCGGCACCCCCACAGTGATTTTCGGGGAAGGGCTTTAAATATAAGCCCTTTCCTGAAAAATCACCCCTACCTGTAGTAAAAAAATGAAAAATATACATACTCACCTGTCTGCCGGGACTCAGGCGCATCTAGCTGTCGCTTGTTCTCCCTGCACTGCTCTGAAGTTTTTCCGCAGGCGGGGATTAAAAATGCAGGGAGAACAAGAGGCTGCTAGACACGCCTAAGCCTCGACAGTGGCGGACAGGTGAGTATATATTTTTTTACTACAGCTAGGGAAGATTTTCAGGGAAGGGCTTATATTTAAAGCCCTTCCCCGAAAATCACTGCAGGGGTTGCCGGCAGGCCATTGCTTTCAATGGGGCGACCGGCAGCAGTGACGGCTCCATTGAGAGCAAGGCTTGTAACACAAGTTTTTGCTCTTAAATCAGAGGAAAAATTCGGGAGAGAGCCTGCTGTCAAGTCAAAAAGCTTGTAAGCTGAGGCACTCTTAACCCAAGGTATCGCTGTATTTAAAAACTTTAATGTCTTGTTCCTGTTTTCACATGTTGCATTTATAGGCTACCTTTCAGGAGATCGTTTGGGCCATGCGCATAGGTACCGAAGATCTTCTCAAAGGTAGTCTGTAAATGCAGCTTCTGAAAATAGAAAAGAAAATGGAAGAAATAACATGATTTGTTGGTAAAAAACTGCATCAAGAAATAGGAAGGGTTGTCATGTGGGAGACAGGCCGAATAATTGTTCTTACAAGACGTAAATTTAATCTCTCATAACATGACGTGCCAAATAAGTGATTTTAATATTGGTAAAACACATTACTGCAACTATATCTATGTGCGGTAATGATAGTTCAATTTAAAGGGGTTTTCCAAGATTTAACAAAATGATAGGGGGCATATTAAGGCAGTGGTGGCGAACCTATGGCACGCAGAGCCCTCCCTGCTGGCACGTGCTGCCGTCAGCTGCCCACCACTAGTGAATACCGGCAGGGGCCGCGACTCCCTGGTATTCTTGTATTGTGTCGCCACCAGAAGTTAGGGGTGGCGACATAATACATGGGTTTTACATGTTGTAATGCCCCCAGCTTCTGGAAGGCTGGGGGCGTGTGTGGCCTTACCAGTTGAAGTGTCAGCAGCGAAAGTATCAGCAGCAGAGGGGGCGGCAAAGGAGCAGCGCGGACCAAGGCAGAGAGATCAGCGGCAGCAGCAGGGACACTAAAGGGAGCACTGGCGGCAGCAGGAGACGAGATCTGGCTGCAGCAGGAGACTGAGATCCGGCGGCAGCAGCAGGGACGCTGGAGGAAGCGCCGCCGGCAGCAGGAGACGAAGCGCCGGAAGCTTGAGCACAGCCACTGTCAGCAGAGGCTGGAGGTAGCGGCAGCAGCTGGAGAGCAGGGCACGGAGCGGCTGCAGCACAGGCTGTGGGGCCACTGGGGGGGTTCACTAGTACCGGGGGACCCGCTGGGGGTGTGTCACTGGTACCCGGGGGTCCGCTAAGGGGGTGTCACTGGTGCCTGGGGTGGGCAGCTGGGGGTGTCACTGGTGCTTGGGGGTCAGCTGGGGAGGAGGTGTCACTGGTACCCGGGGGGCAGCTGGGGAGGAGGTGTCACTGGTACCCGGGGGGCAGCTGGGGAGGAGGTGTCACTGGTACCCGGGGGGCAGCTGGGGGGGAGGTGTCACTGGTACCCGGGGGCCACTGTGGTCTGTCGTTGGTACGCTGGGGGTGTCGCTGTGGTCTGTCGCTGGTACGCTGGGGGCTGATGGGGGGGGGGGGCGGTGTCACTATTACGCTGGGGGCTGCTGTGCGGTGTCACTATTACGCTGGGGGCTGCTGTGCGGTGTCACTATTACGCTGGGGGCCGCTGTGTGGTGTCACTATTACGCTAGGGGCCGCTGTGCGGTGTCACTATTATGCTGGGGGCCGCTGTGCGGTGTCACTATTATGCTGGGGGCCGCTGTGCGGTTCACTATTACGCTGGGGGCTGCTGTGCATGTCACTATTACGCTGGGGGCCGCTGTGCGGTGTCACTATTACGCTGGGGGCTGCTGTGCGGTGTCACTATTACGCTGGGGGCTGCTGTGCGGTGTCACTATTATGCTGGGGGCTGCTGTGCGGTGTCACTATTACGCTGGGGGCTGCTGTGCGGTGTCACTATTACGCTGGGGGCCGCTGTGCGGTGTCACTATTAAGCTGGGGGCCGCTGTGCGGTGTCACTATTACGCTGGGGGCTGCTGTGCGGTGTCACTATTACGCTGGGGGCTGCTGTGCGGTGTCACTATTACGCTGGGGGCCGCTGTGCGGTGTCACTATTACGCTGGGGGCTGCTGTGCGGTGTCACTATTACCACTGTTTTATGTTTGCATGTTGCAGAAATGGGCAGGGCTGTTTCAAAATAGACAGCGTGCAGATTTTGACTGCTTTTGGCCGCCTGCAGACGAGCGGGTCGGATCCGGCGGCGAGAATTCTCGCCGCGAGACCCGACCCGAGCACCTGCAGGGACGAGCGCGTACTCACCCGCGCCTGGCGGCTCCGTCTCTTCAATGTGCCGGCTGCCGGGCAGCCGGCGCATGCGCAGACCGGAGCCGGCGGCCGGGTGAGTGACGTATCTGTGCGAGGCTCCGCGAGCCCCACACAGAAATAGGACATGCCGCGCGAGATTTTGCGCGGCCAAACCACGGTCGTCTGCATAGGAGTGCGTATTGTAATGCACTCCTATGCTGGCTTTCAGTGGCGGAAATCCCGCGGGAAGTACCGCCACGGGATTTCCGCCCGTGTGCAGGCGGCCTTTTGGATGTGGAAATACTGCAGAATTTTCCACAGTATTTTCCGCTGAGGACATTCTGCATTATTTCCACATCCAAAAAGCAGCCAAAATCTGCGCGTTGTCTATTTTGAAGTGGCCCTGTCCTTCTTAGAACGACGGCGGTAAAATCATACGTCGTGATAAGCCCCACCCCCTGACATGTTGGCACTTTGCAGTGAATAAGTGGGTTTTGGGTTGCAGTTTGGGCACTCGGTCTCTAAAAGGTTCGCCATCACTGTATTAAAGGAGATGTCTCGAGGAAGCAGTTAATTTTTTTTTTTGCCCAGTCCCCCCCATTAAACATACATTACTAAGCCCCCCTGTAAATGACATTTCTAGCTGGTTCGTACTTACCGTTCCAGCGTTTCAGCAAGTTATAAAAGTTTCCTCAAGATGGCCGCCGGCTCTTTCCCAGTCGCTCGCTGCAGCCCGACGTGCGCGCTCCCGAGACGCCGCCAGCTGTGTCTCCATGGCAACCGGACGCATCGCAGCCGCCGACCAGACGCCCCGCAGCCGCCGACCAGACAGCAGGTAACCGGCGCTAGCCCCCGGCTCCCCAGCGCTAGCTCCCCCGGCGCAGCGACAGCCCCCCCCCCATCGCAGCGACAGCCCCCCCGGCCTAGCGCTAGCTCCCCCGGCGCAGCGACAGCCCCCCCGGCCTAGCGACAGCCCCCCCCATCGCAGCGGCAGCCCCCCCCCCCGACCCATCACTTACCTGGGAGGCTTCTCGGGGCTGCTGGGCTGGGCTGGTCTTCTCCGCTGGGCAGCTCCAGTTTCTGCACCTTCCTCTAACAGAGGATGGTGCAGAATGGCCGCTTCAGCGCGCTCCCGAGCAGTGACAGCTCGTCTGCGCATGCGCAGAAGAGCTGTAGCGGGGAGCACACTGAAGCGGCTCGTGCTGAATGGAGAAGACCGGACTGCGCAAGCGCGTCTAAAAAAGCAAGCTGCCAGCGAATTTAGACGGAACCATGGAGACGAGGACGCTAGCAACGGAGCAGGTAAGTGGAATAACTTCTGTATGGCTCATATTTAATGCACAATGTACATTACAAAGTGCATTAATATGGCCATACGGAAGTGTATAACCCCACTTGGTTTCGCGAGACCACCCCTTTAAGGTGTAAAATACAGAAAAAAGGGCACGCTCACCTTTCCGATGGCCTTCCTGGTCCAGCGTCACCACTCCAATGTCAGAAAACCCCTTTAAGGCTTTATTCACATAGGATTGACTGCATTTTGGTTCAAGTAAAAATAAACTGAAGGAAACTGAAAGTATTCAGATTTTTTGTGGGAAAACCCAAAGACAGAGCAGAGAGACGAAAACCGTGAACTGAGCCCTAACGCAGTTGGGAATTCACTCCAAGACTTTTGTTACTGTCATTGAAATTCAAGATGGAATTTGCTGCTGTGTGTCAAGGTCTTCAAATCTCTAATCTAGGGGAACAGCAAATCTGAAGCTTCCACTATTATATTCTTGTTTTGTATAACTATTCCATATATATAAAGTAGCATAGCAACTTTTTATGACCTTTTTTTTACTATATAGCTGTTAAATGAACTTGTGTATCAGAGCATGTAGTGCTTCTTTGTAGAAGGGGTTGTCCAGCTTTAAATTTTTAATGACCTATCCTCAGTATTGTTGTATAGTCCAGTTTAAATTTTTTTAATGCATTACATGTATTGCCTTTGACACCCACCCAACGTTACCTCTGTTTGCAACGAAACTGGATGCTACACAGTGAAATCGTATTGTCTTCACCAATGAATCTAGGTTTAGTTTGGGCACTGACAACAGCTGTATTCGTGTCTGTAGACCCAGGGGTGAGTGCCTCAATCCTGCCTTTGCTGTGAAGCAGATGTAATAAGGATATTTAACCATCAGTATATATAGAAAACATGTCATTATGTAGTTAGGAAACTTCCAGACTCCCTTCATCATGTGTTCGGGTTATTGCATAACCCAAGTGTATAAAGATTCATGTTATTATTATCAATTGTTTGGTCACTTGCATTATATCTAGCTTGTCCTTGTGATTTCATCAATACATTGATTGCAGTAAAGTATATTATCAACAAACAAGACTTTGTGTCACTCTTTCCTTTTCAATGGGTTGACTTTTTACTTTAACTAAAACTATCATTTTCCTCTCTTGCATATAAACTCCTTTGTTTAGCTAAAAAAAAAAACTGTATCAAAATTGCAAAATACCTGTGAAGGTTGTGAGGGATTAGCATTTAGGATCAGTAGAAACCTGGGCATAAGCAGTCAGAGACAGTGACACACGGGATAAAGTCTTTAGTCCAGGCTTCGCCTGGGTTTATTTCAGTGCAAACAAAGCAAAATACAGGCCTTAACTTCAGGCCAACATAAAGTAAATCCTGCTCGTCTGAGCACTTACTAAACATGAAGCGTCCCTGTCTACACACTTGTAAACAAATGGTATCTGTGCACAGCCAGCCCAGCTCTTAGACCTGCAAAGGTCTCAGCTCTCCTCCAGGCCCTGTAGGCCCAGGCTTTATAAGGCCTGGTACCAGCCTCACCTGGTACGTGGGAGTGGCCATCCCACCCTTCGCTTTGACCACTCCAGGAAAAGCCGGCCCGGATTATGCTGCTTGGAGCCACTTACACACTACAACGTGTCAGTAACTTAAAGGAGATGTCTCGAGGAAGCAGTGAATTTTTTTTTTTGCCCAGTCCCCCCCATTAAGTACACATTACTAAGCCCCCCTGTAAATGACATTTCTAGCTGGTTCGTACTTACCGTTCCAGCGTTTCAGCAACTTATAAAAGTTTCCCCAAGATGGCCGCCGGCTCTTTTCCCGTCGCTCGCTGCAGCCCGACGTGCGCGCTCCCGAGACGCTGCCAGCTGTGTCTCCATGGCAACCAGACGCCCCGCAGCCGCCGACCGGACCCACCGCAGCCGCCGACCAGTCACCCACCGCCAGGCAGCAGGTAACCGGCGCACCCCCTCCCAACCCCCCCCATCACAGCGGCAGCCCCCCCGGCGCAGCGACAGCCCCCCCCGGCCCAGCGCTAGTTCCCCCGGCCTAGCGACAGCCCCCCCCGGCCCAGCGCTAGTTCCCCCGGCCCAGCGACAGCCCCCCCCGGCCCAGCGACAGCCCCCCCCGGCCCAGCGCTAGTTCCCCCGGCGCAGCGACAGCCCCCCCCCCCCGGCCCAGCGCTACTTCCCCCGGCGCAGCGACAGCCCCCCCCCATCGCAGCGACAGCCCCCCCATCGCAGCGACAGCCCACCCCACTTTGTTTCGTGAGACCACCCCTTTAATGTTACTGACACCCGACTGCCAGCTTCCTCCACCGAGCCCAGGCTACTCGGTGGCACGTATCTGCCCAAGTGCTCCCCAAAGCCTCATAGGAGAGCATCCTAGGCGAAATATATCTGCCCTCCAGCACTTTGCCGGTCACCGTCTCACAAGGTAAAATAATTTCTCCATGAAAATGTTTTGTGATGGATTTATTGATAATTTCCTCGCTTTTAATTTGCTGTCCACTGCCTGTTGTCATGTGATGCCCATCTTTAGTAATGGAGATAAGAAGATAACATAACAGGAAGTGGAAGGGGTGATGACTCATGCTGTCCATTGATGTCTATTGGGAGGGGAGTGAGCTGTTGTATGGGGAGAGACTGACACAGACTTGCCTGCAACTAAGTAAGTAATTGCTTACTGTGTTCTAGTTACTGAAATCACATCTTCACTGCTCTCCAGAGGTTAAAATTATTGGGCATATTGATATCCAAAAGCTGAGCTTTCTTCCCTTGTAACGTATGCCATCAGAGAAGAGTCAAGAGGCCTCACCAAAATTGGTATGTCCACCCAACAGTATTCCAATATGTATGGCCAGCTGTACTGATGATTTTCAAACAACTGTTGGACATTTGTTCCAAGCATCTACTACTCTTTTAGTAAAGTAATATTTTCTGACATTGCTTCTGATCTCCCCACCACCCAACCAATTTCATATTATGTATCCTTGTTTATGTTATTTTCTTATTAAAATACTTCCCTCCTTAACATCATTTAAACCTTTTAGATATTTAACATTTTCAGTCAAGTTCCCTCTTTTTCTTTATTCTTCAGGGCTATACAAATTAAAGGCCATGGAAACCTTTGTGCATGAGAAATCAATACACACATATCTTACTAAGGCCACTGTCACACAGACTTTTTACAGCGTTTAGGGGGTGTTTGTAACGTCTGCAAAAACGCTTCACTGAGCCTCCATTCATTTCAGTTGAGCTTCTCAGATGAGCATTTTAGCAAAGACTTTCTTATGCATGCTAAAGGTAACGCTGTATGTTCTATGTTCCTGCGTTTTTGACGCAGCACATCACCTGCTGCAATAATGGGGTGCATTAAAAATACTGTCAAAAATGCCATTCAAAACGCTGCATTTAAAAAGGCAGTGTTTTTACAAACTGCTATGGCCTAAAGGCCCATTTGCATGGAGCGATGATCGCTAAAAAATTGCTAAAAAGCGATCGTTTGAGCGATCATCGTTACATCTAAATGTGTGGACATTGTGCACTTTTCGTGCACTGCTAGCTGATCAATAAATTCAGGCCAACCTAAAAATCGTTGTTTGGTCTTATCAGGAATTCTCCAAGGGTAGTGCTGATAGCATAGTTTCCCATTGGAGAACAAGGGAACTGAAAACAGATAAGAGCCCTCGAGCTATTAACTGCATTCAACTAAAGGCTTTATTTGCACACTAAATAGCTATTAAGTAGCTGAGTAGCTACTTAATAGTTTATGCAAAATGATCGCTCAAAGCTGTCACTCAAACTGTCGTTTGAGTGATCATCGCTCCGTGTAAATGGGCCTTAAGTCACTGAAGAAAAAAATTATGTGCTTATCTGTTTTTTGTTTTGCGTCTTCCTTCTCAGTCACTGTGTATTCATCCAGTCAGCAATCAGCACCAGTCTGCTGCACATAAATACCAGCACCTCTTGCTAGAGGCTGCTGGTCATTTATTTTTCTCCTCATTTCCTCTCAGAACTCTGGTGTTTGGAGTCATGCATGTGTTACTTGGTGTTGCTGCATGCACAAGGTTCTGGGTGGGATTCCCTCATCTGTTGGTGTGAACAGTGTCCTGTTTGGCTTGTATGCCATTTAACATCTATAGAGAGCCAGGCCCCTAGGTTTGCAGAGTGCGACCATCCCTATTGAGACAATCGCCTTGCTTGCAGGCAGGACTCCCTGGGGTTTAAGTTGTCTTGTTAGAGTAGGGTCTCACAAGACAATGAGGACCCTTGTTGTGAGGTCATGAGCTTAAGTATCTTGGCCAAAATATGAACCAATGCCTCATACATACTTTAGCTATTCGATCTGCTTATGCATGTTGGTATTCTAGGTAAGTGTTTTGGTCTTTATCAGTCACTGTTGGGTGTCTGCTTGCAAGTCCTGTTTGCAGTTCACTTTGTTATGGTGTTCAGCGTGTATGCACGTTCCCCTGACCCAATCCTTTCCCTCCAGCCTCTTTTTGTGTTCATCCTGGGCGTGGTGTGCATTACACGTAGGTTGGACATGACTCTTATATTTGCTGTGCCTCAAGTCACCACTGAGATTTATGGCACAAGCTCAGTTCCCCCTCTCCTCTGTTAGAGTCTGTGTAGCCGCACCCACTCCATTAACTATTTACGAATTGGAGATAGCACCTTTAGCTGATTACAGCACAGTGCTATCTCTAGGTCATGTAAAAAGCTGGTGGGAGATGAGCTGGGGTAAAAACAGAGCCTAATTGTACTTTGATCTGGAATGCAGTACAGAGCTTAACGAAACAGTACTAGAAGGTGCAACATGTTAGGGCATTGGGGCTGGTGAGATGATCAGCATCCCCCAACACTGTCATATAGCCCTCTGTAATAAGGTTTCTCCCTTCAGACATATCAGTTTTTTTCATCCTTTTACGGCCGCCTGCAGACGGCCGGGTCGGATATCGCTGCGAGAATTCTCGCAGCAGGATGCGGACCCATGCCCCTGCACAGCCCTGCAGCTCACCAGCTCCCAGCATCCCCTCTGCTGTATGATGTGCCGGCTGATGCCCAGTTTATTATAGAGTGGCTGTAATAAACAATGTTATATAAGCTTTCTATAGACTGCTCTTCACATGAACTTATAAATGACTAATATGCTGATTTTTTACAGTTACAGCAGAAAGCCCCTGAGTGGTCATGTCTCACAAATCCCTTTTTGTGTAAAGTGTCCCCCCTCCTCACAGCTACTCCTTTACAGACAGAAGAGCAAGCTAGGGAAGGGGCAGAGAAGCAGCAGTCAGCTTGCTCTCACTGACCGATTTTGCAAATTTGTCAGTCCTCCAATCTGCAGTGCCTTGGAAAAGAACAGAAACCAAACAATAATACATTTTTAATGAAATCGATTTACAAAAATTCTTCATTTCCAAAAACACATTGATTAAAGAGGAAAAAATGAAAACGCACAGGTGTACATAGCCTTTAAGTTTATCCTGCTGAGTTTTATGACACTGTCAGACTATCTTTCTCATTCTATTTTATTATTGTCCTTTCATAGGTGATGTTTCCAGAACTGAACACAGTACTTCAAATGTGGTCTCACTAGAACTCTATAGAATGGGATCAACATCTTTAGGTTTCATACGAGAGGTTGTCCAGTTGGGATAACCTGTTCTAACAAATTGGCAGGGAATAACATATGCTGCAGAGAGATACTGTGTCAACCGCAAAAAAAAGTATAAACTGTCAATTACTTTTCTAAAAAGCAATGTATCTTGCAACAAAACAATTTTGTCTTTTTCAGAAAGCACACTGGTAAATCAGTAATAGTTTTATATATAAAAAAAGAGATTGGTGTTAAAGTCGATAACGTATTGTGATTCTGTTTTTCATGTGCATTTGTCCAGATGAAACATACAAAATTAATTAGCTTTTCACCCAGTAGGCAATGATTTGAGGCACTTTGGGGAAAGTGCAGAGAAAGTTAACAACCTTTCTATCTATACTGACCTAAATTTGCAAGAGACCTCTAGGGCATGTGTTCTAATTATATCCCAACACAAAAAATAAATATTCAAGGATTTAACACTTCAAAGTTCAATTCCACCTACACTGATGTGTGTTTTACTTGAACCCATGACCCCTTATTTTTCTTTTTTTTTAATGTCAATATAATATGTTTGTCTAGGATTATTCTATACTACGAGGCTGGAGTTTGGTGCAATTTCTACATAATGTGTCTTTTGAACTCCACTTTCTTAGTTTATCTAATGTAAAACAAACAAATTCAGATAAAGGTGCAAAAAAAAGACTCAAACTAAGAAGTAAAATGAGATACAGCAATGAAAAATTAAATTGGTATGGTGTTACGGATATGGAGTAGCTATTTAGCTAATGGTTTAGGCCTATCAATTTTTTTTTGGTGAAGAATTGTCTGGTTTAAGGAACAAGAATAAGGTCGTTCTCTCAGTTTGTGATCTAGCCATGACTAGAGTCTACACTGTTCAACACCGGTTTTGTAGCAGAGATATAATTAACTAAACTTACATAATTTTCAGATGATGAACACGGAACTGACATTGAAAATACAAGATCGGTTCTTGTTTGGAAGGTACAGAGGAAAAAAGGAAAGAATGTTGAATTTAATGAGATTTTCTTTCATTAGAAAGAATGTGCATGCTTCAAATACGATATCTTTTTGTTTGTCTCTTGTACTCTGTTTCTGCAGCGTCTCTTCTGATCATCCGGCAATTATCTGCCAACATTTCACGGCGCCATTTGCCTTTGTAACACTTCTCGATGACTGTGATACCCTGATAAAAACGCTTCCCATGTATGTCACTGGGTCCACCAAAATTATGAGGAAGATCTCAACTAGAGATGAGCGAGCATACTCGTCCGAGCTTGATGCTCGTTCGAGTATTAGGGTGCTCGAGATGCTCGTTACTCGAGACGAGCACCACGTGGTACTCGTCTCGATTAAACGAGCACTGACCATTGAATTCAATGGAGCCGGCAATACAGCCGGCTCCATTGAAAGCAATGGGCTGCCGGCGAGCGCGGGATGAATTTTCGGGAAGGGCTTAAAAATATAAGCCCTTACCTGAAAATCGTCCTAAAATGTGTAAAAAAAAAAAATAGAAACGGGCCGGAGCTGTCCAGCGCATTGAATTCAATGGAGCCGGCAATACAGCCGGCTCCATTAAAAGCAATGCGCTGCGGGCGATCTCACTTAAATATATAAGCCCTTCCCTGCAATTCATCCAGAATTGTGTAAAAATAAAAAAAATATATAAACTCACCTGGTCCCGGCAGACGGAATTCACCCACAGCCGGCTTCAGTTCTCCTGAACTGCTCTCTGTAGTATTCAGCAGCCGGGGATTTAAAATCCCCGCCTGCTGAATGAGCTGCCTCTGATTTGTCACAGCCTGACCAATCAGAGGCAGCTCTCACTCACACCCATTCATGAATTCATGAATGACAGCTGAGAGCTGCCCCTGATTGGCTCAGCGCTGAGCCAATCAGAGGCAGCACTCACTCACCCATTCATGAATTCATGAATGGGTGAGTGAGAGCTGCCTCTGATTGGTGAGGGCTGTGACCAATCAGAGGCAGTTCATTCAGCAGGCGGGGATTTTAAATCCCCGACTGCTGAATACTACAGAGAGCAGTTCAGGAGAACTGAAGCCGGCCGCGGGTGAACTCCGTCTGCCGGTACCAGGTGAGTATATATATTTTTTTTATTTTAACACATTTCTGGATGAATTGCAGGGAAGGGCTTATATATTTAAGCCCTTCCTGAAAATTCATCCCGCGCTCGCCAGCAGCCCATTGCTTTCAATGGAGCCGGCTGTATTGCCGGCTCCATTGAATTCAATGGGCTAACATCGTTCTTCTCTGCCACAGCTGTTACAGCTGTGGCAGAGGAGAACGATCTTTATGCTGACAGTGCGGGGGGGGGGGGGGTCCCACTCTTGCCACTATTGTGGCTTAATAGTGAGACCTCGGAGCCCGAAATGCAGCCCTGCATGTTGCTCCTCGCCTGCCCTACCCATTTCTATGTTTTTTACATGACTTTGGTGATTTGCTAAGATTTTCACAAATGAAAACCTTAGCGGAGCACCAGTCATATACAAAAATGCTCGAGTCGCCCATTGACTTCAATGGGGTTCGTTACTCGAAACAAACTCTCGAGCATCACTGAAAGTTCGACTCGAGTAACGAGCACTCGAGCATTTTGGTGCTCGCTCATCTCTAATCTCAACATCAGAATAGAGGATGTGCAGTTTCAGGGACATTCTGCTGCTGATATTTTTGTATACCCTTAGACGTTCATCCACAAGCTGATGGAAATTTTCTGCTTTGACATTTCCGGGAAAAATAATTGATGCAATTTTGAAAACCTTCTATGCTTCTCCTTCACTGTTCTTCAACCAACTCTCAAATTCTTCATCATTTCGAAACTGTCTGATCTTGGGACGAGTAAATCTTCCCTCCTTGACCTTCTCTGTGGGGATCCTCAGGAATAGCTTACACAAATAGGTAAATGCATTACCATTCCATTTGAGAGTCGCTGCAAACTGTTTCATGAGTCTAAGTTTAGTATATAGAATATATAGGAGTGGAAGGAGGACTTTAACTGGAGTGACAAGTGGATGATATACAACACTTTTGGCCAGGTGTAAGTGATGATCGATGAGGTCAGTCCTTCTTTAAATGATTTAATCTGTCACGACTGTCCCATTCACAGAGATAACAATTTTGTGTAGCCCTGCTGTAGTCCCAATAAAATAACGTTAACTTTAAATTCACAAGACATGCAACTCATAATTCTAGTACTGTATAAGTCTTAAAAGTTTTTCCATGACTGCGTAGGTTTCTTTAGTTTGGGTTGCACATGGCAGTGAAACTGAAGGCAGCATGTCGCTTGACCTTTGAAGAATCTATAAACAAACACCATTCATTGTGATGCCCAAAGCTGCCATAACACCATTGACATTGTTACAGAAAGTGAGATCACCTTCTTCAGAATAGAACTGCATAAAGCATTATTGCTGGCAGTGAAACTAAGTGACTTTCACATTTTCTCTGAGGTGACTTAATTGTTTCAACCTGGAGGCCAATAGTTCTGCTTTATTCTTGGGCAATTCCAGATCCCTGATAAAATCTTTGAGTTCTTCCTATGTTTTTGTGCCTCTCCTCAGAAACATTCAACACAAATTCACGATCAATTGATGGTCCTGCCAAATTACTCATGTCTGGTTCCCCTACATCACTCTCCATTGTGCATTTGGAGGGGGATCTGAAATGGGAACTTCCTCACTGTTTAGTACAGGCTGCATTGCAGAAGGGACATTAGGATAGTGAATTGTTGTCTACTCTTTAGTCATTCCTCTAATTCCCAAACATTCCGCAATTGAAAAATTGTAATAAATTCGCGGAGAGGCGTAGTTTAAATCCTCAAAATACAGCAATTTTCCTTATTTTTCAGCATTTTTTTTAACTTTTTCTCTGTAACTTCCAAACAATAGCCAATTTCACTTTTACCATGCTGGTGAAAAGCTTCCTAGATTGAAATAGCGCAGCATGCTGTGCTATTTTGTGTGGGATTTTGTACCAGATCTGCGCCAGAGGCTCTGAATGAAGCCTCCAGCACAAATATGAAAGTAGCCTGAGACAGTGTTTTTTAAACACTGTGTGGTGTTATGATGGAGTGCTAAGTCCCTGACTTTGACCACAAAAAGAACATTGCTGCCTGTTTGCCAGAATGGCTATTGGAACAATGCTTTGTGGGCAGATGAGAACAAAATAGAGCTATGGGCTGAAATGAGAAGTGCTATTTTTGAAGAAAAAAAAACACTGCATTACAGCATAAAAACCTTTTACCATCTCCAAAACACTGTGGTAGTAGTTTCATGGTTTGGGCCCCTTTTGCTGCATCTGGACCAGAACAGCTTGCCATCATTGATGAAACAAAGAAATCAGCAAATTCTAAAAGAAAATATCAGGACAGCTGTTTGTGAGCTGAATCTCAAGAGAATATGGGTCATGCAGCAAGACAACAACCCAGAGCACAAAAGTTGTTCTAGAAAACAATGGTTAAAGAATTTGCCTATGACAAATTCCAATTTCTGCTCAGGATGTGTATTGGGCATGTCAGCGCATCAGCACAAGGATTAGCCAAATTCAATGAAGAATGAAAATACCCAATCTTGTTATGGAGGATTTCTTTCTCTGTGGCATGGACAGAAATTTATGAAAATTGTTTTCCTCTGAATTTGGTAAACAGTATACCTTATTTGCTTGCATCGTATACAGAATGTTTGTGGATTTTGGTACCGAAATCTAAAATGTGTTAACATAACCTCACCAGATGAGATTCTGGCAGATTTCATGTGGAAAAATCAATGAGCCACCATGTAATACATGGTTATGCTAGGTCTTGCAGTGGCTTTTTGCTTTGATTACTACAAGGATTTGATCCCATTCTATGACCTCCATATGCCCTGATATCACATACGGGCAGAGGATATCTTGAGCAGACTACCCCTTTAAGTATAATTATTTGTTAATCTTACAATTTTCCACTAATTGTCTTCAGGGAGCAGCTAGCAGTGCAGGGTACCTGCAGGAAATCCTTGTGTGTTTTTTTGGCCTTTATTTCTTGTTTGGTTGAACTGTTTTCATTTAGTTGCTCCAAACATACCTATAGATTTACATATACTTTTACTGCGATCTGTTTCATTGTACTTTGCACTTTAATGACTATATGTTAAGTTGAGCGAACGTCCTCTGCCGAGCTTGATGCTCGTTCGAGCATTAGCGTACTCGATGGTGCTTGTTACTCGAACAAGCATCAAGCCGTGTTCAACCCCACCCCAGTTTTTGGCTCCTCCCCACTGTGACGTGCCTGTTTTGGCCCCTCCCCGCCGTGACGCAGCGCACGTCATTGGCAAATTTTTTGGCTGACTGGCGAGAGAGAGAGAACGAACCTATGAAAAAAAAAAAAAGCTCGGCTCCCGGCGTCCCACATATGAAAATGCTCGAGTCTCCGATTGTAGTCTATGGGGTTCGTTACTCGAGTAGAGCTCTTGAATTTTACGAAAAGCTTGACTTGAATAACGCGGACCCGAGCATTTGGGTGCTCGCTCAGCTCTAACTATATGTAAAAGGGCAAAATGATTTGACCTACAAAGAAATTTTCTGGCCTTCTGTCATTAATATGATTATCCAGATACCTGCAACACTGAGAGAACACACTTTGTATTGCTTGTAACACTGTAAATTAGCCATTGTACGTACGGTACATATTGTATGATATTTTATCAACTTATCCTACAAAATGAAAGTTGCAATTAGTGGAACATTGTAGTTGCTGATTATTTTACAACCCGAAGTTGCTGTAATTCTGATGCTCTTGAAATACATTTAGTAATAACTTAGTTGATTACAAGTATGGTGAAAAAATGATAAAACATAACTTGTATCGTTTTAAATATGTATAATTATAAATCTTTCCAAATAACAATGATTTAAAAAGAAATGCTTCTAACGAGCAAAACTAGATATACACCACCTCAGACCACTTCATGCGTTTTTTACTTGCCCCACATGCATGCTGACAAAGTACTTTATACTCCTAACCACCAAGAGCAGAAAAATCGTAAATATAAATCATTTTTTTCTCTTCTGACAAATTGTGAAAATGTATTCAATAATTTCTTAGTTATATATGTTTTTCAGAACACTGGCTGACAAATTTGGCTATCCTTACAAGATTCACATCAGTTGTCAGCATGCTTTCCCAGGCTCTCTAGTGACAAACCAAATTAGTAACTGAGTGATATATCACCTGAACCATAATATTGCAATACTAGAAAGAAAAATCAAAGCCCTGGCCTTTACATGTCTGCCTAACTTGCATACCTACCAAAAGATATGCTAATTTTACTGGTCATGTGTATATTGCATAGCTTTATTGTTTCTGTTACAGTATTCATGTTCTATTTAACTGACAGCAGTCATAATTCTATTGTTGTGATGAATCAGAAGAGATCAGCACATGCCTTGGCGCAAATCCCAAGACATATATCTTCCGCCCCCCACCCCCACCCAAAAAAAAAGTTATTTTATATATTACATGCAATATATGATCTTGGAGAAAGAGTACATACAATAGTCCAAAATTGTGGAAATCTTTTGAAAAAAAGTGCATTTTCGATGGCTCATAACTCCAGTTTTTTAAAATACCATAAAATCATACATGACTGAAAAGATAATTTAATGTAGAATGTAAAGCAACAAATTTTGTGAAAGAATTCACATTTGAACAGCAGTTATAGGTAAGAAAAGTTAACCACATAGGAAAAAAAAACAATATTCCAAACTTCTCAGCATGTTAGTTAGTACTTAGTTGGGAAACCTTTAGCTTTAATTAAAGCCTTATAACGCCTTCCCATGGAGTGAAGTAAGTTTTTCAGTTCTTCAGTGAAACCAAGATTGTTTTATTGTTTCTATTAGTTGTGTTCTATTCCTTGGTTGCTTCTCAGTAAGAAGTTTCCTTAATCAGCTCCATAGATTTTCAATAGTGTTAACCCTTTCCAATCCACTGTCTGACGTCTGAAGACATTCTGATTGAAGGCTGTACAGCTCCAATGTCGGAAGACGCCTGGCAGGGTAATCTTACTGTATATTACTGGCCGCTCTGTTGTTGGGGGCCTCTCCAGCATGTCCCATAACGCAGTACTCGCTCTAGCCAGCAGATGGCACCATTGTATAATGACAGAAAGAGAAAGCCCCCTAGGAAACCCTGAATCCAAAATTGGCTTGCAAAGGGTTAAGATCAGGGCTATTTCCAGGACATTCTAACAGAGGTTTATGATTATACCGAAGCCAGTTTTTGTACAGAGTAGCAATATGATATGGAGCTGAATCCTATTGAAACATAAAGGATTCATTATTTTGGAAAAGATCGTGTGCAGAAGACTTCAGTTTGGGTTCAGTCATTTCATTTTAGTATTTTGGGGCATTTAAAGTCTCATTAATCGCACAAATTCTGACCCGCAAATGTTTGCTATTATACATCCCCAAATCATTACACCAACTGTCTTTCTTGTAATTTCATCATTTTGTTTATACAAAATTACTATTTTTCATCACTTTCTGGGTGACCACTCACCCTTTTCACAGTTTTTCTTTATTTTACTAAATTGAGTCTGCCAATTCCTGCCCCTGACTTTGCCATATACTTCAGTGGAGACAGGGCCTTACACAAACAAAACCACCTTTCTATTGAAGTATACAGAGAATGAAGCTGCAAGGAATTTGTGAATAGAGATCAAGTCAAATTTTCATTTAGCTGTAGAGGGACCCCAGAATAAATTATACTGGTGGGCCCTGAACACCCCATTCTACACTCTTCCTTAGTACCTAATCATAGTATCCACCACATTCCAAACATCCTAATACACATCATATCTATACATACACAGATAGCGGCTGGTGATAGGCTCATACAGTCCGAGCCCCGGAGTGCGGGGGAACTTTTTTCCTTTTTCTAAACAGTCTTACGTATACTAACCTATTTACTTAAAAGATGGCTGGCACATTGCACAAAACAAGCTCTTATACCTCTTGTGTCATTCCTATTTCCACATAGATTGTAAAATCTTGCAAGCAGGGCTCTCACTCCTATTGATCATATTGTCTATTAGTATAATAGTGTATGTAATGTCTGATTTTATCGATTATTCCTTGTGATTTGTAAAGTGCTGTGAAATATATTGGTGCTATACAGTATAAGTAAAGATTGTTATTATTACATTGCTTTTATAGGTATTTAGCTTTCTTTTTATACTGGATATCACCATTTTATGACCTTTTTTTCCTATATAGTTACTAAATGAACTTTTGTATTAAAAAACAGCATGTAGTGCTTCTTAAGTAATTTCCCTTTCTTTCAAGAGGCAGTTTTGAGTCATTGCCATAGGCCTATCAGTAGTAGTTATGGCTTGTGGTTCATCAATGGCAGTTATGTTCAGTTATATTTTGGAAGTCTGTGCTGAGTTAATGACCTTTTTTCGAAGATCCTTTAAGTTTATTTAATCTTGATTTAGGTCAATTTCACCATGAATCATCAGTAGTAGTGTAGTTAGGGAACTTCCCAGCTCCCTCTATTATATGTCCAATCCCAAGACTTGGTGTATAAAGATTCATGTTATTATCCATTGCATGGTCACTTTTTCTTTAGATCTGGCTAGTGCTTGTGATCCCATCAATACATTGGTCGCTGTAAACTAGATTATGAGCAAACAAGACCTGGTGTCACTTGTTCCAATTCAACGGATCAACTTTACAGTAATGATCATGGTGTCCAGTAAAAAAAAAGATTTTGTATTCTTAATCAGAGGAGTTAATTTTTTTTTCGAGGAAAGTCAGGGGTGACAGTCCTCGGATCTTACAGTGGGACATCCAGGTGGTTTTATAACCTCTGACATACTTTAGGTAGTACGTAAAAGACAGGAGTAACTGGATGTTGATTAGCAAGGAATTTTACTGACTTATCGTCAATAGTATTCTTTGATCAATAAAGTAGAATTATGGAAAAGTTTAGTATACACCTCAGTATTATACAATTGTGATTTTATTTCATTGATGTCACTCCTGTTCTTCACTATCACTGCACCCCTTATGTCTGCGGGCTTGATGACAAGATTATTATCCTGGATAAGGGACAGAAGGATTTTTCTGTTGAAGTTGCTGAAACCATAATGGCAGGTAGAGAAGGCCTGGGATCAGGATTCAATTTTCTTGTTCCTTCATCTTCCAGATAAGTTGTGTTGATGTGGCTCTACAAAACGCTGTTGGCTATGGGCTCCTGATGCATCACTCCTAAATTGGGATGAGCCTGTCCCTCTTGTGGTCCTGCAGGTAGTAGTCATGCTATCAGTATACATGATTATGTAGATAATCTTCAGTGTCATGGAGAAACTTCATAGAGTGGGACAGATTAACTTTTGATTACAATGCACTGCACAATATGCTGCACTTGCCCTATACACTACTGTTCTACCTTATGTTCATTTATTATACTGTATGATTAACTATAAAGACTCCCTGTGATCTTGTATATTCTGTACTATTTGCACTGTATAATATATAGTTTGTAAAAAAAAATCAAGTGCGTGGAAGACTTGTCAATTTGCTGCATGCAGTTACATCTCAGGCAGATATACAAATGATTAGAGTTGTGGCATAATTAAATGAACAGTCTTGTCACTTGAGGCCCTAAAAGTAGATCCATTCTTGGCCTATAAAAAAGGCCAAGAGTGGATCTACTTGTGTATCATGGACCTCTTTTTCTGTTTGCGTAGAGCTTGTTGACTACTAGACACCTCTATGATGCAATCAAAGAGATTTTGTCCAGTTAACAAAGTTCGAAAGGGGGTGCATTACTGGAATGCAAAAAGCTGGATGGTCGTATCGATGAATTGCCTGCCACCTAGACGGTTCTGCGGAGTCTATTAGGAGTTGTTGGGAGCAGTAGATGCATGAGAACAGACCACCAGTAGAGAAGCTCATCAGCAGCTCCAACTGTTTTGTGGTCCGCCATCCAGAGACAGGTGGCACCATTGTTACAGGCTCCTGTGTCGGAACCTTTTCCAGGTGTTTGGCTGAAGGACATTTGGTCTCACATTGCCCATGTACGGCATTTGATACTTACCCACTGTCGCCTCTGTCTGCAGTGGTGTTATGAGTGATAAAACTTGACTGCTCCAGAGTGGAACTGGGTTGTCTTCAGTGACGAATTCAGGTGTAGTTTAGGCCGTGTTCATGTCTGGGTGCCTCAATGCTGCCTTTGCTATGGAGCAGCACACTGACTCCACTGCTGGTGTGATGGTCTGGTGGTTGCATATGACAGTCGGTCACACATAGTAGTGGAACGTGGGACAATGACAGCTCAATGATCTTTTTAGGACATTCTGCACCCACATGTTGCCTCTCATGGCAATACTTCCAAGAGGTATTTTCCAGCAGCATAATGCTCAGTCACACATAGCAACGGTGTCACAAGAATGCCTCTACAACATTGCCACACTTCCATGGCCAGCCTGGTTGCCAGATTTGTCGCCAATAGAACATGTATGGGACAATCTGGAATGCCAACTTCGACAGCCTACAAGTTTGCACGATCTAGATGCTCAGTTATAGCAAATATGTACCACTATACCGCAGGATGCCATACAGAACCTGTTTGCCTCCTTGCCACCCATATCACATCTTGCATCCAAGCTAGAGGCAGCTCAACAGGGTACTAGAGCCTTCTTTCAAGTGTTCAGTTTTCCGCAATAAATTATCGATTTGTTCTGAAACTCTAATCACTTATATCAACGGTACAATTACACATAAATGTTTTACCAAACAGGTTCAGATTCCGCTTTAAAGAAGGACAAGTGGGTTGAGCACAATTTATTATTACAAAAATTATATAAATGATAAAAATAAAGCAAAGTTACATAAAATAGGTGATATGGCATATATTTTTTGTAATAATTCTTTAACAAGGTTAAAAATACCTATAAAACCTAAAACAAGGGTTACATCGCCAAAATAATGGTGCAATAATCACATCACCAAGAGCCTTATGTATACTTCATCTGCTTTGCGCATCAGCTTGAGAAGCAGTGGTGAAAAGTCAGAGAACAAGTGGCCTCTTGGGAACCACACTGTGAGGGGGCATTCCCTATCACAGGTCCCAAATGCTTCTAACTCCCCAAAACCTTTTCCTGTCTTATGCCAAATAGCTTATTAATCTAGTATGATCTAATGCTTAATATTTGCATTACAAATATCAGTCCATAGAATTGTTTGTCCGAAAAGATCAGAATCTGAAGTGGCCATTCCTCATATGTGACCAAATCAGACAAACAAAACTGATTCTTAAAACAATGACAACACTAAGCTCAGAATATACATAAGGCCCCAGCTCAGATAAATAAAACTGATTCTTAAGATAATGACTAGTTGCTATGTATAGGATTGTAGTACCAGTGTTTCTGGTGGTGCAATGCTCCACTTACTAATATAATATAGTGAAAGGGATTGAAGCTCGTCAAAATATTTCTGTGCGCTGCAGGTGATTCTCGAACTTCAACAGCTTGCTGAGAAGACATGCTGGCTCGTTGCTTTTGCATATGAGCTTCATGTGATTTACGAACTTCAGCAGCTTGGCTCCTCCCACAGCAGTGACATCACCACAAGTCCTTTAGCCCACTGGATCTCTGTAGTGGTGGTAGGTTGTTGTTTTCTGTCAGGACTGTTGAGTTGTGTCTTCTCAGATAATAACAGCTTAGTTGTATTCTCAGTGTGTTATTTTTATCCTCCCCTTTTAAGAAACCTAACTGTGTTGTTCTTCTGTCAGTCAGACTCTGCGTTTTATAAATATTGTAGAATCTTCAACGGCGTCACAAGGGGGCTGAGCAATGACGTTACCGCTGGCGGAGCATCATAAGCACTCACTCACATACTACAGACAAGTGGTCGTTAGTAGTTTAATGATAGACCTGCACAACTTATTAGACAATAGAATAACAAGACTAATGCTTTAGACAATGGTGATATTATGTCCAGATATTAACACGGTTCCAGCAAGTCTATAAGATTGTTTTACAATCATCATAATTTATACATTAAACATTCATGGCTGTTTAAATACAAGATGGAGGGTTACAAATAGCCAATTACATGTTCCCCACAATAAAAAGTTTCATTTGATTCCAGCAACTCCTTTTGGGTGCTTGATTTTGACAACGGATGTCTGTGTGTGTTTGTGTGTGTGTATATGTATATGTATGTGTCTGTGTGTGTGTGTATGTGTATATATATATATATATATATATATATATATATATATAGTGGATATTAAAATGTCTGCATACCTCTGGTAAAATGCCATGCTTTAGACATCTTGAATAGTCAGACAAATAGGAATCATTCCAGATTTATTTCCACCTGCAGTGTTACTGTACAATTCCATTGAAATACAAACTGAAATCCTTTAGCTTAAAAAACTTAAATAATGTGCTTGCATAAATATGCACACCCTAAAACTAATACTTTGTTGATATAGCCAGTGCCTTTATTACAGACTTTAGTCTGTTGCACATCTTGACTTGGCAATCATTGCCCACTTTTTCTTACAAAAGCACTCCAGGTCAATCCACAGAAAGAGATTCTGGTCTGGGCCATTCTGAAGCCATTCTTCTGTTGATTTGGAGGTGTGCTTTGTGTTGTTGCCATGCTGAAAGGTGAAATTCCTCTTCATCTTCAGCTTTTTAACAGAGGCCTGAACATTTTGTGCCAAAATGGACTGATATTTAGAACTGTTCATAATTCCCTCCATCTTGACTAAAAGTTTCAGCAGCAGCAGAAGAACAGAACCAAAGCATAATGCTGATTCCACCATGCTCCACTGCGGGTATGGTGTTCGTTTGTTGACGTGCAGTGTTGGCTATGTGTCAAACTGACCTTTTGGAATTATGGCCAAAAAGTTCCACCTTGGTCTCATCAGACCATGACACGTTCTCCCACTATCTTTGGCAGCTGGGCTTTGATGATTTTATTTGTTAAAAAAGGCTTCCTTCTTGCCACCCTACCCCACAGCCCAGACATATGAAGAATACAGGAGATGGTTGTCACATGCACTACACAACCAGTACTTGCCAGACATTCCTGCAGCTCCTTTATTGTTACTGTAGGTCTCTTGGCAGCCTCCTGGACCAATTGTCTTTTGGTCTTTTCATCAATTTTTGAGAGACGTTTTGGTAATGTCACTGTTGTGCCAAAGGGTGTAATCCACTTTTTGATGACTGTCTTCACTGTGTTATAAGGTATGTGTAATGCAGTGGAAATGTTTTGGGCCCCTTCTCTTCGCTGATACCTTTCAACAATCCCTTTGATGTGTTGTATGGCTTTTGTTGAAAAAAGCAACTAAGAAAATGTCAGGAAAATCCTACCAGGGGAGCTGAACTTTATATGGGGCAAATCAGAATCACTTTACATAATGGCAGCTATTTACTGACTACTTTTCAAGATGAGCTTAAATGTGATTGGCTAATTCTGAACACAACCAAATCCCCAAACATATTTATGCAACTACATTTATTTTAGTTTTGTTATTTTTATTTTTTGACCCTCAATTATTTAAATTTGTTTTTCATGGAATTCTACAGGTAATTGGATTCACAGGTGGAAATAAATCAAATGATTCATCTTTATTGGATTTTTTAACATGACAGAAACATGGCATTTTAACAGGGGTGTGTAGACTTTTTATATCCACTTTAAAAAAATATTTAATTTGTATGTCATATGTGCCTTTAGTATACCATAGTGCACTCATGCACAGTTAGGGTAAGTTCACACATACCGGAAAATGGTGTGCATTTCGCACAGCATAAAATCTGCATCAAAACTGCGGCGACTCCAAATTGTGGAATTTGGTGGATGGTGCTCCATTCATGCTACTGTGATTTTTGTAGCTTGTGATATCTTGTGTTTATTGTATTTTTTTTTAAGTGTTTGATAAACATCCTTTGGATGGAAACATCCTGTATGTGGATTGCTTTAAATAAAATTATAGCATTCAAGTGACTTGATATTGTATATAGAGATCTGCTTAGTATGATGGTATATCACTTTTCATTTTATGCTACGGAGCTCTATCTCTGTTTTTTTTTTTTTTTTAGACCTCTTGTTTATTTTGATTTGATATTATTTTATATTAGCTAACATGATTAAAGACTTTATTAAATTTAGTTTTAAAATTGCTTCTGTTAAACAAGAATGTGTTGTTGCAGATGTAGACTAGTTACAGAAGTTTGTTTAATTAAAAGCAGACATAAAGCAATTTATATTTGTTAGGCAGACTTGCTCAGTAGGGTTCAGTAAGCCTTAAGTAGTGTATGTACCTGTCAAACATGCTATTTAAAACATAAGATAGTAGTCCAAAGAGCCTGAAGAGTAGGTGTGCACATGAAGTTAAAGAAGAAAAGTCAACTTTACTTGGCACCTTTTTGTGTAATATTTATGAACCAAAATATGGATGTTCTAATCTGGGCGCCAATGTAAGGAAATGGTGCCCAGATGGCCAATTTGGGAGTACATTTAATGAAAAGTACACAACACAAAACTTTGCAATTCAGTTTATTGAATATAATAAAGCAATACATTTAAGCACACTTAATCATATTTTTCTTAGCTGTTTATTAAAAGGGGATTATCAGGTACGTATACATTATTCATCACACAGGCACACTGCCATACTTATGGTTGTGGCTGCGTCTGTTACTACTGCTCAGTCACATACAATGTAAAGGATGCAATACCTGCTGATCATTCTGCTGATGGACATAGGTGTTGGGAGTCATATTCCTACCAATTAATATTGATGGCCTTTTCTAAGGATAGGCCATCAATATTACAGTCCCATAAGACTCCATTAATAATTAAGGGTAGCCATATTCTATGTACAGGTCTGCTGGTTTAGTGACCAAATCTTTGGAGAAAACATGGAGCCATTTTTGTAGACGATTGTTAAAAGCAATATAGTGGACTCATAAGAAGAGCTAATATATGGGCCTGCTATAGTCATTAGTTGGCGCTAATCATGCCTTTCGCTCCTTTTATGTGTTCTGAGTGACAGCATTCTCTCTGTGTACAAGCTTGTGCAGGGGTTAGTTTTAATCACAAGTTCACTCTACAGCTTTTAATAATAGTTTACAAAAACAGCAGCATAATTTTCTTTAAGATTTGGACCATAAGTGGAACAAATATATATCTTTTATGTTACCCCTAATTATTGGAGCATGTTACGCCACTTGCACATTCCGTTTACCATATCCTCTCTCACTTATGCTTTCCGACCCCCAGCCTTTCCGCAATTAACTAGCAACGGCGCGGGAAAAATCTGTACTGTGCATGTCCAATTACGTGCCATCCAGACCATCCGCAGTACAGAAAAAGAAGACAACTGACAAGTACACAGGTTCGCCGGCCGCAGTCAGGGCCGGATTCTGCTGTGGGATTCCGCATGCGTACTCCGGCTCTGCAGTGTGTAGGCGGCCTAACTGGACTGCTTGCTGATGTGCTGGTTGTGCACTGCACAGTTTAACATGTAAATACTCAAAAATGAATTTACATTAACTTATAAGTGACAAACTGCTCAAATCAGTGTGCCTGTCACTACAGCCAGTTTCCCCTTACCCCCTTCGTGACTACCGATACACTTTTTGACAGCTTCACTAGCTAGGCCTTATTCTACACGGCCGTCTTGACGGCCTCAATGTGGAATAAAGCCACGGGGCCGGAGGGTGTCACAGCTCTAGGCTCTCGCCTACCGAAAGTATGTGGGAGTCTGGAGCCACACACTGAGGGCTGCAGTTTGCAGTCCCCAGTCATCCGATTGCCGGTATCTAACAGATATCGGCAACCAAATGAAAGTGCATGGCGGCGCACGAGTGGTCAGCGTTTCAGCTCCCCTCACAGATCAGATCCGTGAGTGGAGCTCAAAGTACTCACTTCTGTCATCTGCGATGTCTTGTAGCGTTCTGGTCCTTCCAGGACCTGACGCTGCCTTCTGCAAAGGCGAGCTAGACGTAAAATGTCGGGTGCTTGCGCAGAAGGCCGGGAGCCCAGGAAATTTAAAATCTCTCAGCTCCCGGCTAGCATGAGTAGCTGAGATTAGGGAGATGTCATCGGAACCACTGTATGTAGTCCCCAGGTCCATTAGATAATGGCGATCATGTCAAGTAAAAAAAGAAAAGTGTAAAAAAAAAACTGAAAAAAAAGTTTAAGATTTATCTCCCTTTATGGATCATATCCATGAAGGGAGATGAAATTACATACCTAAGGCCCCTGGATTTATCCGCAAACCTTACCCCAGCTTCTGTGCACGGTCCTGTCACCAAAATGTCGTATGCATGTGAATTTTCCCTGCTCCTGGCCACCAAACACAGCTGGAAGCCTGGAGATTTCATGGAGGACCACGGTTCCTGCTCATGTGATTACCATTATCCAATTGATAATGTCGATCATGTAAAAGTAAGAAAAAGTTAATGTTTTACCTGCCGTGACTGATGCAATCCGTGAGGAGAGGTGAAATTATTTACCTAAGGCCTCTGGCAATTTTCCCCCCAATGTGATCTTGATCCGTAGACTTTTGCCCAGCTTCAGCGCCTGCGCCCGTCAGCAGAAAGGTGGACGCAAGCGTAGAAGCTGGGTGGGCTTGGTAAATTTAAAATCTCCTTGTCCCTTGCTACTAAAAGTAGCCGAGAGCCTGGAAAAGTGACCGAGGGCCATCGAGAAACTTCATACCAGAGGCCTCTGTATTTGAACCCAACGCAATCCTCCTTCACGGACTTTCCCTGTCTTCTGTGCATTTGCCAGCCGGTAAAATTCTGGACACATGCGCAGAAGCCGGGGAGGGCCCAGGAAATTTAATATCTCCTTGCTCCCGGCTACCAAAGGTTTCTGCAGCGATAATCCGTCCGTGGGTATTAGCCCTAAAGGTAATGGCATATTGTGCCACTGTGGAGGGAAAAAGAAACCATAGTGCTCAACCAATCCTCTGGCCATTTCTTATGCCAATATATATTTTCCCTTCAAATGTATATATATAGTAAGTATAGCAGTAATACAATTCAAAATTAATATATTCAGTGTTGGAATATTTATTGCCTCTTGCTTGACTTTTGCATTGCAGCCACAATATCAGGTACCTACTTATATTTATGAAGTCTTGGATGTTTTGCCGAACTTTCTTTTTTGCATTGCACATTTAGGATGTGTCTTCCTTCATTCTAGACATGCACTCCTTTCCATTTGTCCAAGGCTGATTTTAAATAGTAGCTTGGATCCTACTTGCCTTAAGTTTGAAGGTTTAGGCCCAAAGAGAGGTAAGTCTGTTAGTGTAGGGTCCCATCTGAAGAGGTTGCCTTGTCGCCTGATATAAATGTGTGCTGAGAACCTCAAATTTGTATAGAAAAATATAGCAGTAATGCAATTCAAAGTCCATATATTCAATGTTAGCATATTTATTGATGGTTGTTGGGTGTTGCTACACACTATTTGTATGTGTGCTTTTTGCATTGCAACCACAGTTACGTGAGCTTGCATATATTTATTTCATTTTGGTCGTGCTCTTTGTTTTTTCTTACTTTCTGTTCTGTTTAACAAAAAGTAATGATTCTTCTTGCAGTAATCCAACTAATGGTAGGGTGTCTTTAAAACAGTGCTCCCTGGGTAAACTTACTAAGAGCTCTTTTCCAGAAGGAACGTTACCTAACCCAAACAGACACCAGATCCTATCACATCTGTCATACTCATCTTGCCTCCTGCAATGACGTAGCACCAATGTGAGCAGAATCTTAATGTTGATTGAAGAAAATCTTAAAGTTTGTTGATTTTCTTTCAAGAAATATTTATTGATATTCTATCAAAGATATATAAAAGGAAAGTTAAAAAGTTCTAGTAACAATTGAGATATCTATAAAAATAAGAATTAAAACTGATAGAACAAAATCCTAGAAACTCTTCTTCTGCATCCTTGTTTTACTTTAGATATTAGTAATGTTATGAGTCATTGTAGGCATTTATGAAAAGTGGTAATTATTAGTTATCTTGTAAGTCTGGAATCGGTTATGAAGCTGATGACCTGTGGATTTTTGTAAGAAGCTGATGGGAACTAAAGTGGATGAGATAAGTATAATACATCTCAGAATTAACTCCATTGATAATGAAAAGGAAATATATAATTCAGAAGGGAGAAGAAGTGCATTAAGACAATACTAATGGCCGTCGTTTAACAGTATATAGTTTCCCCAGGAATTTACAAAGATGGAAGTGTATGAATTGTACAGAAGCGATCTATTTTCCCAGAAATACAAGTTCATTTTGTATTTGAGAACTACATTGCATTAAACAGACCAACCATCATCAATCACATTAACCTCTTTTTTTTTCAGAGGGTGTAATGGAATTTAAGGCATTTTGTTAAAGGGACTTTGACAGATACTATGTTATCCAAAGAATAATCTTGGTACACTCCGATAATATAACTATTAATATAAATGGGGAGTCTAAAAAGTCAATTATAGTAAAAAATGCAGTATTTTAAGTTTGGCATATAGTAGTAAAGTTTCTCAGATTTAGGCCTCATGAGAGCTTGTAGGTTGGCACATGGAGCCCCATATGCCTCTGTGCCATAATGCTCTGTTAGGCACTGTATATATAAATCTATTCTTTGCTACAGCCAATGCTTTTAGGGGAGCAAATCCACATACATATGGTATCCAATAGAGTAATTCTGGATCTGAGTTATGTGGTAGTGGATTAAAGGCCCCATGCACATCTATGGGTGCCCTATTATGGCTTCATACAAAACATCCTTGTAATATGGACTACAGATGCAGCAAATTTTAGTTTGATTGCGATAGTATGGTGCAGAAAAGTATATATCCATAATGTATTAAAAAGCCATTTTTCTCTTCTAGCACAACAAAATCCATTGTAAAGCAATTCAAAGTGTAAATAAACCACCCTGATAGTACAGCGCACTGTGATATTACATTGCATTAAGAGTCAAGCTAAAGAAAAATGCATCTGTGGGTATTTTTTAAATTAATTTTTTGTGAAATTTTGTAATGCTCTTCATATTGTGACATATATATATATATATATATATATATATATATATATATATATATATATATATATATATATCCTTTTTAATGGCTACCTAACTTTCATCTCCAGCTCATGGTTGAGATGCTGTTCCAGATAGGACTTTGGTTTACCAGGTACTGGACACTCCCCCACATTCTGATAATGATTAAGATCCCTGATGGTCTATTTTCCAGAGAAAGTCAATTGAGATTTATTCAGAAAGGTAAATGTGATTTTGTACATATATAGAACGAATGTTTTAATGTCATGTTTCAGAATGTACACAGTCTTTGCCATATGATCATTCTAATTGCTTTAATGTTTCAAGTGTATTTTTTTATATAAGCTGTCATGTGTACATGAGGAATAACACTTTTTTATGGCCTTTGTATTGTAAAAGGATGGAGGGAGCACTCCACGCTCCCTCCACAGAGGTCCTAAGCAACTCCTGCCACCCTGTGGGTCCTGGCCACAAGCCTTGCCCACCTGCCAATGGTGTGATTGGGATAGTGTAAGAGAATGTGAGGCACAGGCAAGAGGGGAGGATCGTACGCACTGTGAATGCCGGGTCCTCACACCACCTCCCTTATGACGCAATGGAGACGTGACTTGCCCATCACCGCTCTGCATTAGGGACAGGGAAAAGAGGGCTAAGGCCCACCACAATTACCCAAAGAGCATGGAAGAACTGTCCAGACACTGAGCTGTACCATATAAATACTAAGAACTGTGCCACAGCCTTAGGCCTTAGTCAGACGGGCGTTTTTTCGCGCGATTTGCGGATCGCATGACGGATGCGCATCCGCAAATCGCGTGACCGGTGCGCACAAGTCGCCCGCAAATCGCCCGAAAATCTGCTCCTAGCCGCGTTTCATTAGAAACGGGCCGGAGCTGTCCAGCGCATTGCATTCAATGGAGACGGCAATACAGCCGTCTCCATTGAAAGCAATGCGCTGCGGGCGAGCCCGGGATGAATTGTCGGTAAGGGCTTAAATATATAAGCCCTTACCTGCAATGCATCCTAAAATGTGTAAAAATAAAAAATATATATGTACTTACCTTCTCCCGGCAGCTGGAGCTCCGAGCGGCCGTCCTGCAGTGGGTGTGAGTCAGACCTGCCCCCTGATTGGCTCAGCGCTGAGCCAATCAGAGGCATGCCTCACTCACACCCATTCATGAATTCATGAATGGATGTGAGTCAGACCTGCCCCTGATTGGCTCAGCGCTGAGAGGCAGCAGTCACTCACCCATTCATGAATTCATGAATGGGTGTGTGAGTGAAACTGGCCTCTGATTGGTCAGGCTGTGACCAATCAGAGGCAGATCATTCAGCAGGCGGGGATTTTAAAGCCCCGCCGGCTGAATAGTGCCGAGAAGCAGTTCAGGAGAACTGACAGCGGCCGCGGCTGGACTCCGGCTGCAGCGGAAAGGTGAGTATACAATTTTTTTTTATTTTAACATATTTTAGGATGAATTGCAGGGAAGGGTTTATATATTTAAGCCCTTCCCGACAATTCATCCCGCGCACGCCGGCAGCCCATTGCTTTCAATGGAGCAGCTGTATTGCCGCTCCATTGAATTCAATGGGCAAACATCTTTCTTCTTTGCCACAGCTGTTACAGCTGTGGCAGAGAAGAATGATTTGTCTTCTATATGTTCTCAATGGGGTCGGCGCTGCTGCCGCCGGCCCCATTGAGCGCATATACAGAAGAGAACAGGAATCGCAGATCGCAGATAGGTGCGATCTGCGATTTTTTTGTTCTATAATTTATCGGACGAGCGCATAAAAAGCGCTCATGTGTCCGATACCATTGCAAAGCAATGGTTTTAAAAAATCACCGGACGCATGCGCATGCGCAAATCGCGCGAAAAAACGCCCGTCTGACTGAGCCCTTAAAGAGTGTGAAGCAGCAGCAAAGTGTGGGACATGAAGAGAGTAGACTCTTAAAGTGGTGGAGGCTATGTCCCCATGCTGGGACGCAATCACAGGGGAGCAGTCCTGAGAGACCAGAGGACAGGTCAAAAGGCTGCACAGCAACTGCTTCACAGGCAAGGAAAAGGCCTGTTATTGCAGTTGCTACAGCAGATGGAGAAGCAGATGGAGAAAAGAGAAGTACAGCTGGACGACTGGAGCCAGGAGAAGGGGGTCTTCCTCTTTGCCATTTCCCAACACTAAGTCAGCAGTGTTGAAAGCGAGCGCCGGCAACAGTTGTAAGTGTGTTAATTCCCTATGGACTGTTAGGTGTAAAACCTGTGCCTAGGGTGGGGTCTTGGACCCATTGGGACTGCCTATAAGGGTCAATATTAAGACCATACTGGATTAGTTATAGGTTGTGCAAGGCCTTGTGTAGATATTCAACAGGATGATGTAATGTGAGATGTGTATTACATTTTTATGGTGGAGCAAGGTACCTGGTGTTAGGAACATTGGATTTTTGGGAGTTACACGTGACATTGATTAAGCCTTAGACAGCAGTGTACAAAGACAAGGCTTACGACCAATACAGAAGGTGCTCTGGTATGTGGTTCTGAAGGCATGAGCTAAGTGACTAACTTAGAGTAAGTTGCATGATGCATATATTGCAGCTAGGCTTCTGTGCTTGCATTGCTTGATAAAATTCTGCCAGGAATGAGTAATTTCCCTCTGTATCATCTGTAGCTTGTGTGTTAAAGGAGATGTCTCGAGGAAGCAGTGATTTTTTTTTTTGCCCAGTCCCCCTAATTAAACATACATTACTAATTACCCCTGTAAATTACTTTCCTAGCTGGTTTGTACTTACCGTTCCAGCGTTTCAGCAACTTATAAAAGTTTCCCCAAGATGGCCGCCGGCTCTTTCCCCGTCGCTCGCTGCAGCCCGACGTGCGCGCTCCCGAGACGCTGCCAGCTGTGTCTCCATGGCAACCGGACGCCCCGCAGCCGCCGACCAGACGCCCCGCAGCCGCCGACCAGTCATCCACCGCCAGGCAGCAGGTAACCGGCGCTAGCCCCCGGCTCCCCAGCGCTACGCTCCCGGCTCCCCAGCGCTAGACCCTCAGCCCAGGTGAAGGCCCCGGAGCCCAGGTGAAGGCCCCGGAGCCCAGCGCTAGGTTCCGGAGCCCAGCGCTAGGTTCCGGAGCCCAGCGCTAGGTTCCGGAGCCCAGGTGAAGGCCCCGGAGCCCAGCGCTGGGCTCCGGGGCCTTCACCTGTCAGTGAACATCACCCCCGACCCATCACTTACCCCCCTGGCCCAGCGCTAGTTCCCCCGGCCTAGCGACAGCCCCCCCATCGCAGCGACAGCCCCCCCGGCCTAGCGACAGCCCCCCCCATCGCAGCGGCAGCCCCCCCCGGCACAGCGACAGCGACGACAGCCCCCCCCCGGCGCAGCGGCAGCCCCCCCGGCCCATCACTTACCTGGACGGCAGGACAGCTGGACGGCAGGACAGCTGGGCGGCTTCTCCGGACAGCTGGGCGGCTCTGCACCTTCCTCTAACAGAGGATGGTACAGAATGGCCGCTCCAGCGCGCTCCCGAGCAGTGACAGCTCATCTGCGCATGCGCAGAAGAGCTGTAGCGGGGAGCACACTGAAGCGGCTCGTGCTGAAAGGAGAAGACCGGACTGCGCAAGCGCGTCTAAAAAAGCAAGCTGCCAGCGAATTTAGACGGAACCATGGAGACGAGGACGCTAGCAACGGAGCAGGTAAGTGAATAACTTCTGTATGGCTCATATTTAATGCACGATGTATATTACAAAGTGCATTAATATGGCCATACGGAAGTGTATAACCCCACTTGGTTTCGCGAGACCACCCCTTTAAGTGTGCATAGATATGGAGCTTCCACGCGACCATGGCAGAGGGAAGCTGGATGTGGAACTCCAGCAGCTGCCATTACACAGAGGGTCCCATAAATCATGGTTAGAGCCTTGGATGTATGTGGACCAAAACCACTGAAAAGGAAGATGCCAAATTTTGTATAGATTGAGCATGCAGTATATGGGAAAGGCTCAAGTTAATATATGCCTTGCTGCTGCCAATTTGGAAAAATTGAAAAATTATATATACGCAGATGTGTTATGCTGTATTTGGTAAATAATGTTGCGACTCTCAGTTTTGAATTTTGTTACTGGCATATGGCATTTCTCACCAGATTTTCCCTTCTGGAGGTTGTATCTCTAATTTTCAGTTGTTCCTAAGCTGTTAGGAGGACAATAGCTGCTATGATGTCTTCTATACACTACGCATGGAGAAAATAGCAGATTCTGCTCACTAACCCTGCAAATGTAAAAAAGAGGTAGGTAGGCTTCTTAGAAGCCTACCTACCTTTTTTTACATTTGCATTGTTATCCGCTAAGGCCGCCTGCAGACGAGCGGAAATCCCGCCGCGGGATTTCCCGCGGGATTTCCGCCGCTGAAAGTCTGCATAGGAGTGCATTACAATACGCACTCCTATGCAGACGGCCGCGGTTTGGCCGCGCGAAATCTCGCGCGGCAAACAAACCGCGGCATGTTCTAATTTTGTGCGGAGCACGCACTCACCTGGCCGCCGGCTCCGGTCTGCGCATGCGCCGGCTGCGCGGCAGCCGGCACATCAAAGAGCCGGGGCCGCCAGGCGCGGGTGAGTACGCGCTCGCCCCTGCAGGCTCTGGGGTCGGATCGCGCGGCGAGATTTCTCGCTGCCGGATCCGACCCGCTCGTCTGCAGGCGGCCTAAAGCTGACATTTTTTTCTGGTTTGGGCTCTGTCTACTATCATTGCCTGGCTATGGGGTCCCCACTATAAAGGGTGAGCTCTACCTTTTCTTATCGCACATCTGCTCACTAACCCTCTGTTGCACACAGTGAGAAATAACAGCATCATGAAAGACACATGAGATGTACTGAGCAGTGTAGATGTAATTCCAGTAGCTGTAATTCACTTAATTATAGTTTAACTACATCTGTGGGAGTTTCTGCTCGTCCCCCCCTCTTTCTCTCTATAGACTTCCTTGGGCAACATGAGACAACACCCCCCATTTCCTATCATTTATCTCAGTGTCTCTGTTACTGAAAAGGTACTTCCCTTGACAACGGGCAGTAAACAGCAAATTACAAGTAAGGGAGACCCCCCTAGTGGTCTGCACTTCAGTGGGATTTTTCAACACAAAAACATTATTTTAGTGTCACATTGGCTACCGCATAAGCTCAAATTTGTTATGAAGTGGCCCTTTAAGATTGTTAGTACATTCTACTGTTCAACTCCAACAATTTTCACTTTGCAGATTTGAAGAATGAACTAATGACTGACATTTTCTTGAGCCATCAGGGCATCTGTATTAGACCTGATCCTATGCCATAAATATACAGTACTGTTTTTATGCAGTTGGGGCATGGCAATATCCCTGCAGCATGGAAATCTAGTTAAGTGAAAAGCTCTAGAAGATGGGGAGAGCAGCCTTACTCCAAGTAGAAATGGAATATTAAAGCGGTTGTGCCAAGTTATAAAGTTATCCCCAATCCACAGTATTGGGGATAACGTTATGAATGGTATGGGTCTGACCACTGGGACCCCTGCTGATCTCAAATATGTGGGGTCAGGTCAGCCCACGAGTAAATGGAGGAGACGTTGCATTGGTGCACTGCTGCTCCATTCACTTAAATTACAGCATCAGGGATTACTGAGTTTGAGCACTTTAGCATTCTCCAGTGCTGTCAGTGAAGCAGCAACGCACCTGCACAACTACCACTCCTTTCACTTGGGGACCAACTGAACCTTCGTTCTCAAGATTGTTGGGGTCCCAATGTTTGGACCCCCACCAATCATAATGTTATCCCCTATCCTATGCATAGAGGATAACTTTATAACTTGGCAGAAAGCCTTTAAGTATTTTTATACAGGGATTCTTTTTAAAATATTGCTTTAGCCTAATAAAAAGTACTTTAATGGTCTTCTCCAGTAATGCTTTGTGTACTTACTCTAGCAAAGGTCATAAACTCCACAGAGGCATCAAGTTAGAAGATTCTTATGACTGACCATAACTTAATTACTGACGGGTCAATGTCTAATTCATCAAACAGACAGAACAAAAATATTAATTTACTGATGGCAGATAGAATATGGGTGATTTATCCATTTATCCCCTGTTCTGCTCTATAAAAAAAAAATGGTTATGAGAGTTGAGCAATAGATTTTCTCATTTCAAGTAGTGACTTTAGTTTGAACCTAAAGTATTCAGAGTAAGAGAAAAGAATGTGATATTCTGCTCACAAGGCTACTTATTTATGTCACACAGATCAACCAAAGTGAGAGAAAGTTAAAAGAAGAATGCAGCCAAGTCGTAAATTATACCTGCTAGCTGACTTGGAGGAACATGACTTTCCTATACACAAGGCTTAAACTATTTTGCCTAGCTCAATCCCTCCCTAATTTAAACCCGCAATTGAGAATTGTAAATAAAAATCTTTGTATGCCTTGCACAGGAGAATACAGTATAGGTTAAGTATAATGTATGTATCTGCTACTGGGCAGACTATAGGAAAGGTCATCAGTTTTGTACCTATTTTGCCATGATTCCGTATTTTCCAGACCTTGTCAAAAACGTGATAATGCTATACTCAACAAAATTTGATGTAAAAAATTGATCTTTTCAGTGCTAGGTGTAGAATTGGAAAGGATTATTATACCCGCACTGTCAAAATTAATCAAAATGAAACTGTGTGTGATTGTAACCTTGATATAAGTAAGTGATTACAATATCAGAACAAAAGGATAATTTATTATGGAAACCTAAACACTTGAAGTGAGGCTCCAGTACCGTGTTGTACCGCCTCTAGCTTGGATAATGATGTAATTCAGAGGGGGGGGGGGGGGGGGGGATGCAGGCTATACTACCCTGTTGTACCACCTCTAGCTTGGATAATGATGTAATACAAGGGGGGGGGGGGGCATGGAGGCTCTAGTACCTTGTTTCACCACCTCTAGCTTGGATACAAGATGTGATACGGTGGGCATGGAGACATATAGGTTCTGCATGGTATCCTTTGGCATATCAGTCCGCATTTGCTATAACTGAGCAAATCGTGCAAACTCGTAGGCTGTCAAAGTCGGCATCCCAGAAGGTCTCATGCATGTTCTATTGGCGATAAATCTGGTGACCGGGCAGGCCACGGAAGTGTGACAATGTTGTTGAGGCATTCCTGTGACACCACTGCCGAGCATCATTTTGCTGGAAAATGCCTCTTGGAAGCCACCATGAGAGGAACACATGTGACTGCAGCATGTCCTAAACATATTACTGAGCTTTTATTGTTCCTCGTACCACTACTAGGGGTGACTGACTGTCGTATGCGATGGCCCTTAGACCATCACACCAGCAGGGTGGGGCAGTATGCCACTCCACAACACAGGCAGGATCACCCCAAGGTCTTCAGACACATACACAGCCATCGTCAGTGCCCAATCTAAACCTAGATTTTTCCCTGAAAACAACCCTGTTCAACTCCACAGCAGTCCAGTTTTATCATTCATGACACCACTGAAAACAGGTGATGGCGGGTGTCAAAGGCAGTACACATAATGGGTGCCATAAGACCAGATGTACTTGAGCCAAGTGCCTAGAAATGGTTCCAACAGACACAAGAGCCTGTAATGATGATGCCACCTGTCCTTGGGTGGCACACAACGAAACATTTGTAGCTGCTTGTGCTTGTCGGACGAAGAGACAGTCCTCTCTACTGGTTCTCTTTCAATGGTGTTCTGAGCCTGATCACTTTGTGTGTGTGCTATCACGCATCCACTGGTCCCAACACTTCCTAACAGTCTGGTCAAAACAGCCCAAATAGCGGGCAGTTCGTAGATACGACCATCCAGCTTCTCGTATTCCAATAGTGCACCCCCTCTTAAACTCTGTTAACTGGATGAAATCTCTTTGATTGAGTTGTAGAGTCGTCTAATGGTCCACAAGCTCTACACAAGCAGGAAAAGAGGTCCACTACACATAAGGAGCCTCTGAGAGCCTTTTTGATAGACTAAAACCATTCATCTAATCACACCACAACCCTAATCATGTGCATATCTGTCCAAGATGAAACTGCATGCTGAGTTTTGTGTAAAATTACAATTCCTTATAGGTGCTTGATTTTTTTTGACAAAGAGTGTATTTCAGAAAGACTGACAGTATTGCTTTGAGAGGAAACTATCAGGACTGGGTAGAAACAAGGGGGTACGGAAGTCCCTACGCCAGCCCTCTCCTGTTTCCCTGCCTACTTGCCCCCCTGGGCTACGGCCGAGGGCCACAACTGGGCAACAGTCCCTACTCTGCACTAAGGACGACCCTGTAAGGGAAGGGATAAGTGGAGACCAACTAACCGAAAACAACAGACAAAAACACAGAACCTCAGCGTCAGGGAATAGCAAAGTCAAACCAACCAGGAACGTCAGGCTGAGGGAAAAGACAAGCTCAGAGTCAGGGATTAGCCGAGTCAAAAACTAGAGGCAAAACTGATATCGCGGGTATTAGCTGGACAAAACCAAATCAAACACTGGCACTGGGGTCTAGTATCAGACAGACTAAATACAGAAGTCCCCACCTAGAGCGGGGTGGAGTGAGATGACGCACTAGACGGTGATGTCATAAATTCGGCCCCTTCATGCCACTCCTCCTAACAGGAAAGCCCCGAGCCCAGCCGGGACAAATGCGCCCCCGCACCGCCGACCAGCCTAAGCAACCACCAGCACGGGGGAGACCCAAGCAGAGATGCCCGCAAGACCACCGGCGGCCCCAGGAAGACCAGCGTGCCCATGCTGAGTACCCGCGCCCCCCCCCCCAACGGGGAGCCTCCTCCTAACAGAAACAGGGATTATGGAAGAGAAAAAGGAAAATCTTGTTTTGACAATACTTTTTTAAGCAGCCCAATACTATCCTAAAAGCCCCATTTTGGAGCTATGCCTTGGTTCAGTATAAAATCAAGTTAATTAACATGTATCAAGGTCACTGCCAGACAACGCAGGACTCATAAATTTGGATGAACTCTGGGTTGAATACATTGAAGTCTCGTCTAGATGAATGTGCTTTTTTTCAGCCCATTGAGACATCAAGTGAAAAGTTACACTCAATTTCTGTCAAGGTACAATTTGTTTGTTTTCCTTGGAAAACCATGAAATTCTCAAGTATTCCCAAACTACTGATATATTTTATTTTCCTCTCCTCTTTTGTACATCTCTCATATCCATATAGACTCAGAGACAATACCATAGCCTGGAAAATTTTTATCTTTGATATAAGCTTCACTGCATTTAAATCCTTGCTCTACCAATTGCAAGTCTACATTATTTTTATGCTTTCGCATTTAAATTAATGTTAGAAGACAAAGGTCATCTTTACTTATGTGTTCACTATTCATTTTAAGGTTATCAACCTTCATGTCTTCTTCATATTTGTGGCATAATTACTATATGTTAGGTTGGTGATGTTTCTTTGATTCTCTTCTTCCGGTCAGCTGTCAACTCAGAACCTGTGAAGTACACTCATTGTAAAACAATAAAAATCAATCACATACAGAAGAAGGAGTTGTCAGAATCGAATGAAGCTTTATATGTGGGATTGCAACATTGATATAAGTAAATGATTACAATATCAGAGCAAAAGGATAATTTATGGTAAAAAACAGAACCCTTGAAGGGAGGCTCTAAGACCCTGTTGTACCGCCTCTAGCTTGGATACAAGATGTGAAATGGGTGGGCTCTGGTATTCTGTTGGGCCTCCTCTAGCTTAGATGCAAGATGTGATATGGCTGGGCATGGAGACAAACGGGTTCCGTATGGTATCCTGTAGTATATCAGTTCACATTTGCTGTAAATGAGCTTCCAGATCATGGATACTTGTAGGCTGTAAAAGTTGGCATCCCAGATGGTTCTATACATGTTCAATTGGTGATAAATCTGGCGACCAGGCAGGCCATGATAGTGTGGCAATGTTGTGGAGGCATTCTTGTGACACCCTTAGTGTGTGCGGCTGAGCATGATGACTGTCATAAGAGATGGCCCCCTACATCATCACACCAGCAGTGGGGGCAGTGTACCGTTCAACAGCAAAAGCAGGATTGAGGCACTCACCACTAGGTCTCCAGACACAAACACGACCATCGACAGTGACCAAACTAAACCTGGATTCATAGCTGAAGACAACCCAATCCACTCTGTAGCAGTCCTATTTCATCATTTATGACACCAATGCAAACAGAGGCGACTGTGAGTATCAAAAGCACTACATGTACTTGGAGCCGTGAAACCAAATGTCCTTCAGCTAAGTTTTGGGAAATGGTTCTGACAGACACAGGGGACTGTAACGATTGTGCCACCTGTGTCTGGATGGTGGAAAACGAAACAGTTGGAGTTGCTTGTGCTTGTTGGACGATCAGACAATCCTCTTTTTTCTAGTGGTCTATCAAATTCGTCCTGAGCATGCCCTCATGCATCCACTGGTCCCATAGAGACTGGATGGTTGTATCAACGAATTGCACATGGTCCAAATGACCCAAGTGGCTGGCAATTCGTTGATATGACCATCCAGCTTCTCCAATTCTAGAGATGCGCCCCTTTTCAACCTGTGTTAACTTGGCGGAATCTCTTCAATTGCATTGTAGAGGCATCTAGTGGTCAACAAGCTCTACACAAGCGGAAGAAGAGGCCACTATACACAAGTAGCCTCTGAGAGCCTTTGTTTAGGCTAAGGGTGGAACCACTTTTAGGGCCTCAGGTGGCAAGACCATTCAACTAATCAAGCCATAACTGCAATTATTTGCATATGTGCCAGAGATGTGCAGCAAAATGACAACTCCTTCTAGGTGTTTGATTTTTTTCGATAAAGAGTATATTTATTTCTTAAACTGCAAACCCTGATGCACTTTAGCTTGCATCTGGTTCTTTCCCTTCTCTTTCTGTCCTGACTAGATCCAATTTGCTCTCTTCTGTCAAGTCTCTATTGATTGTGTTAAATCTTCTGCTTCTCTGCAATATGACCCCAGGGGTAAACATAAATGAGAGGAGGGGGGGGGGGGGGTTGTGTTCTGGTTCTGGTTAACAGCACCAGATTCCCAACCATATTGAACAGAAGGACATTTTGAGGACAACTTTGAGGTAATTCCCCAATATCATGTTTGCTTACTTAGCACCTATAGGAAGGAATCCCTACACAGCTTTTTGGCACCTAGGCTAGGCCTTCCTTCTCCAGAGACCCCATATCAGCCACATAATCTACATCTATTGTACATACAACTTTGACATTAGAAAGCCCCAGTTTCACAAAACAACAATAGACTGACAGCCTTTTTCAGAAAGCTATTTAGTTTGACCATTCTTAACTATGAATGCCAGTGCACTACAGAGCCTCCAAAGCTAGGAGTACAATTTACTTGCTTTATTGAACAGAGTTCAACATAGTTTTGCCTGTGCTAATATGGTTACATAGGTTTTAGTTGACTTAGCAAAGAGTGTTCACCGTCAGAGCACCAGAGTAATGATTGCTGAAAATGGGGATTCACAGTCCTATGTGAATACTTAATTATAAAGCAGTCATTCCAAGCAGAAGAGTATAGAGGATTTTGTAAAAGAAAAGTTGGACACATTTGTATAGTATGCACATGCACGCACAAATAGAAACACACTGTGACATACATACACACATACAACCATGCATACAAACATCATAACACAAAAAAGGTTTGGTATCGAGAATGGATTGAACCTAGGAGGGGGCTTTTTACATCAGTGGAGAATATGAAAAATCTGGAGCAGAGATAGAACGCTGGCATGGTGACCCACTAACACCAATTTAGAGGCCATAAAACTCTCACATCCCTTATCAGTGGACTAATTAAGTATTTACTCCTCTGCTCATCCTGTTCTGGTATTGTTTTAGTGCAAATGAATCACACTATGTCTGTGCCTTGTCGTATGTATATATATGTGTGTGTGTATATATATATATATATATATATATATATATATATATGCCTCTTCAGATTTATGTCAATTTATGCCTGAGGAAGAACCCTATGTAAGTTTGAAAGCTTGCAATAACATCATTTATTTTTGTTAGCCATTAAAAGGTATCATATCTACAAGATTACCTGGTTTCTCTTACTAAGAACAATCCCATTTTCCATATATCATATACACACACATTGTGTTCCAGACCCATATACACTGTAGAAATTTACATTCACACATATACAATGTGACATATACTCATTTACCTTTCCTTATGGCTTTCTTTCATGGTTATTCAGACAGGAATAGGCATAGCAAAAAAGGACTGCTCTAGCCATCGGTGACTTGGAGGTACTGTCCTTCTCACCTCCACATCCACTCGAATTGGACCTGTGCATGCAGTACTGTTTGTCATGTGTTTATGAAACAGCCAGTCCAAGTTGTAGGGATGAAACTGGAGAGTAGCGACTACACAAAGGGGAGGTTTTCATCCCATAACCTCTCATTATGTATGCCCATGATTTTATTTAGCCAGAAAAGTCCAAGACACTGACAAATACATTTTTTCAATGTTTCATTGTTGGCCACAAAACCACCATACTGCTGAAGCATGGCAACATTTATTTTGCAATGCCTTGGACCCTTCTTGCCTATTGGACTTCTAGGGTAGTTTAACCCTTTCCAATCCACTGTATGTCGTCTTCCAACATTCTGATTGAAGCCTATACAGCTGTGATGTCAGAAAACGTCCGTCAGGGTATTCTTACTGTAAATTACTGGCCGTTCTGTTGTCGGTGGCCTCTCCGGCATGTCATATACTCCAGTACTGGCTCTAGCCAGCAGATAGCGTCGTTGTAAAATGGCAGAAATTGAAAGCCCCCTAAGAAACCCTGAATCCAAAATTAGATTGCAAAGGGTTAATGTGGAACCTCCCATCAACTTAGCTTGCCCTTGATTTCAAGCTATATTGTCATTGGTAAAATTAGTAAAGTATATAAATTCAGACAATTACTTTACTACCTTGTAGGGCTCTACCTCTATTTTTATGTTCCTGTGTATGCCTCCTTCAATTTTTTAAGTAGTAGAAGGACATATATGCTGTTCCTTAGACTCCTAAAATTAGCCATTGTGTTTGCTGAAGTTTAATTTCTTTGGCCCCCTACAAGGAATAACTGACTTGCTGGCAATATGTTTGGTGGCAACCTTAGTTACTGGATAATTTTTCCAAACCATGGGGGTTTATGGAACATGAAAAAGCTGCAGTCCTGCCAGGGAGACCAAGCACAAGTTTTATAGACCAACGTTGCTGTGGATTTTAATTATTGCATCATTTAGTGTAATAAAAAGGGATCTTTGAATTGGACTGGGTTAAGGTTTCCCATATTAACTTATATTTATTCACATTTGGCATACATTGTACATAAACCCTTTAACCATAAGGAAGAGTTTGGGGCCTGACAGGTTATAATTATGGGAATCTTACATCACAAAATGATCTGCTATTTAGATGTGATTTTTATTCTAAGCATATGTTTAAAAATATTTTTGTTGGCTTTTTTATGCATCCATATAAAATATTCCGGTTTTCACACTGGCCACTGATTCCCACACAGCAAGCGAACACTTCCTCTGTTCTTCTGTTCTGCTACTCTGTTGACAGCTTTACTGTGCAAACTGTGACAGGATAAGCAGAGGACAGGGGAGTTAATGACAGTCTATTGATGTTACATATCTACTGCTAGAAGCCTAGATAAGTTAGAATAGTGAAGGCCCTTTGAACGTGTTCGAAAAATCGTTCAAACAAGCCAAAGTGAATAATACTCATTCAGTCTAAACTCACACCAACGACTCAACGATGAACGCTTATGGTAATGAAAATCCTAATGCAAACAGCCTTTTACCTAGAATTCTGCATTGATTACTAATCAAATGTATTCTGATTGTTATCCAAGCCATAATTATATACAAACACAATCTGACTTAATTAACAATACAAAAACAGTTCAACCGTTCTGTCTTTTTTTGAATCAGATATTGTTTATTGAACATTTTCAAAATATACAAAAATTACAAAGAAAACCTCTCCCCCCACCCACCAAATGACAATACAGTATGTAAACAAGTACATCTAAAAATACCATACCAAGCCACAAGCTAACCATGTGGACCCCTCAAGACAATGTTAGCCTATTAATGGATTTAAAGGGACTGTAACATTAAACACAGTATATATTATGTCTACTATTGAAGACCAATAAGTCTGCAGGTGAGGATAGGCTCAAAATGTGTAGGATGTCCGCTGAGTCTATTGTGTATATATAGGGCATTTGAAATCTGTCTGGACACTATTTTAAATACTAGTAATGGTGGCCTGTAAACTCTGTTTAGCAGAAAAATTTGAGACGAGCATTTAGCTTTACTGAAGGGAGATTTAGGAATAGCTGGCAGAATATTTTCCCAGTGCTCTTCCAAAATAGGACCTATATCCCTCTCCCATTTGACTCTACCATGAATAGAATACTTAGAAAAATAACTGAACAACAATGCTCTATACAAATATTAATGATGCCCCAGTTAGAACTTTCTGTCGCTAACACCTCTGTACCCTACTGTAAGCACATATCTACTTTGTGCCATGTACACATGTCTCAGTTGAAGATACTGAAAAAAGTATTTATGTAACAAATTAAATTCTACTTGAAATTGCTGAAACATTTTAAAAATACCCAACCTGACCAAGCTTTGAAATTCCATAAGTTTATAATTACCCCCCCCCCCCCCTCTCCCGCTCATTTTTGGCCCTTTGAAGCAACTTAAGTTTAATTCTCTGTTGCTTCTTTTTCCAAATCCAATCTTTAAAGATTAAATTAATGCACTAGAATCTATTAAGCGGCAGCCAGACCGGGGAAATATGTAGGGCATATAGCAATTAGGGCATAAGTAAATTCACCCTACCCACTACTGGGTAGGTGGCCAGCAAAGGTTGTAGATTAATTGTCTCATAATTTAAAAGAGAGCAGGACACTTCTATTTCCAAGTACCTAAATTGTGACACACAGTTTATTGATTTCCCACCTGCAACCATGGAGTTCAATAAGGAACTTGGGGGAGCAGCATATATTTATCCCAGTTAATGGAAAATCCAGACAAAAACACCCCTAAAATTATCTAACAGAGTCATAAGTGTTTCCAACGATTGTCCTCTATCACCCATAAACAGTAACGTGTCGTCAGCATAGAGTCCCACTTTCTCTAGGCTGGTATCATACTGAAACCCCACTGTATCAAGGTTAGACCAAATGGCCACCGCAATGGCAATGGCAAATGACAAGGGTGACAGAGGGCACCCCTGCCTAGTAACTCTGTGCCATTTAAATTATCCCGTTTAATCCCCATGATCTTATAGTTGGGCTTTCGGAGATGAATACAGCAGCTTCACCTAAGATATAAATGTTGATCGAAAACCCATAGCTATCAAAGTACACCCCAAATACCTCCATTCCACATTATCAAATGCTTTGGCAGCATCTAAAGAAAGTATTGCTTTAGATCCAACATTATTAGGTTGCACCTGTATATTTGGAAACAATCTCCTTATGTTTATGGCCATGGCCTTGAATAGAATAAACCTTGTGTTATCTTGGTGAATCACCGATGTTATATGCAAAACCTTTGCCAGGATTTTGACTCCAACCGATAACAAAATTTACCGATATGAATCTGCTAGTTTTGTGTTATTCCCAGGCTTTGGTATAACTACTATAACTGCCTCACACATAGAGGGTGGTAGATGGCCAGTCTTTCTATAAAACTGAAAGACCTTCAATAACTGAGGAAGGAGGACCTCATTATATTTTTTATACTCCTCGGTTGGGAGGCCATCCAAGCCAGGGGGTTATTTGCCATAGAATCAAGTGCTTCCTCAAGCTCTTCCAAAGATAGTGGCTTCTCCAAGAAATCTACCATTTTTTGAGAAAGTTTAGATAGATGAAGAGCTTCAAAGAAACCACGAAGCTGCTTTTCAGTAGTGTTTGTTTTGAAGGAATATATGGATTCATAGAACCTTGTAAATACTTTCAATATGTCTGAATTATGAGAAATAAGCCTTCCAGCATCATCCTGCAAATTTAAGACATAGGCAGAACCCCTCTGCGTTTGTGCCACCAATGATAACATATGTTTCGCTTTCTCACCTTCTTCAAAGTGTTTTTGTTTTTGTTGCGCCTTGGATTAGGGTAGAGGTAGCCACTTCCTGTGCAGCTTTAAATAAAAACTATTAGCGCACCTCATCACAAATCATAATTTTGGGGTGCGCTAAAACACGCTGTTGGCTGCAGGGAGCTGCAGCCCAAAAGCGCAAGTAAAATCGTGGCAGAGCGCTGCGCTTAAAATTGCGGCGCTTTGCCACGTTCATGTGTGAGAGTCGCCTTAGAGTCGCATAAGCGACGTTTGTATGTAACCCCATGCAAAATACTCAAAATAGATTTAAGGATGGGGGGATAGGATATGGGCCTCCACCAAAGGATCTCTTAGAATCATACAATCATAGAATGTTAGAGTTGGAAGGGACCTCCAGGGTCAACTAGTCCAACCCCCTGTTTAGTGCAGGATCACTAAGTCATCCCAGACAGATATTTATTCAGCCTTTGTTTGAAGACTTTCATTGAAGGAGAACTCACCACCTCCCGTGGCAGCCTGTTCCACTCATTGATAACCTTACTGTCAGAAAGTTTTTTCTAAAATCTAATTTGTGTCTCCTCCATTTCAGTTTCATCCCATTGCTTCTAGTCTTTCCTTGTACAAATGAGAATAGGGCTGATCCCTCTGCACTGTGACAGCCCTTCAGATATTTGTAGACAGCTATTAAGTCTCCTTGTGCGTTGCGAGACTCACAAATCTCACACAAATATGAATCCCATTCTTTTGAATGGGGTCATACACATGACCTCTATGTTTGGGCATATTCTCGCATTGCATTTCCTATCATTCTCAATGGGGTGGCGGCAGCATCGCACTGCTTCCTAGGTACATGGAGTGCGATGCGATGCGATGGGAGAAACTTTGCGATCCTCCACCTTGGCTCTCACTCATGGCAGAGGATTGCTACTTCCCCGAAGTCATTTGACATGGTTTTGACATAAAAACACCTCACATCTGTGGGGAAATCGCATGTTGGCGAGTGCGATATCAGGCTGTGAGTCACGGTCCAATATCGTGCTTGCCTGTGTGAAGTTAGCCTTAGAAATGCCATGCGCAAATGGAAAAAAATTGGGATTGTTGCTATTCTCCTTACAAGTGGGCATCATGTTAACATCACTGCAAGGTGTGATTGTTATCAGTGAGAGAAACCAAGTAATCTTGTAGATATGATACCTTTTAATGGCTAACAAAAATAGATTGTTGGTTTCCACAGGATTACTACAGGATTACTTGGTTTCTCTTACTGAGAACAATCACACTTTGCTCTACTGGCTAACATGGTACCAAACCTTTTTTTCATCACTACAAGAGCACAATAGTCAATCCTGAAACAGGGGAGAAAGAACTCAAGGCTAACAGCAAAAGATCTACGGAAGACTCTACAAACTGCAAAAGCCTCTGCTGATGTGTCAACTATTAGAAAAACAGTGAACAGTGAAGAATGGTGTTTATGGAAGGAAGCCACTGTTGTCCAAAACATACATTGCAGCCTCTCACACGTTTGCTCAAGACCACCTGGATGTTCCACAATGCTTTTGGGAAAATGTTTTATGGACTGATGAGACAAAAGTGGAACCTTTTTTGCAAAACATCAAAACCTCATCTCCGAAAAGTTGATGAGTTGAAACACATTTTCAGGGAGGAATGATCCAAAATTGCTCCTCAACATTGTACATGTCTTATTTGAAGCTGCAGGAAACATCTAAAGGGCAATCTACAGGTTTTAAAATTCAATGGTTCATTTACTTTTTCACCCTGCACTGTGCTTGTTTACTCATTGTGGTTAATGAAAGGCATTAAAGGCATAACTGTTTGAGTTATCTAATGCCCCATTTACACTGATAGATGATCGCTCAAAAGTCGCTCAAACGATAGTTTGAGTGACCGTTTGGAGTGATCATCTTTGCATACTTTATAGTAGCTAACTAGCTGCTATAGAATATGCAGCCGGAGCAGGACACCAATGTGGCCTCTAATAGAACAATACAGCCTTGCATATGCAAACAGCTGTGGTGTTCTGTGAGCTTACAGCCCTTGCCCCGCTGTGAATTCACAGCAGGACACAGGCACAGAGAATGTTATCAGTGTAGCTGGTTGATAATAGCCTGCTCCACTGATAACAGCTGATTGCTCAATTCTAGCAAGCTAGAATTCAGCGATCAGCGACTCATGCACAAAAACTGCACGATGTCCCTGCAGTTAGACAGAATGAGAATCACTCAAAAGACGTCTTTGAGCGATTTTTTGAGCGATTCTCATTGTGTCTAAAACGGCCTTAAGGGTACTTTTACACTGAGGAATTCATTGTTCACAGGAGCAAACAATGACAAAGTTAGCTTATTCACTCCTGTATCCTGTTTATGCAGGCAGATAAATAGTTTGCTCATACACTTACTTGCAAATCATATAGTCATTCACTGTGAATGTGAACAACTAATCAATTGCTGTTTACATACAATGATGTGTAAATGAGCAAACAATGAATTTTATACCTGTATAAAATGAATGACGAATGAGAAGCGAATGATTTCTTGTTCGTCTGGAAGGGAGACATGTGATATATCAGTCTTGGCTAGAATTTCCTCAGAAACAGGGCTCTTTCAAACGAGCGTATATCAGCCGCCATTTTCACGGCCATCCGATATACGCTACGATCTGATGCATTGGATTCCAATGCATCAGATCACATGGCCGTATTCCCACAACATAAAAGCGCCTGGCTGGGCCAATATAGCGCTGGGCGCTTTTACGCCAGGCCAGAAAGATAGTCCTGGAACTATGTTTCTGTCCAGAATATGTCGGCCGCTGCATGGGCACCTATGGGAGCCAATGACAGCGTCTGGAGAAGGGAAGTGGGAGGGAGTTTAGCAACCTGACTGCTAAACTCATTCCCCCTTCTTTCCTCCTTTCTCCTCCCCTTCGGCTGTTTGCAAAGGGTGGGAAAGGGTAGCTAAGCCCCACCCCATCCCATTGCTGGCTGCGGGGAGGGGGCGGAAAATTAGTTTTGCCCCATCCCATTGCAAACAGCTGGAGGAGAGGAGAGAGGAGGAGAGCCAGCGAGGGGGAGGAAAAGGGGAGACAGCTAAGCTGTCTCCTCATGCCCAATGGTATTGCGGCCTTGGCGTATATGCACCAGGGCTGTGCTGTCTGAACGGGCGAACAAATGTTAGATTTGTGTGCCTGTTCACGCGTTTTTACGGTGCTGGCGGGCGCGCGTAAAAGCGCCTACAGCCGTGTGAAAGAGCCAAAACACTGCTATTTTGGAACAGTAAAAATTTTGGATACCTACAACTTATTGATTAGCTTTTATTAAGACCTCGTTCACATGGGCTACAAAAGCATCGCTACAAAACCCATGTATGTGAAGCGCATGGTTTCCAATGAGTTCTTTCAGGCTACAAAATATAGCTATAATTTTTGTAGCAAGATTTTGTAGCCTGTGTGAACGAGGCCTAATTCTTTAGGGGGTGTTAATGCTGAAAAAAGCATCCCATCTTTTGCTTATTGGGATTTTTGTTATGTCGTTCACTGTGCGAAATCAATAATAATTTATCTTTTTAACACCTATCATTTCTAATGCGGCAGTACCAAATGTGTTGTTTTTTTTTCACCATATGTTGATTTTAAATGGGAATATGCATTTTCTTTTTTCTTTTTTTAACTTGAACTTGTTACATTTTTTTTTTGATTATCTTCTTTATATTCTTTTTGGCTCACGATGAGAGTTTACTATGTGAACTTCTTATATAATGCACTGCAATACCTATGCCTTAAGGCCCATTTAGACACAACGATTATCACTGAAAAACATGGCTTTTGAGCGATAATCGTTGTGTCTAAATGTGCGGCCATCGTGCACTATTCGCTCATCGCTAACTTTTAGCAAGCTAAAAATCAGCAATGAGCCTTAACAGCACTGTGCGCTGAGTTCTCAGTGGGATACCGCTGATAATATTGTTTCAGCTGGTATCCCACTTCGACAACACAGCAGCTGTATACAGAAGACAGCACTTCAGCTGTCTTCTTCATACCCTGCTCGGAGCGCTCAGCTGTATACCAGCTGAGCGATCCAAGATTACAGCAGCTGTATACAGAAGACAGTGCTCCAATATTTCACAATATTGAACGTTGGTCCCTGACTAATGGCCATACATGGTCTTGTTATTGGCCTGATTAAAGCATCGAGCCATGTATTATCATCTCCAGATAACTGTATCTATGGATGTACATAGAATGAAAGATAAATGTTTCTGCATACTTAAGAGGTTTATAGGAATTCGCTGATGCGACTTACCAAATTAATTGAAAAACTCAGCATCCACTCTTCTGCTGTATAATATATATAAGTATAAGAAAAAAATAACTACTATTAAAAGGGACTAGAGCTGAGAAAAAAATGTAACAAGGAAAACAGTATATTTTCTTTTTTATTAATGTTTCTCTAACTTACATGAATTTTCCTGAAACGTTTGGCTTTTTAAAGTTTCCCAGTAGGCTAGTTTTAATGTCATAAGATTGGAGCTTAGCTCTCATTTCTTTTACCATCTGGAACAAAAAACCTAGTTTGAAACACATTTGACACATTTTATAAACTCTCTTGATGTTGCACTTTTAATGCTGTATAATGCCATAACAACGTTTGGTAATGTGTTTAATCAAACTTTCTATTTTGTTAAGCTTTTTTTGGCAAATGGAAGTGTAAAATATGGCTTTTGTAAGTTTTGTCTATTGTGGCATCTTGTTCCATGTGGAACAGATATTCATTCGTTTTTTTAATGTTTTTCTCAATTGAATGGAATGCTCTCTGTAACAGTTTTACTGGTTCTTCTGTGTTGTCAAAGATTTGTTCGACTGGAAAGCAACATTTAACCCCAGCGATTTCACCAGGAATCCTGCAAGGATGTTTGGGACTTTGTGCAGCAGCTCCTGTTAGTGACATCTGACATTGATGAGAAAGACACATCAAACAACAAACTGGTCCAGGTTATGGTCAGAGAAACCATTTCAGAATCAAGATGTTACGTCTGATCCGGACACAATTGGATATGTCTGTGTCATGGAATATAAAATGTTAAGTTTCAGAATGCAATTAGTGTATGTTTCTTACCTTGTATTGGACTATTGGCCCTTAAATGGAAGACTAAAACCTATGCTTTGTAGTGCTGGTAACTAGGATTTTAAGATAAGAAGTCAGCAGACAAATTAAACAAGGCTAAGCTATGTTAACAGAGAAGACACACAACTATAGCAGAAATATTGTCTAATGCAACAGCAATATCCTGACTTAGGTAATTTCTGTGTCTGAGACAAGCCTTAAGAGCTTTGAGACTATTTGGTGGATATCAATAAGCCTTATGATCTATAAGCTTTGTCACCTATGTAACACTAATCTTTGTACCAAGTAACTTGTGAATACGCCCTTGTCTTTCTGTATAAGAGTTGGTAATGTTGATAATAAAGTAGAATTCATTCAGTTCTCATGGAAAAGTGTCTTGACATAACATGGAGTAATTTCATGCTATTGATAGATAATTGCTAGCAAATTGTCTCATCACGGGCTTCCATATCTACCAATTTGGCACCTGGCAACGAGGTCATCAGATCGGTACTGGTGTGGTCCGATTACAGCTGATGCCCGGACCAGGGACCGAGTGACCAGAACCTCTGACCCGTCTTACTCTCGAACGGACAGAATGCACAGACCCATAATCAGGACAAAGCCGTCTGGTAAGAAACTGTTATTCTTATCCCTCATTGTGTCTCTGTAAATTCTGTCTGGTCAAAGTTGGGTAAGTGTGTTCATTTATATTGAGTGGTTCATTTAAAGTCTGAACTCTGTCTATTTTATATGACAAAGAACCCTGTCAAATAAACTGTCTCGTTGTCTAGGTTTGAATGAATGTGTAACCCAGTCTGTTTTAATGGCCATCACAGTATCAATAGGTTGAAAAATTGTCCTAGTGTGGCTATTCTATGATCTAAGTTCCCTAATCTACTGGTAACGTGTTCCGGATTCCTGACGAGGGACCGATTGTTTAGGTGGGTCCTGCACTGTGAAGCCTGAGTTTTTAGGGTCACGCAGCTGGAACAGCTGTGTATATGGTTTAAGTGGGCCCTGCACTGTGAAGTCTGAGTTTTTAGAGTCAGGCACTTGTACTGTATGTTGTCTGTAGGAAAAGTGTCTGATTTGTGACAAGAATCTCTTGCCATAGTCGACATGATATCCTCTGACGGGGTTACCCTCTCCTCAGATAAGGAGGAAAAAGCTTATTAAAAACCCATATAGATTTCCAGTGAAACATAGTTAACGGATGGTCTAAGAAAGCCACCTCAGATGAGTAAGAATGGATAATGGCCAAAAACATAGTAATGAATATGGAAGGTAAAGAGATAGTTAAAGAATGTAAGGCTTTGATGTCTATCATGAAACAAGACACCAGACATGGGATCCTTAGTCCCGTCTGTGGTCAAAGGTAATGATAGAATATAAAGGCAGTTTTAAAGATGCTAAACTCCTGGAGGCAGCTGAAGGTCGAGACCAATGTCACTGCCTGGTTGCTAAAGGGAAGATAGAAGAAAGAATTGAAAATGATGGTGTCAGTAAGTGCAGAATAAGAATGCCAGATCCTGAGAAACAGAGCTTGTCTACAGTTAGCAGGAGTTTATGACTGTTGTTATAAAGACCTAGAAGAAGTGGCCAGACAGAAGTCTGATCCCTTCTTCTTCCCCTTGATGATGGAGGAATTTAATCCATCACCTGACCCTAAGGTTTCAGGCTCAGGGGCTACTTTTCTACGTCATCTGAAAGACTGGGCTTCAAAGCGTATGACAGAGTTAGGAATTACCTTGCATGATGTTAGGCAGGAGAAGTCAGAATCAGCAGAAAATTTGTCTAGGATTCTGCTAGCATGGAGGGACTTGGGATACAGTCCTAATGTCCTTGCACATGCCTAACTCCTTACGCAAGCCTTTGTGGAGGTTTTAAAAAAAACCTGAAGGACAAACTAGAAGCCGACCACCCTGAATGGCAAACTCTAGAGGCTCAGGCTCTTCTTCAAGTTGTCTGCAGTTTGGAGCTAGGCTCCCGTACCACAGTACTTGTAGACCTGGACAATAATGAATCCTGAAAACCTATCACTTGCTACAACTGTGGCAAACAGGGCCACATACGTAGACAATATAGGGCACCTCCTAAGGCTCAGAATGGACAGTCCAAACCTAGACCGTCCTCCTCTGACCATTAGGAAACAGGCAATCCCGTGTCTGTGCTCATTGATAACGTCTGTTCTTGGCAAGTTAGCAAATCCAGAAGGGACCCCATACCTATTGTCTCTGACTGTAGGTTTAGAAGGTCCTCTTCCCTTTCTGGTAATGCACAGCAGACATGTCAAAGAGAGTGATGTCAGTAAACAAAGCCTTTTACATGTAGGAGTAGATGGAACACTAAAAGATACTCCTTTGTCTCAGCCAATGGAAGTGAAGTTCACAACCAATTATTCTCTCAGCCTATTAGGAGCGGATTTGCTGCAGAAAATCCACACTTCTTAGAGTTCAGGCAGGATGGGTCGGTTAAAATCACGGGTCAGTTAGCAGAGAAAGAAATCTGTATACTAGCTGCTTGTTGTAAATTTTCAGAAACCCCTATAGTCTTATGCACACCTTTGTTGTCAGAGGAGGAGCTGGAGCAATGTTTACAACAAGTTCCAGCCTGACTTTTGGAGTGAGGGAACAGCGGATATAGGCAGACTAGCAGTACTTCCAGTTCGGGTTAGGTTTAAACCAGGAGTCCCATTGCCATGTATTTCTCTATCCCTCTGTATAAAAGACAGTAGGTATTTGTTTGCTTTCACACACATAGGCAAACAATATACTTGGGTTGTGATGCTGCAGGGAGCTCAGAGTTCATCCTCCCTGTTCTCTCAGCTCATGGGTCAAGTGTTGGAAGGCTGGCAACCTGAATCACAGGCTGTTGTTTTGTTACAGTATGTTGATGACCTTTTGCTCTGTGCTCCAGACAAAGCTACATGCATAGAAGCTTCAATTTTTCTTCTATTCCTGGATGTAAGGCGTCAAAGAAGAAGCTTCAGTTCTGATTTTCATCTGTGACTTTTCTTGGACATTGTCTCACGTCAGGAGGTAATCATCTCACCCAGGACCGTAAATCTGCTGTAATGGACATTAAGGTACCCGCTTCTGTCTGTAAACTACGTACCTTTCTGGGACTTGTTTCTTATTGTAGACCATGGACTGTGAATGCTTCTCAGCTGATGTAGCCACTGTCTGACTGTCTCAAGAAAGAACCCTTCCAGCTTACAGAAGTAGCCATCTTGGCAGCCACAGCCCTGGGCCTGCCCAACTACGACAAACCCTTCAGGCTCTACTGCAATGAGAACAATGGACACACAGCAGCAGTCCTCACACAGCAACATGGAGGGCACCAACGACCCGTAGCCTATTACTTCAGCAGGTTAGACCCCGTTGTCAGACGATCACCTTCCTGTCTACGAGCAGTAGTGGCAGTCTCCAGAATGTTGGACATGACAGCGGACCTAGTTCTGGATCATGAGGTACAACTGTTAGCACCACATGATATCTCTGCCATCCTAACACAGGTTCAGCCCAAATACTTGTCTGCAGCCCGTTGCCTGAGACTCCAATGTGCCGTCCTCATGCTTGCCAACGTTACCATCACCTGCTGTCAGACTTTGAATTCTGCTACTCTTTTACTGGAACAGGATGACACTGACCAAGCGACTCAAGAAGAACCTCACAACTGCGTCCAGCTCATGCAGATGGAAACTTGTGGGTTTGATTCCGTTAAGGACACTTCACTACTTTGTCCCGACTTAACCTTGTTCGTTGATGGCTCCAGGTATGCTGTAAATGGACAATTTCACACTGGATATGCGGTCACCACACAGACACCTGTTCTTTATCAACAGTGATTACTTGCACATGTCTCAGCCCAACAAGCTGAACTGCAGGCCCTTACACACGCCTGTACGCTGGCACAAGACAGTTAACATTTACACGGACTCTAGATATGCTTTGGCAGCCAAAGAAGCAGCCGTGCTGTCCCTTACACCGGCAGTTCTGGCCACCTGCCAAGAAGAAGACGACATGTCACCATCACTAAATGTCTCACAAATCTTCTTTCGTCTTTTCAGAAACAAGTATCTTCCCATGAAGTGTCAGGTTGGTAAGCAAAAGGAGCCACTTCAGATTCCAGTGACATGTGGACACTTAACGGGAAGCCTTGTCTTCCAAGAGCCTTGTTTCCGGTGCTAGCCTCCATAACACATGACCTAATGCATGCCTCTGAAACTGCAATGTGTGATCTTTTTTCCAGGTATTGGTATGTGCCTGGTTTTTCGGTAGTTTCTGTTCAACCCAGGTAAAACTGCCAAAACCCATTCTAAATACACTCCTATGCCCTTGTACCCCTTCCAGAGGTTGCAGATAGACTACATACAACTTCCTCAATCTGGAACATTTCAATACGTCCTTGTATGTATTGCTCTCTTCTCTGGCTGGGGCCTTACCCCGTTTCTGCGTCTAATGCCAAAAATACAGCAACAAAAAAAGACTTCTTTCTGAAGTGGTCTGTAGGTTTGGTGTCCCAGAAACCATTGAGAGTGACCGTGGTACTCACTTTACTGAGATGTCAGGGATGTTAGGCATAGAACAGGCATTCCACACACCCTACCATCCTCAAAGCAGTTGAAGAGTAGAGAGGCTAAGTGGGACTATAAAAAAAAGATAAAAATGTTAAAAGCAATGACCGAATTGAATAAACCTTGGCCTGAGTGTTTTTCCTTGTCTCTCTTGTCAATAAGACACTCGCCCACCAAACAGACAGGTCACAGTCCTTATGAGATTCTGTTTGGTTTGTCCCCTTGTCTAGGCCTATACTTTCCTCAGCAATTACAGGTTCAATTTTAAAATATGTTAACTGCACTGCAGGATGTCTGGTGGATTTGTGGTGATGGTAGGATGCATGCAACCCTGCCCAAATTTTGGAAAGGTAAGTGCGCAGCTACAAAGGTACTACTCCCCTTTCAGCTGTTCGCAGCTGGGTGGACAAGACACACAATCACACCCCCACCAGGACATAAACAATCTCTGCATAGACTGGTGGATCTTTTGATGCTGGTATTTATATTGATAAACTAGGGGTATCCAGGGGAGGGACAAATGAGTGAGTTTAAAGCCAAAAACCAGATTACAGGAGGAATCGAATCATTCTTTTGTCCTTAGTGATTGGATTAATTATATAAATTATAATCAACAGAGATTTGTAAACTACACCAGAGATGCCATACAAAGATTATTGGAACAACTAGGCCCAACATCCTCTATGGCCTTCCAGAACCGTCTTGCTCTAGATGTGCCAATAGCAGAAAAAGGAGGCGTCTGCAAGATGATTGGGGATTCATGCTGCACCTACATCCCAAACAACGCGGCTCCGGACAGATCAGTGACTAAAGCTTTGCACGGACTACTAAGTCTATCTATTGAACTTGCAGACAATTCTGGTGTTTATGATCCATTTACGTCATGGTTGGAGGACATTTGTGGACAATAGAGTGCTTGGTTCACGTCTCTTCTTACCACTTTTACTATTATAGTAATAGCTTTTGTAGTAGTAGGTTGTTGTGCAGTATCTTGTATAAGCAGCATATTAGCAAAATCTGTTGAAAAAGTGATACCCGCTATGATAGCACAGAATGGTATCTCTGCCCAGCTCTTAAGCACACCCATCTATGATCATTCTTGAATTGGTCAGAACAATAGTAAAATGTAATTAAAAGGCTGGCAGACATTGCTAGGATGGACTGAAGTACTTCACATATTTACTGTTGTTCTGGGACAAGATAAGAAACAAAAGAGGTAAACGTCATGGAATATAAAGTGTTAAGTTTCAGAATGCAATAAGTGTATGTTTCTTACCTTGTATTGGACTATTGGCCCTTAAATAGAAGACTAAAACCTATGCTTTGTAGTGCCGGTAACTAGGATTTTAAGATAAGAGGTCAACAGACAAATTAAATAAGGCTAAGCTATGTTAACAGAGAAGACACACAACTATAGCTGAAATATTGTCTAATGCAACAGCAATATCCTGACTGAAGTAATTTCTATGTCTGAGACGGGCCTTAAGAGCTTTGAGACTATTTGGTAGATGTCAATAAGCCTTATGATCTATAAGCTTTGTCACCTATGTAACACTAATCTTTGTACCAAGTAACTTGTGAATACGCCCTTGTCTTTCTGTATAAGGCTTCCTGCAGACGGGCGGAAATTCTGCGGCGGGATTCCCCACAGAATTTCCACCCATACACGCCTGCATAGGATTGCATTACAATACACAATCCTATGCAGACGGCTGCGATTTGTCTGCGCGAAATCCCACACAGAAAACAAACTGCGGCATGCCCCGCACAGAAAGGTCACTCCCCGGCTGCCGGCTCCGCTCTGTGCATTCGCCGGCTGCCTGGCAGCCGGCACATGAAAGAGCCGGAGCTGCGGGAGCGGGTGAGTTCTGCGCTGCTCTCTGCAGGCGCTCGGGTCGGGTCTCGCTGCGAGAATTCTCGCAGCCGGATCTGACCCGGCTGTCTGCAGGCGGCCTAAGAGTTGGTAATGTTGATAATAAAGTAGAATTCATTGAGTTCTCATGGAGAAGTGTCTTGACATAATATGGAGTAATTTCATGCTATTGATAAATAATTGCTAGCAAATCTTCTCATCACGGGCTTCCATATCTACCAATTTGGCACCTGGCAGCGAGGTCATCAGATCAGTACCGGTGTGGTCTGATAACATTCTGGATCAAACATTACTATTATGTCCTATAAATGGTGAATACACACACAATCTAAAAATATGAATAACACAAAATAGTCAAAAAGGAAACCAAAAAGTTGGAAAACGGCAAATCTGACCCTAACCTACTAATGGGAGGTGACCCTAACTATAAGTGAAGCGCTCGCCCTGATGAGGGTGACCCCTCATTAGGGACCTGGGGTGATCTTGACTTTTCCTAGTTGGGAATAAGGTATGTGGTAGAAAAGAGATATTGCTCAAATAAATGTACCACAAAAGTACAGTGAGCAAGATGTAACAAAACCCAAGATAGAACAAATAACCAGACAGACTTATCTAAACTAAAGCACAGGATTGGATCAAAAGCCACCAACTTGACCAGGAATACCTTCAAACAGAGAGTATAACTGATGTCCTCTGTGAGAAGGAGCCAGAATAAATAGGTATAGACTAGTACTAATTGGCCAGCTAAGATACATACCTTACAGCCGACCAAGCCATCCACATAGAGAAGTGTCCCTGTCGGTGTCTGGTACTATAATAAACTAACATTGTGCTGGCATAAGGACTGGGGCTGATGCCGTAATGTCACTTTAGTCCCGTTCCCCCAGCAAGCTGTGACACAAGAGCCCATTCAAGGAAAGTTACAAGTAAAATATATTCCATTAAATGTCTGTCCCTTTTCATGCGTGGATGAAAAGTAGATTTTTTTTTTCTCCAAAAAAAGACTTGTAAACTTGGTTGAATTGATAACTTACTAAATAAACAAACACCGTCCCACATTGCCAGCCTTTGTATTGCTTTGCCAAGTTGCAGCTCCCCTAATGCCCTAAGGAGTGTGCAGGGCCATCTGCCAGTTAAAACTGAAGTGTCTTGTGTGCAGCACAGTTCTTGTTTTACCATACAAACTTTCTTATAGTGAACTGACCCAATTTGCCATGAAATCAATCTTCTGCTTATGTATGTTGTATCGGATATAGTTGATTCAGTACATTCCTTGTTTTTTGCCACTGACTCCACGTCTGTTCCTACCTATAATAATCACAGCTTGATATTGACCTAAGTACTGCTGCTGATTGAGGACTTCAAAATTACAAAATAGGGTTCTTCAAAAAGGCAATCATTTCCTGGAGATATGTCCATTGTTTTCTTTCTTATTTCTATGCAGAGTTGAGTCAGGGTGTGTATTAGGGCTTAAACAGATGGACACATGCGCTAATACGCTTGCGGCTACGGAGCATTATTAGCGCATATGTTTTGTTTTTAGCACTATTCAAATCCAGGTAAGTTGCGAGCGATTCTGCAGCTCATATGCAATTTTAATTGCGTATGCACTGCTGATCGCACACATCTATAGACCTCAATGGTGGCCATACGCTCAGAATCTGCTTTAAAATAGAGCATGCTGTGATTTTTCTTCCAGTCCTGGAATTTGCAATTACTACCCACATGTGTGAGCAAGCCAGCAATTCTCAGTCTACTTTAAATAAGAACTGTTTCTATGAAAAACTGCCTCATTGCAGTTGCAAAGTTCAGCATACAATATCTTTCTTTGGGGCTGTCCCATTTCTAGTTGTTTCATTGCAGTAAGAAAACAGCTCTGTACATTGTGCAGTGGCCGGGGTTGGTACTGTAGGCTGAGTCCTATTGAAGTGAATGCGACTCAGCCTAGAGTACCAACCTGAAACACTGCACAATGTACATAGCTGTCTGCTTCCTGCAGCAAAATGGCTAGAAATGGGACAACCCTTTTAACCTCTTAGTCATGAGCCTATTTTTTGCCTTACGGACCAAGCAATTTTCATTGTCACAATGAAGAGCCATAATTTGTTGACATAGCCGCATGAGGGCTTGTTTTTTTGTGACCAGTTATATTTTTTATTGGTACCACACTGGGTACCGTGTTGATCCAGGGATTATTCCGGTTGCCAGATTGGAGTCCGGAAGGAATTTGTTCCCTAAAATGGGAAAAATTGGCTTCTACCTAATTGTTTTTTTTTTTCCTTGCTCTGGATCAACATTGGGGGGGAAGGGGGCAATAGGCTGAACTGGATGCACATATGTCTTACTACTTCTGCCTTATATGCTATGTTACTATATACATATAATGTGTTGTACAACTTTTATTACATTTTTGGGAGGGGAGATGGAAAAAAAACATCCAGAAATTCCACCATTGTTTTAGGGTTTTGTTTTTTTGGCATCCACAATTCGATAATTGTGGATAGCCTAATACATTTCTTATTTGTATCGACATGATTGCTGCAATGCCAAGTTTATATGGATTTTAAAAAATAGTTTTTCTACTTTAGCACAAAAAAACCCATATTTTTCAAGAAAAAGAATTGAAGCTGCATCATGGCATTCTAAGACGCATAGCAATTTTATTTCTCCATTAATAGAGTTCTGTGAGGGCTTGTTTTTGGGGGAAAGAGTTGTAGTTTGTTAACCGTTTCGAGGTACAGTTGCTTTTTGGGTTGCTTTTTTGGGAGGTAAACAAAAGAAAAATAGCAATTCTAGCATAACTTTTTTAAATGATTTTTACAGCGTGTTAAATAAAAAAAGTGATAAATAAAAAAAAAATATTTTCATTTCCTCGGCTATTACAAATGCGGTAATATTTATTGTGTGCTCCTTTTTTAAAACTTCTTTTGTTTTTTTTCTATTTAAAAAGGGTTTCATGAGAAAAAATGTGTATTTAAGTTAAGCTTTATTGAAGTTTTTTGATATTTTCTCCCAAGAAGCGATTATTTGATTGCTAGTAGAGATGAGCGAACGTGTCCGGCTCCGCCCCTTTTCGCCCGGACACCGAACTTCGCGAGGAATTCCGTGTTCGGGCGAAAAAAGTTCGGGGGTCGCCGTGGCAGCGCGGGGGGTTGCGGCGGGGAGTGGGGGGGAGAGGGAGAGAGAGAGGGCTCCCCCCTGTTCCCCGCTGCTGCCGCCCGCGCCGCCGCGCCTCTCCCCGCCCCCCGGCGCCCCCTGAATACTTACGCGCGAACACGGAAGTCCTCGGAAAAGCCGGTGTTCGGGTGCGTAAGTGTTCGTTAAGAACACGTTCGCTCATCTCTAATTGCTAGGATTGTACACTGCATTACTTATGCAGTGCATTCTACTAAGCCTATGTCAGCAGCCAAGAATAGAGACCTCTGTCAGGCTTCTGGTTGCCATGGGAACCCATTAGTACCTTGCAGTCACACTGTGGGGTGTCGATGGGTGTCAAGAAGAATCCCTCTCCCCCTGTTGTCTGCTTACATGCTGCAGTTACTATTCATTGTGGCACATAGTGGGTTAAGCTGCCAGGATCTGCGGTCTCTCCACTACTGGTGGTTAGAGCAGGAGCCTGGCTGTCAGTAATCAGCTAATCTATCACCTTAAAAAGATGTGTGGGCAGATTTAAGGCCTATCAGTGAGGTCAATAAAAAGGTTTATTGACTGTCACTAGTGAGTCAAAGCCATGTGATTGTTAATGGCATAGTGTGATATGGTGTGTACGGGGGTGGGGGGGGGGGAGCTGGAGCTATAGATTACTGGAACAGTTTGTGACCCTGGGAGAAAATATACCTCTATAGCTGCTAATATGGCTGTTGCAGCTTAGCCACTACATGGACTACAAGGCAAATAAGGGACGAGGAACATAATTGTTTCTGTAGACGAGTTTCTAGTTCAGCGTGATTTTTGAGTAAATATGTAGTTCGAACTAAGCACACAAAAGTAAGTAAACATTTTTTACAAATTTTCAAGAAAAGTTTTTTCGAGCTGCAATGATATTTGCATAGTTAGATAATTTCTGTCAACTGAATAAGTATTCCACATATTTAACCAAGTCAGAGGAGAAATTGTAACTGGCAAAATGTGCACTTTTTGCAAAAGAAATGATATGCTGATTTGGCATACGGGGGAATGCTTAGCATTAGATTATCCCTGTCGGAGAGTAGTTGCAGAAATATGAAAATATACAATTCACAAAGGGAAAAATATCAGAATGAAAATTGGCAGAAAAGACAACATACAATCCCCAAAGTTTCCAATCTCTACTGGTGCAGTGGAGCCAGTACAGTAGGCCTATTTATAAGCCCTGAACTTTAGAAAATTATGAGTGACCCCTGAGTGTCAAATCTGCCAAAACATTATTTTTCACCTGTTTACACAAGTGGGATGCATTAGAGGGCTAAAAGGAAGTAAATGAGAGCATAATGCAGGATCTTGGTATGAGCTAGGGCACGGCGCAGAATAATGACAGACAGACTTATTTTAAATGTCTATGGTGACTTGTATCATAAATCTACTTTGGTGCCATTCTTGAGTAACGTGTGGATATAGTTTGTGTCGTTATGGCAAAGATTTCTATGTGCCTAGATTATGGGTTTTTTTCTACCAAATTAATCTGCTTTATGCTTTAATAGAAGTAACAAAGTGCTTTCTGTTACATAAACTGGCAGCTCTTTTCAGTTCCATTTTAGAAAATAAGCATTCAGCCATTAGTGTAAATTACCAACGTCGCAAAATATCGGTGTGGTATGATCCTGTAAAAGGAGAATCCATATGTATATAAATAACTGGATACAATGATGTGGTTTATATTCACATTGGCTATTTTATGTCTGATGGTGTTAGAATTTAGAAGTCAAATTATTATTTTCTAATCTGCATTTTATTGCACATCCACATAGCACATGTAAAGGGGTTCTCTGAGATTAGGAAAAAAGGTCTGAGTACTTCCTATAATAATGTCTGTGTGTACAGGGTGGTCCAAAGGTATGGAGATACCTGAATAAATGGAAAACGGTGATTGGGAGTGCTATATTGTGTGCTGCATGTTGCCAACGGGAAGGGGGCAAATCTATGAGGGGCAGTTTCTAACACGGTGGCCATTTTGAAAGCCACCATATTGAAACCAAGTCAATAATTTCAAATTGGGAGAGGTGCATGCGACATATGTATATGTGCTTAAATGTAACAAAGCTTTTAGGGCGGCTTCAGACATAACTTAGCTCCGCCCCTGTCATGCCCCCTCCACTTGAAAATAGTGGCGAGGGGCGGAGAGGGGGCAGGAGCTCAGTGCACTGCTCCCGACTCTTCCAGTCTCCTCCTCCTGCAGAGAGGGACACTGTATATCGGCCGGGTGTGAAAACCCGGCCGATATACGGTCGTCTGAATAAGCTCTTATTACTACAAAAGTTATGAACAACTTTTCCATGAAATGAAACACAACGATGATCCACTACAGGACATGCTCGATGTGCTCCCCATTGTTTTGAATTGTGAAGGCTATCCATTGTGCAGTTTCGTAAAAGAGATCTGCTGGGCTGAAGGACCTGCGGTGACGTCATTGCTGTGGGAGGAGCCATTGTGCAGTTTGGTAGAAAGTTCTGTATACTGTATAAGTCGACATCAGCCACCAGAACCTGTGATGATGTCACCATCATATGATCATCTGTGTGAGTGGAGTCAGGGATCACATGACCACAGGATCACTGCATCCAGGAGTCTGCTGAGTGAGGTCTGGAAATCACCATGGATGTACCACAGCTGTGTGTGTGTGATGTGTGTGATTCAGGATGCATGTAGTACAGCTGTGTATGTGATGTGTGGGGATCATAATGGATGTACCATGTAGCACAGTTGTGTGGCGCATTGGAAACACCGGTACTATTATTTACTAATAATTACTAGTATACTTGTATTTAGTATGTAGATATTTCTGTAAAGTGGAATATGCACAAAGTTTGTAAGCATTGTGGGCCAATTTTGTGGTAACTTTCTAAACTCAGATTTGTCATAAAGCTTTCTGAAAATACACTACATGGAAGCTGGTCATTTAAGTTCTGTAAGATGCATCTGGTTCAATTTATTTAAGTTCCACTCTCTTTATGAGTAAAGCTGCTGGCAATCACATAAACATATATTAAATAGACATAAAATGAACATGACATTTTGAATGGTTGCTTTTTTTCTCTACTTAAATTTATTTTTACCATTCTGCTTGTAATTCAAAGAACAGCCCTGAATAGACACTTTAGCTTTTTTCATTGAGTTACGGTATATGATTCTAATTATTCTAATTGACGAGAATCTCCCTTACTATTTGCAATTGCTTTATGTCATCTTCCTACTTTACAAGCATGAGGATTTTTATCCATGGACACCCAGAGAAGTATTCTAAGTTACTAGACCTAATGTTCATTTTCTTTTATATGCAGTATTATACAAAGTAACATTTTGTTTACAATTAAGGGCTTATTCAGATGACCGTATATCGGCCAGGTTTTCACATCCGGCCGATATACGATGTCCCACTCTGCAGGGGAAGGAGGCTGGAAACTTAGCCCCCCCCGTCCCGCCCCCTCCCATTGCAAATAGTGGCAAGGGGTGGAGAGGGGGCGGGAGCTCAGTGCACTGCTCCCGTCTCTTGCAGCCTCCTCCCCCTGCAGAGAGGGACACCGTATATCGGCCGGGCGTGAAAACCCGGCCGATATACGGTCGTCTGAATAAGCCTAAGGATGTAGATGTCTGAAAATCCAATCTGGCCATCTGGAAAGAACTCTTAAGGTTGGGTTCCCACACGGCGTGTTCCTAGCGGAAATCTCGCGGTTTGGCCGCAACAAAACACCACGAGATTTCGGCAGGGTTTTGAAGTGGCTTGGCCGCATGCTTTTCTGTTGCGGCCGGCGCCCCCATAGAGGAGAGCGCGGCTGCAACGGAAAAGAAAAAGAATGGACATGCTGCGGCTGGCGAATCTGTGTGGCAGTGTCGGCTTTGCCACGACGGATTCGCCACCCCGTGTGAACGAGATTTCTGAGAAGTCTCGTCCACATGCCTGGCTAAACCCATGATTAGCAGCCGCCAGCGGATTATCCGCCGCAAAACTCTGGACGGAATTTCCGCGGCAAATCCGTCCTGTGTGAACCCAGCCTTTCACTAAACCCACATACACATAAGGCTACCTACACACAGACAAGTGTGATGTTGGAGAGTTTCTTGGCCCGATATCATGCTAACCAACGTGCGTTTTCACGCCGACATGAGGTGTTCTTCTGGAAAAAACGCCTCCCATCACTTCTGTGAAGTAGCAAACCTCTGGCGGGGATTTCAGGCATGTTAGAGGATCGGCAATTGTGTTTTCAATGGGAAACCTATCATAGCATTGGCGTGCAATGTGTTTTAATGTCCCATTGAAAACAATGGGCGATGCATTCCGAGGAACGCGGAAAGATAGGATATGCCACAAATTATTTCCTTACTGGCTTGATTTTCTTCCACAATGCAGATTCTTGGACGTGTAAAAAACTAGCCTTAGGCAGTGTTTTCTAAAATTTTCAGCCTCAACAATTTTTTCAACAATATGCGGAGTAATAACGCCCTCTTTTTTGCCCTCATGAGTAATAACGTTCTTTTTTTTCTGTTTTCATAAAACTAACAATGCCTCTTTACTGGCCCCCAAAATTATTTATGCCACCTTTTCTGTCCCCATAAAAAGAACAATGCCCCCTTTACTGGTTGCTCGTCACAATAATACTGCCCCTTTTTATTCCAGTAAAAAAAAAACTTAACTTTTGCGGACTCCAGACTGTATTGTCCTACTTCTGGGACCGGGAAGCAATCACATGACAGAACAGGAAAGTCACGGGACATCAACTTCTCCCAGGAGGTAATTATAGGCACTACTGCCTGGGAGAGTGCGCAACAGGTGAGTTTTTTTTTAATGAGCCAAAATGCTAGAGGGCCTCATTGCTTCTCAACAGATCTTCTGAACCAACGAGAACCAGTGTTGGGGCCTGCTGTGGCACCCTTGGCGGGTTCTCACAGCTCACCAAGGTGTTGTGGCACCCCAATTGCGAATAACTGACATGAAAAGTAGATATAGGCATACTTCTCTCTTCTTCTGGGACTATCCAGAGATCACTCACAATAGGTAAGATTTCCTGATCTCCCAGAGAGGCAACCCTCAGCAGTTACTCGGGAAGCATGTTGCATATAAATTTAAAGGGGTTTTCAGAGTTCTAGAAAATGTTTACAAACTGAAGGAGATGGTTAAAAATAACAAACTTGGCTGTACTTACCACTCCAATCATGTGATATATACCCTAGTACTCAAAAAAATGGAGTCACATACTTTATCACATGAGCCTCTTCAGAGCTATTTCCTTAGCATTCTTGCGGGCCCTTTAGTGCAATTACACTCACTAGTATAGTTTTATTAGCATATCATTACATTTCCCTAATTTCAAGAGGTGTGTCATATCAACATGCTCTTTTAAAATAAGAGAATGGTATTAGAGTGGACAAATGTAGTGGGCGATATTAGATTTAACAGAAAAGTTGTGGTAAACCGCAGTGCAGATTTCATGTGAAAATCCAGAACGAATTACAGTATAATACATCTGAATGTTGCCAAAAACATCTGTACAGATTTCAAGGTTTGTTGCAGATTTTTTAAATGTTTGCAATCGATTCACATGTTGACTAAAGGTATAGTTTTTGTGCATTTCCTGGCTGTTAGTTAGGAAAATACATGCATTCTTAGCATCAACAGAGGTCTAGGGGAACATGACGAGAGCATTGCTCTTCCTCTTTACAAGTCACTGGTCAGACCACACATGGAATATTGTGTACAGTTTTGGGCCCCTGTACTCAACAAGGGCATATCAGAGCTTGAGCGGATACAAAGGCGGGCAACTAAAGTAATAAATGGAATGGACAGACTACAATACCCAGAGAGGCTATCAAAACTGGGATTATTTAGTTTAGAAAAAACACGTCTGAGGGGCAACCTAATAACTACGTGCAATATTTTAGGGGACAATACAGAGATTACAGAGATCTCTCCCATCATCTATTTATACCCAGTACTGTGACTGTAAGAAGGGGGCACCGTCTACGTCTAGAGGAATGAAGATTTCTACACCGACATAGAAGGGGGCTCTTTACTATAAGAGCAGCGAGACTATGGAACTCTCTGTTTGAGGACAAGGTAATAGTGAATTCAATAAAAGACTGATAGAGGGGTCTGGACAACGTTATTGGGTGTAACTATTAGAGATGGGCAAGCACACTCAGTTAAGGCAATTACTTGAGCAAGCATCGGTATGGGGTCGGCGTAGGGGAGCATGGGGGAGAGATATTTTTTTTTCCCCTTAAATGTGGAAAATAGTTTTTTACTAGAGATGAGCGAGCACCAAAATGCTCGGGTGCTCGTTACTCGAGACGAAATTTTTGCAATGCTCGAGGGTTCGTTTTGAGTAACGAACCCCATTGAAGTTAATGGGCGACCCGAGCATTTTTGTATATCGCCGATGCTCGCTAAGGTTTCCATTTGTGAAAATCTGGGCAATTCAAGAAAGTGATGGGAACGACACAGCAACGGATAGGGCAGGCGAGGGGCTGCATGTTGGGCTGCATCTCAAGTTCCCAGGTCCCACTATTAAGCCACAATAGCGGCAAGAGTGGGCCCCCCCCTCCCAACCATTTTTACTTCTGAAAAGCCCTCATTAGCAATGCATACCTTAGCTAAGCACCACACTACCTCCAACAAAGCACAATCACTGCCTGCATGACACTCCGCTGCCACTTCTCCTGGGTTACATGCTGCCCAACCCCCCCCCCCGCACGACCCAGTGTCCACAGCACACACCAAAGTGTCCCTGCGCAGCCTTCAGCTGCCCTCATGCCACGCCACACTCATGTCTATTTATAAGTGCGTCTGCCATGAGGAGGAACCGCAGGCACACACTGCAGAGGGTTGGCACGGCTAGGCAGCAACCCTCTTTAAAAGGGGCAGGACGATAGCCCACAATGCTGTACAGAAGCAATGAGAAATATAATCCTGTGCCACCGCCATCAGGAGCTGCACACGTGGGCATAGCAATGGGGAACCTATGTGCCACACACTATTCATTCTGTCAAGGTGTCTGCATGCCCCAGTCAGACTGTGTTTTTTTATAAATAGTCACAGGCAGGTACAACTCCGCAATGGGAATTCCGTGTGCACTCACAGCATGGGTGGCTCCCTGGAACCCACCCGCTGTACATAAATGTATCCCATTGCAGTGCCCTGGACAGCAGAGCTAACGTCAGATTAAATGCAGGTGGGCTTCGGCCCAAACTGCATGCCCCAGTCAGGCTCGAGTTTTTTATAAGTATACACAGGCACGTACATCTCCCTAATGGGAAGTCCGTGTGGACCGACAGCATGGGTGGGTCCCAGGAAGCCACTGGCGGTACATAAATATATCCCATTGCAGTGCCCAGCACAGCTGATGTAACGTCAGCTTTAATGCAGGTGGGCAAAAAATTAATTGGATTACACTGTAGGCGAGGGCCCAAAAAAAATGGTGTACCAACAGTACTAATGTACCTCAGAAAAATTGCCCATGCCCAACCAAGAGGGCAGGTGAAACCCATTAATCGCTTTGGTTAATGTGGCTTAATTGGTAACTGGGCCTGGAGGCAGCCCAGTTAAAATAAAAATTGGTTCAGGTGCAAGTTTCAACGCTTTAATGAGCATTGAAACGTATAAAAATTGTTTACAAAAATTATATGACTGAGCCTTGTGGGCCTAAGAAAAATTGCCCGTTCGGCGTGATTACGTCAGGTTTCAGGAGGAGGAGCAGGAGGAGGAGAATGAATAGAATACACAGATTGATCAAGCAAAAAGGTCCCTGTTTTTGATGGTGATAGAGAACGATGCTTCCATCCGCGGGTGCAGCCTACGTATTGCTTAGGTATCGCTGCTGTCCGCTGGTGGAGAAGAGAAGTCTGGGGAAATCCAGGCTTTGTTCATCTTGATGAGTGTAAGCCTGTCGGCACTGTCGGTTGACAGGCGGGTACGCTTATCCGTGATGATTCCCCCAGCCGCACTAAACACCCTCTCTGACAAGACGCTAGGCGCAGGACAAGCAAGCACCTCCAGGGCATACAGCGCGAGTTCAGGCCATGTGTCCAGCTTCGACACCCAGTAGTTGTAGGGGGCAGAGGCGTCACCAAGGACGGTCGTGCGATCGGCTACGTATTCCCTCACCATCCTTTTACAGTGCTCCCGCCAACTCAGCCTTGACTGGGGAGCGGTGACAGTCTTGCTGGGGAGCCATAAAGCTGGCAAAGGCCTTGGAGAATGTTCTCCTGCCTGCGCTGTGCATGCTGCCTGATCTCTGCGCCTCCCCTGCTACCTGGCCCTCGGAACTGCACCTTCTGCCACTAGCGCTGTCGGATGGGAATGTTACCATCAGTTTGTCCGCCAGGGTCCTGTGGTATAGCATCACTCTCGAACCCATTTCCTCTTCGGGTATGAGAGTGGAAAGGTTCTCCTTATACCGTGGGTCGAGCAGTGTGTACACCCAGTAATCCGTAGTGGCCAGAATGCGTGTAACGCGAGGGTCTCGAGAAAGGCATCCTAACATGAAGTCAGCCATGTGTGCCAGGGTACCTGTACGCAACACATGGCTGTCCTCACTAGGAAGATCACTTTCAGGATCCTCCTCCTCCTCCTCCTCAGGCCATACACGCTGAAAGGATGACAGGCAAGCAGCATGGGTAGCCTCAGCAGTGGGCCAAGCTGTCTCTTCCCCCTCGTCCTCATGCTCCTCCCCCTCCTCTTCAACGCGCTGAGATATAGACATGAGGGTGGTCTGACTATCCAGCGACATACTGTCTTCCCCCGCCTCCGTTTCCGAGTGTAAAGCGTCTGCCTTTATGCTTTGCAGGGAACTTCTCAAGAGGCATAGCAGAGGAATGGTGACGCTAATGATTGCAGCATCCCCGCTCACCATCTGGGTAGACTCCTCAAAGTTTCCAAGGACCTGGCAGATGTCTGCCAACCAGGCCCACTCTTCTGTAAAGAATTGAGGAGGCTGACTCCCACTACGCCGCCCATGTTGGAGTTGGTATTCCACTATAGCTCTACGGTGCTCATAGAGTCTGGCCAACATGTGGAGCGTAGAGTTCCACCGTGTGGTCACGTCGCACAGCAGTCGGTGCACTGGCAGATTAAACCGATGTTGCAGGGTCCGCAGGGTGGCAGCGTCTGTCTTGGACTTGCGGAAATGTGCGCTGACCCGGCGCACCTTTCCGAGCAGGTATGACAAGTGTGGGTAGCTTTTCAGAAAGCGCTGAACCACCAAATTAAAGACATGGGCCAGGCATGGCACGTGCGTGAGGCTGCCGAGCTGCCGAGCCGCCACCAGGTTACGGCCGTTGTCACACACGACCATGCCCGGTTGGAGGCTCAGCGGCGAAAGCCAGCGGTTGGTCTGCTCTGTCAGACCCTGCAGCAGTTCGTGGGCCGTGTGCCTCTTCTCTCCTAAGCTGAGTAGTTTCAGCACGGCCTGCTGACGCTTGCCCACCACTGTGCTGCCAAGCCGCGCGACACCGACTGCTGGCGACGTGCTGCTGCTGCTTCTGACACATCTTGATTGCGAGACAGAGGTTGCGTTGGAGGAGGAGGAGGGTGGTTTAGTGGAGGAAGCATACACCGCCGCAGATACCAGCACCGAGCTGGGGCCCGCAATTCTGGGGGTGGGTAGGATGTGAGCGATCCCAGGCTCTGACTCTTTCCCAGCCTCCACTAAATTCACCCAATGTGCCGTCAGGGAGATATAGTGGCCCTGCCCGCCTGTGCTTGTCCACGTGTCCGTTGTTAAGTGGACCTTGGCAGTAACCGCGTTGGTGAGGGCGCGTACAATGTTGTGGGAGATGTGGTCGTGCAGGGCTGGGACGACACATCGGGAAAAGTAGTGGCGACTGGGAACCGAGTAGCGCGGGGCAGCCGCCGCCATCATGCTTTTGAAAGCCTCCGTTTCCACAAGCCTATACGGCAGCATCTCCAGGCTGATCAATTTGGCTATGTGCACGTTTAACGCTTGAGCATGCGGGTGCGTGGCGGCATACTTGCGCTTGCGCTCAAACAGTTGCGCTAGCGACGTCTGGACGCTGCGCTGAGAGACATTGCTGGATGGGGCCGAGGACAGCGGAGGTGAGGGTGTGGGTGCAGGCCGGTAGGCACTCGTGCCTGTGTCCTCAGAGGGGGGTTGGATCTCAGTGGCAGGTTGGGGCACAGGGGGAGAGGCAGTGGTGCAAACCAGAGGCGAAGCGAACGGCCTTCGTCCCACCTTGTGGGGTGCTTGGCCATCATATGCCTGCGCATGCTGGTGGTGGTGGTTCCCCAGCTGATCTTGGCGCGACAAAGGTTGCACACCACTGTTCGTCGGTCGTCAGGCGTCTCTGTGAAAAACTGCCACACCTTACAGCACCTTGGCCTCTGCAGGGTGGCATGGCGGCGAGGGGGTGCTTTGGGAAACAGTTGGTGGATTATTCGGTCTGGCCCTGCCTCTACCCCTGGCCACAGCACTTGCTCGGCCTGTGCCCACACCCTGACTTGGGCCTCCGCATCCTCGCCCGCGTCCACGTCCTCTAGGCCTACCCCTACCCCTCAGCATGCTGTATTACCAGTAGTGCAGAAACAGAACGCTGTAATTAAATGTGCCGCTTATTGGCCTGTGGTTGGAGGCTGAATTCGCTTATGGAACGCACAGCAGAGCCAGGAAAGAATTTTGCGCAAGCCTGCTATAACACTTAGCTGGCTGCATATGAATTAGGACAACTACCCCCAGCAGAGACCCAGTACACTGAGGACGGTCACAGGCAGCCCAAATAGATTTTTTTTCCCAAATGTTTTTGGAAAGGCCCACTGCCTATATACACTAAATATGTCTTCTGTCCCTGCCTCACCACTACTGGCCCTGGACAATGTAAAATTACTGCAGGACGCAATGCTCTGCACGGCCGATATACAAAAAAAAAAAAAATGTGCAACACTGCAAAAAGCAGCCTCCACACTACTGCACACGGTTAGATGTGGCCCTAAGAAGGACCGTTGGGGTCCTTGAAGCCTAAAATAACTCCTAACACTCTCCCTATAGCAACTCCAGCAAGACAGCACTTTCCCTGAACTATGTCAGAATGCATCTGTGGCTAGCCGCGGGAGGGGCCAATTTATATACTCAGGTGACACCTGATCTCGCCAGCCACTCACTGCAGGGTGGTGGTATAGGGCTTGAACGTCGCAGGGGGAAGTTGTAATGCCTTCCCTGTCTTTCTATTGGCCAGAAAAGCGCGCTAACGTCTCAGAGATGAAAGTGAAAGTAACTCGAACATCGCATGGTACTCGTCTCGAGTAACGAGCATCTCGAACACGCTAATACTCGAACGAGTATCAAGCTCGGACCAGTACGTTCGCTCATCTCTATTTTTTACCTCATTGGTTTTTTTTGGCTTCTTCTGGATCAACATTGGGGATGGGGATGGTGGGGACATTGGGGGGGGGGGGAGTAAAAGGCTGAACTGAATGGACATATGCCTTTTTTCGGCCTAACATACTATGTTACATTTCATTATATTTTCAATGCTTTATACATGATAGCAAATATATTTTTTTCAATATCAAAGCTGGAGCATTCACAATAAAAAAAGTACGGAATTAAAATAGTTTCTTAACAGCAAAGTTATGTTGGTTACTATGGGTTATTACACATTTCAGTATGCTATTAAATAAGGCCCTAAGTGTTTTATTAACTACTGGATAATAAAAAAGCACTCCTTTTTTCTGCCAAGAGCAATCTTCACTCCCAATGCATCATTTCACTAGAAGCAACATTTTTTTTTTTTTTAAATGTAAAATTATTTTCGCATTGATGTTTTCCGATTAATGTATTTTATAACCCTGACACTTTGGGAGCTTCATGGTACTCAAGATTGAGGTAGGAATTTCCTCTCTATATGCTTTATAAGGGCTCAGTCAGATGGGCGTTTATTGTGTACATTTTTTGTGCGCAGAACGAAAACGCACAAAAATTTGCATGACCGAAGTGGGCGGCATGGAAAAAAATGCACTTGGTCGTGTTTTTCCGCACATAAAGTGCCCTGCCTGCTATGTCACAGCTGCAGCAGGGGATTCCTTGGATGTGAAACCCCCGGATGCTGTCACATCCGTGGGGTTTCACCTTTGGCCAGTGGGGCTAGCGGCAGCAGCGGTGGCCCCTTTGACATACAGAGAACATCGCGATCCTCTGCTACAGCTGTGGCAGAGGATTTCTTTATCTCCGCGGGGAGTCTCCTTGTCACTGAACACTGTGACAGCATTGTTCTCCTATTGAATTCAATGGAGCCAGCACTACAGCCGGCTCCATTGAAAGCAATGGGCTGCTGGCAAGCCCTGCAGTGATTTTTGGGGAAGGGCTTTAAATATAAGCCCTTCCCTGAAAATCATCCCTAAAATGTGTAAAAAATAAAAAAATATATATACTCACCTGTTACCATGCAGGGCAGCGCAGGGTCCGGCGGTCAGCGCGCGCCAGCCCGGCGTCCTGGAGCCCTGATGTCGGGGCTCAACCGGCGACGTGGAACGGCTGGTGTGCGGGGGTGTGGACATGTCTGCCCGTAGGGCGCCGCCCGCACTCCTCCATCTCTCTTGTGCAGTAGTGGGGGAGCTGGCTCCTCCCACTCTCCGCCCCGGGGCGGAGTCTTTCGTTTATAAGGCTGGCAGTGACCTGAGATCACTGCCAGTTATTGGTTCTGTTAGCCACTAGTCAGTTCTGCCTGTCTCAGTCAGTCAGTACTAGTTGCTAGCCAGTCTCTTTCTAGTGTGCCTTTACTCAGTCTGTCCTGGTTCTGTCTGCTACTAGCTAGTCTGTCTGCAGCTACTCTCAGCTAGCCCTAGTTTGCCTGTCAGTTTCCTTCAGCCTGCCTGTAGCTTTGTTTGTTCTGTTGGTCTTTTCCATCTGCCTCTCTGTCGGCACTCTGTCCCCCCATCAGTTAGTTTCTCTTGTCAGTCGCCAGGTCCCTAGCCAGCGCAGGGCCTGCCGTCCAGTTGTCCGCCTGGGATTAGCCAGGGCCGAGGCAAGTAGGCAGGGACAGTGGGGTGTGGGAAGTTCAGGGCACCCCACCTGGCGCTCCGGAGTCAGAGTGCCGTAACATCACCTCTCTGCAGCTGCTGGGGCTCAGGCATGTCCAGCCGGGTCTTCTCCTGCACTGCTCTGAAGTGCTTTCAGCGGACAGGGATTTAAAATCCCTGCCTGCTGAAAGGGCTGCCTCTAATTGGCTGAGCACTGTGATCAATCAGAGGCAGCTCTCAGCTATTAAATGACAGCTGAGTGCTGTCTGTGATTGGTCCCTGCGCTCAGCCAATCAGAGGCAGCACTCACCCATTCATTGAATTCAGCCATTGATTGCAAACGCAGGTAACATACGCACATAAAAACGTCAAAGCAGAAAAACACTACAAAGAAAGGCCACCATCTTGTAGATTCATTTCTGCAATGTATTACCTGGTTGCCAATCTATTAATACTACATTTTCCTTCGTGCATGAACATCAATCTGCAGGTCCCTCCATTGATGACAACTGATTGCTCAAAGTTAGATTAGGCCAAATCATGGAAATCAATTCGTTGCCAAGCAGCTTCATTCTATAAGTATTCATGCCTTACCATTCTGGATGAATGAGCGAGCACACCCCTGCTTAGGCTGTCTAGGAGAGTCAATGGGTGTGAGAATATGAATACTGCTGCCCTGGCTTTCTGGTTTAGTGAGTGAGTGTATGCCTGTCTTTTCTTTCTTGATGAATGTGTAGGGGGGATGAAAAATGTTAGAATTGTGTAGTCAGGGAATGCTATAGTTGCTGAGGATTGTTGTGTAGCTGCTGATCGTTTTTGCACAAACTGTTTATTATACAAACATTTGATTTGATTTATATATCAGATATTGTCAGGTCCTCCATGGCTGTTGTCCCAATACAAGTCACTGTGCTGGATGGGGCACATGCATCTGATGGACGAATAGTAGAGCACATCTTGCCCCACATGGTGGTGCCTGGGATTGGTACAAATGGGATGTGTCATGTAAGGTGCTGTGGTAAAGTATTCAAGGGAGCAATAGAGATTAGTGTCAAAGTTACAGTGTGGCGGAAACTTTTTGTGGCTAGAGAAGCCCTGAAGCCTGCTGAGAGGTTCAGTGTAGCCTAACGTACGGTGCTGGGAGAGTCTTGACGCCTCCTGTTGACGAAGCTGCGGCTCCCTTGCTCAGTCTGTTCTGTTGAGTATTGAGAGAGCTCCAGTTGGTGTCATGTGTGTTGCTGGTAGAGTGCAAGTCATAGACTATAGAGTCGGTGAGTGCACACCAGTGTGACCTGTCCTAGTTAATCTATTCTGGTAAGATTTATTGTTGTATCCAGGGGTAATAGCTAATGTCCAGATCTTGACCCTATCCAAGTATCTGAGAGGCGTAACTTATTCCATGGGAAGACGATATCATCGATGGCAAACTGTAGTAGTCTTTTATCCCTAATTACTTTGCAGCATTACAAGGGTTAAGAATTGAATATTAGAACAATCTGTACTATTGACAACAGATGATAGAAAAGTAGGGCAGTAATTGGAGTCTAGGCTTTATTCAGAAAGTACTGATTATATCTGGAGAATGCGTGCTGATAGATGGTCTGATAAATTTGTTTTGGGCGAGGCTGAGGGAAAAACGGCATCGAGAGCTACACCTCAGTTGTGCAATGCTATAAATGGGAAATCATATGCTCAATAATTAAACAAGTTGATCATATTACAGAGTTTAGCAGTGTTATTCACTTATAATTGCTCAGCATGCTTGTAACACGATGGCCTGATTGTAGATAAGATGGTGAAATGTTCTAGCTTATGGAATACAATTAAGTGCAGGCTTAAAATGCCATGAGTAAAATAGGTATGTATTAAAAAAGCAATCATCAATAAATGAAATGGCGTTGCTCTTTGGATTAGTCATATACTTATTAATTCCAAATGTAAAAATAATTACAGCAAAAAAGATATTTTGAACACAGCAATTACTCCAGTCAATTAAGTTTATTATTATTTCCTTTGAAAGTGGCATACTTGGTAGGAAAAAAATGTTCTTTCTACACGGCAGCCATCCCACGGGCTACCACATGACTTTCTTTCCTGCGCTTTACACAGGAGCGCTAGTGAATAGAGGCGGAGCGGGCAGATATCGTTTGGCCCACCCGCCTCCATTCACAGTAAACATTGATTGGCTCCTGTTTAGGCCTCATGTCCATGGGCATTTGGTAAAATGTGGGTCTCCCCACAGCGTTTTATCAGTTTTTGCTGGCAGAGACCACATATGGCTGCGAGTGCACTGCGCATGCCCGTGTATCACAGTGAGGTTGTGTATTAAATTGCCGCCCATATGCAATGTATTACGTATGGACAGCGCTTGCATACACTACCTATACAAACGTATATAGGGTTCACGCTCCGTGATACGCAGAGAAATAGATCAGGCTGTGATTTATTTCTCATGCATATCTACACACAGTGTCTACACGCTCATGTGCATGGATCAATGAAAGTCCATTCGCTTTCATTAACTCCATTCACTGCGGCCGTACATCACATTTGTAATACGCAGTGAAAATACATCCGTGGACATAAGCCCTTTCATGGCTGGACAATTAGTGATTTCTCGCTAATTTATGCGGGCTTGGAACTGGCGTATAGGGATGACTCCTACACGGCTGGGTTACGAAACAGCCTACCTTGCTGTTACTGTAACTCCTAATCACTTCTATAGCATTACAGAAAAATTGTAACGCACTTGCTAGTCTGTTTCTGTAACTCCTGACCACACTGGCCGGCTTGTTCAGGGGAATGTTCCCATGAAGTCCATGAGTGGTCGAGATGGCAATACTGCTCTCAAGTTAACTTGTGATTTCTACTGTAGCAACTGCTGAAGCATTGGCAGAGATTTTACATACTAAATGAGTGAGAATTCTGACTAAATTGTGCCAAAAAATTAGCATACACTCAATACACCACATTTTCTTTGTGTTTTAGCTATTTTTCACGCCTTACTAGATAGTTTTGAAAGTGCCTAGAAAATGGGACATGGCTAAGTGGAGTCCTAAAATTTATTAGCGAAGTGCGCCACAATTTTGGAACAAAGAAAAGTTTGGTACGGTGTTAGCCAGTAGAGCAAAATGTGGTTGTTCTCAGTAAGAGAAACCAAGTCATCCTGGAGATATGATATCTTTTAATGGCTAACAAAAATACATGATGTTGTAGCGAGCTTTCAAACCTACTCAGGGTTCTTCCTCAGGCAAAATTATGCAGATCTAAAGAGGCATGCATATACATATACACACATACATATGAGAAAACAGAGATATGATGTGATTAATTAGCATTTTTTGTTGTTGTACGAGATCAGGATGAGTAGAGAAATAAATAAATACTTAACTTGTCCACTGATAATGTTATGGTCTCTGAATTAGTGTTAGGGGGTCACCAGGTCAGAGTATTATCTGTGCTATAGATTTCTCATACTTCCCAGTCATGCAGAAATCCTCTTGAAGTATTTAGGCCTCTGTTGAAAATATCAAAAGTTGTTATAAGTTTGTACTCCCAAATTCTTCTATGGCTTTGTGACTTGAAATTGCCTTTTAATATGGTTACTTTCATGTGTTCTATGTTGTGCCTGTGACTAGAAAAGTGCTTGGCCACAGGTAATTCTGTCCTTCTCTCTTTAATTGTGTGGCAGTGACACCTCATCCTTGCTCTAAGTTTTTGTCCTGTTTGTCCAATATATAGGGCCCAAACAGGACATTTACTGCACAGGATCAGGTACACAGCATCCGATGTGGAACATGTGAATATCCGGGATCTTATAGTCCTGCTGTGTGTTGGGGATTTGTATCCTGTCTATTGTCAGTACATGTGAGCAGGTCTTACAGCTTCTTACTTTCCAGGGATAAGTTATATGCAGGCGTCTTCGGATCTATTTCATTTAAGCCTGAGGAAGAACTGTGAGTAGGTTCGAAATCTTGCTATAATATTGTGTATTTTCGTTAGCCATTTGAAGGTATCATGTCTACAACATTACTTGGTTTCTGTTACAGAGAACAATCACAATTTCGGAACAAACTACTGGTGTCTAAAGAGAGCCAATCTAGAGGTTTTATAAGCCAAAGAAAAGTATCTAACTTGTGTATCAAGAGGCGCCAAATCTATTATACAGTGTGTGCCACTGTGGTAAGTCCGGCGCATCTTCTGCCTGTCTTGTTTAGGTTTATGCTGTCTTAATTTTAAGCAGTATTAATAAATCTTCCCCAACAAATGATGTTGTCATTCTGGTTCCTTTTATCTAGTGTACTCTATAAAATCTTTATGTGACTCACTATAAAGTCCTAGGCTGATAGAAGTTCAGCACGGAACAGAGAGAAACCTGACATGTTACATTGGACTCCTACACAGAGGTATTCTCTGAGAGTAACTCTGCACATATGTCATCTGACAAAGCCTGTAAGGCAGCACATAGAGTCCATATGGTTATGTACTAAGGAGCAATATAGCCTTTTTGCACCGCCTTACAGGCTTGGTGCTTAAAACGTACATAACTTTTCAGATGACTTTTCACAATACATTGCCATGTGAGCACACATGAGGAATTACACTATTTATGACCATTTTATGTTCAATCTTTTTATTGATGTTTTGATGTTAAAATGTTTTTTTGTTTTCAAAGAACAGACAAATCAGGTCTTGCAGGACCACATATAAATCAGGACATAAATATTAAATAGATTTCAAAAACCTAACTGACAAAGCTCAGCCTTTATACAAAAATAAAATCTCCTTTGCCTCACTGATTCATGGTTTGTCTCTAGCACATCAAACAGTCACACAAGAATTAACCATGTCAGCGCAGGCTTATCATCTTAGTACATTATATTGGACTAAGCTCCAAAACAACTGAAGAAGACACAGAAACAAAAGAAAGGGAAAAAAAGACAAAGAAAGGGGGTTGGGGGTGGTCCCATCAGCATATAAGATGTTCCATCAACAGGACCTCAACTCTCTAGTACCAAAAACCCAGCAACCAGAGAAGCAAATAAGAAGATATAGGAAATATAAAGGGGGGTAACCTATAAAGAACCAAGGTTTGATAATGGAGAAAGAAAAAAAAAAATAAAAAATAAAAAAATATATATATATATATATATATATATATATATGTGTGTGTATTACTGAAGTAGAATAAAATAACAAGGGGAAGGGGGGTTGACAGTTGAGTAAGGATTGGAAGGGAGGGTACACAGGGGTTGCAGATGGGGAAGGGGGGGACAGATGACGAGTTTAACCATCCCAAGGTCAGTCCAACATGTCTACACATTTGTAGATCATTTCAACCTAAGCTATCCTCTCCCTGAGCTATGAAGATTTATGAGAATTTAGAAGAGCAGGGTCTCGAACTCTGCAGAGAACACAAAGTCCAACCAAGGCTGCCATATTATTAGAAATTTCCATCTTTCTGTTACGTTCAGCACAGAGTTCTTCCATGCGGTATAGTTGCGCCATTTCCTGCTTCCATTCACCCATGGAAGGCACGTAAGCCGTTCCCCAATGCTTCTGGTCATTTTATGACTTGCATCCTGTATTTTTTTCTATTTCTTCCTCTGTAGGTTATACATCTGATTCTCAATCCTCTCAGGCCTGGTGGAATATTCTCATGCATCCATGCATTCCAATAATTCGCCTCTCTTAAACTCTTTTAACTAGACAAAATCTCTTTGATTGCATTGTAGAGGCGTCTAGTGGCCAACAAGCTCCACACAAAGGAAAAAAGAGGTCACTATACATAGGTTGCCACAGAGAGCCTTTTTATAGACAAGGATAGAACCACTTTTAGGGCCTCAGGTGGCAAAACTGTTCATCTAATCACCCACAACTCTAATCATTTGCATATCTGCCAGAGATTTTTGCAGCATTTTCGGTGATTTTTAAAAAATGTTCGGTCACAATCTAGAATTTTTTTTTTAATCCTAAAATCCTACATTTTTCACACTGACCGGATTTTTACTGCGTAATCTGCAATTTACATCCGTACAGAGGATCCACAGCTAATAGCATGCTTTGAAAGGTATGTAAAAATCACTTTTTCCTTCACACTTGTGAAAACGAATTTTGTATTCTGCGAGCGGAGGAAAAGTCACAGCATGCTGTATTTTGTTGCAGACTCCTCGCGGACGGCCTCCATTGAAGTGAATGAAAGCCATCGGACTCGCAGCCCATCCGCAGTTGACATTGTGGATAGACTTCGGATACCCGCATTGTCACCCAGCGACAGAGTGGGAAAAACAAATATTTTTAAAAAACTCTGTACTGCACATGACCGATGGCGAGCATCTGCGGTCATCCTCAGTACAGAAAAAACAGGTATACTACGGGAACCCGCATGCGGAATACGGCTCTGCTGCCGGCCTACTACTAGTCTGTCACTTCCAGGTCTGTAGAGAAAGCTTTGCAACAGTCGTCTCACTAACATCACAGGTAAGATTAAACTAACAGGTAGCACCTATATGTACATTACACAGGATCCACCATTCACAATAGGTGATCAGCTGTGACTATCTACTCCCCTTCCTGCAAAATGACCCCTGCACACGTCACAGAGCATGCCAAGAACAGTCTCCCATACAAGTCAATGGATCAACTCATACTCATTGTGTGAATGGCCTATGAAGCCGCTTTAAAGCACATCTTCTAAGTGCTCTAAATGCTATTAAATGTAACTCAGGAAAGATGGCAGCCCCCAGTGTCATTTATAGAAAACTGAATAAAAACATTCTAGAATCATTAAATTAAAATTGATTAGTAGAAATGGAAAATATTGCCTGATCTGGTTTTAATGAATACAAAAATGTTGGTGGTATGGTCCCTTTAAAGTTGCCGTTATAGTTATTAGTCCTTTTACCAACGATCCCCATTGTAAGTCTTCATATCTTCTAGACGGTGCATTAAATAGTTATTACTATGCAAGTGTCGATTAAGTAACTTCATCAGCCTGTATCCGGTAATGTAAAAGGACAACCTATCATGCTTCACATTAATATAATATTAGAGGCCTTAACTTTGACACTTGCTATAGCTTCGAGAGCAAAAGGAGCAAATCATTTCTGTACTTCTGTCAGAAAGACTATTCTGTGATGATGTAAGGGCACAACTAATATGAAAAAAATGCTTTTTATCTCTGTATAAAATGACACAGGAAAATATCTATCACTGTCTATTCTTGTCAGGTTTGCAGCAGTGCACTCGTAAAACAAATTGAGAGGCTTAAATCTTCAGGACAGAAATCAATACAGGGATAAGTAAGGAACACGCAAAAGCAGACAACCAGGGATTTATTTCCCAGAAAATGTTTTTTCAATAGATTCACAGATGATAAATTTTAAGTGGACAGAATAGAAGGATTTGTCTGGTAGTTCCTTCTCACCTACAGTTTCATTGTAGGACTATATAAAAGGCAACCCCTCTGTAGGTTATAAACTACATGGCTTAATACATCATGTAGCTTGACCTGCTGTGGACAGTTGCGGGAAATTGCAGATCATGAAGACAGTCTTCATCTTGTATAACATTTGATATCTTGTATCAGAAGCAAGATATTCTTCATCAACAATTCCATGCCAAGAGAGCTGAGGAGCACATTGTGCTGAAGATCATTGGGTCCCGCTGCATTGGATGAAACACAAGATCTTCACGTACATGAACAGCGTGTGGTCATGTGATTTGGGTAAAGTGAAGCAGAATTGAGCAGTATATTATTTTATTTAGGTTAAGTGACACATCATGGATGCTATCATTCTTTAGGTTGGGGCCACTGGAAACACGCAGCAATTATGACATTTAAAGAGGACCTGTCACGTTATAAAGTCAATGGGGCAGGCTGCTTGGGTCTGCAACTGAGGCCTCCATGACCCTATCACTGCTATTCTCTTTTTCACATACACCTGTGTTCACCTATATGGCCTCTTCTTAGATCTGGGTCCCAGTGATGTGAATCTGTCAAACAGGCGATCACTGTCAATGAATTTTGATATCATGCACTAATGGTGAGCAGCAGTGGGGACCACCCATTTGACATGGTTTCATGCATCATGAGAAAATGTATGTTCTGCAACCGGCCTGAAAATCTGTACTAAAATCCTCAAACAAACTTGCATGTGTTACAGGAATATTTCATTGTTGATTGTGGTGCAGAATTTAGCCATGGATTTCACTCATTTAGGGGCGAATTGAGAACTTAAAGTGGCCCATGGTAAAATATTAGACTGGGCACTAAGTAGATGCTAAATGAATGCGTTTCAACAAGGAGGCATTGGGAGATATAACTGTCAGCCCAACACTCATTAGACCAACAGCTATCCCTCGCAACTCTCCCATATACATACATGCTCGACCCAGAGTGCATGGGTTTTTGTTGGGGAGAAGGACACGGCAATCTAATCATGCTTACTAAATACATTTAATACCAGAATAGAGCTTATTACAAAGATATGATAACAGAACCAAGCTTACTACATTGATATGGTACCCAAACTGAGCTTACTACATGATAGATATGGTAGGAAAACCAAGTTTTCTATATAGATACGATATCTGATTTGAGCTTACTACATAAATATGAGAGCAGAAACTAAATGACAACTTGGATATGCTACAAAACACAAACTTACTGCATAGATACGGTATGAGAACCAAGCTTACTACATACATACAATAACAGAACTAAGCTTACTACATAGACACGGTATCGGAAATAAACTTACTACATAGATATGGTGCTAGAAATAAGAATAAGCTTACATTTGCCAGTGCCAGAAAAATATATACACCATTATTGTAAAAAACTGAAAAAGGGATCCATGAAAATCAGCATATGGTTGACATAGAATTGCATCCCCTTGTTTATAGTATTCCTAGATACAGTTGAAAATATAATTTGAATCTTGTCCAAGTTAGGCCAGTTTCACATAATGCGTACTAGATGTTGAATTTCAGTTGATGAATCTGCACCGAAATTCCGCAATTTAGACTATATGCACATGGGTGAGATGAAAGTTGAGCCAGAGATCTCAGGCACAACTCGCATTGGACAACACACAGACATTCTGTCCTACTGCTGTCCGATGTGCTGGACCCTGCACATTTACATTTGCTATTCTTGTCTAAAATTTCAGACAAGAACAGGACATGCTGCGATTTTCTTTAATCGTTCAAGTGAAAAATAAACCATGGGCATACACCCATTTAAATGAATGAGTTCTATTTCCATCCGATTTTCGGGTTAACAATCCCCATTCACTGACAGTGGGAAAAATCTGCTGTGGATTTGAGTCATGCTGTGGATTTTCAAATCTGCAACATGCTTTAATCGGTGAAATCCATGAGGAAGAATAAGGAGAAAGGGAAACTGACTCTAATCCACAGACACAAGAGATCCCCGCCTAACAGAAGCACTCGCCTTGATGAGGGTGACCCTACATCAGGAATTTGGAAGGACCTTAACTTTCCCTAAGAGGACAAGGATTTGTGGCAAACGATAGATGACACTATAATGTACAAATGTCCGCAAACACTTAGGGCAGCAAGATGTTAAATAGCTTCACACGTTTTAAAGTGAAATTTTCAGCAAACTTAGCTTTATTGGAGAATCAGATCAGACAGAGAACCACAGAGACCAGAACACCTTCAAACAGCAGTTTGCAGACAGAAGTCCTCAGACCAGACTAGGAATATCCTCTTACGTGTGCTTATACAAACTTCACCAAAAGTATAACAGACGCCCTCCTAGAGGAGGAGCTGGAACAAATGTGCAAAGACTGCAACACCCCCCAGCCAACCAATCCAGCAGACACAGACAAACATGTGCAATTGATGGCATCCAGCACGAAAAGGACAGTAAGCATGTGCCAATGTGAGGATCACGTGGGCCGTGCTTAACGCCAGAAGGCCTCTCCGATCCCTTTGATCCCTTTTCTCCGCCAGCACTGTCACGCTGTACCAACTGTGCTATGATAGTAGCATTTACTGCTTGTGGTTGAGAAACTTTTCAAGTATGTATGATGAGTGTTCTCACAGATGAAACAGGTTTTCAAAGGTTGGGACCAATAGTTTTAGTACCATGGATACAGGGATGATGAGATTATTATTATGAATATATGGTTTGTGGTCAGCTTTAGGGCCCATTTATATGACAGTGTTTTGGTCAGTATTTGTAGGCTAAAACTTGCAATGTAACCTACAGAGGAAAAGTATAATGGAAAGTTTGTACCTTTTCTGTATTTTGGACTCACTCCCGGTTTTGCCTTTACGAATAATGATGCAAAATACTGAACAGAATAATGCAATGTGAATGAGGCTTTAGTTATATCTGTCACTACAGTTCAAACAAATGTTGCCACTAATATAGACCTGATGATAAATCTGCTAAATTATTATGCAGCACTGTGAGCATGGAGGTTATACATCTTCTGCATAGCTAGACAAACTTTGAAAACTCCACAGAGGGACAATCAAAGGAATTATATTTACTGGAGATTTTTCTCGAACATATGCTGAACATGTGTAAGAGTTGGATTTATTTCTATAGCACAAGCTGCAGTCTATAAGGGAGTACATCGTGATTTTCTTCAATGAAATAAATGACTGAACAGAGGGGGTGGGCTTAATGCAAATGTAATCACATTTACTTCAATGCACATGGTTGTACTTCCGTTGTTATAAACTGTATATTGAGTAATGGAGATGTAAGTTCAACAAAAGCTAAACTTGATAACATTTATTTCTGTAACATTCTGACACCTATTTAGTGATGGAAAGTTTCCTCAACATACAGAGTTGGCCCCGTTCTTCCAATATTATGTGGATTAGTGTTGAGTAGAGATGAGCGAGCACCCAAATGCTCGGATCCGCGTTATTCAAGTCGAGCTTTCCCTAAAATTCGAGAGCTCTACTCGAGTAACGAACCCCATTGACTACAATGGGAGACTCGAGCATTTTTGTATGTGGGACGCCGGGTCCCGAGCTTTTTTTTTTCTCTTGGTTCGTGTTCTCTCTCTCTCTCTCTCTCTCCCCTACCAGGCAAAAAAATTTGCCAATGACGCGCGCTGCGTCGCGGCGGGGAGGGGCCAAACCAGCACGTCACAGCGGGGAGGAGCCAAAAACTGGGGCGGGGTCAAACACGACTTGATGCTCGTTCGAATAGAATAATACACGAACGAGCATCAAGCTCGGCAGAGTATGTTCACTCAACTCTAGTGTTGAGGCAACTGAACCAGTAGAACCCTGTTTTGGGTTGGACATTGCTAAAAATTTAGTTCAGCAAGAATCCAAACCTCAGGGAGTACAGTATTATGGCTCCATGCAAATTAGAGCCTTACACAGCTGTAACATGGTCCTGCGTATGAGCCATTATTTGCATTTAGAAACAGATAAACTCTGTAGATTCCCTATAGCAGCTATTCCTAAGCAAGGTGCTTTAGCACCCTGGAGTGCCATGAGAAACTGGCAGTCATACCATGACAAGCCAGAGAGCAACAAAAATGAGGGAACATGACCATTACTCATTCAGTGATTCTCACTGTCAGCGCTGACATCTTCCTTCTGTTGTGATCAATGTAGATATGATCGTATCTCTGGATGTGATTATTAGGGAGAATGGTGAAGTTCCTAATAGGATTAAAGGGGGGGGGGGGGGGAATGGTAGAGCTCTGAATGTGATTACTGGAGGGGGAGGCAATGGTGAAACTCTGGATGTGATTACTGCAGGAGAGTGGAGAAAGGTGGAGCTCTGGATGTGATTACCACAAATAGGGTGGCAGTGGTGAAGCTCTTAATAGGATGACTGGGGGAGTACTGCAGGGGTCAAGGGCAGATTCGCTGCAGTTCCTTTTGCTGTATCAGGACCTGGCCTAAATTGGTAGGGGTTCCCTTAAACAATATTTTTGCAGTGATTCCCCAGTGCAAACAAAGGTTGGAGACCACTGGCCCTACAGAGTCACACCTATTTAACCAAAACCGCGTTGTAGCACTGAAACATGAGCTGCGATGGCAAGTATGTATTTGGGTAAGCATACATCCTTCTGAAAGTCAGAGTAAACATTATGTCCTTGAGTGCCTTTTCTGATTTCCTATTTCATTAAATTCTGTCCAATTTTGAAATTTACAGAGCTGCCAAAATGTTAACATTTCCCTTTGATTTCATCTGGTGCTTTAGAAAATATAGACATAATTAAATAATGAATTAATTAATTTATAACATAATAATTTATCCAATCAATTCAAATAAATGAAAGCTCTTCATCATAGCTATGAATATCTTTTCCGCATCAACTCTTCTCCAGTAGCAATATGAAGGTCTAGTTCTAGTACAGTAATTACTTTAACAGTTAAGTAATGTCAAAGAAAACTTGATATTAATCAGTTTCTCATGTTTTTCACAAACTTCTTGGCAAGCAATGAAATCTGAGTCTTACATAAAGTGGGTGTAGTTAATTTAAGGAAGGCTATATACTCTATATAGGTCAACGACATCTTGGTCAGGTGGTACATTATCATTGAAAACATCTCAGATATTCATGGTAGGCTTCCATAATAACGTATGTACAACAACGCTGGTTGGAAACAAAAAAGTAGCAGTCAAAAGTAGGCAATGCGTCTGAATGTCATCTAGTGGGGATACAGTGACAATGACAGTGATTAACCAAGCAGCTATAAACTGCTCATTTCTCACAAAACAAGAGAGTACACAGACTTTGAGATACACAAGTTCAGACAAGCCTACTGGTTAAATACAAACAGCATTGATGAGTATCACAGTCGCTTACAGCAAATGACTAGATCATATTTACTGATGTTGACAAGGATATGTATATGCAAATTATATGCAGCAGCACATCTGCATAGCTAAAACAAGACGCCCTGAGAGGCCCGTCCATACATGACACTAGTAAAAATTGATCTAGACAGTTTGTGTTAAGGATGCTGTGAGACTCCATCAAGCTGGAATGGAGGTCAGATCACTAGCAGAAATGTATAATAGTCTTATGTATATATGTTTCTAAAGGTGGTCGCTTGTTACATTCATCCCGCAGGAAACCTACCTATATCACTGCTTATGCTTTAGGAAAACATCCAGACACCCGCCTGATGATTTCTCTAAATAAATACATCATGTTAATGTCTCCGACACGAGCCCGGTGCCTATAATGACATAGTCCATTAACCAAACTCTTTTCGTATAATCTTTCTACGTGGTAAACAGAACTGTATGAAACTTCTGAAATATAAAAATTGATCTTTATCCCATTTACAACACAGAATAGAGAGAACTATGATGTGCACAGATTTAAAAAAACAGGTTATAGCTGAAGAACTCCTGAAGCTAAGGACAATTTGTAGCAATGAAGCAAAAACACATGAATTTTTTGAAATGAATAGAGATAAGATGTGATTCCCAAGTGTGATGCGTTCACAATATTTTGGTGGTTACTCACAGTGGTATGCCAATAATGTAGGCATACCAAGCAACTACTTTGGGGCCCAAAGCTGAATGGTGCCACTCCCTGTCCCACTGCTTATTCGCCTCCCTCTTCCCCTGAATGTCCAAATCTCACATTCTAGCTACTTTGTACGCTACTCTTTCAGTCAGTGCAGGCTTGTTCGCCCCCGATCTCTTGACAGTACTACACTGAAAGCAAGAAGAAGGAAGAGGAAAAGCCTGCATTGACTGAGAGCAGCATCCGGAGTTGCTGTAATATGAGATTAATGCTGTAGATATGTAAGGGAAAGGGGAGACACAGATGGAATCATAGAATCGTAGAGTTTGAAGGGACCTCCAGGGTCATCTGGTCCAACCCCCTGCTCAATGCAGGATCTACTAAGTCATCCCAGACAGATATTTGTCCAGCCTTTGTTTGAACACTTCCATTGAAGGAGTACTCACCACCTCCCATGGTAACCTGTTCCACTCATTGATCACCTTCACTGTCACAAGGTTTTTTCTAATATATAATTTGTGTCTCCTCCCTTTCAGTTTCATCCTATTGCTTCTAGTCTTTCCTTGTGCAAATGAGAATAGGGCTGATCCCTCTGTACTGTGACCGCCCTTCAGATATTTGTAGACAGCTATTAAGTCTCCTCTCAGCCTTTTTTTTTTGCAACCTAAACATTCCCAGATCCTTTAACCGTTCCTCATAGGACATGATTTGCAGACCACTCACTATCTTGGTAACTCTTCTCTGAACTTGCTCCAGTTTGTCTATGTCTGTTTTAAAGTGAGGTGCCCAGAACTGGACACAGTATTCCAGATGAGGTCTGGCTAGGGAAGAGTAGAGGGGGATAATGACCTCACATGATCTAGACTCTATGCTTCTCTTAATACATCCCAGAATTGTGTTTGCCTTTTTGGCTGCAGCATCACATTGTTGACTCATGTTCAATCTATGATCTATTAGTATACCCAAGTCTTTTTCACATGTGTTGCTTAGCCCAATTCCTCCCATTTTGTATGTGTTTTTTTTTTTCATTTTTCTTGCCCAAATGTAGGACTTTGCATTTCTCCTTGCTAAATACCATTCTGTTAGTCACTGCCCACTGTTCAAGCTTTTTTAGAACTTTTTGAATACTCTTTCTCTCTTCCCTAGTGTTAGCTATCCCTCCTAGTTTTGTGTCGTTGGCAAATTTGATCAGTTTCCCATCAATTCCCTCCTCCAGATCATTTATAAAAGTGTTGAACAACACTGGGCCTAGAACAGAGTCTTGTGGTACCCCACTTGATACATTCTTCCACTTGGATGTGCAGCCATTTATGACCACTCTTTGAGTACGATCACTCAGCCAGTTGTGAATCCACCTAACAGTTGCCTTCTGAATCCAATATTTGGTCATTTTTTCAATAAGTATGGTATGAGATGCTTTGTCAAATGCTTTCCTTAAGTCAAGATATACTATATCCACCGCATTTTCCTCATCAACCCAGTCGGTGATTCTGTCATAGAAGGAAATTAGAATCGTCTGGCATGCCTTGTTTGTTACAAACCCATGCTGGCTCTGGTTAATTACTCCATTTTTATCCAAGTAATTGCATGCATGGACCTGGAGACTTGAATTAACTTAAGTTAGCTAAGTGTTCCCTCACCATCTCTCTATTTATATATAGCCTGCTTTTCTTTATTCCTTCAGTAGCACAGGGAAGATCAGTTGATGTTACATTTACTTACTGAGAAAAAGCAGATAAAAATAGGAATTTAAAAGTTCGGCCTTTTCAACATCATTGTTAAGCAATTCAGCATTTTCATCCTGTAAACATCCTATAGCATCTTTGAATTTTCTTTACTTTTGACATATCCCTAAAATATTTTTTTAATTGATTTTGGCCTCTCTTGCAAGCCTCAATTTATTATCAGCTTTAGTTATTCTGACACCTGTCCTACAGTTTCAGCAGACTGTATTATATTCTTCTTTAGATATGCCCCTTTCTTCCCATTTGCTAAACATTTTTTTCTTCCTTTTTAGCATGTGTTTAAGTTCTGTGTTCATCCATCCTGGTCTCTTTAGATGCTTCCCATTCTTCCTTCTTTTAGGAATTATTAATGATTGTGCTTTGAGAATCTGATTTTGCAAAATTTTCCATCCTTTTTGGACATTTCTGTACTTAAGAACATCCAGCCATTGGATTCTTCCTATCCTCTTTCTGAGTCTATTAAAATCTGTCTTACTGAAATCCAACCTTGAATCTGAGGCTTCTCTGGTTTCCTCCCCTTCCTATCCAAAATTCAAGGATAGCATGATCACTGCCTCCTATGCTTCTAGCCACCCTTACTTCCTGAACCATTTCCTCCCTTTTGGTAAGAATTAAGTCCAAGATAGCATATCTACTTGTTTTCTCTTCTACTTTTTGGAAAATAAAGTTGTCAGCAAGAGTGGAAAAGAATTTGTTGGACCCTTTACTTTTGCCTGATAGAGATTCCCAACAAATGTCTGGAAAGTTAAAATTTCCCATGATCACTTTGCTATACTTTTTGAGAACTTAGCCATCTGATGTAAAAAGAGTTCATCCATATTTCTTCTGCTTGTGCAGGTGGCTGATAGTAAATGCCTATAATGGTGTCCTTTCTGTTGTTCTCTCCTTGTATTATTACCCAAACAGTTTCTATGGACCATTCTCTGAAACTTGAATCTCTGTGGGGATGTATGCTTTCCTAACATGCAATGTCACACCTCCTCCCCTTTTATTATGTCTGTTTCTTAAAAATAATCTGTATCCGTCAATCCTTGTGTTCCAATCATGTGTATCATTCCACCAAGTGTCCATAATGCCTATGACATCATATTTCTCTTCCTGTGTTAGGAGCTCCAATTCTCCTTGTTTTTGTTTCCCATACTCTGTGCATTAGTTTGTGATCGGTGTCTCTCGCTCCTCTACTTTCCTTTACATTTTTTTTCTTACTTTCCACTTTTAATAGCAAGGTTCTCAAATGTATGTATTAGCTGTATATTTTTATCTGGCCTTTAACTTCCCTTCTCATATTGCTCTATTTTAAAGTTCTCCTGATGAGTGAAGAAAGACGCTCACCAAATATATGCTTACCTGTTTTTGTAAGGTGCAACCCATCTCTAGCAAGGAATCCATATTTTTAGGTAATTCACTCCATGGTCTAGAAATCCAAATCTTTGCTGACAGCACCATCCACATAGCCAGTTGTTCACCTCTAGAATCCTGTTTCATCTCCTTATTCCATGGCCATCCACTGGGAGGATGGATGAGAAGACCACCTGTGCTCCCAGTTCCTTCACTTTCCTGCTGATGTCTTCAAAGTCTCTGCAGATAGTTGCAAGTTCCTTTTTTGCAGTAGGTATTGTCCCTACATGTATTAGTAGTAATGGGTGGTAGTTTGTAGAACTGAAGAGTCTTGATAGGCTATGACACTGGTGAACCTAGAAGACAGCACACCTCTCGTGAGGTGTTAGGTCTTTGTTCCTCTCAATAGAGAATCCCCTACAACCACTGCTCTCCTTTCCTTCTTCACAACAACACATTTTTTTCTCCATTCAAGAGGATTCTGAGTACTTACTTGACTGTTCTTTGTGGGCAAAGTTATTTCTTGATGTATCTATTCGTTGTTCTCCTATGTGAGAGCCTGGTACCGGTTCCTGAGCAGTATGGGTGCTGACTGAGTCCTGATCCTCCTGCTTCTTTCGGTCACATGCTTCCATTTCTCTACTTCTGCAGTAAAACTGAAAATGTCTTTACCTTTAACTTTCTAAAGGAGTCACTTCTGCTCTGTCAAAGAAATCATCATTTACCTTAATGAGTTTTTGAATGTAGCTATTCCCCCCTAAAGACTTGCACCTTTTCCTCCAATAGAGACACAAGCTTGCATTTCTAGCAGTTGAAGTTTGGCTTTTCTTTGGTAGATCTGTAAAGATATAGTATATGTTGCAGCTAACCATATGGCTACACCCCTCTTCCATGCTGCACACAGTCAATTGATGTCCACATCCAAACTTCCAATTGTAAAAAATTCTCATAATGATATTTAACCTGTAAGATGTTACTAAGTGTTAAAATTTTGGTGATGTCCTTTGAGCAGCTAGTCCTGGCTAAACTCAGTGATCGTCCCACTCAAAGCGACTCTTCAATTTTCTCCAAACGCATCAGCAAAATGCTAATTATCTTTCTGGGGCTCCATTATCTGGGGCTCTGTGGGGTCACAGAGAGGGAACACCAGTTTTTTGTTTGGCCACAGAGAGTGAACTCGAGTGTTTTCTGGGCCCACAGAGAGGTGACACTAGTACTATGGGGGGCTTACTTAGAGGTTGATTGGGGTAGTGGCAGGATGGTAAGAGTATGCAGAGATGAGTCCTGGCTGGAGGAAATACTCATGATCATCTCACCCTGAATAAAGAACAGAAACGAGAATGGACATCACTAGAGAAATGTCACATGTGATCACTGGAGGTAACAGTATTTAATCACTATCACTGTGCATTGTTGGTATTTATTATATGGTGACTGCATTATTTAGAGGTTACTAGAGCTGCGCTGATATATCTAAACCTGCCATATTATAGATCTGCTGTCCCATGACCTCTATGTATGCCCCTGGCTACTTGTTTTATTTTAAATGTTCATTTTGAAAACTATAGAAGAAAAACAAAAATCACGACAATGGAACAGAAATTCTGGTGCTTTTATATCCATAGTGTATTCTCAAGAGGACACAAATGGCTACAAGGTATTATTGGGTGGAGAGCTTGGCTGTTTTTTTTAAATCTCCTATAGCCTTTAATGGAGTGTGCAGTGCATTTATGGACATTCCTCTGCTTAAAATGGAACCCAGGCCCTTCACCTCTCAAGATAAAAGTATGATCATTGATCAAGCAAGTAGATATGTTATGGATGAAGATTCTAAAAAAAGAATAAGTGTTGTTATTGTCTCCATCTACTTCATATAGAAATCCCAACACTTTTGAATACATATGGGTGATTATTCTCCTGTTCGTCTACATAGATTTAGATATAGAGATTCTTCAAAATGTCCCAAATATTTTTCCAATAAGCGTTCTTGGATTCATATGTTGTGGAATTGCCCTAAACTGAAAATCTACTGGCTCCAGGGGTTTGATAAGATTATTAACTTGTATGATGTCATGCTCTTGATCAAGTGTAACATGTTTCTTGTATGGGAAGTTATCTCCCAGTGCAGCATCCAAGGAGCGGGCCCACAGCCGAGGAGACAGAAAAGGCCTTGTTACGTGGCTCTACCATCTCCTCCCCTGGGGTTGCTCGGGACCCGACCATGGTGCTACTGGGGTAGATCAAGGGATAGTAACCAGGGGTTACCTTAAGTCAAATTGTCACTCGTGATGCCACCGTTCCATCCACTGTGGTGGAACTTCCAGATGAAATAAAGTAGTCCACACACAAGGCAACTTTCCTAACAAGAACCAGGAATGGTCAGTTCTGTTTGTTTACTGTAACTTTGGGAAAACTCGAATTCAACAAACAGTCTTGGAGAAAAATAGCAGAACTAGAGTGGTGCGACAGGGAGGATTCTCGGGGTCCTCGGAAAATCCACAGTCCCAGTTATTTGTGTGATCCAATTCCCGGCAACACTCTTTCTCTCTCTCTCTCTCTCTCTCTCTACCGGCTAACACTCACCCCAGCAGTCCAATAGTCGCTGTAAGTGGCTTGTTCTACTCAGTAGCAGCGCCGAGGTCTCCTGGGGAGAATGGGCCCAGGCCGGACATGAGAAGTTGCTCGGCCTCTTCCTTGTCCTACACACAGACCAACTTGCTCCTTTCTTTCTCTTCTCTTTCTCACTCCTTCCTCTTTCTCTAACTTTCTTTTTCCTCTCTCTCTCCGTCGCATTCTTGCAAACACATATGTATCGCGATGTCACATGACACACACAAAACATTTATCAGACAGGACAGCACCTACTAGACATTAACCCTTTCAGTCCTGCAGCTATACAACACACACAATCCTTATGCATTCCACAAACAAGACACTGACATGAGACAAACATAGAACATTTATGGAGGGGCCCAATTAACTCTGGGCCACTACACCAGACACAATTACTATAAGGATGTGGGTATTCTGAGATCTTTATACATCACTCGTAAAGAGATCTTACATCTTTGGATTACAAAAAATATGCAATTCAATGGGTATTTAAACATCTTTCATAAAAATAAAATTTGTGAAAGGATTTGTTCATTAACCAGTTAGAAATAAAAATATATATATATTTTTCTACTTTTAGGATCCAGTGCTGGTTTTAGCTAAAATGGGTTGTCTGGTTAGTGGCTAGAGGTTGTCTGGTCTTTATTTGCCTGCAGATTTAACAGAGGTGTTATCCTGAATTGTAATCCTGCCAGTAATGCAGTAATAATGAGCTGATCACTAACCTTGTTTATTATGAGGCTCTTTGATCAGTGTGGAAACTGCAATACATCATCAAGAATAGTTTTTAAAGTAGAGAGGACCAACAAAATTTAAACCAAATGATTTAAACAATTTCTGACTATAGATTCCTTTTCACATAAGTGGTTTGCTACTGTTTTTTTAATAGTATATTATTTTATATTGTATTATTAACTTCCACTGTGGCTGTTAACTATTTAAATGGAACTGTCAATTCCGACAGTGGCATTCAAATGTCCCGATTAGGATTGAGATGTCCCAAATGGTCTCTCCATGATGAGATTGCAGGGTGCCATCTGGGTGTCATGGATATTTGTTTATTAAGATTTGCCTGTAGCACATCTTAATACAATGCCTGTCAAAATCTAGTATAATGCAATACTTTAATATTGCAGTATACTGTATATAAGCGATTAAAGAATTGCAAGTTCAAGTTCACTATGGAGACGAAAAAAATATTTGCCTTGTCGGTTATAAAAAAAGTACACTTAAACGTTTAAAAAGAAACAAAACCCTTTACCCAGTTGTCAGGTCAAAAACAAACCAAAAAACTTGGTATTATTGCATCTATAAAAGCCCATTTTATTAAAATATCACATTATTAATCCCCTACGGTAAACGCTGTCAGTAAAAAGAATAACGCAATGCTAGAATTATGCGTTTTTTGGTCACCTCATCTCCAAGAAAAAAATGAATAAAAAGCAATCAAAAAGTAATATGTACCCTAAAATAGTACCCAAAAAACTACAGGTTGTCCAGCAAAAAACAGCTACATTGACATAAAAATAGAAAAGTTGTAGGGTCAAAAGATGGAGACAGAAAGCTACTTATTAAACAATATATTTTTTTAAGCAGCACTACATAAAAAAATAGAAATTTAGTATTACCATAATTGTACTGATCCACAGAATAAAGATAATGTCATTTTTATTGCACTATGAAAGGCGTGAATTTTAAAAAAGTGGATTTGGAAAGATTACCGTATATATTCGAGTATAAGCCGAGTTTTTCAACATATTTTTTAATGTTAAAAAAGCCCCCCTCGACTTATACTTGAATGAGGTAAAAAAAAACCCCACAATACTCACCTCCCAGCTGGCGTTTGTGTCCCCGGCACGATGGTCTCCCTGGCAGTGCGGCAAGCTGTTGAAGAATTCTTCCTGCTCGGCTTTGAATTCCCCCGCCGTCAGCACTGTGTAAGTAAGCACTGTGAGTGAATCAACCACCTGCCAGTCACAGCCAGTGCTCGATCATTCACAGCCATTCAATGAATGACATCATTGAATGGCTGTGATTGGTTTATCGACCGCCGGCTGGGATTGGCTGGTGCTCGATCCAATCACAGCTCTTACACAGCACCTATGGCGGAGGAATTCAAAGCCGAGCAGGGAGATGGCAGCCAGGAGAATTCTCAAGCAGCATGCTGCACCGCTGGGGAGACTATCGCGCCGGGGACACAGACGCCGGCTCGGAGGTAAGTATTGCAGGTTTTTTTATACCTAGTATATACTTGAGTATAGCTAGGCTTATACTCGAGTCAATAAGTTTCACTAGTTTTTTGTGGTAAAACTTATTGACTCGGCTAATACTCGGGTATATACGTTAACTAAACAAAAAGGGCTGCAGAGGGAATGGGGTAAAGGATTGTGCTTGCTGTCAGTGCTGGGATACCATCGTCGATGCGGATGCTGCTGTTCTGACCCTTATGTAGTGGCCAGCGCTTGTAATTTGCAGGTGTTGGTTGGAAAACCCCTTTAATTCAACATAGTTACCCAAGTCAAGCACAAACAATGAGAAAAACATTGATTATTTTTTCTAATATTACGCTGGTCACCTTATGTAGCCACCTTATCCAGCTTTAGGGGCTTAAACTATTAGGTGAGTCATGCTACTAGAGGCACGTAAAGTTAACATTTTGTAATATCCAGAGTTAAAACAGTATGCATGCATTTCAGCTTCCGTATCTCATGTTCTAGATAAGAGCTGCCAAATTCTCCGCAAATCCCGCTTTATTCCTCTCCCTGGTGCTTTGCGCTTTGCTGTAATGTGTCATTAAATATTTCAGTTGTTGTTGCTTTCCAGACTCCTTGGCGGAAGTGGCCTCTGTCATCAATTACACTAATAAGGTCTGGGGTTACTCACTTCTGTTCCTGGCTGCTCATTTTCTGTCTGAGGCAATGAGCATGTTTATTGCAGATGTCAGAGTTAAAAAAAATAGAAAATAAACTTTCCCATGCCTGCTGGAAAGAAAGCTAAAAAAAAAACCAAAATGGAACCAGCAGATGTGCAGATTTTCATTCTTGCCTCTTAAATAAACATCTAACTTAATTGGATAAGAAATAGTAACATAAATGTGTTTTTCCTTCATTACAATTATTTCTACAGACTAATAATAGATAAGAAGTAATGTCTGTCTTTAAAGGGGTATTCCCACTACAAGCAATTTTGGCACTGGATATGCTATAAATGCCTGATATGTACGGGGTCCCACTTCTGGGATGTCCACTAATCTCAAGAACAGGGGTCCAAGGCCCCTGTCTCCCTTATTGAAAGAATGGGATTTAGGAAAATAACTACTCCCATTCTCAAGATAGGTGGGGGTCTCAGAGCCAGAGTCCATATCCTTCAGACATTATTGCATAGCCTGTGTATATAGTTGTGTTGAAATCTTCTATGGGAAAACGCCCTTTAAAAAGTTTGTCAAAGTCAGTCAGAAATAGTATAGAAATCTATTCAGTTGGGGTTGATCAGCTTAGACCTTCACAGATCTTAAAAATAAGCTGGCCATGGCCTACCATGGAGACCTTGCTGTGCATGTGTGGTCACCCTATGTTGAAATGAATGAAAGTTATGGAATTTACTATTCATTTTAGTGGAAAGAGACTATATATATATATAAACAAAATTAACAATTAACAAAATGCAAAGTGAATAGGTTAAACAAGAAGGGTGAGCAGATGCAGCCCTATCGGATGCCCTTGCCGATCCCAAACCAATCTGTGTCCCCATACCGTGTTCTCACAGTGGCTTCTTGATTGGTATAAAGTGATGTTATTAGCTTGACTAGCTGTGCTGATACACCCAGCTCTTGTAGGGCCTGCTATAGCTTGTCATGGTTGACGCAGTCAAAGGCCTTGCGATGAAGCACATGTAGATATTCTTTTGGCATTCTCAAGTTTTTCCATGGTCTATCGCAGGTTTGCAATATGGTTGGGGGTGCCACGTCCTCGACGGAATCATGCCTGTGCCTCAGGGAGTACCGTTTCAGCTACTGATCTCAGTTTTTTTCTGTATAATTTTGAGAAGGATCTTGTTTGCATGCGGAATGAGGGCTATTGTTTGGTAGTTGGAGCAGTCCTGGGAGTTGCATTTCTTTGGTAGAGGGATGAAGACAGATCTTTTCCAGGCTTGTGGCCATTGTGTGGATGCCCATACTGCCTGGTACAGCGCTGTGATGGTTTTCACTGATACTGGCAGAAATAGCTCTACTGGTATGTTATCTATGCCTGGTGCTTTATTTTTGGCTAGTTGTTTCATTGCCATAACCACCTCTGACTTCATAATGGAGGGCTCCAAGTCCACAGGCTCCACCTCATGCAATGGTCCACGTATGTGGTGGCAGGCATATAGTTCCTCTGAGTATTCCCTCCACCAATCCTTGATAGTCTTTTGGTCATTCAGTTCCTTCCCATGTTTGCCTTTAATTGTGCTGTTGTGTGCCTAGAAAGGTTTTGGGACCATCTTGACTTGTGAAAATAAACCTTGCGTATGGCCTTTCTTGGCTTCTGCTTCGAGTTGTTTGCAACGCTCATTCCATTCCATTTCCTTATCTTTCCTTACCGCTTGCTGAAAATCGGCATTTAGTTGCCTTTGCTACTCTCCTTTTATCAGCTATTCTGAGGGTTTGCTCAGACAACCAATAACGTCGTTTTTCCTGCTTCTTATAGAAGAGATGCTTTACTGGCTGTTTCCATAACCATGGTCTGTATATCATGCCATAGTTTCTCCGGATGCTTTTCTGATGTACAAGCAGTTTGAATCGGTTTGCTACCTCAATAGTGTATGATTGGGGGATTTTAGAGGTGTTGAATATTCTCAATAGAGCCCCTTTCTTAATTCTACAGAATTTCATCTTGATCTTAGCTGCAAGGAGTTCATGATCAGTGCCGCAGTCAGCGCCAGGAAAGGTTTTTATTGCAACGACTGAACTTCGCCAAGGATGATTATACAGAATGTAATCAATCTGACTTCAATGGAGGCCATTGGGAGATGTCCACATGTACAGTCAGTGTTTGGGTTGCATAAACTATGTGTTTGCTTTCCCCAACTGATTTTCTTGGCAGAACTGCATCAGGTGATCACCGCCTGCATTTCTTTCACCAAGCCCTAATCTTCCTGTGATGGTTGCAGCTGGCTCACTGCTGACTATGGAATTGAAGTCTTTGGCGCTTCGTTTAGAGTTTTCTGGACATCGGCATAAAAATCTGCAATGGTTTCCTTCTCAGCATCAGTCGTTGGGGCACAGACCTGTAAGATTGAGATGTTCACTGGCTTACCACGTGTCCAGATATCAATGAAATGGTTGCTGATTGTTCTAAAACTTTCTATTGCCTTTGAGATCTGTTTGTAATAAAGGCTACTCGATTCCTCAATCTCCTTGTGTCTGGCATAGGGCAATGTGAGGTCATTGGACTGAAAATATCCATTACCTGTCCAGTGCAATTCTCTAATTCCAAGAATATCAATGTTAAGTCTTGTCATTTTGCTTTTACAATTTCTAATTTCCTTAGACTCATGCCATGCACATTCCATGTTGCTACCGTAGTATGTAAGCTTTAGTACAGCGCGGTCCTTTCCTTTCATCATGAGGTACATCAGCAGCAGGGCTTCCTGAGGGCTTTCCCCACATTTGCGTCATGAGGAAAACCTTGACTACTTGTACTTAGACCTTGCTCTTTCCCATAGCATTTAAAGAATCCTTTGGCCTGGGGGGCCTGCCATCGGATACCATATCTGAATCATTTGAGAGCCCTTTCATAAGTTTTTTAAGGCAAAGATTTTTACAGGGTAGTTTGCCAGATATTTCCCTAACCTTCCCCATTTATCTGGGCTTGGGACTGGCGTATACAGATGACTCCTACACGGCTGGGTTGAAATTAGAGTACAATTTGGCAATTATTTCAGGGCCCCAGGTATTTGTATTACAAATGCTTTTGACTATAGTTAACTCAGCCAGTTTTCGTCTATCTTCACTAAGACCCAATACATAATGCTTAATTTGCTGAAGACAAAAAAATCTCCACGTTTGCAATGGAGTGGTCAGCTCAAAAGAACTCAAATTGTCTGAAGCCTAGTCTATCCACGAAATCAATCATTCTGGTGAGATCTTTGGCTATCCACCATCCAAAGTAGGCATTGTTCATACCACGGGGAAAGGCAGGATTAGCAAATATACTGGATATAGGGAAGTGTTTAGATATCAGGTTATATATTTCAGAGAGTCTATTCTAGAGCGCCAAGGTGGAAGACAGAGCAGAGTTCATAATTGCTTTTTTATATTCTGTTCTGTGCCAAAAAAATACCTTCAAGTGATTGGGGGGTAACTGCCTCAATCGATACCCATTGGGGTTTATCATGATGGGAGAAAATGGAGGTTAATTGTGCTAGTTGAGCTGAGCAGTAATATTTTATGACATTAGGGACCCCCAAGTCTCCGGCAGTACGAGACGCATATAGCGTAGACTGTTGAATATATCCAGATTCGTTCGACCAGATGAAGGTCAATAGTTTGGATTGTAAACATTTCAAGTCTGCTGCTGGATAGAAATGGGCAAAGTACAGAAAAGATATAAAATTCTTGGAAGCCATGACATTTTAATAGAATGGATTCTGCCTAATCATTATAGCTAGAGATGAGCGAGCCTACTCTGTAAGGCAGTTACTCGAGCGAGCATCGCTCTTCTCGAGTAACTGCTTAGTGTTCCAAGCAGGCTTGGCTGGGCTGCGGGGGGAGCAGAGTGGGGGAAAGAGAGAGAGAGATCTCTCACTCTTCCTCCCGCTCCGCTCCAATCCCCCCCTACCCCCTGCAACCCACCCGAGTCTGCTCGGATCACTAAGCAGTTACTCGAGAGGAGGAGCGATGCTCGCTCGAGTAACTGCCTTACCGAGTAGGCTCGCTCATCTCTAATTATAGCTTATAGGAAGTCCATGTATTTGGGTCTTGCTCTAGGTTTTTAATCAGGGCGCAAAAGTTAGCTTGGTATAAGGTCTCAAAAGATTCAGTGAGATGTATGCCCAAGTAAGGAAGGCTTTTTGTGACTCAAAGAAAATTAAAGTTAAGTTTCAATAGCTTAAGCATGGGTGAAGGTAAGTTTAGGTTTAGAGCCAGCAATTTGGTATCATTAACTCTGAGACCTGAAATCGCTCCAAATTTATCCAGAGGGGAGGAGATGAACAAGAGTACGTCATCTGCGTATAGGGCGCATTTGTGTTCATGTTCCGATATGTGGATGCCCCTAACCTTCTCACTTTCCCTAAGCATAGAAGTTAATGGTTCAGTTGCTAATGCAAAAAGAGGAGGTGATAAGGGGCAGAGGTGCCTCGTCCCCCTCTTAATAGCATAAATTGGTTAAATTTGGAGTCATACACCCTCTATTAAAAAAAAATTAAAAAAAATGCAATTTGCCAAGCTTTTACACAATACTGTATATATTATACCTCTATAACAATATATATGCCTCTCCCATGTATATCAGAGACAAAACCAGATTAGTCATTGTTTAGGTGGAAGTCTCTGCAGCTGGATCCCAACCTCTGGCATTTATGATATGCCTAATTGATCTACATGTTAAAAGATCTATTACTATGTTATAACCATGTTATAGTGTATAGCTCTTCACAATCATTTTCTACCAGGACCTCACCAGCCAGAATATGGTGATGCCAAGGGCTCACCACTGGTGGTAGTCCATGATACAATAATAATCTTTCTTTGAACATGGTAGAGTAAGAAAATTTTCAGAAAATAAGTCAGTTATGTTGATCAACCAGAAATTGGTGCAATCATAGAAAGATTGATGTTGTATATAATCCCGTCTGTCATCACTACCTCCCCTCCTGTGCCCCTATAACATCCGGGAGGTGCCTCATGGCTTGTAACAACATCAACTGGACACATGACAGCAGATATAGCACCTATTGCAGTTGCCTTTCCCAGGTAATAACCGTATCTCCCAGTACTCCGATATCCCCAGAGCTGACAATAGTGCCAAATTATGTAACAACTAGACAGTTGAAAAACATATCAACACTAGTAGGTAACATAATTGCAACAGTAAAACCAATAGATGACAGAACCTGAAGGCGAGTGTAATCACCATTTACATGGGGCGAATGTTGGGCTAACGATGCCCGACACTCGTCCCTGTGTGTACTCTCTCCCGTGCTGTTACACAGGAGTAAGTATTGCGGGCTCTCTGTAAGAGTGGCCAGCAGGGGTCCGTGGTGACTGGAGGAGATTTCACTCCTTGCTCTTCCCTGCCCTTTCCATTCACTTAACACAGCTGCTGTTTACACTGAACGAACATTGTTCAGCTCAACATTCATCGTTTATGCAGCCCAAATGATGAAAGATGAGTTGAATAATGATTGTTCAGTATAAATAGCTGCAGTTCAGTACTGAATGGCCGCTGTGTTAAGTGAATGGAGAGGGGCAGGGGAGAGCAAGGAGTGAAAGCCCCTCCAGCCGTACCAGTCTCTTGGTGGCCGATCTAACAGAGAGCCAGCAATACTCGCTCCTGTGTAACAGCACGGGAGCGAGTACACACAGGGATGAGTGTCGGGCATTGTTTGCTCGACATTCGCCCCATGTAAATGGTGATTACACTCACGTTAGGGTTCTGTCATCTATTGGTGAGTTTTACTCTTGCAACTATGTTACCTACTAGTGTTGATATATTTTTCAACTGTCCAGTTGTTACATAATTTGCGGGCCGCTCTGTCAGAGAGCCAGGGATACTTGCTCCTGTGTGACAGCATGAGAGCGAGTATGTACGGGCACGAGTGTCAGGCATCGTTTGCGCTACATTCATCCCATGTAAATGGGCTTTAGATGTATGTAGGCAAACCCTTTGGCTGTGTAATAGTGGCCATCACGATAGGACACTGAGGTTGTCTTTAGTACAGTGGCACTCTTGCTGTCACTTTTATGTGAGCATTTTGGCTTTTTATCTTAAGCTAACTTGGGCAGATATTTTTTTTATTTTGGAATGTTAGAGTGGCCATACACATTAGATGTAGTGTATGGCCACTCTATCTGTCGATTTTGGTGGGACCGGCTGATCGTATTTATAATGGACTCCCAACTCTCCCCTGATTGCAAAAGTTAGAGGAGATAAAGCTCAAGCAGTTGGGTTTCAGCTGCGTGACCCATTTGTTCTTGGGAGATAAGCTGCTGTCAAAGGAGTCTGGCAACAGCTTTCTCCCCTCTCTATATTCAGAGAAGATTCACGCTTGACTAAGCAGAGTGTGCATGTATATGGGGATGTCAGGTGACATAGCTGTCAGCCAAACCCTCAGCTATCTAAAGTCTGTGGGCAGCCTTGGAGGGTATGACCAAACCTTGTACAGTTGGTATATAATAGCATCCTCTTTTTGCAATGTATGTTTAAAAACATACAACGTATACTTCTGATGTAGAGTAAAACTTGCTGTGAACCTATATGCTCTAATAGGGCGCCTACCCACTGGCGTTTGCGATTTTCATGCGTGAAAAATGCAGCGTTTTTCGCGACATTTTCGCGCCTTTTCCGTTAATTTCCATTGACATTCATGGGTGCATTAAGAGAAAAATAAGGACACATATGCAACTGACAGTTCCTATGTTAAAAATTGCAACGGACCGAAAAAAAAAACCGCAAGTGGACAAGAACACATTCTATCCTAATTGCTCTTCAGAAAAAACGCAAAGGAAAAAAAATCGCAAGTGGGTAGGCGCCCATATAGTTAGTCAATAACTAATGGTAAACGTGGTTCTGAAACATGGAAGGCATGGGTTAAATAAAGCTGATGATATATGTCAGAAACTCTTAATGAAACTTCTACTTGAAATTGTTGTTACAGTTAAGCAAATTAAGTAGGCCAGTAACCAAGTACACTGGAAAGAAGAGGCAGAAGGAAAACTCAACTCTATATGTAAATAATTGATTTGTACAACAGGGGACTAAAAGTACTTCAGTTGTAGGCAACAATTTGTTAGTTAAGTAAGCACTAAGCTAAAAATTCTCTTGAGGCCCCTAAAATCACTGAAGTAGGAATCAATGAATACAGGAGTAACTATAACTTGTAACCTATAGCATTTTTATTGTTCAGAAGTCACTACTATAAGTTCTACTATTGATTGAAATGTCGAAGATCCTTGCTGAATATGGCTAATGCTTTGTTCACCTTTAGCACTGCTCAGAGATTTCTGTTACTGAAATTTTGTATGTTGGGTCACATTTCCAGTATTAGGCTGGGGTCACACGGGACGGAATTTCAGCGGAATTCTCGCAGAATGGCCGAAAAATTGTAAGATTTCAGCGGGAAAAGTGCAGCTCCAAAACCCGCAACCTTTAGCCGCGGGTTTTGGAGCGGTTTTGCCGACGGCATAACGCAGCGTCTTTCTCTCCCCATAGAGAGGAGAGAGGCCGCCGTGGAAATGAGAAAAGAATTGATATGCTGCGTCAGTTGCATGTCAGTCTTCATGCGGCTTGGCCGCAACAGATTGGCTGCAGCGTGTAGACGAGATTTTTGCAAAATCTCATCCACGTTGCTTGCTAATCCCGAGATTAGGAGCCGCAGGCCGAATTGTCATGCAGACTTTCACAACGCAAATTCCGCAGCAATTCCGCCCGTGTGAACCCAGACTTAGAAATCTCTGAGCAGTGTAAAAGGAGTTTAACTATAGAACCATAATATTTTTTAAAACAGGCCTAGTATTGCTGGTACAGGAAAGGACATTGCAGTAACACCTGTAAAAACCATATGGATAGGCATGCTGTTTAAATAACAATGACCCAGCATGTTTTATAGACACAATATACATGATAACTCTTGGAAAACAGCTGGATGCAGAAGGCAAGCGGGGACACTGCGCTTGTCTTCTGCATCCTCCACTGAGAGCGCTCGTCTGTATGACAGCCAGGTGCTCTCAGCGGGGAACAGCTGGATGCAGAAAACAAGCGGCCCCTGCTTGTCCTCTGGATCCTCCGCTGGGAGTGCTCGGCTGTATTGCTCAACGTTTGAAGGTGATCGCTCTACGTTTAATTGATCATCTTGCAATGTAAATGGCACAACGATTATCGCTCAAAAGTCGCTCAAAAGACATCTTTTGAGCAATAATCGTTGTGTCTAGATGGGCCTTTTGCCCATATTTCATTTTCCCATATTCATGGTATATATATTATTTTAAGCACATCCCAATAGGGTTGGAAGCAGGACAAAAGCAGATTTGACCTATCCAAGTGCAGTAGAAAGAAGCGGCTTTGTTCGACTTGTCATTTATTTTCAATATTTCATTTAGAGCTTAGACCTATTCTTTGCATGTCTAGGTGATGAGATTCTCCAGCTACTTATAGATGCTGTTGAGCGAGGTTACATGATTACATAGCATGATTAAAAACCTATGTCCACCAAGTTAAATCAGGAGAAACAAGAGGATGTGAGTTAAGGGAAGGGAAACGGTTAAAGCTGAAATGTTTATTTCCTCCTATTGATCTGGAGGAAACCAAAAAAGCCCATAATACTTAAGCAAATCTGACCTAAAAGTATAAAATGCCCTTCCTGATCACTAGTGGCGATCAGACTGGATCAGCATTCAGACAAGAATTTCAGACATTTATTTGAGTGTTGAGGAAGTATATTATGCAGATTCACAGTTCTTACAGATTGGAGATTATATAGGAGAGATATTGATTTTTTTTTCTTTTGAGGTGCTTTACATTTAACAGCTTGTCACCAATTTTTTCTGTATGGGCCATTTATATACTTACACAGATTTATCATGCCTGGCTTTAAGTTTCAAATATTTTTATTAGGTTTTACAATAGACAGTAAATGTTTAACAGTTATTCTTACCGGCTTACAGTAAGTCAGAATGTAAATAAGGCTTCCCAAAAATCATGTTTTAGTCTTAAGGCCCTTTTAGAGGGGTCAATGATCATATGAGCCCATTCATCATTTAATCTGAAATTTTGTGCTGCTGCTAAAATCATCAATATAGGCAGCACATCTCTCATATGAATGGGGGATGTGTACTGCCAACAATGATGAAACTGTATTGGGAACGAATGATTGTTTGAATGATTATTCATCCGCCATATAGATGGCCTGTGTGAAGGCCAGTTAAATGAGTGCTGATCTTGTTGGTTGCTCATCATCTGGCTCATATCGAGCCTTCTAAAAAGTCCTTAAAAGTAAGGCTCCATTTAGATGAGCCAAGTTCTTGGTCCAATCTAATTAGCTACGATCGACATTTCATTTTCCTTCATATGGACCAAGAATCGACTTACGGTGATAAACGATTGCTAATACTATTGTTTGTCCCCATAGTCCAGCCGTACAGCTCCCTTCTCAAATTGGAAGATGTCCTGCCAATCAGTAGGGATTTTTATGTTTGTTAAAACTGAACAATCAGCTGAAAAATGAGCTGATTGTTGGCCCATTTATATGATCTGCTTGTCAGCCCAACGAGCATATGGAGGAATATTTGGGTCCGATATCAGGACCTTAACTCTCCAAGGTTTACTCCCACAATACATATAGTATATGCAGATTATTATGACTTTGTCGCATAACTTTACATTTATCCCTTTATAACTTTACATTGATTCTCATTTGTCAAGTTTATGCCCAAATACTCAGTGTGTCCAAGTTGGCCTGTCACCATGGTACCATAGGAGAAACAAGTGTAAAGGAGGGCATTTAGAAGCATGTTAGTCTGAGTAGAAGTAGAAGTCTTAGAAAAAGGGATGTTGCTACTAGATGGCATAGTACATTGCCAATTCCTGCCTCTGTAGATATATCCTAGATGCCAAATCTGTTGGGATAGTTATAATTTTATAATCTCCAATATAATATCCAATCGCTGCCCGAACATGTCAGCTGCCCTTCAAGAACATCGCAAGAATCCGCCCTTTTCTCACCGTGGACATGCTTAAAACGCTCACTGTTGCCCTCATCCATTCTCGGCTACTGATTGTCCTCCCCTGCTCCAGACACCATGTCGCCCTACATTGCCTCCCTCATCTCAATTCACCACCCAGCTCGCGCCCTCCACTCTGCTAACGAAATCAGACTAGGTGCCCCTTTAATTCGAACCTCTTATTCCCGCCTCCAAGACTTCTCCAGAGCAGCACCAGTCCTCTGGAACGCAGTACCCAAAACTATTCGGGTAATCACTAACACACAAAATTTCAGACGTGCTCTAAAAACGCACTTCTTCAGGGAGGCATACCATATCCCCTAAACCAAACCCCTCTGTACTCCGCCTGATAACATGCTCCCTGTCCTACCGACTGCAATCCCTGCTAGCCGTAATCAACCGCCCCCTACAGTCATACCAATTCAGCCACTATACGGCCCAATTTGACTATTGTCTATATGTATAGCATCCCTCACTCTCCATCTCGCAATACCGTGCACATCTCCAGCCCCTTTACCTACTGTATCACCCCATTCTTTGCAGTATGTAAGCTTGTTGAAGCAGGACCCTCACCCCTACTGTCTCCAGCAATTGATTACTTAATGTAACAGTAGCTTTGTTTTATTTCACCTGTCTTGTAAGCGCTGCGGAATATGTTGGTGCCATATAAATAAAGATTATTATTATTTATTCTAAAGTTCGCTATACAACAGACCTCTAACATGCAGATGTACTCCAAATTAGGTACTTCTGGAGGTTTCATAGTTATTCCTAAATGGATCTAAGTTGAACCTTAAAATGCCTCACCCATAGGAATTTAAATGTTACGACAGATACCATAAGATAGGATCTATGGTGGGATTTTCCAAAAGTCCAAATCTGGTTCTCCACAATAATAGTTTTTGAATCACAGTACCTCCCTTCTAGTGGTAGGGACATAGCAGACAGCCACATACTGGTTAGGATGGTTGGCGGGAGGAAATTCTTCTGGCCCACATGCTACTAGTGATCATTGGAGTGTGACATTCCGCTCTCCATTAATTTAGTATTATTAAACCTCTTTCTCATGTACTGCGATTTTAAGCATTACGTCTGATCTACCACTTCAAAAGTCTCACTTCATAGCAGAAAAAAAATTCAATATATCCCACTGCTTTGTTTCTATATTAGATGAATGACTAGACAAATCCATTGTATTCTACAGCATGAAATGCAAACGCCGAGAACAAAGCTTAAAGATAATAATCTTGGCATGTGGTTCAAATGAACCAAAAAGCAAGTATTCAGCTCTTATTCCAAGCGCTATAGAAGCCTATTGGAAACTAGTCTTGTCATTCAAACTGAAAATAACCTAAACTTGGTAAGGGAGGGACTAACGGTTCCATAGACCTCTGCCAACTTGTGAGGTGCTGTTTGATTGCCCCTCTGTGCCAGCCTTCCCTGGTGGACACCTATCACAACCACAGTTAATTTAACTCATTTTTGGATTACACCTCTGCTTGCTAAATCCCCAAATTTTTGACAGATGTGCAGTGCAACAATCAATAGCAGAGTTCTGGGATAGATTGGAACAGTAATCCATTCATGAAAGGAATATTGCACAGGAAAATAAAATTTTATTGGTTCAGTAACTAGACAACTTAAAAGGAAATAATAGCAATGGATTTTTACTGCCATGTGTGACTTTATTAAATTTATTTGAGTAAAAGCGTATAAGGAACAAGGATCTTGTGTGTACTTGGCTACATTTATTTGGCACAACGGAGTATTATGAAATCAGCAGTCGCAATGAGCCATGAGCATGATAAAAGCTGCACTGTGATGTCTGGTCAAGATTAAAGGAACAGTACCCCAGGAATAATTTTAATAAGCTTTCAGCAAAAAGACGTCAACTAATTGAGAACATAATAAATGGCCTGGTTTTAGCTTATACGGCAATAGTGTAAGGGAAATGTGCAGAGGTGTAACTTGAAGCTCCTGGGCTACATGCAAAATCTGCAAGGCCACCTTCACACCATGTTCTTGCCTTCTGTTAAAAGGTACTTATAAAAAGATGTACCTTTAAAGGTGCATCAATGTGGAGTGTAAATGTTGCAGATTTTTCACAGCGGAATTGAGTGCAGAAAATCTACAGCATTTATAGTGATAGCACATTGGATGAGAGTTTACTAAATCAGGGCAGTTTCAGACGGCTGTATATGCAACTATGCTGGCTGCTATGGAGCATAGTTGCGCATGAACAGGTTTTTTTTACCCCTTCTCGGGCCTGACATAGTGCAGGAGTTTGAAAAAAATAGCGGGAAGATATTTCCTGCCCTATCTTTCCCTTATTCAGTTAATACTATGTGCAGGAAAGATACGGTAGGTCCGGCGAGAATCCTAATAGTGAAAATGAAACCATTGAAATCAATGGTTCCGTTTTGTCCCATTATGCGGCCGGCATTATCACACCCACTTAACGGGTCAAAAACGCACCCATTTGTTCAAGCCCCGACTGTGAAAAAAATGCACCGTATAAATTGATCTGCAGACTGGATTTCAAATCCACAGCATGTCAATTTCTGCAGTGGATTTCGCTGCGCATTTTATCCTGTGCAATGGGTGAAATCCAAGACAATTCCCCAAGAAAGGAAATCTGCATGTAACACTTGCAGATTTTGTAGTGTATTTATTGTGGATTTTTGACCCAGAAAATACATGCTGTGTGGATGTACCCTGAAACAGGATGCCCATCCTGATGTGTACTGTTACCATTGACTTCTGCTGTGCAAAAAGCAGGACCTGTCTGGATCCTGTTCTTCTACAGGGCAGGAAAAAGGAGCTGCATAATTTTTGTCTCCTCTTGTCTCCCATTTTAATAATACATTTTACCCCCGCCTCACCAAAATATGATTTTCAACAGAACACGTCCTTGAGGGACCCTTTAGATCAGACCTGGGCAAAGCACGGCCCGCGGGCCACATCCGGCCCGCTGAATAGCTCGGACCGGCCCGCAAAGAGTCCGGTGTCAGCAACGGGAAGCAGCTAATTCTCGGTATGTAGCCCCGCCCCCGGCCCACCTCTCCCCATTGCAAATAGTGCAGGGGGGCGGAGAGGAGGCAGAGAGGGGGCGGGAGCTCAGTTCCTGCTCCTGGGCTCTTCCAGTCTCCCCCCCCCTGCACATGAGGACAACGTATATCGGCTCGGCGTGAAAACCGAGCCGATATACGTTCGTCTGAATGCAGCCTCAAAGGGGTCTTTCAGGGAAATACTATTAATGACCTATCATCAGGATAGGTCATCAATAGTTGATCCCCCAGGGTCTGTCGTTCAGGAGCCCGACCAATCAGCTATTTGAACAAATATAGATGCGTGGATGATTGACATATACAGATGACACCACACGTATGCCTCTACTAGAGATCTCACAGAACCTGATTGTTGGCTGCAGGAGATCGGAGATCCTGATAGAGGGTTTTTTGATAGGCGTGCATAGCAATGTGCATGGAGCCTTCGTATGTTGGTCTGGCCCTCTAAAACCATTCCAATTTCTCATGTGGCCCCATGGGAAAATTAATTGCCCACCCCTGCTTTAGATGGTCCAATGAGCATACAAGACTATTCGCATGGCCGATTTTTCATGTCCTATTCTCATCCATTGGTGTCCTTTGTTGTCCACTTGGGTACAACTCGCATACAACATGTTACTTGGGTACAACTCGCATACAGCTGTATTAATATGGCCTAAGGTGGTTAATGACACGAAGAAGTGTCCATGGTCAGACGTATTTTCAGAATGTTTATATTGATATGTGCCTTTGTAAACCACATGCATATTAGATATTCCTATACTCATATTAACCTGTACAATAACCTTATTTTTGGAATTGCGATAAATGACAGAAAAATTATGGCTTAATTCCATCTTTCTTGCATTTCACATCATGAAAATTCATGGAAATGCCCTATCTTTTGCCGAGATACACTGGAGGCTCCCATAGACTTCTATGGGATCTGAACAAAAAGGGAAGGGAAGAGAGTTTAGCTGCTTCCAGCACTGGGAAAAGAAGACAACTGCCTCTATTTAAGCATTAGTAGTCATTCCAAGGATTTCCACCAACCAAGAGATTTCTGCCCAGCAGCATATTTTTTCGTCCACAATATCACAGCCACCCATGTGAATGGACGAGAAAACACAAATTTTGATCGGGACTTGATAGTGGCTATTCTTCATTCATGTGATTTTCGGCCGCATCGCTCGTGTGAAAGACGCCTAGAACTCCAGAGAAATAGTTTTTAAGTTTTTGAAAAAATATATATATTAATTAATCTCCAATGATTAGCTAATAAGAGCTTTGTGGCAATTAGTATGTACAGTTAATATGTGGTAATTCATGATTTTATTAGGAGACATTTCATGTGGATCTGAAGAACACTAGAGCTTGATTAGGTCTTGAAGGCAACATATTTCTAAGATTAGGCTTAAAAACTCCTTTCCAGAGACTAAAACTAATAGAGTGATCTGATGTCTTCATATTGTTGCCAACCAGACTGGAAGCTCACATATAAATGTAATACGACAATAAGCTGTGACATAACACCTGGATGTTATAAGTGTGTATAAATATGCATGCCTCTTCAGATCCAATCCATAAGCCTGAAGAAGAACCCTGCGTTGGTTCGGAAGCTCGCTATTATTACATCATGTATTTTTGTTAGCCATTAAAAGGTATCATATCTACAAGATTACTCTTGCTGAGAACAATCACACATAACACCTGGAATTACAGGACTTTTCTAGACTGTTCTGTATTAGTGACATAATTAGAAGCTCTCCATGGACAGTCCTGGACATTTCCCATTGGTTATTAGTAGATCTATACTGAGATTTTTCTCTATTTAGCAGCCTTTACCACTGACTGAAGGCTTTTTCACACGAGCGTATGCTTTTTTACGTTCTCTCGTCCGCACCGTAAATTTGTATGAATGGACTATTTTCCGCGATCATGGCCAGAGATAATTAGCGTTTTCTCATCCATTCACATGACTGTGAGCGTTATTTTTAGCAAAAAAATGTTGCACCCCGGAAAACAATTGTTCCGCATAAATCTTCTGGATGCGTTGAAATACCTAAATATAGGCACCTGTAAGCTTTTTGCAGCGTTGGACACTGCTAAACTGCCTCCCTCTCCCTTTTTTCCCCAACTCCCATAGGATTTTATGGGAGCCGCCACCATATATCAGCTGAAAGGCGGGGTGGGTGTGGCTAGGCTGCAGCTCATGAATATGCAGGACATGTCCTGTGTCTGAGTGCTACTTATAAAAGTTTCTCCCAAATTACTACACACATATAGACATATTACTGTAATCAGTGTGCCTGTCGCTCTCTTATGCTGCTCTCAGTAAAGGCTGCAAAAGCATGGTAAGAGATTCCCTTTAGGCTGTCTGCACACGGCAGAGTCAGATTCCGCATGCGGAATTGCGCAGCTGTGGATGGTCCACAAAGCGAGCTGCTGGACATGCGCAGTACAGATTTTTTAATGGAAAGTCCTGCTTTTCTTGCGTCATCGCATAGCGGAAGGGCCGCGGATTGGACATCTTCGATCGACTTCAATGGAAGCCATCAGTGCGGAATTCTGAGCATGCTGCGATTTTTCCGCTGCTTGCGGAAATCGCAATTGTTTTCCACAAGTCTGCAGGAAGAATCGATTTCCCACAGCATGCTATGGGCACTATTTGCTGTGGATCCGTTGTGCGGACGCCCGCCGCAGATTCCGCAGCGAATATCCGTCTGTGGGCAGGAGCCCTTAAGTGCCTTACTAAGTGATTTAGTTTTGCAATATAAATCATTGTGGCTAAATGTACAACTTTTTTGTCAATTTAGCAGCTCAGCAGTTTATTATAGGCTTCCTTTACATTTGTGTGACATGCTGTCAACACATATGCAGCCATAGCTCCATTTATTCTTTGCCTGGATCCAGGGGTCATCACAACAGGCAGGTCAGCAGTGGGGGGGGGGTCCGTTTTTTTTATATAGCTGTAGGTCCTAGCAGTAGAATCAGCACCCATCATACATCTATGACATATCTTATGCCGGAAATGTCCAAGTTGAGCCTACGCCTTTAAATCTATATGCAGAAATTTCGACAGTAATTTGTGACGCAGCATCAATTAATATTAACAGATAACAATGATATCACCTAATCCTGCCAGCGCTTTTGCTGATACTTCCAACATGAAGTGGAAGAATTAAGTTTAATTCCCATCTCAGACATCTGTTCTCTAGTGTACTTATTCTGAAGTGCTGCTAAAATAACTCTCAAAACCAAAGACCTTCATCATGTCAAGTAAAACTTGTACTGTACTTCAATTCAGTTATAACAACAGCAACATTAATCATTTACTATCACACGTTCTTGCACCAAGGACATGATCACAAGAAAAAATATTTCATATATTTCATACAAGCAGCATGTCTGCCATCATCATTAAGTACAGATCACAAGAGTTAACTTTTTTAATTGATTCTCCCATATCCTTTGATAGCATTCATTGACAAATGCTAGTCAATAAAGAAAAGTTTGTTTCATGAACAACATGGGTACAAAAAGTAGATGAATGTTTTGTGATTCGGTGATGTCATAGTTGCACTTTTTATGTTCGTGCCTCATTAGTATGAATGATGACATCATCAGAATGAGCAATTTATAATTAGAATAATTTGGCTTTGACTGGCTTAGCTGATCTTTCTGGAGGTAATGTCATTTGCATTTCCTATTGTGTTAGATTTCTTCTTCTATATTTGGCTGAGACTCAGTGAATTTCTGCTCAACTAATAGCTATCCTTGTGTCAGGGCTCGAACTCATGACCTCTTGTGTTACCTAGTTCCTGCCTCCTGGTCCTGACTCCGCCCCTGTTCCTGATTGCACTTCCTATATAAGCCTAGTCCTGCCAATCCTTCAGTGCGTGATTATTGTGTTCCAGCACCTTAATCAAGCTCCTCTTCCTCCTGCTCCTCTACAAGCATACCGATACCTCCTGCTGCTGACCTTTGGCTTCCATTGACTACAATTCTGTCTCGACCATTTGTACTGCATACTGTGACTTCCCAATAACGACTCCCAGCTATTTTGACTACTCTCCAGTGACCAGCTCGGCTACTACACCTGCGGCTCCAAGCCAGCATCGCTAAGATGCAACACCTTGTCTTATGGTTATATAAGAGGGGTATTACATATCCTTGGTTGGTTGTTGCTGTATACCATACAGAGAGCAAGTCCGTACTCTGAGTTGCTGCCTGTGTAGTAAAACAGGCCATGACTGTAAACGTAAAGGAAGGAGTGATACAGGCTCCTGGCGATGTTGGGTGTGAAAGCTGTATGTTGAACACTAAAAGTAAGTACCATGATTCTTGTCTGAATCTGCTGCGAGAGTAAGAGTGAGTTTGACTTTCGTATATAGACCCAAAAGTCTGCATATCTTAGAATAGAAGTGGTGTATTGCTATGCTTCGTTGTGGAACATCTTGGTGACCATGTGACTCTGCACTTTTCTTCAAAAGAAGACAGAGCTCTGAAGCAATTCAGAGGTACAGACAACCAGAATTGGAACTATGGGAAGTGACCATTGCCCGAGACAGGGAAAAGAACCTGGTTGCTCTTATCGCCAATCCCCCTGAGCCTATACCTTTTGATGAAGGGCCCCCAGTTGACACTTATGGGGGGATCTTAAAGTTATGCGACAAAGGTAGAACTATTCTTTTTTTAGTATATGAGTAAGTTGTGGGTAATACAGAAAACATTTGATTACAAATCTAACCACACCAATGGAAATTACAAAGATGTAGATTTTTTAGAATGAGAATAAAGTATGTAGGGAACCAAAGGGTTTTGACAATAGGGAAGGTGCGGAGCCGCCCTTTTTGGGGTGATCACCCCTCCTTATTTAACATCTAAAACAGCGCATAATAGTGCTTGGGGAGGACTAGGGGCAGATGTGATGGTCCCACTTCCATTCCACAGAAACCTGTAATTAACCCCTGGACTACTCTCTGGAACTGTGGGAGCCTTTCTGGAATTATTGGAGTGAGCTGGTCAAGCAGAAAACAGAAGTAGTAAGATCATTTTTCTTCTCCTTTCTACTCACTATACAGTGTATGGTCCTTGGGTTGTTCAGCCAAGACTAGCTGATATGCAAAATTGAGGTCATATTGTTTTTCAACGTTCATGGTCCACCATTTGTTTTGAAATTCAGGAATAGAAGTTGTTTTATAATTGACATCACCCAATCCAGTACAGTATATTTGTTGTGGTGGTGTTTAGGAGGCAGGAACCAGCTAACTTGTTTACTCCAGCCTTGGATCTTATCTTGTGGGATCCAATCTGATTTCCTATAATTGACACCCTATGATAATCACCCACCCAGGCCTGACTTTTTGCTTTCTGCCATCCAGTCAATTTTTGTATCTATTTTCCATATTCCACCCTTGGTTTGCTATAAATGTATGGATGACTAATGTAATCAGTATGATAAATTAAATCAAATTAAAATCAATTATGATTACATATTTTAATTCATTATATGTTATAATTTATACAGGGATATACAGATTAACAAGAATAGATATATACAAGGTGCACTCACTGCAGATAAGACCAAACCCTTCAAGTAGACTGATTTTGTTGGTAATATACCGAACAGGTTGCATTTGAAATGTGAAAAGCAAACAGCATTTAGTATTCCATCGTGACTTGACATCAGGAGAGTCAAATGCAGATTACCCAACCAATGTTAAAGGGACTGTGTCAGCAGTTTTAGGATTGGGTGTAATTGTATCAGTGGCTGTTAGAATGTGCTGTTAGAACTTAGAGTGATGGATTTACTGTGCCTCAGCTACTAAAATCCCATCTATACTGTTCAGTGCTTCTGTATAATATCCTATATGATGCAGTTATGTGTGTGATACAGAGAGTAGAATTTTCCATGTGCAGTGTATAGAAGACATCATATCAGCAGGCTACACCCACCAGCTCAGAAATAACTGAATATTAGATATACAGCCAGCAAAGGGGAAAACCAGTGAAAAATACTATATAAAAGTCATACAAAGGCCAGATATAGTGTTATTCCTCATGTACTCACATGACAGATTATTCTGATGTTCTACCTCTAGTAGAACCTTTAAATGCGGTAAATGCAAAGCATGTAGATATATTAAAAAATCTGATTCCTTTCTGAGTATAACTACAGGTAAGAGCTATATGCACAGAGATTTTGCAAATTGTCTCACAAAAGGGGCAATACGCATATATATGTACTTGAACATATTGGGGATATAGAAAATAAACCGTGTGGGTTGCGGCCTGTAAACAAACACAGGCACAAAGGACCAAGCTGCAGTGCGGGATACAGTAGGAGCGGGGAGAAGTGAGTACATGCGGGTTTTTATTTTGCTGCACGGGAAAGGCTTTTTTTTTTTACTAAAAACCTTGAACTTGGTTCAATTGCAGTGGCTGATGCCTGGTTTGCCACCCAACCAAAGAAATTCAATCTGAATGGGTTGAAGAAGTTGCAACACCGCAGTCAGAAGTGCACTAATATTCAATGGGACTATGTAGAAGAACTGAAATTTTGTTGTTCTATATATATCTATTTTTTTGTGGCCAAAGCCAAAGACTTATCAGTACCTCCTCATACAAGGTGCTGAAAAATAAGGGGAAACAAGTGAACATGAGCAAAATTATTGTGCACATACCTTTAACAGTAAAACCCTTATGAATATGGTTTAGATTTTAGACGCTCAGTCTCCCTTTTCTATCAATCTGTTATATGTGAAAAAAAGAAATTCCTCTCTGGCCATCAGCATCATCAGCATCTATATATAAATAAAACTGGTATAACTCCGCAGGCGTTACACAACCACTAATGGTTATAAATCACACAGTTTTAGAGTTTTCCATGTGCCAAGTTTTTTTGGAATTAGAAGAAAATGACCTGGCTTGGACTGAATTCCAGGTGCTTCTACATCTGAGAGAGCGGCACACTAAAACAGCAGGAAGCATGGCTCCAACCTTGATCCGTTCTAGAATCAATGCTGTTTAATGTAAATATAATCATTACTTTGTATGTAGAAGGTTTTATGCTGGATATTAAGTAATTTGGTTTACGCTGCCCAACACTACTGCACTATTCAATGGCTGCTTAACTTTCAGAGTTTACCCAGTAAGAATTTACAGTAATGATCATGTGGATTTACAGAGTTCAACGATTTCAGGGAATCTATAAAAAAACAAAAATGTTGGAAAAGAAAAAACAATCAAATCAATATTAGTAGAAGAGGCCCGTCATACGGCATAAGAGAATACAAACATCTTTAATTGGTCAGATAAATAGATACACGAGTTCATCAGATTATAGAATTATTATAAGAATCAAAGATGGGAGCTAATGCCTACAGAGAAAACAAAAAGTGACAATATGACACAGGTGTTTTAATGCAAACTAGAAAGAACTAAATAAGATGATGTGTGTGTGGAGGAAAGGCTAATGTGTCTGGTCTGATCCCACAGAAGAGCTCCGTAGCATAGACTGCTGACAAAGTTACTGCTGACCACATTAGAAAGGTTCCAGAAGACATCTTACTGTGTATGAGGCTGCATAGCTGCAGACCATACAAGGTGCCCATCAGAGGCGTAACTATAGAGGGTGCACTATGGGAAGACTGCAAGCTGGTAGGCAATAGGATGCACTGAATAATGTTCTTGTCATGGCTCATTGGCTTTGCCAGATCGGGACCGACTTGGTGTCACAGCCCCAGTTTCAGGCCCACATGATCCACACTCCGGCACATGCTCAGCGTCATTCTGGCATTGGACGCTGACATGAGCATTTCTCTGCTGGTGTGTAGATTAATCAGCTGGGAGGCGTGTGCTCCAGCCGGCCAATCAATAGGTGTCTGTACACCTATTATTCTGGCTACTCCTCATTGAGAACGCCGGTTATACTTCTAGTCTGATGGTATTTCTGCTCAAGCCAGCAACTACTGTCCTGTTCCACTATCAGATAAGCCTGTTTGGTCTTAAGGATATTTGGGGTGTTGTAAGATCTATCTCCTAACTTATTGCTATTTCTGCATCGGTATTCCATTTGGTTCATTGTGTGCTTGCTTAACATCTATACCATATATGTTGTTATTTATGGTAGCAAAAATTATCCCTGTTTTCCAACTAGGTAAGTCAGGGTTGCCCAAGGCTCCTGAATTGGGGTTGCGCTCATCATGGTGAGTGCTCTAGTTCAGTAGGGTCTTATGGATTTTCTGCTCCCAAACTTTTTAGTTTTGTTATAAACTTTCTGTGTTCTCCAAGTGGCTCCGGAGTTGGTGCAAGAAGGAGGGATTTGGGTTCCTGGAGAACTGGGCTGACTTTGCGGTCGGCTACAGGCTCTACCGTAGGGACGGGCTGCATCTAAATGGGGAGGGTGCAGCTGTGCTGGGGGAAAAGATGGCTAGAAGGCTGGAGGAGTGTTTAAACTAGGGACTGGGGGGGAGGGTAAAATGAGAAATAGTGGGGTAGCCAGTGTAATTAGCGACCTGGGTCCAAGCAAAGGGAATGGGGGACGAGCAGGGGGTGGGGTTAGTACAGTTAGAACTGATAGATCAGCCATAAGTACGAATAGCAACAAAACAAATTTAAAAAACAAAAAAAATGAAATAAATTGTATGATCACGAATGCACGAAGTCTGATCGGTAAAGTGGGCGAGCTTGAAGCAAGAATGACTGATGAAAGTTATGATATGGTCGGAATTACTGAAACATGGCTTGATGATAAGTGCGATTGGGCGGTGAATTTGCAGGGGTACACTCTCTTCAGAAGAGACCGAAGGAACCAGAAAGGGGGAGGGGTATGTCTGTACGTCAAATCGAACTTGAAGCCGAGGCTACGGGAGGATATAGGGGTAGGAGACGAACAGGTGGAATCTCTGTGGGTAGAAATACAGGGAGGAAAAAATAACAAAATCCTGATAGGGGTCTTCTATCGACCACCAAAAGCAACAGAAGAAACTGAAGACTTACTACTAAGGCAGATAGAAGAGGTGTCAAAACGAAACGAAGTAATTATCATGGGGGACTTTAATTACCCAGATATAACATGGGAGAACGAAACCTGCAAATCTCACAGGGGTGATAAGTTCTTGAGAGTAATTAAAGACAATTACCTGAACCAACTTGTGCAGGAACCAACAAGAGGGAGAGCCATTCTGGACCTAGTGCTAACTAACAAACCGGAACGTATAAAGGGGGTGCAGGTTGAGGGGCACTTGGGAAACAGCGACCACAATATAATCAACTTCCAGTTGTCAATCAATAGGAAGCCTTATCAGGGAGTGACAAAGAAACTAAACTTTAGTAAAGCAAAATTTGATGAGCTTAGAACTACTATCGGTAACATTAATTGGGACAACATCCTCAAAAATATCAGTACGGAGGAAAAATGGGAAAAGTTCAAAAGGATCCTAATCGCCTCATGTGAGCAGTTCATTCCCTTTAAAAATAAAAGAAACTCAACTAAAAGGAAACCAATGTGGCTCGACAAGACGGTACGAGGGGCAATAAACGAAAAGAAGAAAGCGTTCAAACTACTAAAGCAACAAGGCAGCGAAGAAGCGCTAAAATCATACAGGGAAAAAAACAAAATATGCAAAGATACGATCAAAACTGCCAAGGAGGAAGCAGAAAGACGGATCGCAAAAGAGAGCAGAAACAACCCGAAGCTATTTTTCAACTACATAAACAGCAAAAGGATTTGCAGGGAGAGCGCTGGCCCTTTAAAAAACAATGCAGGAGAAATCATGGATGATGACGAAGGGAAAGCAAATCTACTAAACAGTTTCTTCTCAAGTGTGTTCACCAAAGAAAAGGAAATGCCATACGAGATGCAGGGGAATAAAACGAACCCCTCACAAAATATCTCATACCTAACGCAGGAGGAGGTGCGGAAGCGTCTAAAGAAAACTAAAATTGATAAATCACCGGGCCCAGATGGATTACACCCAAGGATACTAAAGGAACTAAGTGACGAGATAGCTAGGCCGCTATACCTAATATTTCTAGACACTATCAAGACCGGAGTAGTACCATTGGACTGGCGCATTGCCAACGTGGTCCCAATTTACAAAAAAGGGAGCAAAAGTGAGCCTGGCAACTACAGGCCGGTAAGTCTCACTTCAGTAACGGGAAAAATTTTCGAGGGGATTCTGAGAGACGCAATCGATGAGTACCTCAAGGAGATTAAGGGAATAACTCCTCACCAACATGGATTCATGAAGGGTCGCTCATGTCAGACAAATCTGATCAGTTTCTACGATGAAGTGAGCTCTAAGCTGGACCAGGGAGAATCTATTGATCTTGTATATCTGGACTTCTCTAAAGCCTTTGACACCGTGCCACATAATAGGCTAATATACAAAATGAGGCAGCTCGGACTGGGCGAAAACGTGTGTAAGTGGGTAAAAAATTGGCTCAACGATAGAAAGCAGAGGGTGGTAATAAATGGTTCGTACTCTGATTGGACCACAGTCGCTAGCGGGGTGCCACAGGGTTCAGTATTAGGCCCCACTCTGTTCAACATATTTATCAATGATCTGATAGAGGGGCTGCACAGCAAAATATCAATATTTGCAGATGATACAAAATTATACAATATAATTAATGCAACGGAGGACAATGTGCGGCTACAAACGGACCTGGATAAGCTGGGGGCTTGGGCAGAAAAATGGCAAATGAAGTTCAATGTTGAAAAATGTAAGACTATGCACATGGGCAAGAGGAACGGATGTCACAAATATTCACTTATGGGGTACCACTAGGGAAAAGTGATATGGAAAAGGATCTGGGGGTATTAGTGGATAATAGACTAAACTGGAGTAACCAATGCAAGTCAGCCGCTGCAAAGGCAAATAAGGTCTTGGGGTGCATCAAAAGAGGTATAGGGGCGAAGGACGAGAACATTATCCTTCCATTATATAAGGCACTTGTCAGGCCTCATATGGAATACTGCGTACAGTTCTGGACACCGGTACTCAGGAAAGATGTCACAGTGCTTGAGGGGGTTCAAAGAAGAGCGACTAAACTAATACATGGAATGACGGGACTGGAATACCCAGAGAGGCTATCCAAATTGGGACTATTTACTCTAGAAAAAAGAAGGTTAAGAGGCGACCAAATAACCATGTATAAGTACATGAGGGGACAACACATGGATCTCTCCCGCGATCTGTTTACACCCAGGACCACGACGGTAACAAGAGGACATCCGCTACGATTAGAGGAAAGTAGGTTTCATCACCAACACAGAAAGGGGTTCTTTACTGTAAGAGCAGTTAGACTGTGGAACTCTCTACCGGAGGAAGTGGTGATGGCAAAATCCATAGAGAAGTTTAAAAGGGGACTTGATGTCTTTCTGGAGAAGGATATTACAGGATATAAATTTTAGTTTAAGTGTCAATCCTGGTATATAGGCAGGTAGGAACTATTAGGGGTTGATCCAGGGAACAGTCTGATTGCCATTAGGGAGTCGGGAAGGAATTTTTTCCCCAAAAGGGCTAATTGACTTCTGGCCTTGGGGTTTTTTGCCTTCCTCTGGATCAACACAGTAGGATAGACAGGCTGGACTAGATGGACAATGTCTTCATTCGGCCTTACATACTATGTTACTATGTTACTATGTTAGTATATTGTGTGTATGTATATCTGTGCTTTTAGATTATAAATTATATCCAATGTAGATGAGTTGTTTTGCGTTCAGCTTGGGGGTAACAGTTCTCCTGAGAAACAGTGGGTTCTGGCATTCATGTGGATGTTACTATGACATGTACTACCTGTATGAATATTGCTACAGACCAGGTACCCACCCTTCATGGCAACTATTTTCCCTAATGGCAGTGCCCTCTTTAGGTAGGATAATCCACCATATCACAGTGCAAAAATTGTTCATGAATGGTTTGAGCAATATAACAAAGATTTCAAAGTGTTGATGTCACCTCAAAATTCCCCAGACCTCAATTTGATCGAGCATCTGTGGTATGTGCTTGAGGAGCAAGTCTGATCCATTGAGACTACATCTCACAACTTTCCTTGAAGAATCAGCTGCTATTGTCTTGGTGCCAGATACCACAAGACACCTTCAGAGGTCTTGTAGAGCCCATGTCTCCATTGGTCGCAGATATTTTGGTAGCACAAGAAGGACCTAGAAAAAATTAGGCTGTTAGTTTTAATGTTGCGTCTAATTGGTGGAAACCACTGGCGTAACTATAGGGGATGCAGGGGATACGGTTGCACCCGGGCCCAGGAGCCTTAGGGGGCCCATAAGGCCTCTCTTCTCCATATAGGGAGCCCAGTACTATGAATAAAGCATTATAGTTGGGGGCCCTGTTATAGGTTTTGCATTGGGGCCAAGAAGCTTCAAGTTACACCTCTGGTGAAAACATTATTATTATTCATTTGAAAGGGGATGAGATGCAATACAAGATAATGCACATCTGATAGTGTCTCTGCTCGGGAAAAGGGATTCAGACACATTTTGCTTGTCCAATGCAAATTTTTTAAGATTCCTATCTATAAATCTGGAGTAAGTATCAGCATCATTTCACTGTAATTGGTAGATAGCGTGAATTTCAGGGAACTAATGTCAGTAGCATATTCAGACATTTTTTGGACATTGGCCGTTGGAGGAAACAAGGATCTTGCACGTTGGACAACATGGTGGCTCAGTGGTTAGTATTGTTGTCTTGCTGCTCTGAGGTTCTGGGTTTGAAACTGGCCAAGGACAATATCTGCATGGAGTTTATATATTCTCCAAGTACTCCATTTACATCCTATACTCAAAAAACATGCTGATTAGTATTCCCTATTAAATTGTCTCTACTAATTGTGTCTGAAAGAGAGGAATTTAGATTGTGAGCTCCATTAGAAACAGTAAGTGATGACTATTTCGGCTCAGCAGACTATATTAGCACTATATAAGCAAAAGGAAATAAATTGGATTTTCATTTGTCAGATCCTTTGCTTGCCTCAGAGATAAACAATGTCTGATGTCTTGTAGCCTCGTGGGGAAATCATTTACCCATTAAAATATCAAATATTGGTAGAAAATCAACTTAAACCATTCTCAGTTTTACAGAAGAGTTTGATTTGCCACACACCCAATTTTATAAGTATCTACAGCTTCGTAATGAGGGATCATTGTCAGTGACTAATTACTAAATTATAATTATCGTGGGAGAGGCAGAGAGTAACTGATCTCATAAAGTCTGAATATAATATCACTATCCCTTTAATACCTTATGTATGTATACTCGGCTTTGTGGAAGATTTGCCCTCTGCAGAATGTACAAAAGTGGCAGTGGCTAGACTATTATAGTTATCCCAAAAATTGGTGGCTCAAAAATGGACACAAGACTCCTCCAACCAACAGACATTTTATAAATACAATGAATTGGCTTCTGGCATGGAAAAGCATATATATTGATAAAGAGGAGCTTTAAAGATCTTTAGTCCACATGGATTGACAATTTTGGATCAGCCTCTACTGTGTTAGTGCGAAATAGAATATTGTCACTCCTCCGGTAAAACTAGAAGTAATAATAGGTAATATATGGTCTATGTATGTATTGTTTTATACTGCTGTAAAATGGATAACATATATACTTATCCATGTGTAGTATAATATATGATGGCTCATATCTTGTCATGTTTTTTCCCCTCTTTGTAAGGGAGAAGGGAGGCTGGGTTCAGGGCAGGTTAAGTTGTATTTAAAATTATATGATTTGACGTATTTATTAAAATTTCAATAAAGATATTTGATTTATTCCTTGGTGACAGCCAAAATGCCTTTTTATAGCTGTCACTATTGGGCTTTAAACCTGCATATACCGTATATCTTTTTAAGGCGGTGACTTGGCTGACTACTGACAGCCAGGCTCCTACTCTAACTGCCAGAAATGGAAAAATCTCAGATCCTGGCAGTTTAATCCCTTACATGCCGCAATCAATAGCAACTGCAGCAGGTATGCAGATGACAGGGTAAGGGGGCTCTTTCTGTCACTCATTGGCACCCTGCAGTGCGATCGCAAAGTACCAGTGGGTTCCCATGGCAGACTGAGAAATGACAAATGGCTATTAGACCCTTCCTTTGGCACAGTGTGATTGGCTTATGTAATAAACTTAGTAGAATGGACTACATAAGTAATTTGTCGTAATACTAATAAAGCATATACTTTAAAAATTGTTTTTTTTATTAAACAATCGAGATATACATCTCCCATTACATCAGTTAATCAGTCATTCTTGACTTTTCTGAAGTCCAGAATCTGGATCAATTTGTATTTCTGGAACACATTATGACTGTCTATTAGCAGATTAGTGCATCGATACAATCTCGATATACATTTTGTATTTTTTAAAACTAACAATCAAAAATAACCAAAAATAAAAGAGAAAACACACAAAATCAAACTTCGACCTGTTATGAAGTTATGTGCCATCTCCCTCTTTTTACTTAGTATTCTTTAGACATTATATATGTATTTTTATATACTTTATATACTTTTAATGTATTTGCTGGATTCCTATGCTGTTTGGAAGATAAAGCTACAGTAGTTTTTCATTAACTTTGCTCAATATCCATACATTACAGTTCAGATGTCCCTATACTTATACATCTAAGGAGCTGCTCACATCACATCTTTAGTGTTCATTTAGCTTGTAAACGTACATGGAAGAAATTGGATACAAATGTAAGCAATTTTAAGCATAATGCTATCTTTTGTAGCGTAGATGTTAAACATTTAGCTATACATTTGTGTCTGTTTACAGTGAAATATTTTTTAAGTATAAAGTCTTTCTTTTCAATGCCTTATTGTAGCCAAACACTTGTTTCCTTTATTAACCCTTTCCAATCCAATTTGTATCCTTGTTCTCCTAGGGGGCTTATTCTTTTTCTGCTGTTATACAATGGCGCTATATGCTGGCTAAAGCCAGTACTGCATGAGGTGACACGTTGGAAAGGCTCCGACAGCAGAGAGGCTGGCAATATACAGTAAGAGAACCCTGACAGACGTCTTCCAACATTGGAGCTGTACAGCCTTAAATCATAATGTCTTTAGACGTCAGACAGTGGATTGGAAAGGGTTAACCTGGCTTTATTAACCTCCCACTATATGGCGTACATTTACGTCCTGCGGGGTCAAGGTATGTATGAAGGGAGATCGCGAGGCAACCTCCCAGCATACAGCACGGGTGTCGGCTGTTTAGTACAGCTGACACCCAGTGGTAACAGCTGCACTCAGCCATGCGGCTGAGTAGAGCTATTAACCCTTTAAATGGCACTGTCAATTAAATCTCCTGAACATTGTTCAAGAGTCCCATATGGCCCGCTGCGATGAGATCTCAGGGAGCCGTGCTGATGTCATGGCAGCTGTGGTCCTCTTGAAAGGCCACAGGGCTGTCTTGGCAGAATGCCTATCAAGCCATGACCGTGAGGTGGCTTGATATAATACCTGCCCGATTGCAGTATGATGTAATGCTATAGCATTACATCATACTGCAGGAGCAATCAAAGCATCACTAGTTGTTGTCCCCTCTGGGACGTAAAAAAAAGTAAAAATAAGAACAATAAAGTTTTACTAATTGTTGGGGGAAAAAAAGTAATAAAAAACCTTTTGCCATATTTACAATAAAAGAATCTAAATTATAAAACAAAAATACATATTTGTTATTGCTGCATCCGTAAAAGTCTGATCTATCAAAGTAACACATTATTTACTGAACTGCGTTCGAAAAAAAAAAAAGAACGACAGAAATGCACTGTTTCGATCGCCCTGTCTTTAAGAAAAAATGCAATTAAAAGCAATCAAAAAGTCGTACGTACTCCAAAAGGATACCATCGCAAACTACAGGACGTCCCGCAAAAAATGAGCCCACGCACAACTATGTTGACGGAAAAATAAAAAAGTTATTGTGCGCAGAAGTTGGTGGCAGAAAATAAAAACAAAATAATTGTCTGAAAAAAAATACAAGTAGTACAGCAAAAAAAGTTTGGAATCGTAGTAATCGTACTGACCCATAGAGCAAAGTTATCATGTCATTTTTGTTGCAGTTTGTGCGCTGTAGAAACAAGATTCACAGAAATGTGGCGGAAGTTCGGTTTTTTTTTTCATCTTACGCCACTTTTTAACAATTTTTTTAACATTTTCAGTACATTATATGGTGCATTAAATAGCACCATTAAAAAAAAACTTGTCGAGCAAAAAACAAGTCCTCAGACAGCGACGTCGATGGATAAATAAAGGAGTTACGATTTTTTTAAAAGAGGGGAGGAAAAAACGAAAATGGGGGAAAAAAAGGACGGTGTCATTAAGGGGTTAAGCATTTAAGAACAAAAAACGAATACGTTTAACATATGAAAACGCAAAGCTTTATGTTTCAGCTTGTTTCCTGTTGACTTTAATGTACAAATTGGGCATACGTTGAACTTGCTTTTTATGTGGGACAGAAAAGTGTGGTATGCTATGCTCAAAAAATGCACACAAGTGGAAGGGAGGTTAAAAGTAGGTTTACAAAGTCCAAATGATGTACTACTGAAATATGTTCGACCAATTATTGTCTATTCATTTGTCAAGCAATACGTTTTAATAATTTTTTTCTGTATCAAAACATATGCGCTTGATGGATGGCTAAAATATGATGTGAAAAGACCCTAATTTTGAAATATATGTAAGTATTACTTATTTTAATGATCAGGTGTCTAATATACTAAATTACAGTTCTATGCTGCTTCTTTGTGTAACGGTCTAACTTTGTACGCCACTATGTCCTCTAAGCATTGCAGTCTTTGTACACTGCATACACCTCATGATTCTCTTTATATATGGAGGACCAGATCAACCAGTGCCAATCTCATTGATTTGCGCTCTTTATCCGGCTCATATCGAGCTGTGTGAAAGGATCCTTACTTTGCATAGTTAAATTTTTAATGACACAGGACATGAAACTTTAATTTTTGCTTAACTTTTACGTTCCTGTAAAAGAAATCCATCAAATTGGAGGATCCATGGCTACGCTGATCCAAATCTTTTGTCTCTCTTAAGGCAGACTTCTAATGACTAGAAGGAAACAGTAGAGTCTGTGCCTCATGTAATGAAAATACTCGGTTTCTTTGGTGAAAGGTCTGCATCAAACCTGATTTTTCTGCATTATGTCTGAGGAAAGCAGCTCAAGGACATGTGATCCATGCACATGTTTAGTGTAGACACTAATAAAAGCTTCAATGCAGGCCTTCCAAAATTCACCATGTCCAGCAATTCAGTAGACAAAGAAAAAGTGACATCCTCGGGATATTGTAGTAAAGTGCAAAAAGTTCTTTCTTCTTCCATATATATAAAAATCACTGAAAACATCCATACTTGCTGGTGCAAGGGCAGGTACAAAATACTGCTAATAACCACTCATACACTTACCAGGCATTAGGAGAAGGGTGGCTACTTACACACAAGTAAGGCTTGTATAGGGTGCCACTGCCCAAGTACATGTACACCATGCAGGCGCATCCATACCATTAGACCAGACTAATGCACTGGTCTACCACACAAAGCATTGAGACCACGAGAATCTCAAGGCCAAACTGCTTCTGCAAATAAATATAGGGCATTAGTTGATATCTTGGTCAAAATACACAATACAGACCAGGGCTGTGAAAGGACTGTGTGGAAAGGGATTGAAGGCCATAGTTTGCAAGGAGGAACAGAGCAGTTGTGCTATCGACTCCGACCAGGTGAGAGGACAGCCGGACAGTGACAGGAGACCAGGATCACAGCGAGCGCTACAAGGTTCACGCTCCTGACTATGAGCAGCCTCAAGTCAGTAGAGCTCGTACCTCCCACAATGGACACGTAAGTAAGGCCGACCTCAAACCATTAGGTGTGCACACCATTTGGGACATAACAGGCGTATTGTATAGAAGGGCGCTTCACCTACTGATTTGGACTGTTTAACAAGTTACGGAAGTTCACAGTTACAGAATGAAATACTGCTGCAGAGACACAAACTTATACAATAGAGTAATACTGACTGGGGTTTGAACGCTGTGTCTCAAGTGGACTGTGTTGCTAGTAGAAAAGCGTTAACCACTTAAAGTATGGACTGTGGGATTTATATTTCTGCTTAACAGGACTGATCTCTGCAGATCTCCGGACAGGTAAGTAGGGCCCTTGGCGGCGGACAGAGTCCGACTCCGCTGTGGGCTCCTGCATGCAGAATGCTACCCGCCCATGGACATAAGCCCTAAATCTACGGTATAAGTTTAACTGCCTCCTTGTCGTTATATATAGAGATGAGCGAGCATGCTTGTTTAGAGCAATTACCCGATCGAGCATTGCTTTTTTTGAGTAACTGCCTACTCAGGCGAAAAGATTCGGGGGGTACCGGGGCGGGAGGCAGCGGGTTGGAGCAGGGGGTAGCAGGGAGGAACAGGGGAGGAGCTCTCTCTCTCTCCCCCCCGCTCACCCCGCAACCCCCCGCTCACCCCCAGTGCCCTCCAAATCTTTTCGCCCGATTAGGCAGTTACTCGAAAAAAGCGATGCTCGATCGGGTAATTGCTCTAAACGAGCATGCTCGCTCATCTCTAGTTATATAACATAACATTTTCCACTTTCATCTCTTTATTTACAAATAAATCTTGTATTGTTTTGTAACTCCTTTTGCTGCATCGTATTCTCAATCTGCATCGTGGCAGGGGATATATCAGACTGGCCGCAGCTTCTTCCAACAGTATCAGCAGTTTGCTGAGGGGCTTGGGGGAATCAGGTGATTGTCCTGAACTCTACATTCTCACAAGGGTTGTGCACCCTGGCACAACCCCTTTAACCAGCTTAGTTGAAATTGAGCACGTGTGAATGTATCTAGTGGGCAATGGACTTGCAATAGTTTTTGGCGAAATGATTAACTTTTTTTTTAATTGAAGAGGCAGAACATTTGTAGCTGCATTAAAAGTAAAACTGATTGGGAACATCAGATCAGAGATTTTATCATGAATCTGTTAAAATTAGAACAACATACTTTTAAGAAGTTTAATTTTATAGTCGCAGTCATTGGAAAGAGATCAAGCAATGCAATAGTTTCCTGCCATATGTTTGTGTCAGTAATCCTGATTTACAGCAACAACATTGCATCAGTGCGAATGACACAATCTCTTGTTAGATTGATCACGGAAAACACAAGGCCATTGTATGTATGGTGAAATGAATTAAGCGCCTGCATTTATTAAGTTCCTAACACATTCATGTCCAGTTTAGCATTGAAGGTCATTGCACTGTTATGGGGTCGCCACCTAGTGTTCACACATGAAATTGTAGAAATCTATATATCTACATTTACATCACATTTTCTTGATTTCTTACAATACTGTTCAATTGTGAATCTTCCATTTGTTATGAGATATCGTTATATAAGCATGGGATACTATTAAGACTGCAGTACAGCTTAGAAATCAGTGTTATAGTACATAAACTCCACACGGGGGGCGAGCTGCTATCCTCCTGTCTGGTGGGGCTTAAAAAAATAAAGTGATGGTTAGTCTTATTGATATATTGATATACACCATTACTCCAGGTTCATCAATTAATGTTGCTTGCACTAAATTCTGATCCATTCATAAGCATGCTGGACATCTGATGAGGTGCTGTTATTCTGCTACTCAGTGATCCAATTTGTGTGTTCTTTTGCCCATTGGAGTCTTGCTTTATGTTTCTCTAAGACTGCAGTGGCATATTAACCGGTTGCCTGCTATTATAGGCCATGTGTGCTAAATTACGATGAGTTCTAAATTCGAGCATGATAATGGGAGCACCAGCTTTGTATTCGGGTGCAATTTGCTTGACTGTGCACTGCCTGTTCATCAGAATGATTCTTGACATCCTCCTACGACCCCTTTCTTTAATGAGTTGTTGACATCCACAGGATCCCCTTTCGCTAGTTGTTTTTTCTTGATCACACCATTCTCTGTATACTGTCAAAACTGTTGCACAAGTACAACACATAAGCTTTGAATTCCTGGCCCCGACTAGTTTAGCACTGATGGCCAGTCCTTATTGGAAGTTGCTCAGAATGCTGGATTTTACCATTCTAATGTGGATTCACACTGAAACTGATCCATGAAAAGCTTGCTAACTTGATTTTCCGCTGGACTCTGGGGTCACTTGTCTAATTTCTATACAAACAATGATGTTTCTTTCCGTCATCAAAATATATACTCCATTACTGCCTTTCAAACAAGGTTTCCCAAAGGCCATATTTTTTTTTTTTTAAGTCTATGATTACATCATTTCAATACAGGGAAGCTCCAATCGTGAAAGGACATGTGTCTCTAAAAAAGGATCCATTCAGTGTAGTTTATCGGTGCTTTCACACAAGCGGAATATTTCTGCAATCTGCAACAGAAAATTCTGCATGTAGACTTGCGGGAATTGGGGCGGAATTCCGCAGCTGCAGATTAAGCTGTCTTTCGGTACGTCTTGTGGAAATATTCCTCTTGTCTTTAGACTGCCTGCACATGGCAGAGCCGAATTACGCATGCGGGAGTCCGCAGTGGAATCTGACCCTGAAAGCAGTGACCTCCGCGCGTAAATGTCATTTCTGTTCTTCATCTATACTGCAGATGGACCTGGTGGCTCGCGATCGGACACGCACAGTACAGATTTTTTTTTTCCTGCGCTGTTGCTAGGTGAGGATGCAGAATCCACAAGCTGTCCGCAATGTTAATTGCGGATAGGCCATGGGTTGGACGGCTTCCATTAACTTCAATAGAAGCCGTTTGCGTGGAAGCTGGGCAAAAATGGAGCATGCTGTGATTCTTCCTCCGTGAGCAGAAATCGCAATTGGTTTCCACTCATGTGCAGGAAGAATTGATTTCCCATGCCAGTGCTATGGACGGTATTTGCTGTGGATCTGCGGTGTGGATGCCTGCTGTGGATTCTGCAGCAAAACTCCGAGCGTGTGCAGGTAGCCTTAAACACCCTACTAGAGGTTGTTTGAAGTCTTATTTTTACTATTTACAAAAACAATATACCATATATACTCGAGTATAAGCCTAGTTTTTCAGCACATTTTTTATGCTGAAAAATTCCCCCTTGGCTTATACTCGAATGAGGTAAAAAAAAACAACAAAAAAACCCACAGTACTCACCTCCCAGCCTACATCTGTGTCCCCGGTGCGATGGTTTCCCCAGCGATGCGGCAAGCTGATTGAGAATTCTCCCCACTGTCATCTCTCTGCTCAGCTTTGAATTCCGCCACCATCAGCGCTGTGTAGGTAAATGCTGTGATTGGATCGAGCACCAGCCAATCACAGACGGTGCTCGATCATTCACAGCCATTCAGTGGATGACATCACTGAATGGCTGTGATTAAATTATTGAGCGCCAGCTGTGATTGGCTGGCGCTCGATCCAATCACAGCGTTTACCTACACAGCGCTGGGGTCGGGGGGAATTCAAAGCCGAGCAGGAAGATGACAGCGGGGAGAATTGTCAAGCAGCTTGCTGCACCGCCGGGGAGACCATCATGCAGGGCACACAGATGTCGGCTGGGAGGTGAGTATTGCATTTTTTCTTTACCTAGTATATACTCGAGTATAGCTAGGCTTATACTTGAGTCAATGAGTTTTACCAGTTTTTTGTGGTAAAACTTATTGACTCGGCTTATACTCGGGTCGGCTAATACTCGAGTATATGCGGTAAATTTTCTAATATAACATTATTACTGGAAACTCTTCCCTTTTTTTCTATGCACCAGTCTTGATAAATATTCGCCAATGGCATAGGCTGGTAATCTGTAACTGCCCACAGGTTGTTATTGCATTACTCTCTACTACAGTATAGACATGTGCAGCCACAATGTGGAGGACGCCTGAGCAGAGATGTGGCCTTAGCACAAATCATCATGGTATTTCAATAATCGTTAATGCCCACAAATGTTTTTTAGGCGTTCACACCTGGCAGCTCTATTGCAGACATTTTTGCAACTGGCCAGTTCATCTAAATAGGACCTGTCGCATCCATGTGCTTGCCACCAAAACTGCCCCGTTCAGATGAATAGAATTGATTTACAGTCGCAGAAATTTCTGCAGCATATCTGCCACGTGAATATACCCTAAAGAAAGCATTACAGTGATATTATAGTATGGAATTGCTATTTCTGCAGGTATTGGTTTAAATATTGAAATCTATTCTGTCTGCCCCTCCTGGTAAATGCAGAAGCCAATGCACAGACTGATTACCACTTATGGGCTGCTGGAAAATAAACTGAACATAAAGAAACAAGAAAGTAAACTTTATGTTTCTTCTGTAGTCTGCAGACAGAGATTTACCGTGAAAGCTGTGAGAGGCCTGGATGTGTCTGTAATCATGTGTGTTGTAATTGGCAGACTGGCATATGAGTCACTAACTAAATTAACTGAAGTTTCCTTTAGGGAAAAATGTAATCACTTAGCACATGGATATATTTCAGTAAATTAACCGCTTCGGTGTTAAACAGACCTGCAGATCCCTAGGGAGCTACTATTTCAGAAGGCTCAGGACATGGCATATGGGACTTGTCATGTAAAAGATGAGTTATTGTTTAGTTTAGGTTTCTTTTGACCATTTTGGGGGGATTTGGCATTGGTTATTTAGTTTTATTTGGCTTTCCATTAAAGCCAAAGGCCCAGATATTCTATATACCCTATAGAACTAATCCAGGGATATGGGATTATGGTGGACATTTATAGCTATGGATTCGACTAACAGCTGGGCATCTTTTTCCAAGAAAGAGTTCAAGCTCCCGGTAAATTCTTCAGCCTGGCATGAAAAAATGTACTTGGCTTCTGCTAATTCAAGTTAAAATGGGTTAATAGTTACCCTGGAAAATTAAGTTTTGCCAGTTTTTTTGCATTCTAGCACTTCTGCGTGCGACACGGGTTTTCTGAAGGACAATCTTTCAATGCTTCTGGCCGTTATACTTGGAAGTACTTGGATGGAACTCATTAATCTTTGTCATAACTTTGTCAACTACCACAGTCAAGTTGAAGACATAGTGATCTGACAAAGTTTAAAGTTTAAGGCTTGTGTTCGCATGACGTGGTCGTGAAGTGATATGGTCACAACAAGTAAACCTAGTCTAAATGTGGGATGATTGTTGGTTCAACACTTGCTAGTTGCAGCAGAATTAAAACTTCGGAATCTGTGAACTGATGGAGAGAAGCAATTGTTAAGAGTTTTTTTTAAAAGAATGAACCAAGAAGGCTTTCTGTGTCTGACACTAGACTGATGGACAAAAAACATTTATTTTACCGATAGTAGAACATGTTCCATATTTTATAAGTATGCATTCTTTCAGTTATATCCGTGGTCATGAAAAAATGCTTATTCTGCAACCATCTGTGTGACCAGATGATAGAGAGATTAGACACAAGAGATCTAATGTGGCTGACAATGGAACTGTCATAAACTACTTATCCTTTTCTTACCTTTAGAAGTAGGAAGAGCTGGAGAAGTTTGGAGCGTTGTCAAGTTTTCACTTTTGGCTCTGGGTAATTTTCAGTCTGTGAAATGACTGTTTGGATATTGATTAGAGATGAGCGAACGTACTCGGTAAGGGTGATTTCGCAATCGAGCACCGCGATTTTCGAGTACTTCCCTACTCGGGTGAAAAGTACTCGGGTGCGCTGTGGGGCGGGGGGTTGCAGAGGGGAGTGGGGGGTAGCAGCGGGGAACAGGGGGGAGCTCTCTCTCTCTTCCTCTCCCCCCCACTCCCCGCTGCAACCCCCCGCTCACCCACAGCGCACCTGAGTACTTTTCACCCAAGTAGTGAAGTACTCGAAAATCGCGGTGCTCGATTGCAAAATCGCCCTTACCGAGTACGTTCACTCATCTCTAATATTGATCAATTAGGATAACATTTTATTATTGAGGTTCTCATATAGGCAAGTTCCCAATTTATCATATATTTCTTTATTATCTTTTCTTTATATAAAACCAGCAATCTGCTCAGCAAATGGATCAAGAGCTCTGATTTGCTTTGCTTTGAGAACAAAGTTGTATGTCTATGAGAAACAGACTCTTAAGTCACAGTGACACTATGTATAACACACTATTAAAATACAGGACTGGACTCAGCAACTTTATTCTTATATATACAACTTGATTAAAATAATTCTTTAAACGTTAGTGGCCTAAAGAGAGAAGTTCATGTTACAGGAAGAAGGCATAGATTAGATTTCCTAATAATAACATTAAATGAAAGAAAAATGCCATCAAATACAGTTATGGGGTATGGTATATGTAGTACTAACAAGTGTCTGTTTGGGAAGTATAAGTGTTCAGTTGGAAAAGGACATTTCAATAAATACCCATTGACACCATGATTGACAGCTGCAAAAGGATTTTAAAGGCTATGGTAACTTTGTGCATGAAATAACAATGCACACATATCTTACAAAGTTCCTGAAAAATGATGCACTTATCTGTTTGTTTTTGCAATGAGTTTTCCTTCTCATGCATTTAGAAAGCATCATACTTGATTTGCAGGCTCTCCAACATTCATGTATCTGATTGAGGCAGTCCCAGTACTGATTAGCTAGTCTCTTTTATGAGCCTGCACAAACTCAGTTCCCCCTCCCCTCTTTCAGACACTGTGCAGCACTCACACTCACTGAGTACTACACAGTTACCTCTATCCATCTATTATCTCAACTCTCTGAGTAGGTACTAGTCCATTCGCCCTCACTGCTGATAAGAGCATAAAATTCACCAGGAGTGAGTTACAGCCCTTTGTAATAGTAGCTTTATCTGCTCTCTGCCTTCCTGCTCTCCCCTATCCTCCAGCACTGTCATACAGCCCTCTGTAATAGCTCAGTTGAAAGGCAGTGAACGCTGGTTTATAAGAGGGGAGCAGGCTAGAGGAGGAACTGTCAGTTTTCTCTCACTGACAGAATTTGCTAAGAATTTCGTCCTCCAGTCTGCAGTGCCTTGGAAAACCACACAAGCAAAGAAATCAAATACCGTATTTTTTGCTTGGGGAAAAAGTCAATGCGTCTCATAAAGCAAACGTGCCGAAATTCAAGCTGGCCAGCACTATTGCAGGATCGCACATCCACAGATTCGCACATCCACACACCCATAGCAGGGGAGGAGAGCAGTTCCTGTGCACTACCGCTCGTATGTACAGCTGGGTGGTGGTAACAGTGGCAGGAATTGCTGCTGCTTTCCCTCCTCCACCAATCAGCTTCCTCCCTTCCTCCTGCTGTATCACGAGGTCCCTTGTTAAAGAGAGTGCCACTGTTACAGAGCTCCACTGATTCTGCTGTGGAAGACAAAGGAAAGTCCATGGGTGAGTTCAAAATATTTTTATTCCTATTTTTCTCCTCTAAAACCTAGGTGTGTCTTATCAGGTGGTGTATCGTATAGGGCAAAAAAATACACTAATCAGACATTTTTAATAAAAACCAACTACAAAAAGTCTTTTTTTCCCCCAAAAAAATTAATGAAAAGGAAAAAAAAGAGTGCATATGAGTAAACAGTCTTTAACCTTAAAGGGGTTTCCTGGGTGTGAAACAACTTTCTAAAAAGTCATCCAGGCCTGTTAACACAATAAAAGCAGGGGTACTTACCTGTCCTCGGCCCTGGCAACCTAGCACTGCAATCCCATGGTCTTTCCAGCATCTATGTGGTAATGCAGGAGAACATCATGTGACCACTGGGACCTCTGATTGGCTGCAGCGGTTAGGTGGTATCTGTTCCTCAACAAAGACCAGGAGCACCACAGGACCACAATGCCATGCTGGATCACCAGGGGTGAGCTCTGGTAAGTATCCCTGCTTTTGTTGTTTTAACTGGCCTTGGTTGAGGTTTAGAAAGTGGCCTTGCACCCCGGACAACCACTTTAAAAGAAATAAGAGCAATGCATTCTTGGCTAGGATTACAGCTCTGTAAGCTTAGAAGTAGTCACACCATTGGTCACATGTATGTTTACAGTACTTGGTGTTAATTTTTACTTGTTTTACATATTCATTGTTTTATCATATACCTAGAAATAGAGACAGTACTCAAGAAAAGTGAAATGCAATTATTACATTTTACTTCACACTACCGTGAAATAAGACAACAACGTTTCAGGTAATTATAGGACCCTTCTTCAGGCTGTTTAGTAATAACGGTGTCTGTGCAGGAGCTAATACTGATACTAAGCACCATGTTCTTTATAAAATCTTCCACACTTGGAACTGCATTTCTGGAACAATTTCTAGGATCCTCTCTGTGAAAACTGTGAGATTAAGGTGCAGTTCTAAACCGAAAGTCTACTGCACCGTCAGAGGAAGTAGCTCGGTGGCGTCTTGGAGTTAATCCTATATATACTGACCTGAGACAAAAATGACTCCTGCTAAGCATGAAATGAGACTTTAATCTCTAGGCAGTGCAGATCGTCTTCCATCACCACACACTAGAATGTCAGAGGTCAGCAATTAGTTATTAACACCTTCCTAGTGTATGTTTTTGGCGACTTGACAATTAATATAGCAACTGTGCTTGTCAAACCAGAAACATAATATAAAACAAGGGCACATAAATTGCAAAGGGATCACTTTTATATCCTCACCATTCTAAATATATCTTTATATATTTATCAGGCTCCAAGAAAATGATCACATCCTATTTTAGCACTTACTTAATATCTCTCTCTGACAGCTGCATCCAGACATCGTGAGAACATTAAAGCGCTCAGATAAGTTGAATGCTGCATAGTTTTGTTATCTGCACATACAATTGGCTAAACATATTATTTATTATATATATGACACAGGAATTATCAGTATTATTTCCCCATAAGACACAAACACACAAATAAGGGTAGGTTTTATGGAATTTCATTCATTCCAACCTCATGCAGTCATAATCACTGTGTAAAAATGGACTGAAGTACTCACTATTGATTGACAATAGTCTGTTGCGGTAGAATTAATTTTTGCCAGACAAGTCCTATTGTGATTGCAAGAGAGGGAGCAATGCCTTGCTCCCTCATCTCACCATAGTGGTTCCCTGCCACTCGGACCAGTGCCCGCATCAACCGCGCTAAGCTCCGCCACCTCTTTTCAGACAGGGGGAGCAGTGGGACTAGAGCTTGGCCATGTACCAGAATTAGGTGCATGGCAGCTACGTCTGGCACATGAAGTGTCATGGAGTGCTAGGGCTGTTTGATAAAACCCCACCCCTGTAGGAAAAGCCCTGAACTTTGTCTGTGCCTGCAGCACCCAATATTTTTTGCTGTGCCACACCAGAGGAAAATGCAGGATAGTAGAGAGAGCTGAAGAGCTGCTAAGAAAACTAAAGAAATAGGTGCAACAACCTGCAGGTAGCTGCTGCGTGAGTGAGAGGAGTAGCATGAGCATGGGCCCTGGCTGTAAAAGGACTGTGTGAATAGCACCATGGATGCTATGTGCATGAACTGGAGGCTATCCTCTCTTAGGATAGGAGTAGTTTTGCTATCAACCCCAACTTGGTGGGAGAACATCTGAAGAGCAGCAAGGATTCCTGGGAAACTATGGTCAAGGAACACTCCCAACTCCGGATTAGCCAGAGACAGTTGAAATGAGTACTTCCACGCAGTATTAGTAACATAGTATGTTGGGCTGAATGAAGATAATGTCCATCCAGCTCAGCCTATTTCAGCCCCCCCCCATCCTTGTTGGTCTAGAGGAAGGCAAAAAAAAAACCCAACGGGGCAGAAGTCAATTTACCACAAGTAAGTGAGGTCAACCTCAGTAAGGCCATTAGGTGTGCACATCACTAGGAAGTAAAGAGTCAGCAGGCCTGCTGCAATCAGTGGATGGAGAGCTTTAGCAGCTCTTGGACACTTGTTATTTGAACAACTGTTGTCAAATTTGAGAACCAAGTATGCGGGAGGGGACCGAAAAAGTGATATTAAACAGAGTCGAGCCTAAAACCTCACAGACATTGTTATTGCCATTTACCAATAAGTTATGTTCCAGAATTACCAAACTGCAAAAAGTCAAGTATTATTCCCATAAATCCGAACTGTGCATATTGTGCTCGCATTACTTCATCTTGTGCCTAGGATTATTATTGATCCTGGGATTTAGTTAGCAGCAGATAGTGAGACGTGATTCTACAGTAATCATTTAATTGTTTCATATGCACCAAAAGTTTAAAGGAAAATGTGCTGTGGGTTTTGGTGCAGATCCTCTGCCAGTACAGGAGGAGCAAGGGGTTAACAGAGGCACTGAGGGAGCTATATTTCTAAAACCCAGTGTGGAGCTGCTGAAGAGATTCTGCAACCTCTATAATGTGGTGGTGATGTGGTTAGCACATCACCACCCTGAAGAAAGTCCCAGAGAAAGGTTGAGCAGAACAGTACAAGTAATGTGGTGGCTGCCGCTGCAACAGTGAATGGCATTAGTGTTTTCCCCTTGCTGGGGGAGCAGCACTGGAGAAACAGACCACCGAAAGGCCCTGATGATGAGGGCATCAAATGCATCCATAGAAAGGCCTTGATGACCAGGGACGAAGAGGAGGACTGAAAGGGCCCTGAGGATCGGGGGCTGACGTTAGAGTGCCAGCTGGATAAAAGAATCAGGATTGCGATACAGAGCATCACACGCAGTTGAGTTTATACCTTCCACCAATGCATGTAAGAGAGGCTGGTCTAAAAAAACACCACTGTGTACACATGACAAGGATTATGGGCTCAAATATGAGTGGAGAGCTGGGACCGTGTAATTTTGTAGGAAATGAGCCTGGGATCATGTGACAATAGTGTGAAAGGCTAGACAAGTCTGCAGAGCATGGCATTATTTTACGTTCAGCTATGTATAAATACTATCACTTGTGTAATGGTTCAGTAGACCACCTGGCATGAGATGAATGTTTGAATAAAGTTTTTCGAAGCAGAACAGGCCCTGAAGTAAATTGTAGCGGTAACGATATTGTGTGTTCCTCTTTGAAGGACACGACTTCAATGGGGTAATTAGGTTGGGCTATGTGAAACAGAATCGGTATTGGCCTACGGACATTATTCTCTGTTATGGTGACTTGAAAAAACCTGTCCCCTGTCTCTGTCAGCTACTGTGCCATCCTGGGTTGCACTACCACCCACAACAGTATGGTGATGGAAGAGGGCCCACATACAGTTTTTGCACCGGGGCACTTAGTTGTCTGTGTCCAATCCTGGCGGGCAAGACAATTCCAAATTCGGGTATGCAGACTCAGACTTAGTTCCCAGGAAGCTACTTACTTTATCAGTATGTTTTCAGAATGTAGAACAGAAGCCCGATATTGTGAGGCAGCAATACTAACCAACGAGTGATTCATTTCTATTGTGGTTGATAAATAGCCTTTGTGGAATGTCTATATCTGCTTCTTGTAAAGTATCTTTATGTTTGTCTATGGAACATTCCAGACATCTTTTATTATTTTAGGTCACCTCAGCATTCATCTTCTGTGAGTCAGTCCTGTGTCGACCATTTTGGCGGCATCTTCCAGCAGTATACTTTCCATGGTGGCTGCCATAAGTGTGTTTAAGGGCTCACTCACTAAAAGCCCATTGATTTCTATTAGGCCACTCACACCTACGTTTTTTTTTCATGTACGTGAAAAAAACCACAGCTTTTCTATTTTGGTGCACATTCTGCACCAATATAGGCTATTTAACATCCTTGCTGTGTACTGCATATTTTACGGGCATTTAAATTACATCTTTTTTCAATAGTAAAAAAGTAGAAAAATCACATTATGCACACATGAAACTAGCATTTATATGCGAGTGTAATGTGATTTTTTTTTGCATACCATAGGAAAGAATGGGTGATTTTCAAATTAGAATTGCCAAAAAACAGGACACGCAGCAACTCCTCTATCTCGGACCATCGGTCCGTAAGAAAAATCGCTCATGTTAATAAACAGATTGGCAATCGGTCAGATACAGAGCGTGAAAATCACCCAAGTCTCAACAATGTAGAGTCTATATAGGTACGGTTATGGATTGCACCATACGGCCCTATGCCCACGGCCGTGACGGACTCCGCCAGTGGAATATCGCAGTGGAGTCCACCACAGCGCCTCCCCCCCAAACCCCATACTCACCACTCTGGATCAGCTGTACGTGTCCCGCCTGGCTGGCTGGCGCACATGCGCAGTACAGTGCATGACGCGCCGGTAGTGCGGGACGACGCGGCTGGTGGTGGGCGGGGACGCGTATTCACACGATAATTCCGCTGTGCTACAGCAGAAGTATAGCGCGACGGACGGCTTCATTGACTTCAACGGAAGCCAGCAGCACGTATTCCTGCGGCAAATAGAGCATTCCGCATTTTCTTTCAGTCTGTGGAATTCTGCAGCGTGAACATTGAGCTATTATGTTCAATAGAACCTAATAGCTGCAGCACAACACAGCAGATTTCCACCGTGTAAAGCGCAGCAGAAATCCGGCCATGGGTATTGGTCCAAAATCTTATGTAGTACAGGATGTGGGCAGCAACTTACAGTCTCTTAAAGTTAACGCCACGCTGATGCAGATGTCACTAGCCTCTCATGGGATGCTGATACGCTGCAGGCTGGGGTCTCTCCTGTAATTTAGTCACAGCAGGGAGTCTCTGCACTCCACCTGTCCCTTCAATTCCAGTGGCTTTTAGGGACTGATAGCCAAGCTATAGCGTTGCCTTTTCTTTGGCCTTGTAGCACTAATCCTGCTCTTTGCTGCATCACTCCCTCATTCTGAACTGGACTCCTCTCGAGGAAAGTACTTATCTTCTGGTTGCTGTCATCTGCTGACTGGTCCACTGGAAGGTCCCACATACCAGCTCTTTCTCCATGGTGTGAGACGGTGACCGGCAAGGTGCTGGAGGGCAGGTATGTGTCGCCTAGGATGCTCTCCTATGCTGCCTTGGGGAGCGCTTGGGCAGATATGTGCCACCGAGCAGCCTGGGCTCGGTGGAGGAAGCCGGCAGTATAGTGTTAGTAGCATTAAGCTACTAACACGTTGTAGCAAGTAAGTGGCTCCAAGCCGCATAATCCGGGCCGGCTTTTCCTGGAGTGACCAAAGTGAAGGGTGGGATGGTCACTCCCAGGTACCAGGTGGGGCTGGTACCAGGCCTTATAAAGCCTGGGCCTACAAGGCCTAGAGGGAGAGCTGAGACCTTTGCAGGTCTGAGAGTCCTGGCTGGCTATGTGCAGGAGCCATTTGTTTACCAGTACGTAGACAGGGACGCTTACATGTTTAGTAAGTGCTCGGACGAGCAGGATTTACGTTATGTTTGCCTGATGTTAAGGCCTGTATTTTGCTTTTGTTTGCTTGGAAATAAACCCAGGCAAAGCCTGGACTAAAGACTTTATCCTATGTGTCACTGTCTCTGACTGCTTATGCCCAGGTTGCTACCGATCCTAAACGCTAATCCCTCACAATGGGTACACATACCATGTAGTAATACCTACAAAAAGTAATACCTTCCCCCGAAAATACGTCCTACCTAGAGATGAGCGAGCACCAAAATGCTCAAGTGCTCGTTACTCGAGTCGAACTTTCAGTGATGCTCGAGAGTTCGTTTCGAGTAACGAACCCCATTGAAGTCAATGGGCGACTCGAGCATTTTTGTATATGACTGGTGCTCCGCTAAGGTTTTCATTTGTGAAAATCTTAGCAAATCACCAAAGTCATGTAAAAAACACAGAAATGGATAGGGCAGGTGAGGAGCAACATGCAGGGCTGCATTTCGGGCTCCGAGGTCTCACTATTAAGCCACAATAGTGGCAAGAGTGAGACCCCCCCCCTCCCGCACTGTCAGCATAACGATTGTTCTCCTCTGCTACAGCTGTAAGAGCTGTGGCAGAGAAGAACAATGTTAGCCCATTGAATTCAATGGAGCCGGCAATACAGCCGGCTCCATTGAAAGCAAGGGGATGCCGGCGAGCGCGGGATGAATTTTCGGGAAGGGCTTAAAAATATAAGCCCTTACCTGAAAATCATCCTAAAATGTGTAAAAATAAAAAAATAAAAATTATGTCAGCATTAAGATCATTCTCCTCTGCCATAGCTGTAACAGCTGTGCAGAGAAGAACGATGTTAGCCCATTGAATTCAATGGAGCCGGCAATACAGCTGGCTCCATTAAAAGCAATGGGCTGCCAGCGAGCGCGGGATGAATTTTCGGGAAGGGCTTAAAAATATAAGCCCTTACCTGAAAAAGAAAGATTTTAGTGTAAAAAAGAATAAAAATGCAGGCATTCCCTTCAATGGAGCCGCTGCTGCTGCCGGCGACTCCATTGAAGACAATGGTCCGCTGGCACACCTGAATTCTTTTTCAGGGAAGGGCTTTACATATAAGCCATTCCCTGGAAATGAATTAAAAGTGATTTAAAAAACAAAAAAAATAGATACTCACCTCCCTTCAGCTGCCGGGGCACAGCCGTGTCTTCTCCTGCTGTCCCCTGCACTCTGGTGCTGAACTGCTGTCATTCAGCTGAGAGCTGCGCTGAGCCAATCAGAGGCAGCATTCTTTCACCCATTCATGAATTCATGAATGGGTGTGAGTGAGATCTGCCTCTGATTGGTCAGGCTGTGACCAATCAGAGGCAGCTCATTCAGCAGGCGGGGATTTTAAATCCCCGGCTGCTGAATACTACAGAGAGCAGTTCAGGAGAACTGCCAGCTGGCCGCAGCTGAACTCCGTCTGCCGGGACCAGGTGAGTATATATATATATATTATTTTTTTTATTTTTACACATTTCTGGATGAATTGCAGGGAAGGGCTTATATATTTAAGCCCTTCCTGAAAATTCATTGTGCGATCGCCGGCAGCCCAGTGCTTTCAATGGAGCTGGCTGTATTGCTGGCTCCATTGAATTCAATGGGACAACATCGTTCTGCCGGGACAAGGTGAGTATATATTTTTTTTAAACTTTTTATACATTTTAGGATGGTTTTCAGGTAAGGGCTTATATTTTTAAGCCCTTCCCGAAAATTCATCCCGCGCTAGCCGGCAGCCCATTGCTTTCAATGGAGCCGGCTGTATTGCTGGCTCCATTTAATTCAATGGTCAGTGCTCGTTTAATCAAGACGAGCAACGCGTGGTGCTCGTCTCGAGTAACGAGCATCTCGAGCACCCTAATACTCGAACGAGCATCAACCTCGGACGAGTATGCTCGCTCATCTCTAGTCCTACCCTAATTTTCAAGGGAAATGTACGGGTGGGACTTGAAATATAAGCCCTACCCAGAAAAAAAAGCAATACTTACCTAGCAGTCTAGGTCCCTCCCGCAGTCTGGGCTGGCTTGCTTGCAGTTCTCAGCGCTGACAGAGCATTGCTTGCTGGTAATGGGGTTCGTAAACCCTGCCTCCAACAAGCAATTGCTCTGATTCGTTCTGGAGCGCTGCAGTTCATCTAATCAGAGCCAGTGCTCGATGAACCAATCACAGCCATTCAATGCTGTCTCTGATCTTTGGGCCTAGCTGGTCCTGGTGGTCTTGAAGGCCCTGCTGTCTACTGAACAATGCTGCAATTTTCCCTTCTCCTGCTTGGTATATGCAGGAGTTGGATCATAGCTGCACTAAATCATGGAGATGCAGCTACACAGGCAGGATATGTCACATTGCTGTTCATAAAGATGGTACCTGCTGGTGCTTATGCTCTGGGCTCCTCTCTACACAGTAATCAGCAGGTAAAATGCTAGCTGCATCATCTGCACATGACATAAGCAGCTGGTAGTCTACTTCAGCAAATAATGCACACATCCACCCCATCAAGGGGTGGAGCTTCAGTTTCCCAGACAGCTAGCGCCCACCTATGTAAGGCTGGTACATTTTTATTATTGTTTTAAAATGTTGTGGTATTGTTCATAATGCACTGGTGAGTACTGTAGCTTTAAAATCTCCTTGCTCCCGACTACCAATGGTTGCCGAGAGCCTGGAGCAGTGACCGGTGGCCTCGTTGAGCGGTCCCTGGCCACGTGATAAAAAGGTAGCGATCTATCTTAGGCTGGTCTCACATGACCAGATAGAAATTACAGATTCCACATGCGTGTGATCCATGGTAATACACGGAACAATCAAGTGCACTGGATTACACAATTCTGCTCACATTAGCGGGTCAGAATTACGTAACCCATTCGCAGAAAACAGAACGCAGCATATTCTATTTAATGGCGGATATCTGCTACATAGAGCCCATTGTACTCTATGGTCGTGGATATACCCACAGCCCACACACAACTACATTGTGTATGGAATGCGGGTACCCGTGTCATTGCTGAGTGATGGCGGGGGAAATATAAACAAAAAAAAGTGCACTGCGCATGACCGCTTGTGTCCAGGGCCACGGCCAAGCTCACAGCTGGGATCAGCTGCGGGCCTCCGCAAATGGATTCCACATATGGCCGTGTGAGCCCGGCGTTATTCAGATCGCTACCTGTAATATGTAATTTACAAGAAGTCCCCGGGAACGCTCGCCTTCCTGCAGTTCCAGAAGCAGCTTGTTGAACACCTTCGAGTGCCATGTTTTACACCCCATCCCTGCCACTGAGGTCAAGAAACATCCCCCAAAAAAGCACGAGAGGAGGAGCGATACACGATTTTATTGCCCCATGTGCCCATCTCAACCAGCCTCCGTAATTACCCCTGTTTTCAGACATACCACACAGTTTACATTATTACTTTTATCTAAGATTTGGGGAATGCCAAAAAGGGCGCAGAGTGTGTGGGGGATTATTTTTAGGGAGTCAATTTTTTTTCCGCACAAGTGAGCAATGGGACCTGGGATTCATTCAGTTGTACCCTGAAATCCAATTGGTGTTCCCTCCATTATAGGCCTAGCCATGTGTCCTGTAAGTAGATTGGGGCTACAATGGGTATGTTTCTGAACAAAGGACAAACAGGGGGATCCATTTTGGGTTTCTATTCTTCATTCCTATGTGTGCTGTATAAAAAAAACCTGTTTTTAAATTGACACAATTGCCAAAAAATGAAAATCGGAATTTTTTTCCTTCTGCTTTACTTAGATCAATTCAAAAACGGTGGGGTGAAAATACGCAGTACAGCACTAGATGAATTTGCTATAGTGTCTAGTTTTCAAAATGGGGTCATTTGTGGGGGTTCTATATCGTTTTGGCCACTCAAGGGCTCTACAAGTGGGACCTAAAACACCTTCAAGCAAAATGTCTGTTCTGAAAGCCACCTGCCGCTCCTTTCAGTATGGGCCCCGTTGTGCATACAGACATAAGATTAGGGCCATAATGGGTATATTTCTAAACACAGGACAAGCAGGGGTATCCATTTTAGGGTGTAAATTCTCATTTTTATGTGTACTATAAAACAAAACTGCCTTTAAAATGACATATTTGCAGAAATATGAAATTTTATTTTTTCTCCTCTAAATTGCATTAACGCCTGAAAAAAAACCATGAGCTCAAAATACTCATGACACCCCTCAGTAAATATATGAAGGAGTGTAGTTTTTTAAATAGGGTCATTTGTGGGGGTATCTATCATTCTGACACCTATGAGCCTTTGCAATCTTGGCTTGGCATAGGAAAACAAAATTTTAATAATCAATGTTAAATTTGTATCCTAAATGGTTAAAAACAACTAAAGTTTTTCAAATGTGCGTCCAGAATAAAATAAACAGATGAAAATATATATCTTATCAAAAATTTGTACAATATGTTTATACATATTTGAGATATTGCAATTGAAAATGTGAAAAAAAATTACAATTTTTAAAATTTTTTCCCAATTTTTCACTTTTAATAATTATACACATATTCTATCTGACTATTTTTACCACCTAAATGAAGTGTAATATGTGTCAAAAAAAACAATGTCAAAATCACTTGGATATGTAAAACCATTATGGAGATATTCGGTGTTAAAGTGACACATGTCAGATTTCCAAAAATGGCCTGGTCATCAAGGTGCAAACAGGCTTGGTCACTAAGGGGTTAAGAGGGGCAAACTCTAGGAGCCGCTGGTTCTGGGCATGAAATTGATGACCAGAAACCAGAAGGTGGACAGAGTGCGCAAAGAATAGATGTGTGTAGAGTATTTCCTGTTTCGTGGGTTGACACAGAGCTACTGTTGCCCTATGGGTGGAATTGGGAATTCAAAACTTCGCTTCTGAAAAATTACTAGAGTCAGCTGTGTCCTTGGGCTTTTCCTTCCTCTTTGACGTCAGATACTATGCCTATAACGGATTACTGGTAGGCTCTGAACAAGGACTTGCGATGTAGGGACTTAGATAGAGACCTGATACATGGGAAAGAGATTGTGCTGGCCTGCAGAACTGCTGCTTGCATTGATAAATGTTACTCCTGGAGGATGTGGACTGCTACTACTATTGTACCCAGTATATAGGTGAGAATTGGACAGACTGTTGCTGGACCAAATACTGGTATTTGTTCTTGTTAAAATTCGGTTACTCTGGTTATTCAAGAAATAGTTTGAGCAGTAATGTCCAGCCCAGGATCATTTATAACTATTTCTTGGAGTCTCCCGTATACTGCCACACCCAGGGCCTACTTCAGATCAAGGCCTCACCAAACTGGTTTGGCATGTGCCTCGTCATGAAGCACTGCTGGCATCTGCTTCTGCCTACGTGGAAAGAGAAATGTTAGTGATGCTACAGGACCTGGGCCTCTCGTTCTCCAAAATGCCTCCTTCTGGCCAACCGGCCAGCCTTTCCCCTTGGGAGGGCAATGGAGAACCCCAGTCTGCTCTCCTTGACCATCTTTCACCCATATCATCAAGGTGGTGTAGCTGTGCTCGGAACTGCAGCATCACTTAAATCTTCAAACACAATCTCTTCTACTCTCTTACAAGTGTATGTGCCAATGTTCTGTATAGATTGAGGTTGGGCCATCAGAATAATTTCCTCTGATGGCCCTAAGTAACCTCAGTCTGACAGTAAGTAGGCTCAGACAATCTGGGTCAGCAACATAGTCACAGACAGCAGAAACCAGCAACAAAAAGGAGCAGAACAAGTCTAAATAGGAATTCTTGACCAGGAACAGGGCTAGAAATTGCAAGATAAGGAAACTAGAAGCACAGGAACTAGGCTGCAGACGAGGAAATTGCATGAGTTCTGTGTGTTTACGTGATGCACAGAACTCACGCAATGTATTAATGTATTGTTTCCAATAGGTTAATTTATATGGGTGTTTTTCCTCTTGCACCAGTAGGACCTGCTTTAATTTTTCTGTCTCGCACTATGTTCGTGCGATTCATGCTCAAGTATAGGAATTGCATTGTGCGGTGTCTTTCACAGCACACGGACAGGGTGCCTATGTGCTGTGCCATGCGAGTTGCCTCTGAGAATCCTGTGCGCAACTCGCTAATGGCCCTGTAAATACAGTTTGAGGTGAAGAATTAAGTACATATGCGGCCAATCACATAAAACAAAGGCAGAACATTACAAGAATGTAAAACATGTAGGAACGGCAGGGGTTTGGTATAATTCTTTTTTTGCAGTTTTCGCTATATATTTGGCTATACATATGTTCTGTTGGCAGCTTGGGCATAATTTAAATTGGAGGACCACTCACTGAGCTGTTTCTATGTTCCCTAATTGACCAGGTTTGTAAGTGACTGACATAGGAAGACGTGCTACCTTCTCCGGCAGCCTGACTCTATGCCTCCGTGCATCCCCTGCAGCAGTAGTGTCTTCTTCCCTATTGAGTCCCTATGCATGACCAAGCATCCTCTTACAGCTATGGTTGTGCTTTAACCCAGCCTAACTGAGGAAAAGGCTTTGTCCTTGAAACACACTTTTTGCTGGCTTTAGATTTTATCCAATAAAAAAATTCACTTCTACATATTTTTTAATACCGGTAAGTCTTTTTGGAGGGTTGTGCCACAATACAGTAGTTCTATCTACGTCTCTAAAGGAAGAGAAGACACAGCACACAATGAGAGAACAAGAGGTCTCCGTACAATTGCGTTGATTTCTGGAAATAGATTAACGGACATAAATATTTGTAAAATTCCAATTAGGTGAGTGTCTGGAGAAATTCCCATTCTTTATAAGGTTGCTCACATTTAAGCACTTTATGAAGCTATTGCAAAGTATTTTTAGTAAAGTATTAACATAGCATATTAACAAGTGCAGGGTCATTTGAAAGGCATTGTGATATTAATCAAACATAAAGCATACCACAGAGAAAAATACCTAATTCCTTCTATTGGCCTGCAGGATCACCACAAATAACACAGTTGGAAAGGAAATGTCCAACTGCCTGTGTACTGCTTCAAAGTAATCATATAGCTGAAGTCTAATGCAGTGAAAATATGTAACTAGTAGAGTACAGCATAGTACAGTGCTGTATAGCATGCTAGGATGAGAACTACTTAACAAGAAAATACCATATGTACTCGAGTATAAGCCTAGTTTTTCAGCACATTTTTTTATGCTGAAAAAGCCCCCCTCGGCTTATAGTCTAGAGAGGTAAAAAAAGCAAAAAACCACAGCCTGCGTCTGTGTCCCCGGCGCAATGGTCTACCCGGGAGTGCGGCAAGCTGCTTGAGAATTCTCCCCGCTGTCATCTCCCTGCTCGGCTTTGAATTCCCCTGCCGTCAGCACTGTGTAGGTAAGCACTGTGATTGGATCGAGCACCAGCCAATCACAGCCGTTGCTCGATTATTCACAGCCATTCAGTGGATGATATCACTAAATGGATGTGATTGGTTTATCGAGCGCCGGCTATGATTGGGTGACGCTCGATCCAATCACATCACTTACTTACACAGCGCTGATGGCGGGGGAATTCAAAGCCGAGCAGGGAGATGACAGCGGGGAGAAGTCTCAAGCAGCTTGCCGCAGCGATGGGTAGACCATTGCGCCGGCTGGGAGGTGAGTATTGCATTTTTTCTTTACCCAGTATATACTCGAGTATAGGTAGGCTTATACTCAAGTCAATAAGTGTTACCAGTTTTTTGTGGTAAAACTTATTGACTCGGCTTATACTCGGGTCGGCTAATACTCGAGTATATACAGTATGTCCCAATGTAGAAAAACTAGCAAAAAATAATTTGCCATTATTAAGGCTACTCTAATTATTAATTAATCATGTTTTACATACATGAAGAAAAAGGTTTGGTACCGTGTTAGCCAGTAGAGTAAAGTGGGATTGTTCTCAGTAAAGCCTGGTTTAGGCACAACGATTATCGCTCAAAAGATGTGTTTTGAGCGACTTTTGAGTGATAATCGTTGTGTGCTTTTACAGCGCAAGGTGATCACTCAGACGTTGAGCAATCACTTTGCGCTCCAAGCAAGACAAGCGGGGCCACTTGTCTTCTGCATCTAGCTGTTCTCTGCTCGGAGCCCCCGGCTGTTATACAGCTGAGTGCTCTGAGCGGGGTATGCAGAATACAGCTGTAGCGCTGTGTTCTTCATACCCCCGCTGTGTTCAGCGAGTGGGATAGAGCTGAAACAATAGTATCAGCTGTATCCCGCTGTGAATTCCTGATAAGGCTGATCGTCGTCTTACAGCATGCTTAAAGATCAGCGATTCCTTAACGAAAACTGCACCATGTCAGTGTAGTTAGACACAACAATTATCACTCAAAAGACGGCTTTGATTAATTTTTGAGCGAAAATCGTTGTGTTTAAATCAGCCTTAAGAGAAACCAAGTAATCTTGTAGATATGATACCTTTTATTGGCTAACACAAATAAATATAGCATCATGTATTTTTGCTAGCTATTAAAAGGTATCATATCTACAAGATTACTTGTTTTTTTGTACTGAGAACAATCACACATACATGAAGTGATGATCAATTCCTCAGTTTTTGGCTTGAAAAAGACTCATTCACGAGCTGAAATGTCTCGTGTATACATGTGGTGGTCAATAAAGAGTGAAGAACTGATTTTTTTCTGCTATCAGTAGTGCAGTCTTCATGCCGTTGCCTACTTTGTGACTTCTTAGTTACAAACATCAGTCATCATTTGATACAATTTAGCAGCTGGAGAGATAATTTTCACTATGGCCGGTTGCACATGGCCAGGTCAGATTCCACTTGCGGGTACCCGCAGGAGAGTCCAGCTCTGCCAGTGGCTGGTAACCCTATGTACCTGCTTTCTTCTGTATTGTGGATGACCGCGGACGCTCGCCGTCGGTCGTGCATGGTGCAATTTTTTTCTTAATCTTTGTTTTTCCCAGGCCGTCGCTAGGCAATGATGCGGGTTGGACGGCTTCCATTGACTTCAATGGAAACCGTCTTTGTGGATCCCGCTGAAAAATAGAGCCTGCAGCTATTTTAATTTCACTCGCGGAAATCACAATTGCTGTCCGCTCATGTGAGTGGACATGCGAATGTTCTATTCTTTCAATGGAAGCGGAATATCGTGGATCGTCCGTGTGGACGGACGATCACAGATTCCGCAATTCAAATCTGCTCTTAGATGGATTGTTGTGCAAATTGATAGAATACAAATCACAAGAACAAGCTCCATATAGTTATTGTGCAGCAGAGTGTCAGGTCTGGGACATGCAGAATTATGAATTCAGCTCTGGACTATAATACAGACCTCAACTTAATATAAGGCAAGGCTAACATGACCATGTCGGTACAGCGTATTCTGTAAGCAGAATTTGCTCTAATAATCTTCCAAAGGTGGCCATGCTGCCGATCACACGAACTGCGTAAAATATAGACGCAAGAAAAATCGCAGCACGTTCTATCTTGATGTGTATTACACTTACATACATGAGTAGGCAGTACTTGGTGAATGCCATTGTGTACTTGCTGCATGCGGCGGGCAGTACACCGTGATTTACGGTTATGGGAGCCCGGCCTAAGTTAAATAAAACTGCAGTTAGAAATGTAGGAGATAGCAATATATAAACTTTAAACAATGTTTAGGGGTTAAATGGGTTTCCTCAAGATAAGTCCTTAATAGTTGATCATCTGGGATCAGATGATTGTCATTGGGTTCAGAGCAGGAAGTCTCAGAGGAAGCTCCCCTCCCATTGAAATCAAGGGAAGTGAAGCCACCTATTACACTTGTGGTTCTGCATTGGGTCAGAGCAGGAAGTCTCAGAGGCAGCTTCATTCCCATTGATTTCAGTGCATCTTTAAGAAAGCCATGTTTTAAACTTCCGACTCTGACACTGATGATAACGTGTGGTGCCACTGCACAATGGTGGTGCAAACGATCAGCTGATCGCCAGGGATCCTGAGTTGGGGCGATTCAGGCGAGTATATAAAAGGCTGAAGCAAAAAATTAAGACAAGCAAAAGGAATAAGTAATACCTGAATGACAGGTTAGATATGTGCCAATATAAATAAATGCTGAGAAACAAACAAATTATGGTGAAAATGTTGACTACAATGTTGCAAAATGATTATCACAAGGAAGTGAAGTAAAATTGATACAGTGTGCTGAAATCATATGTTAACAATTATGAGATGTACTCGTTCTGAACTGGAATGCCCCATGTCTTGTAATCACTCCTAATTATTTATTTAGTACACATCTCGCATTGGGGCATTCCAGTTTAGAACAAGTAGATCTCATAATTCCTAACATATTCGCTAAGGAGATTTGTATTAGCGCTGCCTCATCTGTAGATTTGTTTAAAGCCTATGGACACCCTCACTGAGATTTTTGTAAATTTGTGCATTTTCACATAAAAATCATTTTGCAGTTTATTATTATTAAAAATTATTAACTGTGTATTTTCTTTGCCTACAATTTAAATTGCCAGATGTTGAGGACAACGCAAGTAGGAGGGGTCAGAAAACATTACAAAATTAGACAGTATAGACAATGCATAGAGCCTTAGAGATTAGCAAGCAGGGAATATGCGTCTTTATGGTGGTTACAAAGGGGTCTTAGGCTAGAGTGCCACCGAAACATGGCGGCCTAGTCTAATGCTGGCACAGGAATCCAGGGTAGAGCCAGAGCTTGGCCATGCTCTTGTTCTAAGGCTACATTCACATGGGCGAGAATATCATGCGAGATTTGTGCGCTGCCATGAATGGAGTTCACATTAGAGATTTTTTTTCCCTCACAGCGACACTGCGAGGATAAAAATCGCAGTCAGTTCTATCTGTTGCCGTTGCCTCAGAACACCACGCCAATTGTTTTCAGTGGGACCTTAAAAGACATCGCATGGCACTCCCATGCCAAGCGACGTGATGTTTCATATTGAAATACTGAAAGAGAAACCTCCGACCCTAGTCCTTTAACCCTTACATGCCATGGTCAACAGCGATGATAGCATGTAAGTGCATGATATCTGCATGCCAAGGAATGCAATAAAAAGTGATAAAAAAGTTGCATGTTCCTCAAAATGATATCAATGGAAACTGATGAAAATGAAAATGAGTAGAGATGAGCGATCATAAGGGCAATTACTTGATCGAGCATTGTCCTTAGCAAGTACCTGCCCGCTCGGAAGAAAAGATTCGGCTGCCAGCGGCGGGCGGGGAGCTGCGGGGAGGACCGGGGGGGAGATGTCTCTCTCCCTCTCTCCCCCCTGCTCCCCCCTGCTCACCACCGCAACTCACCTGTCACCCGTGCCGGCAGCCGAACCTTTTCTTCCGAGCGGGCAGGTACTCGCTAAGGACAATGCTCGCTCGAGTAATTGCCCTTAGCGAGTATGCTCGCTCATCTCTAGTTATGAGCCTTCAATGCAGTGATGCCAATACAATTTTTCTCTTCATTGTAGAAACACAGACAAAAGCTATAGAATTTAGGTATCGCCATAATTGTACTGACCTTCAGAATATAGGAGAAATGGCATGTATACCATACAGTAAAAAAAAGCTGAATTTCACCTTTTTCCATTCCTTCCCCCTCACCCTCAAAAAAACAAGCTTTCAGATAGCTAGGTTGACATAAAATAATTAAATATGTTATAGTCCTTGAAAAGTAACAATGGAAGAAACAATTGTTTTTTATTGCCTGGTCTTTAGGGCTTATTCAGACAGGCGTATATCGGTTAGGTTTTCAAGCCTGGCCGATATACGCTGTCCCTCTCTGCAAGGGGAGGAGGCGGACCTGGCCGGGAGCTAGTGTACTGAACTCCTGCCCACTCTCCGCCCTTCACCACTGTTTGCAATGGGAGGGGCAGATAGGGAGTGGTGCTAAGTTCCGCTCATCCCACCCACTCCCATTGCAAACTGTGGTGAGGGGTGGATAGTGGGCAGGAGCTCAGTGCACTAGCTCCTGGCCAGGCCCGCCTCCTCCCCTTGCAGAGGGGAACAGCGTATATCAGCCGGGCGTGAAAACCCGGACGATATACTCCTGTCGAAATAAGCCCTTAATAGGCATAATAGGCTGGTGACTAAGTGGAATACTGATTTGTATATCTCTTGGCTTATACAACAGGGGACACTTGCGGAGACCAGTAGTGACAACATTATGGACACCTGATATATACTTAACCTATATATTATATATATCATGTGTATGGAAGTAGATCAAATTTACAGAGGATTCCCACTGCATTTTTACTACACTATGAATCTACCAAAGTGGATTTCAGCACGGCTATAAAATACAGCACTGTGATGGAACCCCCGGACAGAAAAGGATGGAACCATTCACTTGAATTAGTGAAAGGGTTCCATTAGTTTCCATTATATTGAGAGTATAGAATAATCTAGTCAACTACATACAACTACTATATTTTCTACATATCCTCTTAATATAACAGAATCTAACTGAACCCTTGGAAAACAGGCAGCAAAGTGAAGTTGGTTTCACTAATGACAGTGAATTGTTCCGTTCCTTTCTCTGTGGGGGTACCGTCATAATACTGTTTTCAGTAGCTGTGATGGAACCTAGTGATGTAATCACACAAAGTAGTAAAAACTGCCATGGGAATGATGCCATAGCCAATATAAAGTGCAGCCAGAGGAACTCAACCCCAGAGCTCTACCTAGTCATATATTGTTGCTGTGCCTGATATGAAAGGATTTATAAATTCTAGCCTCGAATTTCTGGACCATCAAATAAGTATCTGAGGCGCAGTTACGCACCAGGTGAGGTCCCAACAACAGTTATCCTAAGTTGCTGCAGGTCCTTGCAGCTGGCTAATCACTTGCTGGGATGTAGAGCTCGTGTGCCATTTAGTTTGGCAATTCAATGCTAATGTCCTCCCGATACCTCAAAACTGGTCACATGACCGACACAGCCAGTAGGTAGGACTTCCTCTAGCAGACCAATGAAACTACTTGCTGCAGAGCCGGCCACAGCCATACATTGATGGGGCAAAGAAGATGGAGAGAAGCGAAGCTGGCAGATACATGACAAGTAGGCAGCACAAACAATCCAAAACAGTATTACATCTGTGCAGGCCGTGGGAACAATGACCTGCACAAACGCAACCTGAAAGAATATGAACTCGAACGGACACCGAAGCATGAAACAGAACATTCAAACGATAAGAACACAGACAACAGATGCCAAAATACTTACCAAAGTATAGTACTAAAACACAAATAGATAGAAATATGAATAAGTACGTAGTATTGGTTTATATTTTGGCCAGAATACATAAGCTCACAAGCCCAGGTCAAGGGTCCCTATTTTCTTGTGAGTCCCTATTCTAATAAGACAAATCTGCTTACAAGTGGGGCGATCATCCCAATAGAGACTGCCCCCTGCTGAAATCTAGGGTCCATCGTCTCACCCTAGAGAATAACAGGCAGGAACAGAGCAAATACGAACAAGACAGCAAATCACAATCAGGACATCGTTCACACAAGGTGTCTGCACACCTTCAGATGGACAGACTGACAAAACAAGGGCATAGCATCCGCCTACCAATGGATGGGTAGGACAAACAAACATGAACTGGGCGTCCAACTACCAACGGATAGGTGGAACATATGACATAGTTCAGACATCAGATGGAATTCAGACAAGGGAAATACAGGCAAAAAACAAACTCAACTGTATGCAAACCACAAAGCAGACAGACAAAACAGAACAAAGATCTGCACAGCATACACCCTATGCGGCTCATCCCGGGGCGGCGGGGTGCTGGGTCCCGCAGTTGGGGCGCGTCCCCTCGGCTTGTGGTCCGGCTGCTGGGGGCGCGGGTGCCTGACTGGCGGTGTGCTGGTGGCTCGCGGCGCAGCGCGCGCACCAGTGAGTGCAGCTGCCGTGCACTAGCTTCCTTTTTATATTGTTTGTTGGGAGTTGGCTTCTCCCCCTCTCCGCCCCTGGGCGGAGGCTTTTGTTTATAAGTCTGGCAGTGACTTGCAATCACTGCCAGTTATTGGTTTCCCTCAGTGAGCTAGCTAGCCTGCCTCTGTAGGTCTCCTGCTCTTGTCAGCTTGTTTGCTATTTCTGCCAGGATATTCTATATGCTTTGTATTTTCATGTTAGTTTATTACATATGCCTTTTCTGTCGTTATTCTGCCCTTTCCATCTGGTACGCCAGCGTCCCTTCTCGGTCCCTAGCGAGAGAAGGGACCGCCGCCCAGTTGCCCACCTGGGGTTAGCCAGAAGTGGAGGCAAGTAGGTAGAGACAGGGGTTGCGGGTGAGATCAGGGCAACCCGGGCTGGCGTATACCGTAACATAATAACTGGCCTTTAAAATTGTCCAGCAGGGTTTTGTTTTTGCCCTCCAATGGAGTACATGAGTACCCTTTCAAGTCAGTTGCAGGATTTAGTGGGCGTGATTCAAGACCTGTCTGGTTGTATGGTGACCCAGGAGCAGCGGGAGGTTGTGCATGTTTCTGCCAATCCTTCTATTCCTGAGCCCAAGTGTCCTCTTCCTGAGGTGTTTTCATGGTGGAGGAGCAAGTTTTTTTATTTTCCAGCATGCATGTAGATTGTACTTTCGGATGCGGCCTCGCTCATCCGGTTCAGAGTCCCAGAAAGTGGGATTGATTATGTCCTTACTTTGGGGTTCCCCCCAGACATGGGCATACTCCTTACCCGAGAGTTTGGTTTGCCTGCAGTCAGTTGATTTATTTTTTCAGGAACTTGGATTTATTTTTGATGAGCTGGACGTGCAGGGTTGGCGGTCTCTCATCTCATGTCTCTGCTTAAGGGGCAGCAGTGGGTAGATTGCTCTAAATATAGACAGTATGCAGGTGAAACCTCTTGGAATGATTCTCCCTTAGAGACATGTTTTTGTTGGGGCTGTCTGATGCTGTCAAGGATCTGCTCATTTCCCATCCCGCACACGTAACACTCAATGATGCGATGGAATTGGCATTCAAAGCTGACAGAAGGCTGAGATCTAGAAAAGAGGAACGTCAGGCCCGCAAAGCTAGGGAATCCAGCAGACCTGCTCCCACTTCTCCCATGCCAACTTCTGGTGCTGAGCCTATGGAAGTGGACCAGCTAAGTCCTGAGGAACGGCGCTTTGTCAGATTGGCTTCCGGAATTTTACTCGGTCTGGTTAGGCTTCTATTGATTTGGGTGCTGCTGCCAATTTGATTAATTAAAATTTTGTCAGACCTCTGATAACTGAATTCTCAGCGCTAAAGATTCCCATACGCTTCACTAGTATTGATTCTACCCCTCTGTCTGCAGGTGTTGTACAATGGAGGATTCCCATTTTACAGTTCACTGTGGGTGTTCTCCATTCTGAGAATCTGTTGTTCTTGGTGATGGAAAGGATGTCCGTTGATGTAGTGCTTGGCATGCCCTGGTTAGCACTGCACAATGCCCGATTTGATTGGTCCACTCGGGAATTGACACATTGGGGGTTGTCCTGTCATAGTCACTTAGCTACTATATCTGTGTGTTCAGCAGATGCCGTACTTATTCCGGAGTATTTGTCTGATTTTCATTACGTATTTTCCAAGAACCTGTCTGAGACTTTGCCTCCCCATAGGGAGTGGGACTGTGGCATTGATTTGATTCCCGACAGTCCCATCCCTAAGGGAGCCATTTTCAATTTGTCTGGGCGTGAGCACGAAGCCCTTAAGTCCTATATCTCACAGTCTCTGGCCAAACAACATATCAGGCCGTCCAGGTCCCCTGCCGGGGCAGGTCTTTTCTTTGTAGAGAAGGATGGGACAGTGAGGCCTTGTGTGGATCGGGCTTTGAATAAAATTACAGTGAAGAACCAGTGTTCCTTGCCCCTGAACCCTGACTTATTGAATCAGGTGGTAGGGCCACACTGGTTTTCCAAATTGGACTTAAGAGGGGCTTATAATTTAATTTGCATCCGAGAGGGAGATGAGTGGAAGACTGCATTCAACACCCCATTAGGACATTTTGAATGTCTGGTCATGCCATGTATGTGCAAAAAATACAGTACTATGCGCAGATGCGCACACAAAAATGACTTTTTTTATGCGCAAATGTGTCGAGATGAGGCAATCATGATTTGTTCAAAAATTCATCTGAAGAAGCCCTTAGACAGTATTAGGGCTCTTTCACACGGGTGTATTTGGGCATGCAATACGCAGAGAATAGAACCCATTGATTTCAATGGGTTTGTTCAGCATACTCTATTTTCCTGTGCATTTGCGCACCAAAGGTACCTATAGAAGTCAATTGGGGGTGCACAATTGCCCGCACAATGTGCAAGGCGATGCGTGAAACACTGTCTAATTGCGCAGGAAAAAGAACACATCTGCAACTCATTAGAGTAATTAGCCATTTCAATCAGCGTTCAAATGAACAGGACTTACGGACCCAAAAAGTACAGTAAAACACGCTGATGCACGCACAAAAAAAGCATAGTTCATTCTCCAAAAATTAGTAAATAGGCCCCAAGGTGTTTTGGCAAGCAGTGCAGACTGCAGGATATAAAAAACATGCTACAATGTTGGTAACATTAAAAAAAGGGCTCTTTCCCACGAGCGTATATCGGCCGGCGTTTTCACGGCCGGCCGATATACTCTATCATCTGGGGAGTAGAAGCTCGTGATCGGGCGCACAAATTTAATGTTTAACGTCACCCTGCCGTCGCCCCTTTCCCCTCCCTCTCCATCGCAAACTCACCTCTGCTCTCCTCCCTGCTCGTTCTTTGCAATGGGAGGGGACGGGACAAGGCAAGGCTAAGCACAGTCCCATCCTGCCTTCTCCCATTGATGTCTATGGACAAGGAGCGGGGAGTGGGCAGGAGCTTAGCTCCACTCACATCCCCCCCTTGTCTACAGCCAGCAATGAGAAAAGGCTAGTCGGGCCAGCACTTAGCTCTGCACCGCCCCCTCCCATTGCAAAGAACGAGTGGGGAGGAGAGCAGAGGTGAGCCTGCACAGGGGGAGGAGAGCAGAGGGAGGGAGTTTAGCAGCCACGCTTCTAAACTCCCTCCCACCTCCGGCTGCTGCCATGGGCTCCCATAGGAGCCCATTTAGTGACCGATGTATTCTGGCCCAAAAGATAGTTCCAGCACTGTCTTTTGGGCCCGACGTAAAAACCCCTGGCGCTATATTGTCTGGCCGGGCGCTTTTACGTCTCAGAAATACGGCCATGTGATCTGATGCATTGGAATCCAATGCATCAGATCACAGCATATATCGGCCGGCCGATATACGCTCGTGGGAAAGAGCCCTAAGACCGAATCTTGGAGCCACACTGCATATTAGAATTGCTTTGCTAGGAATTGCCTAAAAATGATATACCGGTATTTAGATGCATGCGGTCAGTGCTCCATTCTAATATATGCTAAGCCACAGCAGCACAAGTTCTTGTATGATCTTGTACAATATAGCATCACATGTAAGTTGTTGGAGGCAGGATGTGTCCATGTAATGTTATGTATCAATCATTTTGAAGTGTATTTCCACAAATTGAATGTTATCCTATAGAGAGAGCAGATAGACTGTCACAATGCCTGTCTGTGTAATATGGCAACAGTATTACTCACTCCATTCACAGAATACAGGTCTATCTGTCTAGGTTTAAAAATGGAATGAGGCAAACTGTGGACCTAACAATTACCCTTTGCAAATATTTAAGATCTTATCTCCTAACTCGTTTATTTGCAGAACGCCTTTGAATCACGTGTTTTGTCCTACAGGAAGGAATATCCGTACGTTGGAGAAAAAAAAATCACATGCTTTCGATTAATTAGAGTCCAAATGTTTTGTACACAAAAGAAATTTTGCAAATCAGCAATACATGATCACTGGCTCTCTGCTCTGCTCTGCTGCACTGCTGGGGTCACGTAAGGTAAATGTATTCTCGCACCCATATCACGCACAGAACCCTACATTACTCTGGGTTGATCATTCAATAAACTGGTACAATGCAAGAACATTCAAAGCACTAACATTTTGCATTACTTCTTCTGCTTTCCTATGACTGCCCTAAACTATACTGCTAATTAAGAACATATATGAATATATCCTGCATGCTGCTCAGCCATTCCCAGGGTGGCATAGCCAAAGGATCTGGCATTGTCACTTCCTATAACTAGAAGGGCTGGTGATGTATGTTCATATCATGGAGGGGTTAAAACTGCGTTTGGCAGCACTCCCTCATGCAGGTCGGATGTGGTGCAGTGTCCCATAGTTCCTCCGTCTCAGACTCTAGCGGTTTATTTGGACAGTCCAGATGTTCACATACCTATGTTCACGCTTACCATACCACAGGACTTTTTTGACTGTCTGGCCCAGTTTTGGATGTTAGCCATATCCAGGTCGAATTTTTTTAATTAATACCCTTTAATACTTCAATTTTCTGCATATGCTGGATAAAGGGCGCTGAGTCCGAAACTTTGCGCAAATTGTGTGCCTAATGTGAACATCTGGACTGTCCAAATAAACTTTAGGAGCATTTAAAAACTACAGTGTGTCCAAACTGTTCATATCATGGAGGGGAAGATGAGATCCAGTGCTGGACTCTGGATTTCTAGGTGAGCGATTGTAGGCCGGTTTCACACAGCCAAACAACTCATGCGGGAATGGGGTGCAGTCCTAAGCTCTTGCTCATGACCTGAGGGTTGTGAGTTCAATCCCCGCTTGGTTCAGGTAGCTAGCTCAAGGTTGACTCAGCCTCCCATACTTTAGAGGTCGGTAAAATGAGTACTCAGCTTAATTGGGGGTAATAAATAAATTACCTGAAAGTGCTGCGGAATAAGTTGGTGCTATACAATAAAAAAACAAGACTATGAACCCTATTCTTTTGAATGGAGTCATATACAAGAAATATCGCTGCTTGTGCTATCATTTTGCATTCCTCGGAACGCATCACCCATTGTCTTCAATAGGACAGTAAAACACACTGCACGATATTCCATTGAAAACAATGGAGACACTTTCTGATCCTTTGACACGTCTGAAAGCCGCGCCAGAGAATCACTACTTAAAGGGGTTGTCTCGCGAAATCAAGTGGGGTTAAGTACTTCTGTATGGCCATATTAATGAACTTTGGTAGCTCCGCCCCATGACGTGTGCCGGTTCCAGCCTCCTGATTGGCTGGAATCGGCATGTGATGGGGCGGAGCTACGCGGTGACGCGTACAAGGGGGAGGAGCCAAAACGCGGATGCTTCCGAGACCAGCCGAAGGGAGAAGATCCATCTGCGCAAGCGCGTCTAAAAAAGCAAGAAGACACCGAAGTTAGACGGCACCATGGCGACGGGGACGCTAGCAACGGAGCAGGTAAGTGAATAACTTCTGTATGGCTCATATTTAATGCACGATGTATATTGCAAAGTGCATTAATATGGCCATACAGAAGTACTTAACCCCACTTGATTTCGCGAGACAACCCCTTTAACTGAAGTGATTGGAGGTGTTTTGGCCTTAAAAAGTCCCTTTCATTGCCATGAAAACGCATGCCGGCGAGCGCGATGCCAGGCCAAGTTTCTTGGCCCTAAATTGTGCTCGCCCGTGTGTAGGTAGCCCAAGTGGGAACATTTTTGTCTTTAAGATGGCCTTCCACCATACCGGCATGATATTATGCCTGATATTATAACTAGCTGAGAACAAAGCCAGCGCCTGATGGTAATGCTCTTCAAATCCAGGTTATAATAATTTCTCTTACAGTAGCTCTTAAATTTTAGATTAGACAATATATAAGGCAATAAAAGAAATGCATTTCACCGCAAAATGGCAAAATCTGAAACAGATGGAGATGTGAAGGCTGACAGCATTAATGTGATCATAGGGGATAAAGAAAGGTGACTATTCCAGGCTTTTGTTTTATACAGAAAGGAAAAATCTAACTAAATGTACATCCAATAGAAGAACGAAATAGCACAAAAGCAACCCGGCAACAATGAATCTGAGGACCGTAGGCGTGAATTTAAAGGGACAGGCAGGTTGTCCATAAAAATGTCTTTAAGGGCTTTAATGGACAAATGTTTTTGCGCATGTTTTTACACACATGAAACTCACGCACGCAAAACGTGACAAATCAAACCTGGTTGAGAAAAGATAGCCCTAGCTTTCTGCGTTTTACACAGTACAGCCTCGGTCAGGCGAGCGTCTATTAGAACCATTGGTTTCCTATAAAGTGTTCACATGTTCGTTTTTTAGAGGCACAAAATATTCGCATCTGCAAAAGATAGGACATGCGTGCCTATTATGTCCGTGCTGCACGATACAGATAGAACCGCACTCTGTATAGGTGCAAGCTGCGGATAATTACATAGTGTAAAAACACTATTTTGCGCACATGTTAAAAAAAAAGCACGGAGGTTCGGTCGCACGTATTTTGCACATAAGTGCAGCGCATTTTTTTGGCGCACATAGGCATGCAAAATAACACGCTCGTCTGACCAAGGCCTAAGCTGCCATAGAAGTCTATTGCTGGTTAAAAAAGCAAGGCGAAGGGTGTGGCCCTGCATAAGGACGGCTTCAGACTGGCGCATGCGCAACAACGCTTGCAAAATATGACAAAAACATGCCCATGTGTTTAAGCCCTAAATCGAGAGGGGTATCATATTTCTTTAGAGAGAGAAGCAAAAAGGTGAGTGAGGAGAGTTATAAGGCCTTTCATGCTCCTCTGGGTAATATGCAAATAAGGAAGATGGAACAATACCTCCGCAGCAACACCTATTAGATGGCAACATTCCTTCAAATCAATGTCCGACCCTTTATACTCTGTAGAGCAATGATTGGGAATTGGAAACCAAGCCAGAATCCATACACAGACAGCTGTTTCAGGGGTTTTGCCCCTCATCAGTGTGCAGTAGAGTCCTGGCTTGGCTAGTGAGGGGCCTACAGATATGGGTCAGGAAGGGTATCATCACTCCTCAGAGAGAGACCACCAAGAAGGTGAGTGAGGAGACTTATATAGCCATCCATGCTCCTCTAGGTAATATGCAAATAAGGAAGATGGAACAATACCTCTGCAGCGCCACCTATTGGATACCTAAAACACAGGGAAAAGAAGACAGCTGGCCCTTAAATAGTCATTCTATTCCACGGAAAGGGAATATCACATGCTTGGGAACTGCCATTGTGAGCACTAAATTTACAGTACTATGCACAGACACACGTAAAAGCCTGATTATTGCCATCCCCAGTCTTTGTTAATGTGCAAATACACTCTGTTGCAGCAAGAGTATTTGCACATACTCTTGTCTGTTGAAGCCCTAAATCCAATCTCCAGGTTCTCTCCTCCCCTAAGGCTCTACTGCCTCAATATATCTGTGAGCCAGTAATGAGCGTATGTTCATAAACAAAAGCCAACCTGAACAAACAGAGCTGCACTGTAAAGCATGGTAGATGGACAAAACAGCAGCTTTTTCACAGATCACTATGTAGATAAACTTCCCAACCTCTATTTAAGTGTCAGCTGACGCCTACCGAAACACTGTGTCTACCCCCAATACTGTATACCCCTACAATAACTGTGGCAAACTCATATTACTCCAAAATATAATTTTGCCAGTTAATGCCTCAAACAGAAAGTATTGCCTCACATAGTGCCCCTAAAATAATTGAGAGGCTCAATGCAAGAACTGCATTTCCCCCAGCCGAAAGTGAGATTTAATTGGCAATGTGCTCTTCCTCCATCCTTGTATTGTGTTAAAAAAAAACTTTCAGTTAGATGCATGCATGAATCCTTCTAAAAAAAAACTGCTTTTATTGCAAATTTTTCAAAAATAGTTTCAGTTGGAATGTGCTATTATTGCACGGAGCTCATCAATTTCCCTAATAGTAATAGTGTCACACATAACAAAGGCATTTCATCACTTTTATGGTGTAAAAAGGCAGGGGCTTAGCTGGGAAAGGGACAGAGGGGCATGTGCCCCAGGTGCAATAGGTGTGTGTGTGGGGGGGGGGGGGGGAGGCACCAGACCAGTCTAAAGTCAAAGGAGGCAGTCAGTTAGCAAGCAACTAACATAGTAACAGAGTATGTTAGCCCGAAAGAAGACAATGCCCATCCAGTTCAGCCTGTTTCCATTCCCCCTTGTTCATCCAGAGGTAGGCAAAAAAAACCTAATGAGGCAGAAGCCAATTTAGCCCATTTTGGGAGGAATTCCCCCCCCCCCCCCATAGTTGTAGTTGCTTGCTACAGGAAAGAAGAGGAAGAGATACCTTTAGGCTAAAGGACCTTTGATATAACGATCCGGCGACTAGTCACATGTATAGGGCTGCTGGAGAATCTGAAGGACTTTTGATGATCTCAAGAGCATGTGAGTAGTCACATGTATGGGAGAGGTCAGAGATCCTCTTGAGCAGGCGAGAGAGCTAATACTACCTGGGGCCACAAAGGGGGATTATTACTATGTGGGGAGAAGGAGGGGGAACATAAATGTTAAAGGGGTTGTCCCGAGGCAGCAAGTGGGTCTATACACTTCTGTATGGCCATAATAATGCACTTTGTAATGTACATTGTGCATTAATTATGAGCCATACAGAAGTTATAAAAAGTTTTATACTTACCTGCTCCGTTGCTAGCGTCCTCGTCTCCATGGTGCCGACTAATTTTCGGCCTCCGATGGCCAAATTAGCCGCGCTTGCGCAGTCCGGGTCTTCTGTAGTCTTCTATGGAGCCGCTCGTGCCAGAGAGCGGCTCCGTGTAGCTCCGTCCCGTCACGTGCCGATTCCAGCCAATCAGGAGGCTGGAATCGGCAGTGGACCGCACAGAAGAGCTGCGGTCCACGAAGACAGAGGATCCCGGCGGCCATCTTCAGCGGTAAGTATTGAAGTCACCGGAGCGCGGGGATTAAGGTAAGCGCTCCAGTAAGCTTCCTTTACTTCCCTGCATCGGGGTTGTCTCGCGCCGAACGGGGGGGGGGTTGAAAAAAAAAAAAAACCCGTTTCGGCGCGGGACATCTCCTTTAACATCTCTGGTCGCTGGGGCTGCACTGATGGGTCACTTAAGATCGTGTTCACATGTTTTTTTTGACTGCGAACCTCTGCCACGTCTACATCAAATTCACAGCAAAATTTGTTTTTGAATTCTCTCATTATTTTTAATGAGAACCTGCGCTGTAGTGTATCCAAGTGCGGACGAAAAAGTGACACGTCATTTCTTTTTTTTTTTAAGGAACTTTTTATTTAGCCAAGACAATTAACAAATAGGCAGAGGCAGTTGGCACCGCAGGTGCCCATCATAATGATACAGAAATACAAAAACAGGAAAACCATCATTACCCATATGTATGCATACAGTCCTTCTGACACATAATACTTGGTTAGAAAATTATATTTTAACTTCAGAGAACAAAGGAAAAGATAAACGACAAAAACAACCCCCCCCTCCTCCCCTAACCCCCAGTGCGATTCCCAAAATAATAGATGCAGCTAAAGAGACAGGTCAATCGAGTGCCCTCAACCCATTTCCCAATCAATACCTAGTCTGGCGCTCCCGTTGCTGTTGCAGGACAACTCACCCAGCCACCCCAGATCTTATCAAATTTCTCCGAGCATTCCCTGGCCAGGTATGTCAGCTTGTACATTGGGATTGCAGAATTTACTACCCGGATCCATGCATTCCCGGTCGGCCTCCCAGGGCATTTCCAGTTTACCTTTTTGGCATAAAAGAACAGCAAGTTATATAACGTTTGAGTTGCTGCAGCCACCGGTAGGGTTCCAACAAGCCCAAAGAGGCACACTCCAGGGTGCGAGATCCTCGGGGCTCCCAAATGAGCTTCTATGAATGTGAGGACGTCCCTCCAATAGTCCTGCAGGATGACACTCCCAAAACACATGCATGACAGTCACATCCGCAACAAGACATAGTGGGCATACCGCTGAAGGGAGCAGACCAACATATCCTTTCTTAACGCAGATTCTGCATCGGAAAATCGCACGCAGATTTTTCCCATTGACTGAACTAAATCCACATGTGGTTCTGCAACTGAAATGAAAAACCATGTCATAAATCTGTGGGAACAACACGGATTTCTAATGTGGATTTTCATTTAAATTTACCCTGTGTGAACCGCCTAAGAGCATGTCTTGATAGGTCAGAACTGTCTTAACGCAATAATAGGCGTTTTAAGGTTATGGCTGATTAGTATATATAGTACACCCGACAGAAAGTAATGGCAAACATATTGCCTCCAAAAATATTTGTGTCACATATATAGCACACCTCAAAATGATGTGCAACAGACATAGTGTTCCCCAAAATAATAAAGCCTATACCCGCCTGACCCACTTCACACATTGCATTCAGCAGTGCAGGTTACAGGCCTCTTCCAGCCTATGGTCTGGGGTGTCACCACGTCCTCGGGCAGAGAGTTCCACAGTCTCACTGCTTTTACTATGTTGGTGTAGAAACCTTCTTTTCTCTAGATGTAGAGGGCGCCCCCTTTATACATTCACAGTCCTGGGTATAAATAGATGATGGAAGAGATCTCTGTATTGTCCCCTAGTATATTTATAGTTATTAGGTCGCCCCCAAGCCAGCTCTGCTATGTCCTTCTTGAGTACCGGTGCCGAAAACTGTCCACAATATTCCATGTGTGATCTGACCAGTGACTTGTAAAGAAGAAGAACAATGTTCTCGTCATGCGCCCCTAGACCTGTTTTGATGCACCCCATGATCCTATTTGCCTTGGCAGCAGCTGCCTGACACTGGTTGCTCCAGTTAAGCTTACAATTAAGGCCACGGACGTGATTTAGCCGGGGGTAAATCGCCAACGAATCACGCTGATTCTCCGCTCGCGGCCGGCAATTCGCAGCATGCTGCAAATTGCCAAGATTCTCTGCGGGCAGCCTATCTGTCAGATAGGCTGACCGGCGGAGATTCATCTGCTGGCTCCCACTACCGGGCGGCGGCTCCCGCCGTGGAGATCCGCCGCAGAATACCGCAACGCCCGTGGACAGGGGGCCTAACTAAAATCCTTAAGTTCTCTTCCATATCAGTGTTCCCCCGTGGTTTCCCACTCGTGTGTAATGGTGACATGTATTTCCCTGCAGAACCTTACATTTATCAGTGTTAAACCTCATTTGCCACTTTTCTGCCCCAATGTATCCAGATCCTCCTGTAACTGCCCTTCATCCTCTCTTGTGTTAATTTCTTTACATAGTTTTTTTTTGTGTCATCTGCAAATATAGATATTTTTGATGAGACAATTCTCATGTAAACGAGCGAGTGATGTCACCGCCAGCTCATTCGCTGTCTTACAGCTGCCTGCATAAAATAAAATCGAAATTCTCATTCATCGTTCAGTCATTGGCTCGGGTTTAGACCGGGCGATCATCGTTCGCTTTTGCTCATTTGAACGATTTTTTTTTAAAAAGCCCCTTCGGTTTCATTGCCAGGACGTACGGGACAGAACAATGCGCCTCTTCTACGCAAGTCTGTCTGTGAGCTCTTCAATCTGACGCGTCTCAAGAGTAAATATTGTGCTTCATGTCTACCACTGAAATGTAAATTGACTAATAGCATCTAGTATTCTCCTCTGGGAGTGCGGTTTATTAAAGGAAAGCAGTGAAACGAGAACTCAGAACCTGGGCAGCGCTCTAATGTGAGAATCAAATAATGATGTGGTATTTGGCCAGCTTTCAGTCTGCATTGTTATCAGAAGAATGAAAGACTATTTGCTCTTTAGTCCTTGACATTAGCTGCTATGCCACCATTTGATCATGCCTAATCCAACTCCTAACATGGTCACATCACGCGTGATCACAGACTGGATGCTTGTAAAATCACTCACGTCTGATATCACTGCAGTTTATTTAACGCTTTTGCATTAAAGGGAAATTCCAAACTGCTAGAGATAATCGTCTCCCAAAAAGTTCACAAGATTTCACCCAAACAGCATCCGAAGAATTTTCGGGATTTATCAGGTCTTTGTTTGGAGTCAAATCCTGGCTGCTCATTGAAGCCTCAGTATAGCTGCCTTCTGTAACGCAGCAAATAACATCTGTCAGTAGAAAGCAATAAGAGGTTCTGCCGACTGATAACTACATCTATTTTTAGTTAGCATTGGTTCCACTTAAATGATTGTTGTTGATGGCTATTATTGCAGAGCACTGACATGTACAACGCACCAGCGGAATGCTGCACACAATAAAAATATCTGCGCTTCCACATAAATGAATCAACCAACCAACATCAGATCACAAAGACAGTCGAAGATAAACCCATGCAATGCCTACCATGTCGGATGATACTATATTCCCCGTCTGCCTACCGAAAGGTCAACATTAATAATGAAAAGAAGTAGAGTCTGCATCATTAATAGATTCAATTAAACGCGTACAATCATTTATAGGGTTCTGTCGACTGCTTATGTTGATTCATTAGAAAATCTTCTTAAAGACGAGTGTATATGCACAAGCAAAGTCGCTTGTGCAAAATGCAGAAAAGAAAACCCATTTATTTCAATAGGTTCTCTCAAATTGTGCATTTTTGCGCACAAATTTTGCACGTGCATTTGCACACCTAAGACACCATAGGGGTGCACAAATACGCACCTGATCTACACAACATCGCACACTGAACTACACAATTTGGTGGGGAAATCGATAACACGGGTGACTAAATAGCCTGCTAAATGTGTGCCACTATGATGTGTAAGAGCCCGGCAGCACAGAAAAGTACAGTAAAACGCACAGATATGTGCAATAACCCTCGATCCATATTTGCCCGATTGAAAAGTGTTCCAATACGGAGGCAAAAACGGAAAAAATAGGTCAAGCTGTTATTTTAACCCTTTGCAATCGAATTTTGGATTCAGGGTTTCCTAGGGGGCTTTCTCTTTCTGCCATTATATGATGGCACCATCTGCTGGCTAGAGCCAGTACTACAGTATGGGACATGCTAGAGTGGCTCCCGACAACAGAGTGGCCAGTAATTTACAGTATGAATACCCTGCCGGACGTCTTCCAACATCGAAGCTGTACAGCCTTCAATCAGAATGTCTTCAGACGTCAGACAGTGGATTGGAAAGGGTTAAAAGACACGTGAAAAATACAACTGTTTGAAGAGATGCATAGATTTACATTGGCTTCATATTACAGTCGGAAAAATACAAACCAAATATGGAGTTAAAATACGCTCGTCTGAAAGGGGCCTAATGCAAAAGCGGAAGCGAAAGTGGAAAAAAAAAGATCATGCTATTTTTAAAAAGGTGGTGAAAATACAACTATTTATAATAATAATAATAATAAAAAACTTTATTTGTATAGCGCCAACATATTCTGCAGCACTTACATGGACAGGGGGAATACAGAAAGACAATACAAACATTACATAGTAATCAGTTGATGGAAACAATAAGGGTGCGGGTCCTGCTCCAACGAGCTTACATGCTACAAGTAATGGGGTGATACAGAAGGTAAAGGGCTGGAGATGTGCATGGTATGGCGAGGTGGAGAATGAGGGGTGATATACACATAGACAATGGTCAGACATTTAGCCGTGTGACGGCAGAAACAGTATGACTGCAGGTGCGGTTTATGATGGCTAGCAGGGATTGCAGTCAGTAGGTCAGGGGGCATGTTATCAGGCAGAGTATAGAGGAGTTTGTTTAGGAAATGCGGTATGCCTCCCTGAAGAGGTGCGTTTTTAGAGCACGCCTGAAGTTCTGCGAGTCTTGGATTGCTTGGGTAGCCTTTGGTAGTGCATTCCAGAGGACCGGTGCTGCTCTGGAGAAGTCTTGGAGGCGGGAATGAGAAGTTCGGATTAAAGGGGCCCGCAGTCTGGTTTCGTTAGCAGAATGGAGAGCCCGGGCTGGTTGATGGATTGAGATGAGGGAGGCAATGTAGGGTGGTGCTGCGCTGTGGAGGGCTTTGTGGATGAAGATAGCGAGTTTAAAGTGAATTCTGTATTTAACGGGCAGCCAGTGCAGTGACCGGCACAGGGCAGAGGCATCTGAGAAGCGGCTGGACAGGAAGATGAGCCTGGTTACCGCATTCAGGATGGAATGGAGAGGGTAGAGTCTGGTACAGGGGAGGCCGATCAGCTCTATTTGAATAGATATGTAGGTTTACATTAAATCCGTATTATGGTCCACAAAACATCGACCAAATACGGAGTTAAATTATGCTCATCTGAAGGCAGCCTAAGGCCTCAGTCACACGGGCGTTTTTTCGCGCGATTTGCGGATCGCATAACGGATGCGCATCCGCAAATCGCATGACCGGGGCCGACGATTCGCTGAAAAATCTGCACCTAGCAGCGGTTTCAGCGAAACGGCCCAGCGCGGCCCAGCTGTGGCAGAGGAGAACGATGTTCGCCCATTGAATTCAATGGAGCCGGCAATACAGCCGGCTCCATTGAAAGCAATAGGCTACCGGCAAGCGCTGGATGAATTTTCGGGGAAGGGCTTAAAATATAAGCCCTTCCCTGAAAACCATCCTGAAATGTGTATAAATAAAAAAAAATATAGGGTGAAATCTGCATCACAATATGGAGCAAAATCCACATGTAATTTTGCAGTGGAATCACGCACATCCACAATCGATTTGTGTTCAGATCTGTGGCAGAAAACCTCCGTCACATGTGGACAGCCATTGAGTGAGCAACCTGCTAGCTCTGAGATAATGGAGGAATCAATTTGCTACTACCAATGTTATTGCTGGGAGTGCACTCCAAAACTACTGAAGCTTAGGATATATTTACCTGTCTGTTTTGTGGTTTATTTTTGCCACAATTCGATGCAACTTGCAGCAAAAAATGAACACCACAAAAACAGCATATGTAAGTATATAATGAGGGAACATTTGAAAAGTTCAGTTTGTCTAGTTTGCCTGATTTTGGCAAAAAGTTCAATTTGGTCCAAATTAATTTGAACTGTCGTGCCTTTTTTTTTTTACCCCAATCGAACAAATGATGGCTTCATACAGAAACATGGGTACATAAAAAGGCAAAAAAAGCCGAAAGATAGAAGATGCCGCGATTTTTTGTTATCCCAACAGAGAACACATCACAGATGTAAATGAAACCATTGAAGGACATTGGTTTCATAAATTTGCTTTTTTACTCTCGCATAGAGCAAAAGATGCAGCGTTTTAGCGTCCGTGTGGAGGCACCCTAGCCCTGCATGACACTATTAGGTCACCAAGAAGTGTATCTAAGAACTTTTGAGCTGTATTAAGGCAAAGTTAATGAAGAAAAGGAAAAATGAGGAGGAATTTTTTCCAACCTTTTTCTTCTTTTCTTTCTTTTTCACTCTTTTTCCTTATTCTTCTTTTAGCACATTTAGCCGAGACAAAACACTCAAGGTTCAGGTTTTCGGTAAACCAAACTTCGCTAAAAGTTCGATCCAAAGCAAAGCTTAACTGTTTTAGTTTGCTCAACGCTAGTAAGTACACCCAAAAAGAAAATGGGTAGAGTTTTGTGGTTCAAAAAGTATTTTATTGAATACGCCTTATAACACCGGAATAATCAAGCATTAACATAAACATCATGTGCATAAATAGTGCCATACATATTGTCATGAATTGGAATGAGACATAGTGAGGGCTCAGTCACACGGGCGCATCGGCACCCGTACACAGGCGCCGATGCGCCCGTGTGACTGAGCCCTCACTGCAGGAAGAAGACGGCCTTGAAGTACCCTAAGCTGGACGTCTCTCTGCAGCGCTGAAGAAAGAACACATGACTGGCAATGAAGCCGGTCACATATCCTTTCCTCCGGCGCTGCAGAGAGACGTCCGTCTCTTTTCTAATTGGTGTTTTAAGTCTGAGACCTTCTATTGTGGTGTTAAGCATCTCTTTGGAGCCAGGCCTCCAACCTAGATGAAGAGCAAAACTGTACCCACGTTGCCCATAAACTATAAAACTTAGAAAATATGTTGTCACCAGCGCACAGCTCCTCCATGTATTTAAGATTGTCCATAGCCTCCAACCACATCATCTTTGTAGGGGCCACGGAGGATTTCCACTTTCTGGGGATAATCTATCTCATTGCAATTAGGAAAAAGTTTAAAAGGGACCGCTTTGTCTTGGCCATGGGGCCCGGCATCACTGAGAGGAGTGCCAACTGTGGAGTGAACTCAATCACACTCCTAATGGCCTCCTTATATAGTGCATTTACCTTTTTCCACAAACACGAGATCAGTGGACAATACCACCAAATATGTATGAAAGTACCCACATTATTGTCACATCTCCAGCACCTGTCCGAGTACTGCAGGAAGATCCTAGCCAATCTCTCAGGGGTCCTGTACCACTGGGTGATGATTTTAAAATTGAGCTCCTGTATCCTGCCCAACACAGACATTTTGTGTGTAAGGGTGAATACTTTGGACCAAGACTTCTCCGTCAGTACATTACCCAAATCTCTCTCCCACCCTCTTATTAAAGTCAGATCCTCCGCCTGTGCCTCACCATCCAAAAGTAAATGACATAGTGTCGAGATTCTGCATGTTCCCTAATTGGGAGACATGCTCAGTTTCTCAAATAGGGTAAGTGGGGACACAATTTGGAAAACTTCCCCAGGGAACTAATGTAGTGCGTAATTTGTAAGTAATGGAGCCACGCTCCTCTGAGCAGGCCCCCCCTGCTCCAACAGTTCCCCCAGGACCCTGATGCCTGAGCCTGACACCATGTCCCTGATTCCCTCAGTCTGTCCAGCAGTGGACCTCATGGATATGGTTTTGAACAGCATGACTCTACATTGAGCATGATTTGTGTTATGTTCCTGTGGTCAAACAAACACTGGGCCCAAACGACGTGACCCAGAATAAGGACACAAACAGGAACCGACTGATGACACACACTCGCCATGCATATCTGTACACATAAGCAGATTTTATAGCTATAAAAGTACGAGGTATTGGTTCATATATTGGCCAAAACACTTAAGCCCGCAAGCTGTGATCAAGGCTCCTCATTGTCTTGCGGGACCCTGCACTAGCAAGACAACTGACCACAAGCTGCAGGGAGAATGGCAGGACCCTACCTAATCAGCAAGGCGATCGCCTCGATAAAGTCGACCCCACGCTGGAACCTCAGTCCTGACTATCCCTCAAGGGTTAATACACAGAACTAGAACAGACCGGCACACAGAACACAATTCACACCGCAACACACTAGGGTTAGCATGCCAGACACACAACCACATAGAATAGGACAGTTCACTCCTCACGTCTAGTCCCCTGCACAGACAAACAGAACATGACACTGTTTACACCATATGGCTAGCAGGAGAACACCACACCCAGCCAGCTCAATCATTCCACACCTGTGGGGCTGTGCTGCTAGAAACCTATGTGGTACAACAGATCTCAGCCAGCACAACCCTTATGATTTGCCACTTTTATCTTGGGGTGAACCATCATCCAAAACTGTCATTTTCAGTAGTCTCAGATGACTGTCTGGTGTATGGGGGTCATCCAACTTTCCCCTGACAGTTGATCGTGGGAACTAAGAATTGTGTTTGCTGTATTTAAACACCTGATCCTTTCGTTCTTTCTGGGGATAAGTTGCCCCGAAAGGTGTCTACCTAAAGCTTTCTCCTGCCTCTCCATGTAGAACACATGAACACTCAGCTGAACTGAGCATTCATGTGTATACAAGAGTCAGAAGAAGTAGAATAGCTGTCGGACATCAACCATATGAGCACCCTAAGTCTGTGGCTCTCTGCTGCAATCTCCCACGAGTGTCTATCCCATATTTGACCTACTCATGATGCTTCTGACATTTCTCTAGTACAAACGTGTAATATGAATAGCTCTCGCAGTTCTTATGGGACCCCTGGGAAATGTAGTTTATCTCCCTGTTCTCTATGACTATGGTGAGCCTATACATAGCTCACTCTATCTGCAGCAATTGCCTTTAGCAATGAAAAAGGTAAGTAGGTGAAAGGGGATGAAAGGTTAAATAAGAGCAAGGCAAACTTTTTCTTGGGTTGAGTGGGTGTTGGTATGAAAAGGGAACCCATAATTTAGTTTTTTGCAAAGTAATCCCCTCTCCTACCAAGTATTTGTAAGTCTATGTCTCAGTTGGCTTGCTTACCAATACTTGGCCATTGAACAGAAGTTAATATAACCCTTTTTTATAGTTTTCACTCACAGCCCTGCAAAATATTATTCACACTCGAACAACATGTACCTTGCTTATACTCATTGTAGACCTAGAAAGGTTAAAGGATTCTGTATATTTTACATTGTGAGTACTACAATGTCTCTAAAGCAGGTCATGCTAATTCTTTAAAGAGTATCTACACTTTTTTCTTTAAAGTACTGAAAAGGAGATTGTAATCATATTTGCAATTGGTTTTATTAGCCTATTTTGTACATTTTTCTTACAAAACCCCTCTTTTGCTATGCATCTAGGTGAAAATAGGGCTAAGAAATCCGTCCTCAGCTAGCTGTATAACAGTAGAGGGCGCGCCATCCAGATGTGTCTGCACCCGTTCTCTATAGAACAACTGCAGACACAACTGTTCCCATATTACAGTTTATTAATAAGCGTCTATATTATATATGTATGTAATGTATTTTTAAAAGCCATGTGTCCTCTGAGTCCTAGCAGTGTTTTACTGCTCTCACTGCTCAAATGCTGCTGTCCCATGGGTGGCACGCTGCGTCAGGAGAAACCCTTCTATTCTGCAGATGGCTTCTCTCCTCACAGCGCTCACTTCCTGCTACCGTAGATCCGATGACATGACAGGGGCTCAGTGCATTGGGTTTTGACATATAGTATTGCAAACCAGTTGCACTGAGCCCTTGTCAGTGCATTGAGTCTGGCGGAGAGTGAGTACTGTGAGGAGAGAAGCTGTCTGTAGAATAGAAGGGCTTCTCTCCTTCGCAGAGCGCCGCCAGGGAATGACAACATATGAGCGGGTTAAAACTCTACTGTTATACAGCTAGGTGAAGATGGATTTCTCAGCCCTGTCTTCACCCAGATGTATAGCAAAAGTGGGGTTTTGTAAGTTAAATGTAACAGATAAAACCGATTGAAAAAAATGCTTAGAATCACCTATTCTGTACATAAAAAAAAATATAAGTGCAGATACTCTTTAAACAAACTTTTTTTTGCTGTAGAATGATATATTTAATACAATTACAACACAATTTATGTAAAATTCCACTGTGCTGTTCAATGTTTTCTAAGTAATCCATCTGCAATGAATTACCTTCAATTGTATGTTATTTCCTTTAAAAAAGTTGGTCAAATATATATGAATAACAAATACGAGCTTAGTAAAACCACAGTGGTAAGTACTTTGAGTGAAGGCTTAATGGGTGGAAATTGAAGTAAGGTAATATTAATGACAACACTGCAGAACTGCTGCTGTTACATCAAAATGTGCATAATAGGGGAACTGGGAAAGTAGCAGAGAATGGAAATTACAGTATTTTATATATCATTGAGTCTCCTGAGGTCTACAGGTACATAAACAGCAGAGTAGTGATTGTTATAAAACTCTGAGTCTGATAGTTTTTATATGAAATTGGAGAAGTTTAGAGTATGTAATAAAAATACAATAGTTTAATGTTTTTTTGTGACAGGAAGAAAATTCTACAGGTAAATTACTGAGAATTTTCATAACTCTTATTTTAGGTTTTCCGCAGAAGCGTAATAATATGACTGATGTAAGTCAACCATTTTGAGAACTTACATATACTCATGAGGTTAACACATTTCAACCAGCCTCTTTTAAAATGAAATGCCCATTTGCTTTATTGAAATGAATCAAAGTACACAAGAAATTGAAGATTGATTTCCAAAGTGACTTAAAGGGAACGTGTCATCAACTATAAGCAGTTAAGCACAATAAACTAAACTATGATGCTTATAGTTTAGATGAAGGGGAGACCGGGGAGCTGTGTCTCATACTTACCTGGTCCCCCATTGCTGCGGTGTCTTCTGGTGAACTGAGCAGCTTGATTTTTTTCAGAAGGCTGTGCATGTGCACTCCCATTGAGATGAATTGAACTACTAAAAATGATATTACTACTACTAAAATATAGGATAATAACACCAATAATTACTACTTTTTTAACTATCTTTTCACAATAGCTCAACAGAATAATGGAGGCAACTTTGAGGTGTAACAAAGAGGTGAGGTTTGGAAGTCTGATCCATAATCATTCTGCTTAAAAGCACCTTAAGGCCGCCTGCAGACGGCCAGATCGGATTCCGCTGCGAGACCCGACCCGAGCCCCTGTAGAGAGCAGTGCGTCACTCACCTGCTCCCGTGGCCCCGAATCTTTCATGTGTTGGCTGCAAGCTCCACACAGAAATAGAACATGCCGCGATTTGTTTTCTGTGCGGGATTTCGCGCAGACAAATCACAGCCATCTGCATAGGATTGCGTATTGTAATGCAATCCTATGCAGGTGTGTACGGGCAGAAATTCTGCGGGAAATCCCACCGCGGAATTTTCGCCCGTCTGCAGGAGGCCTAAAAGTCTTGCCGTTGCTATCTCACTGAGCGAGCTAAATAGGTCCACAAGACTTCTTGAAAAGAACACTTCTGATTGGGACACTGTGAATTCACCTATACAAGTGTTAACAATTTCTATCCCGTCTTCTTGTCCTTTTTGGCAAGTAAATGAGAGGGAAATTTAACCTTGCAAAGAAGTAATTGAGTTTTATAGGTGCTGATGCAACGTAAAACTTAAAAACAACCCAAATAACTCTAGATATGCTCGACCCACATTTTCCAAATTCACAATTTCAGTTCAATCAAAAGATAAGTCTGCACTAGAGTATCACACTGTTAATGATCTCTATATGAGCCATGGTAGAGTCAATAGATGATAGTCAAGCTTACCCTTCACCCATCAAGAAAAATCTTAGAATTTACTCCCATTTATAAAATGCACCCATAGCCAGTTCCCGAAAACCCAATTGCTATGGGTGTGGCTACCAGAAACCTTTGGTTATCTCCAAGGAACTCAATATGTATCTCCCCTTATAGTAGATATTGTGGACAGTTGGGCTGCCCCTATGCACTTTACATATACATTTATAAGATGTGCATGGCCAGCTTTAGACTTGTGCGTTTGGAAATGTGCTGCCTTTTCATATCAAACAGTGAACACCATAAATGAATCTAGTAGGAAACATTGCAGATAAGAGACTATTGATCTCTGATTTGTGATGTGTATGATGTCCACAAGGACAGCAGTAAAATAAAAAAGCGTATAATAAAAACATGAACAATTGCAGAATTGATCTACAGTCTGTGTTATTTCCTCCTTGAATAAAAAGGGATAGAAAACAAATGTCTGCAAAGGCCTTAGCTCTCTCACCTAGGAGACACTTATGCATTACTTCATTCTGTCTAGTCTACAGCTACGATTTTACCAAGAACTATAAAATAATAATGATAAAGATGATGCTGATAATAATGATAATCCTAAGATAAAGAAAAAGACCCGACTGTAGTTAACATCAGGAACTCTGAAAAAAAGAAAAAGGAAGGACTGATTTTAGTTGCCCAACAGGAGGCAACTAATGTGATAAAAGCCAGGGGGGAGGGGGGGTTGAATCAATAATGCGTAGATGCAAAATGCCGACTTTTGTACCGAGCTGCTGTGAAAAAATTGCATGCATGGAGTACAAAGACACAGTTCATTGGCAAAGATGATTCATTGGAACCTCTGCAAAAACTCCCATCTGTCCACAATGAAAGACTGGTGGGACTATAAACCCTGAAAAAGTAATTAAAATAGTATAGGATTTCCACATACAAACAGACAAAGTCTTCTTGACCAATAACACGCCCGTGTTGTTGGAATCGAATGAAATTTTCTATGTGGGATTGTGACGTTGATATAAGTAAGTGTCTAAAATATCAGAGCAAAAGGATGATTTATTGCTGGAAACTGAACACCTGAAGGGAGGCTCTACTACCACCTCTAGCTTGGATACAAGATGTGATATGGGCGGGCATGGAGGCTCTAGTACCCTATTAACCCGCTTTAGCTTGGATACAAGATGTGATATGGGCGGGCATGGAGGCTCTAGTACTCTGTTGAACCACCTCTAGCTTGGATACAGAATGTGACACATGCAGACATGGAGGCTATAGTACCCTGTTGAGCTGCCTCTAGTTTGGATGTAAGATGTGATATGGGCAGGCATGGAGGCTCTAGTACCCTGTTGTACCACCTCTAGCTGGGATTTAAGATGTGACACAAGCAGGTATGGAGGCTCTAGTACCCTGTTGGGCCTCCTCTAGCTTGGATATAGGCAGGCAAGAAGGCTCTTGTACCCTGTTGTACTGCCTCTAGCTTGGATGTAAGATGTGATACGGGCAGGTATGGAGGCTCTAGTACCCTGTTGTACCTCCTCTAGCTTGGATGCAAGATGTGATATGGGCGGGCATGGAGGCATAAGGTTCCGTATGGTATCCTGAGGCATATCGGTCCACATTTGCTATAAATGAGCCTGTAGATTGTGAAAACACGTAGGCCATTGAAACTGGCAGCCCAGATCTTCTATTGGCGATAAATCTGGTGAGCAGGGAGGCCAGAGAAGTGTGGCAATTTTGTAGAGGCCTTCTTGTGACACCCTTGCTGTGTGCAGCTGAGTATCATTGCTGAAGACAACCTGGTTCCACTCCATAGCAGTCCAGTTTTGTCGTTCATGACACCGCTGCAAACAGTGGGTGGGTGTCAAAGGAAGTACACAAATAATCAGCACCATGAGACCAAATGTCCTACAGCCAAGCAGCTGGAAATTGTTCCATCAGACACAGGGGTCTGTAACAATTATGCCACCTGTCTCTGGATGGCAGACAATGAAACAGTTTTTGCTGCTCATGCTTGTTGGATGATCAGACAATAATCTCTGCTGATGGTCTTTCGATGGCTTCCTGAGCCCAGTTGCCTTGTGTGCAGGTCCACTGGCCCCAAGGCCTCCTAACAGTCTAGCAGTCTAACTCTCAGGTAGTGGGCAATTCATCGATATGACCATCCAGCTTCTCACATTCCTATTATGCGCCCACTCTTAAACTCTGTTCACTAGGTGAAATCTCTTCTATTGCATTGTAAACACCTGTCTAGTGGTCTTTATATGCCTCTTTGGATCTATTTAAGCCTGAGGAAGAACCTTAAGTAGGTTTGAAAGCTCGCTATAGCACCATGTATTTTTGTTAGCCATTAAAAGGCATATCTACAAGACTACTTGGTTTCTCTTACTGAGAACAATCATATAGTGGTCAACAAGCTCTACACAAGCGAAAGAAGGAGTTCACTACAGACAAGTAGCCTCTGAGATCCTTTTTATAGGCCAAACTCGACTGCATGCCGAGTTTTGCAGCAAAATGACAACTCCTTCTAGGTGCTTGATTTTTTTTGACAATGAAGCCAACTGTATATATATATAAGTGTAGACTGAACTGAGTAGATCAGTCATGCAGTGAGGTTGTCAGTGATTAGAGACGCTATGGGTACAGGTATTGTAACTCATGGGGGAAGTTGATACAGCTATAGAAGAAAAAAGGAGTAATGAGTGGTATGTTTTATTAGTTAGGTATCCTTTCGAGAAGTCTTAAATACAAGATTTGGAGGTGGTAACCGTAGACGAAGAGAGCAGTTGTTCCTTCACATACATTGGATCGCACAGCTAGGCACATAAGGTGAGATTACAGAAAACAGATAAATGTACCCATGTTCAGACTAGTGATTTGAACTTCATTGGTTCCAAGAAAATATCTGTAGCAAGACCCCCACCTACCATGTTCCATTTATAGTGCTTGCATTGTCTCTACGGCAGAGGGGCACCAGAGCTTTAGTCTGACTGGTACCACTGCACCCATTATAGCTATAACCCTTCTTAGAATCCTGTTTTATTAGTTATTAATTTGTATACAGGAAATCAACACTAATTTGTGTTCGGCATGTGATTTCTATGATCCTTAATAATCAATATAATGGTATAAAAGTTGACAAAACATAAACATTACTGGAGAGCAGATGTATCACGAATCTGGGTTATCTAATAGATAGTAATCCCCTTACATTCTGTTCTTTGCCTTCCAACGTTGGTGAAGCGTGTAATTCCACCAATGCCAGTATATTATAATATATTACCAGTATATTAATAATGTAATTCCCTAATATAATATTGAAAGCGACTCCAAAGCCAAACTTTATTGTAATATATCTTACATCTTTCAATTAATAATAAACTGCTGTGTTCTGCAAATTTACTTTATAGTGAATATATTATAAGAAATTGGCTCTATAAAACAAGTAATTGGTCAGTGTATTCATGTCACATTCAGATGGTTCACACCGTACAAATAGATCTTATTTCTTCTATGATTTCTGAGTGAGTTTTGGGCACCGTCCTGGCAATGTAAGTTAATACTGTACCTAGCAGTTAGAATGATTGCGCTGTGTTCCCAGTTAATTTATATGTTGAAATTTGTCTTCTGCAACATGAACCATTAACAAATTGGTCCAAAGGCAACAACTCAGCAAACTTGATAAAAGGAGCCTCTGCCCTTACCGGCCAGCAAGAACCCTGTTGCTTTTTTCATTTCCTCGTAAAAGATGAAGTCTTAGAACGCTATACTGATCCAACATGTATATTTGCTGACCGATCAGGTTAGGATTTGTGAAGGGAAATGGTCCAGCTGGGTAGAAAATGCTGACCTTTCTAATCTGTGGACAAAAGCACAATCATGTCATTTGCTTAAAAGCAAACAGCAAATCTTAGAAGCACCAGGCAGCGTTCCATTTTCTAGTAAAATATTTGTACACCAAATATTTTACAAGAAGTATAAGACATAGTATGTATTGTATGACTCTAAATTTAATCTTTTAACACAACACTGTTTTCAACTATTTTTGACATGAAACCATAATTATGGTAGAATTGCAATCGCAGTTTTGTAATTCAGCATATAGCATGCAAACATATTTACAATGGTTTATAAGAAAGAGGGCTATATATCCCTCTTTAAAGTGATATTCCGTCTTCTAATGTTTCGGCTTGTTGCAAAGATATGCTATACCATTATGACTGGCGTAGGCCTGACCTTTCTGATAATGATGGCCCATGTCCCTTCAGCATGTCTCCTGCCCTGCTTTACTTCTGGCCACTTTATATTCTGGAAATTGTAGCACAACAATTGTAGCTGGAAGCATCAATGTGCAGGAAAAAACTGTGACAGCCGCAGTGTTTAAAGGTGTGGTCATATCTTGGCCAAACATGGCCAAGATATGAACATAGCTGATTACGAGGTGGCTGGGAAGACAGAAACAGCTAAGTTATGCTGCTTCCATAACTCCCATATAAGTTAATGGAAGTTATGCAAACAGCATGGCTCAGTGAGCTATTCTGATTCCACAGCTCCTGAATTCCGGAAACAGTATAGCTCACTACGCATGACTATTCACATAACTGTCATCAACCTTTATTGGAATCACAGAAACAGCATAACACAAGACACTCTGTTATTTCTGTCCTCCTGACCACCCCTAGCCACCACATGTAGGGTGGCTGGAGGTGGAGGACCCTAGCTTAAGATAGGGGCAATAGGAATGCTCTTTCAAGGCTCGTGCTGCAGTGCTTTTACAGTATTCTGTGCATTGTGATGTTTTTAATAGTTAGATCTCCACCAACCAAGACTTGAAGTCATATCCTAGCAATATGCCATCACTTTCCATGGTGAAAATATATCTTTAAGGAATACTCCATATAATATATTAGGAGATTGTTTTATGTATAATTCCTAAGGTTCTGTCCACTTTTGGGTCGAAGGCACCACCAGGAACTTTAACCCAAGATTCTATTGTTTTGGTGGGAAAAATACTGTTAGGTACAGTCTTATTTTTTTTCCTGACAAAATGATAGGTGACTTGGCAGAACGAAGAAACATAATGCTTTTGCAAATGAGCATGTCATGTTAGCCTGTAATAAAGTCATATTATATTGGACAAGTGCATTGCAAACTCCATACTGGCATGACAGCAAAGATTCTTTGTAGAATGCAATGCAACTTACCAAAAACTAAAAAAAAACTAATTCATTGTTGGCCAAATACTCGTTTGGCCAACAGGTATTTCTCCTGATTTCCCAAACACATGAACACTTGGTTTGATGGAGCACTTATGTGTTTTCCATGGGCATAATGGAGAAAGCCACAGTCAGACATCTCTAGCAATGTTTTATCTCCATGAAGAACATAAAGAATGGGTGTTGAAATTCATCTGAAACATTATCTCTTGGGTAAAAATCCTGAATCACCCATACACATTCGACAGTTGGCTGAGATCACCAAAATTGGCAGGTTTGGACAGCCTTTGTCTAATGTATAATAGGGGTCTTAAGAAAGTGAAGAGACAGGACCAGTACTTCAGTGCACAAGCGCTAAATGCTTACATGGCAGGGCTATGCAGAACATGAGCACAACACTATGAAACCTCCTATAAGGTCAGCTATTGCCTGACCTTGAGCCTAATGCCTATAGAGAACTTTGTATTTTTTTGACTGGTAAATGTCTGCTGATGAAAACAAAAGTGGTGTTGGTGCCAGCAGGACACTTTGGGTAACTGTGAATGTGTATCAGAGTCTTCAACCAGCAGTATACTAGAAACAGAACCTTTCTTCTTTCTTCATTACACCCAACTTGGCATGGCCTGATCAAGGGACCGTCCCCAAAACTCAAACCACTAATAACTTGACTATAGAATGTTTTTACCATGAGCCCTCTACCGATACAACGGCTCTAGTGACCAGCCTATTTCAATCTAGACAGCAAAAAAATCACGAAGAATTGCAAAAGTCACTTAATGACTAATGCCCAAAAGAGTTCAAATCAACTCAGACGTTCAGACGTACAAATTATTTGATACCAGCAAATTCTTTTATCTACATCTAGTGCACAGTTTGTATTGTGTATATTAGGCATGTCCTAAACTGAAGGAAATTGGAGAAGAGAAATCACTAAGACCTTCTGGAGCATTAAAAATTAAAAGCAAACATACAGGAACATTGAGGGATTAAGTAGGGATTATTCATGAAGTTGGCAGGCTCTGCCTTCACAACAATCTACTTCACTGTATCTTCTTATTGACAAAGGAAGACCACACAGATGGCTATTGTGAATTCTTACATCTTGTAATTGATAGCTGAAGAAAAATAAAGTTGACAATGTCAGGGTCAATGTATCTACTCCTAAATTATTTATTTAGCTCAGATAGAAATAAAGATGACGGAGAAATATTTAACTCAAACTAATGAATTTAGACATTAGGCACATATTTTGGGATCAAAGAAAAGAAAATATTTTATAGCTGCACATATAGTATAAAGTATGGGACAGAGTGGAAACTTTTAACCTTTTATTAATTAGCTGCTCTCATCTTAGGAACTTTGTGTCATTGCTAATTTCCTTGCAAGGCCATTAATGGGCCAATGTAGTATCACATGGATCCCATTCACATGACGTTCACTTGAGTTTGCCCTAGCAGGAGCTGCTTCTTGCAGCTGGCACATAGACAGGGAGACTCTATGAGGTTCCTGAATACCAGTACTTTTTCAAATTTAAGAATTTAGTGTTCTGACCACCATCCATATTATATATTTTTGGGGAGGAGGAAGGGCCATTATTAAATCAAATATGTGTATATAGTGTCAGTAGATATGTCATTTCAAATGGTTTAGATATATATTGCATGTATTGTTTTATTTGACATATACATGCACAGAAAGTATTAGCTATATAGATCCAAGCATCCGGGAACAGAAAGTGAGGTTATTAGAGTTGTTTCAAAATTATTCAAAGATGGGACGGGGCTAAGGTGCAGCTGCCATCTTAAAATATGTTTTAGCCATTGACAACAAAAGCCCAATGTCTGGAAAATTCCCATCCTTCAATTCTGACACAACAGAGTTCACTACTGATTTTGTATTTACTAATCTTTTGAACATTGAGGTATGTAAGATTTTTGTCTCAATAAGGGCTCCTTCACACGGGCGCTGTGATTTTGGGCTGCCCGCATCACGTCCGGAAATAGCATGAACAAGAGGCAGCTGCAACGAAGTCACAGCTGCATCTCCCATTTGCACGCCCATTCAGACAGCTGGGCCGCAGCCTAGAACACCATCGGCGGGGGGGAGGGGGGGGGAGAGAGTTCAGCTCTGCTAAATTCCCTCCCCCTTCCCTCCCTCTCTCTGCCCCTTGCTGGCAAAGGGAGAGGGTGGGAGGGGGCAGGCGCTAGTGTGCTAAATGTAGTGGCCCAGAGTTAGGGTCCCTCCAGCATTGAATCTGTGTGTTTCATGTTTGCTTCATGTCACTGTTAAGAGTATGGTACAGTGTTGTCTGTCTGGATGCCAACCGGTCATGAAAGAGTTAATGTCTGGAAATTGTATCAGTATAGTCTGGTTATGTGTATTGTCTCTCTTAACATCCGTGTGCACGCGTTGGAGTGTGCGTCAGTTGTTAGGGGGAGGAGTTAGAAAGAAGAAGAGAGAGTTGGGAGAGAGATGAGACAAGAGTCAGAGTTGTTGGAGGTGGAAGGTGTAGAGAACGCAAGCCGCTGCTAAACTCCCTCCCACCTCCCTTTTCCGGCAGCTCTCATAGGCTCCCATAGGAGTCTGTGGGACCAGCTGGCTCATTCTGGCAAAAGATTGGTCAAGAGCTATCTTTTCCAGCCGACGTAAAAGCGGAAAAGATACATACGGAGCGCATTCCGGACGGCCGATTTTATGCACCACGAAATTGCCCATCTGAACAAATACATTGCAATCCAATGCTTCCGATGGTTGCAGTTTTTAGCCGGCGGTTTATCGCGGCAAAATAGCTGCGATAAAACGCTCGTGTTAAGGCAGCCTAAGGCCGGTGTAACATAGTTGTAAGAGCATTTGTGTGCTCATTTGCACAATTGGCGTTGTATATTTGCCTGCACAAGTGCATAATTTAATATACTTTTTGTGTGCGCAAATTGTGCGCATTTGCACGTGCAAAAAAACATACAAGCACATTCTCATTCATTCAAATGGGCAATTAGTGTAATTAGTTCAATATGTGCTCTTTTCCTGTGCAAACACGCTAATATGCTCTGTAGCGGCGAGCGTATTAGTGCATGCGCCCATGTGTTTTTTTGCCCTCACTGACCGATTTTAATCTGTGTAAGCCCATGTTACAGCTGTATGCACTGCGGGTCTCTGTTTCCTACTTTTATTTCCTTGCTCAACACTGATAAGTGAAGAGCAGAGCACACATGGGTGACATCCGTGTGGGCTCCATTTTTTTCACGCCCATTGACTTGAATGAGAGCCTAATGTCGAAGAAATCAGACCAGCATGGAACCTGCTGCGATCTCTTCTACACAAACATTGGTCCATGTCAAAAACACGTCTGCAGAGCCCCTTACAGTATTAGGTCATTGTGCTGTCCGTATGCATTCAGATGCAAACATGCACAACACATGGATGAGAAAATTGCCCTTATGTATAAGACTAACTTTTAATATAATAGTACTACATATAGGAAATAATTGTAATAATACCAGGGTAAGAAGACCAAGCTTTCCTAGACTTATACCAACAGTGAATATGCATTTTTGCTTGCTGACAATACAAACATGATTGATTATGACAAATTTTGCCGATGGCAAGTGATTATTCCAGTTATCATGGAGCGTAGACACCTAACATAAAACATCTGATGTATCTATTTTACCGTACTGTAGGTGTGCGAAGAAAACAGATGTTCATTTTCGACAATTTATTTGCCTTGCCAATTTTCAGAGCCTATAGGCTCCAGGCTTGGATCAATACTGAAAAATAATCCCGTGGTCTTACCGTGGCATCAGTATAAGAGTGTATACAAGTTTATGTCAAGTTTTTAATATTTCTATATAAATCAAGCAATTCTTCAGGAACAATTAATATTTTCCACTTTGGGTGCAGCACTCCACAGCAAAATGTACAGTTGTGGTTCAAATGTTTCCAAAATACGAGTATCTGTATAGTGGTTGTCTATTAGGCCATTGCAGCAAAAATGAAATATTATACATTAGCCATTCAAATGAATGGCTGTTGACATAATACACAGATACTCCAAATCCGCCAAAATGGGAGCTGCTGTTATAGAGTAGCTCTCTGTTCTGGCAAATAGAAGGAAGACCTTATTATTAGGACATATGGACAAATGTTCCATCAGGGACATTCAGACTGTGTTATTTTCTGTAATGAAGTTTCCACTTCAGGTATTAAAATGGAACCCAGACCTTTAGGCCTCGTTCACACAAGCGTTGTTTTGCAAGCATCTGTGCTGCACAAAAAGCAGCGCTGCACAGATGTGCAAGAAAATGCATGAATGAAGCTCAGTGTCCATTGCTTTCAATGGGGCCGCAGCTGCTGCCATTTGCCCCATTGAAAGCAAATGGCCGCAGGCACCAACCGTAGTGATTTTCGGGGAAGGGCTTTAAATATAAGCCCTTCCCTGAAAGTAGTCCCTAGCTTGTATAAAAAAATTATATACTCACCTCTCTGGCGCTGTCGGGGCCCGGGATGTCTAACTGCTTAGCTTCCCTGCACTGTACTGAAGATCTTTCATTAGGCAGGGATTTAAAATCCCCGCCTCCTGAAAGGACTGTGTCTGATTGGCTGAGCGTTCAGCCAATCACAGGCAGTGCTCAGCCATTCATTGAATTTAATGAATGGCTGAGTGCTGCCTGTGATTGGCTGAGTGCTCAGTCAATTAGACATAGCCCTTTTAGGAGGCGGAGATTTTAAATCCCCCTCTGCTGAAAGAGCTTTAGTACAGTGCAGGGAAGCCAAGCGGCTAGACGAACTGAGCCCCGACAGCGCCGGACAGGTAAGTATATATTTTTTTATTTTTTTACACGCCAGGGTTTTTTTTTCAGGGAAGGGCTTATATTTAAAGCCCTTCCCTGAAAATCATTGCAGGGGTTGCTGGCAGCCCAATTGAAAGCAATGGGAGAACATTGGAGTCCTCTGCCACAGCTGTGACAGCTGTGGCAGGGAATTCTTTACTCCCCACAAGGAGTCCCCTTGTCACTGAACACTGTGACAGTGCTGTCACAGTGTTCAGTGATGAGGGGACTCCCCACGGGGAATAGTTACACGCAGCCAGGCGTATGCTGTGCACGCATGTCCTCTCTTTTACAGGTGCGCGAATTTGCACGACGTAAAACACGGACATGTGAACACTACATAGGAAACCAATGGTTCTAATAGACACGTGGTTTTGTGTGCACATAGGTGCGCGCAAAATAACGCTAGTGTGAACGAGGCCTTAGTCTCTGTCCACTCCACTAAAGTCAACGGTTACATTCTGGGTTGTTTTTGAGTATTGTTCTTGGCTGTTCAGTCATAATACAGGGATGGAAAACTCAACATAGGCCTTAGGGCTTCTTCACACGGCCGTATGCACAACTACACTTGCCGCTACGGAGCATAGTGGTGCATGAATTAGGTTAAAAAAAATTCTACCTGTCAAACAAGTTAGAAAAAGAAAAAAGTGAGAAGTAAGGTCCTGCCCTATCTCTCTTGCACGTAGTATTAACACCCAAGAATACTGCTATTGAGAACGAAACCATTGAAATCAGTGGTTTCTTTCATCCCGTTATATGGCCATGATTATCACAACCGCATAACGGGACAAAATCAGGCCCATGTGTTTAGGCCCTTAAACTCAGTCTGAGGGCGGCTTCGGATGCCTCAGCACAATATATCTGTGCAGTGAACAAAGTTGATTTTCCCCTCGTATCGGCGCATTGTACTGTCCTTTTTGCACACACAGGACATGTTCACATGAACGTGCACACCTAACCCCTGATTTAAAAAGCTTTTTAGCCTGATGACGTCCTGATGTGCTCTATTTTTTACGGAATTGCGCAGCATATTGTGCATTTGCGCACCTCCTATAGACTTCTATGGGAACCTTTGCTGCGCAAATAAACAGAAAGATAGAGTAGGTCCTATTTTTTTTTACATGCGCACAAAAAAAAAACCTTAATGAGAACGAACCCCTTGAGATCAATGGTTTCTATTCTCCGCGTATTGAGCATGCTAATTCTGCATGTGCAACGTGCAGCACAAATACATCCGTGTGAAGGCGCCCTGAATGTAGTCTAAGAAGCAGTTGTTACTTTCAGAAAATCAAAGTGATTGTGATTCTAATGGCGTTTACAATCTTTAGGGCTCAGTCAGACGAGCGTTTTTTTTCACACATGAATAGGCGCGTTCTAAAAGCGGCTCTATGAGACCCAATGCTTTCCAATAAAAGTGATCACATGTCCATTTCTTAGAAGCGCTTAAAATTCACACCTGCAAAAGATAGGATATGCGAATGCACCTGGTCACGCAAATTTTCTCTACATGCGTTGTGCGATTTATTTATTTTTTCTGCGCCCATACATGCGTGAAAAATGTCCTTGTCTGACTGAGCCTTTAGTCCTCCTGATTCACACAAATGTATTTGCGGGCATATTTGTGTACGAAAAATTTCTGTGTGCAATACGCAGAAAATAAAAACCCATTCATTTAAATGGACTCATTCATATGCGCTGATTTGGCATGCCCAATTCAGTCGCGCAAAAGAAAATATGCAAAAAAAAAATTACATCAAGAAAGAACTACTATGTCTCAGTTCTATAATAGTTAGCAAGACTTTAAAAAGATCTATTTTGTCTTAATATACCTTGACTAATTCATTTATACAGTTTATATACTTCACATGCCTGATATAAAAATATACTGTCCATAAGCAGGACAGGATATACCATACAGTACTGTGCTGAACAGCGTAGGACTTTTTCAAAGGCTTATCTGTAAAGCTTAGTCAGGAGTGCCATGTAGGGCAAAAAAACACAGCTTTCATATGTAGGATGAATTAATAGACCGTTGGCTTCACTAACTAGTTTTCTTTTGAGACTGCAGCTAGGCTCTTTCTTCACCCAATACCTTGTATCTGCCAGTTAATCCTATTCTGTGCCATAGGGGCTCCTGGATGCTCCTGTGCAACGTATTTCCGCTAGCATACATCATGCTGTCATCATTGACCCAGCCCCTGTAATCATCCATAAATATTCAACACGGGCATTGAGATGCTATCAAGCAGTGATTTGGGTAATTTTGGGTTTTGGGAGAAAGTAGCTGATGTTGTAGACTTCTTCTGAGGATGCTCCTGTGCCTTGGCAGCTGTCGCATAGATGTTGGTAGGCACGTGAGATGGCAGAGTTTGTTCCAAAGAGAAGGATTTTCGGGGTTGATTCCCTGGGGTCCCAGAGTGCCGGCCTCTGATCTATGAAATTTTTGAGCAATTCCATCTCCACTCGATGGAGGAGGCTTCCAAAAGGAGACTCTCCTAAGCACTCTCCAAAATGTCTGCCATGTCTTGCCGGCAATTACCTGCAAACTTTATAGTGCCCCAACAGATGGCTGCGGAAAAACGTTTCCAATGCATGTTCGTTCACAGTTTGTTCGCATTTCCACGTCTACATAGACTCCTATGGGGCCTTAGGTGCGCAATTCCGCACCAAAATAAAGCATGTCGTTCGTGCATTTTCTTGCCTGACAGGAATGCGCAGGGAAAAACGAGGAATGTGAGGAATTGAACTCAATGGATTCTATTGTATGTGGTTTCTCCAACTGTATTTCTGCCCGCAACAGTGGCACAGGAGCCCTAAAAAGCATAATTGAAAGCCAGGTTGCAGTAATTACACTGGTCAGCAAAAAAAAAAAATAGTCACAAAATATTGAATAAGAGATTTTAATAGCATTTCCTGTGCTATTACGCAAGAATTTAGTGTATCGACTTTTAGTTTTCTATTTCCTGTATTTACTATCCGTACAGAATAAATGACTATACACCTAAAACATAGAAGTGTAGCATTTCCTGCTGTATATTACCTCCAGATCATTCCTTTATAAGGGTCTGTCAGTATTCTGCAAGCATACTTGAACTCCACTTTTCCTGGTACCGCTTTTCCATTGTGGCAATATCCTGGTGGAACCGTTCCCGGTGTTCATTGCTTACTGCTCCAAGACTTCCTGGGAAGAGATCCAGAGGAGAGTCCAAGAGAAGTATCTTCAAATACATTGTATATCCCATTCTCTTGTAAGATTTTAAAAGGTCATCTATTAGTTCTCTGTAGTTGCCAGCCTTATGGTTGCCTTAGGAGTTTTGGCAAATACTCTTGAAAGACTCTCATGCAGCTTTTTCAGTTTGGTGGCATATCTTATCTTTCAAGTCACTCATGTTTGGGAATATTTGTCTTAAGTATGTAAGTCCATCCTCAGTTCGATCCATCATTTTCACAAAGCTCTTTATTCAAACCATGCATTATATGGAGTGGAGGTAAGTATACTTTCTGAAACCAAGTTGTAGTTTAAGCAAAAGAGAAGTGATTTTTAAGTGGTGTTTTTTATATTTGATTTTAGCCTACGAGAGTTCATGAACCTTCAATAACACTTTATAAACTACATCTTGCTAAAACTAAGGGCGATAGAAAAGTTCAGAAGTAATTTTTTGAAATCTGGGGAAAAGCCATATAGAAAACCACCTTGGTAGCCATGTGACCAATGGTCACATCTGTTTTGACCAGTGTTAAGTCCCTTTGCAGAGATCTTGTATGTCCCCTGACTAAAACCAAATATACAGTATGTTCGCAAAAAGTAGAGGACAAGTGGAAGGTAGTATAACTGTTGAATGAGACTATAGTTAATTTGTAGTCTTTTGCTATGGGTATACATTAGTCTATGTAGAAGCTAACATTTTTAATCAAGACATATTGCAAAGTTTCTTCATTGTTACTGTCGACTGCGTCATGACTTCCGGATTAGTCAAGGGTGACATCACAACGCCAGCTTTGGGTCATGTGATGCGCTTGCCAACACATGTACGTTTCACTTGGCCTTTGTAGTTGCGGTTTAATCAGCCCTTCTGCTGTTTAGCTGCTGGGCTGGCTGAGATGATTGATAGCTTAGCCAGTCAGCAACTTTATTAATTTGGTTTTGCCTGTCTGGGATGATTGTCGGCTCAGCCAATCAATGAGAGTCTTTCTTGTTCTAAGTAGTTAGCTACTTTGAACTGAAGTTACTGGTTATACTGCTAGTCTACTAGCCACACGCTGTGCCTGAAGGGTTTCTAGTGAAGTTTATTGCTTATCTAGTGTTCTGTAGTAGAAATTAGTTAGCTTTGTACTTTTAGTTTATTTAGTTTCAGAGGTTTAGTGTTAGTGTAGTTATCATATCACCAGATAGGCTCGAATTGGTTCTGGGCTCTCTTCCATAGTGGGGTTGCCCGTTTTCGAGTTGAGCACTCTGCTTGAGGGGCAAGTCCAGTTTGGATTATTATGGTCCTTGTAATCCTGTCTACCCTGTTATATTTGGCTGAGATATTAGCAGGTTGCCCGTAAAGATTTGTATTACTTGCTTCCAACTGTGCTCCATTCTCATATCCGAAGCTAGTCAACTCCGATTGTGTAAACTGGTCATACCAGACTTAACATATCCATTTTAGATGTATTGCTACCATAAAAATATTTGGTTACAAAGATGGGTATAGCCTTTAATAGCCTTTGAAAAAGACATAGACAAACTGGAGCAAGTTCAGAATAGAGCTACCAAGATGGTGAGCGGTCTGCAAATCATGTCCTATGAGGAGCGGTTAAAGGATCTGGGAATGTTTAGCTTGCAAAAAAGAAGGCTGAGAGGAGACTTAATAGCGATCTACAAATATCTGAAGGGCTGTCACAGTGCAGAGGGATCAGCCCTATTCTCATTTGTACAAGGAAAGACTAGAAGCAATTGGATGAAACTGAAAGGGAAGAGACACAGATTAGATATTAGTAAGAACTTTCTGACATTGAGGGCGATCAATGAGTGGAACAGGTTGCCACATGAGGTGGTGAGTTCTCCTTCAATGGAAGTCTTCAAACAAAGGCTGGACAAATATCTGTCTGGGGCGATTTGGTTAATCTTGAGTTGAACATGTGGTTGTACCCGCTGACCCTGTAGGACCCTTCTAACTCTACCATTCCATAATGTAAAATTAACATAATAATGAACACAATATAGCAACAATATGCGACCCTACTAAGTCCAGATTGGGGATAGCTGCCTACCGATCTGATACATTCATTTCAGTACTGTTTTCATAGCAATCTTAGACATATGTTGCATACAGTATATTATTAGATGTATTAGATTCAGTGCAAGATATATGAGATACAGTGTAACATCACATTGGTATCTTTGTATATTATCTATACACCACTTGTGCTTATGACATACTGAGAAGGCTTTTATTCCCAGCTGCCTTTCCATAAAATGTTTTCAGGTCCAGAAACATTCAACAGTTAAAAGGGCTCCCCACAATCCACTAATATCGCTCTGAACAACAATGGCCCCTGGGATAGATGCTTTGGATAATTCGGAGATCCAATTACTGAACTTTTTCCAACCACATCTATTGTCTAAACTTGGAACAAACGTAATTAATCCTGAGTGACACTATAAAAAGACAATCACTATGGATTCAGCTGGCTTGATAGTTGGCACTGAGGGGGGGAAGGAAGCAGCAGCAACATGGTAAGACCTACTAATTAAACCTTTACAGTATTTAATTCTCTTTGTCTACCATAATGTGTATGTTGCTGTTATATTTCTATCTGACATGGGTTTGTTTGGTACCATACTATGTTAATTAATGTTAAAATAATGTGCTTTGGTAGGATGGTTAGGCTCTGCTCATATCATGTTTGTGGTGTATGTATGCCATGAAAATCTCCAACAGTATGCAAGTATATGAGTGGCCCCTTTTCAAGACAGTGAAAAAGAAAGGGTATATCAATATGTTTTGCTCACTTACATACCAAAAAGACACATTTTTAGTAGACATCAGGTTCATGAAAGTCTATGGTTACCTTAAGTGGTAAGGTATCTGTCAAGCTTTCATGTATTTTTGACAAAAAGGATAGTGTGATCGGTAGCACAGAAATTCCAGAAACCCAATGAAATGGTAGTACAAAAGTATCTAGATTAATCAGAAGATGTCTCATCACAGCGGTCACAGCTTTGTTATAGACGGGAGGCAAGACCCTAGTGTGAATAAAGCCTGAAAAGTATGTCTGGTTCTGTCTAGTGTAGCATTTCACGTTATATATGATGGATGTAGATTACAAGGGTGGCGTGAACAGAACCGTACTTGTTTGTGAGTCCAATCCTGTACTGAGGAGCTATAATGTATTTCCAAGCATGGTTAGGGGCCCAGTGATGAATAAATAAAATAATAGCATTCAGAATGACAATAGCTGATCTGGCTTTACTGAATATTTTTAAGAATTTAGAGCATAATACTAAGAAGCTATATTAAAGAAAATAAGATGTATGACCGATAATGATAGTTTAATTTCCTGCGCGTTATTAAATATATATTTTAGTTACTCCAGCCAGAGAACACAGTGATCTAAGGGTAAGTTCACACATCGCAGAGAAAATCTGCACCAAGATCTGCATGGGCATTGCAATGAATGAATTCCACATTGAATATCCACGCCATTTCTGCAATAAATAGAGCATGTTATGGATTTGAAAGTCCGCCGTCTGACTCTGTTCTATGCATTTTTTCCGCTGTAATGGATTGGAGTTTGTTAAAACCCCATTCACTTACATTGTACTGTATGTTGCTGCATAATTTCGGCAGGAAATCCACACTTGAAATTCCACAGCAGATCCGAGATGTGTGAACTTACCCTAAGAGTATGTCCCCATTGTGTTTAAACACTTTTATGCCATTTATTGGTGAATCTTCCAATGAGGGTGAATACCACTGCTCCAAAACTATGAGGGTATGTTTGTGCCCTAGCAATGCAAGCATGACTGATGACCATGGATGTCATCTTGGCTACTTTTAACATGTAGTCTTTTTAAGGGGATATATGATTTAAACAAATCCTTCTATAATATTGAGTTACTAGAAGGGGGACTCCATCAACCATTCAGATCATCCCTTTAATTGTGGTAGGGTTCCATACAGTGCTTTTATTCTTTGCAGTAGCATTCTAGAAAAACTGGGTTTTCCATAGAAGCAACCCAATCAAAAAAAGAGACAGCACTTCAAGATGAAACAAAGATAAAAAATAATGTCAGAAAAGTTGACTCACCCAGTGTCCCGGGAGAACGCATAAGAATGGCGTTCACTACTACACCACAGGCCAGGGAAGCCTTCAATAAGGGCAGTGTATCGAAAATAATCAATAGTGCTAAATGGAGCAATAATAGATAATTTACTCCGAAGAGGGGATTGTGTCACAAAACATCAAACCTCCTTCTAGGTTCGCCCATACAATGGTCTTTCATAGTCATTACCAGAAGGCTTTAGTAGGTAAAAGCACCATCCATATTGTAGGGATATAAAAGAACCAAGGGTACAAACTGCAACTCATTTCAGCATACCCTCCATCTTCAGGCACATAAAGATTCATAAACGAATGTACACACATATTTATATGAGTGCGTATCACTTACGCATTCCGCTAAGGTTGATTAACTTGTTGTAGAGATCAAAGTGGAATGGCCAAGCCGTCCGGTACACCAGACCCGCCGTGTGTTTCTGCATTCACCTGTGCAAGGGGACAACCTTCACAAACAGATGCATAAATAGGGCAATCCCTGAATCAATGTCAGGCTTTAAGTGCTCCATAGAAAGTGGAAACCCACCTAGAGCTGATACCAGTGATTTACAAAAATTACAGTTATAATGTATAAAAAGCATTCAAATACTAAGTAAACCAATAGGGAACATTAAGAAAACAATAAAAAGTGAAATACATAGTAACTAGAGATGAGCGAACGTGCTCTTTTCGGGTGTTTTTGCACTCGAGCACCGCTTTTTCCGAGTAACTGACTACTCGGACGAAAAGATTCGGGGGGCGCCGGGGGTAAGCGGGGGGTAGCAGAGAGGAGTGGAGAGTGGGGAGAGAGAGAGCTCCCCCCTGTTCCCCACTGCTACATTGGGTAAATATGATCTCAGGTGAACAACAACACATGACAGATTACATCATGTCATTATTTATTTAACCAAAACTAGGCCAAAATGCAAAAGCAGTGCCTAGACACACTCGTGCTCGGAGTAAATATTAACAATATCGAAATGTTCAAATATCGTTAATAGAGTTGTCCAAGGTGTATTTTTAAAAAATAACAAACAGTCATAAAGTCACCTCTCCCTGCATCGGCAGCGCTGGCCTTTCCAGGTCTTCCCCGTGGCGTAATGTTTCCAGGCTGCAGCAGCCCATGTACAGGTTGTCACAGGCTGCTGCAGCCCACCACAGACGCCAGCAATTTGAGTGCTAAAGTTCCTTTCTTTATCACTATTGATTATTTATGTTGCATGTCAATGAGCGCTGGTCTTTACATTTTTTTTTCTGCCTAATAGGTTTTACATATAGATTTCTCCATTATATTACAATTCACTCTCTGCAACATGAAGACCGGTAATTGTGTGAGAAAGGGATTTTGGTTGGGTTTTTGTAATAAATGTCATATAAATGTTGCGCTACCCATTACACTCTATACTAAAACTTGTTTCCATGAAAACACATAGAATACTGCAAATGCAATAAACGTTACACTTCATGGAAACGTCCTTAGATATGTTACCTATAATTATGACTGATGACTTAATCTTCCTCTGAGATGCCACTATGTGATTAGTGGAATTATTTTTTATGGATCAGAAACGCATCAAACAATATAAGCTACACTCAATTCAGTTATGTATCTACAGGTTTTATTAAACCCTGGAGCCTAATTCTGGTGTACAGGAAGCAAAATCCACACTATATAGCTTGCTGAAACATATTTTTTCTTTTTTGCTTTTTAATTAAAACTAATTACTGTCTAGTACAGCCTGATGCCATATGTCTAAAGGGGTTTTCCCATAAATAACATATATATCGCCTATCCACAGGATCGGTGATAAATGTCTGATGGTTGGGGTCTGACCAATGGAACCCTCTTTTACCCCAAGAACAGTGATGCCTGAGTCTTCATTGTGCAAGGAGTAGTAGTGAGCAGGCGTGACCACCATACCATTCACTTCTATGGGACTGTCGGAGAACTGAGTGCTGTACTAAGCTATCTCCATAGACTGTGAATGGAGCGGTGGTCATCAATGCGCACCACTACAACTCCATTCACAGCCATATGTCTAAAGGGGTTTTCCCATAAATAACATATATATCGCCTATCCACAGGATCGGTGATAAATGTCTGATGGTTGGGGTCTGACCATCGGAACCCTCTTTTACCCCAAGAACAGTGATGCCTGAGTCTTCATTGTGTAAGGAGTAGTAGTGAGCAGGCGTGACCACCATACCATTCACTTCTATGGGACTGTCGGAGAACTGAGTGCTGTACTAAGCTATCTCCATAGACTGTGAATGGAGCTGTGGTCATCAATGCGCACCACTACAACTCCATTCACACGGGGGACTCAAGGAGATCCTCCAACATTATCAATTGGTGTTCTAGCGGTTATACATTTACCGCATCACCTACCCTATGGATAGGCGATAAATGTTGCTTATGGGAATGCCCCTTTAACATACATGATAGACAATCCCATACCATGAAACATGACGATCACAAGAAGGGTAAATAAATGAATCTTCATTTTCTTCTCTACATCTGTAAATCTATTGCCTTCTTCTGAAAATCGTCTCTCATTATGAGAAATTTATTATGTAATATAAGAAATATCTACAGTCCACATATGTCTATCTTCTCTCCATCTGTCGATCTGGTATCCAACTTCTAAAATCTATCTAGTGGGTTGTAAGGTACATTTATTGACAGCAAGGAAAAAAAAACTTGTACTATTAAGATGGAAAGCATTGACCTTGTCTGGCCTTTTTTGATTGAAGTTAAATCTGATTTTATTCTGCAGGTCAGAATTAATTGGGTGATTTTGCAATTTTATGTGTTTATATTTTTCTACCTCTCCAATGGATGGAAATGGATAAAATGCTCAAAAATGAAATAAGTGTATTTGTCTTAGCATTAGAAGGATGTGGAAAAAGCTTATAATTGTTTTTATAATCCTCTAGAAATGTTCAAGTAGTAATTATGTCAAATGAACTCTGCTGGGAATTTGTTCTTTCTGATGTCTGAAGGGATTCTTCAATATTACAGAAATGTTGAAGGCATCGTAATATTTCAAATGGTTGGTAAATCTACTTTCAAAGGATTAGTCCACACAAAAGCGGCAGAGTGAAAATAATTACACGTTTAGCTTGAGCTGTTGGATACTGACAAACAGTAATGACGTGTGCAATGAGACCACACAAATTTACTGAGCGGAGGCTGTGTTGTTTTAAGTAGAACACTGGAATGTAACTGAGGGTGACATAAAAGTATTCTCTATTTTTATATTCCATGAGCCCAGGGAGGGTTTATTGAGCTTGGCGACACTTCGGACTGAGCTGTGTATGCAGGAGGATTTTGGGAGCAGTGATTCATATGTCTGAAAATAGATGCTCTTCTGATAAACTGTCTGGAATGTACCACCTGAGCTGAGAAATCAACATATCCCTGCAAAAATAATAGACATCATAGAAAAAGAAAGTTCACGGCAGAATCTTCTAGGAAAAGTCCTTGAAGTTTGAGACAGTCTGAGCTTAGTTCTGGGAGGTTAGACATTTGTGAACTGGAGAAGAATTTTTTTTTTTTTGTTCATTTCCATCACATCGTTTACTTTCACGCTGGTTATTACCTTTGATTTTTATTTCTTTTCAGTAATATCTTTTTTGATATACTGTACAAGAGATTTCATTTTAAAGATTCTCAAGAGGTTCTCCACTTAGACTTAGTTTTGAGAAAAATAGGAAATGTTGCTGCCAAATAGTGTTGCTTGTCTCTATCGGCCAGGCTATAACATTGACCTTATTTTTGCCAAATTGAAACGGGTATGTCCAACCTTATTTTTGGTGAAAATCATCAAAAAAAAAAAACATCTAATATCCAAAAATGCCTGTTACACAGCTCAGGTCGGAGTGCAGCCAATCAGCAACCAGGGTATGTTGATGATGTAAAAAAATGTGTCCTCAATCTTGCATACGGGCAGAAGTTTCATTGGACGTCTGCATCACATGACCTAGCAATATAACATAGGCATAGTGTACCCATTGGCCATTTTACGGATGAGCACAGGACAGAGAAGCTGCATCGTGTTAATATGCCTATATAAAACGTGGTTTGTTCTTAGGGACAGATATTCTACAGAGGATATATTTATGCTGGGTGGGAAAGCTTCTACACCAACAGAGAAGTTAAATTGGGATGAGTTTGGAGAGACCAGAGAAAGAAGCTGCATCATGTTTATATGCCTATACAGAATGTGGTTTGTACATTGGGAGAGGGTATATTTCTGCTGCTGCCACCATATGTAGCATCAAAGCAGACAGATAAACTGTGCTTTGGCATGGGGAATATTGCAGTTCTCTGTTTGTGGCCTCAGACATCGTTCAAACAATTATCCAGGTTTATATCCACTGTTTGCATTCACACCCAGCTGCCTCCCGTCTGGCGGAGGTGCAGCGACAGTGGAGGCTATCACCAAACTGCCTTATCTGCGATGTAGCCACAGTACATGGTGGAATTCCACACTACATATGTTGCAGAAGCTAAGCCAGCTACACAACATTACTTTCAACCATCACTAACCCAAGCTACTTTTCGTGGATGTCGTGATCAGACGGAGGATACTGCTACGTTTGAACCTGAGGAATCTGGACATCACTCTTTGGCACATTGAGGCAAATGAGTGCTTTTATGCTGCAGTGCTTGCAGAAGGACTGTCGCATAGCCCACATCAAATCATCAGATCATTATTGGGTGACCACTCTCCTTGATCCCTGCTACAAGGCCAAAATGACAAATCTCATTCCAGCAGTGAAGAGGGACCTCAAAATGTAGCACTAACAGGTCAGACTGTTAAGCAGCTTGAGCAGAGTATTTCCCCATGGCCAGTGGATCACATCTCTGTGGCTCATGGCAGATGAGCAGGAAGCTGCTACAGCAGCACCACTGCCTGTGACAGGGGAAGTCTAAAAGATTTTTTTAGCCCTTCACAAGCTGCCGCAACAACAGGGTAGGACTCCCAGTCACAGGCAGCAATTATCCGCGATGGTCCAAGAGTATGTCAACTCCTGTGTGGTTGTGCCATGGGTGGTGGTGCAACACAGGTTCTGGATTGAGCTGTGATGTCATACAGAAATGGAGGCAGTCTTTTTTTCATAAAAACAACGTTACCTAAGGAACTGCTTTTATATAACTTCATAGGAGGGTGCTGGTTATTTAAGCGTTACGTATTTAACCGAACTTCACACAACATATATATATATATATATATATATATACAAATGATATTTTCTGTATTCTGCAGCATGTAAGTTCAACGCACACTAGGTGTAGGGTACTTCTTATTTACCTTTCCTTTTGAGGGACTTTGAACACCATCAATACTATTTACAATCCTTGTATTGCTCTATACTTTTCATCGTACTCCTGAAATTCTTAGGCATGTCACCCTCGGGGCCTAATGAGACGTAGGTGCCCGAGCACATCACTAAATTTATGAACTCTGCCTCACTGCGGACTCATTCACTGTAGGTTCATATCAACATTTTACTGGCACATAGTGCTACTATTCCAAAGTGCCCTGTCTCCTGTTACAGTACACTTTATGTTTACATCACATCAATAAACATCATATAGTTCCTATCATATCATTTCGCAGTTAACGATAGTCACAGATAACTATAACCCCCATGTGGGGATGCTCCTCCAGTCCATAACTGTCCGTCATAGTCCCTAATAATGTGTGCACAGTAATGTCATTAAATTGATCTTGCATATCTCACAGCATTTGTCATTCTGGTCCGATGGGGATGTCAACATCTTCAAGGACCAAAGCACCATATGGGAAGAGATACTCCCTCTCCTTCCATGTGGATTATTGTCATGTTAATGTGCTTCTCCCTCATAGGCTGCTCTCTTATTCACTACTACCCTAGCATGGGGACAGCTTGCTCACATTGTTCAGTTGCTGTTGGAAATGGCTGCTGCCTTGTACTCCACAGTTCTACATCCAGCTCCCCTCTCACTGCCACTGCCGTGCCTATCTCTTCCTGCTGTTGCACAGGTCAGAAACCTTTATAGTGCCCCCTGTCGCTTCAAATTCTCCCACACATAGCGCTGGGGAAGGAGCTTGTTAGAGTGTTCTGCTGGGATCTGTTGTTCTACTTGGCACAGCTCCACAGGTGTAGTTGATTAGGCTGGCTAGCTGTGGATTTCTCCAGCCAGCCAATCCCTCAGGTCTGCTGCTCATATATACTAGCTCCTCTGCTGGCGTCTGCTCATCTTTTCCCTATTTGTTCAGTGTGTTTAGGTATGTACAGTGTCATGTTCCTGCGTGTCTGTGCAGGTTTCCGTACGTGTAGTGTGAACTGTGTTTTGCTGGTGATCGTTTATCATCTAGGATTAGGTAGGTCCCTAGGTTTCAGCACAGGTTTTCATGATGATTTTAGTGAAATTGACCCTATACTGACCCAAACCAATTATTCCAAATCACTCATCACTATTGCCAAGCTTGCTTTCTCCTTATGTTCCCCAAATAATCAATTGAGAATGGTTGCTGTGGATACACTGTCTAACAACTCCAGTCTAGCAACAAGGCAGTGTCAAATTACTTTACTATTTAGTTCAAATATTAGGACATCAGGCTGAATTGGTGTTAAATTAGGGCAGAGAAAAGGTTAAAAGCCTTAGCAGCATTCACACCACACTTTTAGTTGTTTTTTTTTCTACTACCATGTTAGGCTACACCAGATTAATCTCAAGATCTATATATATTTAATGCGGCCATAGACTGAGCATTTTCAGCAATGGCATACCTTCAATGGATGAAGACCACATAGCTGCAATGGGACCACAGCCAAAAGGCATCCACCCTACCTGTTGAGTGCATTTCTTAAAAGCTGCCTGCCCAGCCCTGTATATGTTCTCTTCAATACCTTTTACTAGATACTATGGCTGCTGGTGCCTGCCAACCATTGTTGGGTGTATGTAGTTCAGTTGACACCTCAATCAGTTTTCTACTCCGCCCTCTGACCTTGATAGCTTGATATAGAATTGTAGTTGGAAGGGCCCTCAAGGGTCATCAGGTCCAACCCCATGCTCAGTGCAGGATTCACTAAATCATCCCAGATGTCTGTCCAGTCTCTATTTGAAACTTCTATTGAAGGGAACTCACCATCTCCTATGGTAACCTGTTCCACTCATTGATCACCCTCAGTGTCAAAAAGATTTTTCTAATATTTAATCGCTGTCTCCTCCTTTTTAGTTTCATTCCATTGTTTCTAGTCTTTTCTTGTGCGAATGAGAATAGGACTGATCCCTCTGCAGTGTGGCAACCCTTCAGATATTTGTAGACAGCTATTGAGTCTCCTCTCAACCTTCTTTTTTACAAGCTAAAAATTCCCAGAACCTTTAACCATTCATCATAGGACATGGTTTGCAGACCATTCACCATCCTGGTAGCTCATCTCTGAACTCCAGTTTGTCCATGTCTTTCTTACAGTGGGGTACCCAGAACTGGACACAGTATTTCAGATGAAGTCTGATCCAGGAACAGTAGAGGAGTATAATTACATCACATGATCTAGATCCCATGCTTCCCTTTATGCATCCCAGAATTGTGTTTGCCTTTTTTGCTGCTGTATCACATTGTTGACTCACGTTCAGTGTAGTATCTGTTAGTATACTCAAGCCTTTTTCATGTGTGCGGCTGCTTTCATTTTTCTTGTTTAGATTTGCACTTTGCATACTTTCCTGTTAAATACTGTTCTGTTAATCGTGACCAACTGTTCAAGCTTTTCTAGATTTTTTTAAAATCCTCTCTCCCTCCTCTAGTGTTAGCTAACAGTCCTAGCTTTGTGTCAATGGCAAATGTGATCAGTTTCCCCTCAATTCCCTCATTTATATAATTTATACAAATGTTGAACTACACTAGGCTGAGGACAGACCCTTTTGGTACCCCTCCTGAGACATTCTTCCGATCGGATGTACGACCATTTTTGACCACTCTTTGAATACAATCATGAAGCAAGTTATCAATCCACCTAACAGTTGCCTTTTGGTCTCATATTTGATCATTTTTCCAATAATGGTATAAGATACTTTTTCAACTGCTTTTCTGAAGTCAAGATATACTATATCTACTGCATACCCAGTACGTATTTCTGTCATAGAAGGAAACTAGATTTGTCTGGCATGACTTGTTTGTTACAAACCCATGCTGGCTCTGGTTAATTACTCTGTTCTCATCCAAGTACTTGAATACATGCTGTTTAACAATTTGCTTAAAGATCTTTCCCATCATAGAAGTCAGGCTCACAGGCCTCTAGTTTCCTGGGTCCATCTTCTTCCCTTTTTTGAAGATAGGGACAACATCTGCCCTTCTCCAATCATCTCCTATTCTTTGGATAGGCCATCAATAGTAGATCAGTGGGGGTCTGGCATTCGGGATCTCACCAGATCAGCAGTTTTCTGAGCAATGCACTTGTGCAATGAGCTGATCTTTGCAGGAAGCAGACCGCTCTTTTTCCACTGCAGCCACCAGTAGCTTAGTATTACAGGCATTGAAGTGAGGGAGAACTTTGTAATATCAAAACTGGGCACTGCACTGCGAACAGAGTTATCTCCTTCCAGCAGATATCAGCTCAGTGTATTAGCGCACTGGCTGAATGAACAGCTGAGCAGCAAGGGTCTCAGGCAGTAGTCCCTCGCTTTTCTACTATTGATTTCCTATTCTAAGGATAGGCCATCAATAGTTTACAACTGGGAAACCCCTTTAAAAAGGCAAAGCTATTAAATGCATTTTCACAAAGATACAGGCTGCTGCAAATACGTTCATTAATTTTTAATAATGATGTAATGACTTTGCCTGTCTGACTGAAGTAATGGTCTAAAAAGGGTTAGATCAAATAAATATGAATAAAGCTCCTGGACCTGAAGGTTTACATCCTCTTGTTCTTAAAGAACTTAACTTGGTAAATTGCAAAACCATTATTTTTGGTATATAAGGAGTACAAACAAGCTCACCTCCAAGTAAAATACCCTATGAATAGCAAAAGGCAAATATTCCAGTCAGTTTAGGAATTGGTTACAGCAGTAACAGTGGGTCACTTCAATAAAGGCTTAGTTTCTTAGAACAAAATAATATTAATACTGATGGAAATGTCTAGAGTACTTATTTTGAATGTAGATCTGGTCTGATTGCCATTTGAGTTCAAGAGGATAATCGTATCCTTTTAGGGCAGATTGGCTAATGTATTATGGTTTTATTTTTACTGTCTGAATAGTAACATTATGGAACATGCAAACACAGTGTTTGGAAATAGCTAAAAGTCTGGATAGATTTAAAGGGGTGTCCCACAAAAATATTATTTCTAGTTAAATCCAGCCCACAATTATAAACATGTTTTTGTATTTACACTTATTAAAAACTTTTCTATCCCCAGATGTTCCAGGACTAATGTTAGAATAGCGCCACCTGCTGTTTCCATTGAATTGTCCTTCTGTGACCATCTCAGTAAGTGCTCCCAGGTGGTCACACATACTCAGTCTCGCGTCTCTGCAGAAACTTTGTCTCCTCTCTTATCACTTGCATAGCATCTCTTCTGACATCACTAAAGATACTGCAACTTCTGAAGCAACCGTCCACCACACCAGGGATCCCAACGTACCAATTAGATCAAAGAGAGGGGCAAGAGTAAGCAGATGGAGCAATTACTGAGGTGGACACAGAATAGAGATATTCTAACATTAGTCCTGAAATATCTGGGGGGGAGAAAATTTTTTTAATTAGTGTAAATACAAAAAAATGCTTCTAATTATGGGTGGGGTTTATCTTTAAAAATATTTTTTGTGGGACAATCCCTTTAAGAAAAGGTTAGACATCGTCCATTTGAAACACAATACATAGGGTTTCTGGTATTAACCCTTTTCAATCCAATTCTGGATTCAGGGTTTCCTTAAAGGCTTTCTCTTTTTGCTGTTATACAACGGTGCCATCTGCTGGCTAAAGCCAGTGTGTGTGCACCAGAGAGGCTCCGACAGAGGAGTGGCTGGCAATAGATGGTCAGAATACCCTGTCGGACGTCTTCTGACATTGGAGCTGTACAAACTTTAATCAGAATGTAGGAAGACATCAGACAGTGGATTGGAAAGGGTTAATGAAAAATATGAATCCAGGGATCTATCCAGTTGCGCAAAGGGTCAGGAATTGTTTCCACTTTATGATAAATTGCACTTCAAGTATGCAATGTAAAGGATGGCTTTTGCCTTCTTCTATATTAACTTGTGTTTGTAAGTATAAAGGTTTGAGATGGACTTAGGTCTTTTTCTCAACCCTCTACGTAACTATGACTTGAGGTTGTCTGAAGTTCATACATTAGATGAAGGAACAAGTAGGCAATAAATAATGGACCTGCTGACGCTGACTCCAAATAAATCAAGTAGAAATAAATTAACTTTTATTTTACAGCAACAGTGGCCTCCATATAACAAAAATCACTATATATTTCCATCATGGTAATGTCCCATTAATTACATAGTAACAACTGCATATTTTAACATTGTATTCCTCACATTAAAGTCCTCATAATTATTTTACTTATAAACATGTATCAAGCCAGAACTCCTCCCGCAGACACCGAGCAATTATAAAATTGAATTCCAAGTCGTAGTTCAGCAGAACAATATTCTATAAAACTCAAACCACCCTCAATGATTCTCTCGTCTAGAGATTAGGAGTATCATGGGGAGACTTTTAGGCTCTTGCTTCCATGAGAATGTGTGGTCACACCCAGATCTATCACTAGTTTACGTGTGATCTTAATTTATGTTGTTTCATAAGCATGTGTGAAGTAGCAGTCTTAACCTGTGAATCAAATAATTCGAAGCTTTCCTATAGTAATGGTTATGAAAGACACCCCCATTTACACTTAACATACAGTTCTTTAGAATCAGCCGCACCACCAAAATGAGCGTTGAACTTTGCATTGCCATGTAATTGATTCATTATTAAGAAAAAAGTTGTTGATGCAAAGTATTAGGAGAGACAGCTGAAATCACAGATCGTGTGTGTTCTGCACAGGGCTTGAAATACATGGTGGTGTCATTATCTGAGCATATAGCGGCAAAAGTACAAGGGTGTAAAAGAGGTTGCACTTGGAATTTTAATGGTTCATCTGTGAACTTATAAAACTTGTCCTGAACCGAGATTTGTGGGAAATTGTCAAGACCGTTTTTACTTGGGAAAAAAAGTTAAGTGATAGAGGAGCAACATATTGCTGCATAACGTTACCCAATTAAAAAGAAATTCTGTCTAAGAAATAAAAATGTTGTCAGGGGTGTCATTTCCATCTAGTCTCCATATTGTGAGCGGTTGTACAACAAAAGATGTTGTAATGTCGACCAGGTAACTACGACTGAAAGGTCCCACAAAAAGGGTTCATTGAGATATAAGCTACTTGAACTCTAGAGTACTCTAGATATAATATACCTGAACCCTAGAGTGCTCTAGATATAACTTACCTGAGCTCTAGAGTACTCTAGATATAACCTACCTGAATTCTATAGTACTTTTAATATAACCTACCTGAACTCTAGAGTACTTTAAATATAACCTACCTGAACTCTAGAGTACTTTAAATATAACCTACCTGAACTCTAGAGTACTTTAAATATAACCTACCTGAACTGTAGAGTACTCTAGATATAACCTACCCGAACCCTAGAGTACTCTAGATATAACCTACCTGAACCCTAGAGTACTATAGATATAACCTTCCTGAGCTCTAGTGTACTCTAGATATAACCTACCTGAACTCTAGAGTACTCTAGATGTAATCTACCTGAACCCTAGAGTACTCTAGATATAACCTACCTGAACTCTAGAGTACTCTAGATTTAATCTACCTGAACTCTAGAGTACTCTAGATATAACCTACCTGAACCCTAGAGTACTCTAGAAATAACCTACCTGAACCCTAGAGTAATCTAGATATAACCTTCCTGAGCTCTAGTATACTCTAGATATAACCTACCTGAACCTTAGAGTACTCTAGATATAACCTACCTGAACCCTAGAGTACTCTAGATATAACCTACCTGAACCCTAGAGTACTCTAGATATAACCTACCTGAACCCTAGAGTACTCTAGATATAACCTACCTGAACCCTAGAGTACTCTAGATATAACCTACCTGAACCCTAGAGTACTCTAGATATAACCTACCTGAACTCTGAGAATATCTTTTCATGCCACAAAGACGCTATTTTAGCATAGTTTCACTGACAAAAATCTATGACCTTGCTAGACATGTACTTCTGGAGATTTTTCACATCCATTTGTGGAATATTCAGTCCAAATATGATATAAACCTAGCTTTGTATTGTTAAAAAAGGCAAGAATGCTCTACCCATTATTTTCTTGCTACGATGACCGAAGAGCAAAACCCCTTGTCAGTGTCAACATTGTAAATGAGAAATATGACATCTGTTTGAAGGTCACATACCACAAAACAATCCACCCAGAACACTGAAACTGAGACGTATGTTAGTTAGGGTGCAATGTTGAAACAATTCTTATAAACAGGATTTACAATACAAAACAGTGATTGCGTTCATCATTAGATGTGATAACTTGTGAACTTCATTTGTTTGTTTTTTCTCACTATTATTTTAAGTCTCCCAAGAAAGCCAAAAAGAAGGTGGAAGGAGCTGGTTCCAATGTGTTCTCCATGTTTGATCAAAGTCAGATTCAAGAATTTAAAGAGGTAACTGCAGTCTCTTTTATCAGATATTCCACTCATTTTTTATGACCTGTGTTTTCAAAATAATGGCCCATTCTGACAATTTAATGCATATATATTAACTAATGAATTATTGTTAACAATATAACGATTTCCATAGATCAGACTTTGGGACAGTAATAAATCCACCATTTTGACCATGGCTGATATATAAATAATACACAGCTGAGTCACATTATTATGACCACCTTCTAAGGCATCAGCAGTATATAGTCCATAAGGGAAGTATGACATGTTATGGGCTGGCTTGGTAGGTCTATAAGGTGTGCGATAGGCTGTCTGCTCACATATCACTCGTTGTTGTCATGGGTAAAATGGGTGATAAATTAGAGTTGTACTGAGGAGCAGCTAATCATGACCATGAACCAGGGGAATATCAGATGTGTGTCTAAAACAACAGTTCAGCGAATCATACTGCATATGGGGCTCCAAAGGAGATGGATGGTCATTGCACCTATGCTACAAAGGTGCATCGTAAGGAAATACTTCAATTTGCACAGCAGTGTTGGAATTAGACCTCGGCTGATTGGCAAAGGGTTGCCTTCTCTGATGAGTTATGTTTTCTGTTTCATTGAACAGATAGACATTAGTGTGTCAGGTGAGACATATCATAGAACAAACACCCTGCAACCATTGCTGGAAGAACACAAGCTGGTGGAGGCAATGTTATGGTCTGGGGAATTTTTTGTGGCATTCTCTGGGCCCACTCCTCCATGTGGAAGGCTCTCTGAACCAATTTGGTTATGAATCCATCCTTGCAGATCACGTACACCCATGCATGCTGTATTTCCTGGGGCAGATCTTCCAGCAAGATAATGCAAAATGTCACACGGCTAGAAATGTCCAGCAGTGGGTGGAAGAGCACGACCAAGGTTTCCAAGTACTTCCCTGGCCCTCTAATTCCCCAGACTTGAACCCAATTGAGCATCTGTGGGATCACCTTGATCGTCTTGATATCTCTATGGATAATCTCCCACCACCCTCCAGTAACTGTGGGATGCAGAGCATTCAGCATGGCTCCAGACAGAGGCGTAACTATAGAGGATGCAGGGGATGCGGTTGCACCCAGGCCCAGGAGCCTCGGGGGGGCCCATAAGGCCTCTCTTCTCCATATAGGAAGCCCAGTACTATGAATAAAGCATTATAGTTGGGGGCCCCGTTCCAGCTTTTGCATTGGGGCCCAGGAGCTTCAAGTTACGCCTCTGACTCCAGATACCTGAGGCAACCTACCAGCACTTTATTGAGTCACTGCCAGCCCCTCTAGCCGCTGTCAATGCCGCACACGGCCGTTACTCTGGATACTAGCTGGTGGTTATAATAATGTGACTTGACTCTTTATGTTGTATGATCGGTATCAGTGATCAATGTTGGTACAGTCAGTGATTTAAAATCCAACATGCACTATTCTTACTTTTTTCCTGTTTCTTATAAAGCACAAACATACTACTTTTTCTGTAACCCTAAGGCCACTTTCACACGGGCTGGAATGCTTTGGACTTTCCTACAGAAATTTCACAGCATTTAGGGTATGTTCACAATGCAGAATTTGCCATGGAATTTTCCACAGTGAATTCTGCCTTAAAAACCAAGTCAAAATCCGCGTTTTTTTGTCTCGGATCCACATGCCTTGTCAATGGGCAAAATCTGATATAGCATGCCAATGCAGAAAACCACATAACATGTCACTTCTTGACACAGAAATGCGATTTTCTGCATCAGACTATCGTATACAGATTTTGCATAGTGACAGGATAAACTCTGCTTGAAGAGCTGCGCCAAAAACATAGCGAAATCCTTCCGATTTTGATGTGGTTTTTGAGGTAGAATTCGCAATGGCAAACTCCACCGTTTGAACATGCCCTTACACTACAAGCCATGTCTAGGAGATTTTAAAAAATCCACAACGAATCTGCAACATTTTTCAAAAACACTGCCGATACTAAATTGACACACAAGAGTTAAAATCCACAACTTCTCCGCAATTTAAAACAAAGCCAAATCCTCACTATTTACATGTATATTTGGCCACTGCAGATTTAAAGCGGATTTCCAGTGGGTTTTCCATTTCAGAAAGCTGGCAGCAGATATGAGCCACTTTACAGGAGTGTAAGCAGAATTGCGCACACCTAAGTGCTGCTTTTTTGCGCACTGAGCTAGGTTTCTTTGTCTGCATATCAGCATTTTTCTGCCTGCAGGGAATGTTAATTTGCATGTGGCAAATAAATGCACAGATTGAAATGGCTAATTAGTTCCAGATATTCTAGCGCAGTTATGAGGTGTTTCACGCATCTCCTTGTGTATTGCATGTGCATTTGCTTATCTCCCATTGACTTCTATAAGGGCCTGTAGTGCTCAAATACACAAGTAAATAGAGAATGTTCTATATTTTGTTTGGCATGGCCAAAATATGCCCATGTGAACAAACCCATCAATGGGTTCTATTCGCTGTCCATTGCGCATGCAAATACGTCTTTTGAAACCAGCCTGATAGTTGGCTTTTTCGGCTCCATTGAAGATGTTGTTATTTGTTTTTTTTTAACAGCTGTATTTTAAACATTTTCCATAGACTTCAATATCATTTCCCCCCCCCCAAAAAATGGATAAAAGTAGAGCATTCAGCATTTTTTTAATATACTGTACATGTTTTTTATATGCTCATGTGAGAAGTTCCATAGAGTAACATTGGCTTCTTATCATGCACTTAAAAGCATGGATGTAATAGTGATGAAAAATATATGCTCATGTGAACGTGGCCTAATATTGTATTATTTGAAAACCTTAATTATTAGGGAGTTTTCACTCCTTTTTATGTAAGGTGGATCTTTTGGCTCCTTTTAGTGCTCGCTGGATAGCCTCCAGTACAGAATGGGATGCAGCCAGCATTAACTCTGCAGTTGACGAGGTCAGAATATTTAAAGCTATAATGGCATGTTACTCTACAGAAAATGACTTCTTCGATTAAAGCAACAATGTAATCGTTTGTAAAAGATTGCGCTTTGCAGATGTGGAAGTGTTTCCGAATTCTGCGCATAAACCATTGGATTAATCCGAGAAACAATTTTGTGATGTGCATTTAGTGTACTGTGTCATTATAGCTTTGGGTATTGTTGTCTATTCAACTCCAGTAGAGAGTTAATGCTGGCTGTATCTAATCGTATATTGGAACCCATCCAGCAGCATATTGTGCCTAGTATTAATTTAGTTCAAGGAACTTGGGGTGGGTTAATTGTATTTTAATTAAACCCCTTGTCAGGATTCATTAGCATACTAAACGTGCGTAATTCACAGAGGCTTTGTTTGTTGCTTATTTTTAACTGAAAGTGAAATGTGTCACAGACTGTAAGCGGGGATCAGAGAGGATGGGAGATCCTGCGGATCTTTCTAATGCTGTGCTGTTTCCTTGTCACTAGGCCTTCACCATTATGGACCAGAACAGAGATGGCTTCATTGATATAGGAGACCTGAGAGACACATTTGCTGCTCTGGGTAAAAGAAAAGTGATATCTAAATCAAATTCACATGCTCAAGTATGTAGGAAATGATTATACTTAAACTGAAGCTGCGTGAGTCAAAGGAGATATGTCAAAGTCAGCGAGCCAAAAGGGAAGTCTGCCAAACTGATTTAATGTGATCCTCTTGTTTATGGGTTTCGAACCACTATGTGTTTAGTGAAGCACAGTTTTGCTTGCTACATTTTACTACAATACCATTATATATTAGTTAGATTCTGACCATGTTTGTACCTCTATAAGTAGATGGACAACGATACATTTCACTACACAAAGTTTGCTGCACTTATCAAGAGCTAAGTCATATCTTTTGGATGACGCTTTCTCAAAATAGTTGCATTAAACCCAACCGCTAATGCTGATGATAGCATAGACATTGGCATCAATGTTATAGATACCGCCAACTGGATTTCATAGACATTCGAAAAAGTGCAGCTTAACTCTTTCTTTCCATTCTCTGGCAAAATGTCATTAGTTTGTGTGAATTTCCTGTAGGTACCTGCACTGACCTCATAAAGTCCATGATTGATACCTATGTCAGCATTTGACTGCAGAAAGATTTACAAGTCGACAAAAGTTTAATTATGGATAAAAGTTGTAATTCGAAAATAGGTAGCATATAATGTCAGGGAACACAATGAGGACATTCAGGTATACGCAGAATTTACCCATGAGCTGTGTTAAAATCTCCAGCAAACTTCATAACTCTACAACGTAGTAACAAAAAACATTAGGAAAACTTTTTGTAATATTTATTTGCTGCTTCTAAGTTCTGCTTTGGCTGTAGGTTTTTATGTTGTATATTATTCCCAATAATGTTAGACCTGCAACCCCAGATGTGTGCGTCCTTATCTTAGTGTCTGTTTCAAGATATCTTAAAATAAGTGGCATGAGATGACTTATATTGAAAACCATGCCCGACAGAGTAAAGGTCCATTTAGACAGGGCAAATGATGCCCAACACTCGTACCTGTGTGTCCAGGCTCCCATGCTGTTGCACAGGAGCTAGTAGCGCTGGCTTGCTCATAGAGCGGCCAGCAATGGGGCGGGGAGGATGCAGGAGATTTCTCTCCTCGCTCTCCCCCGCCCCTCTCCATTGACTTAACATAGCGGCTGTTCAGTACTGAACGGCTGCTGTTTACACTGAGTGATCAGCTCATCGTCCATCGTTTATGCAGCCGCCTTGCTGTGGGCCAGCGATACTAGCTCCTGTGCAGCAGCAAGGGAGCTAGTATGTGCAGGGACGAGTGTTGGGTATCATTTGCCTGACATTCGTCCCATCTAAATGGCGCTTAAGAAAACTTTTTTTTTCAAATATCGTCATGTTGCACCACTTATTTCAGGATATCTCCAAACAGGAGAAAGGTAAAGAATGACACAATTATGTCTGGAAATGTTGCTTTCTGCAGAACTGTACAAAGTTCACAAAATTACACTATCCTTCCAAAATTACTGGGGCTTCCTTTGGCCCTAATGACATCAGTAAATCTCCATTGCATACTTTCTATCAATGTCTTCCATTCATCCTGCAAACGTCTGGAGAGTTACCTCAAAGAAGACATTGTTCATATTTCCTGACCCGACGTTCCAGCTTGTCCTAAAGATGTTCTGTAGGGCTCAGATTGGGACTCTGTGGCAGCCAGTCCAATCATGGAGCATCTATATCTTCAAACCAACGTAAAACAGTGATCTGTGACAATCCGTGATTTCTTTTTGGAAATATTGCTGATCATTCTCAGAGTATTACCACCTTGTCTGCAGCACATTATTGTCCAGAATATCAAGATATTTTTCCATGTTCATAGTTATTGCTGCTAGAATCAATGGTCTGAAACCATGCCACATAAAATATCCATAGACCATAATGGAACCTCCGTTGTACTTTACTGTTGGCACAACACACTCAAGCAAAAGTCGTTCCCCAGGCATCCTACATACCCAGGTACTTCCATCTGATTTGAAGATTGAGTAGTGTGATCTATCAGTCCATAGCACGTTCTTCCATTGCTCGATTGCCCAATGATGATGCTCCTTGCGCCCTTGTAGCCTAGCCAATACATTACGTTTTGTGATGGATGGCTTGTATTCAGCTGCATAACTCGTATATCCAACAGTGTGCAGTTCCTATCACAAACTATGGCTGACAACTCCAAGCATCAGCATCTTGTGTCGCATGGTTTAGGAAACCTAACATGCCAATAAGACAGGATATATTCTAAAAGGGGTGTCCAATAGGAATGTATATCTAAGTTACATGCAATCCTAAACTTAACTTATGTAATAAAAAGGCAGGGGCATTGCTAAGCCTCGACAACTAAATAGTGTCTGGGGACAAGTTGTCATACAATATACCTGAATTAGCAGTGTCAAAGTATAAAACAAGCAAATATGGAAAGAGAAAAATAAATAAATATGGAGTGAAAGAGACCTGGTTGGGAATGAGAAGAGTGAAGAAACAATCTGAGGAATGTTACCACCAGCAAGTGTTATATGCATTAAAATGAAAGGAGTCACTTTAGACCAAAGGACAGGAAGGGCATTCCTTGCCAAGGAAGGCACCAAAACATAAAAGTATTGATCCAGGGTTTGCCAGCACAAGATGATTAAGATGGATGTAGCTTGTAAGGAAATACTAGGATAAAAAAAGAAGTATATCAACTTTTGAAACAGGTTTTACAAACTTTGGCAGCAATATTTTCAACTTCCCAGAGGTGGATTGGCCATAGGCTCTACAGGAATAAATCCGAGAAGGCTGGTCTGGTCAGGCAGGGCTGATGTCAGCATCTGAAGAGATGCCCAGACCCACTGCATTCCACTGAATTAGGCTTGATGAAAGATGGAGCACTTGCTTTAGACCTTGCTCTCTTGCTGAGTCAGGGGGCCCAGGGAGCAGTTGCAGGCTGGCTGTGGTGGGGGGCCCTTAATTACAGAAGGCAATGTAGCTGCATAGCATGGAGGTGGTGCTAGCACCTCTGCCATCATCAGGTGGCTATGATGTCTCTTCTAACTTAAACATCCCTCACGGTTTCATTTTTGTCAACATAAAGAGCTAAGCTGGTGCAATTGCGCACTGCACTCAGTTCATCCAGGTCTAGAGAAACAAGCAACAAATGGATAACATTTCCAAGCACTGATCTAGTATCATGTAATGCTTATATAGCCCCTCTGCTAGTAAAATAGACCCTAAAACATGAAGCTATGTTTAGATTTTTTTCCAGGGCCATTTTAAATTCCTAATCCACCCCTGACTCTATAGTCTTTCACATTCATGTTGAACCTTAACTTTTCTATGAGAATGATGAAGTCATCACCAAATATCTATACAAGAAATAACACACATCAGAGGGAATTTCCTAAGAGATAATAGATAAATTTGTTACGATCGTGTGGGCAGACAAAGCACGGGGCCCACACGATCGTGACCAAGGAGACACCCACGGGTTTCATGCAACTGGCCCTGGCTATAGGGAGGTAGACCTGGCCCTACCTAAGCGAGGACATCGCCCCAATAAGGGCAGCCCAGCGGTCTTCGGATATGGCCCCTAGCTGATCCTAGGAGCCACACACCAGAAACGGATGCATTCACATGCCACATGACAGGGCCTGAACAATAGGACACATAGAGCCAGAATACACAGCATACAGCATGCAACCACTAGTAACAGATAGGAAGCTGAATATAAATACCAGGTATTAGTTGACATGTTGTACAATATGTGGAAGCTAGCAGGCCACTTCACCGCTCCTCGTTATACTGCTAGTCCCTACACTAACCAGGAGTCCAGCAGAACTGGACAGAGTTCACACAGCACGCTGACACAAAACTGACAGAATTTAAACGTACAAACGGACATAAACCAGATCACACTGCAAACCTCACCAGACAAGCATTCATGACTGCTCACCTTAGGGGCCATACAGAGACTGACCAGGAGCTGGGTTTATTTGTGAGCACAGATCCAGGGGATTGGCTAGCAGGAAGTACCACACCCAGCCAGCTCAATCATTAACCCTGAGAGTGCTGTGCTGCTGGAATCACAATAGTACCAACATGTCTCAGCAGCACACGTAACAAAATTGCAGAGATATATTGATCTAAAAGGAGGTACAATGCATTTTGGAGATTCTGGGATACAAATGAACAAAATTGAGAGCCAATATCTCCAAATGTACTTGAAGCAGTGATGTCCAGTATTGGGCTACCTACCTATTTTGCTCCAATTGTGCAGAGATAACTCAGGAAGTCACAAAACTTTTCAGCATATTTGATAAATAAGTATAAGCCTCAGCTAAGACAATATTCATGAGTCATGACAAAAGAAAGATGCTTGATAAAACATGAGAGGAAAAAGTGTTGAGCTGACGTTTGCAAAAAACAGCAACTGATACTTGGCAAGCCTTCAATGATAAAATTATCTGAGTAGGTGAGTCAAAAGACTTCACTTTATAGTATGTCCTCAATAAGAATATCAGAAAAACAGTCAAACATATTGATGGCAATGTAATGGTGTGGAATTCTGTACTGTCTTCAGACTAGTCAACTTGCCATTATTGAAGGAGCCATGAATTCGGTACAGTTCCAGAAAATTCTCAAGTTGAAGGTTAATTGGGTTATTTAGCAAGACAGTGGTCCAGATCATTAAAATTAATCTGTATCTGAATGGCTATGGGAACACAAATTAAAGTTTTGGACTGAACGAGATAAAGTCCTGGCTTGAACTCACTAGAGTTGCTTTGGCAAGACCTAAAACTAAGCAGTTCATGTACAAAGACCTTCCAGTCTGTCTATATTAAAGCAGTTCCACAAAGATAAGTAGATACATTTTCTGAACAGCAATGTCAAAGCCTGATATTCAATTATGGGAAAAGTTCCATTTTGCTATTTAAGACATCCAACCAGTTATTAAGGAGAACAATTAGCTCTTTATCCAGGTGGTATTGGTGGTAGTAATAATTCGCAAATGATACATTAAGGGCTTAGTCAGACGGGCGTTTTTTGCCGCGATTTGCGCATGCACATGCGTCCGGCGATTTTTTAAAACCATTGCTTCGCAATGGTATCGGACACATGAGCGCTTTTTATGCGCTTGTCCGAAAAATTATAGAACAAAAAATCGCAGATCGCACCTATCTGCGATCTGCGATTCCTGTTTGCTTCTGTATATGCGCTCAATGGGGCCGGCGGCAGCAGCGCCGACCCCATTGAGAACATATAGAAGACAAATCATTCTTCTCTGCCACAGCTGTAACAGCTGTGGCAGAGAAGAACGATGTTTGCCCATTGAATTCAATGGAGCGGCAATACAGCCGCTCCATTGAAAGCAATGGGCTGCCGGCGTGCGCGGGGTTAATTGTCGGGAAGGGGTTAAATATATAAACCCTTCCCTGCAATTCATGCTAAAATGTGTTAAAATAAAAAAAAATTGTATACTCACCTTTCCGCTGCAGCCGGAGTCCAGCCGCGGCCGCTGTCAGTTCTCCTGAACTGCTTCTCGGCACTATTCAGCCGGCGGGGCTTTAAAATCCCCGCCTGCTGAATGATCTGCTCTGATTGGTCACAGCCTGACCAATCAGAGGCCGGTTTCACTCACACACCCATTCATGAATTCATGAATGGGTGAGTGACTGCTGCCTCTCAGCGCTGAGCCAATCAGGGGCAGGTCTGACTCACATCCATTCATGAATTCATGAATGGGTGTGAGTGAGGCATGCCTCTGATTGGCTCAGCGCTGAGCCAATCAGGGGGCAGGTCTGACTCACACCCCCTTCACACCCACTGCAGGACGGCTGCCCGGAGCTGCAGGCAGAAGGTGAGAATGCAATTTTTTTTTATTTTAACACATTTTAGGATGGATTGCAGGTAAGGGCTTATATATTTAAGCCCTTACCGACAATTCATCCCGGGCTCGCCCGCAGCGCATTGCTTTCAATGGAGACGGCTGTATTGCCGTCTCCATTGAATGCAATGCGCTGGACAGCTCCGGCCCGTTTCTAATGAAACGCGGCTAGGAGCAGATTTTTGGGCGATTTGCGGGCGACTTGCGCGCACCGGTCACGCGATTTGCGGATGCGCATCCGTCATGCGATCCGCAAATCGCGGCAAAAAACGCCCGTCTGACTAAGGCCTCACAGAGCAGAATTATATACCAAAACCATTCAGTGTGATGAATATGCAATACCACCTGAAAGAGCTGCTCCCATATAGGAAGTGAGAAAGAGATGATGCACCACACGGAGAGTAGCACAACAGGACAATGAGCAGCGACTGTTGAAGTGGTGGAGGCCGTTGTGTAGGAGAACGGCGGTAGTGACTATGTCCTCATGCTGAGGAGCGCCCAGGCAGCTGTTTGGAAGACGGAGAGTAGCATAAGTTGTGGTCAAGGGGCCAGAGGTTAGAGAGTGTGGACCCAGGGGTCGAAGATAATGATTACATGCCATGTGGAAGGAGAGGAAGATTCCCTTCCCACATGGGACTCAGTCCCAGAAGGAGATGACATGACTGCGGACCTGGAAAAGAAAAAAGTTGCCAGACACATGAGACCAGTCTCCAATGTTTGAGTGTGCACAAGTTAAGGAGTCAATGATGGATCTGCAGAGACAGATGGATACTGGGGAAGTAGTTCCCTAAAGGGACTGTAGTAGAATAGGAATGAAGATGAACATGGTCATAGTGAATCAGGTAGCAGAGGATTGAGTATTAGTAAATAATATTAAGTGTAGATGTTTTACCAGGGTGACAAGGCACTCTATAGTTGTGACATTATGTGCCAATCTGAAGTTTCGTGAGAGTCAGCAATCTACATTCTATGTAGTCTTTCAGTTGTCCTTTTGCACCTATAGTACAGATAGCCGGCTCAAAGTTGACTCAGCCTTCCATCGTTCCAGGGTTGGTAAAATGAGGACCCAGCTTGGTGGGGGGTAATAAATAAATTACCTGAAAGCGCTGCAGAATAAGTTGGCGCTATACAAATAACAATAAGATTTATGATGGCTTGATGGTCCATGATGTCAGTATTATGCCGCAGAACTCTGAAATTACAGTAAGCTAATGTGTGGAGAATGAAGAGGATTAGTTGTAAGTGGCGTTTCAAGTACCTTGCCGTTCCAGTGTAGATATACAGCATATTGTGTGTAAATTCTTGTTTGATCTGAAATGTTTAAGTAATTTGTGCTCTCCTATAGAGTGAAATAATACCATGTGTTAATAAAGTTTATTTAGTTTTAAAAAAATTGCCTCTCTCAATCGGTCAGCTGCTGCGCCACTACATAACCTGCCACCTGGGTACCTAACCCATGACCCATTTCAATAGTAGTATTATGAGGGAGGCGAAAAGAATTATAGACTTTGGTCACTACTGGTCACTATCTAAAGGTGTGACTAGTTTAGTGGCTTGCAATGTTGTTGACGGACTTCCTTTATTCATATACTTGTTCATAGAGTGTATGCATGTATACATATTTGCAGAGCTTGCTAGTCATGTTAGAAAGTTTTTAATACACCAGTTCATGGCACATATATTTTCTACTGGTAGATACTTTTCAAAATATTGAGGTATGCATCAAAATAGTCTAAAATGCATAAACTTGGCACACATGGTGCCATTATTATTGCCATGAGGATTAATGTATAATGTATATATTTCCCAGGCACTCATCCTTATCTATTTTCTACAGATATAATTATGTACTCATTAGTTTTCTTCATATCAATTTAGTTTGCTACATTTTTATATGTCTCTTTTGTAGACAAAACACTGAATCCAATCTCATAACCACACTTATAGAGTTCCAAGAAAATGTAAGTGAACCTGTATGTTAATGACTTCAAGAGCTAATTGGCAAAGGGTGTTTCACTTGAAGAAAATAACTTAGAAGTGTTGGTTTCACAGGTGCTTTGTCCCTTAAATAAAGGCACACAAAGCCTGGTTACTGACAAATCTGTTCTTCTCAAGAAACATTGATTAGCTTGAACCATGCCACAATGCAAACAACTTTTAGAAGTCCTCAAAAGACACAATATAGAGACTCATAGGGCTGGAAAAGCTACAAAAGCATTGCTAAAAAGCCTGAATATACATCAGACCATGGTTATTAAAACTATATACACATTAGGAAAATTATGTTGCTACTATCCCTAGGAGTCTAAAAGTGGTATTTCTATTAAGATCACTTCAAGAGCAATCCTACAAACTACCAAAAGCTCTGTTCCTGTGTCCAGTATTAGAGCATTATGGTTCAGGGCTGTTTTGCTACCTTAGGGCCTCTACACCTTGCAATCATCGAAGGAACAATGATCAAGGTTGCATCAAAACATTTTACATTTTAACCCTTTCCAATCCAATTTTGGATTCGGGGTTTCCTAAAAGACTTTCTGGTATACAACGGTGCCATCTGCTTGCTAAAGCCAGTGTGTGTGCACCAGAGGAGCTCCGACAGCGGAGTGGCTGGCAATAGATGGTAAGAATACCCTGTCGGACGTCTTCTGACATTGGATCTGTACAAGCTATAATCAGAATCTAGGAAGACGTCAGACAGTGGATTGGAAAGGGTTAATCCTATTGCGATGCTGTGGCATGACCTCAGGACGGTTGTGCACACAAGGCATCCCAGAAATATGGATGAACTGAAACACATTTGCAGGGAGGAACAGTCCAAAGCTGGTCCTCTACGTAGTGCAAATCTTATTTGCAGCTACAGGAAACGTTGATGGAGGTTATTGCTGCTAAATTGGGATCTACAATTAGGTCGTTATTAAACCAATTTTACAGGTTATTAAATTCAAAGGTTCACTTACTTTTTCTTTCTACAGTATAGGTTTTTATTTAATGTGCTCTACAAAACACATGAACATTGCGACTGTTTGTGTGTTATTCGGTTAGGTACATAGTGTTTCGCTATAGCTGTGACTCGGATAACAATCAGACCACATTCTATTATTAATCAATGCACAAATCCAGGTTATTCCATAGGGGTCAATTGCTTTTTCCTGCAACACTAGCCATAGGAAATACTAAGCCAGACAGGTTTCTTACATGTTATGTTGTTTTTATCCAGGTCGCATCAATGTAAAGAGTGAAGAACTAGATGACATGGTGAAGGAGGCGCCAGGACCTATCAATTTTACTGTCTTCCTTACAATGTTTGGTGAAAAACTTAAAGGTACGATCATAAGCGTATAAAGGGCACTTGCAAGTAGTTCAAATTTAGGAAAATGCATGGATGTTTACCTGGGATTTCTTCCATAAGTACTAGAGATGAGCGAGCATACTCGGTTTGGGTGTTTTTGCACTCGAGCACTGCTTTTTCCGAGTAACTGACTACTCGGACGAAAAGATTCGGGGGCGGGCGGCGGCGTGGTGGAGCACTCCCCTCTGCAACCCCCCGCTCACCCCCGGCGCCCCCGAATCTTTTCGTCCGAGTAGTCAGTTACTCAGAAAAAGCGGTGCTCGAGTGCAAAAACACCCGAACCAAGTACGCTCACTCATCTCTAATAAGTACCTTTGTGGTAAAATAATAGTCATTCTAAGGGTTCATTAACATGGGCGTATTCAGTTTCAGTGCACTGCATATTGCGTTTTTCACACGCACAATAAAAACGCAAGAAGGCCTCATAGATTTAGGACTCCATATCGGCGTATTAGCGCACGTATTTGCCCATGTACTTTGTGCGCCCAATCTCCAGAGAATAGAACCCATTGTTTTCAGTGGGTTCATTCACATTTCCTTTTTTCATGCACGTATTTCTCGCACGCAAAAAAAATAAAATATGCTCTATTTTGTGCATATTTGCCCACCAAAGGTCCCCGTAGAAGTCTACGGGAAGTGCACACAATACGCAAGGGGTTGCACGAAATACAGCGCAAAACCACAGGGAAAAGAACAGATGTAGACCTCATTAGGCTAAATAGCCTTTTAACCCTTTCCAATCGACTGTCTAACGTCTTCAGACATTCTGGTTGAAGGCTGTACAGCTCCGATGTCGGATGACGTCCGGCAGGGTATTCCTACTGTATATTACTGGCCGCTCTGTTGTCGGGGGCCTCTCCAGCATGTCCCATACCACAGTACTGGCTCTAGCCAGCAGATGGCGCCATTGTATAATGACAGAAAGAGAAAGCCCTCTAGGAAACCCTGAATCCAAAATTGGATTGCAAACGGTTAAATCAGGGCGGAGGTGTCTTGTGCGTGCATATAAACAGACCCTGCATGCGCGATTAGTACAGTACAATGCGCAAATCAATCTGGTTCATAGTGCAATCAGTGAGGAAGCAATTACATGATGCTCCATATGGAATGAATACATGTAGGATGCTTGTAGGTGACAGGGACAAGCGGTACACTGAAATAAGCAGTACATTCACCTGCGTTTTGCCCTTGGATATCATTGTTCCCTAATTGCAGCAATCTTGTATGACAGTACAGCGCACAATGAGTCTTGGATTTGTTTCTTGAAAGTTTATTGTCAGATCACGTACTGAGGACTTCTGGGTATTCACCATCAAGCATACAGCTAAACTGGATTCTTTTAGGAATGCACTTTTGATTCACAATCTCTCCTAATGGAGTGTAGACAGGTCAGATGGTCTCACTGAGAGAGGAGTAGTAGTCGCTGAGATTATCATCAATGCCTGAAAGAAGAAGTTCTCATATGGCATCATTATAAGCTACAGACATGAAAACGGGGATCATTTGTTCAGGTCATTGCTTGGGGTGGTAGCTTGCAGATTACACCTGTGCTATCTTCCGATATGTCTAAATGACTGCAGAAGACTATAGAAGAATCAGTTAACCCCTTAAGGACTTGCCCCTTTTTTTTCTTCCATTTTCAGTGTTTGCTCCCTACTTTTAAAAAAATCGTAACTTTGATTTATTAACGAAGCTGTCTGAGCGCTTGTTTTTTGTGGGACGAGTTGTATGTTTCAATGATATTATGTAAAATACCATAAATGTATTGAAAAACTTTTAAAAATGCTATCAAATTTTTTTTTTGGAGATGGGGGTGACCCAAAAAAATGCGCAATTTTGATGCATTTCTTTTTTTGTGATGATGTTCACCATGCGTGATAAATAATGCATTACTTTGATAGATCTGAATTTTATGGACACAGCGACACTAAATATGTTTGGTGTTTTTTTTTTTTTACTTTTGTCTTTTTTATTAGAAATATGGGTAGGGCCCTCTGTCGACGGCCGTGAGAAAATATCGCAAGTGATATTCCGCTGCAGGGGAGCAGGAGGGAGAGCTGTCAGGTCTCCGCGCTGAGCCTATCTGACAGATAGGCTCACCGTGGAGAATTGCTGCATGTTGCGATTTGAATCCCGCAAGCGGAGAATCGCTATGATTTTCCGCTCGTGGACGCTGGGGCTGCGCTTTCCATAGTAAGTCTATGAAAAGTGTTCAGTGCATTACCCGCGGACGGAATATCGCCGTGGATAACGCAATGAACTATCGCCCATGTTTTGGTTTTTTTAAACTTTTATTATCTTTATTTATTTTTTTAAATCATTATTAAAACTTTTTAAAACGGACTTTTACGTGTTTTTTTTTATCCCTTATAGGGGACATGAACTGGCAATGGTTTGTGCGATGCTTTAATCGCTCCTACAGTATGATGCAATACCATAGAACTGGCACTTGAAAATAATAATTTTGATATAAATGTGTTTATTAATATGAGCGTTTTTTTCTCTTGCAGCGATGCATATTCTATTTTTGGGTGATTCCTTGCAAGAAATCGGCCATTGTTTCCTATGGGGATCTTTAACAAAATTGCATCGCACTTATATGCCATGCGATTTGCATGCGAGTGTCATGCAATTTTTACCATTGAAACTTTGCTTCGTTCATGCAAGCAGAATTGCAAGTTTAAGTGCAAAAACTCATGGGCGTATGCCCTAATACGCTCAACCCTATGGAGTGTATTAGCACATGAACCAGGTTTTTTTTGTTCTTTTTTGGACTATTCAAATACCGCGCTATTGTGAGTTGGAAGAAAATAGCGGGAAGACAGGTCCTGCCCTCTCTTTCTTGCATGTAGGAAAACTATCTGCAAGAAAGCGAGGGTGACTCCTATTTTTTCTCACGCATAGTATTAATGTGCGAGAATCCCGATAGTGAGAAAGAAACTATTAAAATCAATGGCTTCATTTAGTACCGTTATGCGGCTGTGATTTCCACGGCCGCGTAACGAGACAAAAACACATCCATCTATTTAAACCCTAAGGCCTCATGTCCACTGAACAATTAGAATTACAAAATCCACGCGGGTGTCCTGCACGGGTGATCCGCACCCATAGGGATGCATTGGACACCCGCAGGTAAGTAAGTACCTGCGGATGTCATTTTCCCTTGAGGCGCGGATTGCGTGTGCAGGAAATCACCCGCAGCATGCTCCATTTTCTGCGGGTCTCCCGCAGGCTTACACTGAAGTCTATGGAAGCCAGCTGGATGCACGGTACACCCGCAGCTGAATTTCTGCTCTGCTTCGGGAAAACAGGAGTTAAAAAAAAAACAGTGCACGGCGCATGCACGCGGCACGCTGCCGGCGTGCCAAGCACATCCGCCGGGCAGAAGAAAGAAGACCCGACCGCAACGAACGGGAACCCGCAGCCTCTGGACAGGTGAGTAAAATTAATTTTCAGGCCTCATGTCTGCAGGAAAGTAAGGATACGCTGCAGGATTCTGCATGGAGAATCCGCGCGGGCCCGAATTTCCTAGTGGACATGAGGCCTAAAAGTAAAATATTGGTCCAAGTTTCTCGTTCCGTTATCGTACTTGTGAATGCACCCTTAACCCTTTCCAATCCACTGTCTGACGTCTGAAGACATCCTGATTAAAGGTTGTACAGCTCCAATGTCGGAGGACGTCCGGCAGGGTATTCTTACTGTATATTGCTGGCCTCTCTATTGTCGGGGGCCTCTCCAGCATGTCCCATACCGCAGTAGATGGTGCAGATGGTGCCATTGTATAATGGCAGAAAGAGAAAGCCCCCTAGGAAACCCTGAATCCAAAATTGGATTGCAAAGGGTTAAATTGTACTTGTGAACCCTTAAATACACACCACCGGCACATTATAGTTTATGATACCACAATATGATGCTTACTATATGCATAGTATATGTTTAGAATTTCAGACTGATATCTACATTTATAACTTGCCTTACTTGACTGTATGGCTGTCTCCATCGTGTGTAGATGTTGGGATTCCTTGGAAGAAGGCCTTCCTTGGGTTATGCACACAATGCTGGCCAGTATGGCACTCTAGCACAGACAGGTGTTTTTGGTTCAATCCAGCTTTGTTTGTCAATTCTGCATTAAATGTAAGAAGCTTTTTGTGTAATCTTCTTACACGATTTAACACAGATCATTAGCTTGCCTGAGAATTGGCAGCGATTTCTTTAAAGCAGAAGGAAGAGATGTCATTTAGAAAGGATAATACATCTAATTATAATATGCATATTGTTTAATGCTTCTTGAAGTCTACATGCTAATAAAACTGTTCTTAGTAAACACTGCAAAAATAATAACGACAGCCGTAATAGCATATGCAGAGTCCTTGTACTATAAAGAACTATAAAACTCTGTCATCCATGGCTGCCGAATTACCGCACGGTTATTGTTGGAAATTTATGTCAGTGAGAAGAATATAATGAACAGCGCTCAGGACATTTTACTGATAGAAAGGGACACAAACCAGAACATTAACAATGGGGGAGATTAAGCAATAGTGGCACACCGTACCAACACTTCACTGCTCTCTTCCCCTAGTGCAGCATGGAGGAGAATTAGCAACAGGTTGGACCTGCCATTGTTTTCTGACACCTTTCCATTTAGAAGATGATGGAAATCGTGACACAAGGGTTTCATGCCAGAAAATTGGGGTAAATACATTCATAAATCTGCCCCCAAACATCTTCTTACTTTTAATATGAGTCACCACACTTCCACAAATGTTGACTTATGACCAGCCCAACATTTTTTTTCTCACCCAGCAACTAACTTTTTAGTTATTTTACTGTTTATTTCATCTGTCCTGAAAGTAGTTGCAAAAAACAATGCCTGATTAGTTGCCATTGGCAAAACTGCTTTTCCCCTTTGCTAGGTGTCAAACAAGACCATATTATTTCTTACCAAGGTCATATTTGTGCCATAGAGGTTACATTGACCAGGTTTAGGCCTCTGGGGTAACAGGTAGAGATGAGCAAGCGTACTCGCTAAGGCAAACTACTCGAGCGAGTAGTGCCTTATGCGAGTACCTGCCCGCTCGTCCCCAAAGATTCGGGGGCCGGCGGGGAAGAGCGGTGAGTTGCAAGAGTGAGCATGGGGTAGTGGGTGGAGGGGGGGGGGGGGGGGGAAAGAGAGATCTCCCCCCCCCCGTTCCTCCCTGCTCTCCCTCCCCGCCCCCGCCGGCACCCGAATCTTTAGAGACGAGCGGGCAGGTACTCGCGTAGGGCACTACTCGCTCGAGTAGTTTGCCTTAGCGAGTACGCTCGCTCATCTCTAGTAACAGGATAATGACCTCTATTATAACCACCCATTACCCATCACCCATCTTGGATTGGCTTGTCATTTTCGTTTTGTTGTTCGCTACAGTGTGAGTAGAAGACAAAGCAAATGTCTTAATAGGTTAGAAAAACAAAAGCAAAGAACTAAACTGGTCAGCTTTCCTGTACAGGAATCTGCCTAGAAAAATATAGTGAATAGTTTGTAGGCCCTGGGAAGACTCAGAGCATGTGGAAAAACCATTGTAGCTTTGTACATGGAACTGTTTATTCCATCTGGTTGGACTCCAGTAAATTATAATATGTTGGGTCTTTCTGAATTGCAAAAACAGAGGGAACAAAATGAAGTAGCCTAAGGGTCCTCTTAGATGGGACGATTGCTGGGCGCTAGTCGCCCCAGTGATTATTGCTACAGGAGTGATAATCATTCATTGAATGGAGACGGAGATGCCGAAGATTGTTCCATTCACAGTAAATAGGCAATTGTTAATAGAGGAACGACTGCCTGTTTACACAGGCAGATTGGTGTTTGATTTTTCTGCCTGCCTAAACTGAACAACAAATGATAACCGAATGAACTATCATTAGTCGCTCAGTTGCTGGCAGTGTTTACACTGAATGATTATCGTGATGTGTCGAGAAACAATAATTGCTGTGCGTAAAATGCCCCTTAAAGGGGTGTCTCATGAAAAATATTTTGTAGTTAAATCCATTATGTATTTTCACTAAATAAAAAAAGGTATGTTCCCCAGATGCTTGAGGGAAGTCAAAGACGGACAACTAAATTAATAAATGGAATGGGAGGACTGTTAGATCCACTGTTCAGACTAACTTCCCTTTCCCTGGTTCTGGCTGATGTAGAAGTGGTTCTGCTCTCCCTGTAACCCGAGCTTAGTCTTAGCTGCTTCCAGTACTTCTATGGTTAATTGCTCAGGGCTTCTCCACTCAGCTGTAGGACCTTTGTCAATCTTCCTATATAGCTGAGCTAGGTCTTCCTTTCAGTACTGCAGTGTTGTTGTGAGTTCTGCTCTCTGACTCCCTGCTTAGTTCCTGTTTCTGCAATTATCCTGTTTGCATTCAGTGTCCTGCGCTTTGACGTTCTGTCTCTTCTTGCATTCCTCTGTCTACAGTCTTCACCTGTTCCTCTGTGTTATTCTTGCAAGCCTGTCTCTCTCCCTGTCCCTTTATTCCTCCCAGTTCTGTGCTGTCTTTTGTAGTATAGGTGTTCTGTCCTGTTAGGGTCAACTATCGCCTAGAGAAAAACTGCAGAGTTGCCCTTTTTGGGATATCAGCCCTGCTTATAAGCAGGGACGTCTTTCCCCTTAATACCAGCTCAAGGCAAGGTACCTTCCCTAGTTCTCTACGTCCACATTCCTAACAAATACCCAGATAGGCTATCAAAATTAGGATTATTCACCCTAGAAAACAGATGGTTAAAGGGCAACCAAATAACTATGTATAAATCCATTAGGGGACAATACAAGGATCTCTCCCATGATCTGTTTATACCCAGGACTGTTACAACAACAAGGGGCATCCTCTATGTTTAGAGGAAAGAAGGTTTCATCCCCAACACAGAAGGGGTTCTTTACTATAAGAGCAGTGAGACTGTGGAACTCTCTGCCTGAGGACGTGGTGATGGCAAAATCCATAGAGGGGTTTAAGAGGGGACTAGTTGTCTCTCTAGAGCGCTACAATATTACAGGATATAGACATTAGGTGACCAGTGGGGTTGATTATCTCAAATGTTGTTCCAGGGATTACTCTGGCTGCCTTTTTGGAGTCAGGAAGGAAATTTTTCCTCTATAGGAACTAATTGGCTGGCTGGGCTTTTTTGCCTTCCTCTGGACCAACAAGGTGGAGGTTAAAACAGGCTGAACTAGATGGACATTGTCTTCATTCAGCCTAACATACTATGTTACTAAGTTACTATGTCGTCGATTTTCTTTTTGAAGTTAGCAGCCAGCTCTGCAGCACTGAGATCCGTCACTGGGGGCTGCACTTTTGGGCTGAAAAGGGAGTGAAAAGTGGCAAAGAGTCGTTTAGGGTTGTGAGATAGTGGGGAGACGAGATAGGTGAAGCACACTTGTTTTGCATGGTGAGAAAGTAAAAAAGTAAAGCGGAAATGAAACACCATTATAAACAATAAAACAGTATATAGCATGATAATCTACTACAACCACTGGTGGCCAGAATTCCTGGCTACATTACAGATACCAAGGCCTTGTTACAGGTTTTAGATAAATAAGAATGGTCCGCTCACTATTCTTGGATTACCATAGATGTTTCCTCTTTATAAAGTTATTCCACACAGTGGAGCCATTAATCCCCTCAGACATCAGGATGCTTATAGCAACTACTCAGGTGATCTAAATGAGTTTGTTACATCTTTTTTACTTTCTCACATTTTATTTAGACTTCAGGTTTGGGGTTGCCTCATGGGCTTACCATTCTCCCCTTCCCTCACTAATCTATATAGGTCTTCATGGGAGGAGTCTTGTCTATATGCCTCCCATAATCCGTTTGGTACGGGAAATATTTAGACACCCTCCTCTATATTTTGCAGGATTCCCTCCAGTTTTTGTTTCCTATTTCAATAATAATAATAGTTTTGGTCTCTCTTTTGCTTTTCAGCAACATTCCGTCTGTCTCTCTTTCCTTGATATCTTCCTTATTGGAGACCCTTCATCAAAAAAAAATAATGTTAGATTGTATAGGAAGTTCTCCTTTGGTAACTCCTTATTACATGCTCAGAGGTGTTACCCTCCTCATGTAGTTAGCTCCCAGTAGTAATGGTTCCCATCGGTGACTTGACTTAGTGGTTCCCATCGGTGACTTGACTTGCTAGTGGTTCCCATCGGTGACTTGACTTGCTAGTGGTTCCCATCGGTGACTTGACTTGCTGACCCATTGGGAACTCTTCTGCCTCGGTGACAAGCTCCCAGTAGGAGAGTTTATTGGAGCCAAATGGGCAGGTTCATTGGAAAAAAGATAATTAAAACAAACCAAAACATTTTCTTCCTCTACAACATCCCACACTTTTTATAATAATTTATAAATTGTAATATCCCTCATGTCATTTATGTTATTGAATCTACTCTCTGTTGTGAGCAATACGTAGGATGTACATCATGTAAATTTGAACTACATATTGCTGAGCATACATCTTGCTCTTATCCCTCCTCAGGTATATTGAGACGCTCCCTGTCTGCAGCATCCAGACATTTACAGTCACTGGCATTGAAAGGGTGTTCCGCCCAGCAAGAGGTGGAGATTAGTTTAAAAAATTGCTTTCGAGAGAGGCTTATTGGATTATGCGGTTAAAAACCAGATTTCCACATGGTCTTCACCTCAGATCTGATCTTATGTCTATGAACGAATGCTTTTTTATTGTTTTTACATGTTTCCTTTCTTCATTATTTATTCATTGGTAGGAGTGGTTTAGTATGTTTATGGTTTAGTTTTTTAAACCTTAAACGCGTAGGTGTCCTGTTTGCACATCTGAGGGTTTTTACCCTTCTTATGTTTACAAACAGATTTTTAAAATTGTCCTTATGTTTCATTTCTTCATTATTTATTCATTAGTAGGAATGCTTTAGTATGATTAAGGTTTAGTTTTTTTGCTAAAACGCGTAGGTATCCTGAGTGTTTTTACCTTTCTATGTATATAAAGTATACCTAAAAGTACGTTCTGCACTGTATATTAAGTGCTAGAAATAGGCATTTACGGCTTGTGGAGAAAATAACTTGGATACACATGAAAAGGACCACTTTATTTACCAACTAATCAATAAAGGATGAGTTATATGTGACATTGTTTCAGACAAAGCCTAGAGAAATAGTGAGAGACAAATGTAGAACACTGCATGAAATGGTGGGAACCCAAGCTTTGTGAAATGCCTCATGTTTGCCACCGGCAGTATGATTGACAATAGGGAACTAAGCGTAAAGAGATATTGATTGAAAAGGAAAGACGCTCAGTGATCCCTTGAAGGCACATAGCGCACAATCTTCAAACTACTATAATGCATCTTTCTGCCCTTAAGTATATTTCAGGAGATTTTTATTTCCTTTATTGACAGTCTGCTCAAGTGAAACTTAAGTGATGCACTTGGATATTGAACAAGTAAATCCCAGGGAAAATGCATTTGCTTTATTGACTCGGCATCAGACAAAATGAAGAGCTGGATAGCCAGTATATGTAACAAATAATACGCACAGAAAGTGATCTATAGAAGAATATTAATTGTTAACGCGGAAGCAGAGCATGTAGGGCACACGGGGCTCCCAGAGAGTTTGGACAATAAATCCAATGCTGTAATATTCATTTTATTATTAATTTTTCATGCTGCTCTTTCTGCCTGGATAAAGTTCTTCTCTATATCTAATCCTGCTAAAATTATTACTGTAAAAATCTCATAATCTGGAACTATTCTGAACATCTTGAACGGAATTATCAGATTTACGTGATGGCGAATTTTTAAATGAATATTTCACGATAACTCTGTATACTATAATATGCCCAGTGCAGTCAATTATGTGACATTTCTGGCATAGATCCCATTTAGTTACAACGATTATCGCTCAAAAGCCGCCTTTTGAGCCATAATCATTGTGTCTAAATGCGCGGCCATCGTGCACTGTTCATGCACATTTCGCTCATCGTTGTCTTTCAGCTAGCTGAAAGACAATGATGAGCCTTATCAGGACCTCGCGCTGAGTTCGCAGCTGGATACCGCTGATACTATTATTTCAGCTGGTATCCCGCTCGGAGAACACAGCAGGAGTATGCAGAAGACAAGCTGTCCAGCTGTATTCTGTATATCCCGCTCGCAGCGCTCAGCTGTATTCCAGCTGAGCGTTCCGAGAACACAGCAGCAGTATGCAGAAGACAGTGCTCCAACTGTTCTGTATACCCTGCTCGGAGCACTCAGTGGGATACCAGCTGAACGCTCCGAGAACACAGCAGTTCTTGGAGTGCATAAATGCACACAACGATTATCACTCAAAAGATTGCCTTTGAGCGAATTTTGAGCGATAATCGTTGAGTCTAAATGGGCCTTTAGGCCACGTGACAAATGTTGTTGCACCATTCATAGGCAGACAGTTGTGACATTAGGGCAGCTTTGATTCAATTTGGTTGCACATCTTTTTACCATCAATTTTAAACCAATTTTTGTAATGGTGAAGTATTGCTAGGTGATGCATGTCACCCATTTCTGCCGTGTTCCAAAAATGTGAACAAGTCTCTATTTGGAATGAATTCAGTTGCAACTTTTGTGCATTCAGAAGTTGCAAAAGCGTAATTGCAAAATTGAATGGCAGACGTTGCAACATTGTGCAACAGTGCTTTTCTCTGGAAGCTTCTGTCATGCAACAGTCATGCGAAAACACACAAGTTGACAAGTAAATCTGGCTTCAGAATTCAAAGAACACCAGTAAGAAAAGTCAGACAATGCCCCCCCAGGCCATGCACTAGGCATAACACAGTGATTCAGTATTGCCAGGAGTGTTCTTTGCAAAGTCTGACAACAGAAATAACTTACTGTCTTTACGTGGATTTAGCATGAGGTCAGTGTCAATGGGTGCTGTGTGAATTTATGGACTATTAAGAAATAGAAAAAAGGATATTTATTGTAGTTATCATTTAAAAATAACTATAAATTTTTAAAGTCAGATGTCTGTGTCTTAACCCCTTAACACCACAGGGGTCATGTCATGGCAGTGGGGTACTTAAGATGACAGGACATAACCTTATGTCATGTGGATAGCACGGGATCAGAATTGAGCCCCCGCCATCCGACAGCAAGAGTCAGCTGTTACTGATATCTGTCCTCCGGCTACAACAGCGGGGGTACATGAGGACAGCGACCCCTGCTGTTAACGCCCTATATGCAACAATCTATGTAGATCATGGCATGTAAAGGGTTCACAGAAGGAGGGCGCTGGCTCTGTGACGTCATCAGACCCCCACGATGTAATCGTGAAGGGCCAACGGGTTGCCATGGCAATAGAACGCCAGATACTGGCGTCCTGGTTTGCCATTGCCTATGATTGCTATTACAAGCGATAAGGCATTGCAGGACATAGGTCCTGCAATGCTTTATCATAGTGATCAAAGATGCTATCGCTCAGGTCTCCTTCAGGTAAATAAACTATGTAAAAAAAAAAAAAAGTAGTGTTAACAAATAACAAGAAAAACCTTTTTTGCTCATTTCCCCCTATCTGTATAAAATAAAAAAAATCAAGAAAAAGACAACATATTTAGTATCATCATGACCGTAATGACCTTATGTCCGTGTTTTTATGGCTGATTACTATTATTATTTCGTATTGGCATAGTACTAATGCTGTTCATTGAACTTGTACATTATATTTTCAGTCATTGCTTTCTGACCACTACCATACTAATCTCCATAGTATGGTAATGGTCAGAAAGCAATGGCTGAATATATAGGGTTAACAAAATTAAAGGGGTTGTCTCACGGCAAACCTCAAAATTTTACCTTACCCCATTCCCCTGTCACCCCCCTGGCATAAAATAGCAAATTAAAGCGGTTTTTAAACCGTTTGCTACTCACCGATCCGATGAAACAAGGACTTTAAAAAATCTTCTCCCAAAGATGGCCGCCGGTCCTTTCCCAGGCATGCACTGCGGTTTTCTCCCATGGTGCACCGCGGGTCTTCCCCCATGGTGCACCATGGGCTCTGTGCGTTCCATTGCCGATTCCAGCCTCCTGATGACGACGCAGTGACCAGCTCTCCGGCACGAGCGGTCCCATTCACCAGGCAGAAGACTGAACAGCGCAAGCGCGTCTAAAAAAGCAAGAAGACATCAGAATTAGACGGATCCATGACGACGGGGACGCTAGCAACGGAGCAGGTAAGTGAATAACTTCTGTATGGCTCATATTTAATGCACGATGTATATTACAAAGTGCATTAATATGGCCATACAGAAGTGTATAACCCCACTTGCTTTCGCGAGACAACCCCTTTAAACTTCCCCAACTCAGAGCCTCTGGAGAGCGTTGCTGCTTTTTTGTAAAAAAGTTGCAAAAACGTTATGCAAATCATGTTACAAATGCTCAATAAATCCCCCTTGGTTTTCATCAATGCTTTCCATTTGCAAAACCACGTTCTTTATCACTGAACACAAAGCTTTAATCGATACAACATGCCAACGAATCCTGTCCTGCGGATCTGATACTGATGCAGGTCTCTCATGGTAGACCTGGTCCTCTGCAGCGCCACCTATCAGCAACTTTTTTGCCAATTTTTTTTTTTTCATACACTTGTCCAATAAATGTTAAAAAAAAGAAGAAAACAACCTCTATATAACCTTTATCGATCCAGGGTCCACGTTCAACTCGGCCGAATTAAAATAATATGAAACATACCTGTAAATCCACAATCTGGCAATGGGTTGAGCATCGTTCCCTCCTATTCAAGCGGAATTGGAAGTGCATAGAGGTTATACAAATTTTTTAGCATGGTCCACAAGACCAAAGTAGTAGTTGGTTGCTAAAAACAGTACCTTTTCTAGTAGCTAAAAATCTATGAAAACTAGGACCGCCTGTGGAGATTAAGGACAGTTCTTTACTGTTGCAAAATTACATATCATGTAAACCTATCAGACTGGGATTCCCTGGGCCCATCCTCCATTTATATGGAACCTGTACACAAAAATAAACCCTAGTGGTAAGTGACTTCAAAATCAGTTCCAAATGGGGTTGTGCCAGAGCTTAGGCCCACTGGTAGATGCTCTGGTCTCCTTGTAGGGCAGTCCAAATCTGTATGTAAAGCATTTGGTGACCTTTATTATGGCACATTGTGCTGCATCTGTAGATAATGAACATAAGAAAACACATAAAACATACAAATATTTTGTCTATAATGCAGGTTTTCATTATTTTACTATTTACAATTTTCAATATGTTTATACGATGATCTTCAAGAAGTCAGGAATGTCTGATGATTTTGGAATGCTGCAGATGAAAGTTATATCTGAGAGCTTTACCTGGAGCCTTGGGCCAAACTGAGAAGTTGATGATAAATCATTTAACATCCTTATGTCAATATGCCGCAGCCAAAAGAAATAACCTCGGGCTTAATTTTGCAACATAAAAGTCTTTTTAGTTAACATTGCCTGCACACCCCCAAAAACAGCATCGGAGTTTGAACTACAACCAACAGATTTTATTGTTCACAACTATATATGGCCTTTTTAGTGAAACCAGGAATTAATTGCATCCAAATACGGGAAATTCCATTGCTTATTTTGATAATAAAAGTGAATGGGAGTAAAGATCTCCCGCACACTCTGTGAAATAAGCCTAATGCCATCTTCATACAGTGTAATTTGCCATGGAATCTGCATGGACTCTACATCAAATCCACAGCAAATATATATCAAAATAGCTGCCCCACTTATTTGAATCGAATAGCATAAAAATACAAGGCAGCAATCCTGGGGAAAAAGAATGATTGCCACATTCAATCTCTCTCACCCCCCCACCCCCCCGCATGGTGCTCTGTCAAATAATCAGTTACTCGAAAAAGAGTGATGCTCGATCAGCCTTAAATGAGGCCTCATCTCTAGTGGCAACACATCAGGAATTCACTTCTACACCATAATTTTAGTAGCAAAACTGGGTTCACCAGCCTTTTTATTGCAGCAGTATTCACACTATTGTAACAGGCATCACAGTGCACATGCCAAGACAATACCTGGCTGTCTTGCTGCTAATAGAGATGAGCGAACGTGTTCGGCTCCGCCCCTTTTCGCCCGAACACCGAACTTTGCGAGCAATTCCGTGCTCGGGCGAAAAAAGTTCGGGGGTCGCCGTGGCAGCGCGGGGGGGGTGCGGCGGGGAGTGGGGGGGAGAGAGAGAGGGCTCCCCCCTGTTCCCCGCTGCTGCCGCCCGCGCCGCCGCGCCTCTCCCCGCCCCCCGGCGCCCCCCGAAGCTTTACGCGCGGACACTGAAGTCCTCGGCAAAGCCGGTGTCCGGGAGCGTAAGTGTTCGTTAAGAACACGTTCGCTCATCTCTAGCTGCTAACTATCAGGCCTAATACAACAACGTATCACAGCAACACATTAAAGTCCATACCATTCCATTCTGGGAGTGATCTCAGGGGCATCTTTCCCTGTTGAGATCTAACCTTCCCTCATCCCAGAGAGGGCAGTTACCTCCAGGCTTGAGGGGAGTCTGGAGCTGTGAGTGTGGCAGGAATCAACATTTTTCTTTCCTTCCTGCCAACCCACATAGGTGTTCTCTCTCAATTGTTTAGTTTCAACGGTTTTTATTGAAGATTTCCACAACTTAATACTGGTGTACAAAATTCTTAATTCCAACGCAGAGGGCCGATTATTCCTGAAGTGAAGTACTATGAATCTTACAATAGCATCATATTCGTAAAAATGTACAGTACAGTACTGGGAAGGGGTAACAAAAGGAGTAAAACAAGGGGGCGTCAAGGATCCATATCAATTCTCTAATGTTTGTATACTAAATGTTGAGAGTTGGTTTCTGGTAGGGTGGTTAGGTAGCACATAAATTATAGTGTAGTCCTAGAACCTCTAAATGGTCAATCCAGGGCTGCCATGTATTTAGGAAATTGGGTAGGGAGTCCGTTCTGAAAGCATGGATCCTTTCGCAGAGCATGATTGTGGAAATTCTATTGGTCACCTCAGGCAAAGACAGACTTGGAGGTTTCTATTTTGAAGCGGTATGGATCCTTGCGACCATAGAAATGACCTGAATAAGCCGATGGGTTCTGAATTTAAGCTTCGGTGGTCGGTCTCCTAGAAGGAAAACTGTGGGAGATTTAGATATCGGGCCCACAAACAGTTGATTTAACAAACAATGTCCGGTCAAGACCGCCAAGTGTGGAGCATAATCCCAACCTCCTGGCACCCTGGAAAACAAAGCTGGGAGGAAGATGGGTATGCATGGTGGATTCTTAGTGGAACTTACTATGTTCTATGAAGAATTTTAACGGAGGTTTCCATAAGAGAAACCTGGTAGCTACCTTTAGAAATCGCTGTATTTCAACCTTTAGATCCTCATATTTGCCCATTTTCCATTGTTTCTCATCCACCCTACCATCACTGGATTTAGAAATATTGATGAGCCACACCATTTTATTTTCAGGGATGGTCAAATTGGGCATGTTATGGGCCTAGACTTTGTTTGTTTGTAAATGGAAATCCCACAGCATTTTTACTGCTTCATTTGAATGACTTTTTTTGACTTATGGTCCCACCAGTTCTTCGTTGTGGGCATATGGTAGTTTTTGCAGAAGTTCCGATGAATCATCTTTGCCACTGAATTGTGTCTTTGTTTGTACTCAATCTGTGCAATTTTTTTGCAGTGACTTTTTGCATCTATTATGGATTTTTTCACCCTGACTTTTACCATATTAGTCCTGATCATAGACCCTTTTTATTCACTATTATTATTGTTGTTATTTAATATGTTTATTAGTATATATTAATAGGCTTGTCAAATGATGTTCTGGGGGATTTGTCCTGAGATCAATGTGACTTCTGGTGTTCTATTGTAATTCTCATTCTTTATTAGATTAGATTTTGGTATTTGAAAAGATTGAAAACTTTGAAAATTGAAGCTGTTATTTGTGAAAATACTTAAAGGAGATGTCCCGAGGCAGCAAGTGGGTCTATACACTTCTGTATGGCCATAATAATGCACTTTGTAATGTACATTGTGCATTAATTATGAGCCATACAGAAGTTATAAAAAGTTTTATACTTACCTGCTCCGTTGCTAGCGTCCTCGTCTCCATGGTGCCGACTAATTTTCGCCCTCCGATGGCCAAATTAGCCGCGCTTGCGCAGTCCGGGTCTTCTCCTCTTCTCTATGGGGCTCCGTGTAGCTCCGCCCCGTCACGTGCCGATTCCAGCCAATCAGGAGGCTGGAATCGGCAATGGACCGCACAGAAGCCCTGCGGTCCATGAAGACAGAGGATCCCGGCGGCCATCTTCAGCAGGTGAGTATGAAGACGCCGGACCGCCGGGATTCAGGTAAGCGCTGTGCGGGTGGTTTTTTTAACCCCTGCATCGGGGTTGTCTCGCGCCGAACGGGGGGGGGGTTTAAAAAAAAAAAAACCCGTTTCGGCGCGGGACATCTCCTTTAAAATAAAAGTAATTAAACGATCAAACACTATCTGATGAAAGAAATGTTCCTTTACCATTTCTCAGATTACTCTCAGTTAAAAGTTGTTCTCCTTGTTGTTCATTCTTGTTCTCTCTTTGAACTATGCAATGAAACCTACCGCATAGTACATTATATTATGTAGTGACTGACCCTAAGTAATAGAATACTATTGCACTATTTAAAGGGGTTGTCAGGGTGCATGACAACTTCACTTTAATAGGCCTCTCTGTTTTAAACTAACAAATAGAGCATTACTTACCTCCCCTCCACTAGTGAGATCCAGTGCTGCACTCCCACTGTGGTCCTGGCATTTGTTTTGACAGCGGCTGTCAGATGACCGCTGCAGCCAATCAGAGCAGCATCATGTTCCCAAACTCTTGGTACCATAGTGCTCAGGGTGTGAGTGCCGATGCCAGGAGAACACAAGGTGATGCTGTAGCCTCTGAGTGGCTGCAGTGGTTACCTTACGTCCTCTGATGGCAGCTGTCAAAACAAACACCGGGACCACAGCGGGAGTGCAGCGTTGGATCCCAGAGGTAGAGGAGAGATACGTAAAGCTCTGTTTCTTCATTTCTACAGAGACAGGAATATTAAAGGAAAGTTGTCATGCAACTGGAAAACCACTTTAATCATGGTGAGTATCAACTTGAGGCAAATTTAATAAAAGAAATAGTTACAGGGCAGCAACTTTGGCTTTTAGCACAATATATGCACAGTATGGTTGTCATTCCCTAAGAGAAGTTGTCCAGTTAGACTTTAGCTCACTTATGACTTTGCATTGATTATGTGAATATATTTTAGGTTGGATTACTCTTTGAGCCTCAACAACAAACCAATATCTGACTTGTAAAACACATACGGTATGCTATGTAAAATGTATGCCTCCTCCTGGCCCAGCCCAAAAGACGTCTTCCTGCGTCTGCCAACCGAAGAATCTCCTTTGATCTTAGTTGGGAAGTGGAGTGAGGCAGAAACATAAGAGAGCCACAGTTAGGCCACTCTCATACATGTGGCTGGCAAAACGCAGCGATGTTGATGGCGACGTTTTGCTGCGATTTTACTTTTTCATTTTCGGAACACAGGTTACTGCTTCTGACAGTGGGATTTAGCGCACCCCATTATTGTGATGGGTGATGCGGTACGCTAAATGTGGTAAAATAGAGCAGACAATGCTCAAAAATCGCAGCATTAGAAAAGGCGGCAATCAAGCGCATGGCTGCGAAATCAATGGGAGCGTTATACCACGATTACCACAACATTCAAAACGCCGCAGTAATTGCAGTAAAAAAACACATGTGTGAGAATGGCCTTAAGGGGTCACAGACATTAGTTCTAATTGGGGCCTAAAAGCGAACAAGGAAGCAATTTATGAAGCCAAAAAGAGTTATGGAAAATGGATCTCAGTCTGTATTGCAAGAAGTGCTTGAGTAGCAAGATGTTGCAATGTGCTTTGAACTAGGGGTTTTCCTATATTGGTACCATCTAGAATTGGCATAGGCTCGAGTGAAGAGCAAAGTTCAAGCAAACCCATGGATTCAACTGTTACTTCCTCACTGAGATATGGACTTTGCTGTTGAGTGTAGCCTAGGTTGGAACCTCCAAAATAGTCTTCTATAATTGGGATACGAGAGCTGTACTCTTAACAATAGCAAGCTCAATGGGAATAGTCCATGAAGTAGTCCACAACAGCCCTGGATGCACATACCTGATGATATACTTGAATTCCAACTGTGTGTGTACAAGATGAGTCCCAAGACTCAGACATGAAGGTGCCTGTGAGCAATGGAGGCTGTGACTTGGAACATGCACTGAGCAGTGGGGAGCCAATGGTAGAACCTCACCTTTAATGCACAATTATCAAACTATAAATGACTAAAATCCTACTTATAAGCTTGTGAAGTAATTGATGTTTTCCCACCAGAGCATATGTTTAGATAAAATAGTACTCACTAGCTTTTTAATTTAAGACCTGCAGTATAATCTGAACAGAATTATTGTATATAGCTATATTAAAACTGTATGACTAAGGTTGGCAGGTAATTGTTTCTGTATATTATGGTCATTACATCTCTAACATTAGGCATCCTAAGAAAACATTTAACTTTGACCCCCAGTGTCCAGCAAACAAAGTGTAATAATGATATTGCCCTCCAGGTAACAAACAGCGAGGCTGGAAATATTGAGTAAGACATCAATGACGGTGCTGTCTAATAAGTTCACTTCACTCAACACCACTTGACAGCTTTTCCCCAGGCCCTGTCACTCTTTCAGTAATTTAAAGTTTGCAAGGTGCTAATGTAGTTTCTGGTTGTGCACTCTTTAGGTTGGGCCAAAAAAGACCGAAGAACATAACGTCAGAGATAAATTATTTCATAAGACATCTGGAGAGAGTGATAGATATGGAACTGACTAGCTTTGCATTAAAATGATGCGAACAAAAGGCAGATGTTTTATGAATTATGTCTATTTTAGGCACGGACCCAGAAGAAACCATCTTAAATGCTTTCAAGATTTTTGATCCTGACACTAAAGGTCATATAAAAGCAGACTAGTAAGTATGCGATATTTACTTCATGATGTACAGTAGATGAATGATCAGTATGCAGTCATTGATTTTCTTTTAAGCTAATAGGGTTACATTAAGTCCTTCAGTATTTAATAATCAGTAAATCATATTGATGTCACATGACTGTATTATTCAATTAGGTGGAAAGTGCAGTTTAGAATAAGCCAAAAATATGCCCATCAGATGGCCATGAAATGTATAAGATATAATGCAAATAGAAGCACCAGTATGGTCAATAGTTTTCTAAGGCCGTATTCACATTGCCGTTATTCTCGTGCAAGCTGTCTCCTAGAAAATCGCATGTTTATCACCACAATATCGGTCCAAGTTTCTTGGACAGATATCACATAGTAACATAGTATGTTAGGCTGAAAAAAGACAATGTCCATCTATATCATGCTTGTCCGTTTAAATACCACCTAATGCTGACTACAAAGGTGAAGCAGTCACCATGTTGCATATTTTTCAAATGGTCACTATAGACCTCTTGATAACATATGTTTTGGTGAAGACGAGAAGTCCAAATAAGGCATCTATTCTTCACCCATTACTGTACCTCAAGGTGGTATGAACTTTCCTGATTGGATCCTCAAGTTATAGACCTTGAAGTAGTAATCATAAATTGGTGATGACTGCTGGAATGGAGAACATGCGATAAAAAAAAAAGGAATAGTAACAAGCCAAAAGTCAAATCATGGCAGTCAATCCAAGCCAGGAGTTGTAACCCTCAAACAGGTGTTTTTGGAGAAATCAGAAGTCTCAGTTAAGAATGCAGAGCAGGCACAATCAAATATTGTAGAGTTGCTGAGTAAATCTTAGTTCTTAGTAATAATGGAACTGGTCACTGTTTTGTGTGGTCAGCGGCTTATCGGGTAATTAGTTTCCTTTACCAGTAGTAGAACAAGATAGGTAAGGCAGAGGGGATAACGGCCCCTTTAAATTCTCCCTGCAATGACATTATCATAATCTTGTTCTTCACTTTGAAGGACTTTTTCCATGAACCAATGATTGGGCAAGTATGTTCGTAAGAACATTTGTTTGCTTGATGATAAGACTGTGTGACGGTGCCGTTAATCACCCAACAAGTGAGCAACGCTCATTCATCGGGTGATCATAACTTTCACGTGGAGCAAAAAAAATCTTCATTGTCCACAACACATTTCCCAGTGTTCATTGGCGCTCGTTACATGGCGGAAATCATGCCAGGTAAAAGGATCCTTAGGAAGGAATTAGCTATCTTTGAAACGTCTACAATTTAAAGCCTCTAGATCTACAATGTTTATGATTGCACTGAATTGTCATGGTTTTGTCCGATCTCTGATAACATCTGATTTGTCCTCTTTTTATGCATTAGTATCAGGGAAATGCTCACAACTCAAGCGGATAGATTCAGCCAGGAAGAGGTATGATTCTTCTCTTGTTTTAATCCGCCATATTATCTTATTGAATATAGGACTAGCTATAGACTGGGACTGATGTCATGAACCAGCTATTGTGAAGTCATGGATGTTCTTAGCAAAGAAAGATTTCTTCTATGTGAAAAATTCACAACTCTAAGGGCTCATGTCCACGGGCAAAATATGATTTAAGATCCGCAGCGGATCTCCCGCATGCGGATCCGCATCCCATAGGGATGCATTGACCACCCGCGGGTAGATAAATACCCGCGGATCGTCAATAAAAGGGATTTAAAAAAAAATGGAGCATGGAAAAATCTGGACCATGCTCCATTTTCGTGCGGGTCTCCCGTGGGGACGGCTCCCGCGGGCTTCTATTGAAGCCTATGGAAGCCGTCCGGATCCGCGGGAGACCTAAAATAGGAATTTAAAGTATTTACCATCCGTAGCGGACCTGGAAGGTCTCCTCTTCCTCACGGCCGTATCTTCCTTGCTTCGGCTCGGCGGATGTGCCCGGCGCATGCGCGCGGCACGTCGACGACGTGCCGGCGACGTGCCGCCGGCGTGAGGAATTCATCCGCCGGCCGAAAAAGAAGATCCGGCCGTGAGGAACAGCTGACCTTCCCCGCCCGCGCCGGATAGGTAAATGCTTTTAAATTCTTATTTTCGGCGCTCATGTCCGCGGGGCAGGAGGGACCCGCTGCAGATTCTACATGGAGAATCTGCAGCGGATCTGATTTTCCCCGTGGACATGAGGCCTTAGGGTCCATTCACATGTAACTGATTTGCTGCAGATTTTGTCTGCCTCCCTCACATTTTTTTTACTGCGATTAGCGCGGCGCTTTCAGTGCCATGCTAATCGCGGTATTATGCACCCATTGTTTTCAATGGGACCACTCAGACAGCCACTCAATCACAGGGCTTTTCAGTGCCGTGATAGGATAGGGGATAAATTGCTGATTGGTGGGGGCCACATCGCTGAGACCCCTACTGATCCTGAGAATGGGAGTCCCGTGTCCCACTGTTTTTGTTGCTGCAAGAATATCCCACCCATGGAGATGTCACCTTAAATGGTTCGCTGCCGATCATACATGGTCAGCCTTTTATTCATTTCAATGGGGCTGACCGTAATACTTGAGCACTAGCCACTTGGCTATCTCTAGCGATCCCATTGAAAATGAATGAAGTGGCAGTATGTATGCGTGACGCCACTCCTTTCAATCTCCTCCTCCCTGTGGTGGAGGGGGTGCATGAAGTCCTGAGTGAGGATAGGGGACACGGGACCTTGTTCTCCCGATTATCTGGGTCTCTCTCGTGGATAGGAGATAACTTGTAGTTACATTGCAACCCCTTTACATACATACTTTAGGATATTGATTTTTAAAGTCTGTTATCGCAAGTCTGCGTTGCTGCGATTTTTGTGCGATGCGATTTTAACATTAGAAAGTCCCATTGATGTTTGGAAAAAAAAAACGCAGCAAATTCGCATCGAAAAAAAAACCCGCTAGTGGGTAAAAGCCCTAAGTCCTATCTTTTCTTGCCTGTACATTTAACGGGCGAGAATCCCGATAGTGAAAATAAGACCAATGGTTTTGACCCGTTGTGCGGGCTGTGATTATCACAACCGCATAACGGGACAAATATATGCCCATATGCGGAGGCGTAACTTGGAGCTGCTGGGCCCCCAACTATTATGCTTTATTCATAGTACTGGGCTCCCTATATGGAGAAGAGAAGTCTTATGGGCCCCCTAAGGCTCCTGGGCCCGGGTGCAACCGCATCCCCTGCATCCTCTATAGTTACGCTAGTGTCCGTGTGTTTAAGCCCTGATACGTAGGCAAAATATGCTTGTGTGGATGAGCCCTCAGTCAGTTTGATTTATTGTTGGCTTCGCCCTGGCCCCCCGCACATGCCTTGCCATGCCTGATTTGAACAGGCAAACCAGTTTTCAAAGTACATGTATTTAGGGAAATTTACTGCATATGTATTAACCAGGATTGAATGCGTTTAGTGCTTTGATGAAGATGCAGGACATTGATGATGATGAATACTTCAGGCAGTAAAGACAGTAAACTTTGATTGCTTGGACAATAAAAGTGGTGCCAGAAAGATATTTCTTTGAACAATGGAACAGAAACAATATTTGCCAGCATCACATATGCGTCCCACATTGGATTGGATTGCACAATAGAAATAGCTAAAATCACGAAAAACTGTTATTACTAAAATTTTACTGTGTTTCAATGTAACCTTATTTCACATTTATCTTCTAGATCAGCCAGATGTTTAACGCTTTCCCCCCAGATGTTGCCGGTAACCTGGATTACAAGAATCTATGTTATGTTATCACCCATGGTGAGGAGAAAGACCAGGAGTAACAAAGGGATCTAGAACATGTCAGCATTGCAACCGGATTTATTGTGATTAAACTTCCCCAATAGTCGTCTAAGTAATAAAAAAGAAATATTCACTTCTCGTAGTTGCTGTGTCATTGTATCTATGCTCATGGTTTCCGCACGTTCTTACATAGGCATGTCAGTTTCACATTAACAGACAATGTAAAACACAATTCTTCTTGTAAATAGAATGTGCACATTTTATGTGGACCATACAGACCGCTTGCTCTGCAGTTGACAGCTCTCCAGATGTTGGGGAGTTATAGCTGCCCTCATTTACTTTATGGCCACAGAAGTATTTCCTGGATTAACAAGGTAAATAAAGGGTGCAGTTTAGTTAAATTGGGCATTTGGGGCTCTCTGAGCAGAGTGTAATTAGTTTCAACATTACCGCAGATTTAATCCATGTATTAAAATGACCTCTATTACCCAATTTCTCCATTTGAATTCAACTGTATTGTAAGGCGGCTGCTCTCTGTATGTTAAGCTTTGTTGTTTTTAACAACTCTATTAATCTATAGGCACCATTGCCAAACATCATGTCATCTCATACATGATTTATGAGAGTCAATATCATTAAATGGGTATACCCAAAGTCGACATTTAGGGCTTATGAACATGATAGTTAATAAATGTCGTATATCAGGGAATGTTCTCATGAACAGGGTCCTGTATATATACCTCTTTCCTCCTCAATACAGTGCGAAGGAGCTTGAATGGAGGAGCAGCAGCCAAGCCAATCATGGACGTTGCTGCTTCATTCAACTCTATGACTGCTGGAGATAGTCAAGCACTGTATTCGACTTCTCTTCCATAGTCTCGTAAGACTTGGTGTGGATAGCTGTGTGATCATCATCCGTAAGGGCTGATTCACATGGGCATATATCGCCTGTGTGTTACACATGTGTTTTTTATGCATATAATACACCATGCTTAGAGCCTATTGCTTTCTATTGGGTTACTCACACCTGTATTTCTTTTCTAGCGTGTATTACGCACATGAAATAAAAACACTGCATGCCCTAATTTGGTGCATTGAGAGTTAATATTTGCCACAAATAAGCATGCTATATACTACTTATTTTACGCATGTGAAAAATATGCACGTAATGCATGGGACGCATACGCCCGTGGGAGTGAGCCGTAACTCAAATCTGCCTCAGTATTCAGTGGCCTCAGAAGTGAAGTTCAGTAGCTTATTACATTAGATTTTGCAAATAGTTTCTTGGTTGAATAGCTTCTACTTTACTGTTGCATTCTAGACAAATTCTATTAAAGGGGTTTCCCTTCTTGGCCAAAGATGGATGTCATGAGAACACTGGTGGACAGAAAGAGTTGAGTGCAACTAGGCTATTTATGTTTCCATAAATCCCATGGAAGTTAGGCCTCATGTCCACAGGCGGATTATTGCTGTGGAATCCGGAGTGGGAGTCTGCCTCCAGATTCCGCAGCAATAACCTTCCATAGCATGCTATGGTAAAATGATTCCTCATGCACATGAACGGAAGCCAATTGCAGTTCCGCTAGTGGATGAAAAATCGCAGTATGCTCCATATTACTGTGGTTCCAGCACAGATAGCTTCCATTGAAGTCAATGGAAGCCGTCCGATCTGCGGCCTGTCCGCAACTGACACAGGAAAAGCAGGAGTTTGAAAAAAATCTGTACTGCGCATTTCCAATGGCGAACCGTGCAGACCATCCGCAGTACAGATGAAGAAACAGAATGGCAGGCCCTAATAGGAGTTACACAAATAGCGTAGTACAGCTAGCTACATTGTTTCCGTAACCGGGGTGTTACAGCAATAGCATAGCTGTTATTGGTGGCTATGCCATGAAAATCTCAGGTGGGAAAAAGTAGATTTTTAGCCTTTTTATTAGCTATTTCTTTATTGGACTATACATGCAACAGAGATTCTATAAAAATTCCTTAAAACATTAATGATCACAAGAAAAAGATATTCTGGGGGAGAGTTCTCAAAATACATGTACTCCCATTGTCTGAAGTGTTCTTGGACTCAGTGCACTATACATATATCAGTGTGTATCTGTCAAAGTAGTCTACAAATTACTAGCACAAAAACCAATACAGAAATTGTGCAGAAGAGAGCCTATGTTTCTGTGGAGTTTAGATTTATTACTTGTTATGGTCATTTCTCCAAAGGAAATAAATCTAGGTAAAGCCCTGAAGAATTCCTCTGTAGGAGTAATTTAATACAAATATAGGGATCTGCAGATAGCAGTACGTAACTTATGACTCACCAATCAGTACATAAAACATAATAAAAAAAACAAAAAAAGCAGGATGTCCCTGGGAAAAGTCACTTTAGTTGAGAACATCTTTCAGGTGTCCTCAAAGAGTAAATAATAATAATCTTTATTTATATAGCGACAACATATTTCGCAGCACATTACAATTCAGTAGATACATGTGCAAACAAAATCATTACATGCTGTAGTAAAGCTAGAAACACTTTGGACAATAGGGATGAGGGTCCTGCTCACAAGAGCTTATAATCTATGCAGAAACAGAGGTGACACAAGAGGTACAAGTGCTTGTTCTGTGCAATGGTGCAGCCACCTTTTATACTAAATAGGGCAATATACATAAAGCTGTATGAGCCGGTCACCAGTCAGTATCTGTATATGTATATAGAGTGCATGGGGGGATATTATGAGATAAAGTAATTAGGTTCTGAGGGAGAATATAGAATGGGTTAGATTAGAGAGTGGCATTAGCCTCTTTAAAGAGTTGTGTTTTTAGGGCATGCTTAAAATTGTGGATATTGCTGAGTAACATGATTGTCTGGGGTAGCACATTCCAGAGAACTGGTGCAGCCAAAGAAAAGTCTTGAAGAATAAAGCCTCGGTTACACATAAAAATTTTGGTTTGAAATGCCCCTGTCACGGAACTGGGGGCCGGGTACTGGAAGTCCCTAAAAGCTAACCGCAACCCCTGTCCCTACCTACTTGCCCCCCTGGGCTAGGCCCCAGGGCGACAACTGGGCGACGGTCCCTATACTCACTAGGGAAGCGGGGCAGGGGGTCAGACTTACAAACAAATACAGAGACAAACAGACACAGAGGCAAGTCAGGAAGTCCAGGTTGGCAACAGGAGAATACGCGGTACCAGGGATTAGGCGAGGTCAAAGTCAGGTCCGAAAGCAGAGGGTCACAACAGGAAATCAGATCAAAAATATGCGGGTGTAGCCTGGAGACAAACATACACTGGCAATGCAGGAAGGAAAAAGGCAAGTTTAAATGCTGTCAGAAGTCCCGCCCCAGCAGCTGATTGGGGCGGGGAGCCTGCCAGCAGCCAGACCCAGACCTAAGTCAGTAAGTGCAGAGACCCAGACATCCAGCCACGAGTGCAGAACATGCTGATAGAAAGTCATGGCAACAGGGATGGCATCGCCGCATCCCCAGCAACCCGATTACCCGGGCGCTGCCTCCTGAGCACTGGAGCGTGCGACCGGAGCCAATGTCCGGGACCCCGGCAGCCAGTGGAGGTCACCAAGACCGGGGCTTCCCTTCGCCGCACCCGATCAGCTCGGGTGATAGGATCGGTGGTGCGGGCACGGAGACCCCGAGAGCAGGTGGTCCTGACAGCCCCATTATTTTCATGCACTTTTTACTATGATTGTGCACATCTTGAGCAAGCTGGGATAGAAAAAAACTTAAGGGCATTCTCTAGAATAGTGATGGTGAACCTTTTAGAGACTGAGTGCCCAAACTGCAACTCATTTATCACAAAGTGCCAATACATCAGTGGGCGGGGCTTATCACAGCATATGATTTTTACCTGCATCATTATAAAAATGACCGGGTCATTTCAAAATAGTCAGCAACCTGTGTTTTTTTTCCTTTCTAGAGCACTGGAGTACCATTGGTGTGGATTTTGACTGGAAATCAGCCGCATATTCGCAGCTGATTTCATACCATGTGTCACTCCCCCTCATCACCTACAAAGGTTTCCTGCTGTCAGTGCTCCCCAGATTCTGGTTCCCAGCAGCCTGTAGTGGCCACACCTGACCAGCGGTGCTGCACATGACCAGGCCACTAGGACCAGAAGGCAGGCAGTGCTGGCAGCAGCCTTTGGAGGTGGTGAGGGGAGTGCCACATAGTATCAAATCAGCTGCAGGTATGCAGCTGATTTCCAGTCAAAATCCTCACCAATGGTATGGATTATGACTGTTTTTTAGATGCAGAAATGCTGCAAAATTTCTACTGTAGACATTTTGCAGCATTTCCACCATGTGTAAACATACCCTGAGTCAGATTGAGGTAAGCTGCCATGTGCAGAGTGGCCTCAATAGTAATAATTTCCCCCAGTGGCCCCAGTAGTAATAGTGACCCCCACAGTAGCCCCAGTAGTAATAGTGACCCCCCACAGTGGCTTCAGTACTCAGTAATAATAGTGACCCCTACAGTGGCCTCAGTAGCAATAGTGTCCCCTATATTGGCCCCAGTAGTAATAGTGACCCCCACAGTAGTCCCAGTAGTAATATTGACCTCTATAGTGGCCTCAGTACTCAGTAGTAATAGTGACCCCCACAGTGGCCTCGGTACTCAGTAATAATAGTGACCCCCACAGTGGCCTCAGTAGTAATCCTCCCTTCTCCTCTTCCCCGGTGGAACCGAGGAGAAGAAGTCAGGGAAAGAGGATCCCGGGTGCACACACTGACATCAGAGTGTGCACCCGGGATTAGCGCTACTAGCAGCACCGCTGAGTGATTACCAGCCAGGAAGCCGTGGCACCCTGGCCAGTAATCACTACCATGGTGAGCAGCCGTCAGCACGCATGCCATAGGTTCACCTGAATTATCACACTTTCTCTGTGTAAATGGAAAGTTCTCTTTTGTCGTTCACTTTTGGCCTTCTGGCCAACATAAAAAGACTGAATTATGTCCAAAAAGTGTCCAATTTGAGCTGGTTCCAAAATACTAAGATCAAGTAGGAGGTAGCAGTTATGTTTCCTTAAATGAAACAATCTGGACCCATAGTGGATTTCCCTAAGGGCTCCAGCACACTTGCCTGTTTTTTTCCACGCAATATCACTGCGTTTTTTTCACTCTATTGTCAATGAGACTTTCTAATGTTAAAAACTAGAGATGAGTGAGCATACTCGTTAAGGGCAATTGCTTGATCGAGCATTGCCCTTAGCGAGTACCTGCCCGCTCGGGAGCAAAGATTCGGCTGCCAGCGGGCGGGGGGCGGGGAGCGGCGGGGGAGAGCGGGGAGAAACGCAGGGGAGATCTCTCTCTCCCCCCGCTCCCCCCTGCTCACTGCAGCAACTCACCTGTCACCCGCGCCAGCAGCCGAACCTTTTCTTCCGAGCGGGGAGATACTCGCTAAGGACAATGCTCGATGGAGCAATTGTCCTTAGCGCGTATGCTCACTCATCTCTATTAAGAACGCATCACACAAAAATTGCAAAGTACAAACTTGCGATGCATTTTTAACATTAGAAAGTCCCATTGACAATCGCGTGAAAAAAACATGCAAGAAAAACACAAGTGTGCATGAGCCCGTAGGCAGGTTCAGGGCTGTCCACCTCCCTCCCCTCCTGAGGCATACACCACTTAGTTTTAGAGGTCTGGAGTGTTACCTCTGGCTCCAGCATAGAAGGTAGTGCAGGACATGTTCGTTCATTTCGGGCCAAAGTGCAGTGGATCATCTGCAGACTGGGTGCAACAGAATCCTCTGCTGCACAATGCATGCCTTGCTCATGCAGCTACGGCAAGAAATTCATATAAATTCTTTTGAATGCAGGAACTGGAATAGTCTTTATTCAGAGTAGAACAATAATCTCTTCCAGTTACAAATCACTGTATTCAAGCGTTCTGCTTGACACTCGCTGCCTTTCCCGGTTGAAGGTGAATAAGTCAGACTCAGTCAGCAAGGTACTGAAGTACAGGAGGCTTTGACAGCTCTAACTGACATCACCACATGTGCTGCTGCTTTACAAAGGACCCACCAGCCAATGTACTTTACAGCCCCCTTAATTTTGCCAACAGTGGTAATCAAATTAATGACATGGAACCTTATGATAGCCACAATGTCATTGCTTGCTATGGAGCCCTAAACAGGATGCACACCATCTGGCATGGGCCACTTCTGCTTCTTGATTCAACTTCTGTGGCTATCTTTCACTTGCAGGTATCAGCACTTTACATTGCAGGCACCGTGTGACCTTTCCCCTTGTCATGCCCAGCCTGTGACATCACCATCTCCTGGAGTAAATATCAAGTGATGTTGCAGACAGTGCCCATAATAATGTGCCCGTGACATTACAACATGTGCTGGTATCCTACATTGAAACTCAACACTGGAACAAATAATGGGGCACGGGATACAACAGAGGCTCAAAGAAGGAAGTCCAACAATACTAGCAATTATCAATATTCTTATATGATGTAAAGTCTCTGAGTGCAAGCACTGAGTCATGACTGGCTCCTCAGGTTACAATGTGATGTTTTCTCAGCAGACTGTTTTTTGCAGGGGGGTTTGCCATTGCCTTCCCTAGTCATGTCTACCCCCCAGCAAGCTCATTTTACCGACCTGAGTCAACCCTGAGCCGGGGGTTGAGTTCACAACCTTCAGGTCGTGAGCAAGAGCTTAGGACTGCATTTCTGCTGCCTTAACACACTGCACCACACAACGCTCTTGATAGTGTTTAATCAGCAACAATCAAGAAAATTTAGAAGAAGACCTAAACCACTTATAACCAATGGAACGTATTTGTATAAATGGAAAATCTTATGTTTTAATATCATAAACATTACAATAAATGTTAAAGGGGTTGTCCCGCGCCGAAACGTTTTTTTTTTTTTTTTCAATAGCCCCCCCGTTCGGCGCGAGACAAACCCGATGCAGGGATAAAAAACAAACAAACGGGTAGTACTTACCCGAATCCCTGCGCTCCGGTGACTTCTTACTTACTTTGTGAAGATGGCCGCCGGGATCTTCACCCTCGGTGGACCGCAGGTCTTCTGCGCGTTCCATTGCCGATTCCAGCCTCCTGATTGGCTGGAATCGGCACACGTGACGGGGCGGAGCTACGAGGAGCAGCTCTCCAGCACGAGCGCCCCATTCAACACAGAGAAGACCGGACTGCGCAAGCGCGTCTAATCGGGAGATTACACGCTGAAAATTAGACGGCACCATGGAGACGAGGACGCTAGCAACGGAACAGGTAAGTGAATAACTTCTGTATGGCTCATAATTAATGCACAATGTACATTACAAAGTGCATTAATATGGCCATACAGAAGTGTATACCCCTACTTGCTTTCGCGGGACAACACCTTTAAAGATGACCAGTCAGCTAGAAATGTTATATCTAAAGAAAAAAGATACAAGCCCTCAGGGGTGTTATGAAATACAGGGTATGGCTCACCACAAAGAGGAATCATATTAATAGTAATTACTATTTGGAGGGGGCGGTGGATCTCCTACACACCCTCTTCCAGGTCCACTTAGAAGTAGCCATCAAAGTAACACGGATATTCCAAAAAACAGCGGCTGCCAGCACTTCATGGATCTAGATGGGTTTTTTGTAGTCACAAAGAAGCAGATAGTATGCAACGCATTTCGGAGGCCCCAACCCATACCAATTGTTGGTTGTAGTTATATACTCTCTTTTTGCTATCAGTACTTCTTTTTTCGTTGAAAAAGGAGGCACTGACTCTTAGGACCCCTGAAACACGTTGCATGCTCCCTATTTATTAATATGTGACTACAATAAAACTGTCTGGATCCATGAAGCACTGGCCACAAATGCTCTTTGGAATATAGTTGTTACCCACTTCAACTGGTAAGCTCTTATTTGTGGTGAGACCTATGCTGTGTTTCATAGCACCGTTGAGAGCTGCTAACTTTTTTCTTCTGATATCACATCTCCATGTGAGCAAAACTTGTGGATGTTTTTGGACGTTAACCAGCGCTCTCCAGTGTCGAGGTTTTTGTGGACTATACTGCATGTTCAGTGAGATTTGAGGAAAGCTTTCTTGAATATTAAGTGTCCCGGTGTACGGCTTCTTGGGTTGCACCACCATATCAGGTGAATAGAGATGAGCGAACGTACTCGTCCGAGCTGGATGCTCGTTCGAGTATTAGCGTGTTTGAGATGCTCGTTACTAGAGGCGAGCACCACGCGATGTTCGAGTTACTTTCACTTTCATCTCTGAGACGTTAGCGCGCTTTTCTGGCCAATAGAAAGACAGGGAAGGCATTACAACTTCCCCCTGCGACGTTCAAGCCCTATACCACCCCCCTGCAGTGAGTGGCTGGCAAAATCAGGTGTCACCCGAGTATATAAATCGGCCCCTCCCGCGGCTCGCCACAGATGCATTCTGACATAGCTCAGGGAAAGTGCTGCTGCTGGTGCTGCTGCTATAGGGAGAGCGTTAGGAGTTATTTTACGCTTCAAGAACCCCAACGGTCCTTCTTAGGGCCACATCTGACCGTGTGCAGTACTGTTGAGGCTGCTTTTAGCAGTGTTGCACAATTTTTTTTTTTGTATATCGGCCGTGCACAGCATTGCGTCCGCAGTCTGCAGTCATTGTACAGAGTATAGGGGCAGTACTGGTGAGGCAGGGAAAGAGATATTCAGGCTATATACGCAGTGGGCTTTTTCCAAAAAATTGATCGCCGTCATCCCGCCAGAGGGAAACAGTATACATAATATTATACGCTGCCTACAGTATCTATCTACTGGGGGTTGTAGTCCTAATTAATACGCAGCTAAGCGTTACAGCAGGCTTGCGCAAAATTGTTTCCTGGATCTGCTGTCTCTGTTACATGATCGCCAACATCCCGCCAGAGGGAAACAGTATACATAATATTATATGCTGCCTACAGTATCTATCTCCTGGGGGTAGTAGTCCTAATTAATACGCAGCTAAGCGTTACAGCAGGCTTGCGCAAAATTGTTTCCTGGATCTGCTGTCTCTGTTACATCAGCGCTGTCATCCCGCCAGAGGGAAACAGTATACATAATATTATATGCTGCCTACAGTATCTATCTGCTGGGGGTTGTAGTCCCAATTAATACGCAGCTAAGCGTTACAGCAGGCTTGCGCAAAATTGTTTCCTGGATCTGCTGTCTCTGTTACATCAGCGCTGTCATCCTGCCAGAGGGAAACAGTATACATAATATTATACGCTGCCTACAGTATCTATCTGCTGGGGGTAGTAGTCCTAATTAATACGCAGCTAAGCGTTACAGCAGGCTTGGGCAAAATTGTTTCCTGGATCTGCTGTCTCTGTTACATGATCGCCGTCATCCCGCCAGAGGGAAACAGTATACATAATATTATACGCTGCCTACAGTATCTGTCTGCTGTATCAGCTCAGCATTTTAAAAAAATAGAAGCAAAATACTTAAGGCCTACTACTGGCCTTTGGCCACTTGACTGCTTCTGCGCTGTGAATTCCACTAGCTCAGTCATACGCACCTACGTCTCACTACAGGCGTGCGCAAAATTGTTTCCTGGCTCTGCTGTGCGTTCCGTAAGGGAAGTCAGCCTCCAACCACAGGCCAATAAGCGGCACATTTAATTACAGTGTTCTGTTTCTGCACTACTGGTAATACAGCATGCTGAGGGGTAGGGGTAGGCCTAGAGGACGTGGACACGGGCGAGGACGCGGAGGCCCAAGTCAGGGTGTGGGCACAGGCCGAGCTCCTGATCCAGGTGTATCGCAGCCGACTGCTGCGGGATTAGGACAGAGGCACGTTTCTGGCGTCCCCACATTCATCTCACAATTAATGGGTCCACGCGGTAGACCTTTATTAGAAAATGAGCAGTGTGAGCAGGTCCTGTCGTGGATGGCAGAAAGTGCATCCAGCAATCTATCGACCACCCAGAGTTCTGCGCCGTCCACTGCTGCAACTCTGAATCCTCTGGCTGCTGCTCCTCCTTCCTCCCAGCCTCCTCACTCCATTACAATGACACATTCTGAGGAGCAGGCAGACTCCCAGGAACTGTTCCCGGGCCCCTGCCCAGAATGGCCAGCAATGGTTCCTCTCCCACCGGAGGAGTTTGTCGTGACCGATGCCCAACCTTTGGAAAGTTCCCGGGGTCCGGGGGATGAGGCTGGGGACTTCCGGCAACTGTCTCAAGAGCTTTCAGTGGGTGAGGAGGACGATGACGATGAGACACAGTTGTCTATCAATCAGGTAGTAGTAATTGGAGTAAGTCCGAGGGAGGATCGCACAGAGGATTCGGAGGAAGAGCAGCAGGACGATGAGGTGACTGACCCCACCTGGTTTGCTACGCCTACTGAGGACAGGTCTTCAGAGGGGGAAGCAAGTGCAGCAGCAGGGCAGGTTGGAAGAGGCAGTGCGGTGGCCAGGGGTAGAGGCAGGGCCAGACCGAATAATCCACCAACTGTTTCCCAAAGCGCCCCCTCCCGCCATGCCACCCTGCAGAGGCCGAGGTGCTCAAAGGTCTGGCAGTTTTTCACTGAGAGTGCAGACGACCGACGAACAGTGGTGTGCAACCTTTGTCGCGCCAAGATCAGCCGGGGAGCCACCACCACCAGCCTCACCACCACCAGCATGCGCAGACATATGATGGCCAAGCACCCCACAAGGTGGGACGAAGGCCGTTCGCTGCCTCCGGTTTGCACCGCTGCCTCTCCCCCTGTGCCCCAACCTGCCACTGAGATCCAACCCCCCTCTGAGGACACAGGCACTACCGTCTCCTGGCCTGCACCCACACCCTCACCTCCGCTGTGCTCGGCCCCATCCACCAATGTCTCTCAGGGCACCATCCAGCCGTTGCTAGCGCAAGTGTTGGAGCGCAAGCGCAAGTACGCCGCCACGCACCAGCACGCTCAAGCGTTAAACGTGCACATAGCCAAATTTATCAGCCTGGAGATGCTGCCGTATAGGGTTGTGGAAACGGAGGCTTTCAAAGGTATGATGGCGGCGGCGGCCCCGCGCTAGTCAGTTCCCAGTCGCCACTACTTTTCCCGATGTGCCGTCCCAGCCCTGCACGACCATGTCTCCCGCAACATTGTACGCGCCCTCACCAACGCGGTTACTGCCAAGGTCCACTTAACAACGGACACGTGGACAAGCACAGGCGGGCAGGGCCACTATATCTCCCTGATGGCACATTGGGTGAATTTAGTGGAGGCTGGGACAGAGTCAGAGCCTGGGACCGCTCACGTCCTACCCACCCCCAGAATTGCGGGCCCCAGCTCGGTGGTGGTATCTGCGGTGGTGTATGCTTCCTCCACTAAACCAACCTCCTCCTCCTACGCAACCTCTGTCTCGCAATCAAGATGTGTCAGCAGCAGCACGTCGTCAGCAGTCGGTGTCGTGCTGCGTGGCAGCACAGCGGTGGGCAAGCATCAGCAGGCCGTGCTGAAACTACTCAGCTTAGGAGAGAAGAGGCACACGGCCCACAAACTGCTGCAGGGTCTGACAGAGCAGACCGACCGCTGGCTTGCGCCGCTGAGCCTCCAACCGGGCATGGTCGTGTGTGACAACGGCCGTAACCTGGTGGCGGCTCTGCAGCTCGGCAGCCTCACGCACGTGCCATGCCTGGCCCACGTCTTTAATTTGGTGGTTAAGCGCTTTCTGAAAAGCTACCCACGCTTGTCAGACCTGCTCGGAAAGGTGCGCCGGCTTTGCGCACATTTCCGCAAGTCCCACACGGACGCTGCCACCCTGCGCACCCTGCAACATCGGTTTCATCTGCCAGTGCACCGAATGCTGTGCAACGTGCCCACACGGTGGAACTCTAGGCTCCACATGTTGGCCAGGCTCTATGAGCAGCGTAGAGCTATAGTGGAATACCAACTCCAACATGGGCGGCGCAGTGGGAGTCAGCCTCCTCAATTCTTTACAGAAGAGTGGGCCTGGTCCTTGGAAACTTTGAGGAGTCTACCCAGATGGTGAGTGGCGATGCTGCAATCATTAGCGTCACCATTCCTCTGCTATGCCTCTTGAGAAGTTCCCTGCAAAGCATAAAGGCAGACGCTTTGCACTCAGAAACAGAGGCGGGGGAAGACAGTATGTCGCTGGATAGTCAGAGCACCCTCCTGTCTATATCTCAGCGCGTTGAGGAGGAGGAGCATGAGGAGGATGAGGAGGAGGGGGAAGAGACAGCTTGGCCCACTGCTGAGGGTACCCATGCTGCTTGCCTGTCATCCTTTCAGCATGTATGGCCTGAGGAGGAGGAGGAGGATCCTGAAAGTGATCTTCCTAGTGAGGACAGCCATGTGTTGCATACAGGTACCCTGGCACACATGGCTGACTTCATGTTAGGATGCCTTTCTCGTGACCCTCGCGTTACACGCATTCTGGCCACTACGGATTACTGGGTGTACACACTGCTCGACCCACGGTATAAGGAGAACCTTTCCACTCTCATACCCGAAGAGGAAAGGGGTTCGAGAGTGATGCTATACCACAGGACCCTGGCGGACAAACTGATGGTAAAATTCTCATCCGACAGCACTAGTGGCCGAAGGCGCAGTTCCGAGGGCCAGGTAGCAGGGGAGGTGCAGAGATCAGGCCGCATGTACAGCACAGGCAGGGGAACACTCTCTAAGGCCTTTGACAGCTTTCTGGCTCCCCAGCAAGACTGTGTCACCGCTCCCCAGTCAAGGCTGAGTCGGCGGGAGCACTGTAAAAGGATGGTGAGGGAGTATGTAGCCGATCGCACGACCGTCCTCCGTGACGCCTCTGCCCCCTACAACTACTGGGTGTCGAAGCTGGACACGTGGCCTGAACTCGCGCTGTATGCCCTGGAGGTGCTTGCTTGTCCTGCGGCTAGCGTCTTGTCAGAGAGGGTGTTTATTGCGGCTGGGGGAATCATCACAGATAAGCGTACCCGCCTGTCAACCGACAGTGCCGACAGGCTTACACTCAGCAAGATGAACAAAGCCTGGATTTCCCCAGACTTCTCTTCTCCACCAGCGGACAGCAGCGATACCTAAACAATACGTAGGCTTCACCCGCGGATGGAAGCATTGTTCTCTATCACCATCAAAAACGTGGACCTTTTAGCTTCATCAATCTGTGTATAATATTCATCCTCCTCCTCCTGCTCCTCCTCCTGAAACCTGACGTAATCACGCCGAACGGGCAATTTTTCTTAGGCCCACAAGGCTCAGTCATATAATTTTTGTAAACAATTTTTATACGTTTCAATGCTCATTAAAGCGTTGAAACTTTCACCTGAACCAATTTTTATTTTAACTGGGCTGCCTCCAGGCCTAGTTACAAATTAAGCCACATTAACCAAAGCGATTAATGGGTTTCACCTGCCCTCTTGGTTGGGCATGGGCAATTTTTCTGACGTACATTAGTACTGTTGGTACACCAATTTTTTGGGGCCCTCGCCTACAGTGTAATCCAATTAATTTTTTGCCCACCTGCATTAAAGCTGACGTTACATCAGCTGTGCTGGGCACTGCAATGGGATATATTTATGTACCGCCAGTGGGTTCCAGGGAGCCACCCATGCTGTGGGTCCACAGGGAGTTGTAACTGCATGTGTCTACTTCTAAAGAACCCCAGTCTGACTGGGGCATGCAGTGTGGGCCGAAGCCCACCTGCATTTAACATGACATTACCTCAGCTGTGATGGGCAATGCAATGGGATATTTTTATGTACCGCCGGTGGCTTCCTGGCACCCACCCATGCTGTGGGTCCACAGGGAGTTGTAACTGCATGTATCCACTTCTAAAGAACCCCAGTGTGACTGGGGCATGCAGTGTGGGCCGAAGCCCACCTGCATTTAATCGGACGTTACCTCAGCTGTGATGGGCACTGCAATGGGATACATTTATGTACAGCCGGTGGGTTCCAGGGAGCCACCCATGCTGTGGGTGCACACGGAATTCCCATTGCGGAGTTGTACCTGCCTGTGACTATTTATAAAAAAACGCGGTCTGACTGGGGCATGCAGACACCTTGACAGAATGAATAGTGTGTGGCACATAGGTTCCCCATTGCTATGGCCACGTGTGCAGCTCCTGATGGTGGGGGGCACAGGATTATATTTCTCATTGCTTCTGTACAGCATTGTGGGCTATCGCCCCGCCCCTTTTAAAGAGGGTCGCTGCCTAGCCGTGCCAACCCTCTGCAGTGTGTGCCTGCGGTTCCTCCTCATGGCAGACGCACTTATAAATAGACATGAGGGTGGTGTGGCATGAGTGCAGCTGAAGACTGCGCAGGGACACTTTGGTGTGCGCTGTGGACACTGCATCGTGCGGGGGATGGGGGGGGGGGGGTTGGGCAGCATGTAACCCAGGAGAAGTGGCAGCGGAGTGTCATGCAGGCAGTGATTGTGCTTTGTTGGAGGTAGTGTGGTGCTTAGCTAAGGTATGCATTGCTAATGAGGTCTTTTCAGAAGTAAAAGTTGTTGGGAGGGGGGGGGGGGCCCACTCTTGCCGCTATTGTGGCTTAATAGTGGGACCTGGGAACTTGAGATGCAGCCCAACATGTAGCCCCTCCTCTGCCCTATCCGTTGCTGTGTCGTTCCCATAACTTTCTTGAATTGCCCAGATTTTCACAAATGAAAACCTTAGCGGAGCATAGGTCCCATACAAAAATGCTCGGGTCTCCCATTGACTTCAATGGGGTTCGTTACTCGAAACGAACCCTCGAGCATCGCGATAATTTCGTCCCGAGTAACGAGCACCTGAGCATTTTGGTGCTCGCTCATCTCTACAGGTGAAGTTTTTTTTTACCTTTTTTGTCTTTTGCTCTATATTTTTCTTCCATTGTTGAAATGCTGTCCATTTCTTGGGACAAAATTCTGTCCTGGGACCAGTGGGGAGTGGGGTATATTACCTTTAGTTGTTCTTCTCTGTTGTCCATCCAATCAGCTGGTTTCAGGTCCCACTTTTAGCTGTCCAAGATAGCCGATGTAATTTCCAAAGTGCACTGGTAGTGTTAGACTACTAATGCACTATACATGATCTCTGATTGGCCAGAGCTGATCATGTGATCAGAAGTGGCCAATCATAGGGCAGTGCATAGTGTGTATTAGAACATTTCTGTAGACATCTTGGATGACAAAAAACAGGGCCAAACCAGCAGATCGGAGGGATGTCAGAGAAGAACAACTACAGGTAATATAACCTCCCATCTTTCCTGTTTTGGGACAGAATTTTCTCCCAAAACTGGAGGGTCGCTTTAATGCACTTTGTCAGTCAACTTTTCTGACATGTCTGTTTTAAGCCAAATGCAGGTGGCCAGGTCGGAATTCGACTGCGAGATTCCACTGTCAGGCGTCTACACTCTGCGCTGTGGATGTGGCGGCTGGTGCACAGCCGCACATGCGTAGTGCAGAGTCGGCGCATCAGCGATGAAATAGGACATACCGCGATTTTCATCCAGCGAGCAGAATATCACAGTTGATTTCCACTCGTGGGCATGGAAATGCATTTTTCAATGCATGTCCTATGGGCTGTATTTGCTGTGGGATCTGGAGCTCCTGATCCGACAGTGCAAATGCGTCCATGTGCATTAGGCCTTAGTACTCGGGTTTACTATGGAATTACAATTCTACAGACCCTTTACTTAGAACTTTGCATTGTGCCATTCCTCTCTTATTCTTCCTGGGAATGTATCTTTAAATTGACAACTGGACATTATAGTAAGCACTTATTGAGCAGTGGCTGTGTCACTTTTCCTTATGCAATGCCTGTGCAAGGCCTTATGTAGTAACCTGAGCTACTGACTGCAGCTTTTCCTACAATCAATTTGGAGGACAGAAGCTGCACTATTCTTTATTTTAACTCGTTTTATTAAAAGACTGCTTACAAAGGTCATGCAGATTACATGTAAAGAGCACAGTAACTAAAACAGAAATAAACATTCTGCACTGATTCATATGATTAGTAGTAGAAGAGTATATGAAAAAAGAATAGAACAATATAATATAATATCGGGTCAATTACCATGCAAATCATTCTATATCTCGCTCATATTAACACGGCCAATAAGCTACGAAAACCACATACATTAAACGGAGTAGAAGGAGAGGAACACCAATTACCCAAAATCTGCATAAATTTATCTGGACATGCTCTGTTTTTATAAACCACACTCTTATATATCATGGAATTATTAATCAGATGCTTCCACTGGGTGAGAGAAGGGGATCCAATGACCAGCCATCCAATAGCAATGGCCTTTCAAGCCAAGAAAGATTTTTTCATAATGCGACCAGATATCCGTGTCAAGAACACCCAGCAGACAAAGAACTGGGCCGAGAGGGATCTGGTTGCCCATAATCTAAGAAAGAAAATGAGTTACCTCCATCTAAAAGAAGTAAATATAGTAACATAGTATGCTAGGCTGAAAAAAGACAAATGTCTATCCAGTTCAGCCTGTTTCCACCCCCCATGTTGATCCAGATGAAGGCAAAAAAAACCAATGAGGTAGAGCGAATTTACCTCATTTGAAAGGGGAGGGGGGGATTCCTTCCCAACTCCATAATGGCAGTCAGAATAATCCCTGGATCAACACTCTGCAAAGAAAGTTCCTTCCTGACTTCAAGTCCAACAGTTGGAAGATCCCCAAATCAACAACCCTTCTGACTATTTAATGTCTATGTCCTGTAACGTCATAATGCTCTAATAAGATGTCTAGTCTCCTCTTAAACTCCTCTATTGAGTTTGCCATCACCGTGTCCTCAGGCAGAGAGTTCCACAGTTTCACTGCTCTTACAATAAGGAACCCCGCTTCTGTGCTGGCGATGAAAACTTCTTTCCTCTAAACGTCCAGTGCCACATTAAATGATTAAAAACAGCATTATCAAATGAGCATCTATGACACTAAGAAGTTCGTGACCTCCCCATGCGTTGCAACCTAACCGTAGTAAGATAACATTGATGGATCATGTAGAGTTGTGTAGCAGGCCAGAGTGGGAAGGGAATCATGTGAGTAGTAGCTGTTTCTTTAAAGGGGTTCTGTCATTAAAAAAATAAGATTCTATCACCTATTCCTCCCCAGGCAGTCTACTTACTTCATCTTCTCTCCACCGATATTCCCCTGTCTCCTGCAGTCCTGGGAAAGGGGGGTCACCTCCCCTCCAGGTGACTGATTCTTCTGCTTCTGCGATGAAGCGTCCATTCACAGGCATTTTTCTTTCTGCCCAGGATGTATGCTACATCACTAGTGACGTAGCTTTCGCAGCCTAGGAGGGGGTGCTGAGCTATTGCAGAGACTGCACATGCATACTGTCTCTACAATAGATTAGCATTCCTTCCTAGCCAGTGAAAGCTACGTAACAGTGACATAGCGTACATTGCTGGCCAGGAAGAAGAATGCAAGGAATGCATGCTTCATAACAATAAGAAGAGGATCTGGCCGGCTAGAGGTGAGGTGACCTGGGGGACTGGAGAAGATCATTGAGGTGAAGATGCGGTAAGATGTCTGCCTGGGGAGGAATAGGTAAGTATAGAATTTTTTTTCTTTAATGACAAAAATCCCTTTAAGTCTTGTCCCGGAGGCTATCACTACCACCTTTCTCAGGAACCTGGCTGCAAGGGTTACACAGGGGTTTTGGTTTTGACATTACTGTTAAAGTTTCCCATGATCCCAGTGCTGATTAGCAGAATAACTTTTGTGAAAACAGTTAACTTTTGTGAAAACACTCAGACTGAGTTTGAAATCTTGGTGCAAATAATAGTTGAACATTTAACTTGGAATCATTAACGTGGGGTGCAATACCTCTTTATCAGAGCAGTACATCAGACAGTGTAATCATCATTAGCCAGATTTTGTCTCCTTTCCCCTTGATGCATGGGGCTTGGACTGGTCTCTGTAATATGGCTCTACAAAATCAGTTAACCCCCCAAAAGCCGCAGTACTCACGGTAAAAAGCGCATGTGTGAGACTGGCCTTAACCGAATACAATGGAAAGCATCCCGCTGAGGAATTTGAGGTCTATCACCCAAATCAGTTATACAAGGGACAGGATGAATGACTTGTGAAATCTCCCTAGCATTCAACTCAATCCAGAACTGATCATCATCCAGTTTGAATAACTCGGGAAGTGTAGTATGGTACTACAGAGGAGACTCGCTTATAGTACCTGCAACACCCCAGATCGTTCTAGAAGAGTTCCATACATTTATAGCTAGCCTATGGAGAAGGCGTAAAGTGCATAGTGTATTTCCCCAAGGCTCTAGTACTGCCCATAGAGTAGATACATTTAGAACATAAGCTAAATGATGTTCCAAATTTGGTAGTAGACATTCAGAAACCCAACCATAGAAGTATTGTGGTTGTCTCGCCAAATAGTATAGGTAAAAACCAGAGAGTGCTGCCCCAGCATCCTTTTTATCTCTACATAGCAAGGATGCATTATTCCTTTTTGAAAGGCAAGATAGAAGTTGTTTGGAGAAATCTAGAACATTTCAAATATAAACTAGGTTGCGGATGGCAGCAATGAGTTTATATGTCTGCCAGAGTTCCACTTTAAACTACAAAGTATAACAATGCATGAATAAAGAACAACAAAGTAATGATAATACGAGGACAAACATACAAATTCTTAGTACCAAACATCGTTAAAGTCATTTTTTTTCTGGAACAATTTATTCAATCACGTTATAACACAAGTTAGAGATTCTTAAACAAACATCCCTGGAAGGTTTTGATTTTTCAATTATACAACAGGGTCACCACATCAAGTACTAATGTTCCCTCCAGTTAGAATGTCGCTGTGTAATGGCAGTGAAGCTTAAATGGAATGTCCATGTGAGTCATTGAAGAAAAGAACAAAGAGCAATAAAGTATAAACAGAAACCCAAACAATTGTCTTATTAGTGCTTTGATTTTTCCCTTGCATGATATGGATCTTTCCACAGCTGGTTAACAAAATTCAAACAGACTGCAAATTATACACAATAGTAACAGTTTATTCGGCTCATTATATGCTTCCTTGTTGCTTATCAATTTTCGCACACAGGTTCATTCAGAACATTCTGCTGGTTGCTAAAGCTTGATGTTTGTGTTTTACATCGGGGAGATTTTCTGATATTCAAGTGGATTCGGCTCTTTGTAATATTTTGCCATATTGTCTTAACAAGATCTCTGAAGGTTTCCTGTAATATCTGACCCCAAGATATAAGTATCACAGCCTTTATGTCCTGTAAGTTGTGAGATGGGGCCTCCATGATTTAGACTGGATGTTGGACGTTGTTCCTGCGCTTTCCACAAATGCTTGATTGGGTTGAGATCTGGGGATTTTAGAGGTCAAGTCAACCCCTTTAAACAGTCTTGAACCTTTTTTTGCAGTGTGGCAGGGAGGATTAATCTCCTGGAAGAGGCCACTGCCATTATGGAATACTATTGTCATGAATGGGGTGTTTGTGGGTGTGGGGTACTGGTTCTTAGAATCATAGAATGGTAGAGTTAGAAGGGACTTCCAGGTTCATCGGGTCCGACCCCCTACTTAATGCAGGATTCACTAACTCACTAACTTGAGCTTATTGGCTCAAAGTAGATGATCCGCTGAGTTTGGGGATGTACGTTTTATACTCACCTTCCTCGTTTGTTCCCCGGTGATGGAAGCCGCTGCTCAGTGCATTGAGCGGGGCTGATAAGTATCCTGCCCATTCTAATTTTCTAATGAATCTAGTTTTCTAATTATATCATTACAAGAAGCTTGTCAGCAAAACATGGAAGATAAAGTACTGTCAAAACTAGGTAGGTGATATGAAGACAAGGCAGATCACCTTATGTTCTGCTGAAAGTGCAGAAATGAAGGAGGTTGTGGATTTTTCATATCCCATGCTCTGTATGTAAAATACTTAATCCGACAGGTGGGCTTACAGCTCGTAGCAATCCAGGCTGCTTGTTCAGTAATCAACAGCCCTACGCCTTGCTTAATGACTGACTTCTACAGAGCCCTTGAGCTTCTAGATGTAAGAGCAGAATGTTTTGGACCTGTATAAATACATAGGTACATGTTTTGTCAATTAAATGTTCAAAGTGTGGAGGACTGGAGTGATAGCTGTGACTTCCGTGTAGAGGGACACTCCTCCCGCTGGTTGCTGTGCTTCCTGTTCGGCATCCAGCCAGAGTCCAGAATGTGCCCGATTTTGAGCATGCAAGGACACAGACCCAGACCTTTTCTGTGCGGTCTGGGCCCTATGGGACACCAAAGCCGTCTCCCAAAAAATGCATTTAAATAGTGGTTAAAAAGCTGCATATGCCCCAGAATTGTACAAAAGGAAACTATAGATGCTTTCACTAAAAACAAAGCCTCCAACAGTTCATTTGGCGAAAAAATAAAAATGTTATCAGTTGTGGAAGATGGCAAAGCAAATACAATTATTTTTTTGTATAAATAAGGTTTTCATTGTGCCAAAGTATTAAAGGGGTTGTCCCGAGAAAGCAAGTGGGGGTAAGCACTTCTGTATGGCCATATTAATGCAATTTGTAATATACATCGTGCATTAAATATGAGCCATACAGAAGTTATTCACTCACTTGTCTCCGTCCTCGCGCTGTCTCTGTGTCCCCGTCGCCATGGTGCCGTCTAATTTCTTCCTCAGCAGTCTGTTTTAGACGCGCTTGCGCAGACTGTCCTCTCCCCGCTGTGAACGAGCCGCTCCAGCGTGCCCGCGCGATACAGCTCGTCTGCGCATGCGCAGACGAGCTATCACTGCACGGGAGCGGCGTTTCATTCAGTACAAGTGCACGCCTCCACCGATGACATCAGTCACCTGCTCACGTGACCGGCGTCTCGGGAGCGCGCATGAAAGCCTCCTGGAAGCACGGTGCACCGTGGAACGCACCCTGGGACATCACAGGCGCCATCTTGGAAGAAGAACTTTATAAGTTATTCTTTCTTCAAAACGGTAAGTAGGAAAGCGGTTTATAACCGCTTTAAAGGGCTGCTTTATGCCGGGGGGTGACAGGGGGAATGGGCTAATAGAAAATTTTGAGGTTTTGGCTCGGGACAACCCCTTTAATACTTTGAAAAGGTATATAAATTCGGTATTTCCATAATTGTATTGACCGAAATACAAAGGGCAGCATATTATGTATACAGCACGGTAAATGCAATTAAGAAAACAAAATGCCAAAATTTCCAAATTTCTTTTATTTGTCTCACAAAAAAAACCTAAACGATAAAAACTTATCAAAAAGTTTCAGACAGCCTGAAATGGCATCAATGGGTACTACAACACGTCCCGTGAAAATCAATATCTCAGATAGCTGCAGTGTTGGAAAATTAAAAATGTTATGGATCCTGTAATACGGAGATGCAAATACAATTTTTTTTTTACGTAGTATGTTAGGCTGAAGGGAGACAATGTCCATCTAGTTCAGCCAATTTCCACCCCTCTTTGTTGATCCAGAGGAAGGCAATAGAAAAAACAATGAGGTACCGTGTTTCCCCGAAAATAAGACAGTGTCATATTAATTTTTGTTCAAAAAGGTTTAACTTTTTTACATGTATAGCTGCCTGGACACTATTTAAATTGACTTTTTTAATTAACTGTTAGCAGGGCTTAATTTTGGAGTAGGGCTTATATTTCAAGCATCCTCAAAAATTCTGGAAAATCATTTTGCATCCTCAAAAATTCTGGAAAATCATGCTATGTCTTATTTTCAGAGAAACATGGTAGAAGCCAATTTAGCCTATTGGGGGAAAAAATCTTTCCCGACTCCTTAATGGCAGTCAGAATAATCCCTGGATTAATTAATGTTTTTATTGTAGAGAAATAGTAACATGTAAAGCAACTATATAAATTTGGTATTGCCATAATCCTATTAACCTGCAGAATAAAAGTAACATTTTACTAATACCGTACGGTGAACCTCGTAGAAGAAAAGCTAAAAAAAATTGCAAAATTTCAGTTTTTTTTCCCATCCTATCCAAACAACTTAATAAAAGTTAAGCAATACATTACCTATTCCCCAAAGCGGTACCATTGGAAGATAAAACTCGCCCTGCAAAAACAAAGCCTCATATGGTTACGTCGACGAAAAAGTAGAAACGTTGTGGCTCTTGGAACGCAACAATGTAAAAACGAAACAGATTAACTAGACATTAACATGTAATAGGCTGGTTATTGAAGATCTTAATAATGTGCTGCCATCACACCACCATGCAGAATGTAGGAAAATGAAAATGATGGGCCTTAGGCCCTTCCCTTACTACACATATGCTGGTCACTAATCAATAAAGAGGAATCGGGTTAACTCCCTTCTCTCAAAGAGCCTTCTGTATTGAGGGTTACGCTTACGACACATCACTTTAATTTTCCTACTTTCTGCTGAATATGTCGGGGCTGTATAAATAAAGATTATTATTATTATTATTACAGCCTCCCTATGTGGCATCCTCGGGAGTATCAGGTATAAATGTAGCCATTTTCATAATGAAAAAATCTATAAATTCAATAAAGGACATTTTCTAAATTCTGTATTTTCTCATTATACAAATACTGATCACCAGATTACTAATTTTCTGTGTCCGGTAAGTATTTATATTTTGCATTTCTTCTAAACCCTCCGTTATATTCTATAGGATTAGAGCACAAGTAGTGTTTAGTGAGGTATTAAACACTAGTGTAAATAAACCCGGTCTCTCTTCTGATGAGCGATTCCCTTTTAATGAAACCAAAAGCAGATGTAAAGTTGTAAGGAAAAAAGTGGTTGTAGGTTGAGTGATGCTTTACTGCCGCATTTAACATTTGTGGCCAATATAGTTAATGGAATCAAAATATTATGACTAAATGGCAGCACATGTCAGCCGAAACTAAACCTTGACCTGCTCTGAGAAAAGCCAGACAGTTCTCCAAATATTTACTTGAGATATCACAAGTCCTAGAAGACGGCTCCAAACCCCATTCTGTGACTATGTAGCCGATCAATACAAGCCACATCAATACACAGCTAATGGAGTCAATGTGTAATATTCACATCTTGGTTTGCAAAAAGGAAATCAATTCCATAGGTAAATAGGATAATGAAAGTCTATTAAACAATGTTGCAAAGAGGTATATACTTGTTTAGAACCACTTGTTATAGCTCTAATGAGAAAATAGTAACTAAAATTCTCACATTTTCTGTATACAACTCCTATTCAGACCTATGTGTCTACATGGTTGGAGACTACAAACAAATTTTGTGTAGTCTGATTTTTTAAGTCAAACTCCCTTAATGTGTTCCTTAATTTTTGCAAACCAACTGATTGTAAGTTTGCAAGTAGTGGAGAGATGGAGGCAAGAATACTGCAAAATCGGACTACTCAGAGTTTGTGGTCTGTAACGATGGAGGAGACACAAAGGTCAGACATAGTAACATAGTGTGTAAGGCTAAAAAAAAGACATCTATCTAGTACAGATAAATGTTAACCCTTTTCAATCCAATTTATATCCTGGTTTTCCTAGGGGGCTTACTCTTTTTCTGCCTTTATACAACGGCACTATCTGCTGGCTAAAGCCAGTACTGCATGAGGTGATACATTGGATAGGCTCTGACAGCAGAGAGGCTGGCAATACACAGTAAGAGAACCCAGACAAATGTCTTCCAACATTGGAGCTGTACAGCCTTAAGTCATAATGTCTTCAGAGGTCAGACAGTGGATTGGAAAGGGTTAAGCCAGAGGAAGGCAGAAAAAAAAAACCCATAAGGCAAAAGAAAACATTCCTTATTTTGGGGAGAAAATTCCTTCCCCACTCAAAATCTGGCAATCGGAATAATCCCTGGACCAACGACCCTTCTAAGGTAATCAGTAACTATAACGTAATATTGGTAAACTCAAGAAAGGCGTCCGGGCCCCTCTTGAATTCTTTTAGTGATTTTGCCATCACCACGTCCTCAGTGAGTTCCATAGTCTCATTGCTCTTACAGTAAGAATCCCTTTCTACGTTGGTGTAAAACCCTTTTTCCTCTGGATATAGAGTGCTCCCCCTTGTTATAGTCATAGTCCTTGGTATGAATAGATGATGGGAGAGATCTCTGTACTGACTGCTGATATAGCTATACATAATTATTAGGTCATCCCTCAGTCCCAGCTTAGGAAAAATTAAGATATATGAGATTCAATGACTGTTCCTGATGCAGTCTAGAACGTATCCTCACATAGAAGCTGATCAGAGAGGTTGGACAAGAGCAACCTTGAATAAACCCATGTTGATATGGAGGTTCACTTTTCAACCCCATAGGAAAGTTCTTCATAGGAGCTGTGGTCACCCAACTTAAACTTTACCACTGCCACACTTAATACTAGACAACAATACAGTTTGCTCCGTAAATGGAGTGACAGCAGACTTATGATGTCAATTATATTTCTATCATACACCACTACAAGGAATCAAAAGATAGGGCATATGGACATCAAAAATGGAGATGTTTATGTCCCACCCCCCATTATGAGCCAGAATGACAGACCTGACCCATATATACACAGTGTTTTTGCGCAGCGTATTTGCATGACCAAAACCTGCAATACGACCATGTGAATGCAATCTTATCTAGTTTTTCCTACTACTATGGGGGGCACCAGAAGACAATTTTGCACAGGGAGCACTTAACCTAAGGCTGGCTTTGGCTATAAGATGCTCAGGATTCCATCCAGCAGTGGCAAGAATGTGTACTTTCTAAAAAGAAGCAAGCTGCATTGTTTCTGACACTAGTCTGTCACTAGCGCGTAGATAAAATGAAAAAAGTTTTGTATCATATAAGTAGAAGGATTTTTTAGTCCCATCTGTGTGCGGTAAAATTTGGTAAAAAGAAGAGACGTTTGTTACTACAGGCAACATAAAGCATGATAAAATAGCTTCAGATATATTGTACCTTCAGGATAAATATAAGCAGGACAAGAGAAGGGACGGGAGGACAGGATCGGTCACGGTATACTCTATCTGTGTATCAATGTGATATTTTGGAAATCAGGGGTATGTTTTAAAGTGGTCATACAAGATTATCCATAGAAATCTGTTATCTTCTTTCAATGGGATGCTGTTCGGTTCTGTCCAGAGACAGAACCATTCGGCTGTTAGGATTCCCCTTTCTCGCTCCCCGAATGGAGCAGAAAAGCAGAATCCCCAGTGTAGGTGTGAAAGCAGGGGCGTAACTATAGAGGATGCAGGGGATGCGGTTGCACCCAGGCCCAGGAGCCTTAAGGGGCCCATAAGGCCTCTCTTCTCCATATAGGGAGCCCAGTACTATGAATAAAGCATTATAGTTGGGGGGCCTGTTACAGGTTTTGCATTGGGGCCCAGAAACTTCAAGTTACGCCTTTGTGTGAAAGCACCCTTACCCAGATAAATATTAAACATTACATACTGGTATATCACAATATAAAACAGCACACACATTACAAAATATTGTTAAACAACACAACCTGTTTTTCCTTTTGCAATGGCCCTAAACCACGGTGTAAGTTCATCTGGACTACTAAAGTAAAAAAAAAACAGAAATCACTATTGAAAACCAAAGTCTGTGTGTTTTAATTATTTTTCAAGTAGTCAAAAGAGTAATGTGACAAATGGGCACATAAATCAAAACTAAAATACCTAGCTTGTGGGAAATGTAAAATACTGACCTCAGATAGTCACCATTGCACAGATGTGGGAAGAACTTTAAGTCTTAATTAGTGTAGTAATAAATCCTGGTCCAGGGTTTTCAAATTGTTTGTTCATGAGGACCTATGTAGAAATGTCCCAAAAAGAAATCAAAATTAAATTTATAAGCTGATGTCAAATAAACTCCACTTTTGATTAACAACAAAATGTAAAATAGTTTTTTAATTTTTGGTTTTGCCTTTGACAGTAAAAGAAAATAAAAGGATCTCTGTGTGACATGAAAACCATCAATAAGCTGTCAACAACAGATCTGCTAGTCATAATATATCTTCCCATTTAGTATTTTTAGCCACATTCATGTCCTGTTATTGGCGAGTCATGTTTAAGATTAGAGCTAATTCACATATGTTGTCCAAGTCTACCATACTAACCCATAGTAGCCAATGTACCAATTCATGCATCAGTTTTTGCACGCGGACACATGGTCCATTTAAAAATGAATGGCAGCATGTATCATTCTAGTCTAATTTGTAGATGAGACCCGCTCATTCAAGTCAATGGGGATGCAAAAGCATAAATAGCACACAAACATCGTCTGTGTCCTGTCCATATTTTATTAATCCTTTGCTAAGAGATAAAGAACAAAATGAATTGGGGCCTCTTTTAGTTTTTTTGTGGATATCAAAAGTGAATGACCTAGAGAAGCAAAAAGTGGACATACAGAACGCATACAGACATCATGTAGAAGTGCACATATGTTGCATCATGCCAGCAGCAATCAGGAAGAGGAACCAGGGTGGCGTCTCTACAATAGACTGGTCCACTTGACCATGTCTTGGGCACCATTAAATGCATATTTCCTGTCACTGCAGAAGGTCCTTTAAGTGTTGTCTGTCGGAAATCCCTCGGGGGGTCTCCTGTCATTGCAGAGGTTTCTTTAGGAGTCATCCCTTGGGAATTGCCCATATCCTGTCACTGCAGCTTTTCTCTTGGGGGCTATCTCTTGGAAATCCCTTAGTGATTTATGTTCCCCTATTCTCTTGTGGTGCGTGGACTGACCTGCTGAAAGGGAGGCGTTTTCCCTAGTCAGCCAATCAGCAATAATGGTGGTGTATTATTTCCGGTCCGGCCTTCACATGGGTGCTGGTTATTCTGTTTGTGCATGCATGCTATTCAGACGCTTGTCTGGTGTTATCTATGTTTAGTCTGTGTCCTGTCTTGTTTGTTGCACCAGTCCGATGGTGGTCGGATGCCTGAGTCTAGTTCGGTCTGTTTCCTCTGATGGCAGTCGGACGTCTGAGGTATATGTCCTGTCTGAATCCCCTCCATCTGTTGTTGTACGGATGCCCGAACCATGTCCTGTTTGTTGTGTCTGGTGTGGCTATAGACTCTTGCCTGCTATGTGCCTTTTCCTAACCCTGCTGGCATTTCCATCTGCTGTGAATCCCTCCCTAGCCTCCATCTAAGGACGGGCTAGGTTCCTTAGGTTCAACTTGTGGGGCAATTCCTACTGGACTGATCCACTTACTTTAAGGCAGGGTCCTCCGAGCCAATATTGATTAGGGATAGTTTTGCCATACTTTTCCTATAGTATATACCTTGCTTTGGTGATGTTATACATGAAAATGTTGGTCCACTGCGGACATTATTATGTTTTAGTTGACGTTTCGGTGACATTCGTAGATGGCACTGTAGCTATGCCCTGCCCAAACATAAGATGAATGTAAGCCTGAATGAAAAAAGGCAAAAAAGCTGCATGGGATCTGATCGTCTAATGGTTAAGTGTCTTTTAGATGAACTCTCAGTAATAGGAGCTTTAGGTATCTCACCTTGTGCTTGAGTTCATTTCATAGTCAAATGACATCCTCATGGAAGATTCCTGAATATTTGCCTTGCTTGACAACACCATCGGATTGGCCAGTGTGAAAATGGCGAGAAGAAGAGGAACAGCCGACGTAGCAACAAGGTCTGACTGGACGATGGTAAACTGGCGGGAAGTGGTGGAGCTATAAGAAGTTTGGAGTTCAGTGATTCATGAGCAGTTGAAGAATTCAAGTCACAGTTCCCCCACCCCCCCTCCTCTTTTGATTTATGCTGTCACAGTATTTAATTAAGTGGGACATCGCTGGCTAATGTGGGTGGATTTGATGTCTAAATTTATTGTTGTTATGTGGACTCGAGTCTGGAAGACTAAGGGCCCTTTTCCACTGGCGAGGAAACTGCGGATTTTTTGTGCGATGCGAGAGTGAGTGAAAATGCATGATTATGAAACCAATGAATTTCAATGGTTTCATTCTCATTTGTGATGTTTTCACTCCAGCGATGCTGCGTGAAAAAAGAACGCAGTATGCCCATTCTTTTTGCGATATCGCTAGAGATGAGCGAACGTACTCGGATAGGCACTACTCGTCCGAGTAATGTGCCTTATCCGAGTACCTCCCCGCTCGTGCTGAAAGGTTCGGGTGCCGGCACGGAGCGGGGAGCTGCAGGGGAGAGCGGGGAGGAACGGAGGGGAGATCTTTCTCTCCTTCTCTCCCGCCCGCTCTGCCCCGCTCCCCGCTGCGACTCACCTGTCAGCAGCGGCAGCTCCCGAACCTTGCTGCACGAGCGGGGAGGTACTCGGATAAGGCACATTATTTGGACGAGTAGTGCCTATCCGAGTACGTTCGCTCATCTCTAGATATCGCCCATTATTTTCAATGTGGCTCTCGGCCCCATTGAAAGCAATGGGATAGGATCGCTATCCCCTGCTGCGGCTGTGACAGCTGCAGCAGGGAATACCTTGAATATGAAACCCCTGGATGCTGTCACATCCAGGGGCTTGGCCTTGTTGGCAATGGGGCCGGCGGCTGTTCAGTGATGAAAGGACTCCCCGTGGGAATGAAGGAATCCCCTACCACAGCAGTGGCAGAGGAGCACGACCTTATTCCATTGCTTTTAATGGGACCAGTGCTGCTGCCACCCCATTGAAAGCAATGTGATTAAGGGAACCCCCGCAGGGATGCGAGGCTGTTTTCACATGAAAACACCTTGCATCCAGGTGTTTCCCATGGATTGCAAGAACGATATCGGGCTGCGATATCACTCTTGCCAGTGTGCAGGAGGCCTTAGTCCTCATTTAAGTTATTACAAAGTTCATGCTGTTATGTGGACCAGAGTCTGGAAGACAAAGTCCCCATTTAAGTTATTACACGGTGATTGATATTTGGTTTATGGTGAATGGTGTTGGGAGAAAAACTCCCCTTTGGGAACCCTTTACTAAAATACCGCACCTATAACCCCCCAAATTGGTGTCTAGTGTCTTATTTCAGTGAAGGTTAATTTGGGTATATGGCAAAAATGGATAAGATCCCATGAAAAAACAAGTTTCTATCTTGCTCATGGGAATTCAGCCCTACACAGAAGACTTCTACTTCTATATTTTTATCCACTATTTTTGACCAAAAAAGACATCAAAATCTGAATTTATTTGGATGTTCATCTATAAATAAGCAGCAGACAAATTTTCTTGTGTTAAGCCAAAGTTTCCCATTTCCGGCCGTCACAAGCCCCCAACAGGTCATGTTTTCAGGATTTACTCAGAATTGCACAGGTGATGTAATTATTGTCACTCCCTCAGACATTGTCACAGGTGTTCTCTCTGTAGGATATCCTGACATCATGACCCATTGGGATGCCTTGAGGACTGGAGTTGGGAAACACTGTTATGCTGTCCTGGGTATTCACCTAAGCAATAAAACATTAACCCTTTCCAATCCACTGTCTGACGTCTGAAGAAATTCTAATTGAAGGATGTACAGCTCCGATGTCGGAAGACGTCCGGCAGAGTATTCTTACTGTATATTACTGGCTCTGTTGCTGAGGGCCTCTCAAGCATGTCCCATACCACAGTACTGGCTCTAGCCAGCAGATGGCGCCATTGTATAATAGAAGAAAGAGAAAGCCCCCTAGGAAACCCTGAATCCAAAATTGGATTGCAAAGCGTTAAAAGGACACTGTAATATCGGTCTGGAAGCTCCCGGCATCTAGTGTAATATTTGTAACAGCTATTAGCACTTGTATAAAACTTTTTGCCCCTCAGTATCCTGGGTTTAGGTACAACTCCCACCTCTGCACCTCCTATGGTCATGCCACTGACTGCTGTTATCCAGTTTTTTTGTGAAATTCTGAATCCTTTTATTGATTACTTCTGTAAGAAAGAATTGCTTTGTAATTGCAGACATACATCACAGCAGTATAAATCAGCAATACACTTCTTAATTACAGTATGTATTTTTGCCTGTGACACATTAATTATCTATTTATGCAGAATGCATTCCAATGACGCTAATAATTTCTCATATGATTAAGTTGGCTTGGAACAGGACCTTAAAAGGCAGATAAAACACTTCTCGCATATTTTCAATGTGTGATCATTTGCAGTGCATCTAGTTTTATTTTTAAGCAAAGAAAACACATTGTTATTAATGCATTCTTTTGATTCCAATGTAATCTTTGGGTCTAAACTGAGATGGTGGACACCTGTCTCCATGGCAGACGCTCACGATGGGATATTGTGTCCAGCTGTCACTAAAGTACGTGCGTTCCAGCTTGTTGTTATCTATATTACGTGAGTGTCTTGCTACTTGGCTGTATGAGATGATTCCTCTATATCATCATTTTCCAGCTATCTATTAAGACAATGGGGGAAACTTAAGAAAGGCCGTGTGGCACTTATGTGGTGTAAAAAAGTTGCATATTCTAGCAAAAGCCGTACTTACACATCAGTATATGACTTTTTTTAACCCTTTCTAAAAGGGAGCAATAGTCCAATTGACTTGTTATAATTTATGTCAGAAATTGACGTAAATTACTTTAGAAATCTATGCCAATAGATTTTAGTTTGTGGGACACGGGCAGCTCAAGATATGCCAAAAGTATTAAAAGCCTTGCACATCTTCCTCCAGTGGGCTTCAACTTCAAACTGGCGTATGAAACACTGGTCTTAAAGGCAGGCTTTGACTGGCCAACAGGGGAACAGGTGAATCTCCCGGTGGGCCCTGAGTCAGTGTGGGCCCCTGATCCCCTCACACAAGTTGTGCCACAGGATTTGGAAATGTTGGCATTCTGTGTATATTTCAGTGGAGATAGAGTCTGACGCAATCACAATCATCTTTCTTTTGATGTATGTGGAGGACGCAGCAGTAAAGAATTTGTGAATGGGACTCAGGTAAGCTTTTTGACAGGGGGTTCACGACCCCTGTTGCTGATTGGCTCTCACCCGGCTTCACAGGTCCTCCCAGCGCGGCTGAAGAAGCAGAGCAGTCTGCAGGTCTCTCTATACCCCGTGCTCAGGCGTTGCATCAGCCTCCCAGCAGTACAGACGAAGCTCAGGTGTGTGCGGCTGTCTCCCCCGGTCATCGGCGTGGCAAGAGCGCGCAACAAGCTGCGGGTTTCTCCGCCTGTCTCCCCCATCCTCAGCCACGGCGGCAGACTCCCAGCAGCGCTGAAAGCTTTGAGGACTGTCTCTCTCTCCTCCGTCCTAAGGCTAACAGGTGCATTCGGGGCCAATGAGGTAAGAGGCGGGGGTGTTGTGGCACAATAGCGCTGACATGGATACGCTGGCCGTGTAGGACTGGTAAGCGCCAAGGGGGGGGGGGCCCACAAGTCTCATGAGCTCAGCAGTTTGTGGCAGATGGCTGGGGTGGGCGTGCACTAGCAGGCAGCGGTGAAGAGCGGTCAAGAGGACGCCATTTAATCACGCAAGCACTTTGCCAGCACCGTCAGTGGCGATCAACTGTATGTTCCCCGACTACAGGAATTCAACCCCAGCCTAAATGAAAGGAACACGCTGCTGCTAGGACCTACATTAAGACAGCCAATCAGGAGCTAGGGGTGTGACAGGGGCATTTTACCTGTCAGACCCCTAGCTTCCGGCGGCGTCAAGATACACTAATACCGATAGACTGCAGGAGGGCTATTGGCAACGTGCAGTGTATGCTGCACAAGAGGATTTGGTGTGCCTGCTGGCTGGAGTCAGAAAGGAGCTGGGCTATGCAGAGTTACAAGCACAGTACAGTGGGTAAAGGATCTTTCATGAGAAAATCTTGGATGCTGTGCTGAGGAACCAAAGACTGTCTGACCAAAGAGGGCTGACTGATATAACGAGGAAACTGAGCAAAATAAACCATGATTAGAGCCACTCTGCTGATTCAAGACAAGCCCGGGTTGGTAGTAGTGGTGACTCTTCCACAATGGAACCATAAGTAAGGCCGGTCTCGACACAAACACTAGGTTGCACACCAGAAAGGGACACAGTTCATTAAAAAGCAGGTCTGCTTAGAAGTTAAGAGTAACATTACTAACACTGGATCTTTAAGTGTCGTGTGTAAGTTTCATGTGCTCGAACCAGACTCATGAACTGTATTTCTTAAAGGGACCATGCAGAGGTATACCATATAAGAGTATTACTCTTTGAAGGAACTGTGTATTATGTTACTCACCTATGCTTCTGTGCGTCGTGACTTAACGCTCTACAGCATTTTTGTTACTATTTCCTGCTTGTTCAAGTTGTTTTTTTAAAGTGTTAATAATTCAGGATTTAGTTAGCCGTATCTAACAGTAGGAAGTCTACGGAGAAAGATAATTGCTTATTCGTTATCACACCGCTATTCAAGTGCATTACTTTCTACTTAAATAAATATTGCATACTTTTGTAACTCCTATTCTGCATCGTATCCTGCATCTGAACAGCGAGAGTAAAACCTGTGATACATATGCTGCACATGTGAATGTCTGAACACAAAATATATTAGTTGACATGTTAACATTTTGTAATCTAATTGTAGATGTGTAACAAACCCGTTGTCATCATTCTTGAGTAATGCTTTTGGGCAGAAGCACCTCTCAGGGCTTCTGAAGATGCGCGTGGGCGTAGATACGCTCACGACAGTGAAGGGAGCGCTATTGCTGGCTATCGCGCACGTATCAGCACATTTTGCTGTACTTTTCGGCACTGCTAGGACCGTTCGTATAGGTGGGGGACACGCCTGGAGTGATTTAACAGGTTGTGCAACCTAATTACCAGGCTGTGCGACCTAATTAGTTCCTAGTGTTATCAATTGCCCCGTGAAATCGTGCAGTCCACTGGGTAAGCATTTGTGCACCCCATTGACTCCTATGGGCCCTTCGGTGCAGAAACGCGCACAAAAATATAGCATATCTCATATATTTGTGTGTATGAAATGTATGTGTAAAAATGGATAATGTGAGGGAACCCAATGAAATCCAAGGGTTCTATTCTCTGCGTTTTGCGTCAAGTGAATTTGTGTGCACAAATACACCCATATCCAGAAGCCCTCAAGCAACATTTTGTGCTCTCAGTCAACCCCTTTTATGTGCCCAGTAGAAATGAGCAAGCATTCAAATGCTTGAGTCCACGTTATTCGAGTCGATCTTTTCGTAAAATTCGATAGCTCCACTTGAGTAACGAACCCCTTTGACTACAATGGGAGACTCGTGCATTTTTGTATGTGGGACGCCGGGTGCCGAGCTTTTTTTTTCTTCTAGGTTCGTTTCTCTCTCTCTCTCTCTCTCTCCTGCCTGCTAGACAAAAAACTTGCCAATGACGTGCTGTCGCGGCAGGGAGGGGCCAAAACAGGCATGTCACAGCGGGGAGGAGCCAAAAACTGGGGTGGGGTCAAACACAGCTTGATGCTCGTTCGAGTAACAAGCTCGGCAGAGTATGTTCGCTCAACTCTAGTACCCAGCCAATGCTATTAACAATGGACATGGAACAAGAATCAAGGGAGACCATTGATTTCACCACAACATATATATATGTTGTGGTGAAAAGCAATCTTGTTATTTTTCAGCTTTTTCAGGTATTTTATTCAGACTGGAGAGCAGCACACATTTTACGAGGAGCTACCTAATTTTTATGACTCTAATATTAATGGGTTAATTAATAATAGAGTGTTCTGTACCATAAGGCCTTAGTCAGACGGGCGTTTTTTCGCGCGATTTGCGGATCGCATGACGGATGCGCATCCGCAAATCGCGTGACCGGTGCCCGAAAATCGCCCGAAAATCTGCTCCTAGCCGCGTTTCATTAGAAACGGGCCGGAGCTGTCCAGCGCATTGCATTCAATGGAGCCGGCAATACAGTTTGCTCCATTGAAAGCAATGCGCTGCGGGCGAGTGTGGGATGAATTGTCGGGAAGGGCTTAAATATATAAGCCCTTCCCTGCAATTCATCCAGAAAAGGGTTAAAATAAAAAAAATATATATACTTACCTGCTCCCGGCAGCCGGAGTTCCGCGTGGCCGGCCTGCAGTGGGTGTGAAGGGGGTGTGAGTCAGACCTGCCCCCTGATTGGCTCAGCGCTGAGCCAATCAGGGGGCAGGGCACGGAAGTCCGGCTGCCGGGAGCAGGTGAGTATATATATATTTTTAATTTTAACACATTTCTGGATGAATTGCAGGGAAGGGCTTATATATTTAAGCCCTTCCTGACAATTCATCCCGCGCACGCCGGCAGCCCATTGCTTTCAATGGAGTCGGCTGTATTGCCGGCTCCATTGAATTCAATGGGCAAACATCGTTCTTCTCTGCCACAGCTGTTACAGCTGTGGCAGAGAAGAAGGATTTGTCTTCTATATGTTCTCAATGGGGTCGGCGCTGCTGCCGCCGGCCCCATTGAGCACATATAGAGAAGAGAACAGGAATCGCAGATCGCAGATAGGTGCGATCTGCGATTTCTGTTCTATAATTTATCGGACGAGCACATAAAAAGCGCTCATGTGTCCGATACCATTGCAAAGCAATGGTTTTATAAAATCGCCGGACGCATGCGCATGCGCAAATCGCGGCAAAAAACGCCTGACTAAGGCCTAAGGTGTAAACATTGTTACCCATGAAACATTAGTGCTACCTGAACGCAGGTAATCAAATTTGACAGATCACACAGCCACATCCATCAGTAGACTCCTTTTACTATATAATTGTTTTAATTAGTATTTATCTGTCTTCAGTATTTGGCTGGTATTTTTAAAGTCACAAAATGATTAATCCGGTTACTACATGTCTTTAATGAAATATTATTAATGTAGAGATACATATTTATGCACACTATAAAATATCCTATAACTAGGGTGGGAACTGTGTTTCTGCATTGTCCTGAACCGATCTATTATAAATGTTGCAGTTTAACTTCTTTTGTCACCCAAGTCTGATCTCTAGTGGCCACAAAGGAGATCATACAGTCATGCTAGCGCTGTATACAATCTGATTATGTTAGAACGGTCTTTCCGAAATGAGCAAATAACAGGTTCCCCCACTGTTGAGACCCTCAGAAATTGCATGTGATGTAATAAGGAGAACACAAGTGTTCAACTTACTTGCAATCTCACAACAAAATGAAGAATTAAATGGTGTACATTAAATTCAATTGTCTCTTCTTGTAATGCAGGTCCTCCAAAGAGAGGGGCGCTGTTTTGTAACTTATCTGCTCTGATTAAATGAAGGCTGTCCCAAAGAAGAGATACTCCTAATAGAATGATTGAAAATGGGGTTTCTAAATCAGACAACTCTTTTAAATTTATTTGCAGTGATAAAGCAAGAATCAGCTCGTCTCCGTCGTACACTGAGGTCCTAATCTTCCTCTAAACAGTAGGAAGGAAGGATAAAAATCTGGAAATTGTGCAAGAATCAATATGCTTATTCCATAAAATGGTTCAACATGTCAGTGCAAAAGCACAGCAGTAAATCCATTACAGCTCTCCATTATACCTCTCCTTCCCCTGCTGGCAGTTGTGCCGTGCGTCCATCTCCATGCTCCTGCATATGCCCAACTCAGGCATGTGCCCTGTCTCTGTCGGTGGCCTGAAGGGCATGCATGCTCTTAATTGGCTAGTGCAGCATCCGAGGAGCGGGCCATGGCCTAGGAGACAGCACGGTAGAGTTTGGGCCCTGTCACGGTGGCTGCACTCCCACCCGGAGGGTAACCGGTGACACGTGCACAGGCTGAGGGCAAGTTAATAAACGAGAAACCCAATAATGGATTACCTCAGTCTCTTATGTCACGCGTGATGCCACCGTTTCTTCTGCCATGGAGGAATTCTTTTAAGACACAGCCTCCGGAAACGGACGGGTGACTGGTTGCTTTACTTAAAGTAACTTGAGTACAGCTTTGAAAAGCACGCCAGCAGGAAAACAGTGTAAAAACATTAAAGTGGTTGTGACACAGAGGACACACAGGGGTACAGGAGAAACTACAGTCTTGTTATCTGTAGGTCCTGATCCTGACAACACACTTTCTTCTTTCCAACACTCTACCGGTCAAAACTCACATTTGATAAAACCGGGTGCGCTGCATCGCTGTTCCTCACTCTCTTTTTCTCACTCCATATCTCTTGGGTACGGCAGTCCCAAGGCAGGTGGTAGACTCCTTTCCGCCTCTTCCATTCTGGGTCGCACAAGCTGAAAGTGCCTGTGTGGTCTTCTTGCAGAACTCTTGAAATCCCAGAACAGAACAACCTCTTGCACACACCATGAAATTACATGTATCACACAAGGTCACGTGACAAACAGATACATTTTTCAGACAGTCAGCTCACACACCAGGCACTTAACCCTTTCAGTGCTGCAGCTATGCAATACACATCATTCATGCAACACAGAGGACACTGACATTGCATAGACAAATGCATGCATACAGTTATGGAGGGACCCCGTTGTAACGGGCCACTACAGTTCCCCCCTACTTAAAACAAGCTAACCCCAGCGTCACTTAAACAGAGTGAAAAGTCCGGAATGAACTAGTCTTCAGTGTCCTTTGACTGGAGAGCAGTCGGAGGAGCGTCTACAGCAAGTCGTGATCGGGGGAGGAGGTGTGTTAGTAGTGCAGTCGAGTGTGCAGAGATTTAACAAGCCTTTCCAGGGCAGCAAGGTCCCTTTCTGCTCTCTTGTTCTTCCAGCAGTGAGGAGATCTGAGTTGGACGTCTCTGTTCCTGGTATACAATGAAGAGGCCACAGTGCTTACCTAAGTGCTATAGCTGCATCAAACAGCTGATTGATAGAGGTGCGGGCGATCGCCTCCCACCAATCCGATATTAATAACCTATCCTAAGGAAAGTTCATCAATAACTATTTTCCAGATAACCCTTTAAAAAGAGGCATTGTAATGGCTCAGGGGCCCAGATGCAAAAAATCAGCATGTAGGCCTCCGACAATTTTGCTCTGCATCACTGGGCCTCTTAAGAAGCCCATCGATACAACACTAGCAGACGGGGACATTGCTAGAATCTTGAAAGATTAGGCAAAGGCTAAATATAGGAGGTCCTAATGCAAAAACTGTAACATAGGCCCCCCAACTATCCATGTGCATTTAAAATACTGGTGCTTTCTTATATGATAGAGGGGCCTTTGCTCCCCCTAAGGCTCCAGGGTCTGATAGTGACTGCTACCTCTGCACCCCCTATAGCTATGCCCCCGCTTTTAAACTAAAAAAACTTGACCAAAAAGTTTTGCATTTGCACTAAACTCACGTCAAACATAATATGCTACATCTATCTATCTATCTATCTATCTATCTATCTATCTATCTATCTATCTATCTATCAGCAGAGCATCTACAATTATACAATTTCCATTGAAAAGTTTCAATGTATTTAATTTCATCCTCATCATCAATCACACTCATCGTCGGATGACTAGCAACTACCAGTAATAGTTTATAGCCTACTGTATAAGCCAATCCTATTAAATGATGACACATTTTGTTTGTAGAGCAGAACATCCAAACATTGTTAAATATTAGGTGTGACATGCCAGTAATTATACAATTAAAGTAATGGTTTTCCTGATTCTTCTCTGCAGTTCCTACACAGATTTAAAAGTGTGAGCGTTGTGTAACAAGACTGGGGAACGCTAGGAAGGATTTATTATTATTGCCGCCAATGGCTGTTTCAATGCATTCGTTTTTATGTCTATGTGTGTTTGATAGTCAACCAAATGCCTGAGGCTTATTTGTATCTGCCAAGATGGCAGAAGCCCAAATGTGATTACCCTAGCAGTTTTCTGGAAGATTTAGCACTGCATTTTAATAGCATCATACACTATAAATGTGTCTGGAAAAGAAATTGAACAGACATGCATGTCACTTAATACCCCACCCCCTCCCGTGATGTAAACTATCTCCAGCGAGGAGGAATGCACCGTCTGGGACGAAAACCTAAAAACACTATCACACAGAGTCCACCCGTGACTGGTTGAACTGTGCCTGGGAAAAGCTTGTCCGCCCCCGTCCTCATTACACCGTATCATGGTATGGTTATCACTTGTAGGTGGAGCAGGCAAATCAATTATAGAAAAATGTGTCGTCAGCTTCTCCGTATCACATGTAGTAATCACGTATATATTAAATGCCGCTCTCATATGAAACATTGAACAGAACTTTTTTTATTTTGCAGAATCAAAGACAACTGCACTAAGAAAACTGGTAATACAGACTACTGTCTGCGGTAGGACTTGTAAGCCGATGATGCGTATACCCAACGTAGGGAAAAGAAGGGATCAATCATGTATATATAGTTACATGGTCATTGTAGAGGTATTACCATCTAATAATGTTATGATACACTGCATGGCCACTTTATTAGAGACCCCAGCCCATTCACGATTGAAGCTTTCCTGTACGGAAATTAGACATGTAACTCCAGAGTGCAGCACTCTGTGGATCAGTTTCAGTTTCAGTGTGACTCAGGTATAACGTAGTCGCTCCCAGCTGCAGCCTTAAACTTTTTACCTCCCCGGATATCCCTTCGAATATGCAAATAATGACATACCATACTTAATTATTTGGATAATTTGGCCACAGCAGCCATTTATTTACAAACATCACAACATAAAAATTACATATTGTTAACCCCAACCATAAAAGAGAGGAGGTCCTTGGAGCCCCACCATCTGTCGCTTCACCAATTTCAGAAGTATCCGTACTGCCACCCGCTGCAACCAACCGACTCGGGTGACCCATTTCCTAATTGCCTCCCGCCGCAAGCCAACTGACTCGGGAATCCCAACTTGCCTCCCGCTGCAAGCCAACCGACTTGGGAGACTCACTATAGACCTGCTAACCATGACCAGACTAGCCACTCCACCATCTCTGCAAGGACCCCCCCTGTCAGAGCCAAGAGGAGACAGACCCACCATAACTATTGATCACAATGGGAGAAAGGGTGAAGGTGGCTATCCCAACCCCTGCTTCCTCCTCTCACCGGACTTTTATGCCGACTCCAAGGAACCGCCCCTCCATCCGCTGCTATGATAATCAGATGAACCTCCCCTTTTTACATTGATTAGTTGCACTCCAAACCCCTCCTTGTCTCTTCCCTAGGGCAGGTGGGACTTCCTTGATCTCCTTGATGTTCTTTCTTCTGTCTTCCTCTTCCAACTGACTCTCCCGCTCTTGTGCTTCCCCTCCTCTTTCCTACCTTGCACTTCCCAATTCTGCCCCTCCCCTACTTCCAGCTGCTTCCTTCCCACACCCCATAAATCCCGTCATGCCCAGCCTTCACCCACAGCCCTTCAGGCCTTCTCTCTGGCCTTTTTTTTAGAAAGAGAAAATCAACTGACTTGGAACAAGACCTGGTCATAGTAACATAGTAGTAACATAGCATGTTAGGCTGAATGAAGACAATGTCCATCTAGTTCAGTCTGCTTTAACCTCCCCCTTGTTGGTCCCAAGGAAGGCAAAGAAAAACCCAGTGAGCCAATTAGCTCCTATGGAGGAAAAAAAAATATTTCTTGACTCCAGAATGGCAGCCAGAGTAATCCCTGGATCAACATTTGAGATCAATAACCCCACAGGTCACCTAATGTCTATATGCTGTAATGTCATAGCGCTCTAGAATGACATTTAGTCCTCTCTTAAACCCCTCTAAGGGCTTTGACATCACCATGGCCTCGGGCAGAGAGTTCCACAGTCTCACTGCTCTTACAGTAAAGAACCCCCTTCTATGTTGGTGATGAAACCTGCTTTCTTCTAGACGTAGCGGATGCATCGGTGTTAGATTAACTGTGGGCCAGTATTTCATACACTGTCAACCTTGTAAGGTTTTCTTGTCCAATGGTATAATACCAAAATGGTGCTATTAAGAAAAAATATCCAGCATAAGCGGATCCTGTGGACATAAGCAACTCAGGCCCCTGAGTTTGTCTGAACCATTTCGTTTCGCGGTGCCCATTACATGTACTGCCTTGGACCTATTTGCAGTGGTGTCATGAGCAACTAAACCAGACTGCTACTGAGTGGACAAACTGCTATCTTCAGTGACAAATCCAGGTTTAGTTTGGGCACTAAAGATGGCCTTGTTTGTGTCTGAAGACCTCGGGGTGAGCGCCTCAATCCTGCCTTTGCAGTGGAGCGGCACACTGCTCCCAATGCTCTCATATTGGAATCACTTACTTATATCAACATTACAATCACACATAGAAAGTTTTATTTGATTCCAACAACTTCTAGGTGCTTGATGTTTTTGACAATAAGTGTATATATGCCCCTGTCTAAAAAAGTTGTCCGTACAGATCCCATGAGGAATATCGAACATTTTTCTAAGACTTCTGAATACTAAATCCAGCTAGTTACTTCAAATAAAACTTTCTCTGCAGTCATATTGCAATTTAGCTTGGTACATTTGTAGTTTAGGGAGAGAAAGCGGAGTGACAATCCCCGTGGGATCTGTGCTTGCAAAGAAGAGGCTGTCCAGAAAAAGCACCATTTTTATCCTCTTCAATGTGGATGAGACCTGACCCATGGATAGGAGTGCAGCTGTCTCTGGAAAACACTGACCCTTTCTTCTAATCGTGGACAATCCCTTTAACCCCATTGGTCTTAAAAGGCTTTTCCAGGGAAATACTATTGATGACATATCTTCAGAATAGATTATAATTAGGCTCCGCTGCTTGTGACCCTCCCTGACCAATCAGCTGAATGGGTGCCTGCTGATACGAAGCAGAAGCTTTTGCTCTGACCTCATATCTACGGGTGCATCTCGCAGATCAATTTACGCCGTGAGATGTGTTTTACTGTCCCATTGAAAACAATATATATTTGTATATATATCTTTTCTTTCTTACAAAAATGAAGTATCTATTAATTTTTACTTTTTTTTACTTAGAATTTTTTTCCCACTTTGTCCCTTTTTTTCTATGTCTTGAGCACAGAGCTTCTGATTGCTTACATAATACACTGCAATAGATTTATTTTGCAGTGTATTATCAGTATTTCTAGATTTTATAGTCATGGCAGACCCAAAGGGCAGGGCAATCCATCGAATTTCCCATTGATAGTATTGTGAAGGGGTCAATGAATTGACAGATGGAAAGTCTACTCAACCATTTTGATGCTGTTGTCACCATTGACTGCAGCATCCATGGGATTCAGTGGCATCTGTAAGTAATGAGCTCCTGAGCCTATAACATCACTGCGCCATAAAGACGAAAGCACACGGCTGTAGGTGCAACTACATTCACCGCTACGAAGCATAGTTGCGCCTGAGCGAGGGAAATTTCTTTCCCTTTGCTTGTTGTTCAAACTCCGCGCCACTCTGTGTGAGTTTGAAAAAGACCGTGGGAAGATGGGTCCTGCCGGCTCTTCCCCAAACTATGTATTTATGATGTGCGGGGAAGATAGGGCATGTCCTATCTTACATAGTATGCTAGGTTGAAAAAAGACAACTGTTTCCACCCCCCACTTCTTGATCCAGAAGAAGGCAGAAAAGCAACTCAGTGGGCAGAAGACAAGAATTCCTTCGCAACTCCATAATGGCAGTCAGAGTAATCCCTGGATCAACATTTGAGATCAACAACCCTTCTGGTTATTTAATGTCTATATCCTGTAATGTTGTACTGTTCTAAAAAGACATCTAGTCCCCTTCTAAACTCCTCTATCGATTTTATCATCCCCACATCCTCAGGCAGAGAGTCCACAGTAGAGGATGCCCTCTTGTTACTGTCACAGTCCTGGGTATAAACAGATCATTGGGAAGAGATCCTTGTATTTATACAAGACATCCGCTTCTCCTGCCCATGTGCACAAACTTACATTTATCGATGTTGAACTTCATTTGCCATTTTTCTACCCAAGCCCACAGTTTATCTATTTCCTTTGGTAGCCGCATATTGTCCTCCGTTGTATTAATTATCTTGTATAATTTTGTATCATCTGCAAATATTGATATTTTACTGTGCAGTCCCTCTATCAGGTCATTGATAAATATGTCGGACAGAATGGAGCCTAGTACTGAGCCCTGTGGCATCCCACTAGCGACAATGAGTGGAGTGCCACAGGGTTCAGTATTAGGCTCCATTGTGAATCAGAGTATGAACCATTTATTACCACCCTCTGTTTTCTATCTCTGATCCAGTTCTTTACCCAGCGCACATGTTTTCACCTAGTCCGAGCTGCCTCATTTTATATATCAGCCTATTATGCGGCACGGTGTCAAACGCTTTAGAAAAATCCAGATATACGAGAGCAATAGACTCTCCCAGGTCCAGCCTAGAGCTTACTTCATAGTAGAAGCTGATCAATTTGGTTTGACATGTTCGACCCCTCATAAACCCATGCTGATGAGCAGTTATACCGTTGTTTTCCTTGAGATATTCCAGGGTGGCATCTCTCAGAAACACCTTGAATATTTTTCCAATTAGTGAGACTTACCGGCCTGTAGTTACCAGGCTCTCTTCTTGACCCCCTTTTGTATATTGAAATGACATTGGCAATGCACCAATCCAGTGGTACAACCCTTGTCTCAATAGAGTGCCTAAATATAAGAAATAGCGGTCTGTCTATCACTTCACTTAGTTCCCTTAGAACTCCTGGGTGTATTCCATTTGGGCCTGGTGATTTGTCAATTCTAATCCTTTTTAGCCAGCTATACACTTCCTCCAGCCTTAGTGAAGTGATATTTAGTGGGGGTTTCATTTTATCCCCTTGCATCTCGGGTGACATTTCTTTTTCTTCCGTGTATATACTTGAGAAAAAACAATTTATTAGATTCACCCCCCCCCCCCCCCCCCATTACTATCTATGGTTTCTCCTGCATTATTTGTTAAAGGAACAATACTTTTAGTGCAAATCTATTTACCGTTTATATAGTTGTAAGATAGTTTAGGGTTATTTTTGTTCTCTTTGGCAATCTGTCTCTCTGCCTCCTTTTCGACAGTTTTTATCTTTTCCTTACCTATTTCATTTTTTCCCTGTATATTTTCAGCATTTAATCACTGCCTTCTTGTTTTAGTAATTTAAACACTTTTTTTTTCTTCCATTATTGCCCCCCTTGTAGTTCTTTTATTTTTGTAGGGTATGAACTGCTCACATGGCAATCTATTGCTTTTCCCATTGATCGACGGCCGAGAAATCCTGATAGTACAAACGAAACCACTGAAATCCTATTGAAATCAGTGGTTTTGTTGCGTTATATGGCCATGATTATCACGACTGTATAAGGGGAGAAAAATACGCCCATGTGTCTTTGCTCTAATAATAATATGATGGCTCGTGCTAAATGGATGTGAGCTGCTAAGCATTAGTATGGCAGAGAGTAGGAAGGTGTTAAATCCTTTAGATGAGATATTTCCATAGTACCGTGCACTTGTCACTCCCTTCAGCTTCTACATGAAGAGTATTTTTTTTACCATATAATTAATTTGCTATATAATTAGTTTATATAAATGTTATACACCGCATATCTGTTGTTCTCACAATTTAATTAGCTTGTGTTTTAAAAAGTGTCTTCCTACATAAAAGTATATAAAACTTAAAAAAGTATGCAACCTTTATTCATAAAAATATTTGTATTCAGATACAACAATCGTACACTAATCTCCTTCAGAGTAGTCCCCTTGGGCAGCCACACTCTTCTCCCAACGCTCCTGCCACTGTCGAAAGCAATGCTGAAACGCCTCTTTTGAGATGGCGCATAACTTGTCTATCGCATTCTGCATGATGTCTTCTCTGGACTGAAACCTGGTTCCTTTCAGGGGCATTTTCAGCTTGGGGAAAAGCCAGAAGTCACATGGAGCCACGTCGGAAGAGTAGGGAGCCTGATGAAGCACAGGTGTGTTGTGTTGGGCAGGAAACTCAGTATCAAATCTAAAGAATGGGTTTGTGCATTATCATGATGGAGCTGCCAATTGCCCGCTGCCCACAGGTCCAGCCATTTGTGTCTCACATTGTTACGAAGGCGAAACAGAAACTCTTGGTAGTACTTCTTGGTGATGGTTGTGCCGTGTGCTGTGAACTCATGATGAACCACACCACTGGGATCAAAGAAGATGGTCAGCATGACTTCGACATTGCTGCAAATCTGCCTTGCTTTTTTTTGGCCTCAGGGATGTTGGATACTTCCATTGTTATGACTGCAACTTGGATTCTGGGTCGTACTCATAAACCCAGGACTCATTGCCAGTGATCACTGTGTTAAAGAATTTGGGATCACTGTTTAGTCTGCAGCATGTCCTGTGAGATCTCTAAACGGAGTTCCTTCTGCTCGTTTGTTAGCAGCTTTGGCACAAACTTCACTGAGATTCTCCTGAAGACCAAATCCTCAGTCAAAACAGAATAAACAGATCCAGTGCCGATGCTTGCCTTGTCTGCAAGTTCTCTGATCATGATTCGACAATTCTACATCACTAGGGTCCCCACTCGGTCAATGACGATCTCATTTCTGGATGTTGAGGGCCTACCAGAACGTGCTTCACTCTCCACTGATGTGCGCCCATCTTTGAAGCAGTTGTACCACTCCTTTATCTGTGTGGTGCCCATTGCTTCGTCCCCAAAAGCCTTTTAAATCTTGTGGATCGTTTCCACTTGGGAATTACTTAAGCTTTAGACAAAATTTAATGTAGTAGCGTTGTTCAAGTTTTTCTGTCATTATGTGAAAAAAGAAAATCAGACGGCGCTCACTTACACTTCCTCACTAATCATCTGTCTGCCGGCAACTGACAACTTCTGCAGGCAAGAAAAAAATCCAAGCATGCACATTAGGGTTGCCTAAATACGTGCACCAAACTGCGCCTCCCTAGATTTTTGCTTACGCACAAAAAATTAAGGTTGGATACTTTTTGAACACACCTTGTATATATAATATTTGACATGACCCGTCAACTGTGATCAGCTTCTCTTCGGAAAAAACACGCGGCTATTAGAACCAATGGTTTCCTATGGGAATGTTCAGATGAAGGAATCAGAATGTTCCCATAGGAAAGCATTGGTTCCAATGCCTCATGGTTTTTACACACCTAGCTTCCCGTGTGAATGAGCCCTTACACTGGTCTATTAGTCTGTCTTCAGCTTCCGTGGAGAGCTGATCACAGCTGAAGCTGCACAGCACTCGGCTTATCGCATTTGCCCCTTCGTTTCAGCGATCAGTTAAGATCTCTATACCTAGTTCACACCACTCAGAACTTCTGATACGTCAGGAGTTTTTATGAAAGTACAGTTATACTTTGAATGAAGTCACTAATAGCAGCAGGAAAAAACTGATTTTAGAGTTGGAGATCTAATTTATATGAACTATAGAAATGGAAATATATTCTTACTTCTGAGTTATAAAATGAATACCATTAATATGTGAAAATAGCTGCTATTGTCTGGTAATAATTAGAACTGTGTTAATTATCAAGGTTCTGTGGTGATAACAATTTGGCTAGCTGTAATACTGTGTCACTTAAAGGCACATTGAGACTAAAGTCTGTCTTGGCTACATTTCCTGTGCTGATATACCCTATGTTAAAAAAAATCAAGCACCTAGAAGGAGTGGTTGTTTTGGTGAAAAATTTGGCATGCAGTTACATCTCAGGGAGATAGGCAAAGTATTGGGAGTTGTGGCATGATTGAATGAATGGTCTTGCCAGTTGAGACCCTAAAAGTGGTTCAACTTTCGTCTCTCATAGGCTAATTGTGTGTAGTATACCTCTTTTCCTACTTGTATAGAGCTTATTGACCACTAGACGCCTCTACAATGCAATCAAAAAGATTTTATCGAGTAATAGAGTTTAAGAGAGGGGAACATTAATGGAATGTGAGAAGCTGGATGGTCATATCGACGAATTGCCCTCTACATGGGCCACTCTGATCAGACTTTTAGGAGGTGTTGGAACAAGCGTATGTGTGAGGGCACACACACAAGTCAACCGGCTCAGGACACCCTTAACAGATGACTAGTACAGGGGATCGTCTGATTGTTCAACAAGCACGAGCAGCTCCAACTGTTTCATTTTCTGCCATCCAATGACAAGTGGCACCATTGTTACAGGCCGCTGTGTCTGTCGGAACCATTTCCAGGTGCTTGGCTGAAGGACATTACATGTATGGCTTTTGACACCCACCTTTGCCTGCATTTGTGGTAATGTCGAATCAGATTGTCTTCAGCAATGTATCCAGGTTTAGTTTGGGTATTGCTGACGGGCGTATTCTGGAGACCTAGCTTTGAATGCTTCAATCCTGTCTTTACTGTGGAGTATCACACTGCGTCCACTGCTGGTATAGCGTCTTCCCGCACTGGATAGGAACCGCGGTTGTAGTAGCCATGCAGATCACTTGCAAATAGTCAGGATAGCCAGGAGTCATTATTAAGAAGTCTCAGGTCACGGTACAGGTGGAGGAGGAGGGTAGTATTGTCAGGGGGAAAGCCAGGAGTCATTATTAGGAAGTCTGAGGTCGTGGAACAGAGGGAGGCAAGTAGCATTGTTGGAAGGAAAGTCAGGAGTCATTATCAGGAAGTCTTAGGTCGCTTGTAGTGGAGAAGGAGGAGAGGAGCTAGATCACAGCTGTAGAGCACAATAATCACGTGCTGGTGCAGTGGCAGCATCAGACTTTTATAATGAGCCTAATTAGAAGCTGGGCAGGGCCAGAACAGGAGGACAGGGACTGGATTAACAGGAGCATGGAACAAGGCTAGGCTCATCAGGGGAGCTGTCCAACAAGCTGGATAGCTCACTAGGGAGAGACACCATTGGGAGCACCAGAGTTCCCAGTTTCAAGTCTTGACAGCTGGTGTGTTGGTCTGGCGGGCTATTGCATATGACTAGTAGAGGTACGAGGGACAGTTACAGCTCAGCGATATGTTCAGGACATCCTGCGGCCACATGTCTTCCTCTCATGGCAGGGCTTCCAAGAGGCCTTTTCCAGCAGGATAATGCTTGACCACACACAGCAAGAGTGGTGCAGGAATGCCTCCACAACATTGTCAGACTTCCCTGGCCTGTGCAGTAGACAGATTTATCGCTTATAGAACATGTATGGGACCATATGGGGCACCAACTTCTACAATCTATGAGTTTGCATGATCTAGAGCCTCAGTTACAGCAAATGTGGATCAATATGCTGCAGGATACCATATGGAACCTGTATGACTTGCCATATCATATCTTGCATCCAAGCTAGAGGTGGTACAACAGGGTGCTAGAGCCTCCATGCCCGCCTCTTGCATCCAAGTTAGAGGCAGCCCAACAGGGCACTAGAGCCTTCCTTCAAGTGTTCAGTTTTCCACAATAAATTCTCCTTTTCTTTTCTTATTGTAATCACTTACTTGTATCGACATTACTATCACACATAGAAAGTTTCATTTGATTCCGACAACTCCTTCTGGGCCCTTATTTTTTTATTTTATTTTTTTACAATGAGTAAATACTAAATTGTTCCCTGTTATCAGTCTTCTAGAAGTCTGTTTTCCCTTTTAACCCCTTAAAGGAGTTTCACCAGAATTGCGAGTTGTCCAGTGGATAGGGGATAACTTGATCAGTGGGGATCTTACAGCTGAGGCCCCTGCCAATCTTAAGTATAGGGGTCCCATGTTCTCTGCCTGTGACTGCAGGGTATGTTCTCTCCCCACAGTGACGCCAGTGGTTGCAGGCCAAGCGGGATTGTTTGGCTCTCCATTAGTTTCAATGGGGTTGAAGGAAATACCCAAGCGCTTGCCGCTTGGCTATCTCTGGCAGTTATATTAAAAAGGAATGGAGTGCCAGTATGCTTGTGCGACCAGCACTTCAATCAGTTACCTCCTCACTATAGGAGGTGCATTAAACCCACGATAAGAAGGGGGCACAGTACGCTCGCTCTTGGGATAAGTGGGGGTCTCAGCAGTGAAATTCTCTCCGATTAGAAAGTTATCTCATATCCTATGAATAGGGTATAACTGGGATTCTGGTACAACCCTTTTAATGACCAGGCCTGTTTTGGAATTCACGACAAAGTAATTTTTTTTTCATTCTTTCATGCTCATATTTTGTATGCCAAAATGTTCTATTTTGTATTTTTCTTTAGCTGTTTGCCATGCAGTAAAAATAATGTGTTTGTTTTATTGGCTGGTGCAAATGTGGTGATGCCAAATAAGTTTTTATTTCTTGTGCCTGGTTCTGCACAAGAAAAGACTTATAACCTAGTTATTCCTCCACTGAGACCTGTTTTACCATTAAGTAACTGTTTTCTTACGGTTTTCAATAAATTCCTTTAAGTTATCTGCAACATGTGGATTCCGCAAGGGTTTTTCCCACTTTTGCAGCCTGTTTAGACAGGCAGATCATCGTTGAGAATGGTTCACTTTTTGTTGTGCTTCACATTCCTATGTAATGCTGCCTTCCAATAGGTGGCGCTGCAGAGGTCTCTGTAGTTTTAAGAGATGTGACGCTCATAAAGTCCGATGGGCTTGAGACTGCTCTGGGGTCTCTACTGCTCTAAGAGCAGCTCGTCTTTCAGCTTGTTGATGCCTTCTTGCATCAGAGTGGTCATCAGAGTCTTGGGTTCTAGTCATTTTCGCAGCTCGAGCTCTGCTAGAGCTACAAGCTAGATCTTGTTCTTGCGCGGCATGTTAAAAGAAGACTAAAAAATGGATAGTATATACGATTATCAAAAGGAAACCATTTCTTATACTGCTGAGGTAAAATAAAAGCTACGCTGTGATTGGTTGCTATGGGCTACACAGATTTCCTTTAAAATCTCAATCCATGTTAATGTGTCTTTGGTTCAAGTGTTAATCCCGGGCAACGTCGGGTATCCCTGCTAGATTGATAATCGCATACGTGCGTCAACGACTGCTTGTTTGGGGGGGGCCTTGCTTATGATGTGCACCTCCTTCCCCTCCACTCTGCCGCACTTAATATTTGCACATGTGCGGCAACGGTGTCTGCCCTCACGTGTCTGCCCGTTTGTGTAGGCCTAGCTAATGATGTGCACCCCTTTCCCCTCCGCCTCACCGCCTGGCGCAAGCGTCAGAACATCTTGTCGCGCTCTCTAGAGAACACTATAAATTTTCAGGACAAAACGTAGCGTCTGTCCTATCAGGAAAGGCTTAAAGAACTAAGGGCCCTTTTACATGGGACGACTTGTTGGCTGCAGATGCGGCTTTGCACACGCAAAATTGTTTGCGCAAACCACATACATTAAAACCCATTTGCACATCAAAAGTCCCCATAGAAGTCAATGGAAGGTGCACAAATGCACACGCAATTAGCATGGAGATTCGTAATAAGATATGTAATTCCGCTGAGATAGCAACACATCTGGAACTAATTAGCTGTGCATAAATGAACATGCCTTGCGAGCAGAAAAAGTACAGTAGATGTGCCAATATGCGCGCAAAAATGTGCCTATAGTTCATTCCATAAAAAAACAGCGCTGAGGCACGAGCAAATGCGCATACGCCTGAACACTCATGGGGAGACACCGCACATGGGCAGTAGCAGCAATAGCCTGCGCCTGCGTGCTAAAGCAGACTGCCATAGATTTGGCATTTTCTGCTAGGCAGTGAACGCTACGACACTAGTGACACTAGTACATTGCCCTGCAGGGAGCAGAATTTGGCTAATGTACACTTTGTCACAGGAAGAAGAGAATCCAGCCGGCTAGAGGTGAGGTGACTGGAGGAGCCGGGAGAAGATCGGGGAGGAGAAGATGTGGTAAGGAGACTGCCTGGGGAGGAATAGGTGAGTATTGAAATTTTTTTCTTCTAATGACAAAACCCTTTAAGCTTTAGTGTTTTTAATGCTATGACTGAATGTGTATGTGTGAAGGTCTGTGTGTCCCTTTTAAGGGCTCAGTCACACAGGCGCATCGGCACCCGTACACTGGTGCACGGGCACCCATACAGCGGCGCTGATGCGCCCATGTGACTGAGCCTTTACTGCAGGAAGAAGACGGCCGTACTTCAAGACGGACGACTCCCCACAGTGCTGAAGAAAGAACACATGACTGGCAATGAAGCAGAGAGACATTTGCAAAACTGCGTGCGCTTTTTGCCACAGCTTACTACAGACAGAGTAAGACCACACATGGTTTCACCAATGCACTTTTTGATGCGGTTTTTATTGCAACCGAACTACCCTATGTGAATGGAGCCTAATTCTGCCCATGTGCATGTAGCCTTAGGCTAATTTCACACGGGCGAATGCCATATCAGGCTGTGAAACTCGGCCTGATATCACGCTCGGGAACATGCGATTTCCCTGTGGATGTGAGGCGTATTTAACACAAAAACGCCTTGCTCCATTTCAGGGTAGTGGCGATCCTGCAGCGCGACTTTCAACCCAGCTGGAGGATCGGCAAGTGTTTCCCTTTGTTTCCAGTGGCAAACCTCACATCGCATTGCACTCGTGTGCACCCCGCACATGGTGTGATGCTTTGCCGTCCTCATTAAAAAGAATGGGCGTTGCAGTCTGAGGGAACACCCAAAAATAGTACAGGCCACGATTTTTCCTGCACCGCTATGTGGAGGAAAAAAAAACGCTCATGTATATGGTTGATTTTGTGCGAGATTTGCCTGTCTTGCAATGCACAAATCTTTTGCAATTTTCTTGGCCATGTGAAAGCGGCCTAATTGTGTCTAACGAGAAATTACAACCCTTCATACAATAACATTGACATTAAATTTAAAGTTGTGACCCCTAGACCTGTTGGAGGGTGAAAAAAATATTCTTCTAGACCTTAATGCTAAAATTGGCGATGTCCTTACAGGGATTAACGTAAGAAGATGTTTCTCGAACATGTGCATGCACTTTTAGTATCATTTTTGGCCAGTAATCACTGATATCCAATGACCTGTTGGGTTTTTTTTCTTTAGTTTTTTACCAAGACTAATTTCTATATTCCAAAAAGTCCGGGACAAACATATCTTTACAGACAAAAGGAATCCACTACGTGATAGGAAGCTTTAAAACCCAACAAGCCAATTGTACGATCATTCATCCCGAACGCTTTCATTTTAAAATATGATAATTACGACAAGGTTTAATGTGCCTCTAGACTACAGTATGCGCTCATATTTAGAGTTTAACTCTGTGGACTCATAATGCCGGGTTTATAAGTGTGTGCTGTAAGTGGATTTACACCATTGATTTTATTTTACTAAGGCCTTTTTGGCTTAGGTATGCCTAATCGCTTATAATTACACTGCCCTTTTAGATGGAAAATTTGATCTGTTCAGCATCTCGGAACCCTGGCGCCCATCTGCACCTGTGACTGTGAAAGACTGTTGAGCTGTGGAAATTCTGACTTGATAATAATGTCAATTATACCCTGAAAAGGAAGTGTAAAATCATTTTAAAATATTCTAAATACTGCATTTCAGATGCCATAATGTATACCGCCGCTCACAGAAACACGATACCAAAACATCTCTTATTTTGTTAGCTTTAAGCTCTGTTTATTTTTCCATTCGAGCTCAGAGTGTTATTCCAAACCTGTAAGTATGGGCCTGCATATTTACATATTTTAACGTAAACTGGTATGATCCTACTTTTTCTCTAATCGTCGCGATGTCTGCTGATAGAAGAGTGCCACCCTGTGGTTACTTTCTGAAAATGTCTTGTGGATTCGCAAAAACAACTTTCCCAAACTGTTTGGAATCAATAGAAGTAGTGTAGCAAAGATTAGAGAAAACAAATATCTCTTTTTACCACGGATGTATCAATGTGTCTGTTTAAGGATGGGTTCACATCTGCACTAGACCCTACGTGCGGAGGTTCCGTCGCCAGAGGCATAACTTGAAGCTCCTGGGCCCCAATGCAAAACCTGGAATGGGGCCCCCAACTATAATGCTTTATTCATAGTACTGGGCTTCCTGTATGGAGAAGAGAGGCCTTATGGGCCCCTCAAGGCCCCTGGGCCCGGGTGCAACCGCATCGCCTGCATCCTCTATAGTTACACCCCTGTCCGTCGCTGATATGGCACAAAATATCGGAAGAAATAGCTGTACATGCGGCACTTTTTTTTCCCATAAAATGTCGGGCAGCTGAGCAGAAACTGAACCGAAATGGGGTCCGGTCGCCGCTTTTCGTTTTTTTCGGAAGACGGGAACTTGCGGCCTGGGGATTCACTGAATGGAGAAGGAAAAAGGAACCCCTACCGTAGATGTGAAAGCAGCCTAAAAAGATGCATTCATATATGGTGGATTTTAGTGCACATTTGCACCAAAATCCACTGTATATTTGCTTATGCGGATTTCGGTGCAGAACGGCACCAAAATCCATGAAAAAAAATTTGGTGAAGATTTTAACACAGATTTTGCTGTGGATCCGCAGCAGAGTTCCCCCTTTCAATTTAAGTTGTGAAGTTTACTACAAATCCACAGCAAAATCCCTTAAATGGCGTGGATTTTGACGTGGATTCTGATGTGGAATTTGATGTGGATTTTGGTGTAGATTTTCTGCTGTGGAGAATCTGTACCAAATCTTTAGGAATATGTAACAGGATATTACTGGAGGATAACTACTGGTATTAACCCTTTCCAGTCCAATTTGTATCCTGGTTTTCCTAGGGGGCTTACACTTTTTCTGCTGTCATACAACAGCACTATCTGCTGGCTAAAGCCAGTACTGCATGAGGTGACACGTTGGATAGGCTCCGACAGCAGAGAGGCTGGCATTATACAGTTAGAGAACCCCGGTGAATGTCTTCCAACATCGGAGCTGAAATCACAATGTCTTCACAGGTCAGACAGTGGATTGCAAAGGGTTAAAATGACCATTTTTTTTTTATTAAAGACGTTGCCCCACCATGACAGCTCCTTTCCATATGCACTCTTAGGACATGTTGGAATACTCTCTACAAGGCTAGGTACACACCAACCATAATGCAAGTTACACCCAGTAGACTTGGGCACAACTCGCATTAGATAGCACATAGACACCAGCTCATGTACTATTTGATACACATGGACACAGCACATTGACATGCCTTGGCATGTCCAATTTCTTGCCCGGAAAATGGACAGAAAAAAGACATTCCATGAGTTTTTGTCATGCCAACCATTGGTCCATATGAAAAAAACATCCATGTGTATAGACTCAAAGACTATAACAGGGCAATGTGCTGTTCATGGATTAACATGGTCCCAATTATGCTAGCGTGCTGGAGACCTAAAGTTGTCTTTACATTGCTAGATCATCTGATCGTACCACTAGTGTAGACCGACAGTGGGCATGAGTACATAGGCCGATGATCTGCAGTATGAGGTTTGAACAATTATTAATACAATCGTTAATCTCTATGCTGCTATCACTGGTGCTGCAAACTTTAGTAATACTGCCGGCCTACCGTGTGCTCCTCCATGCTGTGGTAGTTATCCTACTTCCGAGTGATAAAATGACTAAGAATTTGCAAAATATGTACTGTAACATTTCTTTCTTAATTCAAGCTCATATAGTAATTGTTAACAGAGAAGTAATTGTGCACATACACCTTCAATAACTATAGGACAAATAATCATTCATCTAACAGCTGTTTTCACGGCCCCCCTACACACAAATATTTGGCTTAGCCGAATTTTACTGAGTTTCAGGAGGTTAGCCACAGCCAGATAGCTCTATCGCTGGCTAATCACCCATGGAACAAAAGTATCAGGCGTTGAAATTCAACATTACCGATCCTTCTTTCCCTCAACGGATGATGTCAGGGGAAAATTGAGCAGCCTTCATAGATATTAGAGAGTGGTCCGGCCCTACTGCTATTGGCAGGTCAGGACAACTAAGGTCTAATATGTATGGGGACCTTTACATAAAGTTTCCAGGAATAATGAATTGTAACAAAGTTCCGACACTCATCAGAAGTGTATGGATTAAAATAAAGTAAGGACACTTACTTGTGAAGGGGGGTCTTAATGTATAATGATGATGGACCCCCTTTTTTTTTAAAAAGTCCAAGCAGCATGTATACCCAATGCTACATAAGGTTCCCAAGGTATATATTCAGAAGTAGTTTATTTAGTTCATCACATCCAATGGACAAACACAGTGATACAATGTAGCATACAGAGGACATATCCATTGTCAGCGATCTTTTATGGTGTATATTTGACCACTGAATTCAATCATCAAAGCCTGCGCCTGGGCGAGAAAAGATGGAAGTTCGGCACTGCGCTCCAAGCATGCTATTATGCGTGCGCTTGGGAAAGGTGTGTTACACTGAAATGCATTGATCACTGTGTTTGTCTATTGGATGTTATGGATTGAATAAACTACTATACATACCTTGGAAACCTTATCTACCATTGGCTATACCTGCTTGGACTTTAAAAAAAAGGGGGGGGAGGGGGCGTCATTATACATTAAGGGTGCCTTCACACTTGCAATTGCGATATCGCTGTGTTTTTTTTAACGCAAATGTCAATAGGACTTTCTAATGTTAAAAACGCATCGCACAAAAATCACAAGTGGGTGGCCTTACTTTATTTTAATCTTTACACTTCTGATGAGTGCTAGAATTTAGTTACAACCCATTTTGCTTTTTTGTCCTAAATTCCGTCTTTTGGATCCTCCGTGACACTCTCCTGGTTCTGGATGCTGCAGTAGAATACGATGTGGTATATCTGAGTGGCCTACGGGGACTACAGGTGTGGCTGCTGACCCTTGGATGTGGTACAGCTGTCCACACCAGGTGAGTCCTCCTTTGATATATTTAAATCAAACTTTTTTTGTTTTCTGATTTATTCCTATACTTAACATTTATCTATAAGCGCCAATGAATAGAAAAAAGTCAATGGTCTGCTAGGACAGAGGAATCAGGCAGGAAGTGCCCTTGCAACATGTTTCAGTGCCAAGCCTGCACCTTACTTCATCTGGCCTTAATAAAGGCCTTTATGAAACATGTTGCCTGCACGGTCTCCTCCTGCCTGATTTCTCTAGCCTAGAGCACCATTGCCCTTGCTTCCTTCTTCTATGCATTGATACGGATGCTTTGCACTCAGGTACCATTATTCCATTTCTCCCAATAGAATGGTAGAGTTGGAAAGGACCTCTAGGGTCATCTGGTCAAATTCCCTGCTCAGTGTATGATTCACTAAATCATCCGAGACAGATATTTGTCCAGCTTTCCTTTGAACACTTACATTGAAGGACAATTAACCACCTCCCATGGTAACCTGTTCCACTCACTGATTACCCTCACTGTCAGAAAGTTTTTTCTAATATCTAATTTGTCTCCTCCCTTTCAGTTTCATCCCATTGCTTCTAGTCTTTCCTTGTGCAAATGAAAATAGGGCTGATCCCTCTGCACTGTGACAACCCTTCAGATATTTGTAGACAGATATTAAGTCTCCTCTCAGCCTTCTTTTTTGCAAGCTAAACATTCACAGATCCTTTAACCGTTCTTCATAGGACATGATTTGCAGACCGCCCACCATCTTGGTAGCTCTTCTCTGAACTTGCTCCAGTTTGTTGATGTCTTTTTTAAAGTGGGGTGCCCAGAACTGGACAAAGTATTCCAGTTGAGATCTGACTAAGGAAGAGTAGGGGGGATAATTAGCTCATGTGATCTATACCCTATGCTTCTCTTAATACATCCCAGAATTGTATTTGCCTTTTTGGCTGCTGCATCAAATTGTTGACTCATGTTCAGTCTATGATCTATTAGTATACCCAGGTCTTTTTCACATGTTCTGCTTAGCCCAATTCCTCCCATTCTGTATGTGCATTTTTTATTTTTCTTGCCCAGATGTAGGACTTTGCATTTCTCCTTGTTAAATGCCATTCTGTAAGTTGCCGCTCACTGTTCAAGTTTTTCTAGTTCTTTTGGAATACTCACTCCCCTAGCTTTGTGTCGTCAGAAAATTTGATCAGTTTCTCATCAATTCCCTCCTCCAGATCATTTATAAAAATGATAAACACTGGGCCTACGATAGAGCCTTTTGGTACCCCACTTGATACATTCTTCCACTTGGATGTGCAGCCATTTATAACCACTCTTTGAGTACGATCACTCAGCCAGTTGTGAATACACCTAACAATTGCCTTCTGAATCCCATATTTGGTCATTTTTTCAATAAGTATGCCATGAAATACTTTGTCAAATGCTTTACTAAAGTCAAGATATACTATATTCACTGCATTTCCCTGATCAACCACGTCAGTGATTCTGTCATAGAAGGAAATTAGATTCGTCTGGCATAACTTATTTGTTACAAACACATGCTGGCTCTGGTTAATTACTCCCTTTTCATCCAAGTACTTGCATACATGCTGTTTAATAATTTGTTTAAAGCTCTTTCCCGGGGTAGAAGTCAGGCTCACAGGCCTGTAGTTTCCTGGATCCACCTTCTTCCCTTTTTTGAAGATAGGGACAACATTTGCCCTTTTCCAGTCTTCTGGGACTTCTCCTATTCTCCAGGAATTTTCAAAGATTATGGCGAGTGGTTCAGCAATTACCTCCGCTGCTTCCTTTAGTATCCTAGCATGTAATTCATCTGGACCTTGAGACTTGAATTCATTTATGTTAGTTAAGTGTTCCCTCACCATATCTCTGCTTATAGATAGCCTGTATTCTTTTATTCCCCCAATAGAACAGGGAAGATCAGTTGATGTTCCATCTACTTTCTGAGAGAAAACAGATACAAAATAGGAATTTAAATGTTTGGCCTTCTCTACATCATTCCTAACCAATTCACCATTTTCATCTTCATATTTAGCCCCACAAATCTGCACTATAGAGTACGGTTTGTTGTTTTTTCTCCAGGCACAAATGCAACATCTGTAACAAGCCCTCCATTTGCCATGTGCCATTTATAATACTGACCTTTTCTTATGCATTAGAGAGTCTCTTGGGCGGACTGCTACCACTGCACCCACTACTGACTAATTATGGTTTTCTTTTCTACTTACAGCTTTAAAAACTTTAACTATGTTCTACGCCATACAGGTGTATTGTGGCTCTGTACATGTTCCAAGTGGCTCGAAACCATACCAGGAAACCCATATATTTGCATAGGGCACTACTGTACCTCCTTATGCCTCCAATTTCATATGGTGAAAGTTTTCCTTCTGTCATATTTATAAAAAATCCAGCAGTAATAAAATTGTTGCCAATCCATCAGGCTGCATTGTGGAGTATTCATTCAAGGGGGCAATACCTCCACAATACAGTACTTTACAATAATACCATATGGCGGGACACAGTGTATGAAGTCTTTGGGACTCTTTGTGCATGGAACTTAATACTGGGCAAAATTTGGCCTGGAAAAAATGCATTTGGGGAAATATATTAAAACTATCAATAAAGTTTATATTTCCAGGCCAGTTTTGTCCATTAAAGGCTTGTTCTTTTTTTTTTGGTCTAAATTTTCCTGTATAAATCAACACTAACAAGAAAATCTGTAGTTAATAAAAAGTATATCACATTTCGTCCTGGGAAGTTTGTGGTTAAGGCGCGGCATAGTGTTCTCCACCAGCTTCTGAAGCCAGTAAATCTACTAATTAAACATGCAAGGATCTGTAGAAGATAAACTCTGATCATAAAAATGAACTAATGTGTCCCAGATTTAGCAATGTCACCACTAACTCCAGGCCTATAAGGCAAACATGCCAGATTTAGCAGGAGTTCCTCCCATAATTATATACTATATCTTTAATGCAACTGAAAAAGAAAGCAGACGTCATGGAGGATTTAAAGTATAGACTTTTAATAAGCACACTCCAGGGATGGAGACTGCAACTGTCAATAACATGTCTATTGTAGATGGAGTTTTAACTTGTGTGGCAGATTTAACTGTTTTCACCCTGCAAGAAATATGTGCAATGCAATGCCAGACATGCAGATATGGAGCAGAACATATTATAAGAGCTATATGGTCATCATAGTTGGGTTTTAAGTTGAAAAATTACGTTGATTGAGAGATCTTTTAAAGGGAACCTGTCACCTGCCTAAATGACCAAAAACTAACCTATGGTGCTGTTGGGCGAGGTTTTATATTCACCCATTCCTTGGTTCCTGCGGTGCCACAAAAAGGTTCGGTGTAGTGCACTAGTCACACTTGGGTGATAAAATGGCCCTGCCTGTCATGATATACATAGCAGGAAGCAAATACCTCCATACATTGTGTAGTGGCCCAACATGGTATTGCAGGCACAGCTCTTATTCACTTCAACAGGAGAAATACCACACTACACCACTGCACAATATACGGAGCTGTCTGCTTCCTGCTTCATACACTATGACAGCATAATGATCGGTGAGGGTCTTCAAATGGTAAACCCTAGCCAATCAGGTATTGATGACCTATCCTGAGAATAAGTTATCATTTTTTTTACATCTGGAAAACCCCTTTAAATTATATGCATTAGATATTGGGGAGATTTATCGAAACTAGTGCAAAGGAAAGAGGTGAGCCATAGCAAGTAAATAGGTTCTAGCTGTCAACTTTCAGAGGCCATTTGGGAAATGAAAGCAGACACCCATGGATATTATAAACAGCTCACATGTTCTTCGCATTACTTTTTATTTTGATTTCCCCCATTCTGGTTGTAGGTGCACAATGCATAGTTTGGCATTTAATGTGATGAAAAAAAGATTGATTGTTGGACATACCTGTACACAGAATGCTAAGTGTCCAAAACCAAAACTCAGAATGTGCCCTACTCCCCAACTGATAACATTATTAAATGTGCGTAGCCTTATTAACGCTAGCGTCCAGCATTCATTTTAAATATTAAAAAAAAAAAACAGTAGAGGGAATTTATCAAGCAAGTTGCTCCTGTCTTCTGGTATAAAAAAAATGGCAAACTTTGGTGCATGCCATACTTGTACCTTTTCAAGCTTTTCTCCACTCTTACCACTTTTGAAAAGTGTTGAGAAAAGGGGCAATGTTTTCCATAAGGGTTAGACCAACATTGGACTGGCACATTTCTTAAAGGGGTTGTACTACAATATCAAGTTATCCCCTATTCACAGGATAGGGGGTAACTTGCTGATCGGTGGGGGTCTCACATGCATGCTCGGCCAGCGCTCTATTCAGAATAACATCACTGCAGGGGGAAAAGATCAGTGGGGGTCTCAGCAGAGACCCCCACTAATCAGGAAGCTATCCCATATCCATAACATGATATTCTGGTACGACCCCTTTAGGTTTTAGAAAGTAGCAGAAATCTACATCTATACATAGGAGGCTTAGATTTCATCTGATACCTCACAGGTAGCCCCATATGCACCATTTATATTAAGCAGCTATCCCCTCCCACCACATGCCACATCACAGTTGTGTGCAGTGCCAGTATGGAAGGTTTGGCACTGCCCAGAACTTATCATTAAAGGGATTGTGCCAAGTTTTCCCCTGATCACATGCCCTGTTAGGGCATATCAATGTCATAGAGCGCGATGCCGGCTTGGGACCCCCTCTGTAAGGGCACCTCCTGTCCTTGCAGACCTTCTGCCGCTGCAATGGTCAATCATATGCATGGCTGTCCTGTAATACTGCAGCGAAATGTCAGGCTGGCTGCAGGTTCTTCCGGTTGTTTTCTTGGGGTGCAAAGAGCAGGCATTTTCAAATTGCTTGTGCTTCTTGATACAACCCCTTTAAAAAGGCCTTGTGCTAACATCCATTTTTACACAGTATTCAGTTACAGTATAATGTGATATGTTGTATCAGACCGCACTAAGTCAATAAAGTAATGTAATAACACTCTGTAAGGGTTGCAGCATGAAAACCAGTACAGATAATCTCTTTCAAAGTAATAGAGATTTCTTACTGACATCTAGTGGTACTGTTAAAAAGTGCTGCCAAAAAGTAAGCTACAACTAAATATACTACCTCGGGAACATGCCAAAGGATTACCATGCTAATGTCAGGGCAATCTATAATATTCCAAAAGTCATCTGAGTACAAAAGTGATCAGTTGTTCCTTACACAGTTATGGAACAGGCAGAGCAAATGAACCCAGCTCTCAAAGTTTAAGCTCTATACTTCTTTTAACTTCATGCTCTACCCATATATATATATTTTTCTTTCTGCAGTTGTAAAAATAAAAACTTAATAAAAAAACTTAAATAATTAGGTTTACGTTTGTAAATGTAAAATAGTTCAAAATAGGCAGAAATAACAAATACTGCTTTTTCTGTGACCATTCTCTGCCCCTTGTAGTAAGTTCATTGTATTAAATGGGTATTCCCTTTTTGGCCAATCAAGGCTGAGATGACAATACCTCAGATGTTTCCTTAGTCTGACAACCCTGGCCACCGCAGGCAGCTGGGCAAGGACAGAACATGAGATAGGAGTGGGTTCCAAAATAGTACCCGCATCTATCAGATGTTGTACCCCTTTATGCTTCCATTTCTTTCCCTACAATTATCATATGGATTTTTCCAGAAAGAGAACTTCATAAAAACTCCGTGTGAACATTTAGCTTCTTTGTTTTATATCTGGCTGACCCATCTTAGGCGCCTAATGACCAACCAATTTTTCAGTTTTTTTTTTCATCGCTTTCTTAGATCCAAAGCTTTTTCATAGAATCATAGAATGGTAGAGTTGGAAGAGACCTCCAGGGTCATCGGGTCCAACCCCCTGCTCAATGCAGGACTCACTAAGTCATCCCAGACAGATATTTGTCCAGCCTTTGTTTGAACACTTCCATTGAAGGAGAACTCACCACCTTCCGTTAATTTTTTCGTTGACATAGCCATATGAGGGCTTGGTTTTGGCTGGACAAGCTGTATTGTACTGACTATGGACGTGGAACCACTGTGTCAACCTACCAGGCAGATGATGACCCAATCCAACACGGTTAATAGCTGACCCAGGCATTGGAGGCAAGATGCCTGATGTCCAAAACCACTGCACGAAGATAAGCTAGGGAAAAGTACCTTCACCTGAGCTGGTAACAGGGAAAGGGGAGACCTTGCCTATAAACAGGGCTGGTGACCTGAAAAGGATGACCCTGCGGTCTTACTCTAGGCGCTGACTGACGCTGACAGGACAGAACACCCATAAAACGAAAGACAGATCAGTATGGGGGCTAGTAACAGGCTGACAAGGATAAACAGAGAACAGATTCACAAGAATGACAGACAGCAGGATACACAGACGGACGAACAATAATGCACAGAACACAGGATGATAGCAAAGTAACTGCAGGAGCAGCGGCCAAACATGAAGTCATGGAACAGGATTCACAGCAACACTGAGGCACTGTATGGAAGGGCCAGGGCAGCTATATATAGCTATAGGACTGTGATTGGAATAGGTGCAGCAGCCAAGTTGAAAACCCAGAGCAATTAATTATAGGAGTACCTGAAGAGAATAGGTATAAGCTCAGGGAACAGGTCGAGCAGGATGACGCCCGCATCTGCCAGACACAGAAGCAGAGGACTTACTCTGAACAGTGCACTTAACATGTATATTTTAATGCCATTATTTTTTTGTGTACATATAATGCAGGGTGAGACAAAAGTCTGGAAACACCCGTTTAACTGCTGTAATAATGATAAAATTGACTTTCAATGCGTGGAAGTTTTAATTGAGAGGGAGGCTGCATTTTTTTGGTGGAGGAGACATTTTGGGGGGCTATTTTGAACACTGCCATATAGAATTTAGCTCAGGTTTTTCAAATGGGAAAAGAGTCATGTGATATATCAATCTTTGCTAGAATTTATTCAGAAACACATTGTAACTGTTAGGTTAGTCTTATCTTTACTTGTTTAGGAATTAAGTGAGGACAAAATTTTACAAAGTGCTTTACACGACGCATTGAATGTGTCCACCATTCTGAATGATTAAATATTTAATCCAGCTTTCGTCAACACGCTGAAGAACTTCAGGTGATATTTCTTCACAGCACTGCCTCAGAGCTAAAAGTCCAAAAGTGTTGAGCTTGGCAACCATTCTACTGGACCTCTAAGCTCAACCCAGTACCCAGAGAATTTCATATCCAGCCATCTGCATAAAGCCATAGCAAAGTGCAGTGGTGCGCCATCCTGTTGAAAATAATATGTGAATGTACTGCTCTTATTGAGCACAGATGGGAGGTACTTCTTACTGTTAAGTGATCTATCAAGAAAACAGGCAATGGATGTCAGACACAATTAACAACTTTGCTCTCACTTAACTGCTAAACAAGTAAAGATAGGCTGAAATTGACACCTCCAGTGTGTTTCTGAGTAAATTCTAGCCATGACTGATATATCACATGACCCTTTCCCATTTGAAAAACCTGAGCTGAATTCAATATGGCGGAGTTCAAAATGGCTGCTGCTCCTATACCAAAAAATGCAGCCTACATCCCAATGAATTCTTCTGTGTTGTGCCACCGTGAAGTTGGAGTGCACACAGCTTGACTCTTTTCAGACATCTATGTGTGTGCGCTCTCCCATAGAGATGAAGGGAAGAGCATGTGCACAGAGTGATCTGAAAAGGGTCAAGCTGTGTGTGTGCACCAACACTGCTCCCTCATTGGTGATCTGCATTGTGAGTGCCATCAGCCTACCCTTACATCTGAGGAGGAAGAAGGCCAGCCCGCTTACTGACTCTGTGGAACACCAGGGACAGCAGAGGAGATAATAATCTGGCTAGGAGACGCCTAGATACTCAGAAAAGAGGAGGCAATGCATCAAGCAAGATCACTAGTGATCAGCAGCTTCTTCATCTTATTGCTGCTGGCTGTGCTGCTGTTGATAATTGCCCCAGGCCCCCATGTCCTGGACCCCCCCTAACGTATCATAGTAACGTAGTATGTAGTAACCGAAAAACATATATGTCCATCCAATTCAGCCTATTACCCCGCAATGTTGATCCAGAGGAAGGCAAATTGATCCAGGTAGAAGCCAATTTTACCCATTTAGGGCGAAGTCAGACGAGCGTTTCTTTGCGTTCGCCTATGTGCACAAAAAAAGTGCATCTGATAGCACCATTGGTCTCCTACGGTGTGTTTACATGTCCGTCTTTTATAGGCGCGAAATACTCACACCTGCAAAAGATAGGACATCTGTGCGCTGAGAATTTACGCGTGGGGAGTCCCCTCATCAGTGTTCAGTGACAAGGGGATTCCTCGCGGGGATGAAGGAGCAAGTTCAGAGAGGAGTTACCAAGATGGTGAGCGGTCTGCAAATCATGTCCTATGAGGAACAGTGAAAGGATCTGGGAATGTTTAGCTTGCAAAAAAGAAGGCTGAGAGGAGACTTAATAGCAGTCTACAAATATCTGAAGGGCTGTCACAGTGCAGAGGGATCAGCCCTATTCTCATTTGTACATGGAAAGACTAGAAGCAATGGAATGAAACTGAAAGGGAGTAGACACAAATTAGATATTAGAAAAAACTTTCTGGCAGTGAGGGTGATCAATGAGTGGAACAGGTTACCACGGGAAGTGGTGAGTTCTCCTTCAATGGAAGTGTTCAAACAAAGGCTGGACAAATATCTGTCAGGAATGATTTAGTGATCCTGCACTGAGCAGAGAGTTGGACCCGATGACGCTGGAGGTCCCTTTCAACTCTACCATTCAATGATTCTATGATTCCTGCCACAGCTGTGGCCAAGGACCGCAGTGCCATCCTATTGCTTTCAATGGGGTTGGTGCCACTGCTGCTGGCCCCATTGAAAGCAATGGGATGCAGGCAACCCCCGCAGTGATTTACAGGAAAGGGCTTGAAATATAAGCCCTTCCCTGAAAATCACCCCTAGCTGCAGTAAAAAAAAAACCATCACCTCTCCGCCGCTGTCTGGGCTCCGGCGTGTTTTGTCGCTGCCTTTTAAAATCCCTCGCCTCCTGAAAGGGCTGTGTCTGATTGGCTGAGTTTTGTAGCGGCGATATTGTAGCGAAACTTTGTAGCCCGTGTGAAAGAGGCCTTAATTATCTCACTAAATTTATATTTTGCAACATGTATTGACTAGAGATGAGCGAGCACCAAAATGCTTGGGTGCTCGTTACTCGGGACGAAATTATCGCGATGTTCGAGGGTTCGTTTCGAGTAACGAACCCCATTGAAGTCAATGGGCGACTCGAGCATTTTTGTATATCGCCGATGCTCGCTAAGGTTTCCATTTGTGAAAATCTGGGCAATTCAAGAAAGTGATGGGAACGACACAGCAACGGATAGGGCAGGCGAGGGGCTACATGTTGGGCTGCATCTCAAGTTCCCAGGTCCCACTATTAAGCCACAATAGCGGAAAGAGTGCCCCCCCAACAACTTTTACTTCTGAAAAGCCCTCATTAGCAATGCATACCTTAGCTAAGCACCACACTACCTCCAACAAAGCACAATCACTGCCTGCATGACACTCCGCTGCCACTTCTGGGTTACATGCTGCCCAACCCCCCCCCCTGCACGACCCAGTGTCCACAGCGCACACCAAATTGTCCCTGCGCAGCCTTCAGCTGCCCTCATGCCACGCCACCCTCATGTTTATTTATAAGTGCGTCTGCCATGAGGAGGAACCGCAGGCACACACTGCAGAGGGTTGGCACGGCTAGGCAGCGACCCTCTTTAAAAGGGGCGGGGGGATAGCCCACAATGCTGTACAGAAGCAATGAGAAATATAATCCTGTGCCACTGCCATCAGGAGCTGCACACGTGGGCATAGCAATGGGGAACCTATGTGCCACACACTATTCATTCTGTCAGGGTGTCTGCATGCCCCAGTCAGACCGCGTTTTTTTATAAATAGTCACAGGCAGGTACAACTGGGAATCCCCAACTCCGCAATGGGAATTCCGTGTGCACCCACAGCATGGGTGGCTCCCTGGAACCCACCGGCTGTACATAAATGTATCCCATTGCAGTGCCCTGGACAGCAGAGCTAACGTCAGATTAAATGGGCCCACACTGCATGCCCCAACCTGACCGGGCTTTTTAATTCATAGACACAGGCAGGTACAACTCCCTATTGTGAAGTCCCTGTGGACCCACAGCATGGGTGGGTGCCAGGTAGCCACCGGCGGCACATAAACATATCCCATAGCATTGCCCATCACAGCTGAGGTAATGTCATGTTTAATGCAGGTGGGCTTCGGCCCACACTGCATGCCCCAGTCAGACTGGGGTTCTTTAGAAGTGGACACATGTAGTTACAACTCCGTGTGGACCGACAGCATGGGTGGGTGCCAGGAAGCCACCGGCGCTACATAAATATATCCCATTGCATTGCCCATCACAGCTGAGGTAATGTCATGTTTAATGCAGGTGGGCTTCGGCCCACACTGCATGCCCCAGTCAGACTGGGGTTCTTTAGAAGTGGACACATGTAGTTACAACTCCGTGTGGACCGACAGCATGGGTGGCTCCCTGGAACCCACCGGCGGTACATAAATATATCCCATTGCAGTGCCCAGCACAGCTGATGTAACGTCAGCTGTAATGCAGGTGGGCAAAAAATTAATTGGATTACACTGTAGGCGAGGGCCCCAAAAAATTGGTGTACCAACAGTACTAATGTACCTCAGAAAAATTGCCCATGCCCAACCAAGAGGGCAGGTGAAACCCATTAATCGCTTTGGTTAATGTGGCTTAATTGGTAACTAGGCCTGGAGGCAGCCCAGTTAAAATAAAAATTGGTTCAGGTTAAAGTTTCAACGCTTTAATGAGCATTGAAACGTATAAAAATTGTTTACAAAAATTATATGACTGAGCCTTGTGGCCCTAAGAAAAATTGCCCGTTCGGCGTGATTACGTGAGGTTTCAGGAGGAGGAGCAGGAGGAGGAATATTGTACACAGATTGATGAAGCTAAAAGGTCCCCGTTTTTGATGGTGATAGAGAACAATGCTTCCATCCGCGGGTGCAGCCTACGTATTGTTTAGGTATCGCTGCTGTCCGCTGGTGGAGAAGAGAAGTCTGGGGAAATCCAGGCTTTGTTCATCTTGATGAGTGTAAGCCTGTCGGCACTGTCAGTTGACAGGCGGGTACGCTTATCTGTGATGATTCCCCCAGCCGCACTAAACACCCTCTCTGACAAGACGCTAGCCGCAGGACAAGCAAGCACCTCCAGGGCATACAGCGCGAGTTCAGGCCACGTGTCCAGCTTTGACACCCAGTAGTTGTAGGGGGCAGAGGCGTCACCGAGGATGGTCGTGCGATCGGCTACGTACTCCCTCACCATCCTTTTACAGTGCTCCCGCCAACTCAGCCTTGACTGGGGAGCGGTGACACAGTCTTGCTGGGGAGCCATAAAGCTGGCAAAGGCCTTGGAGAATGTTCCCCTGCCTGTGCTGTACATGCTGCCTGATCTCTGCGCCTCCCCTGCTACCTGGCCCTTGGAACTGCGCCTTCTGCCACTAGCGCTGTCGGATGGGAAGTTTACCATCAGTTTGTCCACCAGCGCCCTGTGGTATAGCATCATTCTCGAACCCCTTTCCTCTTCGGGAATGAGAGTGGAAAGGTTCTCCTTATACCGTGGGTCGAGCAGTGTGTGTACACCCAGTAATCCGTAGTGGCCAGAATGCGTGTAACGCGAGGGTCACGAGAAAGGCATCCTAACATGAAGTCAGCCATGTGTGCCAGGGTACCTGTACGCAACACATGGCTGTCCTCACTAGGAAGATCACTTTCAGGATCCTCCACCTCCTCCTTCTCCTCCTCCGGCCATACACGCTGAAAGGATGACAGGCAAGCAGCATGTGTACCCTCAGCAGTGGGCCAAGCTGTCTCTTCCCCCTCCTCCTCATGCTCCTTCCCCTCCTCCTCCTCAACGCGCTGAGATATAGACATGAGGGTGCTCTGACTATCCAGCGACATACTGTCTTCCCCCGCCTCCGTTTCCGAGTGCAAAGCGTCTGCCTTTATGCTTTGCAGGGAACTTCTCAAGAGGCATAGCAGAGGAATGGTGACGCTAATGATTGCAGCATCCCCGCTCACCATCTGGGTAGACTCCTCAAAGTTTCCAAGGACCTGGCAGATGTCTGCCAACCAGGCCCACTCTTTTGTAAAGAATTGAGGAGGCTGACTCCCACTACGCCGCCCATGTTGGAGTTGGTATTCCACTATAGCTCTACGCTGCTCATAGAGCCTGGCCAACATGTGGAGCGTAGAGTTCCACCGTGTGGGCACGTCGCACAGCAGTCGGTGCACTGGCAGATTAAACCGATGTTGCAGGGTCCGCAGGGTGGCAGCGTCCGTCTGGGAGTTGTGGAAAGGTGCGCTGTCCCGGCGCACCTTTCCGAGCAGGTATGACAAGTGTGGGTAGCTTTTCAGAAAGCGCTGAACCACCAAATTAAAGACATGGGCCAGGCATGGCACGTGCGTGAGGCTGCCGAGCTGCAGAGCCGCCACCAGGTTACGGCCATTGTCACACACGACCATGCCCGGTTGGTGGCTCAGCGGCGCAAGCCAGCGGTCGGTCTGCTCTGTCAGACCCTGCAGCAGTTCGTGGACCGTGTGCCTCTTATCTCCTAAGCTGAGTAGTTTCAGCACGGCCTGCTGACGCTTGCCCACCGCTGTGCTGCCACGCCGCGCGACACCGACTGCTGGCGACGTGCTGCTGCTGACACATCTTGATTGCGAGACAGAGGTTGCGTTGGAGGAGGAAGCATACACCGCCGCAGATACCAGCACCGAGCTGGGGCCCGCAATTCTGGGGGTGGGTAGGACGTGAGCGGTCCCAGGCTCTGACTCTGTCCCACCCTCCACTAAATTCACCCAATCTGCCGTCAGGGAGATATAGTGGCCCTGCCCGCCTGTGCTTGTCCACGTGTCCGTTGTTAAGTGGACCTTGGCAGTAACCGCGTTGGTGATGGCGCGTACAATGTTGCGGGAGACGTGGTCGTGCAGGGCTGGGACGGCACATCAGGAAAAGTAGTGGCAACTGGGAACCGAGTAGCGCGGGGCCGCCGCCATCATGCTTTTGAAAGCCTCCGTTTCCACAAGCCTATACGGCAGCATCTCCAGGCTGATCAATTTGGCAATGTGCACGTTTAACGCTTGAGCGTGCGGGTGCGTGGCGGCGTACTTGCGCTTGCGCTCAAACAGTGGCGCTAGCGACGTCTGGACGCTGCGCTGAGAGACATTGCTGGATGGGGCCGAGGACAGCGGAGGTGAGGGTGTGGGTGCAGGCCAGGAGACGGTAGTGCCTGTGTCCTCAGAGGGGGGTTGGATCTCAGTGGCAGGTTGGGGCACAGGGGGAGAGGCAGTGGTGCAAACCGGAGGCAGTGAACGGCCTTCATCCCACCTTGTGGGGTGCTTGGCCATCATATGCCTGCGCATGCTGGTGGTGGTGGCTCCCCAGCTGATCTTGGCGCGACAAAGGTTGCACACCACTGTTCGTCGGTCGTCAGGCGTCTCTGTGAAAAACTGCCACACCGTAGAGCACCTTGACCTCTGCAGGGTGGCATGGCGCGAGGGGGCGCTTTGGGAAACAGTTGGTGGATTATTCGGTCTGGCCCTGCCTCTACCCCTGGCCACCGCACTGGCTCGGCCTGTGCCCACACCCTGACTTGGGCCTCCGCGTCCTCGCCCGCGTCCACGTCCTCTAGGCCTACCCCTACCCCTCAGCATGCTGTATTACCAGTAGTGCAGAAACAGAACGCTGTAATTAAATGTGCCACTTATTGGCCTGTGGTTGGAGGCTGACTTCGCTTACAGAACGCACAGCAGAGCCAGGAAAGAATTTTGCGCAAGCCTGCTGTAACACTTAGCTGGCTGCGTATGAATTAGGAGGACAACTACCCCCAGCACAGACCCAGTACACTGAGGACAGTCACAAGCAGCCCAAATAGATTTTTTTTCCCAAATGTTTTAGAAAGGCCCACTGCCTATATTCAATAAATATGTTTTCTGTCCCTGCCTCACCACTACTGGCCCTGGAGTATGTAAAATAACTGCAGACTGTTGCACTGTGGACTGGAATACAGCGGTGATGTAAAAGCCAACACAGAGCCAGGAAATAATTTTGCGCAAGCCTGCTGTAACACTTAGCTGGCTGCGTATGAATTAGGAGGACAACTACCCCCAGCACAGACCCAGTACAATGAGGACAGTCACAGGCAGCCCAAATAGATTTTTTTTCTCAAATGTTTTTGGAAAGGCCCACTGCCTATATTCAATAAATATGTCTTCTGTCCCTGCCTCACCACTACTGGCCCTGGACTATGTATAATTACTGCAGGGCGCAATGCTCTGTACGGCCGATATACAAAAAAAAAAAAATGTGCAACACTGCAAAAAGCAGCCTCCACACTATTGCACACGGTTAGATGTGGCCCTAAGAAGGACCATTGGGGTTCTTGAAGCCTAAAATACTCCTAACACTCTCCCTATAGCAACTCCAGCAAGACAGCACTTTCCCTGATCTCTGTCAGAACGCATTTGTGGCGAGCCGTGGGAGGGGCCGATTTATATACTTGGGTGACACCTGATCTCGCCAGCCACTCACTGCAGGGGGGTGGTATAGGGCTTGAACGTCGCAAGGGGAAGTTGTAATGCCTTCCCTGTCTTTCTATTGGCCAGAAAAGCGCGCTAATGTCTCAGAGATGAAAGTGAAAGTAACTCGAACATCGCGTGGTGCTCGCCTCTAGTAACGAGCATCTCGAACACGCTAATACTCGAACGAGTATCAAGCTCGGACGAGTACGTTCGCTCATCTCTAGTATTGACCCAATTTTCAGATGTACAATACATTGAATTACACAATTAGGGCTCTTTCACATGGGCGCTGTCCGCACACATTAGAGGGGCGCACAGGACGCCTCTAACCAATACGTTAAATGCACTAAACTCGCGCACCTAATAAAGATAGGACATGCGAATGCAAACTCACATCTAAGCTGTGTGGTGCTGCACAGATAGGACCTGTCCTATCTTTGCTGCGTGCTTTCCATAAACTCCTATGGGAGCTGGAAAGCATGCAGCACACACGTAGCTGAAATTAGCCTGTTCACACAATCTTTAGCTCTGCATGTGGCTATACTGCGTGCGAACGGCACTTATGTGAAAAAGCCCTTAAGCACATGCTGTACAAGTCTATATATAATCCCTCTGAGACACCTTGTGGCAGTTCATGGCATTGTAAGCAACCTAAGGGCTCATTCACACTGGCAATCGCGATATCGCCACGTGAAAATCACAACTTTTTCCTGCGGTTTTCTTGCCTGTTTTTTTTCACGATTTTTTTGCGCAAAAGTCCATAGCACTTTCTAATGTTAAAAACACATTGCACGAAAAAAGTTTCTGCTTTGCAATGCGATAAAAAGCAAAGTGCATAAGGAAACATGGGGAATAAAAAAAAAGGCAAAACGCAGAAAGATAGGCCATGAGTGAAAGCATTGCAAATGTGAAGAAAACCATTAAAAATCATTGGTTTCATTATTCTGCGTTTTCACTCACTCTCGCATCACACGAAAATCACGCCATTTTATTGCAAGTGTGAAGGCAACCTAAGTCTAGTTTCACATGCGCAATTGCGATTTTGTTGTGAGAAAATCACGGCAAAATCGCGTCTTTGTTCACTGAGATTTTTGAGCGTCAGTGATGCTTATTTTAGAGAGTAAACGTGTATCATACGGCTGCCGCGCCCGATAAAATTGTGTGATTTTTTTAACACAGAAGTCAGTGGGACTTTCTAATGTTAAAGTCGCATGTTTGTTGTGTTGCAATGCGATAAAACGCAGGCTCCATAGGGAAACATGGGGGATAAAAAAAATCGCACATTGCAGAAAGATAAAGCATGCTGCAATTGTTTTACCTCTGAGGATCGCAGCAGTGAAAACATCGCTGATGGGAAGGAAACCAATGTAAATCATTATTTCCTAATCTGCTTTTTACTGACTAAAGCATGAAGCAAAAATTGTGCTTATTCACACGAGAGTATATCGGCCGTACTTTCACACCCGGCCGATATACACTACCCATCTGATGTATTGGTTTATGATGTGTCAATTCACATGGGCGTATTACAGCGGCGTAAAAGCGCCAAGATAGTGCATAAAAGCGCATTTCGGGAGGGCGCTTTTAGGCCAGCTAGGAAAGATAGTTCAGGAACTACCGGTATCTTCCTGGACGGAATACGTCGGCCGCTGCCATAGACTCCTATGGGAGCCTATGACAGCTGCCGGAGAAGGGAGGTGGAAGGGAGTTTAGCAGTAAACTTCCACCCCCTTCTCCCCTTCCCTCTGCCCCTTGCTGGCTGTTTGCAATGGGAGGGGGAGTGAAGGGGCGGGAGCTAGTTGCTAAGCTCCCGCTCGGCCCACTCTCATTGCTGGCAGCCAACAAAGCGTGGAGAGGGGGCAGGAGCTTAGCACACTAGCTCCCACCCACCCTATCCCTCCCCCTTCCCTTGCTGAGAGTCGTCAAGGGGGCGGAAAGGTGCAAGGCAGTTTAGCAGATCTAAACTGTCTCCCTCTGCCCGACGGCAATCCAGGCTCAGTGTATATGCGCCGGACCCCGGCAGTCTGAACGGACGCACAAATGGCAGATTTGCGCATCCATTCACGCATTTTTACACTCATGTGAATACGCTCTCAGACTGTGATTTTCCTCTGCTTGTTCTGTCTGATTCTGTGATGGAAAGAACTTGCAGAGGAAAACAACCAATTCATTTGAATGGGTTAATTGACATGAGTGATTTTTCTCTCGGAACAATAGTCTATTTTTGGGCAATTCTTCTTCAAGAATTATATCTATTAGTTTCTCTTTGAACGTGAAAGAAAACACATAGCAATCGCATGCCATGTGATGCTGCATGCAAGTGCAATGCCTCTTAACAGGTGACTATGGGGAATACATGAAAAAAAAACAGGATGTGCTAACCAGAGAAAACCACAGGAAAATTGCACAGAAAACGGTCAGTTTTTCACTGACTAAAATCGCACTTGCCTGTGTGAATACAGACTTAGAAAGTTATGTTGATTTATTATTATTAATACATTTATGTTCTTCAATATATGTTTACTTGTCTCTTGGTATAGCTTACAGAAGAGGACCTCTGTGCTGGAGGTTAATGTCGGCAAAGTGTGAACTGACTGTCTGTAAATGTATCAATGCTCTCCTGTCACGTGGCATGAGTGAAGGTAAAAAAATGTGAGTGATTGAGAGCAGGAAAGGAGTTCCATGTCTTCTGGGTTCCTGTTAAAGAATGCCAGCTACATGAGGGTACCTTCATGTAGTAAAAAATGGAGCAAGAAGGGAGATTTCCCGAGCGCAAGGATCAGCATGAACAGTGAGTGAGCCCCCAGAGAGAGAGAGAGCGTGAGCCAGTACTAAGTCTTTCCTGCACAAGGCCAAGTGCAGAGGTACTCTTTCTATCCTCAATTGTTCACACTCCAGCAGCCTGAAGTCTGCTGTGTGCAGGTACTCATCTTCAAGTCTGTCTGTATATATCTCTAATTTTACCTGCACTTGGAATACTGTTTATTTTTGCCTTGTATTGTTGGAGTTGTTACCAAGTTAGGCCCCCTGTCCGCGGCAGTGTACCGAAGGTGAATCACGCCGGCCGACACTTCCCATAGCATTGCTATGGAAAGCACAGTACCTGTCCATGAGCGGAGAATCATTACGATTTTACGCTCGCGGCAGGCAATTCGCAGCATGCTATTAGGCAGAGATTCTGCGGCGGCTCCCACAGTGGAGCTTCGCCACGGGGTACAGCATCGCCCGTGGACAGCCGGCCTACAGTTATTTCAAGCCATGACCGTTCCTGGGGACATGAGTTACTCTATCACTGTCTCTGGCTGAATTATTTCTCCGCCGATGTTCATGCCGGTGGGTGGCGGAATGGTGGCGTCACACGTGACAAACTCCACACCTGTCCTAATGTTTATTGGGCATTCCCATGCTGGGGGTGTCCGGAAGAGGCCCAACGCTGCCCTGGCCTTGGCTACATGCGTCCCTCGGGAGGGAGCGTGGTAAGTACCGCTGTGACAAGCCAGCATCTTACCTTCCCAGCTCCTCAGCGTATGCCATTTGTCCAGGATCACCCTATGGGATGCTGCAAGTATGCAGTGAGAAAGGCCACATTTGAAGTATTATTATACATTACTAAGGAAAGCTTTGTAGACGTTATGATGCTGGAGTTTTCCCAGTCTTTTGAATTTCTGTAAGAATTTTATCAAATATTTAGAAATAGATAAAGCGAAAAAAAAAGAGTGACAAATGATTCCAAAATTAAATAATAAAACTGAAAAACACAAAACTTTTTTCAACAAATGCATTAAGTGGTTGTCCAGGAATCCAACAAGAGGGGCACCATGTGTGCAGCCTGTAGAAACCCTTCCTAGGACAGGAAAATGCATCTCAGACCGTATACAGAACTAATTCCCTCTGGCAGCGCTAGTGGCTCTGACTGTTCCAGTCTTCTCTAGGAGGTTGCAGGACATGACTGATGGATATCCTTACACCAGCTGTTACTATACACACAGTATGGTCAAGATTATCTGCCACGGAGTACAGTTGATCTCTCTGATTTGGGGCCCAAAAGAGACTGCACACTGTATATAAAAAACACTGCAAGCAAATCCAGTGCACTAAATCTTCGCCTCGTCTTTACTTTTACCTGGTTTCTGAGATGGGCCTGAGGCGGTCCTGGAGACGTCCTTCAGAACCTAAATTAATCTAAGCTTCCCATTATTCTGTACTTTCCTAACAAAGGGCATACCTATAACGGGGGTAGAGGTGGCAGTCACACTTTTGCCCTGCTGCCTAATGAATGATATTCTTGCTCTAGCACAAAACTTGCGCAAATATGGCATCCATATTTTTGAATGGATTTATTTTTTACTCGCAGCAGTGTTCCGTTAGAGCGCCTCGCCCATTGTTTTTAATAGGACGTTGAAGGACATCGCAGGGCTCTCGCATGCTGTGTGATGTGAATGCGACTGCAATGTTTCCCATTGAAATCGATGGCAAACACTTGTGATTCCTTTATGAGCGTGAAACTCATGCATGAGGATTGGAATTTCACTGAAGCAATGCATTTTTTAATCAAAAACGCTTCACATCACCATGAAAACCGCACACTGGCAAGCACAATATCAGGCAGAGTTTCTCGCGGATATCGCGCTTGCCCATGTGACTGTAGCCTAAGGGGAGATATTAATGGCACATAGTAGGTAAGACGACTTGTTATAAATTTCAGATCCCTTTAGGATCCACTGCATTGATTGATGTTACAGGTTGTGTCTAGGCTTTAGGAGTTCCCCACACACTGATTCTCCACACACATTTCTGCAGCAGAAGACATGCGTGTCAGTGCGGAAATTATTTTTAAATGCTTGCCGAAGGTTCGCGGGTACGATGCACTGTGGATTGTCCGCGCGGAAAAAGATTGCAAGCCCAAAGTGTCTGCCTTCCCCCTCCTCCCCACCTCCCTGCTTGGTCCCCAAGCACCCAGAAAGGTATCTGACTACAAATCTGCAATGCATCCGCAATTGAATTGTGGATGCATTGCAGATTGCTCGTTTCCATAGAGATCAATGGAGCCCATCCGCGGTAAAATGGAGCATGCTGCGATTTTCTTTCCGCACGTGACATCCGCAAATCAAATCTGCAGGTCTTAATTGGAGTGCAGACACCCCATGCTTCCCTATGGGCGGCTTAAACTGCGGATCGCCCGCGTGGGTGTCCTGCATGAATTCTGCAATTCAAATCCGCCCATGAACATTATTGAATTTGAATTGCCATAAGCAAAATTAACCCTTTAGTATTAATACCAAAGGGTTAATTTTGGTTATGGCAATTCAAATTCAGTATCTTCAACCCCTTAGGGCTCAGTCACACGGGCGTTTATTGCCGCGATTTGCGCATGCGCATGCGTCCGGCGATTTTATAAAACCATTGCTTCGCAATGGTATCGGACACATGAGCGCTTTTTATGCGCTCGTCCGATAAATTAGAGAACAGAAATCGCAGATCGCACCTATCTGCGATCTGCGATTCCTGTTCTCTTCTCTATATGCGCTCAATGGGGCCGGCGGCAGCAGCGCCGACCCCATTGAGAACATATAGAAGACAAATCATTCTTCTCTGCCACAGCTGGAACAGCTGTGGCAGAGAAGAACGATGTTTGCCCATTGAATTCAATGGAGCTGGCAATACAGCCGACTCCATTGAAAGCAATGGGCTGCCGGCGTGCGCTGGATGAATTGTCGGGAAGGGGTTAAATATATAACCCCTTCCCTGCAATGCATCCTGAAAAGTGAAAAAATAAAAAAAAAGGATGTACTCACCTGCTCCCGGCAGCCTGAGATCCCCGCGGCCGTCCTGCAGTGGGTGTGAAGGGGGTGTGACTCAGGCTTGCCCCTGATTGGCTCAGCCTGAGCCAATCAGAGGCTGATCTCAGTCACACCCATTCATGAATTCATGAATGGGTGTGACTGAGACTTGCCTCTGATTGGCTCAGCGCTGAGCCAATCAGGGGCAAGCCTGAGTCACACCCCCTTCACACCCACTGCAGGACGGCCGCGGGGATCTCCGGTTGCCAGGAGCAGGTAAGTACATACATTTTTTTTATTTTTTCACTTTTCAGGATGCATTGCAGGGAAGGGGTTATATATTTAACCCCTTCCCGACAATTCATCCCACACTCGCCCGCAGCGCTTGCATTTAATGGAGCCGGCTGTATTGCCGGCTCCATTGAATGCAATGCGCTGGACAGCTCCGGCCCGTTTCTAATGAAACGCGGCTAGGAGCAGATTTTCGGGCGATTTTTCGGGCGATTTTTCGGCGCCGGTCACGCGATTTGCGCATGCGCATCCGTCATGCGATGCGCAAATCACGTGAAAAAACGCCCGTGTGACTAAGGCCTTAATGACATGGCCTATTTTGGCATTGAGGACCAAGCGATTTTTGGTATTTTTCCATCTCCATATTTCAAAAGCCATAACTTTTTTATTTTTCCGTCGACGCGGCCATATAAGGGCTTGTTTTTTGCGTGGCGAGCTGTAGTTTTTATCGGTGCCACTTTTGGGTACATAGACAATATCGTAAAACTTTTATTATTTTTTTTATGATAACAGGGAGAGAAAATGCATCAATTCTGCCATAGATTTTTTTTTTACAGCGTTAATCATGCAGCATAAATGACACACAAAATTTTTTATGCGGATCGGTACGGTTACAATGATACCAAAATTCTTATTTTTTTTACGTTTTTACACTTTTTTACAATAAAAAACCTTTTTTTGGAAATCTTTTTTTTTCTCTATAGCTGCATTCAAAGTCCTGTAACTTTTTTATTTTTCTATGTACAGAGCTCTATAAGGGCTTATTTTTTGCAAGACGAGCTGTAATATTTATTGGTATCATTTTGGGGAATGTACAGCTTTTTTGATCACTTTTATTGCATTTTTTGGGAGGCAAAATGCTAAACATTGCCTCTGTTTTTTAGCGTTTTTTTTAACGCTTTTTGCCGTACAAAATAAAAAGCATGTTCAACTTTTGTACACGCCGTTATGGACGCGTCAATACCAAATATGTGGGGTTTTAATTTTTTTTTTTACCCTTTTTTAATGCTAATATTAGAAAAAAGCCTGTGAGCGGTCATGTGCACCATGAGTGGCAAGTGACGCCCGCCGCTTCTTCTGGGGTCTATGCACCAAGCACTAGCAGGGCTCCAGCACTGGCCAGGCTAGATGAATATTCAATTTTTATCAATTTTAAGCCCTTTTAACTTTTTTTTTTTTAAATCCCAGAAAACCCCTTTAAGGCCTTGGTCAGACGAGCCTTTTTTCCTGCGCATGAAAAGCCGCACTTCACTGAGTGCCGCCCGCCGTCATGGAGCGGTCGTCGCCCTTATCTGAGGAATGCAACTTTATTTGAGGGACCCCCGCTGCCCTGACACATCGACTTTAGTTGAAAACAGCTTTACTTAAGAGCAATGCTACTCAAGGGTTTACTGTACTATTTTTATAGGTTATTAGAAATGTGGCGTTACCACATATTTTTTTTCCATAAAAAAAGGTTTTGTAAAAAAGTAGGAAGACAGAGAGAGTTACAGGAGAGTCCCTTACAGGTCGACCAGGCTGGTGATTGTGAAGAGGAGTTGCAGGGAGGGAGAAAACAGTACAGACATACAGTTGGCCAAAGGTTTACAACTTTATGCAGGGGCGTAACTATAGAGGGTGCAGGGTATGCGGTTGCACCCGGGCCCAGGAGCCTTAGGGGGCCCATAAGGCCTCTCTTCTCCATATAAGGAGCTCAGTACTATGAATAAAGCATTATAGTTGGGGGCCCTGTTACAGGTTTTGCATTAGGGCCCGGAAGCTTCAAGTTATGTCTCTGTGCAGCATGGTTTAGGTATGGGTATGATACAGATACAGATAGAAGGGGGGCCCCGGATCACATTTTGCATCAGGGCCCCTGAGCCTTTAGTTACGCCCCTGACTTTATGCCTATATTACAGTCATTATTATTTATTATTAATATAGATAAACCAAAACTATTCAATGGCACAATTCCTGATGATTGACTTCTCGTTGCTTCCCTCTCTAACTGCTGATTCAGTTGGCACGTCCAGATCTCTAGGTTCAGTTACTGTGCTAGATTCCTCATCATTTTTCTGATGGTCTGTAATCTGTGTCTGGTCACCCAAAGTATAGAACAAACAATCCCAGGATTTACTAGGTCATAGATTGCAAAACCTCCTCCTCGACTCCATGGATGGATCCTATCCCAGGTACAAGGGACAAACAGCAGACAAAGTTCCATTGTGAAAACAATCCCGCATTCAAGGAGTGCGAGGATCAAAAAATTCAGTTTTTTTTAGCAAAAATTAAAATCTTACATCCATAAGGGGCGAACATGACAGCTACACACATATATGGAAAAGGCTTAGGCCATGAGATCTCGTAGCTAAATCAGACCCTGTGCCCCAGCGGTGACCCCCGCGTACCTGTCTGATGTCTTCTTCTCTTTGATGTGAATGTGCCGGGTGATGCGCCGCCGCACATGCACAGTGCAAAGAATGACGCGGATCCGTGGCGAATCACCACGGGGCTGACAGCTTCTATTGACTGCAATGGAAGCCGTCCGTGCGAGGCCCGCACTAGAATAGGACATGCTGCGATTTTCCCCCCATGAGCGGAAAATCAGAGTTAATTTCTGCTTGTGGGTATGGAAAAGCGTTTTGCATAGCATATCTATGGGCAGTATTTGCTGCGGGATCCAGAGGCGAACGCTTGCTCCGGATCCTACAGTGCAAATATGCCCGTGTGCATTGTGCCTTATGCCAACACATGTAGCGGTCTTGTTTGTCTCAACTAGATGTTGGATGTTATATTCTAATTTTTGATAAATAAACCAAAACTTTTTGATTCTCATACTCCTGGACACTGGATTGTTTTCTCAATTGAAGTTGGTCATCTAAAGAATATTATAATCCTATTGGGACTCTGAACTAGATCCACAAGGTGGCGCTAGATAGACTCTTTGATTCAAAGTCTATTCCTCACTCCTCATCATGGGACTTATTTTACATCCTGTATCAATCTATACCATTCTCAATAAGGCATATGTAGTAATAGAGTATAGACTAAAAAAAGGTTTCTTTCTAGAGGTTTTTAGTAAGGAGGAAAATTTGTAACCCAGAAAGCTGTTCCCAGGAAACTGATTCTGTATGTAAATGGGTAAAGGAAATAATGCAAGTTTGCAAACTCATCAAGCTGTTTAAGACACTAGAGACGTTACTGTCACATTTGTCTTTTAGTGCAATGCTTCCCTTTTTTTGTGTCCAGAATATGGAAATGTGAGATAGGTGGCACTGCAGAGGCATTCTACTACATTGACCTTCTAAATGCTACCTTCTAATAGGTGGCACTGCAGGTGCACTGTACCCTTCCATTTGCATATTCAAATTTCCAATGGCAGCATGCTGGTCTTATAAAGCTCCTCACACCTTCTAGGTCATCTCCCCAAGGAGAAACTATAGCCATCCTGACCTTTGTCTCCAGATAAAGGCACACAGCTGTGATGTATGTTCTCAAAAGTACAGGTTATTCCCTGGAGGATTTATCTAAAAATCCAAAATGTACAGTCATTTGACTAAATATTCATCATCTTTTGGATAATGGGATAACCATCTCATTTAATAACCCTGTAAAAACTATTCTTAGACGAACATTGGAAATCTACTAGCGTATCTGTCATTAAAGTTTTTTTTTTTTTTTTTTTAATAAGAGCATTAGCCAATTTTATGACTTATTTCAAGATATTTAATTACCATTGGGAGGGTGTTTTATGTAAAAATCCCTCTTGAATGGCGCCCCCTATCCCACTAATGGATACAGCTGCAGCTGCGTAGATGCTGAATCCAGCCATCTGCTACGGGGGTTGACTGCTCTTCAGTGTTCTCACTTTAAGCTAAACTCCAATGCTTTCGGCCAAACTCAGTTTTCGCGCCTGTACGAAAAGAGAAATAAATAAATACTTAAATAGTTCACTGATAAAGGTATGAAGGTTTTATGGTCTCTGAATTAGTGTTAGGGGGTCATCAGGGCAGCAGTGTTATCTGTGCTATAGATTTTTCATACTTCCTAGTCACGCATGAACCCTCTTAAAGAATTTAGCTCTTGAAAGTGTCAAAAGTTGTTATAAATTTGTACTTCTTCTATGGCTTTGTGATTTGAAATTGCCTTTTAGTATGGTGACTTACATGTGTTCTATGATGTGTGCGTGACTAGAAAAGTGCTCAGCCACAGGTAATTCTCTCTTTCTGTGATTAATTGTATGGCGGTGAGATCTCTTTCTTGCTTTCAGTTTTTGCCCTGTTTCTTCGACATAAAGGCCCCCAACAGGACATTTACTGCACATGATCTAGTACACAACATCAGACGTGGAACACGTGAATGTCTCTGGGATCTTATAATCCTGCTGTGTGTTGGTGATCTGTATCCTGTCCACAGTCACTACATGTGAGCAGGTCTTAGGCTGGGTTCAGACAGGGCGGTTTTGCCGCAGCAGATCCGCCCGCTAATCTCGGGATTAGCCAGCCATGTGGACGAGATTTCTCAGAAACCTCGTCCACACAGGATGGCTAATCCGCTGCGGTAAATCCGGCTGAAACCGTGGCTGCGACCGCCGCAGCCGCGGTTTCAGAATATGCAGCATGTCCATTCTTTTTTTCATTCCGCTGCGGCCGCGCTCTCCTCTATGGGAGCGCCGGCCGCAATGGAAAAGCAAGCGGCCGGGCCGCTTCAAAGCCGCCGCAGCTTAAACCGCGGCGGTTCTCCCGGCGGAGATCTCACGCTTTTTGCTGCGGCCAAACCGCGAGATTTCCGACGGGAATCCGCCCTGTGTGAACCCAGCCTTACAGTTCCTTACATTACAGGGAGAAGTTCCTTTTTGTGTGTCAGAGGGTAATATACTCCCGATTATAAAGTTCCTCAAGTTAGGAGGTTGCCTGTAACACAGAAGAAGGGGGAGACAGGAATATAGTTTTCAGATGGTCATCCTTGTGTAGAATATGATGGAGTTTCTTTGCGGTTTTCCTTAGTACTCCTATCTGTGAATTGGAGTAGTTGATTTCCGGGTATCCTGGTGATTTGGTCATCAATTGAGGTGGGATGGTAGCCCTGATTTAAAAATGCTCAGATACAACCGGATCTGCTCTAACCTAACAGACAGAGAGGAACATCAATACCATCTTAAAAGGACATTTTTAAATTAGGACTACCATCCCACCTCAATGGATGATTAAATCACCAGAGACACCCGGATACCCAGAAATCAACTACTCCAATACACAGAGAAGGAAGCAAACAATGGTGTACTTATAGTAGAGACCTACAATTCATGGCTAGAGGTACTAAGTAAGACCGCAAAGAAACTCCCAAATTCTTCTATGGCTTTGTGATTTGCAGAACAGCTGCGGGTCAGATGGCTTCCGTTGACTTCAATGGAAGCTGCCCACACGGAATCTGCAATTTTTGTTCTGCAAGCGGAAATCGCAGTTGTTGTCCGCTCATGTTAGCGGACATGTGAATGCTCGATTTGTTTGAATTTGTGCGGAATGCCGCGGATCGTCCATGCAGGTGACAATCGCTGATTCCGCAATTCAAACTCAGTTGTGTGAGACCAGCCTAAGTAAAAGGAGGAATCTGGTCTGAGGTGAAAATATTTTATTTTGCTCTGATCTGGGCTCTGAATATAGGGGTCTCATCTTGGTTGTGAATTTAGGCATCTAGACTGCGGTTTGAATTTATTTTTGGCTTTAGTCTGAAATCTGAATTGATTTTCCGGTAACTTTTTTCTTCAAACTATGCATTGTACCATTACTCTGTTATTTCTCCTGGAAATGTATGAATAGATTGGCAACACACAGGGAACAGGGAAGTATAGGAAGCGTTAGTGAGTGTTTAAAAGGGGTTCCACCACTTTGGTGGTGTGTGCAGTGACATGACTAGTGACTAGCCAGTGAGAACCCAGAGGATCCCGCCCTTGTGTTACAGACAATGTATAGAATGGAACTAAGCCCTGACCTTACTTCTGAATGTGATGGAAGGGTTCTAGGTACCTAGGGCACCCTGTATATAAGTAATTACAAAGTGAAGAATGACACAGGTAACAGAGGCTCAGCAGCAACATCAAACTTGGGACCATGTGAGAGAGGTTAGTCAGATACGTGGTGGCGACTGGCTACAGAGAGCGGTCTTAGCAGCACTGTCCCCATACTTGTGAGCAGTGCAAAAAAGGAGAATGATGCCAAAACAGTTTGTTGACCATGGGGCAGAACACAGATGGTGAAAAGAGTCCTGATGATTGAAGGCAAAATCTGAGGACCCTGAGGATCTGATACCAAAGGTTACAAGCTATGCGGAAGAAATTGGAGGCTCCTTTCCAGTCGGGACTTGACCTCTCCCCAAGCAGAGGTCGACACAATGGCTCTGCAGTGTCCGAGGAGCGGGCTCCAGCCTAGGAGACAGCGGGGGTAGAGTAGTTCACTTGTCACGGTGGCTCTACTGTCTCCCACCTGGAAGGTAATCGGGAACACATCCAAGGGGCGAGGGCAGACTATTTTAAATTGGGAAACCCTCTGGTGGATTACCTTAGTCCTTTTGTCACGGGTGACACCACCATTCCTTCTTCCGCGGTGATGTCTCAGAGAAACAAATAAGAGTACGCACACATGGGGTAAAGTTTAAAGGCCAAACCGGGAACAGTCAAAGAAGCCATTTACTGTAAATCAACTTGCAAAGTTCCAACAATTACAGTCCACTTTACATCCACCGGCAGTACAGTAGTGCAGAGGAACACGTGATGCGTCAGGGAGGAAAACGCGAGAGAACAGAGTGATTTACACAGGCCTAGTTATCTGTGGTTCTCTGGTCCCAGACACCGTCTCTTGAACAACTTCACAAACACTCTACCGGTCCACTCTCACGGGATTTTGTAGAATTGCACTTCACACTGCATAGCGGGAAACTCGCACTTATTGCAATACTCTTCATATACTCCACTCCACATGGAAAAGAAGAAGGGGTTCACGGCATTAGAAGTCTATCCGTTCAGTGTCTTCCATCTCTTCTAGTACTCGGACTGAAGGTGTCTGAGTAAAGGCACAGCTCCTCTCCAAAGACTCTCAGGGAGGACAGACAGGAAAAAGCCCACTCATGCACCTTGCAACCACATGTATATAATAAGGTCACATGACATACAAATAGATACTTTTCCAGACATAACCCAGACAGTAACCCATTCAGTGCTGCAAAGGTGCAATACACATCATATTCATACACATAGATGACTGTGGAAATACACATAAGCACAAGACTACACAGAGCATTCGGAAACTTCCAGAATGTATGCACTTCAATGTCTGTACACTACAGATCCAGATATGCAGCTACAAGACATGTAACACCGATGCAATAACGATTTAGTATGCACACACTAGGGAAAATGAAAGACTATTATGGACTGGGGGAGTACTTCCCAAAAGGGATTGTAGTTATGTGGTAATTGTGATGCAATGCTCATTGTCAATCAGTTTTCAAGAGGGTTTGATGTTTATTAGTAGCCGGGTACTGTTGCCATGGATAGATGTTGTACCGGGATTACAAGGCATTTTAGAAGTAGTAGCATTAGGCACTGACAAGAAATTATGTGAATCGGAAGTGTAAATTAAATGTCGTCTTGCTACTATGCTGCATTTTGTCCGCAATGACGCTGAGCTCCTAAATTGGTGATGTACTCTGGCACTTACAATACACGAGGCTGCCACGTTGTCATACCACGGACCTTTGGAAATATAGTATTAATTTTGAATTGGAGAGGGGAAAATAAGTATGCCAGTAGAGTGGCATCAAAAATTCTACTGATGATAAATTCCCTCCACACATTTTGTTAAACCTTCCACCATACTTACCTAATTAATTATAATAACTAATTGATTCCATTATTTGGTACCGCCTCTTAAATTGCTTTTATACTGCCATTGGGTGCTGGCTATATTATTATAAACAACATATCAAAAAGTGGCATACTTTTTTTTTCAGACTTTCCCTTGTTGTATCCTCTAATGTATATGCATTCTGGTATTTGTCTTATAGGTGCAGTATATTTCTTTTCTTCATATTGGCATGATGGATGGTTCAACTGGGTAAAGACATTGTACAAATGTTAAACGCTTTTACACACATTTTCTACAGACTCCTTACAGCAGATTTATGGGATTGTGTAAAGGTGAGAAAATCGAGTGGGGATATACATGGTTGATTTTATAGTTCCTTTACACCACCATCCACACCGTTTCAAAAGTACCCAACCATTTTGTGTGAGTCTTACTGAAATAACAATGTTGACTTTGTACTAAAGACGAAGTTCTGTTCAGTGTTACAGCTGTTTATTACTTTATACTGACATATTTTATTGAAAAATATATTATGTAAAAGACCTTTCTGAAAGTAAAGGAAATGAGGTGGTGAGACATTGATCTTAACTGTAAGGAATGTTTTTAATTTAGACATAACAACCACCTGGAGAATTGTGGTTTTCGGTAATTTTACAGTCTTCATTCAGTAGTGCTTAGCTTTGACAGACCAACGTTTTACGAGAAAACTAACTTTCAATACATACTACAAATATTATTCTTATAGCTGTGTGCAAAAACACTATCACGTATGTCATCTCAGCGAAATTTATTGTGTAACCTATATGAAAAATGTTTTTGGTTTTGGAAAGATATTCCCCAATATAATCAAAAGTCAACCAGAAATCTAAATTGTTGACTTTTCCTAATCTGTGAAGATTTGTTTCTAGGACAGTTGGGTGAAAAACTAATATGGACAACATTACAGACCCAAAAAGGGTTGAAAGCCTTTGAAAGGGTTATCTGAGTTGTAATTGATGGCCTATCCTTACAACAAGCTATCGATATTTGATCAGTGGGGGTCTGTTACCTGGGATCCCTACAAATCATTTGATTGAAGGGGTTACAGCTCTGTGGCTTCTTCAATGTTTATATTTAAGTAATTACTAATAACACCATACTTTTAGTAGTGACTTTTCCAAACAGAGGAGGAGCAGGAGTATTATTGATAAGATCTATATAAAGCAAACAAAAGCGAGTGTGCATATTGTATTCTGGGTGTGCTGTATTCTTAAGTGTGTTGTTTCTTAAGTGTGTGGCTTGACATTACTGAACATTGCTGAGTGCAACTCTCACTATTCTATTTGTATTTACTTGTGTTTTATATGAAGTCATTGTAATCTTTTAGTTTATACATTGTATCTATATTGCTTACTTCTTTCCTAGAGATTAAATACATTGTACTGAAGGGATATTTTGGGAGGTTATATTGTTAAACATTGTTACATTTAAAAGCACATATAGTTTGCTTGTGGATTCAATCTCCATTGCTTTGCACAGCTGATTAATTAAGGGTGGGATTACCCAATCAAGGTATGATGAATTGCATCTGTGGAACTTCCTGTGTCCTTTCCAAACACAGGAAGAGCAGAAGTATTTCAGATAAGAGCTATATAAAGCAAACAAAACCGAGTGTGCATGCCAAGTGTGCATGTTGTATTCTAAGCGTCTTCACAAGGGTTTTCTATAGTGCTGTTTCTTAAGTGTATAACTTGAATTTAGTGACTTCAGATTCAGGAACCTTAGGAAAGTCAGTTATATTTATTTACTATCTGCACAATCCCCATTTAGAATGTGCTCCATGAATAACAATGTTGTCCAGTGTATATCTTGTGCCATGCATGCTGTCCTTGAACAGCTGTTTGAGGGTGCATACTGCTGTATGAGATGTGAGCATGTTGTGCATTTGGAAGCCTAGATCTAAATGCACAGCTGTAACACTGTGACACATTTTGGCAACCTGGAAAGGGGTTTGCTGCTCACTGAGCAGACACTTGCTGGTGTAGATGTAGAATGGATAGCAATTTGGAAGTGCAGGATGATCAGGCAGCTAGAAGGCTGATGACAGTTAGAAGGATAGGTAGAGGGAAGAGTGTCAGGAAGACTAGTCCTGAATTGGCACACTCCAAGAAGTTTGCAAAGTTGGCATATAAGGGGAATGCCATTACAGGGTCATCGCTGCTGCAGCACGACATAGCCTCTGAATGCCATGGGATTATCTGATCCAGTAAGAAGGAGAATAGGGGTGCAGGGCAGGCTAGACAGGTCCAGTAGTAGGGGACTTAATTAGGGGAATAGACAGGGCAATCTGTCACAAAGACCAGGATCGTCGAATGGTGTGTTGTCTTCCTGATGTTCAAGTTTGACACATCGCGGATCAGGTTGACAGATTGCTGTTAAGAACCCATCAGTCATTGTGCACATTGGCACCAATTACAAAGTTAGAGGCAGGTGGAAGGTTTGTAAAAATGATTTCAGGGAACTAGGATGTAAGCTTAGGGCAAGGAGCTCCAAAGTAGTATTTTCTGAAATACTACCCACACCACGTGCCACACCAGAAAGGCAGCAGATTAGGGAGGTAAACAAGTGGCTCAAGAGTTGGTGTAGGAAGGAGGGGTTTGGGTTCCTGGAGAACTGAGCTGACTTTGCTGTTGGCTACAGGTTCTACTGTAGAGATGGACTGCATATCAATGGGGAGGGTACAGCTGTGCTAGGGGAGAAGATGGTTACAAGGATGGATATGTGTTTAAACTAGGGATTAGGTGTTAGGTTGTGCATCTGGGACCTGTTGTTCTACAGGCTTCCTGGTGCACACCTTCACAAGTAGCCGTTTGGATTACTGCAGCCTTGTCCCATTCAATTCAATGGGACAAGCCTCTAGGACTCAGAACGGTAAAAAAGTAGCATAGTGTTTTAGGCTGAAAAAAGACTTGTGTCCCTCCAGTTCAGCCTATTGTCCCCCCAAGGTTGATCCAGAAGCAGGCAAAAACCCACAATGAGGTAGAATTGTTTGCTAAAAGCTCGGTTTGGGTTCGTTATGAACCGAACTTTTAGCAAAGTTCAACCTGAAACAGGGTTCTACTGGTTCAGTTTGCTCAACACTACTCATGATTACTAAATGAGGATTCCTTGTAAATATTTTTCGGCACAGTGCCACAGATATTCAGGCCCTGTGCAGATATTGCAACGCTGCCATATTTTGTTTACCCCCGCTATATATTCTACACTCTGCTAAATTCACTTGAATATAACAGTTTTCTCCAGTTCGGGAGCAACACTGTTCAAATGACACATCAAAGTCCCCTTAGTTCTTGAGGTCAGTGGGGTCCAGTTCTCAGACCTCCATGATCAGCAAGTGAATGACAATATGTCATAGAGATATGCCATTACAACATGCGACAAATGGGAAGAGGCCTGCACTCTGAGCGGTTTCTAAGATGTGGCTGATAAGCCATATCATGGTGCCAATGAGTGCAGCCCGCTATTTGTAATCTCGTGCACTATTGAAGGTATACAGCAGGATCTGGTTGACTAATGGAATTCGGTGATCATGATGCCAGTGCCTGGATTAAAAGTGCTTGGTAGCGAAATAAGACTAACACATGTAGGTAGGTAAATGACAGGCACTCCATTTACTTTCAGGCACATGGTTGTCTGCATTAATATTAAGCACCAGAAATTGCATATACAACTTATACACTTTATACACGGATAAACAAACTTTGAGGAGGCTGCATCTGAGCTAAGGGAGAGCTATAGAGAAAGAACTGATGAGAAAATACCCCTTTTTTCTGACTAACAGTAAATTGCCCACCATGAAACACTATGCTCAAGTTTTCTCTAGTAACTCACGAAAATTCCTATGAAGATTCTCCACTGCATGTCTGAAGCTTTGTGTCTGTCTTTGCTGTCCGGTAGAAAGCAGAGCAGGTTTGAACGGACTTCAGGTTTGGGAAAACAGTTTCTCACACAGGATTTCTTGAACGTTTACATAACGCATCTCTAATTACAGCACGACAAAGGAGAAGGAAGCCTAGCTGTGGCCATTCCTTCCCTCTGCTTCTCACTCTCCATCTCTCCCCATGGCGACTGATCTCATCACCTACTCACTCCATACTACCTCTTGACTTGTGTCTCCCAAGACTTACAACTTCTAACTGGGCAACGAGAAATGAGCTGGAAACCCCCTCCCTTTTTCCTCACTCCTGGGGCTTGTCACAGCTCAGCAGTCACGTGATTTACGACAGGGCCTAAACAACCTTAACTCTTTAGTTCTTATCCTTACTTCCTCTTCTTATTAAATGAAGTCCCTCATAACTACTCTTTGTTAAATGAAGTGGTAATTAGAACAGTTGCTTTTAACTTGTAGGTAAAGTACTTCTATTCTGTAGTGCCAGTCCAGGTCACTACACCATCACCTGCCATGGCTTACGCTTTAATTGCTTTAATAGTTGTAATGAATAAATAGGTATCTGATAAAAAAAACAATCAAATAGAATTTTTTCTCAATGAGTTCTTGGGAAATGCTTTTTAATTTGCTTTTAAGTTTCACATTACTTTTACAGTTTGTTGTTTAGAGGGGTTTTCCTATCTAGCCTACTCCTTCCGTACGTGAGGACCTGGCCACGATGGACCAGCCTAGTCAAGGTCTTCCCCAGCAGGGTCACAGTAGACTAGTCAAATAGTGTAAGGTCCACACAAAAACAAGGGAAGGGAGTAGAAGGAGAACAAGTAATAACATAGACCCTATCAGTATTCTCTGTGTGACACTAGATGGAAAAAAGTGCAAGAAAACACTTAGGAAGTAAAAGAAATCAGGGAAGACAGAGAACTTACAACAAACAGGCAGCAGTCAAGAACTGACAACTAAGTAGCAAGGTTCACTGAACCAGAAAGTCAAAGCTCAGCTAACCTTACAAAGACTGGCTAGTATACAAGAGTATAACCAGTATCCTCTGAAAAGAGGATCTGTTATAAAAAACCCTAAACGTACACCAATAGGCTAACTTGACTGAAAGGCAGTCCAGCCAGCCTGTAAGAACCTTCTGTCTAAACAGCCTGTGTATAAATGTTACATCGGTATCTCACTTGACCAAGAAGTTACACTGTGACATCAGAAGCAATCTCATGGAGCACAGCAGCGTGATAGACCCATTAGCAATAATCTGATCTACACAGGTCCAGCAGCAGAAACCCCCTCTGAAATGGTCTTGGGATGATGTGGGCAACTGCACATTTTTCCACAGTGGCTAGTTGCACAAGTAATATAGTTTTGCAAGTTACCCATTCAAATGAAAGTGCAACCATGTAATACATGGTCACATTGAGTCACCAAGAGCAGAAATAAGTATTTTCAGGGGCTCTTCATTTTGGCTATTAACAGAGGATCTGAGTAGGCCCCCATCTATGACATCCATATTGACAGGAGTTATCCTAAATTGACAAACGCATTTATTATATATTACATAGAAAAGAAATAAAATTAATTCAGCAAAGACACTATAAGTGTCGAAGTACGACATTGAATTAAAGGGGTTCTGACATAAAAAAAAAAAAATTGTACTCACCTTGCCTGGCCTGGCCCGATCGCCAGGCATGTCCCCTCCAGCCGGCATCTTCTTCTGTGCCTTTAAAGCAGAGCAGGAGCGGTCAAAAAGACCGCTTCCTGCTCTGGTCCGTCCGTCAGGCACTTCCGAGGTCAACGGACGGACCGCCACAGCAAGCACGTCACAAGCAGTGCTTGCTGTGGGCGGCCCGTCCGTCCGGCTGAACTCCGGAGTGCTGCGCATGCGCAGTGGAGACGCAGCCCGTCCTGACTCCTGTCAGAGGGCACCTTTCCACTGCGCATGCGCGCGATCCCGGAGCTGCGCGGCTCATGCAGACAGAAGAGGAGGAACAGTGCCTGCTGGGAGATGACCCCCCCGATGTCAACAACAACAGAAGGACAGGTAAGTATTATCTTTTTATGCTTTAGCAGTAGAGATGAGCGAATGTACTCGGATAAGCACTACTCGTCCGAGTAATGTGCTTTATCCGAGTATCGCTGTGCTCGTCTTGAAAGATTCGGGGAGCGCCGCGGAGCGGGGAGCTGCAGGGGAGAGCCGGGAGGAACGGAGGGGAGATCTTTCTCTCCTTCTCTCCCGCCCGCTCTCCCCTGCTCCCCGCCGCAACTCACCTGTCAGCAGCGGCGCTCCCCGAATCTTTCAAGACGAGCACAGCGATACTCGGATAAAGCACATTACTCGGACGAGTAGTGCTTATCCGAGTACGTTCGCTCATCTCTATTTAGCAGCCATTAAACCATGGGTTCCCTGGGTCCATTAGGCAGACCAGGGAACAATGGCTGCTAAAGCATAAAAACATTATTCATGTCAGAACCCCTTTAATGTTTTTTAATATTTCCACATTTTTGACAATTCTAAATCCGTACTTCATGAGTTAGTATTTGTCCATCTACAAGGTCCTGTCATAAATGAGAAATGAGTGTTCAGCTGTGCAGAGTAAGATAGGGGCTGTTAGTCATGGTTCACAATATAGAGGAAGTAAAGTTAAATATTATAGTGTGTGAGTGCATCAAGGACTGCTGTAGTCCAGCTGCATAATCATTCACACCTCTAAAACACTTGCACTCCAGTCATTAGTTAATACAGGATCTTCTTCTCACTTTTTTTCCACTGCACATGGTGGAAATTTTTTATTTTATTTTTTTTAAATACATGTGTAGGGATATATTTAAATATAGTATGGCTCTTAAAAGAACAATCAATCATTTTTATTGAGCATCTATTGCTAGTAGCACTTACATTGCTCTCTGCTGCTTCCTGTGAAGTGCTTCTGTGCCGCTTAGTGGAGCAGCAGAAAGAAGCCCCGCCCTCTGCTGCTCCACAAATCAGAACACAGTTCACGTAGTAAAAGGGGCGGGGGGGAGAGAAGAATCGTCTCTTTCTCTCTACCATGCTGCCTTGTAAATTCAAACCTGATGTTTACTGCTCAAACTATATAGGTACATCCGTCATTCAAGTTCCGGATTTCTATATCTTTGGCACTAAGCACATCCATAGTCTTTTTTCCAGATGGTAACTTAATTTTCTAGTTTCTACAAAGTAGGCTCATTTAAGTCAGAACCAAAAATGCCAGTAACATTTTAGTGCAAGAATATTACAGCTTGTCAATACTTTCAAGGGGGAATATTATGGATGTAACACCTGGACTCCCGCAATTCAACTGACTTGATTTTAGTTCACTACAAAACACTATACATGGTGAAAAGAGATGAGTGAGTATACTCGCTAAGGCACATTACTCGAGCGAGCAGTGCCTTGGTCGAGTATCTCCCCGCTCGTCTCTAAAGATTCGGGGGCTGGCGGGGGGTGGGGAGCGGCGGGGGAGAGCGGGGAGGAACGGAGGGGAGATCTCTCTCTCCCTCTCTCCTCCCCGCACCTCACCTGTCACCCGCGCCGGTCCCCGAATCTTTAGAGACGAGCAGTGAGATACTTGGCTAAGGCACTACTCGCTCGAGTAATGTGCCTTAGCGAGTATACTCGCTCATCTCTAATGGTGAAGTTTGGTTTAGTGTTGGCAGCAAAACTACTTATCCCTTTGATGTAGTGGAACACCGAGCAACCATCCCTCACTCAATGGAAAGATAAAGTCTTCTAAATATTTTGATTTGAAGATAGCAACTTGGGAAATAGGGAACAGAAGCCAATGTAATTTACTCTGGAAGCCTTGGCTTGAGTACATTAAAAGTACAAATTAATCTACTTACAATCATAATTCCTCTAACCGCCTCTCCTCCCCCCCCCCACCCACCCACACACTTGCTCATCACATCCTCTCATCATAACAAATCCCCCTTTTCAATAATCGTCCTCTTTGGTTGACACACTTATGACCACCCAGTCTTCTCTATTGTTCCAAGGTTGTTTTTGTTTCACTGTTTTGTATGTTATTATACAATCTCCTGGAACTACCAGTTCTTTATATTTAAAATATGTGGGATACTCAAATGACTTATTATGTACCTTTATATTTGAGACCTGGAAGTCTCACTCATCTGTTTTATCATATTATCTTATTCATTGCAGTCTTTCTTTTGACTTTTACTCCAATTGCTTTCTTAAATAAAAGGAGATTGTTTAAAAAAAGTTTGGTTTAGTGTAGCTTTGGGAATTCTGTGAGTTCTGACCATAAAATAGACTCATAAAAACATAAAAAAAAGACATTAAAAGATTTTTCTAATTACATTTTATAATTTCTTGTAATAAATATGATCTTCCTCCATAGAGTCAGGCCATTACAGAACAAGGAAACAGAACAAGAATAGAGTTGAGCGAACATACTCTGCCGAGCTTGATGCTCATTCAAGAATTAGCGTACTCAATGGTGCTCGTTACTTGAAAGAGCATCACGCCGTGTTCGAAGCCGCCCCAGTTTTGGCTCCTCCCCGCTGTGATGTGCCTGTTGAGAGAGAGAGAGGGGGTGGAGAGAGAGGGGGGAGGGAGAGAGAGTGGGAGAGAGAGGGGAAGACAGAGAGAACACGAACTAAGAAAAAAAAAAGCTCGGGACCCATCGTCCCACATACAAAAATGCTCGAGTCTCCCATTGTAGTCAATGGGGTTCGTTACTCGAGTAGAGCTATCAAATTTTACGAAAAGCTTGACTTGAATAACGTGGACCCGAGCATTTGCGTGCTCGCTCATCTCTAAACAAGAACCTCTGTTAACATCAGTGTTGCATCTTTACAGCGGAAGCCCCAACACTTTGCCAGATTCATTGTGAGATGGACACTTACAGCACTCAATGGAACTCACTAAATTATAATACGGTTCACCATGCACGCAGCACTTATTTGTACCTCCAATAACAACAGTATCCGAGATTGAGGCTCTAAATGAAGCCCCCATTGCAGATATGAACAGAATCTTACACTAGGATTCATGGGGGCTAAAATACGCTATGACTTTCAATTTAAATTAGTAAAATGCCCTCAACTAAACATAAATTAACCTTTGACTAGTGTGTGGATTCATGAAGCCTACTGTGATATCAGAGTGAACAGGAATTATGCATTTGATCAGCGTGGCATGATCACTTCCATAACTTTAGTTTCTCTCTAACTGGATTGTTAATGGGACAAATGAAGGGAATGGCACAAGGCTGTAATACTCAGAATGGCCACTATAAAAATACAGTGTTGTGAGCATGTGAATGCCATGGTACATTCAATAATATGATCCGCTGGGAACCTGAGCGGCAGATATTGATGGCCTGTCCTTTGGCAGGGCTTAAAGGGAAGGTGTCACCTCCTAGAAGCACCATAAACTAAATTATTTTGTTTATAGAATAGGTCCCACTGAGCCCAGGGGTGTCGTTTTTATACCGACCAGGCCTCCCATTCCTGTGTTGTCACCCTGGGAAGTCAGCACTCCATTTATCAGTATGACTCTTCTCATTCAGTCCATGCACACACATTCTCATAGAGAACAGTGGGAGTGTGCATTGAAAGCGTGGGAATAGGGGGCAGGTCCAGTAAGTATAAAAATTACACCCCTGGGCTCAGCAGTAATCACTGTGACAGAGGAATCCCAAATTTAACACTAATCACTGTAGGGAACCTAATGGTTTAAAATTTAACTTTTATTTAATATAAGATTAAAAGTGGCCCACTCAAAATAAACAAACAAAACAAAACACACTTAAACAACATCATACAGGGCTGATGATTAGTGTATCTAGTCCTATGTATGATGGTATTAAGGCCCTTAATAGAGCAGCCGTGCTGTATGTATTGCTGAAGTACTAGTACAGGTTGTGACGAGTGTGTTTGTCAATCTGTAGTGCTGTTCTGCAAGCTGTTGTATACGGTAAACGGATCGTATGGGTCTGTCTAATGATAAAGAAACCAAATTAGGAGTAGCAAGGGAGTAGGTAAGTATTTTCAAAACCCACACAGACCACTTTAAGTGGTATGAGGGAAATGGCTAAGTAGTGTTATTCGCCATAAATTGCCACGGTGCCACTAAGTTTGTGTGTTTATAGGGTATGGAATAGAGCCACCAAACACCTCTTGCTCCTAGTTGGTTTTAATATATTGTTAGAGCTATAACGAAGGTTGCATATTAATGAAAAAAGCTCCCCATGCTTGTTGGTGCATGTGGGGCAATAGACATGCTGTCCGGTAGGTGTGACAACTAGATAATCAGTTGTCCCTACGTGATTGATAACCACGGTTGTTCACCCATAACTGGTTACTCAATCTTTTAGAAGCTGTCAACGCGTTTCTGCAGCGTTGTCTATTCGCTGCTTCATCAGGACATAAGTGTACTAGATAAACTAGTCGCCTGATGTAATTGCAAGGCACGAAGGCCCAAAACAAACTGACAGACCAAATAGAGCATGCCGCGGGTGTACGCGCGGCCGGCTTCCATTGTATGAAAACGCTTCCCCGCCTACTGCCGCCGCGTCACATGACGCGGCCGGCGCGTCACATGACACGACCGGCCGTGTCATGTAACGCGGTGGGTGTGTCATGTGAAGCAGCCGGCGTGTCACATGACGCGGCGGCGGTGGGCGGGGAAGCGTCATGCGGGAGCGAGGACGCCGGATCCGCTGGTAAGTATGGGGTCTCTGGGGGGCGCCGTGACGGGCTTCGCCGCGGAATATTCTGCGGTGGAGCCCGTCACGGCCGTGTGCAGCCGGCCTAAGTGTGTTTTTGTTTTGTTTGTTTATTTTGAGTGGGCCTGGGCTCAGCAGGACTTATCCTGCAAGCACCATAACTTAGTGCTTATAGTTTTATAGTAGATGACAGGTTCTCTTTAATAGAATACCTGCAAGTATATAATATACTACAATACTGAAGTATTACAGTATATTGCATATGCTGGGAACTAAAAATAAAACTAAGATTAATGCTTTTTTAAATTATTAGTACATTTAAGGCCTTAGTCACACGGGTGTTTTTTCCCGCGATTTGCGGATCACATGACGGATGCGCATCCGCAAATCGCGTGACCGGGGCCGAAAAATCGCCCGAAAAAACTGCTCCTAGCCGCGTTTCAATAGAAATGGGCCGGAGCAGTGCAGCGCTGTCCAGCGCATTGAATTCAATGGAGACGGCAATACAGCCGGCTCCATTGAAAGCAATGCGCTGCGGGCAATCTTACGATGAATTTTCGGGAAGGGCTTAAATATATAAGCCCTTCCCTGCAATTCATCCAGAAATGTGTAAAAAAAAAAAATATATATATTCTCACCTGGTCCCGGCAGACGGAGTTCAGCCGCGGCCGGCGGCAGTTCTCCTGAACTGCTCTGAGTAGTATTCAGCAGCCGGGGATTTAAAATCCCCGCCTGCTGAATGAGCAGCCTCTGATTGGTCACAGCCTCACCAATCAGAGGCAGCTCTCACTTACCCATTCATGAATTCATGAATGGGTGAGTGAGTGCTGCCTCTGATTGGCTCAGCGCAGGGACCAATCAGGGGCAGCTCTCAGCTGCCATTCAGCTGAGAGCTGCCCTGGATTGGTCCCTGCGCTGAGCCAATCAGAGGCAGCACTCACTCACCCTTTCATGAATTCATGAATGGGTAAGTGAGAGCTGGGTAAGTGAGAGCTGCCTCTGATTGGTGAGGCTGTGACCAATCAGAGGCCGCTCATTCAGCAGGCGGGGATTTTAAATCCCCGGCTGCTGAATACTACTCAGAGCAGTTCAGGAGAACTGCCGCCGGCCGCGGCTGAACTCCGTCTGCCCGGACCAGGTGAGTATATATATATTTTTTGTTTTTACACATTTCTGGATGAATTGCAGGAAAGGGCTTATATTTTTAACCCCTTCCCGAAAATTCATCCTGCGCTCGCCGGCAGCCCATTGCTTTCAATGGAGCCGGCTGTATTGCCGGCTCCATTGAATTCAATGGGCAAACATCATTCTTCTCTGTCACAGCTGTTACAGCTGTGGCAGATGAGAATGATTTGTCTACTATATGTTCTGAATGAGGTCGGCGCTGCTGCCGCCGGCCCCGTTGAGCGCATATAGAGAAGAGAACAGGGATCGCAGATAGGTGCGATCTGCGATTTCTGTTCTATAATTTATCGGACGAGCGCATAAAAAGCGCTCATGTGTCCGATACCATTGCAAAGCAATGGTTTTATAAAATCGACAGACGCATGCGCATATCGCGCAAAAAAACGTCCGTCTGACTGAGCCCTAAAAGAGATTAAAAGTTAAAAAAAAACTTTTCCCAGTCGTTGCATAAAAAAAACTAAGGAAATAAAAAATAAATGTCTATCCATGTGTCTGTAAAGGTTCAATTTATTAAAATGTCACAACATTTATCCTGCCTGGTGAATGCTGTTAGTATCTGTTTTTTCTCAGAAAGTAGATGTATCATCAATTGATCTTTCCTGTGCTATTGAAGGAATGAAAGAATGCAGGCTATCTATAAGCAGAGAGATAGCGAGGGAACACTTAGCTAACGTAAATCAATTCAAGTCTCCAGGTTCAGGTATATTACATCCTAGGGTACTAAAGGAAGCAGCAGAGGTGATTGTTGAACCAGGATTCAAAAAGACCTAGACAAGCTTGAACAGTGGGCGGCTGAACAGAATCGTATTTAACAAGGAGAAATGCAAAGTCCTACATCTGGGCAAGAAAAATGAAAAAAAAAAAACACAGAATGGAAGGAATTGAGCTAAGTAGCAGCACATGTAAAAAAAGACTTGGGGTATACTAATAGATCATAGACTGAACATGAGTCAACAATGTGATGCAGCAGCCAAAAAGGCAAACACAATTCTGGGATGTATTAAGAGAAGCATAAAGTCTAGATCATGTGAGGTCATTATCCCCCTCTTCTCTTCCTTATTCAGACCTCATACTGTATCCAGTTCTGGACACCCCAATTTAAAAATTGGGTAGGATTTTTTGAAAGTGGAGAGAAAAAACTGAAAATAAAACAAAATAGACAAACAAGTTCAAATAAAAGCTACCAGGATGGTGAGTGGTCTGCAAATCATGTCCTAGGAGGAATGGTTAAAGGATCTGGGAATGTTTAGCTTGCAAAAAAGAAGGCTGAGAGGAGATTTAATAGCCGTCTACAAATATCTGAAGGGTTGTCACAGTACAGAGGGATCATCCCTATTCTCATTTGTACAAGGAAAGGCTAGAAGCAATGGGATGAAACTGAAAGAGAGGAGACACAAATCAGATATTAGAAAACATTTTTAACAGTGAGCGTGATGAATGAGTGGAACAGGTTACCATGGGAGGTGGTGAGTTCTCCTTCAATGGAAGTGTTCAAACAAAGGCTGGACAAATATAAGTCTGGGATGATTTTGTGAATCCTGCACTGATCGAGGGGTTGGACCCGATGACCCTGGGGGTCCCTTCCACCTCTACCATTCTATGAGTCTATGAAAAAAAAAAAAGAATTACCGTTATTGTATTTTAGTCACCCTGTCTCCAAGACAAAAGCTATCAAAATGGCATATATAGCCTAAAATTGAACCACTAGAAAGCACCATTAGACCTGTAATAAGCAAGCCCACACACCGGTCCGCCGATGAAAAAATGAAAAAGCTACGGGATCAAAATATGGCAACAGAAACATAGTAATACAGTATGCTAGGCTGAAAAAAGACAAATGTCCATCCAGTTTAGCCTGTCCCCCCCTACCCCACCCTTCATGTTGATCCCAAGGAAGGCAAAAAAAAACCAATGAGGCAGTGAGGCAGAAAGATTTTTTTTACATTTTTTTTAAGTAGTACAACATTAAAGGGGTTGTCCCGCGGCAGCAAGTGGGTCTATACACTTCTGTATGGCCATATTAATGCACTTTGTAATGTACATTGTGCATTAATTATGAGCCATACAGAAGTTATAAGAAGGTTTTCACTTACCTGCTCCGTTGCTAGCGTCCTCGTTTCCATGGAGCCGACTAATTTTCGCCGTCTAATGGCCAAATTAGCAGCGCTTGCGCAGTCCGGGTCTTCTTCTGTTCTCAATGGGGCCGCTCGTGCAGGATGCCGGCTCCGTGTAGCTCCGCCCCGTCACGTGCCGATTCCAGCCAATCAGGAGGCTGGAATCGGCAATGGACCGCACAGAAGCCCTGCGGTCCACCGAGGGAGAAGATCCCGGCGGCCATCTTCAACCGGTAAGTAAGAAGTCACCGGAGCGCGGGGATTCAGGTAAGCGCTGTGCATTTTTTTTTTAAGTCCCTGCATCGGGGTTGTCTCGCGCCGAACGGGGGGGGGGGGGGGGGGGGGTTGAAAAAAAACAAAAAACGTTTAGGCGCGGGACAACCCCTTTAAAAACCTCTATAAATTTAGTATCTCTGAAATTGTACTGACCATTAAATACATCAAAACAAAAATTCCCTAAAAATGGCAAAATTAAGTTTTTTTTTTCCATTTCACCTCACTTCTAAGAAATTTCTTAGTTTTCCAGCACATTATATTGTATGTTAAATGGTACCATTGAAAAATCTAATTTGTCCCACTAAGAGCAAAACCTTCATCTGGGTATGTTAAAGAAAAAATTGAAAGTATAATTTTTTGAAAGTGGAGAGGATAAACTGAAAATAAAACAAAAAGGGCTGCAGCAGGAAAGGGTTAATCCTAAATATAACTCTATTTGTACATTAGCAGCTACTGGACTGGCAATCCATGTAGCTCTAAATTAAAATCATTATCACTTTCAGCTACAACAGACTCAGCTGCAATTTTCTTTACTATTCTTATCGATCTACCCTTCTCACTCTTATAAATCACTCGGGGACAGTGCAGATATGATTTGCGGTCCGGCAGCAGTAAGATTATATTTCCATTGATAACAATACTATTCCACGAATTTAGCAACGTCAACAGTAAATAAGCAGAGAACAAAAACTCATCATCAATAATAATCTAATGTGCATTTGTGCATTAAGGCAAGGATACCTTAATATTGGTCTTGGATAATAAAGTTTCTTATGTTTCACCCTGGATTAGATCCTGGTCTTGGGTTCTAACACAGTTCTATTCTGCTTGATCTCACACATCAAACAATACAATATTAAATCAGTGAGGGTAGTTTTTTTATGTGTGTTTTGTGGATTTTTTTTATTTCTGCAGAGGGAAGATGTTAGCTGTAGGTCAGCAGGTAATTATGGAAGGCAATACCAACACTGAAGTTTTTTAGCAATTTTTTATTAACTTGTGTGTTTTTGGGGCAGTAGCATTTTCTGCAATTGCAGCTGGCCTAGTAGGTTTGCCTGTTGCTACTTTTGTAGCCTTTCAATGCTGTGGCAGAGTGTTGATGGGTTGATATGATAACGCTGTGCTATGTAGCAATAACTATGAATAGGCTAGCATTGAATGGTATAATACACTGTAATACTATTGCAGTGTATTGAACAAGTGATCGAGCAATCACATGTTTAATTCCCTTAAGGCCTCGGTCAGACGGGCGTTTTTTCGCGCGATTTGCGCATGCGTCCGGCGATTTTATAGAACCATTGCTTTGCAATGGTATCGGACACATGAGCGCTTTTTATGCGCTCGTCCGATTAATTATAGAACAGAAATCGCAGATTGCACCTATCTGCGATCTGCGATTCCTGTTCTTCTCTATATGCGCTCAATGGGGCCGGCGGCAGCAGCGCCGACCCCATTGAGAGCATATAGAAGACAAATCATTCTCCTCTGCCACAGCTGTAACATTCTTCTCTGTAACAGCTGTGGCAGAGAAGAATGATGTTTGCCCATTGAATTCAATGGAGCCGGTAATACAGCCAGCTCCATTGAAAGCAATGGGCTGCCGGCGAGCGTGGGATGAATTTTCGGGAAGGGCTTAAAAATATAAGCCCTTCCCTGAAAATCATCCAAAACTGTGTAAAAAGTAAAAAAAAAAAATATACTCACCTTGTCCCGGCAGACGGAGTTCAGCCGCGGCCGGCCGGCAGTTGTCCTGAACTGCTGTGAGTAGTATTCAGCAGCCGGGGATTTAAAGTCCCTGCCTGCTGAATGAGCTGCCTCTGATTGGTCACAGCCTCACCAATCAGAGGCATCTCTCACTCACCCATTCATGAATTCAAATGCATAATTATTCAGGATTTTTGAGGATGCAGTATGATTTTTCAGGATTTTTGAGGATGCTTGAAGTATACGCCTTACTCCAAAATTGAGCCCTAGTTACAGTTAATACAAAAAGACAATAAAATAGTGTCTAGGCAGCTATACATGTAAAAAAGTAAAATCTTTTGGAGCAAAAATTAATTTATCACACTGTCTTATTTTCAGGGAAATGGGGTAGTAGTAAGAAAGCTTGTAAAATTAAATATATTAAGATCTGCATATAATATATAAATAAAATTTAAGAGGTTGAAAAAAAACCTTTTCTAATTTTTAGCAAAAAAGTCTGAAACAAAAAATATATAATTGATAATCACCATGTCAATAAAAAAGTCTGAACTAATAAAATATCACATTATTTTATTTATCCCGCATGGTGAACACTGTAAAACGAAATACACTTGTAAGAATACTGACTATTTTTGGTCACCCTGTCTCCTCCCCCGCAATATATGGAAAAATAAAAAAAGGTATGGGTCTCAGAAGATGGCAACAGAATGCTTTCTTTTCTTTTTTTGAAAGGTTTTAAAACATTTCTATACCATCATATTCACACCAACCCACAGTATAAAGTAAAAGCGTCATTTGTATCGCATCATGAATGCCGTAAACACAGACACGTGCTTCGTTTCATCAGGTTTGGCTCGTGTCATTTTCACGCCCGTTAAACGGGACAAAATTACCTTTGTCTGCATGGCCCTCAAAGCCATGTTCCCATCACTGTTTATCCCCACTCAATCACTTTTGTTTTCTTGCTTTTTCAACAAGAGCAGAAAATGGAAAATGACGACAAGAAAGAATCCATCATATTCCAAAACCCAGTTGTGCCTAATATTTCCAATATGGTGTCTGGCTTTTTACCAGAAACAAATTCTGTATTTTGTGTTATTTTTGATGGTATCCGTGACGGAGGCTCCTAATGGAACCTCTGATACAGATGTGAATGAGTCTTAAGTAGTTGTAACAATTATGGTGTATCACCGTTTCGTAAAGACGCATAGTATCCTGTATGTTGAGGTGGCAGTCAGTAGGCCTACATCTGTTAAAGAGGGACGATATATGTCTAGTCAGTGGTCAAATGTTTGATGTTGAGGTTTTGCACTGTACTGTGTGGAATTGCCTTGCTGTGTACTTTGCTGCTTTGAAGTGAATAAAAGCTGGGATAGATCCGTTTTGAATCTGATGTCTCGGAATGCATTTCTGTGTGTGTGCCACTAATCTTACCGAGGAAGATGGCTATCCCAGTCCCACTGTTGGATCCCATTTACATTGACAGATGATCGCTCAAAAGTCACTCAAACGACTGTTTGAGTGACAGTTTTGAGCAATCATCTTTGCATATTCTATAGTAGCTAAGTAGCTACTTAAAAGCTATGCAGGCGGAGCGGGACACTGCTGCTATCGCTCAGCGAACAATACAGCTGTTTTGCATAAGCAAACAGCTGTATTGTTCTCCGCGATTACAGCTCGCTTCCCACTGTGAACTACCAGAGGGACTCGAGCTGAAAGGATCTTATCAGTGCTGCCGACTGCGATAACAGCCTGCATTGATGATAAGAGTTCATTGCTCAAATCAAGAAAACTAGAATTGAGCGAGGAACGAATCGTGCACAAAAACTGCACGATGTCCGTGCATTTAGACCCAACGATTCTCGCTCAAAAGATGGCTTTAAGTGAATTTTGAGGGAGAATTGTTGGGTCTAAATGGACCTTTACTGTTACTCAGTGTATATCTGTCTATCTATCTCATATCTATTTAATCCATCCATCCATCCATCCATCCATCCATCCATCCATCCATCTATCTATCTATCTATCTATCTATCTATCTATCTATCTATCTATCTATCTATCTATCTATCTATCTATCTATCTATCTATCTATCTATCTATCCATCTATTTAATCTGGTTATTCACAATTCTAGTTATTCAGCCACTGACTCACAAGCCAGAGAGGCAGATTGAAGTTGCTGACAAAGTAGGTTTTCTCAACCATTCGCCGCGTGGTATTTAAAGAATAGGAAAAAACCTGTTAAAAGAAAGAGCAGACAATATTAATGATTTATAGACTGTGGGAGTATTCTTTTCCTGAGAAGTTTGCTCTGACAATAGTTTATTCCCTATGTAAAACTGAGGACAATGAACTCTGTTAGTTACAATAAAAACCATGGGGTCATATCAGCCCTCATTCTGGCATGGTGATAGGAAAGCAATTATGTAAGAGTAAAATACTGTACTATGTCAGAAAAGTCAATAAATCCTGGGTCTCTAGTTTTCCTATAGCCCATATACCTTAGTGGCATTTTTATAGCTGCCATTGTACTGTTAGCCAGATTTTAAATATTGGAAATAATGGCTGTTTTTGAAACTGCATAGATGATTCACAGCCAGCCAAAAGCAGCGGTGCAGGTATTGCGCAGTGTTGTTCTATTCAAGTGAATGGGACAATCTCACAATAACTGCACTGCCATTAGGAAAATGAAGGCGTTTGCAAGTATCAACCAGACTGACATATATAAACAACTAGCTTACCCGTCGCGCGTTGCTACGAAGACAGACAGACATACATTCATTCGTTTTTATATATCTAGATAACAACCAATCACAGCGCAGCTTTCATGTTACCTCAGTGGTATAATATATAACAACCAATCACAGCGCAGCTTTCATGTTACCTCAGTGGTACAATATATAACAACCAATCGCAGCGCAGCTTTCATGTTACCTTAGCAGTAAAAAATATAACAACCAATCACAGCGCAGCTTTCATGTTACCTTAGCAGTATAAAATATAACAACCAATCACAGCGCAGCTTTCATGTTACCTCAGCAGTAAGAGAAATAACAACCAATCACAGCGCAACTTTTATTCTGCCTCAGCAATATAAAAAATAGCAACCAATCACAGCGCAGCTTTCATGTTACCTCAGTGGTATAATATATAACAACGAATCGCAGCACAGCTTTCATGCAACCTCAGTAGTATAAGAAGTAGCCACCAATCACAGCACAGCTTTCATGTTACCTCAGCAGTATAAGAAATAGCAACCAATCACAGCACAGCTTTCATTTTACCTCAGCATTCTCAATATCCAGCAATTGTCTTGCAAAATGTTCGGCGGATGCATCATTTTCTGGTTGAACACGCATCCCGTTGCTCGTAATGCCTTTTGCTTTCGTGCTTGAGATGGAAATCAAACGATCTTTGTCTGGGGGGGCATAACTGTCGACGATGCTCGTACGCGTGGCACCTATCGTAGGATAGTTGTACTATGCCTATAATCTTCCCAGGAGTGTACTCAACAACTTCCCAAAGTCTCATGGCAATTGGATGAATGGTGTAGTAATGCATAAAGGACAGACAGACAGACATACATACATTCATTTATATATATCAGGAAGTGAGAGAATTACGTTAAATTTGGACGCTAATTGTTTTGCACTTAGAATTGAATAATCGACTTGGGACCCATTAACTTTTCCTATTTATGGCATAATCAATGCCCGTGCCAAATTTCAAGTTTCTATGTGAGAAAATTACATTCCGTACGTAAAATTTGGACGCTAATTCTTTTGTGCATAGAATCGAATAATCGAGTTGGGACCCATTAGCTTTTCCTATTTGTGACATATTCAATGCCCGTGCCAAATTTAAAGTTTCTATGTGAGAAACTTAGATTCCGTACGTAAAATTTGGACGCTAATTCTTTGGCGCATAGAATTGAATAATCGAGTTGGGACCCATTAGCGTTTTCTATTTATGACATATTCAATGCCCGTGCCAAATTTCAAGTTTCCATGACATTGGGAAGTGAGAAAATTACATTCCGTACGTAAAATTTGGACGCTAATTCTTTTGTGCTTAGAATTGAATAATCGAGTTGGGACCTATTAGCTTTTCCTATTTATGACATAATCAATGGTCGTTCCAAATTTCAAGTTTCTATGACATTGGAAAGGGAGAAAATTAGATTCCGTACGTAAAATTTGGATGCTAATTCTCTGGTGCTTAGAATCAAATAATCGAGTTGGGACCCATTATCTTTTCCTAATTATGACATAATCAATGCTCGTTCCAAATTTCAAGTTTCTATGACATTGGGAAGTGAGAGAATTAGATTCCATACGTAAAATTTGGACGCTAATTCTTTGGCGCTTAGAATTGAATAATCAGGTTTGGACTCATTACATTTTCCTATTTATGACATAATCATGGCTCGTGCCAAATTTCAAGTTTCTATGACATTGGGAAGTGAGAGAATTAGATTCCGTACGTAAAATTTGGACGCTAATTCTTTGGTGCTTAGAATTGAATAATCGAGTTGGGACCCATTAACTTTTCCTATTTATGAAATAATCAGTGCTCGTGCCAAATTTTATGTTTCTACGACATCGCGAAGTGAGAGAATTAGTGGCAGTGATGGAAATCAAACGATCTACGTGGGGGGGTCGTAACTGTCGACGACGCTCGCGCATGCGCCATTTATCGTAGGATAGTTGTACTATGCCTATAATCTTCACAGGAGTGTACTTAACAACTTCCCAAAGTTTCATGGCGATCGGATGAATGGTGTAGTAGCGCATAAAGGACAAACAGACAGACAGACATACATTCAATTTTATATATATAGATGAGGAGGAGGATGCGCTCCAATGAGCAGTACAGCTACTTCAAACAGCTGATCAGCAGGGGTGACAAGAGTCGGACCACCACCAATCTAATATTTGTTGGCCTATCCTAAGGATAGGTTATCAATATCAAATGGCTGGATAACTCCTTTAATGGTATTCCCATTAGATAATGTTTTCGCAAGTCGTGGGATCTGGTCAGTCTACCCAAAATAAAGCAACTACCGGTTTAGGGGTCTTACCCTTTTTCCCTTGGATTCAGTTGTATTTACATCCTTATTCCTAATTTGCCAAAAAGCAACAAACTCCCTAACTCTCACCCCACTAAAAAATACAAAACATTTATTAGTTTTTCATCTGGACTAAATATGAACCAGATGGAGAGGATAAAATCCCAGACTTTACCCAAAGACAATAGTGCCCATTTTAGGCATTAGAAACCTTTCTTGCGTAACACTACTTCAATTTTTTTTTTACTAGTCATAAACATAGGGATGATCATGTGGATTGTCAGCGGGACTGTAGACATTCTGTGTGATTATCCCTATATGTATGGCTTGTAAGGGCTCGTTCACATGTTGTTTTTATTTCTATCTAAGGGTTCAATCGAGCTTTATGAGTGCACCCTAGACACTCTACTGGGTCATTTAAACAATTAACCCTTTGCAATCCAATTTTGGATTCAGGGTTTCCTAGGGGGCTTTCTCTTTCTGCCATTATACAATGGCGCCATCTGCTGGCTAGAGCCAGTACTGGTATGGGACATGCTGGAGAGGCCCCTGACAACAGAGCAGCCAGTAATATACAGTAAGAATACCCTGCCGGACGTCTTCCGACATTGGAGCTGTACAGCCTTTAATCAGAATGTCTTCAGACGTCAGACAGTGGATTGGAAAGGGTTAAATATTGAGGTGCTTGCAGGTATAAGGCAGCCCTCAGCCCCCAGCCATGTGATTTGGGAATTTCCCTGATGCAAAGGCTGCAATTGTACTGTTGGCAAAGGTCTGCATAACTAGGCCTGCTAGCAAGGGTGGATCTACATTGCTATATAAGAGCATGGGAACTGAAACAGGTAGCGTTCCCTTGGTCAGGCTGCACGCTTCTATTGAGAGAGTACAGTACACAGTCAAACCTCTTGTTTCATTGTCTTCTTGTTTAGCCGGTTCCAGTTTCACAGATTTTTCAAGTCAGAATTTCGCCTCTAGTTTGACTGGCTTCTTCTAGTTTCTTTGGCGGCCGGCGGCCCACGTGGCTTCGCTGCTGATGCGGCCCATGTGATCTCCTGCCCAGTCTGTTCCTCCTGAAGCTGAAACGCTACCCATCTTTCTCCAGCATCACTGTGGGTGCTAGTAAAACAGTACTGTAGTGTAATGTAAGTGGCCATGTTTACCCAGATAACACGGTGATAACTTAGGACAGATAACAGTTATGTCACCTGCAGTCCTATGAAACCCCACAAATTACACAGTGATAATGTTGAGAACAGATAATGATGCCACCTGCAGTACTATGTAACAACACAGAGAACACAGTAATAACGCTGAGGACAGATCATGTAGTAGATGTGACCTGCAGTCCTATGTAACAGCACAGATAAAACACAGTAACATGTTCAACAACTTGTTAAATGTACATTTATTCTTTACAGTAGTCTTTTATATTAATTTATTATTGTTATTATTTTTGGTATTAAAAACCATTTATTCTCTATTAGGCCTTAGTCACACGGGCGTTTTTTCACGCGATTTGCGCATCGCATGACGGATGCGCATGCGCAAATCGCGTGACCGGCGCCGAAAAATCGGCCCAAAAATCGCCCGAAAATCTGCTCCTAGCCGCGTTTCATTAGAAACGGGCCGGAGCTGTCCAGCGCATTGCATTCAATGGAGCCGGCAATACAGCGGCTCCATTGAATGCAAGCGCTGCGGGCGAGTGTGGGATGAATTGTCGGGAAGGGGTTAAATATATAACCCCTTCCCTGCAATGCATCCTTAAATGTGAAAAAAAAAAAAAAAAGGATGTACTCACCTGCTCCCGGCAGCTGGAGATCCCGGCGGCCGGCCTGCAGTGGGTGTGAAGGAGGTGTGACTCAGACTGGCCCCTGATTGGCTCAGGCTGAGCCAATCAGAGGCAGATCTCAGTCACACCCATTCATGAATTCATGAATGGGTGTGACTGAGACTTGCTTCTGATTGGCTCAGGCTGAGCCAATCAGGGGCCAGTCTGAGTCACACCTCCTTCACACCCACTGCAGGCCGGCCGCCGGGATCTCCAGCTGCCGGGAGCAGGTGAGTACATCCTTTTTTTTTTATTTTTTCACATTTAAGGATGCATTGCAGGGAAGGGGTTATATATTTAACCCCTTCCCGACAATTCATCCCGCGCACGCCGGCAGCCCATTGCTTTCAATGGAGTCGGCTGTATTGCCGCTCCATTGAATTTAATGGGCAAACATTGTTCTTCTCTGCCACAGCTGTTACGGCTGTGGCAGAGAAGAATGATTGGTCTTCTGTATGTTCTCAATGGGGTCAGCGCTGCTGCCGCCGGCCCCGTTGAGCGCATATAGAGAAGAGAACAGGAATCGCAGATCGCAGATAGGTGCGATCTGCGATTTCTGTTCTCTAATTTATCGGACGAGCGCATAAAAAGCGCTCATGTGTCCGATACCATTGCAAAGCAATGGTTTTAAAAAAGCGCCGGACGCATGCGCATGCGCAAATCGCAGCAATAAACGCCCGTGTGACTAAGCCCTAAAATGTGTTTTGGTGTGTTTTTTTTTTGGAATGTCTATAACCAATTAATTGGATTTACATTGATTCCTATGGAAAAAATTGCCTTGAGTTTCATTGGTTTCAGTCGGTTTGTCCAATTGCTTTCGGACGGATTACCAACGAAACTAAAGGTTTGACTGTATAGCACTGTTTTCAGATGGAACACAATGTGGCATTATTTTCTGGTGGGATGTCATGTTGCACTATTTTCAGGGGGTGCAGGGTATAGTATTAATCATTTTATGGGGCACTGTATGTGGCACTAGTTTCGGGCATGGCTCATGGCAGTATTATATTTAGAGGGACTAGTGTGTAGAGCTATTTTCAGGGGGCATATTATGAGGGGGGAACATATTTAAGAGGCAAAGTGTGTAGAACGAGGAAGAGTTTGTCTTAATATACAAGGTAGATATGTGCTGTAATAATGAGGAGCAAAAGATGTATATGTAGCAAATTGCGACATAGCTAGCAAAAGTCTTTATGGTAAATTTGGGGTAAATTGCTTATTCTGCCTTGAACTTTGATCCAATGCCGTGTGCTCTCACATGGCTGACAGCAAGATAGTGGCTTGCATAAAACTAATTTGTGAAACAAATGCCAGCACACCCTTACCGTTCTTTACATTGTACTGGGAACTATAATTTCCCATGTTACAAACGTCTATATTAGGGGTCAATTTGATTTGACAATTGATTGACTGAGTGTAGTTCTGGTACCATATACATATATACTTAGTTACGGTTCTGTATTTATGTAATGTGCTTGGTACTAGCACTATATTTATTTAATAGACTTGGCTCTGGCATCATAAATGTGCATTAAAGCAAATCTGTCACCTGAATATGCTGTCCAAGGTAAGGGCAATATCAGGACCAGTTTTAGAGAAACTGTGGCCCTGCGGCTTTGCTAGAGTTTAAAAAATAAATAAAAATAAAAAAATGTATATATATTCGTGTACATTTCTAGTAGAGATGAGCGAGCACCAAAATGCTTGAGTGCTCGTTACTCGAGTTGAACTTTCAGTGATGCTCGAGAGTTCGTTTCGAGTAACGAAGCCCATTGAAGTCAATGGGCGACTCGAGCATTTTTGTATATCGCCGATGCTCACTAAGGTTTTCATTTGTGAAAACCTGGGAAATTCAAGAAAGTGATGGGAACGACACAGAAACGGATAGGGCAGGCGAGGGGCTACATGTTGGGCTGCATCTCAAGTTCCCAGGTCCCACTATTAAGCCACAATAGTGGCAAGAGTGAGACCCCCCCCCGCACTGTCAGCGTAAAGATCGTTCTCCTCTGCCACAGCTGTAACAGCTGTGGCAGAGAAAAAAGATGTTTGCCCATTGAATTCAATGAAGCCGGCAATACAGCCGGCTCCATTGAAAGCAATGGGCTGCCGGCGATCGCGGGATGAATTGTCGGGAAGGGCTTAAATATAAAAGCCCTTCCCTGCAATTCATCCAGAAATGTGTAAAAAAAAAAATATATATATATACTCACCTGGTCCCGGCAGACGGAGTTCAGCGCGGCCGGCTGCAGTCCTCCTGAACTGCTCTGAACAGCTGTGAGTAGTATTCAGCAGCCGGGGATTTAAAATCACCGCCTGCTGAATGAGCTGCCTCTGATTGGTCACAGCCTGACCAATCAGAGGCAGATCTCACTCACACCCATTCATGAATTCATGAATGGGTGAGTGAGTGCTGCCTCTGATTGGCTCAGAGGCAGCTCTCAGCTGAATGACATTTTAAATCCCCGGCTGCTGAATACTACTCACAGCTGTTCAGAGCAGTTCAGGAGGACTGCAGGCCGGCCGCGCTGAACTCCGTCTGCCGGGACCAGGTGAGTATATATATATATTTTTTTATTTTTACACATTTCTGGATGAATTGCAGGGAAGGGCTTATATATTTAAGCCCTTCCCGAGAATTCATCCCGCGATCGCCGGCAGCCCATTGCTTTCAATGGAGCTGGCTGTATTGCCGGCTCCATTGAATTCAATGGTCAGTGCTCATTTAATCGAGACGAGTACCGCGTGGTGCTCGTCTCGAGTAACGAGCATCTCGAGCACCCTAATACTTGAACGAGCATCAAGCTCGGATGAATATGCTCGCTCATCTCTAATTTCTAGTTATCAAATATCAGGACTAAATATTACCTTGATACAGTGATTAAATATTACCTCCATACAGTTTTTGAACAAAACGCATTATTTAATGACCGATAATACCAATAATACCACCACACCGTTCCCCCGCCCAGTTCCACTATACAGTGAGTATTATTATCAGAACATAGGGAGCAGGGGTATGAAGGAGAGGAAAAATCAACTCGATGAACTGAAATCAAAACTTAAAAAGGCTGTGATATCAGTTACAGCCCCCTAAAGAATGAGATGACCAGCACAAACAGTGCTTGACATCACTGGCAAACAGCCGATTTTGAATGAGAGAATTGTGGCCAGCTTGTAAAACTAAGGTGGTTGCTAGTGGCAACCAAATGTACGCGGGGAGTACAAATAATAAAAATGCAAACAAGAAGAAAAGAGAGACTACTTCTCCTAAGACAGAAGATGTAGTCAGTAAAGGCCATGAGGTCCAATATGGAAAAGATGAACAGCTGTGCAGTGTTCAGGAGGGACTTGTCTAGATGCGTACTAACATGGACAGTCTTTTGAAAGCCAAAATGATAGCAGAAGAAGCATGTTGAGCTGCAAATGAAAAATATTAGGAGCAGTTGGTAACAGAAGATGCACAGTTAAGACACAGGCTACTGATGGTAGAAGAACTACAAGAAGACACACAAGGAATCAGAAAAAAAAAAGCTCACAGCATGGTGGGAAAACAAAAACAAGTCTTGGAAGATACGCTGACCATCACAGAAGCCTAGCAAGAACTCCATGAGCAAGACATGACCCAGTTGAAGAAAAGCTCGGGTAAACTAAAGTAAGCTAAAGTACCTGAAGCCCAAACCCAGAAGCTTAGACAGAAACATGCCCCAGCTGTGGAGGAACTGTCTGAACATCTAGAGCAATTCAAAAAGGTGAAACAAAACTTGGAAAAGGGCTCTGGGAAGTGAGTGTAGATAGCTGACCAAGGAGGTAAAGGTACTAAGACGAGTGATTCTCAACACAAGACAAAAAGGGCAGAGGCTCAACTTCAAGAAATACGAGTAAAAATCACAGGAAGTGACAGATTACTGCAGGGTGGAATTGGAATCTCAGATTTAAGATTCTCAAACTTGTGCAGGAAGAAACTCATCAGAAGCTTGAAACAATTTCATCAAAACTGAAATAAATGGAAGATCAGAGAAATGTGTTCCTTGAGAAAAAGAACCCAAAGTGCTCTCCTTGACGCGTACCCTGGAAGAGGCCCTTGAAATGAAGGCTGCAGTTTAACAAGCATTTGTGCACAGAAATGCAAGACTTAATCAGCACCAAGAAGGATGCTGAAAAGAAAACTCTGGTACTAGAAAAGTCCAAGAGTGTTTCAACAGCCAATAAAAGAAATGAAGACCCTGATGGAGGATCTTAAAAATGAGTTACAAGCAACAAAGTATACCAAATTGTGCTCAGAAGGTAGCCTGGGGCTATATGTGAACAATTTGTGAAAACTGAAAAAATCTTGAAGTAAGAAATTCCCTATGTAAACCAAAGAAGAGGAGAAGCTATCCAAAAACTATATGAGGTGCAGGAGCAGCTGAAGAATTGCAAGAGAAAAGTTGGAAGACACTAAGGCATCCAGAGATGACACAAGGAGTCACTTTACAGATGGTGTGAAGAAACTGTCTGCCACCCTGAAACAGATATGAGATGTCATTTTGCAAGCTGAAACTTACTAACTGCTTGTAGACCGAGCCGAAGAATGTTTGAAGCAGAAAGAGCTGGAAGAAATAGGCCAAAAGACTACTTCAGCCTAAGGGTGCGTTCCCACGAACGTATATCGGCTCGGTTTTCACGCCGAGCTGATATACGTTGTCCTCGTGTGCAGAGGGGGGAGGCTGGAAGAGCCCAGGAGCAGAAACTCTGCTCCCGCCCCCTCTCTGCCTCCTCTCCACCCCTCTGCACTATTTGCAATGGGGAGAGGCGAAACGGGGGCGGGGCTAATTCCCGGACCTTATCCCCGCCCCCGTTCCGCCTCCTCTCATTGCAAATAGTGCAGAGGGGCGGAGAGGAGGCAGAGAGGGGGCGGGAGCTCAGTTCCTGCTCTGAGGCTCTAACAGCCTCCCCCCTCTGCACACGAGGACAACGTATATCGGCTCGGCGTGAAAACCGAGCCGATATACGTTCGTGGGAACGCACCCTCAAGGAAAGAGAATTGTTAGCCAAAATAAGAGAGCAGGAGGAAAAGTATATTGGATGACTGCAAGAAAAGGAAAGTCTTTTGATTAGGAGCAACCCAAGAGAGAGAAGTTTATGTGTAGAACAGGAAGCATTAAAGCAGAAAATGAGTGAGGAGTAGAGATGAGCGAGCACCAAAATGCTCAGGTGCTCGTTACTCGAGTCGAACTTTCCGCGATGCTCGAGGGTTCGTTTTGAGTAACGAACCCCATTGAAGTCAATGGGCGACTCGAGCATTTTTGTATATCGCCGATGCTCGCTAAGGTTTTCATTTGTGAAAATCTGGGAAATTCAAGAAAGTGATGGGAACGACACAGAAACGGATAGGGCAGGCAAGGGGCTACATGTTGGGCTGCATCTCAAGTTCCCAGGTCCCACTATTAAGCCACAATAGCGGCAAGAGTAGCCCCCCCCCAACAATTTTTACCTCTGAAAAATCCTCATTAGCAAGGCATACCTTAGCTAAGCACCACACTACCTCCAACAAAGCACAATCACTGCCTGCATGACACTCCGCTGCCATTCTCCTGGGTTACATGCTGCCCAACCCCCCCGCATGACCCAGTGTCCACAGCGCACACCAAAGTGTCCCTGCGCAGCCTTCAGCTGCCCTCATGCCACACGCTGGCCTCATAGCCACACCAACCTCATGTCTATATATAAGTGCGTCTGCCATGAGGAGGAACCGGAGGCACACACTGCAGAGGGTTGGCAGGGCCAGGCAGCGACCCTCTTTAAAAGGGGCCGGGGCGATAGCCCACAATGCTGTACAGAAGCAATGAGAAATCCAATCCTGTGCCACCTCCATCAGGAGCTGCAAACGTGGGCATAGCAATGGGGAACCCATGTGCCACACACTATTCATTCTGTCAAGGTGTCGCATAGCTCAATCGACACTGCAAGGGGAAAGCCATCTGCGCTCTGCCCCCTACCCAAGTCAGTCAGTGTCTTTGTGCCAGACAGGTCAAACACCGCGATGGGAGCTAAGTTTGCACCAACAGCATAGGTGGGTCCTAGGAAACCCAAGACATAAACCAAAAATTGATATGACCGTCCAAACATGGCAGACTTGCACCGCGCCCACGACATAGGCCTCGGGCCAAAGCTTCAGCAATCCTAGGCAGGAAGCGGACTTTCACTGCACCCAGGACATAGGCCTCTGCACAAACCCTCAGCAATCGCGGGCCTACAGCGGACTCCTATGCTAGCGTAGCTGTGCACGTCTCATTAGCGCTGTATTGCTCCTGTAGTTTGTCCCAATGCAGTGCCCCGGATAGTAGAGCTAACGTCAGATTAAATACAGGTGGGCTTCGGCCCACACTGCATGCCCCAATCAGACCGGGGTTTTTTATAAATAGTCACAGGCAGGTACAACTCCGCAATGGGAATTCCGTGTGCACCCACAGCATGGGTGGCTCCCTGGAACCCACCGGCGGTACATAAACAAATCCCATTGCAGTGCCCAGCACAGCTGAGGTAACGTCAGATTAAATGCAGGTGGGCTTCGGCCCACACTGCATGCCCCAGTCAGACTGGGGTTCTTTATAAGTAGACACATGCAGTTACAACTCCATGTGGACCAACAGCATAGGTGGGTCCCAGGAAGCCACCGGCGGTACATAAATAAATCCCATTGCATTGCCCAGCAAAGCTGAGGTAACATCAGATTAAATGCAGGTGGGCGTCGACCCACACTGCATGCCCCAGTCAGACTGGGTTTTTTTATAAGTTGACACAGCCAGGTACAACTCCCTAATGTGAAGTCCGTGTGGACCCAAAGCATGGGTGGCTCCCTGGAACCCACCGGCGGTACATAAATAAATCCCATTGCATTGCCCAGCATAGCTGAGGTAACGTCAGATTAAATGCGGGTGGGCTTCGGCCCACACTGCATGCCCCAGTCAGACTGGGGTTTTTTATAAGTAGACACATGCAGTTACAACTCCGCGTGGACCGACAGCATAGGTGGGTCCCAGGAAGCCACCGGCGGTACATAAATAAATCCCATTGCATTGCCCAGCACAGCTGAGGTAACATCAGATTAAATGCAGGTGGGCATCGGCCCACACTGCATGCACCAGTCTGACCGGGGTTTTTAATACATAGACACAGGCAGGTACAAATCCCTAATGTGAAGTCCGTGTGGACCCAAAGCATGGGTGGCTCCCTGGAACCCACTGGCGGTACATAACCAAATCCCATTGCAGTGCCCTGGACAGCAGAGGTAACCTCAGATTAAATACAGGTGGGCTTCAGCCCACACTGCATGCCCCAGTCAGACTGGGGTTCTTTATAAGTAGACACAGGCAGGTACAACTCCGTGTGGACCGACAGCATGGGTGGGTCCCAGGAAGCCACCGGCATTACCTAAATAAATCCCATTGCATTGCCCAGCACACCTGAGGTAACGACAGATTAAATGCAGGTGGGCTTCGGCCCACACTGCATGCCCCAGTCTGACCAAGGTTTTTAATACATAGACACTGGCAGGTACAAATCCCTAATGTGAAGTCCCTGTGGACCCACAGCGTGGGTGGCTCCCTGGAACCCATCGGCGGTACATAAATGTATCCCATTGCAGTGCCCGGCTCAGCAGAGCTAACGTCAGATACAATACAGGTGGGCTTCGGCCCACAGTGCATGGCCCAGTCAGACTGGTAATATGTACCTTAACAGTAACCGCGTTGGTGGGAATGTGGTGGCGACTGCAGACCTAGTAGCGCGGTTTTATTTAGTTGGTTTTCGGAATGTGGCCAGGATTAAGTGGGCCATGGCGGGGGGATGGTGGGGGGGGCTCTCTTGTTGTGTCGTTAAAGGTGAAATTCTTGGACTGCCACCAGACGGACCGATGCAAAGGTATTTGCCAAGAATGTTTTCATTGTTGGAGGAGGAGGGGGATGTTTTTGAGGCACTACGTGTCCTCTCCACGTGTCCATGGTTATATGCACCTTAACAGTAACCGCGTTGGTGGGAAATGGCCTCGCCGCCATCATGTCTTTGGGAAGCCTCCGTTTCCACACCCCAGTGACATAGCATTAGCAGCGGTATAGGCAGAGCCCAGAATTAGTAACATTTCAGCGGTAGCATTAGGACAGGCCCCAGTAACATATCACTAGCAGCATTATAGGGGGAGCACAGTATTAGTTCCATTTCAGTAGTAGTAGCACTCAAGACAGGCCCGAGTAACAATTCTGAAGCAGCAGTATAGGGGAAGCACAGTCTTAGTTCCATTTCAGTAGTAGTAGCAGTCAAGACAGGCCACAGTAACATTCCCGTTGCAGCAGTTTAGGGAGATAACAGTCTCTTGCACATTTCAGTAGTTGCAGTAAAGACAAGGCCCCAGTTACATTTATGTAGCAAAAGTGTAGGCCAAGCCCACACAATGTGCTGTACCATGAGGGCAGGCGAAGCCCTTAAAAATTACTAGGATTACACTGTAGGCGAGGGCCCAAAAAAATTGGTGTACCAAGTGTACCAACAGTACTAATGTACCTCAGAAAAATTGCCCATGCCCAACAGAAAGGGCAGGTGAAACCCATTAATTGCTTTGGTTACTGTGGCTTAATTTGTAAGTCGGCCTGGAGGCAGCCCAGTTAAAATAAAAATTGCTTCTGGTGCAAGTTTCAACGCTTTAATGAGAATTGTAACGTATAAACATTGTTTACAAAAGTAATATGACTGAGCCTTGTGGGCCTAAGAAAAATTGCCCGTTCGGCGTGATTACGTGAGGTTTCAGGAGGAGGAGGATGAATATAATACACAGATTGATGAAGCTAAAAGGTCCCCGCTTTTTAGGGTGATAGAGCACGATGCTTCCATCCGCGAGTGCAGCCTACGTATTGTTTAGGTATCGCTGCTGTCCGCTGGTGGAGAAGAGAAGTCTGGGGAAATCCAGGCTTTGTTCATCTTTATGAGTGTAAGCCTGTCGGCACTGTCAGTTGTCAGGCGGCTACGCTTATCCGTGATGATTCCCCCAGCCACACTAAACACCCTCTCTGACAAGACGCTAGCCGCAGGACAAGCAAGCACCTCCAGGGCATACAGCGCGAGTTCAGGCCACGTGTCCAGCTTCAAAACCCAGTAGTTGTAGGGAGCAGAGGCGTCACGAAGGACGGTCGTACGATCGGCTACGTACTCCCTCACCATCCTTTTACAGTGCTCCCGCCGACTCAGCCTTGACTGGGGATCGGTGACACAGTCTTGCTGGGGAGCCATAAAGCAGTCAAAGGCCTTGGAGAGTGTTCCCCTGCCTGCGCTGTACATGCTGCCTGATCTCCGCGCCTCCCCTGCTACCTGGCCCTCGGAACTGCGCCTTCTGCCACTAGCGCTGTCAGATGGGAATTTTACTATCAGTTTGTCCGCCAGGGTCCTGTGGTATAGCATCACTCTTGAACCCCTTTCCTCTTCGGGTATGAGAGTGGAAAGGTTCTCCTTATACTGTGGGTCGAGCAGTGTGTACACCCTGTAATCTGTAGTGGCCAGAATGCGTGTAACGCGAGGGTCACGAGAAAGGCATCCTAACATGAAGTCAGCCATGTGTGCCAGGGTACCTGTACGCAACACATGGCTGTCCTCACTAGGAAGATCACTTTCAGGATCCTCCTCCTCCTCAGGCCATACACGTTGAAAGGATGACAGGCAAGCAGCATGGGTACCCTCAGCAGTGGGCCAAGCTGTCTCTTCCCCCCTCCTCCTCATGCTCCTCCTCCTCCTCCTCCTCAACGCGCTGAGATATAGGGTGCTCTGACTATCCAGCAACATACTGTCTTCACCCGCCTCCATTTCCGAGCGCAAAGCGTCTGCCTTGATGCTTTGCAGGGAACTTCTTAAGAGGCATAGCAGAGGAATGGTGACGCTAATGATTGCAGCATCGCCGCTCACCATCTGGGTAAACTCTTCAAAGTTTCCAAGGACCTGGCAGATGTCTGCCAACCAGGCCCACTCTTCTGAAAAGAATTGAGGAGGCTGACTCCCACTACACCACCCATGTTGGAGTTGGTATTCCACTATAGCTCTACGCTGCCCATAGAGCCTGGCCAACATGTGGAGCGTAGAGTTCCACCGTGTGGGCACGTCGCACAGCAGTTGGTGCACTGGCAGATTAAACCGATGTTGCAGGGTCCGCAGGGTGGCAGCATCCGTGTTGGACTTGCGGAAATGTGCGCTGACCCGGCGCACCTTTCCGAGCAGGTCCGACAAGCGTGGGTAGATTTTCAGAAACCGCTGAACCACCAAATTAAAGACGTGGGCCAGGCATGGCACGTGCGTGAGGCTGCCGAGCTGGAGAGCCGCCACCAGGTTACGGCCGTTGTCACACACGACCATGCCCGGTTGGAGGCTCAGCGGCGAAAACCAGCGGTCGGTCTGCTCTGTCTGACCCTGCAGCAGTTCGTGGGCCGTGTGCCTCTTCTCTCCTAAGCTGAGTAGTTTCAGCACGGCCTGCTGCTGCTTGGCCACCGCTGTGCTGCCACGCCGCGCGACACCGACTGCTGGCGACGTGCTGCTGCTGACACATCTTGATTGCGAGACAGAGGTTGCGGAGGAGGAGGGTGGTTTAGTGGAGGAAGCATACACCGACGCAGATACCACCACCGAGCTGGGGCCCGCAATTCTGGGGGTGGGTAGGACTTGAGCGGTCCCAGGCTCTGACTCGGTCCCAGCCTCCACTAAATTCACCCAATGTGCCGTCAGGGAGATATAGTGGCCCTGCCCGCCTGTGCTTGTCCACGTGTCCGTTGTTAAGTGGAGCTTGGCAGTAACCGCGTTGGTGAGGGCGCGTACAATGTTGCGGGAGACATGGTCGTGCAGGGCTGGGACGGCACATCGGGAAAAGTAGTGGCGACTGGGAACCGAGTAGCGTGGGGCCACCGCCACCATCATGTTTTTGAAAGCCTCCGTTTCCACAAGCCTATACGGTAGCATCTCCAGGCTGATCAATTTGGCTATGTGCACGTTTAACGCTTGAGCGTGCGGGTGCGTGGCGGCGTACTTGCGCTTGCGCTCAATCAGTTGCGCTAGCGACGGCTGGATGCTGCACTGAGAGACATTGCTGGATGGGGCCGAGGACAGCGGAGGTGAGCGTGTGGGTGCAGGCCGGGAGACGGTCGTGCCTGTGTCCTGAGAGGGGGGTTGGATCTCAGTGGCAGGTTGGGGCACAGGGGGAGGGGCAGTGGTGCAAACCGGAGGCGGTGAACAACCTTCGTCACACCTTGTGGGGTGCTTGGCCATCATATGCCTGCGCATGCTGGTGGTGGTGGCTCCCTGGCTGATCTTGGCGCGACAAACCTTGCACACCACAGTTCATCGGTCGTCTGCACTTTCAGTGAAAAACTGCCACACCTTTGAGCACCTCGGCCTCTGCAGGGAGGCATGGCGCGAGGGGGCGCTTTGGGAAACAGTTGGTGGATTATTCGGTCTGGCCCTGCCTCTACCCCTGGCCACCGCACTGCCTCTTCCAACCTGTCCTGCTGCTGCACCTGCCTCCCCCTCTGAAAACCTGTCCTCAGTGGGCTTAGCAAACCAGTTGGGGTCAGTCACCTCATCGTCCAGCTGCTCTTCCTCCGAATCCTCTGTGCGCTCCTCCCTCGGACTTACTGCCCTTACTACTACCTCACTGATAGACAACTGTGTCTCATCGTCATCGTCCTCCTCACCCACTGAAAGCTCTTGAGACAGTTGCCGGAAGTCCCCAGCCTCATCCCCCGGACCCCGGTAACTTTCCAAAGGTTGGGCATCGGTCACTGTAATGGAAATATTTTTATGGCTATTTTGTAGCCATTAATCCTTGATTCTATATGTATATACATATCTGAACAGGCTTTAATATATCAACTAGGCCCTGCATTCTAAGGAACTAACCCCAGACCTGTTCTACATGTTTATCATGTGTAAGTAAGAGAATGGCTTTGATGTTTGTTATAACACCAATCAGTCTGTCTTTGTAGGAGCCTGCCATGTACATATCTATTGTCTAGGAGGTAGACCTTGTCTGACTACATCTTATCACTCTATAGAAACTGGCTACTTCAGATGGTGGGGGGTCTCAGATTGATAACATCTTGGTTTGCAAAGCTTGGAGAATGTGGCCTATGACTCAGCAAGTTATACTAGTATACAGGACAGGAGAGAGTTAGGAGGAGTAGTAGCTTTTGGAATCTAAGGTGTAGTAGCTTTTGGAATCTAGGAGGAGAAGCTCTTGGAATCTCTGGAAGGATGAGAAGCTCTGGGTAGTACGGACTCTTCAATACCAGATGAGGATGTCATCTGTTGAACCCCTAGAAGTGAGGGAACCTTTGGTGATGGTAATATGTGATCTGTAATCTTTTAGGTAATAATGTAACTTGCTATCTTTATACTTTGTGATGTGACTTCTGCAACCTTTATGTTTTGTATATAGCTATTATCCTTTGTATATTAGATCCGATAGTTTACAAACGTAGGACAATTACTCACCACTATGCTCAATTATCATTTGGTTTTAATAAATTCTTATTGTTAACCCTTTTATAGTGTCTTACTCTCTTTAAAGCGTAATCTGAACTAAAGTCTTGCTCCTTGCAGCAATACAGTCACGACAAACTCCTCTGGTGGGAGAGGAACCATTGCTGCCCAATCTCGGCAGGGGCCTGAGAACAGTTCCTGGGAGTCTGCCTGCTCCTCAGAATGTGTCATTTTCATGGAGTGAGGAGGCTGGGAGGAAGGAGGAGCAGCAGCCAGAGAATTCAGACTTGCAGCTGTGGGCGGCGTAGAAGACTGGGTGGTCGATAGATTGCTGGATGCACTTTCTGCCATCCACGACAGGACCTGCTCACACTGCTCAGTTTCTAATAAAGGTTTACCGCGTGGACCCATTAATTGTGAGATCAATCTGGGGACCCCAGAAACTTGCCTCTCTCCTAATCCCGCAGCAGTCGGCTGCGATACACCTGGACCAGGAGCTCGGCCTGTGCCCACACCCTGACTTGGGCCTCCACGTCCTCGCCCCCGTTCACGTCCTCTAGGCCTACCCCTACCCCTCAGCATGGTGTATTACGAGTAGAGCAGAAACAGAACGCTTTAATTAAATGTGCCGCTTATTGGCCTGTGGTTGGAGGCTGACTTCGCTTACAGAATGCACAGCAGAGCCAGGAAACAATTATGCGCAAGCCTGTAGTGAGACGTAGGTACGTATGACTGAGCTACTGGAATTCACAGCGCAGAACCAGTCAAGTGGCCAAAGGCCAATGGTAGGCCTTAAGTATTTTGCTTCTATTTTTTTAAATGGTGAGGTGAAACACCAGACAGACACTGTATGCAGCGTATATTATGTTTCCCTCTGGCGAGATGACGGTGGTCATGTAACGGGCACAGCAGAGCCAGGAAACAATTATGCGCAAGCCTGCTGTAACGCTTAGCTGGGTATTAATTAGCGACTACTACCCCCAGCAGACACGCAGTACACTGAAGACTGTCACAGGCAGTCCAAATATAGTATTTTTCCCCAATTTTTTTGAAAAAGCCCACTGCCTATATAGCCAGTATACCTCTTTCCCTGCCTCACCAGTACTGCCCCTATACTCTGTAAAATGACTGCAGACTGAGGACGCTATGGTCTGCACGCCCGATATACAAAAAAAAAAAAATTGTGCAGCACTGCTAAAAGCAGCCTCAACAGTACTGCACACGGTCAGATGTGGCCCTAAGAAGGACCGTTGGGGTTCTTGAAGATGAATATAACACCTAACACTCTCCCTATAGCAGCTACAGCAGGACGGCACTTTCCCTGATCTCTGTCCGCATGCATCTGTGGCGAGCCGCGGGCGGGGCAGATTTAAATACTCGGGTGTCATCTGATCTCCCCAGCCACTCACTGCAGGGGGTGGGATAGGGCTGGAATGTCACAGGAGGAAGTTGTAATGCCTTCCCTGTGCTTCTATTGGCCAGAAAAGCGCGCACATTTCTCAGGGAAAGAAATGTAATGGAGTCGAGTACCGCGTGGTGCTCGTCTCGAGTAACGAGCATCTCGAACACCCTAATACTCGAACGAGCATCAAGCTCGGACGAGTACGCTCGCTCATCTCTAGTGAGGAGCATGTTGAACTTTCTACTGTGTGTGATGTATACACTGAAGAAAGTGTTATGAAGGTACTTGAGGCAGAGCAAGATACTGAGAGGGTGCTGAGTTTCATAGAACATGAAGAAGGTTTTGTAGAGTGCCTGACACATTGAGATCCCCAAGAATTGAGCTTTGACACTGGACGGAGGGTTAGGTCCTATAATAAGGCCTATGGCGTTTATCAGAGGAAGGGAAGAAGGGGTGGGGGGTGGCAATGCAATACACAAAATGGACTGCAGAGGGCTGTAAATGAGGCATTCTGTGTACTAATCAGCACTGACAGCTATATGGGTGAGTCTGGGGGAGATAAAACCTCCAGACATACTGAGTATTGGGGCTGCTGTTGTTGAAAGCCAGAGATTTGGAGTCCCTACTGGAGGTGAGGTCCATGAAACACTGTAGCTCTAAGGAGAAGAGCCAAATGGTATCTAGGATCCTGACAGGGGATGACACCCCCTAGGATGACACTCTGCTTGGGTATAATGGACTTTGTGTGTAAGGCACTAGACCAAGGTTAGCTAGTGCACCAGTGTTATGTAGAGGCCAGACGGCCAGGAACATTTATCATAAATGTGTGTACTGTGACTGTTAACAACTTACGAAGTGTCTATTATTGTGTCTGTTACCAAGATGAATGGTCTTCCGGAGTTTTACCATACGTTCTGGCCTGGACATGGGTCAGGTGGAGGACAGATTTTTGGCGGATTTTCATCTCCATTTTTCAAAAGCCATAACTTTTTTACTTTTCCGTCGACACGGTCGTATAAGGGCTTGTTTTTGTGTTACAAACTGTAGTTTTTGATGGTGCCATTTTTGGGTACATAGACTATATCGTAAAACTTATATTATCTTTTTATGATAACAGGGAGAGAAAACGCATCAACTCTGCCATAGATTTTTTTTTTACATTGTTAATTATGCAACATAAATGATACAATACATTTTTTGTGCAGGTCAGTACGATTACCGACAAGTTCTGGCATCTGGCATCCTGGGCTCTTTCCAATTATATCGCGAGAGCCCGGCAACTCCCTCTGTGAACCCTTCTACATAGATCGTGACAGGGAAGGGGTTAACAGCTGTGGGATAACGCGAGATCTGTCATGATCTCGCGCTATCCCTATGACGTAAGGGTACGTCATTTTGCGGGAATTATCCGGCTCCCATGACGTACCCTTACGTCATGGGGAGGGAAGGGGTTAAAGATTTTATTTTTTACTAATTCTTTTGAAGTCCGAAGAAGATGATTATTGCAAAGAGTTGCAGAACCGTGTCTCTTTCTAACCGTCTCCGCTGTGGTCCCTTCGGCTGCAGTCCTTGTGAATCTGCAGTTCACCTGTTTCTGTCCCTCTGTTCAGCTTTGCTGTGATGCAGCTTCTCACCGCCACCATGCACAGGCCTCAGACACACACATCCTCATCCTTCCTTTCCCCGGACCACGTGACCACTCTAGCCAATCACTGTTTTTCTTTTATAAAGGAGAAGCAGTGTAACAATGCTACCACTGGAGGTCACTAGTGACTTACATTATGCACAGAGCAATGCAAATTTAACACACTTTCAACAACAGAGGGATGGCATTGAGGTGTTGGTATAACAGCACTGCACCCCCTTACACATGCATGCCATACTTTAAACTCATGCCCCATGTACACTACCACCCCCATCACTAAAAATAGGGTTAAAGGGGTTGCCCTACTAAAAAAAAAATGTAAACAGCTGGCCACAAGCTAAAATAAATACCCATTTAGACACAATGATTATCGCTCAAAAGATGTCTTTTGAGCGATAATCGTTGTGTCATTTACATGGCAAGATGATCGCTCAAATGTTGAGTGATCACCTTGCGCTCCGGAGGATGCAGAGAACAAGCGGGGGGCCACTTGTTCTCTGCATCCAGCTGTTCCCTGCTCCGAGCGTCCGGCTTTCATACAGCCAAGCTCTCCCAGCAGAGGATGCAGAAGACAAGCTTGGACACCCGCATCTAGCTGTTCCCCGCTCCGAGCGCCCCGCTGTTATACAGCCGAGCGCTCCCTGCGGAGGATGCAGAAGACAAGTGGGGTATCCCCACTTGCCTTCTGCATCCAGTTGTTCCCTGCTCCGAACGCCTGGCTGTTATACAGCCGAGCGCTCAGAGTGGGGTATGGAGAACAGAGCTGGACCGCTCTGTTCTTCATACCCAGTCTGTCATCAGGGAGCGGGATACAGCTGAAACAATAGTATTAGCTGTATCCAGCTGCGAATCCCTGATAAGGCTCATCATTGTCTTCCAGCACGCTGAAAGACAACTATGAGCGACGGCATAACAAAAACTGTGCGGTCACTGCAGTTAGACACAACGATTATCGCTCAAAAGACGTCTTTGAGCGATTTTTGAGCGATAATCGTTGTGACTAAATGGGCCTTAACAAAAGCAGCAATACTCACCTCTCTTCCAAAAGGCTCCCATGGCTCTCCCAGTCTTTGTTTTTGCAGAAGTCAGGAGCCAATCAGTCTGCAGTATCACCATTCTGAATTCCTGGCATCATGGCGCCAGGATTTGAGCACTGGTGCCAAGAATGGACGGTGACTGGTGCTGTGGGGTGTTGCTTTTGCCTCCGGGAGAGCCATGGGAGCTGTTGCACTGCTTACTAGGAGAAAAAAAAAGAGAGGTAAGTATTACTGCTTCACGGCCATCTGTACGGCCATGGCCATACAGCAGGAGGGCGGTGGAGAAGGGGATATCATGCACTGAGCCCACTGAGGGATTTTCAACAGACAACAGCTCAGGGGCCTTCTGCAGTGACAGGAAGAAGGCAGCACATTGTCTGTCATTTGTAAGTTCATAGAGAAAACAAAAAAGGATGAAGAAAGCACCTCAGGGAATAACTCTAAGAAAGGATATCAGGTGGTGGTGATGCACAAAAGGTTATCACTATATTGTCTTTGGTCTTCACTTCAATCCTCTCGATGAAAGGAGAGCTGCAGAAAAAGCGAGAGCTGGGGGGTTCTGAAGATCAGTACTCCCCCAAAAGACAAATAGAACAACTGTCAGGAAAAAAGTCCTGCGCTCAGAAAGTGAAAAACCCAAATGGCAGTAGATATGTGTGGGATACACCAAAAGAGATTAATCCACATTTACTTGGAAAGTTGGGGGGTATCATTATGATGTACGGCTTGAGAAAGTTGCGGGGTTGTGCACCGAAACGCGTCGCTGTAATAAAGCCTTTTCTTTCATCATACACCTTTGAAGTCTTTGAACATTTGTGGATGACACTCAGAGGAGGGGGCTTTTCTACTGCATACCCCCCTCCTTTCCAAGTAAGTGTGGATTAATCTCTTTTGGTGTATCCCACACATATCTACTGCCATTTGGGTTTTTCACTTTCTGAGCGCAGAACTTTTTTCCTGACAGTTGTTCTATTTGTAAGTTCATGTTAGTGTTGCAACCCCTAAAGCTACTCCACTGCTCAGGGAGGGTGCTGCAACTGGTCTGTACACTTTCTAAGTCCAGTCAGTGCCTCAGATTGCTTGGGAGCCCCCTTGGGGATGGGAGCTCTGTGAATTGCTCAGTTTATTCCCCCTAAGGTCAGCCCTGGGCAGAATATTGCAGGGATAGGTCCTTTCTCCTATCTGCTCAAAGATAGCAAATATCTTGCCAGTTAGTGAATTCTAAGGGTCATTGTCAGACAGACCCCTATTGATAAACTGATGGCAGATACTATTAACACTTTCCAATCCAATTTGTATTCTGGTTTTCCTAGGGGGCTCACTCTTTTTCTGCTGTTATACAACGGCCCAGTACTGCATGAAGTGACACGTTGGATAGGCTCTGACAGCAGAGTGGCTGGCAATATACAATAAGAGAACCCCGACGGACGTCTTCCAACATCGAAGCTGTACAGCCTTAAATCATAATGTCTGCAGAGGTCAGACAGTGGATTGGAAAAGGGTTAATATACTATCACTTTCTTTAGTAGGAAACTCCTTTAAAACTACTTTGTAATTATTTTTCTAAGGTATTGCTTTAGGGAAGTGACAGCTGGGGGACATATTCCACAATATCTTACAACAGAATATGGTCATACAGAAGTAAAGCAATAGGTGTTACGGCAGGTCAGAGGTTTTGTCTATCTAATCTAATATATGTGTGTATGTAGTGGAAGAGGATAAATGCAGTACAGCCAGAGGCTGTGGTTAAGTCCCATTAAAAATTTAAAAAAAAATAACACACAGCCTTTAGGGCTCATTCACACATCCGTATTGTGTGTTTCAGTCCACCTATTCTGTGAGTATTTCAGCCTATTGCTATTTTTTGCGCACATAAATATGCAGCACATTTATGCACGTAAGCAAAACGCACTAAATCCCATCAATTTCTTGCATAAATGTGGATATGCAGATTTCCTGCCTATTTACTAAGTATTTACGCATTCCCATTCACTTTTATGGGCTATTCCGGTGCATAGTAGCATCAAGATAGAACGCTGCGTTTTTTTTTCACACAATTGAAATATGCTTGAAAAATATGCAGCTGGTAATAAACGGGTTCTATTCACTGCATATTACATGGGTAAAAATACGCACACAGTACGCTCTATGAATGAGTCCTTATACTTTAGACATCAAACAAAAAAGTAAAACACCTGCTGTCTGAGCTCTAAACATTTTGTCTTGTGGCCTACTTAGCTGGATGGTGTACTACCAGCCACCTCCCAAAAAACCCCCCAATGAAAATAGCCTGGGTTACCTCCAGGGAGAACGCTCTCATATATAACAAGCATTGCTTTATGTGTGGAGCCGTCTGTCCGGTCACACAGATTCTTTCCAGTGCAGCTCCTAAGTGCATACATTGCACTGCTCTTAGGGTGCTATTACATGAGCGCCATTAACGGCAATAGCACAGCCCAGCAATTGTCAGGGAAGCACAAACCCCAGAGCTGATATAATTGTGCGCTTAGCCCTAGTAATAGTGCTTGTGGACCATGGGTAAAACCTGTACTAAGCCGAAAGGAATGACAGGTCTTTTTCGCAGCCCGCTTGTCATTCCATAGAATTCTGTCATGGGAACATCTCACGAAGCTTCAGTGGACCACGCTTTACTAGAGGGACCCAGCTTTTCTGCGGAATATGCTGTCGCTAAGGTGACCCGACGCCCCGATTTAGCTTTCCCCGGGACCCAAGCGGGACAGCCATTTGTCCCGTTTTTGGGATGTCTGGTCACCATTAAAGTGATTACGAGCCAGGGTGCCCCAGCTGCCTGGCTGGTAATCATTCTTTGGACATTTGCACACACTAACTGAAGTGTGTGCATCCGGGATCTTCTTCCCTTGACCTCTCCTTCTTAGTTCCATGGGAGGAGAAGAAAGGGGAGGAGGCGTTGGTCTGTGCACAGCAGCACTGAGAAAAGAAGAATGTAAATATATGGGGGGCTCTATTACTACTGGGATCATAATAGGGGAGACTATTAGTAATAGTATCCCCTATATCAGCCCCAATAGTAATAGTATCACTGAGGCCACTATGGGGGTCACTATTGCTAGGGAGGCTAATATAGGGGTCACTATTACTTCTGAGGCTATTGTGGGGGGTCACTATTACTACTGAAGGCCACTGTGGGGGTCAATATTACTACTGAGGCCACGTTGGGGGACACTGTTAGTACCGAGACCACTGTGGGGGACACTATTATTACTAAGACCATTGTGGGGGACACTGTGACTACTAAGGCCACTGTAGGGAACACTATTACTGATGGGGCTGATATAGGGGTCACTAGTACTACTGAGGCCATTGTGGGGGTCACTATTACTACTGAGGCCACTGTAGCAATCACTATTACTACTGAGGCCACTGTGGGGGTCAGCATTACCACTTCAGCCACTATGGGGGACACTACTGCTATTGAGGCCACTGTGCGGGTCACTATTTCTACTAGAGCCACTGTGGGGTCAGTATTAGTACTGGGGCCACTCTGCACATGGCAGCATAGGTGTACCATCAAGGGTTGCAGTGGTGACCTGGCCCCTGTGCTAAGGGTGCTCAGAGGCCACCCACCACCATATACATATGCACATTCAGTGCAAGACCAGTGGGTCGCTCTGTTTGCAGCATAGCTCCGATCACGCAGCAGGCAGTTTGGTCAGCCTGGGAAGAAGCAGAGAAGAGTAAGGGGAAGGAGAAGGGAGGCAGCCACACGGAACGGCAGGGGGTTGAACACAGTGATGATGTCATCATTGTGCTGCTCCTGCCTCTTGCTGGACGGAGGCTGCTGCATCTGCCTGTCCTGCTGTTATCACATGGAGAAGTGGTCTTGGCCCCGGGATCGATCGATCTATCTATCTATCTATCTATCTATCTATCTATCTATCTATCTATCTATCTCTGGTATTATATCTCCCTGTATTTACACACAATTCAAAAATACATCAAAACCACATGCAGTTTTTAATAGTGTATGCAGTTTCTTAATAACATACGTAATCTTTAAACACTGCATGCAGGTTTTTTATGTGTTTTGTTAATTGTGGTTCTAAAGTACAACGAAAACATGAACACACCCTAAGGCCACTCTCACATGTGCGTTCAGAAAACGCAGCTCGAAATCTTGGCATTTTTAGCGGAATTTTAAGCTGCATTTTTGAACACAGGTTACAGCGTTTGACAGTGCTTTTTAATGCACCCCATCATTGCGATGGGTGATGAGGTGTGTTAAAAAGCACGAAAACGCAAAAATAGAACAGACAGCTCTCGAAAATCGTGGCATTAGGAACACTACGTTCGAGCACAGGTTTGAGTAACCCTATTAAAATCAATGGGAGCATTGTACCGCGGATAGTACAACGCTCGGGACGCCGTGCTAATAGCGGTAAAAAGCGGTGTGTGTGAGTGACCTACGGGGCTACAAACAAATTTTCATGTAGTGCAGGAGATGCGTCATGTTTGGAAAGATTACAGATTACACTAAAGGGCTAGATCTTATATGGAAATTTGTTTTGCAGCTGTATGCAGCACGATCTAGGTATGGGTACAGTGGGTTGTGGAATAGAGGCCCAGGGGGAGGGCCCTGAGCTGAACTTTTGCACGTGGGCCTCTGAGCCTTTTGTTACGCCCCTGTGTGGCAGCATACCTCAAGCTGACTTAGGGTATGTGTACACGTGGCAGAAATGCTGTGAAATGTCCGCAGCAGAAATTGCAAATTCCGCAACATTTCTGCATCCAAAGAACAGACAAAATCTGTACCTTTGGTGCGCATTTTAACTGGAAATCAGCCGCATACCCGCAGCTGATTTCATACTCCCCTCCTCCGAGAGCTTCCTGCAGTCAGCGCTCCCTGGTTTCTGGTTCCCTGCGGCCTGGTGAGGTGGGGCACTGCTGGTTAGGTGAGGCCATTAATTTCCAGTAAAAATGCGCACGAATGGTACAGATTTTGATTGTTTTTTGAATTCAGAAATGCTGCAGAATTTGCTCCATCTTTTGTTTAAACAAAAATGCACTTTTTATAACGATGGAGGTAAAAATTATATGTTCTGATAAGCCCCGCCCCCTGACCACACCCCTTTGTCCTGCTTTGACCCTGGAAAAATCTTGTCACCTTAGCCATCTCTCAATTTCACACAATGACTACTGTATATCGGCTGGGTTTTGACACCCGGCCAATATACGGCATCCCTCTCTGCAGGGGAAGCAGACTGGAAGAGCCGGGAGCAGTGCTCTGAGCTCCCAGCCCCTCTCCGCCCTTCGCCACTATTTGCAATGAGAGGCGAGGAGGCGGAGCTACCCCAGAACTTAGCCCCCCCTTCCTGCCCCTCCCATTGCAAATAGTGGCGAGGGGCGGAGAGGGGGCGGGAGCTCAGAGCACTGCTCCCGGCTCTTCCAGCCTCCTCCCCCTGCAGAGAGGGATGCCGTATATCGGGCGGGCTGAAAACCCAGCCGATATACGGTCGTCTGAATGCACCCTAATACACATGGCTTTTTCTGAACATTTCTGACACAAATCCCTTATCCAAGTGAATGTGCGCATTAAAAAAGCGGATTGCACATGCATCATGCGGCTGTAATTGGTTTTTCTCCCATTCATACATTTATGTTCTTTTTTTTATGTGTGTGAAAAGCGGATGCAAAACGGATGGAAATTGCGCGTGAATAAGTTTGAAACGCTTTTCGTGCATCATAATTACCCGTGTGGATACAGCCTAATTGCAAAAACACATGCTGCATGCTCTAATGCACTCGCCACTACAGAGCGTATAGCGCAAAAACCAGGTTTTTTTCGGAGTATTCAAACTGCTACTGTGCGCGAGTTTGAAAAAAAGCGTGAAGATAAGTCCTGCCCTATCTCTCTCGCACGTAGCAAGTCTTATATCCTGATAGTGGAAATGAAACCATTGTGCCGTCAAGATAAAACGTGTCCTTTTGTTTTGATGAAGAGAAATCTCAGCGTCAAAAATATGCTCCTGTTGCGCAATTTTTTTTCAGGAAGTCAAAAAATCGTTCATCTGAAAGTACCCAAAGGAAACCATTGGTTCTTTTAGATGTAATTTTTTTTGATGCACCTACTTAGTGTCAAAACGACACCCATGTGAAAAAGCCCTAAGGCCGGGCTCACAGAAGTAACTTCATTGTGCATTGCGTGAGCAATGTACCCACGCATGATGTGCGGTGTATAGAGTCAATGAAATTGATTTTCATTGATCCATTCACAGTCGCGAATATTTCTGGCGTATAATACGTACGTAAAAAGAACGCCGCATAATGGGACAAAATGAAACCACTCAGAATTCAGTGGTTTCGTTTTCACTAGCGGAATTCTAGCCCGTACAATTAACGATTGTACTAGGTGCGAGAAAGATTTAGCGGCACCCATCTTCCTGCCTGTTTCTTCAAACCCCTACACTCTAGCGCAGAGTTTGAAAAGCCCCCGAAAGGGAAGGGATTCCCCTCATCCAGGCGCAAATACGCTGTCGGTGAGCGTAGTAGCGCCTATGGCAGTGGGAATAACCCCTTACGTGCGATCGAACCCATTGTTTTCTGTAGCTGCGTAATAAATGATGTGCATACATAATTAGATTGCGTGCATGAGCCCAGCATTTTGTAGAACAAGCAATTTCTCTTGCGTGCGCATCGGTGTAGTTTACTGTACTTTTTCTATGCATGCAAGGCATGTGCATTTGCGCGCGGCAAATAAATATGCACCAATTGAAATGGCCAATTAGTCTAATGAGTTTCAGATGTGTTCTTTTTCCTGCGCAATTACTCAGTTTTCACATCATGTCCTGGCATATTTTGCATGCATTTGCGCATCCCCATTGACTTCTTTGGGAACCTCTGGTGCGCAAATACACATGTAAATAGAGCACGCTGCGTGTTTTGCAACCAAAATGCGCAGGAAAAATACGTGCATGTGAACGAAGTAATTGAAATCAGTGGCTTCTATTCCCTGCGTATTGCATGCGCAAATTTTGCTTGTGCAATTACACCCATGTGACGTCTTCCCGATTCTTAAAAGAAACTGTCAGAAGTACTCATCCGAGCTCCGTGTCACCTAGCAAACAGTGTATGGACTTTCTTTTTATACACTGCCCTGAGGAGAGCCAACAAGATACAGTTGGGCACAGCCGTCAAATGAGTGCCCCTTTCTTTTAGCAGTTGTTGGGGTTCTCAGCACCACCAATCAAAACCTTTTGACATATTACTAAAGACCTCTCGAAAGTTATTTGAAAGTTTATTAATGATTAGTCACACTCCGGCAGCTGCAATGCAGGGAGGAATATTTCCTGTGAAGTAAATGGTTAAAGTCCCAGTGTGCCAGTTGGCACCATCTGAGCAAATAGCGATGATGATGATAATAACCTCCCTTGTGTTTTCGTCTCATTCGGACACGGTAAAGTGATTGCATACATGCAAACAATATCTTATTACAGCCGAAGAGCAGTGCAAAGAGGCTGGACAGACATCTGTCTGGGATGATTTAGTGAATCCTGCACTGAGCAGAGGGTTGGACCCGATGACCCTGCAGGTCCCTTCCAACTCTACCAGTCTAGGATCCTTCCAAGCAAGGTTTACAGGTAGAACGTGTGCGCGCACAATAGACATTGCTAGCAACGGATAAGCTGTGCGCTGAGCACGCAGCAGGAAATGTTACGGTAATTTTCTTCGTAGAGGATTCTTTAATAGAATGTCCTTTTAACTCTTTCCTTTCCAGAGTGCACAGCTTAGAGGGAGCAAAGCTGAGAATATCCAGACACCGAACATGAAGACGTCCCTGACTAATCAGAGCAGAGGATACAGTGAGAAGCGAGGAAGATAGAACAGCAGCCAATGATCAAGCAGGATACATGCGGGGCTGCATACACTGTACATACAGCTGGAGGAGGAGATGTGTGTGTACTGTCTGCTCACGTGATCTGCTGCATCAGTCATTGGCATGGCTGGCATGTAGTGATGCTGCTGCTGCAGGGCCTGGGCTGGTGAAGCGAAGGCTGCGGGGCATCCTGTTACTGACTTAATGGCTGCACTGGGCTGATTAGTAATAAGGGTGTGACTGGTAAGTGTCTCCACTTCTTCCTATTCTTATATACCAGTATTGTTGTATCAGCTGGTTATACTGTTACAATAAACAGGAAGCAATGATAATAAGTATCAATGTTTTGGCCAGAAAGAAACAATGTAGCGATTATTGAAATTGTACAAACGTTTATAATTCTATTCACATTCTGCTACAGCGCGAAAATAGATGCAGCCACACAGCACATCTCTGTCTTCTGGGGGATTTATTCTTGTTTTTTGGTATTTTTTTTCCAATAAGGGGATAATTGGACAGAGCGCTATCACATATTCCTTATGCCACTCGTCCTTGTTGGATTTAATCCTGGTGTTGACCAAAAAAAGTGTGGGGTGCAAATCCACTGCAACACAATTATGATGTGATTCCGGTCGTACTTTGTGATGTGGAGAGCGAATGGTAGCGCAGGTGAGTTGTGAGTCAGTGTCTTTATGGCTGGGTGTGTGGCATATAGTAAATAGGTGACACTCTTTACACTCATGGAAGTTATGTAGAGATGAGCGAGTATACTCGCTAAGGCACGTTACTCGAGCAAGTAGTGCCTTAGTCGAGTATCTCCCCGCTCGTCTCTAAAGATTCGGGGGCCGGCGCGGGTGACAGGTGAGTTGCAGCGAGGAGCAGGGGGTAGCGAGGGGAGAGAGAGATCTCCCCTCCATTCCACCCTGCTCTCTCCCCGCCGGCCCCCAAATCTTTAGAGACGAGCGGGGAGATACTCGGCTAAGGCACTACTCGCTCGAGTAATGTGCCTTAGCGAGTATACTCGCTCATCTCTAAAGTTATAGTATCTGAAGTTTTAAAAAGTTTCTACACAATATGCCCGCAGATTCAGGGCTATTTCACATGACCATTTTTTTGCATATTTTTGCGTGCATTAAATATATGCGTACAAAACATGGGGAATGAAACCCATTGATTTCAACGGATTCGTTCTAATGAGCGTGTTTTGCACACATGGAAAAAAGTAGAACGTGCTCTGCTTTTTTTGCATTTTGTGCAGCAAAGACCCCCCTAGAAGTCTATGGAAGGTGTGCAAATACGCAAGGGAATGCATGAAATACCGCGCAAAATGCAAAAAAAAATAACATATCTGGAATCTCATTAGGCTAATAGACTTTTAATCCATGAAAAGGGAGTGAACTGGCCCTGTGTGCGCAAAAAGGGACAATACTATTCACAGACACCTGCGCAAATGTACCTCACTCAACCTCGTCCATGTGCAAATACTTTGTTCTGGGGGAAGCGTTTTTGTACATATGATTGTCTGAATTAGATCTCAGTCTGAGGCTGCATTCACATGAACGTATATTGGCTCGGTTTTCATGCCGAGCCGATATACGTTGACACTCTCTGCAGGGGGGGGGGGGGAGGATGGAAGAGCCAGGAGCAGGAACTGAGCTCCCGCCTCCTCTCTGCCTCCTCTCCGCCCCTTTGCACTATTTGCAATGAGAGGAGGCAGGACGGGGCGGGGGGGTAAGTGGGCCGAATTAGCCCCGCCCTGTCCCGCCTCTCCCCATTGCAAATAGTGCAGAGGGGCGGAGAGGAGGCAGAGAGGAGGTGGGAGCTCAGTTCCTGGCCCTGGCTCTTCCACCCTCCCCTTCCTGCAGAGAGAGACAAGGTATATCGGCTCGGCGTGAAAACCGAGCCGATATATGTTCATGTGAATGCAGCCTGAGAGTGCAGTTTACATCGGGCGCTGATTGCGTACATTTCCTTTTCGTATTTTCGTAGATCACTAGGGCCGGATGCGCAGCATATTATACAGGAAAAATTTGCACATGCAATACGCAGTGAACAGAACCCATTGATTTTAATGGGTTTCTTCACATAAGTTTATTTTGCACGTGTGTTTTGTTTCTGCAAAAGAATGATGCAGCAGGCTCCATTTTCCTGTACATTTGCGCCGCGAAAGAGCACATATTGCACAAATTACACTAACTTCATTTCAGTGAATTGGATTATGGTTGCGTGCAAACATGAAATGCCCATTGCGCAAATACACAACGTAAATGTGTGCATGAGGCTGGCTCCACACGGGCAATCGCGATCTTGCTGCGAGAAAATTGCAGCAAAATCACATCTTTAGGGCACCCACCCACTGGCGATTTTTTTCCCTGCGAAATTCGCAGCATTTTTTTCTCTGCAGGGGTCTATGGGACTTGCAATGTTAAAATCGCGATCGCGCAAAATCGCGATTTCGCGGTAAATTGCGATTTTGCGCGATCGCGATTTTAACATTACAAGTCCCATAGACCCCTGCAGAGAAAAAAATGCTGCGAATTTCGCAGGGAAAAAAATCGCCAGTGGGTGGGCGCCCTAATTTACTGCGGTTTGTGAGCGTGAACGATGCTGCCCGTGATGAAATCTTACGACTTTTTATCGCATAAGTGAATAGGACGTTGTAATATTCCAATTGCATTGCATTTGTAGCGTTGCGATGCGATAAAAAGAAGCCTCCATAGGGATACATGGGAGATTAAAAAAAAATAAATAAAAAAAATCGCTGAAAAATAGAACATGCCACGATTTTTTATCCTCTTCAACATTGCATCAGTGAAAACCTCCCAGATGGGAAGGAAACTGTTGTAAATCATTGGTTTCATATTCTGCTTTCTTACTGACTATCGCAACAGGTGAAAAATGCGTGATTTTCTCGCCCGTGTGGACCCAGCCCAAGGGTTTCATCAGGCAATCCTATTTGCACATGTAAAATATACATGCATAATGCACAAAGAATAGAACCCATTGATGTCACTGGGTTTGTTATGAAATGGACACAGTCCATGCGTAGCCTGTACTAAAATAGAACATTCTGCGATTTTTCGCTCACAAGTGGAAAATCGCAATTGATTTCTGCTCATGGGCAGGAAAAAGCACTTCTGCATAGCATGTAAATGGCAGGTATTTGCTGTGGAATTCGGGGGTGGACACCAGCCCCAGATTCCGCAATGCAAATCCATCCGCATGCAGGCGGCCTTACACGGCACGATTCTCTTGCAAAACACTTGTTAGATCAAGCGGTTTGTACGATAATTGCGCAGACCTAAAAATCGTAGTTGGTCCGCCGCTGCATCGTTCTGGGTAAACAGGCAGTCGTTCATCTATGAAAGATCTATGATTACTTCTGTGTTTTAAATTCTTACTTATCTAAAGGGGTATTCCCATCTTAGATTCTCTGGCTGAGATGGGAAAACCCAGAAGCTCTGTTTTGACTATCTGTTAGAAAGAGTCGACAGCTGTTTCCATATTTTTCATTGAAGTGAATGGGAACTATGGAAACAATGTAGTGCGCTGTGTACACTTTTACTGTAGCTCTCATTCACTTCAATAAGCTAGAGTGCTGCGCTGAGCACTCGGCTCTTTCTGTAGGCTCCAGCTAGGTGGCCGGTACCCACAGCTATGAAAAGCTGTGATGGTAATAACCCTTTAATTATAACTTTGTCATCAGTTACATCCCATAGAAATTAAACAGCGGGGTCTTTTAACCATTTCCAATCCAATTTGTATTCTGGTTTTCCTAGGGGGCTTACTCTTTTTCTGCTATTATACAACGTCGCCATCTGCTGGCTAAAGCCAGTACTGCATGAGGTGACATGTTGGATAGGCTCCGACAGCAGAGAGGCTGGCAATATGCAGTAAGAGAACCCCGATGGACGTCTTCCAACATCGGAGCTGTACAGCCTTAAATCATAATGTCTTTAGACGTCAGACAGTGGATTGGAAAGGGTTACGGTGACGCTCACACCCTCTGCCGTAGGTCCTGCCCTGTTTCTGATTTAATCTATATTAAAAATTGATGACAAAACTGATTGACCTCATTGATAATAAAAAAATGATTGCGACGGATCCTGTTTCTGCAGAATTTGTTACATATTTACGGAGTTTCCATGTAACTTTCTGCTGCTTACAGTGAAATTGTCATCTCTAGATATTATCAGATGGGTGCATAAAACACATATATATGCCGGTGTACCATCTTTTCTAATAAACTTTGATTTTGACTCTTTTATCCTCAGTATGTACAGAAAACTTAAAATATTCTTATTTTCGTTTGAAATTTCTAAAACTGTAAGTTATATCATTGGGTTTATACAGCGTACAAAAGTGGTGTAATCACAGGCCACCATATTGCTGAATCGGGGCCGTGTTGCAAAGCAAATGCCATAGTTTCAAGAATGCAGAGCCACAGCCATGAGGGAGATTTCACACACAGAGTTTTGGGGAAAACAATCAAAAAAAGAATCTTTTGCCATGCTTTATGCAGCAAAAATGCTGTGACAAGATGTTAAGGCCGGTTTCACACGGGCGATAAAATCGCGTGAGTTTTGCGCGATGAGAGTGAGTGAGAACATAGAATTATGTGACGAGATTTGCAAATCACAGCATGTCCTTTCTTTTTTTCTAGCCCTATGGAGCCTCTTTTTTATCGCAACACACAAAGTTGCGAGAAAAACGCGAGTGGCAGTGATGCTATGAGCGATTTTTCACAAGAAAAGCATCGTTGACGCTTCAAAATCGCCTGAATAAAGCTGTGATTTTTCCGTGCTTTTCTTACAGCGATATCATGATCACCAGTGTGAAGGAGCCCCAACTGTAGGTCAATATGGACGGAAGCAACATGCTACAAACATTGTTTTTTTTGTGCCATTTTTATCACTTTTGCTACACTTTTGGGTTTGTTTTTTCCAAACACATTATGCTTTATCAGGCATTGCCCCAAAGGCTTCTGTACAGGAAAAAAAGGCGCCCGAAAAAAAAACATAGGGGATAATTATCTGATTGGTCCGGGTCCAGTTGCTGGGTATCCAACCAATCACAAGAATTGGTGTGCTGAGGATCTTCGAATGAATGGAGCAAAAATAGTCAAGTTAAGTGTTCAATAGAGATGAGCAAGCATACTCGCTAAGGACAATTGCTTGATCGAGCATTGTCCTTAGCGAGTACCTCCCCGCTCAGGAGAAAAGGTTCGGCTGCCGGCGCGGGGGAGCGGTGAGTTGCGGCAGTCAGCAGGGGGGAGCGGGGGGCGGCGGGAGAGAGAGATCTCCCCTCCGTTCCTCCCCGCTCTCCCCCGCAGCTCCCCGCCCCCGCCGGCACCCGAATCTTTGCTCCCGAGCGGGCAGGTACTCGCTAAGGGCAATGCTCGATCGAGCAATTGCCCTTAGCCCTTAGCGAGTATATTCGCTCAACTAGTGTTCAAGTATCTCCTGCAGGCCCATTAAAATGAATGGAGCAGTAGTTTGCGTGTGTGACCACCGCGCCTTGCATTCGGGGGAGTTTAGTTCCCATAATTATCAGTGGGAGTCCCAGCAGTCAGATAGCTTATTTTTATTGGACGACCCCTTTAAGCTATTTGACATTTTACTCATTTATATAGCTCCAACATATTCCACAATACAAAGATTGTTACTCACTGTCCCTATTAGAGACTCAAAATCTAATTCACAAATTTTGGAGTTTGTGAGGAACCCTATGCAAACACATGGAGACCATACAAACTCACACAGATGTTGCCCTTGGTTGGATTCATACCCATGACTCCAGCTCTGCAAGGCACCAAATGCTAACCGTTGAGTCATGGGTGGGCTGAAGAAGTCTCTACTAAGTGTTCTGTGCATGGATAGGTGAGACCATGGACAATGATTGCATGAATTGTGATGTATGGTAAGAAAGCTCAAATAGTCAACTAAGTTTATGTGGTGCAGCATTCCCACTACAAACAAAGTGTATAAAATATTGCTACCTTATAAAAAAGCAAGTAAGTCCCTTTAAAGAGGTTGTGCCAAGATGGTATGCTTTAGACCCTCCTCTATGGCCAGACTAGAGAGTAGCTATCATCCAGGTGGACCATGCATTGTCTTATTTAATTACATGACAACCAATCATGTGAATGGCCAGCCTGCTTACTGGGGTGCGGTGAGTAGGACCTATGGCGATCAGCTGCATTCTGAATAGAGATGAGCGAGCCTACTCGGCCACGCCCCTTTTTCGCGCGAGCACCGCGATTTTCGAGTACTTCCGTACTCAGGCGAAAAGATTCGGGGGGCGCCGTGGGTGAGTGGGGGGTTGCAGCGGGGAGTGGGGGGGGGAGAGGGAGAGAGAGAGGGCTCCCCCCTGTTCCCCGCTGTTACCCCCCGCTCCGCCACGCCTCCCCCCGCCCCCCGGCGCCCCCGAATCTTTTCACCTGAGTACGGAAGTACTCGAAAATCGCGGTGCTCAATCAAGTAATTACTCGAAACGAGTAGGTTCGCTCATCTCTAATTCTGAAAGGGACAGAGCATGTTGGTTGGCACAACCCTTTTAAAGCCTCCTTCACACAGTAAAAAGGCCAGTATTCTTTACAAGTAATATACCCTTTTTATGATGTTTTTAGGTGTATTTGGTGGCAAGTTTTATTTAGTGTCAGTTTGTTCATGCTTTTTTTCCTGCCATTTATCATGTTTTATTGAGAAGCCTATAGGTAAAAAAACAGAGAAATGCCAAATCCAGACTATACCACTAACCAAAAAAAATACCAGGAGCCAAACGCTTGGTATGTAGTACATTTTATATATCATTATAGACTGTTAAAGTAAAATCTGGCCACAAAACAAAAAGGATAGGTCATCCCGAGGATAGATTATTAATAGTTCATTGGCTGGGGTCCACCACTTGGACCCCTGATTGATCACCTGTTTGGGCGCCCGCCGTCACTGGTAAAGCGTAGGGTACTGGGCAGAAGCAGATGACTCTGACCCCTGTCTAGTAACTGGCACCAGTAACTGCTGAAGCAGCTCTTGTTAATGGGAGCTACACTTGCAGTTACCAGCGCCGGCCACTACATGAGTCAGAGCTAAGTGCTTCCAGTCTGCACCTTGTGTCTTGTTGGTTACAATGGGTGCCTGAATAGCTGGCCAGTCCGGGTCCGACGCCGGACAGTCAATTATTGTTACCCTGTCCTGAAGATAGGTCATCGATAAAAATACCCTGGAGGACCCCTTTAAGGGCTTTTACCCACTAGCGATGGGAAAACCCAGAAGCTCTGTTTTGACTATCTGTTAGAAAGAGTCAACAGCGATGATTATGAAACCAATGATTTTCAATGATTTCATACTCGTTTGCAACTTTACACTCCAGCTTCACATCGCAGAGAAGAAATCTGTGATATCACTCAGTGCTTTCAGTGTGGCCAGCGGCAGCAGCCCTAGACCCATTGAAAACATAGGGAGTACATCACGGACCTCTGCTACAGCTGTGACAGCTGTGGCAGGGGTTTCCTTCATCTCCTCAGGGACCTCGGCGATGAAGGAATCCTCTGCCACAGATGTGACAGCTGTGGCAAAAGTCCAGGATGCTATCCCATTGCTTTCAATGGGGTCGGCGCTGCTGCTGGCCCCATTGAAAGCAGTAGGTTGTAGGCAACCCCCACAGTGATGATTTTCGCGAAAAGGGCTTGAAATATAAGCCCTTCCCTGAAAATCATCCCTAGTCATTGATGAATGGCTAAGTGCTGCCTGTAATTGGCTGAGTGCTCAGCCAATCAGCACTCCCTTTCAGGAGGCAGGGATTTTTAAATCCCCGCCTGCTGAAAAAGCCTGACAGCAGTGCATGGGAGCCAGCCGGAGGGCGTGCCTGAGCGGCGGAGAGGAGCCCTTCCTAGAAAATCATCGCTGTGAGGGTTGCCTACAACCCACTGCTTTCAATGGGGCCGGCAGCACTGACCCCATTGAAAGCAATGGGATAGCATCCTGGACTTCTGACAGCTGCCGGCCCCATTGAAAGCATTTAGCAATATTGCGTTTTGTTTGCGCTGCGAGGCGAGTGTTTTCACTTGCTCTCACAGCCCAAGAAAAAAATAGCGCCAGTGGGTGTGAGCCCTAATACTGAATTAACTATAATTTGGAATATCAGGCTAACTATATATATTGCTATATACATTACTTGAAATCACTTACTTTGTTGCAAGTACTTTTTAAACCTTGTGATATTGCTCTGCCATGAAGTGCCCCAGTCACGTAATTCATTCCAGAAGTGACATTGGCTCCCCGTGCTGTCTGCTATTTATCTAGAGTATGACTAATAGTCTACGCTATCACTAACTACACAGTTCATCAGATTACAAGAGGGAAGTGGTGGGAGTTGCCCACTATCCTTATTTAGGGCTTCTTCACACGACCGTGTTTGTGCTGGCATTTGTGCACGCAAAATCTGCATGCGCTAAACATAGAGAATAGAACCCTTTAATTTCAATGGGTTCATTCTCATAAGCATGTTTTGCGCACACAGGAAAAAATAGGACCTGCTCTAGTTTCCTGAGTTTGCACAGCAGAAGTCCCATAGAAGTCTATGAGAGGTGCAAAATGCAGGGAAAAGAACACATCTGGAGCTCATTAGACTTAAAAGAGCCATAAAATCCACAGAAAGGGTGTGTCTGGCCAAAAAATCCACAGCCTAGTGTGTGCAAAAAGTTCAGTCCTACTGTGTTTCCCCCCAAAAAAGACCCTGTCTTATATTAATTTTTGACTCAAAAGAGGCAGAGGGTCTTATTTTCAGGAGGGTCTTATACTCACCTGGCCCATGGCATCTGAGTCCCTCACGCGGGTCTCTAGCGCTGCGGCAGGCTGCCGTGTTCTCAGCATTGACACAGCACTCTCTTTCTGGTGACTAGGCTTTGAATACCCTGCCTCCAGCAAGTGAGTGCTGTGATTGGATTACAAGTGCCGCTGGCTCAGCCAATCAGAACCAACACTCGATGAATCAATCACAGCCACTCAGTGATGCCATTCACTAAATAGCTGTGAATGATCGAGCATCGGCTCTAGTTGGCTGGTGCTCGCTTGGTGGAGGCGGGGTATTCAAAGCACCGTCACCAGAAAGAAAGTGCTGTGTCAACACTGAGGACATGGCAGCCTGCAGCGCGAGGGACTCAGATGCAGTTTTTTTTCATGTAGTGTAGCTAGGGCTTATTTTCGGGTGATATATTTCAAGCCCCACCTCCAAAAATCAGGGTAGGGCTTACTTTTGGGGAAATACGGTATGTGCAGACGCATGCACCACACAAGGTAATGTACCTCTTCAAATCTCGTTCATGCGCAAATATACTGCGCTGCACCCGGCTCCACATGACTGTATACGAAAAAGTGCTCGCCGTAGTGTCACACCCTTCCCCTTATGTGTTTTTGCACCTTCGATAGACTTCTATAGGACTTTTGCTGTGCAAAATGCAGGAAAATAGAGCAGGTCCTACCTTTTCCCGTGCGCAAAATGTGCCTATGAGAACAAACCCTTTGAAATCCATAGGCTCTGTCCTTTGTATTCAGCGTTTAGATTTTGCATGCACAAATATGGTCGTGTGAAGAACCCCTCAAATCCAAAAAAGTTAAGATTCTATATGGCGCCTCTTCTGAAATAATTTTCTAGCCAAGTTGTCGCTAAAGGTAACAACGTGAAAAGGGCAGTAATGATGGGTGAGCTGCCATGGAGTGGCGCATCCAAACACTGCTAATCTGTGCTCATCAGCCATGCTCTTATGTATGTTTGCTCTTTATGTGACTTTAATGTCATGAGATTGAAGGCAGTTGGTGCTTGTCATATGAATACAGTGTATATCCACTCCATCTGGGCGATCGCTTACTCTATCCGGGGAGGATCGTTTATAAATAGCACTAAATAGTTTGTTGAACTTATAAAAATGTTTTTCTTTTTTAACTCCGTGCTGACTGCACATCACTTTACACGCTGTTTTTGAACACATTGTTCGCACCTGGTTACAATAAGGATCTGTGTATACCATTCTTTTCCTTTTTGTGTGGGTGCACATTTTTTTTTGAAGGAAACCGTTTACAGAACGATAAATGGATTTTTTTTGTTTCATTCTTGGGAAGAATGGGGATTCATGCTGCACTTTACAGTCACATTGATTTCACTGAAGAGAATTTCCATGCAAGACTTGTTGGCTGTGAATAGTTGAGAAGTTAATTGAAAAGTGGCGGTCGGTATGGTGGCAGATCTTGTTACCACATCTGCAAAAATGGGTGCTGCAAGAGAATAGAAAAAGGGCAACAACTCCGTAAGTAGAAAATCATATTTGACTGTGCTATTCCTTCTTTGTAATGACAATCTACTGCAAAATAGTTGAATTGTTGAAAATCAACAGCAAGTCCTCAAACATGTGGCAAATTTTTAAATGGGGTTTTAAAATCCTCATTCATTTCCAATGCACTGCAGTTTGGCGCAGGATATCTACATACATAAATTGGCCTCTTCAAGTGACCGGACAGGGGTTAAAGGCTTGTCTCCTATAAGAAGTGTTGGTCCCAGTGTTCTTATCAAGTTGTACTTTAGCAACAACATAATAACAGACTGTAATCTAATATAAAAAATCCTACACGCTGTTTCTTGCACCACTCTTTGAGCACTGTGCCTCAGCTTAGGAGGATGATTTTGGTGTCATTCGACTCCTTAGATTCTCACCACCGCAGAGAAGCGGCGTGGAGAGAAAGGGGGAGAGAAGCGGCGTGGAGAAAGAGGGGGAGAGAAGCGCTGTGGAGAGAGAGGGGGAGAAAAGCGGCGTGGAGAGAGAGGGGGAGAGAAGTGGTATGGAGAGACGGGGAGGTAAGCGGCGTGAAGAGACGGGGAGAGAAGTGGCATGGAGAGAGAGGGGGAGAGAAGCGGCATGGAGAGGGGGTGAGAGAAGCGGCGTGGAGAGTGAGGGGGGATAGGCGGCGTGGAGAGAAAGGGGGAGAGAAGCAGCATGGAGAGAGAGACAGGGAGAGAAGCGACGTGAAGAGACGGGGAAAGAAACGCCGTGAAGAGACAGGGAGAGAAGCAGCATGAAGAGACGGGGAGAGAAGCGGCATGAAGAGATGGGGAGTTAGGCGGCGTGGAGAGACGGGGAGAGGAGCGGCGTGGAGAGACGGGGAAAGGAGCAGCGTGGAGAGACGGGGGGGAAGTGGCAGGGAGAGACGGGGAGAGAAGCGGCGTGGAGAGACGGGGAGAGAGAGGGGGAGAGAAGCGACGTGAATAGAGAGAGGGAGAGAAGCGGCATGGAGAGAGAAGTGGAGAGAATCATCATGGAGAGAGAGGGAGAGAGAATCATCATGTAGAGAGAGGGGGAGAGAAGCGTCATGGAGAGACGGGACAAGAAGCATCATGGAGAGAAGGGACAAGAAGCATCACAGAGAGAGAAGGGACGAGAAGCATCACGGAGAGAGAGGGGGAGAGAAGCATCATGAAGAGAGAGAGGGGGAGAGAAGATTCATGGAGGGAGAGAAGCATCACAGAGAAAGAGGGAGAGAAGCGGCATGGAAAGAGAGGGAGAGAAAGGCAGCATGGAAGAACAGGTGGTGAGAAAGAGAGACAAGCGGCGTGGAGAGCGGGAGATTCACAGCAACCATTTTTCCAAACATTTTAAGTTTGTGTAGCGAGCATTGGGTCAATCTAGGCAGATAAAAAATTAAAACATTTTAGTCTGGCCACAAGGTATTTGTTTCATCATGCACTTTTTCTTTTAGAGATCCTTGCAAAGGGCTTCTTCACATGGGAGTGTATTTGTCCCGTTACACGGTTGTGATAATCACAGCCACATAACAGGACAAAAGAAGACCCCTGATTTCAGTGATTTTGTTTTCACTAGCGGGATTCTCGGTCTTTAATAGTATAGGCAAGAAAAGATAGGACTTGCCTTATTTTTCTCGCATCTAGTTAATACTATATGTGGGAAAAAACGAGGCAGGATTTTCCTTCTGTTTTTTTCAAACTCCTGCACTATGGCACGGAGTTTGAACAGCCCGAGTGAAAAAAAGGCGTTCATACACAACTACACTCCATAGCGGTGAGCATAGTTGCGTATATGGCTGTGTGTTTTTACCCTAATAGTAGGGATGTGGCCCCCTGTGCACACTGACACAGAGGTGTCAAACGCTCGAGGGTTACTTTCAAGCGGTTGTCTATACACACTTTGTATTCCATGCATATACTTTAGATGTGTAGTATGGACACCATTGATTTGCATTGGGGTATTCAGATATGCATTTTTCATGCACGTGAAAAAAATCATAGCATGTCCTATTTTGGTCCATAGAATAAATCGAAATTGCCAAATAAAGTCAATGGCAGATAAACACAAAATCTAAACAAGTAGTGAATATGCAAAGTTTCAGTCTGAAAACGCTGCTTATTTTGCAGGCCGAAATTGCATAAGCCAATGTGAATGACCCCTAAATGTAACTGCCCCTTTAGGGCTCCTGCACACCGGCGTATTTTTCATCAGTATTTTGAGAGCCCAAACCAGAAGTAGAACGTAGAGAGAGGAAGTGGAATGGGAAGATTTGCATTTCTTCCGTATTTTGGACCCATTCCTGGTTTGAAGGAGCCCTAAAGGGGGTTTCCCGCTATCGGTATTTCCTGGTTGCTGCTGACCAGGACATGTGACTGCTGCAGCCAATCATGAGCAATAGAAGGTCACTGCTGTCACCAGTGATGGGCTGCAGTAGTCACATTTTGTGGTCAGCAGCAACCAGGAAGTACAGAGTGGCTGTGAAGCAATTTTAGATGGTAGGAAAGCCCCTTTAAAATGGCTGTGGAGGTCTATGCACAACAATGCCTCCATAGACCACCATAGACCTCTTTATCACCAAGCTTCCTACCTTGGAGATTAGCTAGGTTGTCTGGGTAGGGCTGCCAGAGCTGTGCAACCACCTGTGAGTTCTGAATCCAAGATGCCACCCACTCTCTGTACCCATTTTGCAAATACTGTGAAAATAAGACCCTGTCTTATATTAATCCCCCCCCCCAAAAAAGAGGCACAGGGTGTTATAAGACATCCCCCAAAAATTATACTTACCTAGAAGGTGCCGCCCAAGTCCCTCCAGCTGGTCTCCAGAGTTCCAGCAGGCTTGCTTGCAGTTCTCAACCGCCAACAGAAGATCGCTTCCTGGTAACACAAGGGCCCCCTCGAGGCTCTGATTGGTTCTCGAGCACCGTGCCTCAGTCAATCAATGCATCGCTTGAAGAACCAATCACAGCCATCACATTGTTTCTTCGATCAGAGCCATCGCTTGCTGGAGGTGTGGGCTTACGAACCCTGTTATCAGCAAGCGATCTTCCGTCGGCGGCTGAGAACTGCAAGCAAATCTGCCAGAACTCAGGAGACCAGTGGGAGGGACCAAGACTGCACCTGCTAGGTAATGTGTTGCATGTAGTGTAGCTTTGGCGTATTTTCGGGGGAGGGCTTATATTTCAAGCCTACCTGAAAACAAAGATAGGTCTTATTTTAGGGGTAGGTCGTATTTTGGGGGAAACAGTAGAATAGTGGAATGGTCGGGGTCTGATGCCCAGGGCCCCCACAGATCAGCTGTTTTCCAGGCCAGCATGCTTTGGCACTAAGGTGATTTCAGTAGGAAACAGCTCCGTTCCCACTGCATTAACCAGGATTGGTATTGCAGGCAAAGTTCCCATTCATTTCAGTCGGAACTTGGCATGCAATTCCAAGCCTGGGCACTACGGTAAGAACGGAGCTGTCTGTTTCCTGCAGAATTCAGTTCAGTAGATGAGTGCAAAAGGCTGATTGGCAGGGGTTCCCCAGCCAATCTAGTATTTTTGACCTATCCTGAGGATAGACCATCAATAGTTTACAACTGAAAAAATACTTCAATGTAAAGACTTGTGTTTGGGCGTGATGTATCAGAACCTTAATCCTTGACTCCTAGTTGACAGGGTCCTGACTCACCATCCGCTAATTGCACATTACTGTCTTAATTGTTAAAAGGGAGATGAAGACATAGCATGTTGTAAATAAAGAAGAAACATTGTAAAATACACATCCAGCGCTGCCAAATGCTTTGTGCTTGTATATTGGCAGCCGAGTACTGAAGACATTCATGCAAATATGGTAAGACAACATTAGACGTTTTCATGGTGTTTATTGTTATTTCTGTTCCCAGTAACATAATACTTCCTCTTTGGGAAAGCCGTCCAAAAACAACATATAAAATTATAGTCATTCAGCTGTTTGTGAGTGTTGTGCGTGTGCAAGTATAAATGCCATGTGTATCCTTAAAAGTTTCCTATATGTAATAGGTATGGTGTATGTGGATATGTGTATATATATATTACAGCTGCAGATACCCTGTTTCCCTGCAAATAAGACGTGCCCTGAAAATAAGCCCTAGCATGATTTTTCTGGCTTTTTCAGGATGTAGAATAATTTTTCAGGATTTTTGAGGATGCTTGAACTATAAGCCCTATATTATAATTAAGCCCTAGTTACAGTTAATTAAAAAAGTCAATGTAAATAATGTCCAGGCAACTTTACAAATGTTAAATCTTTTGGAGCAAAAATTAATATAACACCCTGTCTTATTTTCAGGGAAGCAGGGTACATGTATCAGTGCTATCCACAACAAAGCAATGAATAGGTAAAAAGGAACGCGTCATCAGAAATTGTCCTATCGCATGAGTCAGGTTGTTAAACATATTATTAAGAATTTTTTGTTATTTTTGTTTTATTTCAAACTCAGCGTTTTACAGCTAAAAAAGTGGCAAAATGTTGTGCAAGCCCTGTTTAAGAAAAAATTTTGCAACTTTTGCCTATTTGTGCCATCCTATTGCAACTTTTTAAAAAGGGTGGGGTTTTCAGGAGGAGTTGTAGCCACCAGTCCCAACACATTTATGTATAATGCACACCATAAACTAGTGTAAATTATACCAGACATCTACGCCTTGCATACATATCTGTGGAGACACATGTAGGTGCAGAGATACGGTTATTGAATGAAAAGGCGCATATCGGCAGGGATCATAATAAGACCGGCTCAAATGCCAGTCTTAATAAATTACCCTATTGTTATAAAAAAAATGCTGCAAGATAACTCCATTCAAGTACAGATATGGAAAGAATGAATGATCTTGTTTTGTGTTCCTGGGTAAATTTACATGGTGCGGTTCTTGCAGGACTGCTGAGAATTGTATATCACAAATGCATGCATTGGCAGGGGTCTGCAGCTAGCACCGGTGAAATATATCAACCCTTTCCAATCCACTGTCTGACGTCTAAAGACATTATGATTTAAGGCTGTACAGCTCCAATGTACGAAGACGCCCGTCGGGGTTCTCTTACTTTACATTGCCACCCTCTCTGCCGTCGGAGCCTATCCAACGTGTCACCTCATGCAGTACTGGCTTTAGCCAGCATATAGCGCCATTGTATAACAGAAAAAGAGGAAGCCCCCTAGGAAAAGCAGGATACAAATTGGATTGGAAAGGGTTAATACGTCAAAATGCGGGATAATTTGCAGTAAAAACATATGTGTTTATAGCTGCATGTTTCTTCACTCCACTGCATGAATAGACCCTCTCCACTGAGTGCAGTGAAGAGGGGGTTGCACACAAACAGGCATTTTAGGGTTAAAACTGTTTATTGTGGACCTTTATGACCGATATTTACAATAAGATACATGGCCCGGGCTACTTTTACCGTCCAGGGCAGGACGCCGAATCACATTTTACAATATTGGAACCAGGAAAATTAAGCATTCCTCCCAAGCATCATATTAATCATGGAATAGTCTCATGAGTGAACTTCAAATGTTGTTCGGCTTATGCAGCTTGCAGAACGGGTGCTTGTGGGAACTTTTGTGGATGTTCATGGGAGAATCAGGGCGGAGAAGAGAAATGTCTGGCTAATGTCTGGTGAACTGTTGAAAAATATGAGTGAGTAAATGTCCCAGCGGTTTGCTGTGGACTTATGTAAAAAGTCTCCTACGTGCGAACTTGGCCTCAGTGTTAAAAATACCAATCCGTTTTTATTACTAAAGCATTCATACCTAAAGCTCCTCCCCCGTTTGTTACAGGACTAAATGTTTTTCCTTTCTTAGTTTTTATTAAGATCACAGTTTCATTAGAGAAAAACTGCATCATGTAGTAATAATATTTTTGCAAGCCGTATGATGTTTTTAATATCTTCCTTCAGTAATAAATTCTAACTAAGCGAATCATATGTTATACAAAATAGGATGTTTTAACCCCTTAAGGGCATGGCCTATTTCGGCCATAAAGACGCAATGATTTTGGGGGGATTTAAATCTTCACTTTTCCAGAGTGATATTTTATTTTTATTTTTCCATCAACATGGCCGTATGAGGGCTTGTTTTTTTTGTGACAAACTGTAGTTTTATACATTTATTTTAGAAAGCAAGGAGAGAAAACATCACTTCTGCCATTGATATTTTTTTACAGTGTGAGGGCTTATTCAGACGACCGTATATCGGCCGGGTATTCACGCCAGCCGATATATGGTGTCTCTCTCTGCAGGGGGAGGAGCCTGGAAGAGGCGGGAGCAGTGCTCTGAGCTCCCGCCCCCTCTTTGCCACTCGGCACTATTTGTAATGAGAGGAGGCGGGATGGGGCGGGGCTAAGTTCTGAGAATTAGCTCCACCCCCGTCCCACCTCCCCTCATTGCAAATAGTGCAAAGGGGCGGAGAGGGGGTGGAGGGGAGGCAGAGAGGGGCAGGAGCTCAGAGCACTGCCCCCCTCTCTTCCAGCCTTCTCCCCCTGCAGAGAGGGACGCCGTATATCGGCCGGCGTGAATAGGCGGCCGATATACGGTCGTCTGAATAAGACCTGAATCATACATTATAAGGGCTTATTTACACGAGTGTATATCGGTCAGGTTTTCACGGCCGGCAGATATACGCTTCCATCTAAGCAGTTGCCCCCGTTTCCTCCGCCTCACCGGCACTCTGCCTCTCTCCTCCATTCCAGCATTTGCAATAGGAGGTTCTGCTCTGTCCGCCCACTCCCATTTTGCTGGTTATGGACAAGAGGAGAAGGCGGGAACTTAGCTCCACCCCATCCCACCCACTCCCATTGCAAACCATTCAGAATAGAGGAGAGAGGCAGAGAGCCGGTGAGGGGGTGGGGACTGCTCAGATGGAAGCGTACATTGGCCAGCCGTGAAAACGACGGCGGATATACACTCGTGTAAATAAGCCCTAAATTGCATGATGCATTTTTTTGCATGCTGGTACGATTACAACGATACTAAAATTATTTTTCCTTAAGGTTTTTCCACTTTTGCACATTAAAAACTCTTTTTGTTGGAAATCATCATTTTTTTTCTTACACTGCATTCAAAGTCCCATAACATTTTTATTTTTCCATGGATGGAGATCTGGGAGGGTTTGTTTTGGGGTACATACAGCTTTTTCGATTGCATTTTTTGAGAGGCAAAATGAATAAAATAAGCATTTTACCTGTGTTTTTTTAAGGGATTTTTAATTTTTTTTCAGTGAAGGATAAATAGTGTGTTCAAATCTCTGTACAAGTCGTTATGGATACGGTTATACCCGAAATGTGTTTTGTTTTAAAAATGTTTTATTCTTTCATACAAACAGTGGAACATGCGCAAAAAAAGGTTTTCTCTTGTTTTTTTTTTACGTGTTTTTTAATACTGTTTTTATTTTATTTGTTTGTTTTTTTTTCATTTTTTTATATCCCTGTAAAACTATGATCGCTAAGATAATGCCTTATAGCTAACAATAGTGATCACAGGCCATGGCCGGCATCTGGCTGACATCACAGCGCTCCCGCTGTGAACACTTTATATGTCGCGATGAACTTTAATCATGGTATGTAAGGGGTTAACAGTGGTGATCACTGTTCTCATCGATCCCTCGCTGTTGCAGCCGGAGGCCCGCTATGGGTCATAACCTGTTCTTCTGCGGGATGATGCTGACTCATTTCTGAGCCCGTGTAATCTACAGGATGTACGCTTTTGTCCTGTTGCAATAAGTACCATGTGCCCAGACGTACGTAAGGGGTTAATGACTTTTCAAATTAATGTCTGCTCACATCACATTTTACTATGGGTCTAGCGTATGCATTTGAATAAAGGAAAAATGTATTCAAATGTACTGCTTAATGTACCCATAGACTGCAGTTGACCAAACAGAGTTCAAAAGTGCATACTTTCGATTACGTGTGACTTTCCTCACGTTTGTATAGAAGTTTATTGTTGTATACAGTAGCAAAGAACGTATGCTCAACATATGCATTATTAGAACCTTATGGTCAATAGGAAGCCTATAGAAATACAAAACTGTCTGTTTTCCTAACTTTTAAAGTTTACTTTTTTTTCTTGAATATCTGAAAAAAAACTGCAAAACTTTATTTAAAAGAAAGACTTTACAGTAGAAAAGGTATACGGTTTAAACAAAAACAGAGACACCCTACACCCTATGCACATGGTACATATACACTAAACGTACATTAATAACGTCAGGTGGACAGCCCCTTGTGCCCTTTTACCCACTTCAGAGTAAAAGGAAGTGCCTAAAGTTATTTTAACAAAAGCAAATAATGGCAAAAGATGAAAGTATTGAGAAAAGTTTCATTAGTGCCAAGCATTCTTGTGACTTTGACTTCAATCCCAGGGCCACTTCTCTCTTAATGAATAGTTACTAGTGGCTGTTGTGTTATAATCACACACTGGCGTAACTATAGGGGATGCAGGGAATGCAGTTGCACCTGGGCCCAGGAGCCTTAGGGGGCACATGAGGCTTCTCTTCTCCATATAGGAAGCCCAGTACTATGAATAAAGCACTATAGTTGGGGGCCCTGTTACAGGTTTTGAATTGGGGCCCAGGAGCTTCAAGTTACGCCTCTGCATTAAGAGGTTAAGAGAAGTCGGGGAGCCCTAAGATAAACTTTTGCACTCAGGCCCATGAGCCTTTATCTACGCCCCTGTATATGGTCCTAGCAACTAGACTGTCTGAAATCATCTCAATGATGGAATGGCACTGGGTTGAGCACACAGTAGAAGAAAAATAGCTTGCTGTATTTGTTTTTCAACTTTGTGGCTCTTCAGTATAAATTACTGCATACATTCAATTCAGAATTAACTTTGTATTCAGTAAGCTCCATCTAGTGGTGGCAACTGGAATTTTCTTTTTTTGCTGTGATGATGCAGGTGATTTGTGGCTCCGTTTGAAAAGAAACAGAGCTTTAACTGCTATAAAGACATATAATATAAAGAGATTAATGAGCAAGCAAAGTTGGACTAAAAATGTCATGACATGAAAAGGTGAACGAACATTTACTTAAAAAAAAAAATTTTGATGCAAGATTTCATAAAAATCAACCAGTTCCACATTAGGATATATTCTCTTCCCCTTCACTGTAATCTCATGACTGGAATTTGAGTAGCCTTATTTGCTGCAAGGAATGCAGGAGAATTTGTAAGGCACAAGTCTACTTTTTCATGTTGATTTCAGTATTTGATATTAGTGTTTAATATAAAGTACATACACAACACCAAACAATATACCGGTAGACTAGAACAATTCCTCAGACCCAACAGGTGCCTTATTATCAAATATTGTGGATTAGTAGATAGTCATAGAAAAAGGTATTTTGGGACTTTTTTCTATTGATGACAAACTGGTCAGAACTGATCAGCTGATTCCCAGGGCCGCTATCACTGCAGTCAGTGCAGGGATCAGAATGTGCTGACCATAGCACAGTGGATCAGGTTGGTACTGCAGGTACCGTGATACGCGGTGAATGCAGTCAATGGACTTTCACTGATCCATGCACATGTGTGTAGAGACTGCGTGTAGATACACACGAGAAAGTGATTGCAACATTCTCTATTTGCATACCACACAGCGTGTGCATGTGAAATGCGGCCATGCACAATGCACTCGCAGCCATATGCTGTGTCTGTTGGCTCTCTGCCGGCAGAGCTGATGTCTCCCCGCAGAGTTTTGCACATACGCCTGCGGACAGGAGCTCTTACAGCCCGAGAGCCATGGCATCTAGCTCCACCTCCTCTGGCCCAGTACCCAGTCGGGACAGGACACAGAACGCATGGGAGTGCCAGTGTTACAGTACCAACAGCGCTGTCAGTGGCACTGAGGAGTGCCCGCTCTATCCCCCACTCCCCTGCCGGACTTGCTGTAGAAGTAGCCATAGCATTCTGCAAGCAGCGCAATAGAAAGAGGGGCTTCCAAAGATATTCACACAGCCAGTGTGTGAATGCACTGCCTCATGCTCGGGAGCAGCACAGGTGGACAAGAAAAGGACCTGACGACCCAGGGTGAAAAAGAGCGCTGAAAAGCCCTGATGACTTGGGCTGAAAATATCAAGCCCTGTGGAAGAAGAGGGGATCTCTTCTACTGCAGGGGGACTCGATCCCTGAAGAAGAGAACAGCGCCATTGACCTGGTACAGCAACAGAGCTGCTAGATACATGAGACTGGTCTTGGACAATGACGGACTGACCGATATGATTGAAGAGTATCTCCCCAGAAGGGACTGTGATGGGAGGCTTATGCCGCGGTGTTTATGTTTACCGGTTAACTATGTTAATGAGTGACAACATGTGCAGTACAGTTGGCGAACAATGTGATGTGTAATAAGGCAGTATGTAAAGTACATTATAATGTGGGACAGGACACTTTTTGTAGTAGCCGGGCTCTGAGGGATTGAGTAGATAGTTGGTATAGTACGGTATATGAGAGATGAGTCTGCAGAGCTCCAAAATTGGTGATGTCCTCTGCTCTCAACGGTGCAGTAAAGCCGCAAGGTAGTCATGCCATTGACCTTCAAGAATAATGTACAGAGTACAAGACTGCTATATGGAGTATGACTATATGTATGTAGTACTACTATGAAGATGCTTCGTTATTAGAGAGTCGAATTGCCTTGTTCCACCGAGGTTCTTATAATACAAATATGTGATATGTATATTAAAAGTGTGAAATGCCGGTTAATAATTACACAAGGTTTAAGTACAAAATACCCCCCTATGGAGCAAAAGCCTTTATTTATTTCCAGTTCATTAAGTAAAAAAAAAGTATTCTGTGTCTGTCACCGTGGCACCATACACAACACCACCACCTGCTTCATGCACACAAACACGGTCCTCTCATTGTGGACAATGTGAAGGAGGATAGGTGTGTGCTCAATGCACCAAGCCGCAGCTTTGTGGATGGACAGTGATGGAATTGGGTCTGAAGGTGAGTATAAAAATCAACCCTCCTGGACCCAGCGGCGCTTGTCATATAAGCACATTACTTTAGTTTATGAAGTTAATAGGACGTAACCGATTGTGGGGGACCGCCAGGTACATGTGGATTAAGGGATGGAGCATGGCATCTGATCAACAAGCTTTACTTGTAAGCTGGATCAGTGGTAGAGTCACTTCATCAGGAACCAGCGGTACATTCACTTCAATCCGACGCACGGCTTTAGAGTGCTGCAAGATCATTTCTGCTACTTTAGCAGTGCTGACTTTGCTCTGTGGCAGTATTATCTCGATTTTCCAGCTTTTACACAAGCAAGTCTCAGTCTACGGCCCGTTGCAAATTAGCAGGGCTTCCTTAGGGCTTTTAGTATCTCTGTTCTGCTTTTGGAGCAGAAAAACGGAATTAAAACGGTAAGAAGAGTTTCCATTTTTTTTCAATGGGTTTTCAAAATAGTGAACAGCTTTCAGTTTGCTTCTGCTCTGTTGAGTAGCTGCGGACTGCACTATTTGTTGCGTTCACAAAAAGGAAACCTAGCAGAACAGAAGCAAACTTAAGCGCTCTTTTTTTTTTTTTTTTGAAAGCCCATTGAAATCAATAGGAAAGAAACCAAAATACTTATTTCCGTTTTAATTCCGTTTCTCTGCTCTAAAAAAAACGAGACGGAAAGCCCTAAAGGAGCCCTACCGTCGGAGTGAACGTCCCCCCACCGGCCTTTTTGGTTACTCAGTCTCTTGACTATGCTCAGACCTCTCCTGGCTCCAACACATTCATAGTGTTTAACACTCACAGTTCTTGTTGTAGAGGCTATCTAACTTTCAGCAGTACAGCAGTAAATGACCGCAGCTACTACAGCTTCTGCAGTCCGACCGTTCAGGCATTCACCCTTCTAGAATGGAGGCTCCAGGCGGTTAAAAATATGGTACTGTCCAGATAATAAAATCATACAGTCTACAAGTAACACTAGCAGATAATTAACTAAATGCCACTCAATAAACTACAACATAAAGCTGCACCTTGTGCAACAGCCCCTTCATTAGTTCAGGTCCTTGGATCTGGTATGCAAACTCTAGGTACTCCAGGCCATCAGAACCGGGGGGCATGCATAATGGTATGCTAAGTGCTTCACAGGTTGCACATTCCTAAAGCCAACCTTGACCTCTACTCTGGGCCTTTGAGACTCCATATTATTCTGCACTTCAGTGCTGGAGAACAATCCAAAAGTATAAAAGCAAACAAAAGCTTAACTAAACACTCAAGGGCGCCATTGCAAACAGGCCCCTCCACCGCCCAATGTTAATTTATGAGGCAGGAGGGCCTTGTAGCCCCTTAGGCACTGCAGCGCTATGTATGACTGCTGCCTATTGGATGCTTTACTAAGGGTTTCACTCAACAATTAAGCAGACTGGAATTTTGCTTTTGTTAAACAAACCACACATATCCCTTGTGCTAACTTAAATTTATGGACTAAAACCTGAAAAGAAAAACTTTCAGATTTCCTGTTTTTTTATGCTACTTTGTAAACCACATAAGCACATGCTGCTGTTTGTGCGCATAGATCCACAAATCATTTAATGTTGCTAGGTGTTGTGAACATTGATTTCTACATCTCTGTTACTTGAGCTTCTGAAGAGCCCTTTAAACCGTGCGTCGCCTTCGACTAGCAGCATTATTTACCATGCTTTGGTTAATCATTCTGTTTTAGTGAGTGTGTGGGTTTGCTCATGCTGGCTATGCGGGCGCTTTATGCCTGTGAAGAATTTGGCACATACTGGTACTAAAGCTTTTAACTAAGCAAGAAGTAGAATAAATATTGTACTGTGTTTATTACGCTGTCAACCGTTGTTATTACTCCGTTCTTAGGTTACCCCGTAATGTCCAATTACAGCCAGTGTTTCTAAAATAATGGCTAATTTACTATGTGTTAAGCACACAGTATAAAGCAACTCACACGTTAAAGTGTAGATCTGGGTGTTATATGGGATTATAGAGTATCAGTTATCAGCAACATGGAATCCGTCCAATGTAGTCTGCCTCTAAATACTGTAAGGGCCTGCTGGTCTTTCCTGTGCAGTTTTATGCTTTGCAATGATGGAAAGAGTAGAGCAGAACCGGGACGGCTCCTATTACAAAACTGCCTTTAGAAAATGGGTAAGCAGTAGCAGGACAGAGGAAATTGTTCATGGAGCTTTGAACAAACTTTGCACAAGAGAATACTGTTTTTCCCAGAAAATAAGACACTGTCTTATATTAATTTTCCCCCCAAAGAAGCACAGTGCCTTATTTATTTATTTTTTTTGGGGGGGGGGGGGGTCCTATATTCACCTGGTCCGCTGCGTCCTGGTGCCTCGCGCTGCTGGTCTCCTGCACAATGCGGAAGTCTGCTGTGCCCTCCGCGCTAAGATATCCTCTTCTTTCTGGTGATCGTTCTTTGAATACTCCGGCTCTGGCAAAGTGAGCACTGTGATTGGACCAAGCACCAGCCAGTCACAGCCATTCAGTGATGTCATTCACTGAATGGCTGTGAATGATTGAGCGCCGGCTCTGATTGGCTAGCGCTCGATCCAATCACAGCACTCACTTTATATATATATATATATATATAATCTATCTTACTAGAAAAAACCCTTCATTTTCCACTTATCAGACCCTTTCCTTTCCCCTCCCAAACTGTTTGTCCACTCTCAAAACCTGCTAAAATTGGTCTGTTCCAAAATCCACCTCAAATTTGACACCGATCTGCAGCAGACTTTACCCCTGCAATTGAAAGGGTGAAATCTACTGTAGATCCACATCAAAATCTGCAGTGGAAATATGCTGTGAATTTTGGTGTGGATCAAATTCACTACATCTTAACACTCCCTAAGAGCTGATACAGACTAACAACTCACCACTGACAGATCATATTACATGTTGTCTATAGAAGTCCATGGGGAGAAGAGAGTGAAGAGAAGCAGATAGACACACACAGATGGTTTTGTAGCTGATATTAACTGTTTTACTATCTCAGAGCTCCTAGAATCACATCTACATTTCTCAGTAATGCTCTAGAATGTCTTCCATGCTGCTGCTGCTTCTCTGCATATTAGAAATAGGAGAACAGAATATTTTCTACTTTGTGTGCAGTGTATGGAAACATCATAATACCTAGGCTCCACTCATCACCTCAGCAGAGCTTCCAACCGTCCAGAAATTCCTGTGCCTGTGAAAAATGTTAGCTGCATCCGTGATTTTTTTTTACACTGCCAGTAATTGAGCAGGTCATTACAACTCAATGCTGGTAATAAGTTCATATCAGTATCTGACCTATAGATTGTGGTTTTCCAATGTGCCTGTAAAAAATGTTCTCTTCTCGAGTAACTGCTTACTGGTCCGAGCAGACTCGGGGGGTGGCGGGGGTGAGCGGGGGGCGGCGGGGGGAGAGCTCTCTCCCCCCACTACCCCCCGAATCTGCTCGGACCAGTAAGCAGTTATTCGAGAAAAGCGATCCTCGAATAACTGCTTTATCCGAACGTGCTCGCTCATCTCTAGTCAGCAACCCCGTATTTCAGGGAAAAGAAGGAATTAGATATGGAGCCTGCAGAGGGAAAAACTGCTGAAAACAACTCATTTCAGTGAATGGGAAAACCCAACAAAAACTTTGGCTGCCTGAAATAGAGCCCCTTCGGAGGTTGTATTTTCATAAAGTCCTTCGTAGTGGAATCCACCTTGGACCTTACTGGACATCTGTAAACAGCGCCAATGTTTATGCTCGATTTACTCATCCATCCGAGTAGCTTGAGCAGAGAGAAGCCCCGGGAAAGGCTGTACACCCGATAACCATCAGATACTTGCATCTCCAGGCTCCTGGTTGCTCCCATTAGACAAGCATTGTTTTGGGATAAAATGCTAAGTCCAGATGAGAGCATATCACTTCTTAGGCTCTAATCACTAATGGTGCCTTTTGGAATACTTCAAAAAAGGGTCAGCTTTGTGTCCCATCACTTCACCAGCCATGACACCTTCACCCACCACCCTGGTTTCATACTATAATGACCTAATCTCCTCTCTGCACTTCATCATCAGGGATCGGTCACATTGTGGGTACTGCCCTCAAAGCGCATCTCACCTATTCATCAATCTCACTCCACATTACTGCCGAAGAGTAAGAACATGGCTGACTCCATGGTGATAGTTCCAGTAGTGTCTACAATACCAATAGGTTTAGGCTTGTGATAACATTATTCTTAGTTGAACTCTTTTGTAATTAAGACAACTTAAAGGGGTTGTCCAGTTGTAAAATATTGAGGGCCTATCCTCAGGACATGTCATTAATAGTAGATTGGCAGTGGTTCATTGCTCAGGACCCCCCACGGGTCCAGGCCAGTGCACTCATGCATTGAGATGATTTCTACAGGAAGCACACATGCTCCGTTCTTATTGTAGTGGCCAGGCTTGGTATTGCAAGCAAAGTTCCCATTCATTTCAATGGGAACTTGGCCTGCAACACCAAGCCAGACTATTACAGTAAGAACAGAGCATGTGTGCTTCTTGAAGAAACCGGCTCAGTGCGCAAGCTCGCTGGCTTTGGAAAACAGCTGGTCTACAACCAAACCTGCTGATCTACTATTGATGATCCATCCTAAGATTAACCATCAATAGTTTACAACTGTTAGTTGGGTTGTTCTGCTATTCCTGTATTATACTGCATTGTTACTACTGTTTGGTATCTAACAGATGTTCTGTTTGTTTCTAGCATTACCAGCAACCATGAGTACTGAACTAAATGTTCCAGTAGATCCCGCCACACCAGCTGTTTCTGATCGAGGCAACAAAGGTATGGACTACAGAGACTGGGTTAGGCGCAGCTACTTGGAACTTGTGACATCCAATCATCACTCAGTACAAGCCTTGTCCTGGAGGAAGTTATATCTTAGCAGAGCCAAATTAAAAGCCTCTAGCAGGACTTCAGCTTTACTTTCTGGATTTGCTATGGTAAGCTTAAAAAAATTCTTCATTCAGGCTTTTCACAGAATTGATTATAATGTAATGGAGTCTCGCAGAGTTGGGAACACCAGGCAAGTGTACTCAATACGCTGGGTTAATTTCAGCAGGAAGCAGACAGCTCAGTTCTAATTGCAGTGGCCAGGCTTGGTATTACACCCATTCATTTCAATGTAAACTTCACCTGTAATACCAAGCCTACTGACCTGGCAAAGACCTGATCAGTGGGGGACCCTAGCAGCAGACCCCTACTGATCTATTATTAATGCCTATCCTGCAGAGAAGTCATCAATAGTTTACAACCAGACAACCCATTTAAGGGTTACAGTGTAAATGTATTTTTTTTTATAAATCAGCATGAAAATGTGTAATCTATGTTATATAGAGTGTCCTCTACCTCACCTTCCATCAATCAATGGCCCCAATTCCTTTGCATTTAGACTTTTTATGAATGCTCAGAAACCTACTGAGACTCAAGCAATCCATTTGCATTAATACAGTAAATAGTGCAGAAGTGAGGGAGGAGGGCAAGACGGCTGCATTTTCTTTATACCTTTTTATCTGTATAGCTGCATGTATACAAAACTTGCAATGCAGCCAATTAATCATCGATGGGATCATTTGTAAGAACCATCCCAGCAACACCTTCCAGACTAGACTGCCTGACTAGGGACAAAATTAAAAAAGGGATTGTAAAATATTACACTGTGAATGCAAAAAGTTGGCAAATCACATTTTTGGGAGAGTTTTTTGTTTTATAATGGTCACCCAAAAAGGCCAAAATTGACCATTTCTGGAGACTTTTAACTCTTGTCTATGAGCACCTTAAGGGCTCATTCACACGCGCGTCAATTTGATGCTGATTAGGTGCATCCAAAAAATCGCATCCAAAAGAACTCTTGATTTCCTATGGGTTCTTTCAGATGAACAGTTTTTTGACGTGCCAAAAAAAATCATGCGTCAAAAGATTTCTCTCCATCAAAAGAAAGGTTATGTCCTATCTTTGACGGCACTACGTCGGGAAAGGGAGGGTGTGGGAAGCGGCATACTCCCTAATAGCAGCTGCAAAGTGCTCAAGGCTGATATTCGGTCACCCAATTAACACGCTGTTTTGGCTGTGAAAATAACACTCGTGTGAAAGGCCCCTAAGACTGCATGTTGTGAGAGGCTTGAGGATGCAGAAGAGGTGCGTCCAGAGTATTGGGCATAGCGCTAGCATCATCCAATCAGCAGGCAGAAAGTATGCACTGAGAAGAGGGTGATTTGGAAAAGACACGCCAAAGGCTCGACACACACTTCCTTAACGTCTATTCATTTTAACCGTTTAAGGACCAAGCTCTGTAAATATATGGCACTTGGTTCTGAGCTTTATTCTGAGCCAATAGCAAAAGTATGGCATGTGATTAAAGCTCCTGCTCTTGCAATGCGGCAGGAGCAAGTCGGGTCCTCGCTGTTAGTCACAGCCAAGTACCTAGAGGAGAAGATAAAAGTGGGTTTTGACCACTTCTGCCTACTCCTTTCCAGGCTACATAGTGCTCAGTAGCACCACCTGCGACTTTGTAGCGACACAAAATTGCAGCGAGAAAACGCAGTGATATCGCACGGACCACCAATGCAATATCGCTGCGATTTTCTCGCGTCCATATGGTGCCGCCCATGTGGAAGCAGCCAAAATGCTCTTTGTTGCATGTATTAACTAAATTAACCTCCAACAGTCACGTTAAAATTAGAAAAACCCTCCCGAAAAGTTTTTATTGTACATTTTGAATTTGCAGAACTCAGTTGCTTTAAGTACATTTTTAACCCCTAACTGGCATAACTAATTTTAGCCTTAAGAGACAGTAAATTGTATCTCCTTTTGTGTTCCAGTGGTCATAACTTTCAGTATTTTTTTATTAGTTTAGCTGTATGACACCTTTTATTATGCGGGACGAGTTCCTGTTTTTATGGGAACCAATTTCAGGTATATGTAATGTATTGAAAACTTTACATTTCTTTTTGCCGTGGCAATGGAAAAAAAACTATTTCACTATGGATTTTTTGTGATTTATTTTTATGGCATTCATAGTGAGGTATGAATATTATGTTACCTTTATTCCATGAGTTATTCCGATTGTGACAACACCAAATTTATAGAGGTTTCATTTTATTTTACCACCTTTGTGCAATATAAACACTTTTTTGTGTAGCTCCATCAGAGCTTTTCTATTTTTCAGTTGATAGAGCTGTGTCAGGCCTGTTTTTTGTGGGACAAGTTGTCATTTTTATTGGTACCATTTTGAGTTTTATACAATTTTTTACATTTTGTTTATTCCTGTTTAGTGAAGGAATAGAGGCAAAAAACTGATAGAGTGGCAAAACCTTTTTTTTCGAAAAATGTGCACGTTTTGAATAAAAATGTTGTTCCTTTATTTAAAAAAAAATTAAACCCAACACAAATAACCGCGCAAAAAGATTGCCACTCGCGTGTGTAAATGAAGCTAAAGACATCATTGATCATCTCAGCTACCTCTGAACATACTAAAAAATGGCCAGTGTAAATGTTTCCTTACTCCAGTTCAAAGAGCTGTAACTCCAAGTGTAATGACTTCAAACACGCTTTTGGTGCCACAACACACAGGAATATGGAGCAGAAGCATATCCACTCCGACCCTTGTGTAGTGGCCAGCACTGGGAATTGTAGGCACAACTCTTGTTGATTTTAATGAAGGTTGCTCCTGCAATTATAAGTGAAGGCCACTACAGAGGGGACAGAGCTAACGGCTTTCACTCTGTACCCCTGTGTGTTGTGGTACTGACAGCGGGTGCCTAATCAGCTTATCAGTTGGGGTCGTAAGCCGTGGATCTCAGCCAATCAAATATTGATGACCTACCCCACTAACAAACCTTCTGCCATAGACAATGTTGGTGAAACATCTAAGAAACTTTCCACATGGGATGGAATAGGCCATACGATACTCCACAAGGCTGCTTGTGGATTTCGATGTGGAATTGAAAATGGCTTGATACCTGCCCACCATTCTGCTTCGAGATCCACAGTAGTGTGGAATTCCGCAGCTGTGAATTTGGCTGCTCCCGGTGGTGTAATTCTGTCCCGTGTGAAAGGTGGACATAAAGGGTTATTATAAGATGCTGGGAGGGGTTCTGCTTTTTGGGGTCGATAGCCCTGTATACCTGTTCTATGCAGGTTGAGGCTTTCCTCATAGCGTAAACGAGGGACAGCCATAACATCCATACATATGACTCCTCCAGTCATGTTTAACTGCACAATGATAGTGTCTGGATCAGTGGATGTGGGCCTGCTGTGCTACACACTGATCCAGAGACAACATCTATGGAACCCTGGTCTTTACCCTTTCAACCCAGCAGTCAGAATCGGGTCTTTGCTGCACAGTCCCTAGGCTGTTGCCCTGGAAGTGGTCCCATTTATGTGGCAGTTGACACTGCAATAAACCAGAGTGTGATAGTGGAGTGTGTGAACGGAGGCGTAGTCAGAGAGTTCCGTGTTAAAATGAGGGACAATCCAGAGGTTAAGTCACACAGAGAAGGTTCAGTAAAGTACAACAGACCAGGAGTCGGGGCAGGTGGCAGACAGTTGAATAGTCAATTCAACAAGCTGAGGTCAGGAGTGGAAAATTCAGAGTAGTCATGTATTGCCAAAGTCAGAAACCAGGAATCAGTACGAACACAAGGTGGACCTGGAAGACCAAAAACTTAGGCACTTTTCTTAGGTGGGAAGGTGCTTGATATAACCAGATGGCAAAATCAATAGAGGACTTTAAGAGGGGTCTAGATGTGTTTCTAGAGCGCTACTATAATACAGGATATAGACATTAAATAACCAGTGGGGTTGTTGATCCGGGTTTTGGAGTCACGTAGGAACTATCAAAACGTTGATCCAGGGATTATTCTGATGACATGATGGAGTCGGGAAGAAATGGGTTAAATTGGCTTCTGCCTCATTGGGTGATTTTTGCCTTCCTCTGGATCAACAAGGGGACTGGGAACAGGCTGAACTAGATGGACAATTTCTTCATTCAGCCTAACATACTATGTTACTATGTAGAGTTGCTCGATGATTGGCAGGTGACAAAATAGGAAGGTGCACTCTGGACTCTTAAGATGGCAAGCATGTGCATGCATACCCTTCAGGCAGCAGTAAGACAAGCAGGAGGCCAGAGCCAGACACCTGCAGAGGAGATGGCAAGAACGTGCACTGCGGTCCCCAATGGGGAGAGGTAAGGTAAGATGTCGGTTGTGGCCACAAATCATAACATATAGTTATTGTTCATAAGGGGTAAGAACATTCCTTTTTTCCCTTTAAAAAGTTTGGATGCAGTTCTGATTCTGTTCTGGTGCTGTAGTATGCCGAGTACAAGTGTCATCTACCCAGTAGGCAGAGGCGTAACTTGAAGCTCCTGGGCCCCAATGCAAAACCTGGAACGGGGCCCCCAACTATAATGCTTAATTCATAGTACTGGACTTCCTATATGGAGAAGAGAGGCCTTATGGGCCCCCCAAGGCTCCTGGGTCCGGGTGCAACCGCATCCCCTGCAATCTCTATAGTTACGCCCCTGCCAATAGGGCACATTTATGGACTTGGTTTTAAACATTGTAACAAAGGAACAACAATAAAATGACTAAAGTGCTTTCACTTCCAATCTTTCTGCTACTGAGAGTAAATAACATTTGTCAATTTCCTCCTGTAATAAATATGATCAGATGAATATGTCATCACTCCTATGTTGAATACTAGCAGGAAGAACATTTGAACAGTCATACGTTTCTTGCCATCCGCAGATTTACAGTATCTTTCAAAAGCCCATCAATAAACTCGCTTTTTCAGACACAGAAATGATTGTGGTTTCGAGTCTTGGACTTGTAACAAAATCTGAAGACAATGTTTCAGTTTCCTCACTAAATAAGGACAATTTTATTTTCTTGGAGAGTTGTCTTTGAAGCTTGACAGAACATCACGGGTTTAGAAAAGAATATTTGAGATGATCAATTTAACATTGTGACAACCTGCCAAAAACAGGTTTTTATGTTACTAGGCCAACATAATAATTCAAAGTCCTGAAATAAATGAGTTCCAAAGCAAGTGAGTCATGGAAATCTCTACTCATTGTGTGACATTTGTCTAATTCCACCGTACTGTCAAGCATTTTTAGACAGTAGTGCTATATAAATACCAAAGTGTAGTAAGATGAATGGTTCTGCGTGTTAAATAGAAGCTCCAATAAAAAGTTGTTTAAAAGAAAGAAGCTGAAACCTTTGCACTAGATATACAAAAAGGTGGGTTAGGACCTCTAACACCAGAGTGTTCTCCTTTCAGGAGGTACCATATCTCCGGCAATTGGTCTAGTGTCAAATGCAATATGTAAGTACATTTGTAAAAATTGGGTCATTGTGTTAGGATTCTGGTTGATTTCTATTAGCATTAAACAAAAAAACCCACAAAAGCAACAAAGTTTTTTTTTTAAATTGTCAAAATGCATAAAAATTTGTCTGCTATAAAACAGAAAAATATACATATTTGCTATCTCTGGTAATGTAAAATTCCATACAATAAAGTTGACATCTTATTTAGTCCTAGTGAACATTGAATGGTGTAAAAATCTGAAACAGTGGCGGAATTGTTATCAACCTCCCACAAAAAATAATAAAATAACCTAGTTTTACTTATATGTTAAAAAAATAATGTTAAAAAATTGCAGCTCTCCAAGCAAAAAAAAACCCCATACAACTAAAAAAGAAGTACAAAATAGTTCCTCCTGAAAGCGTTAACTAATCTCGCCCTCATAGATGTTTATGAGTAAGATGTTTATGAGTCTGCATAGTAAGAGTAGTTTGAGGCCAGTATTTTTAATAGCATGTTACTTTTCTCTGTGGCCACTGGTGTAACTATAGGGGATGCAGGGGATGCGGTTGCACCCAGGCCCAGGAGTCTTAGGGGGCCCATAAGGCTGCTCTTTTCCATATAGAAAGCCCAGGGCTACGAATAAAGCATTATAGTTGGGGGCCCTGTTACAGGTTTTGCATTGGGGCCCAGGAGCTTCAAGTTACACCTCTGTCTGTGGCCATGCTTGGTCAATTAAGATACTATTCCAAGATGTTAAAGGGGTTTATTCCAAGATACATTTTTATCAGCCAAGTGATAAAAAATCTGATTGGTGGCTGTCTCACCGATGAGAACTCCACTGATCTCAAGAATGGGGGAGCTGTGATCGTACATGTTGACTCAGCCTTCCATTCTTCTGAAGTCGGTAAAATGAGTACCCAGCTTGGTGTGGGGTAATAAATAGAAATCCTCTAGCACAAAATCAAAAATCTTCCCTATCCCAAATGTGACGCAAACTGCAATAAGTTAAAAGACTTTCCTCCTCTGTTTAGGCTTTGGAAATGTGTCCAAAAAATATATGCCAAAGCCAAAAAAAAGGGAAAAGTTTTAGGTCTAGGTCAGACGAGTGTTTTTTTTGCGCACAAATAGCCGCACTAAAAGAATGCATCTATTAGAAGCAATGGTTTCCTATTGAAGCATTGACATAAACGTGCAAAATACTTACGCCTTCAAAAGATAGGACATGCGTGGTTACAATGCACTCATCGAAGGTGCATACTGCAAGAAAAGATAGGACCTGCGTTTTGCGCAAGAGTACCCATTGACACTTATGGGAGCTGAATTAACATGCAGTGCGGGTCGTGTGAACGAGCTAATTATGCGCAAATTACGATTGCGCCTTTAGCTTCGTTTACGTGATTTTTCCGCACATGATTGCCAATCTTTTTGCGCACCTATTTGTATGCAAAAAAACGCTCGTCTGACTGAGGCCTTAAAGCTTAACTGCGCTTTCTAAAAACTTTTGACATGTCATAGGAACACGTCAAAAGTTTTGATCAATAGTGTCCGGCTGCTGAGACTCTCACTGATCGCTGAAGTGCTTGTCTGAGTGCTGTCATTTCTCACATGTTGAAGACGAGTCTATCGATTTTCTATTGAGCACGCCTTCAGCTATGGAGCAACGAGAAATGAGCGCCTCAGCTGCCTCTTTCTAATCGTGGAGGTCTTACCGGCTGGATTCCCAATGATCAAAACTTGACATTTCAAACGTTTTTAGAAAGCACAATTACACTTTATGTTAAATACCTGGAGTAGAAAAGTACTAAATCCCAAATGTAACATTATTGTTGGATAATAAAAATAGTTTTTTTTGGAAGGAGTTTGCTTTTCTGGTTGTTTTAAGTTTTCTGGAATGTTGTTTATTGCAAAATAAAATGCCAGTGTGACGGTGGGAAAGGTCTTTCCATGGGCTTGAAACATGTCCAGCTGTGCAGCAAAAATGAGAAACTGGTAAAATGCCAGAGGCCTCTCTACTCAGTATTTCGGCTTCTCCGATGTTTCATCTTCTTTTGTTTCATTTTGAAATACATTTTATTATGTAATTGCAAATTTCTTACTACTTTTATGTTGTTTTCTAGGTGGCAATGGTTGAAGTCCAGCTTGAGATGAAATATGATTACCCCAAACCATTACTCATTGCATTTAGTGCCTGCACCACAATACTGGTGGCCGTCCACTTATTTGCACTTCTGATCAGCACCTGTATACTTCCGAATGTTGAGGCAGTGAGCAATATTCATAACTTGAATTCGGTCAATGAATCACCCCATGACCGTATGCATCCTTATATTGAACTGGCTTGGGGTTTCTCCACAGCTCTTGGGATCCTCCTGTTTCTTGCTGAGGTGGTTCTTCTGTGTTGGATAAAGTTCTTACCAATAGACTCTCTACAAGTTCGCAATGAAACAGCTTCAGCACAAAGGCAAAGTTCTGATGCAGGTTTTACTTCTGCATTAGTGTCCACCATCATCATGGTACCTGTGGGCATTATATTTGTCATATTCACAATTCACTTTTATCGCACACTCGTGAGGCACAAAACAGAGCGTCATCACAGGGAGATTGAAGAACTCCATCAGTTAAAAATCCAGCTCGATGGACATGACCGAGGTGTAAATGTGGTGTAAAGTTCTATAGGCTCAGGTTCATGAGTCTATATTTCTGAACGCTTCTCAGAGGTTAGGCTGTACTTCAGTCCCCTGTGTCATAGCTGCGGAGCTTAAAGATTGAATTGTTCCAAGTTGCAGACTATTTCTGCATTGTCACATTGAAGACTAGAGGGTACAAAAGGGACAAAGTCTAAAAGGGAAAAGTTGCTTTGTTTACAAATGGAGCCTAAAGTGCTTACCTAAAATTGGTATAAAAATAATGTAGAAATATTAGATTATTGGTGGGTCCCAAAATGGTAAACTTAAGGTTTTTAATTTTTTGTCCATTATCGTTGTTTGACCTGGGATCTCAGCAGATCATCTTCAGCCGTGAAAGAGATAACATAACTACTTCAAGTGCATGTAAATTAATCACTAAAGAGGTTCTACATGTTGAAAGGGTCTCTTGATAAAAAGTATCTCTTGCTGAGACCCCTAACAGTTTGCATCATCTGTGGGGAAACTTGGCAGCTAGTGATCACCAGCGACACCATCGGGAAAATAAAGGATTAATCAGTTTTCATTCATATCAATGGGTTGGCCGTGTGATGTAGGAGAAGACAGGTCCTCCAGAGAAGGAGATGGACGTTCTTTGTAACCTCTCATCAGTGTGGCTAGTAGATGAAGATCCTTCTTTATTACTGTAGCTCAGAATTTCCTAATAGTGTGCATGGAAATACGTTTTCTAAACTAGGCTACCCCTTTAGCCAATTAGGAGACTTGAGTAAAGATAGAGGATATCAACGAAGGTCATCTCAACAAAGAAACTCAGATGTGCTCTTAAAATATATGAGTGAGGGACGGTTAAAAAATGCATTACAGAATTCCCATAGCTACTACCTTCATAGTGGTATGAGGGGGTGTTCAATCTGTTCTTGCTCTGTATAGTGCCCTATTGGTCTGAATAGATGCCTTATACAGACTGAATATAGATTGTGGCTTCTTAATGTATGTCACTGCCAACATTCTGATTGAAGGAGCAGAACGATACCACCAATACCCTTTTTTACTGTAGATGTAATGGAGAACAGGACCCCACAAAAGATATTGTAGTCTTACTATGTATGGTACAGAAAGCCCTGATTGTCTTCATCTTCTACATTAAATTTTGAAGATGCTTTACTCTTGAAGCAAGAAATTACTTGTTTTCCTTTGTTAGCAGGCAGTTGTCATTCAATAGACACCATGAACCCCTTCCTCCCTGCACTATTGTATGGGTAGTTGACACATTCTAGTGATGTAATTCTTATCTATGAACTCACTTTCACTTCCATGCAGTAATCCGGCCAACTGCCTATGCTATGTGTTGTAATGAAGCATCTAGGAGTCCATTGTAGTGTTTGTCAGAGCTTTTGGGTCCTGAGACTGCATGACAATCCAAAGCACGAGTTATGTGCCAGTTTAGGCTGGCCATACAACATCAGTAGCTGTTGACCTAATGATCGTTTTCCAAACAGTTATTCTAACTGACTCCTTCATACATATGAATGCTTGGTTTGGCTAAATGTACACGTGTTATTTCAGTGGGTAGAGTCCGGAAAGTCACTCATATCTTAACCCTTTCCAATCCAATTTGTATCCTGGTTTTCCTAGGGGGCTTACTCTTTTTCTGCCATTATACAATGGCGCTATCTGCTGGCTAAAGTCAGTACTACAGAGGTTACACGTTGAATAGGCTCAGATAGCAGAGAGGCTGGCAATATACAGTAAGAGAACCCCGACGGACGTCTTCCAACATCAGAGCTGTACAGCCTTAAATCATAATGTCTTAAGACGTCAGACAGTGGATTGGGAAGGGTTAAAGCCAGAGCATCCACACATTTATATATAAATCTGAAGCCTGAGTTTGCAGTTGGGTTATTGAGATGAGACAGGCGCAATGATATGACAAATACTCAATAACTATTCAGTGATTAATGTATCTATATAAATTATTTAATTGTTATAAAGAAACTATATGGGACGGATATAAAAATGATATATGTTAAAGTCTATACAGAAGTCTATATGTAAATGTATAGTATAATATATGTATTTTTTCTGAATGTACATTCGCATTATGTCATTTGTAGTTTAGAACTATATTCATTCACATATTGTAGTTAATATTTAGAGAACACATTGTCCACAAGCAAAAATTCTGACCATGTAAATCTTATGACAACTAGAAATAAGGTGCCTATTGAAATACTAATGAATGGAAATGCAAATTAATCTGGCACTAGCAATACCAGGTGTGTGCCAAAATATTACATATCCTTGATAACCGGATGTCTCATACATACATTTTATCTAATCAAACTAATATCTTAAAGTTGTTGTACCAAGGTTACAAATGTATCCCTTATCCATAGAATAGGGGATAACTTGCTGATTGGTGGGGATCTCACTAGAAATGAGCGTACGGACTCAGTTCGGGTGTTTTTGGACCCGAGCACCGCTTTTTCCGAGTAACTGACTACTCGGACGAAAAGATTTGGGAGGCGCCGGGGGGAGGGGGGGAGAGAGCTCCCCCCTGTTCCCCACTGCTACCCACCACTCCACCACGCCGCCCCCCGGCGCCCCCCAAAGCTTTTCGTCCAAGTAGTCAGTTACTCAGAAAAAGCAGTGCTCGGGTCCAAAAACACCCGAACCGAGTATGTTCGCTCATCTCTAGATCTCACTGCTGAGACCCCTCCGATCTCCAGAATGAGACTTCTATATTCCTTTCTGCATGTCATTGCGGGGGTCGCATCTTTGACCCGCAGTGATGTCAGCATGAAGGGAGCGATAACCGATCATGCACGATCATGATGGAGAAACACTTGTTCTTGAGATAGATGTGGGTCCCAGAAGTGGAAACCGCATCTATCAGATATTTATGGCATATTTCCTCTGCACAAATGTATGAGATGAGAATATTCCCTTTAAATGAGATCCATTAAATGGAGGTTGCATCATCATTTTCTAATATTTTGTATTGATATATCCTCAAATAATTGTGGTTATGGAGAGGGATGTGGGACACACCTAGTACACAATCCACAGGCAATGCAATCTGTAATACATGATCCACTGACTAAGTGCATAACTAGGTTTTGCAATCATCTCTTATGTAGCTATATAAATATCAAGTGTGTACTCATAGCAAACGGCTGCTGTCACCATTCATGCTGCCATCTATTTATATGCGCAGATTATTGGCTGCTTAATTGCTAATTATAAAGAGGGGAAACTTGGATATACAGTGTAAGGATGATCGCCTAATTTATAGTCATACTGGGAATATTATATTCTAACCCAAACTATCCCTTGATTTTTCTATACTAAAAAAGTATAGCGTACTGTGCAAAAGTTTTAGGCGGGTGTGAAAAAAAATGCTTTAAAGTAAGAATACTTTCAAAATAGGAGTGTTAATAGTTTAGTTTTTTTGTCAATTAAAAAATGCTAAGTGACTGAGCAAAAGAAAAATCTAAATCAGATTAATATTTGGTGTGACCGCCCTTTGTCTTCAAAACAGCATCAATTTTTCTAGATAAACTTGCACACAGTTTTTGAAGAGAAGGAGGTTGTTCCAAACATCTTGGAGGACTAACCATACATCTGTAGATGTAGGCTTGCTCAAATTCTTCTGTCTCAGACAGACTGGATGATGTTAAGATCAGGGCTCTTTGGGGCCATAACATTACTCCTTGTTCTTCTTTATGTTGAAGTTAGTTCCTGGGTGGAATGCCAGAAGCCCGACAGATCTCATTATAGTCAATGGGGTTCATTAGTTGCCATTCATTTCTATCATACAATAGATCCATTCTCGACTTGGATTCGGTACTGAATCCCATGACATTTGTAGGATTCATGTTTCGATTTCACTTACGGTGACTCCGATTTGCTCATCTGTATTTTTTAGTCTCATCTTTGACATGTTCCCATCAGCAGGTCATGACCGTGAATGATCCTTGGTGGGAACAGGTTTGCTGGCAGTGCTGTTGGTCCAGGAGAATAGAGGCAAGCCGTAGTGCTGAGGATCTCACCTCCAATATATTACATGCCAAATTTCTGCCATTACAGCTTGAACTTGAAATAAGATGCTGGAGATGACTTCAATGGTTGCACATTCCAACTGAAGGTGCTAAAACCATCTGGACCAGAGCTATTTTAGCTCCTCTCATTAGCTTTCACATAGTCCTCGATTCTTAGAATGTTCTTTAAAGGGCAATTATTTAGCAAAATGTTTGTTGCCAATTCTAAATTTCAGCCAATGATTTTTATGATACTAATAGTTGCCGTATTTCAGGATGAATATATCAGCGTATGGTGATAGTATCTTTTATGGACAGCGTGATCTCTTCCCCTCAATATCACTTGAATATTTGCATTCCATCATCTGACCTGTCTAGTTTGCATACTGTATAAATGCAGATGCATTGAAGCTTGAAATCTATTCTTTGTAAGCACTCCAGCTGACCCATCCTGCATTTTACACCGGTCGCTTTTGTGTTTCCTTCATTGATCTTCTCCATTTTAGGATTTGCTGGTATAGAACCCAGCAACTTGCAATGCAAAACATAATACTGACCCCCAATGCTAGTGTTGTTAGTCTCCTTCCTCCGCTACTCCCTTGACGGGTGCTGTCAGAGTCAGCATGCATCTGGTGTACAGTACTGTATGTCACAACCTGCACTCATACCCTGACAATGCATCAGGTCCGGCGGTGAATGAGTGCTGTGAAGAGGAGAAGCTGTCTGCAGCACAGAACAGCCTCTACTTACACAGAGCTGTGAGATAACGCCTCTGAGACTGGACAGTAATAACACCAGCATTAGGGGACACATCTTAGGGGTACAGGAGGACCAAGTAGGTTTGAAATTAAACAAAATACAAAAAATAAATAAATAAAATATATATATATATTGACATATAAATCTAAAACCTATTGCAAAAATGCTTGGAATCACCTATTCTGTAATTATAAAAATTGCAGTTACTCTTTAAGTTATAAATACCTGGTGAATTCATACATCAAACTATGAAGGATATTCTTCCACCCATGAGCAGCAGAGCCCTGAACTATGGACTTTGGTTCGTACCCATGGGTAGCAAGTAAATTAATTTCGTTGAAGACATTTTCATATATAACGCTTTGTGGAGCTATTTTGGGGTTTTGTTTATATTTTTTACGCTTCTAATGCTTTAAGTGTACTTTGAAAGCATTTTAAATTGCCTTGTAAACTATTGAATGTTTATTTTAATCTTGAGCATATTGCAGCAAAGAAAGTACAGCCTTGGGTTTTAAAAAGTAATATACAAGAGCATTAAATTATATATGCAGTTCTTTCCAGAAGTTTGGAAACACCCCTTAAAATGAAGCATGGGGAAGAAATAGTCACAAATCTCGATGCTTTGGGATATATATGCTTATTGAACTAAAAAAACAAAGCAAAAACAGCTCAATCTTCCAACTGACTCTTGGTATTTGGAAAGAACTTCAAGTGCCGAACTCTTTGAAATGCCCACTTTTTCCTATTACGACAGTCTTGCATACTCTCAGCACATGGTGGATCAACTTTTAGGTTTTTCCATAGGGATACATTTCCATTCTTGGTGAAGAACCTCCAAGAGATGTTTATGGTTTATAGCGATTTGCAGTTTGAAAGACGAAGAAGGTTTCCAAACTTCTGGAAGGGGGTATATACATGAGAGGGTACCCAAAAGAAACAGGGGCATTGTCATAATAGAAGAACCAGTCACCTGTTTGATACAAATTGGTGCATTTTGTCATGACTCAACCTTTTCAAAAATGTCAAATAAAAACTTTGGTTGATTATTTAACCCTATGTTACTTATTCTGAGAGCACTATCCCTTGAAGATCAAAGAAGCAAATGAGCATTGTTTTCAACTTTGACTGCTCTTATTGCATGAATCAGCCATAACAAAATATGTGAAAAAATTAACAATGTGTTAAAGAAATATCACTGGAGCCGAAGGTAACGTTCCCAACAATGTTGGCCAGCATATCGCTTCGGAAGGGTTCGGCAAACCTTCACTTAGTTATAGAAGCCTGTACTAGCAATACCCCACCCACCAGAAGATTCCTCTTTCTTTTGGGTACCCTTCGTGTAATAAATATATATATATATATATATATATATATATATGAAACTTTCTTAACTCTTGTATTTGAAAAAAAAATGTGCCTGCGCATCATTGATAATGCATCACTTTTGCATTAGGACTGCTTTCATGTTACATTGCCTTTTGCTTTATCCTGAATGCCACCCCCTGTAGGCCTCATGCATATGTACGATCTGTGGATCATTTTTCTTTGTATCCGTAATGTTCTATTGTATATCATATTGCTGAGTTAATCAATGTGGCATATGGATTGCCTATAGCTTTATAATACAGAACGTTAGGGACTTTGCATGCTGTTCTGCAGACTTTATGCACATGACCCGTGTTGTATATAAAGCGTTGGTTTAATAATGGTTGGTAATACAGGTCATTAAGGGCTTACAGCTGCAGTACAACTAAAGTGCATTAAAGGTTACCTTGTATCGTGTTTACCGGTAATTAGAGTCTGGATTAAACTAAGCAAGTGCTGCATACAGTATCATTCTGAGGCACAATTTCCAATGTTTTTTTTTCTTACCATAATATGCATTAATGTAAGAAAAATATATTTTCATGCTCAAGAATAGAAATTGGTTGCAGTAATCGGAACCTGTCAGTTAAAATGTTTTCATTTACCAAAGAAAATATTGTATTGCAATGGAAGGTCAATCTGCTTAATGTATAATTGGGAAGTTTGCTGCGACAGTAAAATTAGAAAGCAGAAAACATATCATATACATAAGCTTTATCCATGATCCAAAGTCAATCCATAAGCAAGCAGCGAGCTCCATCCTCATCCTCTCCAGTTCAGGAGAACTTCTCAAAGTCGTATATGCAGCATGGAATGTCTTACCATGTTAGTTACATAGCAAAGATTGCATACGAAGGGTCCTCGCTCCCCTCTAACATATTACCCCCTCCCATCATTACTTGGTTCTCCTACTTCTGTCAGCTATTGTTCTGTGAGATACTGGTGCTCTGTGTGCATGTAGTTGTTCATAGTTATATGTAATTGTCTAAAATCTGATGCCAGAGGCGTAACTTGAAGCTTCTGAGCCCCGGTGCATAATCTGTAACAGGGTCCCCAACTATACTGCTTTATTCATAGTACTGGGCTCCTTATATGGAGAAGAGAGGCCTTATGGGCCCCTCAAGGCTCCTGGGCCCAGGTGCAACCGCATCCCCTGCATCCTCTATAGTTACACCCCTGTCTGATGCTTTATGTGCACTTACAATGTGATGAATTATATAGATTCATGCCGAATATAAAATATCACTAATTGACCCCAGCAAGAAAAACTGTCTATAACCACAAAGCCTTGAAGAGTATTCAGCCCCTCCAATTTTAGTGTTTGTTTGAAGACACAGATGCCAAATGTCTGATATGTTCTAATAAACAAGGGTAGCTTTTAATTTGCCATGGTTTTCTGTTGTTCTTGAGGATTTAGTTAAAGGGGTTTTCCTGTTGTAAACTATTAATGGCCTATCTTCTGGCTAGGTCATCAGTAGTAGATCAGTGGGGGTCTGCCAACCGTGACCCTCTCTGATCAGCTATTTGCCGGGCTGGTGCCCTAATGCATTGAGCTGATTTCTGCGGGAAGCAGACAGCTCCATTCTCAATGCAGTGGCCAGGCTTGGTATTACAGGCAAAGATCTCATTCAGTTCAGTGGTAACTTTTCCTGTAATACCAAGTCTGACCACTGCAATGAGAATGGAGCTGTGTGCTTTCTGCAAAAGTCTTCTCAGTGCATGAGCAGACTGGCAGGAGTCCACATTGATCTACTATTGATGACCCATCTTGCGCCATCAATAGTTTACAACTAGAGAACCCCTTTACCCATCCAAAATCAGTGAAAGTTCTTCTTTCTTAAACAAAGTTAACATGTGTCTCCCTGTGACCTGTGGTTGATTACCTGGAATTCCATTGCCAAGACCCACAGCAAACAGTTTGTCTCGGGCAGATCTTCAATCAAAAATATTGTATGGCTGTTTGATTTGACTGAGGGGTCCAAAAACTATTGTATAACTTAAAGCCTAGATCCACTTTTGAGACCAGTTCTAAAATGATCTAATGCATATTAAATAAAAAATAAAGTAAGTCTACAAATCCTCTATATAAAAAATTTTCTTCTTGTGTGTACAGCTCCAGAATAGACTTGTGTCTCCATGGTAACAGACTACAAAACTGTCTGTAGTCTGATACTGTTTTTTGTAGGCAACCAAGAAGAGGGGCAGACTTAAGGAAGCAGCACACAACTGCAGGGCCCAACTACACAAGCTTTGTTTTGTAGTCTGTAACCCTGGAGTGACATAGGTCTGTATAAAAGTTATATACACAAAAAGGGAAGATATTTTTAATCAAGACTATATGCTAGGTTACTCCTTTTTTTCTGTCTTAGAGTGCTGAAGATTGACGTAAAATGTTTAAGTTAAAGTGATTTCTTAAGTAAAAGCTGTAATGTATGGGTCACTGAACAGTTTTTTTTTTTAAGATGATACTTTTTGTTACTATGACCAAATGTGTATAAGGTACCACGCATTATTGTTTTGTATAGTCCTACTATATTTGCATATTAAATTTGTCAGTATAATTGTGAATTTGCACATTTTGTACGTTTTTAAGCAGAAACAGTGAATATACATAATTTGCATTATTTTTACTGCCTTGATTTCACATTTTCAAAGTTACATAAAGCAATATAAACTGATTTTTGCCTATGTTTTATTTGCATGGTGTACTTTTAGACAGATATGTGATATTTTAACAAACTTGTGCTTGCTTATGTATTTGTTATTTTGGGGAGCAGGGAGAAGGAAGAACAATGGATCCCTGGTAAGGTAAGAGAAGCTCCTTAAAGTAAAGGTTTTGCTTCTAGGTGCTGGGATTCTTCCCGCATGCCTATTTAGGGTGGAACGAAAATGGATGTGTGTATTAAAATATACATGTGTTCACTATAAAGATCTATAAGGAGTCTATAAAATATTAGCGTTGGATGCAATAGTGTCATCAAATCAGAATTTTGTGGCTGTGTGTTATATCTACCTTCCACTTGGCTATCAGGGTGGTGCGGTGTGAGGAAAACTCTACCTATCATAAATTCCCCTTAAGGGTGCGTTCACAAGAGCGTATATCGGCTCGGTTTTCACGCCGAGCCGATATACGTCCTCCTCATCTGCAGGGGGGGAGCCTGGAAGAGCCAGAAGCAGGAACTGAGGCTCCCGCCCCCTCTCTGCCTCCTCTCCGCCCCTCTGCACTATTTTCAATGAGAGGAGGCGGATTGGGGGTGGGGCTAAGGTCCGCGAATTAGCTCCGCCTCCACCCCGCCTCTCTTCATTGCAAATAGTGCAGAGGGGTGGAGAGGAGGCAGAGAGGGGGCGGGAGCTCAGTTCCTGCTCCTGGGCTCTTCCAGCCTCCCCCCCCTGCACATGAGGACAACGTATATCGGCTCGGCGTGAAAACCGAGCCGATATACGTTCGTGTGAATGCACCCTAAGGGTGACTATCCACTACAGTTTTTTTTTCACTGCGACATTCACAATTTACCACGATTTCGCGATCGCGATTTTAACATTACAAGTCCCATAGACCCCTGCAGAAGAAAAAACGCTGTGAATTTCGCAGTGAAAAAAAAAACTGTAGTGGGTAGTCACCCTAAATAAGTATTGCTGAGAGTGCAAACCATTCAATTAGACAGATCATAAACAGTATGCTAGGCTGGGGTCTGACCTAAGGGATGCTATTCATTAATATTTTCAGCCACTCTCTATAGAAACAAATGGAACTGTCTTTGTTGTTTATTGCAGTCACATTCATTTCAAAGGAAAGTAGCTGTGCTTACACTCAGTCTCTGGCCAATAGTGTTGAGCGAACTGAACCAGTTGAACCCTGTCTCGGGTCAAACTTTGCTAAAGTCGAACCTACAAGAAGATGGTGGTGGTAGCATGGTGTCAGTGGTTAGCATTTTTACCTTGCAGCACTTGGGTCCTAAGTTCATATCTGACCTAGGACAACATCTGTATGGAGTTTGTATGTTCGCCCAGTGTTTGTGTTGGTTTACTCCCACCAACCAAAAACATACTAATAGGTGAATAGAGATTGTGAGCTCCAATGGGGACAGAAAATATTCAGTGAGGTAAAGCACTGTGCATGTATGTGCTATATAAAGAAAGGTGATTATTATGAAACACAGAGAACATACAAACTTCATGCAGATGTTGTCCTTAGTCAGATTTAAATCTAGGACCCCAATGCTACAGGGCAACAGTGCTAACTGCTGGGCCACCACCACTACCATCATCATCTTCTTCAGGGTTATTGGTGACGTTCCAGTTCAATTCCAACTTACATTCAGCCATGTGAACTTTTCAAAAGTTCACTTAGCAGTACTGGCCAAGAGCAAGAGACTGCTCATTCTAAGTAACAATGGAGGTCCCAGTGCTTGGACGCCTACCTATCAGCCATTAGAAAAATATCTTCACACTGTTGTAGATTTGAATGATATATTGGTAGTAGCCTGCAGCCAACAGTAAAGGGCACCACACTGCTTACAGATTAATACTGTATCCACTGAATAAAACACTATTCCACAAGTTCCTGAGCTTCAACTCAAGCTGACTGCAAGCACATAAAAAAGGTATCATTTAAAGGGTTTGTCTTATCATGGTAAACTCTTTTCATATGCCTTGTTAGGACATGTCCATGCATTCCCAGGGCAGGGGAAATGTATGGCTGGCCATAGCTTTCCCCTCCATTGACAGCTGACTGCTCTGGGTTTATGAAACTAAACCCAGGTTTAATCTAAAAAATTGGCCTTCAAGGGGTTGTTCAGTTGTAAACTATTGATGGCCTATCTTCAGGATAGGTCATCAATAGTAGATAAGCAGGGGGTCTGCCACTTAGGACCCCCATCGATCAGCTTTTTGTACTCGTGCCCTGAGCTGATTTCTGCAGGAAGAAGACAGCTCCGTTCCTACTGTAGTGGCCAAGTTTGATGTTACAGGCAAAGTTCTCATTCATTTCAGTGTGAACTTTGCATTCCATACCAAGCCTGGCCACTGCAGTAGGAATAGAGATGTCTACTTCCTGCAGTGGCCTGGCTATCAGCTAGTCAGTAGGGGTCCTAAGAGGTGAAGCCCTGCTGATCAGCTGAATCTTTTATCAATGCAAATGGTAATTCACAAACTTGGTCACAAACTCCGGAGATAAATCACAGCCCTTAGAGTCGTTTGGTGTTGTTTTCATCCCGTGATGAGTTTTCCAAAGAAACAGGGCCGAGTCTCTTTAACACTCACTGCCATCTCTGGCAAAGTCTCTAAAATGAACTTTGACTACACAGTCTAACTTCAGCACTTTATGAAGTCGCTGCAAAATTGGCTTTAGTACACATGGCAGCCCTTGGAAATCAAGCTTCTCACTGCCCTCCCGCATGACTCTGCAAGGGCTTTTAATAAACCCTCTTGCTGTAACACAAGATCTTGCATTACTCACTCAAGTCTGCCTGGCAACCTGAAGATACATAAATCTTAAAGGAACAGTTACATAAACTAAATTAACATTTTCTTATCAAATGTATTACCCAATCGAAGAGTCCCCATAATTTTTGAAAACGTTGTCATGCATTCCGGGTCTAGCAAAACCCTACAACATGCTATGTATGGGATTGTTGTGGAATCTTAGCTGTAGAAGGCATGGTGAAATTTCACAATGTAGGTAAATTGGAATTAACAAATTCCATTCACAGTGAAAAAACAATGGATTTTCACTACAGATTTCATTCACTGCATTGCAATGAGTGAATCCCTCTGCGTTGTGTGATCATACCCTTATTAGGAGATGTCCACATACTTATGGCCATATAGTGTATGCCTGTGTGAAGATTCTGGCTCCGGACTTATGGAGGTAAACACTAAAAAAGTTGGCGCACACATTCTTTACCATTGCTTCATTTATTGCTCATCCATTTGGCAGGAGTGGACCCCTAACTGAAGTTCCATATGTCCATTATTATGACGGGATAGCCATCACCATTACTAAGTCAAGAGTCACCGAATGTTATCGTGAACATTTTATTGGCTCAGCCCAAGGGAAAAAGTAAAGTACAGTATAGGGCATTGTGATCTCAGGGTAACACAGGCACATTTATCAAATAAGGATAAACCTACAAGTTTCCTTTATTCTGGTTGAGACAAGCAACGGGAAACATAATATCCTAATGAGTAGTTTTAGAGCTTTAGAAGAAAGGTTACATTGTTCTTGGCAGGGATTTTGAGTCAGCGGGAGTGAGAACAAAGCCTAGAAGGTGGGCGACAGGTAAACTATGTTCAGGTACAAGATAATTAGTGAGCATACTTTGTGTGAAGCAATCCAATATTGATGTGTTTTCCTGAACCAGAGCTTGTTCGTGTCAGCATTAGCGACTATGTTCGAAACATTGATTGCTGAATTCGGTTAAAATCCTGGATGAAATGGCACAGCAGCTGGAAAACACTGGAGGATAACTGAATGGACCCCATTATAATCAGTGGGGTCCATTTGTTTCCGTCATAAGACAGATCTGTTCAGGCAGGGAATTCTATTTTCCTGTTCCCATATTGGAGCATAAAAATGGAAAACCCAACGCTGATGTGAACATAGCCTTAAAATACTAAAAATAAAGTCGTAAGGGTTTCACTTTGGGTAGTCCATACTTGTTAGAAGGGTTCATTAAAAATTACCTAAGCACAAAGAGCGCCTTTGCTGGCTCACCTGGTGATCAGCTGTGATCTATGGAGAAAACTAGCAGTAAGAGTTAAATTTCCCTGCAGCACCACCAGAGGAGAAATAAGGTATTACACAGTTCCCATTCACATCAACAGGCAGTTTGTGTAATGCAGGATACGGCAGGTCCTCCAGAGCAAGAAGTACTTTTTATAATTACTCTCCACTCTGGCCAAAGAATGAGGATCCTGAACAGTTCCCCAATTCTATTAACTCATAATTACTTTCTAGCCTATATGGTCTCTAGGCAACCCTTGTTTTACCACAGATAACTCCTCTCATATTGGAGCTACCATAACTTTCAGTTGATCATTGCGGGTCTAGCAGCTCACAACCCTGCAAAAATCTGATTTGGCAAGGAAAAGTCACAGCCAACCAGTCGTAGCCACTGCATGGGCCATGTAGTATTCCATAGTGGCCACTCAGAGGAGTGTAATGCATGGATGTCTGGAGTTTGCCACCGAAGCTGCTCTAACTTTATGGCTTTTTATTCTGGCTCATGGAGGTAGGTCCAAGCCAGAGACCCCTTTATAATGCCATAAACCCTAGTAGGACATATGAACACAAGCTGTCTTCATGAGACTATCCCTTGAAGGGTTGGTAGAGGGTCTCATGTCTGCTCAGTGCACACAACTGGGTTGGACTTTATATTTTTATGTTGCTACTTTATACATAGAGCACCATCCAAATAAACAAGGGACCTCGCTCAGTGTAACAGAATCATATACCAAACCCCAAGCCATCAGAGAAATAAATGTACTGTTAGACCTACTTTAGCAATTATTAGTTTTCTTTTTCAATTTTCTGACCTTGAATTTCCTGTTTTAACCATCTACAAGTTCTTTGCTTACTCTCCAACCAGGTGAAAAGGGGCTTGTAGCCAAAGTGTCTGAAAGCCTTATCAGTATCATAGCAGTAAGCAATGCTCACCAATTTCAGTATAGATAAAGTCATAAAGGGCTTTAAACTCCAAAATGGCTTGACAATAACTTTTAGTAAGTTTTGAATGACTACAATTAGCCAGATCTTCCAGTAAGGGATGCGCCTTCCAATTTGAATAGTATGGTCGATTTCAGTGAACAATTCATGGTTTAGCTTGAACCTCTGCTTAAAGGGGGTGTCATCATATGCATAGTAGGCTTGCCCGCCCATGAGGTTTGGATAGAGTTGCATTTGTCGCGCTGCAAGTATATGCATCCACGCTACATTACCTGGAACACAAGAAATATTCGCATTTATGACTTATGATCATTTTTTGAAAGCAATAGTCATTTCTGTACTCAACATATTTCTACATACCGTAACGAAATACGTATTCACTCAACTCAATACCAACTTACATAAAACACAAATGACACATTACTCCTAACAAAGCGAATGAGGCGAGTCACCGCAACAAAACAGTAGAACGAAGATGTGCAAATTATGAAACTCAGTGATTTTCTTTGGAAGCTATACGCTGCCATGGAGTCCTCGCCACAGGGCTTGATGCGTGAAGTCCACAGAGAATAGAACTCATTGCTTTCAAGGCGTTCGCAAACACATTACCATATTTCGCGCGTGCTAAAAAGAATGCAGCAAGCTGCACATGCAGTAGACAAGGACATGCGTGACAATACATAGTTCTGTATCCTGTTCTTCTTATTATATGTGAGGTTTGAGGTTGAACTTCATGAAATTAATAAGGTGTTTTCTAGGAGTAAATAGACAGATCTCAAAAATAGCAAAACTTGTTCTGAGTGCCTACAATGTGATCACGTAAAACTGGAGGGACCTCTGTTATTATATGGTGGCTAACAGCGCCATCATGTGGAGAAGCTAAGACTTACTGGTCAATGTCAGAAATAATTCTCAATTCGCAATCAGATTTCTATACATTGTTCTGTCACTATAGCCGTCTACCAGCACACATATATTATATGCTTGCTCTCGTAATTACCGCTGATCACTATGAGTCAGTGAATTATGTACAACAGAACCACCATGTATAGTTGTTAGAGTAAAAGGATAGATAAATTAGCTATTTAGTATAAATAACCACCAGAAGAGCATCTAAGAAGCAATTTTCATAGATCCCATACTGTAGAGTAGTATGATACACAGAGGAGAAGCAAGAGGATATAGGGTTAAAAAGATTGTTCAAATACTACCCTTAGGACTTCTAGCCACTAGCGTTTTTTAAAATGCTGCGATATCGCTGCGTTTTTTTTCAATGGGACTTTCTAATGTTTAAGGGCTCAGTCACACGGGCGTTTTTTTGCCCGATTTGCAGATTCGCTTGCGATCTGCAAATATATATACCCAATGCTTTGCAATAGGATCGGTCACATGGCCGTTTTTTATGTGGTTGTGCCAAAAATTATATGACACAACGATTGTAACTGCGGTCCGCACAAATCGTTGTTCTTGTATATGCGCTCAATGGGATCTTTGCCAACCCCATTGAGAACATATACTAAAGATCGTTCTCCTCTGCCACAGCTGTCACAGCTGTGGCAGAGAAGAACAATGTTCGCCCATTGAATTCAATGGCGCCGGCAATACAGCAGGCTCCATTGAAAGCAATGGGCTGCCGGCGAGCGCGGGATGAAACCATCCAACAAAGTGTAAAAAATAAAAAAATATATATACTCACCTTTTTGCAGCTGCCGGAGATCAGCCGCGTCCAGCCGGCTCTTCTCCTGAACTGCTTTTTGTAGTATTCAGCAGGCGGGAATTTAAAATCCCCGCCTGCTGAATGAGCTGCCTCTGATTGGTCACAGCGCTCAGCTAATCAGAGGCAGCTCCTACTCACCCATTCATGAATTCATTTTACACTTTTTTGGATGGTTTTCAGGGAAGGGCTTATATTTGAAGCCCTTCCCTGAAAATTAACACAGCGCTTGACAGCAGCCCATTGCTTTCAATGGAGCCGGCTGTATTGCCGGCTCCATTGAATTCAATGGATGAACACAGCCGTGGCAGAGGATAGCGGGCAGCGCCCGTCTGACCGAGCCCTTTGGGCTGATAAACGCTGCTAGCAGCATTTTTTTCAGCCGTGATGCTGGCTTCGGTCACGCGATTTTTTGTTTTGTGCTTTTAACATTAGAAACTCCCATTGAAAAAAACGCTGCGATATCGCAGCATTACAAAATACACTAATGGGTAAAAACCCTTAAGAGGAAAAAAAATGCACATGTTCACCCGTAGCTATAGTACATTCATTATCTAAAAAAAACTATCACTTCGCATTACTTATTGGATCCCAGAATAATGTCAGACCACTATGAAGTCATGAGGCGAGGAGCACAGTTTCAGTGCACGTTGAGAAGTACTGCACAAGTACCGCATCCCTACATCCCCCCCCCCGTTCCTCCATACCTGCCCGATTCACAAGTCAGTCCTTATTCAGCAACCAGTCTCTTGCTACCCCCTCATAGTTATGTCTGCAACCTCACCCTCTTCGCTGCACATTCTTTAGAGTAGGGGTGTCAAATTAATTTTCACCGAGGACCACATCAGCTTTATGGTTACTTTCAAAAGGATGTACTTACAAAAATTGTAAGTGTAAGGCTATATAGTAATAGTGCCCCCCATAGTGACCCCAGTGGTAATAGTGACCCCCATAGTGACCCCAGTGGTAATAGTGACCCCCATAGTGACTCCAGTAGTAATAGTGGCCCCAGTAGTATAGTTCCCCCCTTAGTGACCCTAGTAGTAATAGTGCCCCCCATAGTGACCCCAGTAGTAATAGTGCCCACCATAGAGACCGCAGTAGTAATAGTGCCCTCCATAGTGAACCCAGTAGTAATAGTGACCCCCATAGTGACCTCAGTAGTAATAGTGACCCCAGTAGTAATAGTGCCCACCATAGAGACCGCAGTAGTAATAGTGCCCTCCATAGTGACCCTAGTAGTAATAGTGCCCCCCCATAGTGATTCCAGTAGTAATAGTGACCCCAGTATTATTAGTGACCCTCATAGTTACCCCAGTAGTAATAGTGCCCCCATAGTGACCCCAGTAGTAATAGTGCCCCCCATAGTGACCCTAGTAGTAATAACGGCCCCGGTAGTAATAGTGACCCCCATAGTGACTCCATTAGTAATAGTGAACCCTCAATAGTGACCCCCATAGTAAACCGCATTTCAAATGCCATGCTAAACACTGTAAAACGCCTCCATTGACTTCAATGGGACTTGTCAGGTGAGCTGTCTGCTCTATTTTAGTGCATTTTAGTGATTTTTAATGCACCTCATCACCTATTGCTCTACCAGGTGTCCGGAAAAGGGCAGCATTTTACAGCATTTTCGTACAGTGTTTTCAAACGTGTTCGTAACACTGCAATGATGACAGTATAACGTATTGCTACCGTGTTTTTATGTGTGTGCAAATGCGCAGCTATTGTTCACTGCACAAATATTTTGCGCAGGAGTGAGCGCATTTGTGCTTATGCTCACCTGCAGGAGCCCTTAATGGCATATCGTCATATGGAGAGGCGATGCTCTGCAGAATTAGCTGAAGTATTCGTACCAGTAGTTTTAAATCTTATATATGCAGGATTATTTGCTTTACTCAAACTGCAGTTTCACCAAACCCTGTTCTTCTCTTCAGTGAGCACTAGATGGCGAAATGACCCTGCGTTATCACACTGCTATTGGTATTGAGCACATATTATATATCACACACAGATACAGATTGATCCTTCAATCCAGTAAGGGTTGGCAAAAGACTAAAGACAAGTGCCAGAGGTGAAGAGGAGATGCGCGCTGGAAATGAAAGCGCCTCTTAAGTGATGTATTATTTATTTATTTTTATTTTTTTACTGCACCTAGGGCTTATTTTCAGGGTAGGGCTTATATTTCAAGCCTCCCCCCAATAAATCCTCACATGTGGTGAAACAAAGTGCAACTTTGTAGCGTCACAAAATCACGATATCGGCACGAGAAAATGCAAGAATATTGCACTGACCACCGATGCAATATCACTGCGATATTCTGTCGCCCCTGTGGTAGCGGCTGCACACCTCCCATAGACTTCTATGGAGCCTTTAACATTCAAATACATAGGAAAATAGAGCAGATCATATTTTTTTGTGCACAACAGAAATGTGTGCCCATAGACTTTTCCTGCCTTCATGCATAAATATGCAATGAATACCCAAGTATCATGCTATTCACTATTCGTATTTACTCAACCAGATTGACTTTAGGGCTTCTTCAGATGAGCATACGCTATGGAATGTGATTGCGCATCAACCGGGGTTTTAGTTTTTTTTCTTGGACCTTTCAAACTCCACGCTATTCTGTGCGAGTTTGAAAAAACAAAGCAGAAGATAGGCCGCATAACGGGACTGACACACACCCATCTGTTTAAGCCCTTAGGCTAACTTCATACGGGAGAGTGTGATATCGGATTGTGAATTATGGCCCAATATTGCGCTCACTAAGATGCAATTTCCCCATGGATGCGAGGTGTTATCTCAAAACCAACGGCTGACAGCCATGGTGGAGGATCGCAGAGGGCTTACCAATTGTTTTCAATGGGGAAACCTCGCATCACAATGGGTGCACCTAGCACATGGTACGATGCTGCCGCCGGCCCCATTGAAAACAATGGGTAATGTGACATGAGGCATGCCCAAAGATAGACCGTGCCGTTGTACACAAGGTAACCCACTCCCCCTACCTTTTTTTAAGCTGCCATAGACGTCTATGGGAGCTTTCTGAGTAACACGGCCAAAGATAGGTCAAGACTAGAGATGAGCGAGTATACCCGCTAAGGCACATTACTCGAGCGAGTAGTGCCTTAGCCGAATATCTCCCCGCTCGTCTCTAAAGATACGGGGGCCGGCGGGGAGCGGGGAGAGCGGGGAGGAACGGAGGGGAGATCTCTCTCTCCCTCTCTCCCCGCCGCAACTCACCTGTCACCCGTGCCGGCGGCCCCCAAATCTTTAGAGACGAGCGGGGAGATACTCGGCTAAGGCACTACTCGCTCGAGTAATGTGCCTTAGCGAGTATACTCACTCATCTCTAGTCAAGACTCATAAAATATATGTCGAAGAAAGATAGAGCAGCTCCTATCTATTTGCAGGAAAAAAACACGTTTGCCTGAATTATGCCATTGAAATCAAAGGCGTTGCTTGGTCGTGTTATACTTGAAATATTGCCTTCACAAATACATTCATGTGAAATTCTACGAAGTGTGACAGTAGTCACTGGCAGAGCTGATCTGGGATCTGCTAAGAACCAGCAGCTCTAGCATACTGGGGATCACTGTCGATCACATGATTCCATAGAGGAAATAGCACTGCTGCTTCTTCTATTTTCTGAGCGCTATGCAGCCTGCAAAAGACAAGCCAGAAGTGGTCAGAAACTGCTTCTACCTTCTTCGGGTGCTAGATTGCACAATAAGGAGCTTTAATGCCAAGCTGTATTTTTCTATTAGACAGGATTAGAACCCACGACCAAGCGCTGTATAATTATGGTGATCGGTACTTAAAAGGTTATTTTGAAAACCAAAGCCTGCCCGTATCACAACTTGTATTGAAGCTAGATGTGGTACAACAGGGTACTAGAGCTTCCATGCCCACGTGTATCACATCTTGTATCCTAGCTAGAGGCGGTACAACAGGGTACTAGAGTCTCCATGCCTCCCATATCACATCTTACATCCAAGCTAGAAGCAGTACAACAGGATACTAGAGCCTCCATGCCCGCCTGTATCACATCTTGTATCCACGCTAGATGCGATACAACAGGGTACTAGAGCCTCCATGCCCATCCGTATAACGTCTTGTATCCAACCTAGAGGCGGTACAACAGGATACTAGAGCCTCCATGCCCACCCGTATCACATCTTGTATCCAAGCTAGAGGCAGTCGAACAGGGTACTAGAGCCTCCATGCCCACCTGTATCACATCTTGTATCCGAGCTAAAGGCGGTACAACAGTGTACTAGAGCCTCTATGTCCACCTGTATCGCATCTTGTATCTGAGCTAGAGATGGTACAACAGGGTACTAGAGCCTCCATACCCGCCCATATCACATTTTGTATCCAAGCTAGAGGTGGTACAACAAAGTACTGGAGCCTCCATACCCACCCATATCACATCTTGTATCCAAGCTAGAGGCAATACAACAGGGTACTAGAGCCTCCGTGCCCACCAGTATCACATCTTGTATCCAAGCTAGAGATGGTACAACAGGTTACTAGAGCCTCCATGCCCACCTGTATCACATGTTGTACCCAAGCTAGAGGTGGAACTACAGGGTACAAGAGCCTCCATGCCCACCTGTATCACATCTTATATCCAAACTGGAGGTGGTACAACATGGTACTAGAGCCTCCATGCCTGCCCGTATAACATATTATATCCAAGCTACAGGCAGTACAACAGGGTACTAGAGCCTCCATGCCTGCCTGTATCACATCTAGTATCCAAGCTAGAGGTGGTAAAATAGGTTACTACTGCAAGTGGTCAGTTTTTTTTGCAATAAATGATCCTTTTGCTCTGATATTGTAATCACTTATATCGACATTACAATCAGGGCTCCCACCCACTGGCTATATTTTCTTTCTTGCGCTGCGAGAGCACGATAAAAATCTCGCATCGCAGCGCAAGAAAGAGGCTGGTATAGAACCGGCATATTGCAAATGGTTTCAATGGGGCTAGCGACAGCAGCGCTAGCCCCATTGAAAGCATAGGGAGAATGCCGCGGACTTCTGCCACAGCTGTGACAGGAGTTTCCTTCCGTGGGGACCGGGGATGAAGGACAGCTGCCGATCCCATTGAAATCAATGGTTTCAGCAAGCCCCGCAGAATGATTATCGGGGAAGGGCTTGAAATATAAGCCCTTCCCCGATAATCATCAATAAGTGTGAAAAAAAAAAAAAATTATACTCACCTCTCCTGCTCTCAGCCGCGTCCTCCTGCTGGCTCCCCGGCACTGCTACTGAGCTCTTTCAGCAGTCGGGGATTTAAAAATCCCCGCCTCCTGAAAGGGTTGTGCAGATTGGCTGAGGGCTCAGCCAATAGCAGCTACTGCTTAGCTATTGGCTGAGCCCTCAGCCAATCACACATAGCTCTTAGCTATTCATTCATGAATAGCTAAGATATAGCTATTCATGAATGAATAGCTAAGGGCTGTGTGTGATTGGCTGAGCGCTCAGCCAACAGCTAAGCAGTAGCTGCTATTGGCTGAGCCCTCAGCCAATCTGCACAGCCCTTTCAGGAGGCAGGGGTTTTTAAATCCCCCACTGCTGAAAGAGCTCAGTAGCAGTGCCGGGGAGCCAGCAGGAGGACGCGGCTGAGCGCCGGAGAGGTGAGTATGATTTGTAAAAAAATGTTTTCACACTTATTGATGATTATCGGGGAAGGGCTTATATTTCAAGCCCTTCCCCGATAATCATTCCATGGGGCTTGCCAAAGCAGTGCTTTCAATGGGATCGGCAGCTGTGCCGATCCCATTGAAAACAATGGAATAGAATGCCGGGGACTTCTGCCACAGCTGTGACAGATGTTACAGCTGTGGCAGAAGTCCCCGGCATTCTCCATGTCTTTTCAATGGGGCTAGAGCTGCTGCCGCTGGCCCCATTGAAAAGACTGGCGATATGTCGGCGTGATGCCGATATCCGCGGCGTCATGCCGATTTTTTTCTTGCACTGCGATGCGAGACTTTAACTTTAGAATCGCATCGCAGTGGAGAAAATATCGCCAGTGGGTGGGAGCCCTCACACAGAGAAAGTTTCATCCAATTCCGACAATACTTTTTTTCTTTTACAATCAGTGTATAAACTCTATTGTTCCCTGTTATCAGTCCTCTGTAGTGCTGCTTTCCCCTATAACCCCTTATATTCAGTGTAGAATATAATTTATCTTACCAACATATGTAAAATTTTTCTCTGCATGTTCCGGTTCAATGTAGTTAATGTAATTAGAATTTGCTTTTGCTGATTTGTAACGATCTATTAAAGATCGGTCCTTTTCACCATAGATGCTACTTGGTCGAATCACACATGTGATTAGCTTATATCCATTTCTGGTCTGCAAAAAAATATAAAAAAAGGAGATAATTACTTTTGTCAACTTTGAACAAGTTACTTACAAACAAACAACCTCATGTACATTCTTAATTAAGGCCCTTTTACATGGAATGACAATCGCACACATATGTTTGTAGGAATGTTTGTCTATACAATTGTTGGCCTGTGTAAATCTGCACCCGATCACTCACACAATAAAAGTCTCCTATGGGTGGTTGCTTTTATCTCCCCTCAAGAAATGAGTAGCGCCAGGCATCCACCTCATTATAGAAGCACTGTGATCCCAGTAACCAAAGTGCACGCTCACAGCGCCTGCTGCTCTGCTATGTGGGCGGGAAGATCTTTTGGCCAGCAGAGCAGCAGGTGCTACGAAATTGGAGTTCGTTGACCATCCATGATCTGAGTGGTGTTCTATTAAAGTGAGTGCACGGAACTACTCATAGTTTGTGGGGTAAGGGTTGGGGGGGGGGGGGGTATAAAAGTAAGCCCCCTGCCAAGAATGAAAAACAAAAGTGCAGGGAATTTAGCAATGGTGGGACGAATGATGTAAAGGGCCAGTTAGCTGAGTGCCAATCTCGATGATCAGTCCATGTAAACGTGCCCCTAGACCTAATACACTAGCTCTTATTGTGGTTTTTCACAGTCATTAAAGGGCTCCCGTTAAGCTACATGAGGCCAGAGGCGTAACTATAGAGGATGCAGGGGATGCGGTTGCACCCGGGCCCAGGAGCCTTGGAGGGCCCATAGGCCTCTCTTCTCCATATAGGAAGCCCAGTACTATAAATAAAGCATTATAGTTGGGGGCCCTGTTACAGGTTTTTCATTGGGGCCCAAGAGCTTCAAGTTATGCCTCTACATGAGGCCTCTATTGTACCTCTATACAGGAAAAAATGGGTCGATGAGAAAATTAAAAATTGTATGGAGTATGTAAAACGCACATGATGGCAGTGCAGATCCGTACTAGCCCTACGTCACTTAGAAAAGCCCAACTATGGTGGTGGGACATGTGCCAAGACATGGTAACTCACACAGATTTACAAGGAGTCACCCTGTTTTCAGCCTCCTTCACCCAGTCATCCTGTGAAACATATTTTCACGCAGTTGCTGGGGAGGGAGGCCAAAAATTGGGTGCAGACAGCAAAAAGTAAGCAAATTATCTAGTATATTAATCCAATAACTAGTGCTTTATATATTTAACCCTTCTCATTTCTGGGTCTTGTTGTGCTTTGTGCACCACTGCAATGGGTCCTGATTCCATCCAGCATCAGGATGTAGTGTGTGGCGGTGCACAAGATGTAGCAGGTGGAGGTGCACACAACATGCTGATGCTGGATGGCCCAGCCCAGCAGAGCCCAGGACGAAAGAAGAGCCAGGAACGAGGGGGGGGGGGGGGACGTATATATTCTGATCTGGGGTCTGAAATTAATATGGGGAATTGGTGTATGAAGTTGTTTAAGGGCTCTGTTATTAGTATAAGGGGTCTGAAAATATTTAGGGAGTCGAAATATATATATATTTTTTTGGGGGGTGGTCTGATAATATAGACCTCTAGTTGCTCTGTAACATACAGATGTCCATCAGTAGCTGCTAAGTAACACCCAGCATGAAGTAAAATAGCAGCAGAGATCTTTACCTTATATACAGCAGAACATTCACAGCCTCCCTGATACATGTGGAGCCGACTTGAGCTCAAGCTGGCTCAGCTCTTAATAAAGCATATCTGTACTTTCAGCTTCAAAATAAGGTTCCATTTAAAATATTGTAATTCCCCCCCACAAACACAAAAGCTAATATAACTCAAATTTGAGTTTCAAGCCCACCCACACTTTATCACTTATTTAGAGATCAAAATAACCCCCAACTTGGGCTCGCTTTATAAATGGAATTATCCTCCATTAATCACCGCCCTCAAGTCTGGTATGAAAAAGTGTGAACAAGTCAGCCTATCATGGATTGGACGGATTAACTCAGTTAGGATGACTTTACTACCCAAAATTCTATATTTGTTTAGATGCCTACCCCTTAATGTCCCCATATCTGATATGCAAGATCTTCGGCAAGCTATTTTCCGATTCAAATGGAAAAACAAGAGACCTAGAATTAAGCAGTCCCCAATCTACTGAAATACTACACCACTGCCCAACTATCTCCACTTCCACCCATTTTTGCAGTCGAAGAGCAGTCATCAAGTCACTATGGTGGAAAATTCATTACATTTTTTACACAGAGCCTACCTAGTCCCGGCTAGAACTCACAAGTTCTGCCCGGATAGGTCCCCTGATTGCTTTAGAGGATGCAACAGCTTGGGGACAACGTTACACATATGGTAGACATGTCCTACAGTACAGTCCTTCTGGAAGTAGGTGGCAAGGATCATAACTAGAGTGATTGGCAAAACGTTTCCTCTATCTCCTCTGGCATGCCTGCTGGCTGACAAACCTATAGGATCTAATAACCAGCATTATAAATTGTCCCAGTATATTTGCATGGTGGCCAGATTATTTTTGGCCTCGCAATGGTTTTCCGCTTCTCTACATATGGTATTAAACCAGTCATTGACAGGATCTCTAAGATAATGTATGAAAAAACTGAGCAATGAGGGATGATACAGTGGAAAGGTTCCTCAGAACCCGCTCTCCATGGTCCAGTTATCCAGCCCTGCTGGGACTCCCGCGGCTTATGGCAACATGGAGTCAGACAGTTTGAAGATAGATTGATAGGAGGGGAAATTAAAGAGTGGACCCCCAGCCGATTTAGATACCAACTACTATTAACCATTTCTATGCTGATACTTGCTGTTCTTCATACTCAGTAGTTTAACGTGGATGACTTATATAACTGTTATTGTTGTTGGCATATGATTGGATATGCTAGTATTTATATTTTTGTTATACCCCCTGCGAGGGGAATCGACATTGACAGTCCATACATTAATCCATAATGAGGCTCATAATCTAATTTACCCCTTTGTGACACACACACTACGGCCAATTTAATTGGAAACCACTTATCAGTACATGGGTGGAAACGATAGAAATTCAACACTGATGTTGTCCATTCTTGAATTGAACCCAGGATCAGGTTTCACCCCCTTCCCGTCTGAGCCATTTCTTTTTTTTTCTTTTGCACCTTCCAAGAGATACAATATAAATTTTTCATGTTTCAATCAATATAGCCATTTGAGGTTTACTTTATGTGGGGCAAGTACTGAAATCCTTTAGACATTTTTAAGTGGAGTGTAATGATAAAAAATTGCAATTTCACGCTTATGACAGTTTCAGTACGGCAAAAATATTATGTTGCCTGTCTGTATGATTACGGAAATAACAAATTTATATAGTTTTTATTGTGTTTTATTGTGCACCAGAAACTCTCGATTTTTCCATTAATGGCACTGGGTGAAAGCTCCCTACTTTGCGTGGCAGACTGTAGTTTTTATTGCTACCATTTTGGTGTACATACGACTTTTTAATCATTTTTATCCCATATTTTGGGGAAGTGAGGTGACCCAAAAACCCCAATAATTTTTGATTTGTCTTTCTAAAGATGTGCTTATATTTTTGCCGCTTAGAAGTGTTATTAATCATTTTTTATTCCTACAGAGAGGCTTAGCCATGTGATCATTTTTTTTGCTTGTATAGAAGAAGCAGCGAGTCCCATGACTTTCCTGCTGGAGGCAAGGCTTAATAGGAGTATTAAGGTGGCAGGTATGGAGGCCTTCACTAGGCTCCCAATGCCATGACGACTAGGCATCAAGCAATTGTGTGCTGGGGGAGCGATTGGGTGATAGAATCCCCTCCCTCTATCTAACCACTTAGATGCCGCTCTATGAAACAGCCAGCATCCAGCTTTTATGCAGTGGGCTCAGCTCCTGAGTCTGCTCCATACAATCCCTATTGACTTTCCCTGTACATATATGATAAATGTCTGGAAGGCATTAAATTAAATCTAAATTAAAAATTATCCAAAAATAACAAACAGTCAACTAAACATATATTTGCTTTTCATTACTTGTTGCCCATTAGCCAACAGGGTTAGTTTTTCAGCTTGAGCTTTGGTTCTTCCATATGAAAGTGAGGGTTCCCCAGGGTATAAGGTGTCTTCTGTGACTCTTAAAATAAAGCATAGATACTTACATCATAAAGAATTAGAGTTAGTTAGTGATTTGAAGAGCTTTGTAGGTTGAGTTCTAAAAGAAGACATAGATGATTCAACTAATGCTCTTCATAATTGTACAGCGGTGGATAGTGCACACAGAAAATAAAAATGTCCTGATGTGAGGATATAGAAGTTTGTTTCATACTTTCTTATACTCCTGGTCTGCATGCGTGGGGTTTACTGCAGAGTTCGTAATAAGTGTTGATTATTTAAAAAGGAAAACTGAATATTTAAAAACTATGGATAAGATGTGTCATACATAGATATGAGTGCTTCAACCTGAATTAATTTACATGCTTTAATGCAAATGATTGAAGGAGCTGTCTAGTTGTAAACTATTGATGGCCTATCCTCAAGACAGGTCATCAGTAGTAGCTTGGCAAGTGTCCATTACCTGGGAACCGCACCAATGTTTGTTGGGCCAGGGCCCTCAGGCATCACACGGATTTCTGCAGGAAGCAGACAGCTCCGTTCTTATTGCAGTGGTCAGGCTTGGTATTGCAGGGTAAGTTCTTGTTGAAATGAATCGGAACTTAGTCTGCAATACCATGTCTAAGCACTACAGTAGGAATGGAGCTGTCTGTTTTCTGCAGAAATCAGCTCAGTACAAGAGTACACTGGCCCAGTGAACAGTTGATCGTTGGGGGTCCCCGAGTGGCAGACCAATGCTGTTCTACTATTGATGATCTGTCCTGAGGATAGGCTATCAATAGTTTACAACTAGAAAACCCCTTTAAAGGGGTATTGCTGTAAAATGAATTCCAATCAAATGCTATTAAAGTTTGCACTGTGTTTCTGCTTTGGATTTTGTGTCTGTGTCGATTTCACTGCAGTGGTACAGCTTGGTATTACACGTAAAGTTCTTATTCACTTCAATTGGAACATTGTGGGAAATACCAAGCCTGCCCACTGTAGTGGGATCAAAGCTGTTTGCTTCCTGCAGAAATCATCTTCAGTCAGTAGCACACTTGCTCAGCACACAATTATTGCTGGTGGTCCCAAGTTTTGGACCCCTGTCGATTTATTATGTGGATACCCCATCAATAGTTTACAAATAGACAATCCCTTTAATTACATGACTAATTAATGCTGAGATTTATTTGTGGATGAACAAACATTCCATGCACATTTACTTAATTTGTTATACACTGTTTACAGCTTGGTAGATAAACTATTGATATGCAGAATAAATAAAGTTGTGATGTAACATGGGGGTAGTCGCGGAGAGTGGTGCAGTTGTGGCTGCCAACTGGATGCCAACAAGCCATTCTGCCTGGTCGGGGTATTTAGAAACAGGACTAGGGCAGGGAACTGAATATTTTTTTTTGATTCAAGCAAAGTGTAGCTTCAGTACAATCTGTGTAAAAAAAAAGTGTTCCTATTTTAATAGATAGTTTCAAGTTTTAACAATGTGATTGACACCTTGACCTACTCGTTACCTGGACCGTAAAAGGAAGGCTATGAGTAAAACATTAACAGGTCGGTTCAGATTTATAGTCCAAGATCAGCTATTGATCTTTGTAAAACTTTTAATATATAAACCCAGTCTCCCCACAGGTTACATATTTGCATTAGTGAAAAAGTGATGGAAATGTGACACCAAATTCAGTAATCTTGGTCAAATGAAAGGCCATGTACATTATCCAGCGATACCAAAAGAATGTAGACTCCGAGCTCAAGCTTCTTACCTAATTTCAGGTGGATGAAGTCAGCAATGTCAGTAATGCATATCCACTATTCAGAATGCCATCTGATGCCAAGATAGGCTGGGTTAATATATTACATTTTTATAAAGTATACAAGAAGTGCCTAAGGGTGTACACCGGATTAATTAACAGTAACTAACACCAAAATTACCCAAAGGGCAAGAAACCCCCTGGTTGAATGCCCTCATTAAAATCTAACTTTTATTAAACTAAATTAAATCACTTAAATTAAATTAAAACACTAAGAGGCATTGAAATTAAATATACAAACACCTGCCTAGCAAACTTGGGAGTGCAAAGCCATAATATATATTATCCAGTGCTGCTACAATGTGCTGCATAATGGGCTTTATAGAACTCTCCTAAATGGCTAGCAGCTATATAAGATATCAAGCAGGTCCCTGCTGCAGACTAATGACTCTACCTAAATAATATCACCAGGTCTGCGTGTTTGAGCTAAAAGAAACATAGGAACCACCCAATATGTTTCGCCAACGTAGTGGCGTCCTAGGGGGTCTGGGGTTACTAGAGGTGCACCAACCTAAATAACAGCTGTTATATGTCATAAGGGAGGTATTCTCCCATTTGACTGACTAGTGAGAGACACTTCATTCTGGGCGGCAAAGGAGAGAAAGCTAATGATGCAGGGCAGATTCTTAAAGGGGTTTTCCAGTGAGAAAGGTATTGATGACCTAACCTTAGGATAGGTCATCAATAGTTGATCGGCTGGGGTCCGTCGCTCGGCACCCTGTCCGATTAGCTGAATGGGCGTATGTTGTCAGCGCCACAAATACACAGAGGTTGGAGCGGAAGCATTTGTAACTGCAGGCACAGCTCTCATTGATTTCAATGGGAGCCATGCCTGCAGTTACAAGTGGCAGCCACTACACAGAGATCGGCGCAGATGCTTCCACTGCGTCAGCTCTGACCTCTGTGTACTTGCAGCGCTGACAGCATGTGCCTGCTCAGCTGATCGGTTGGGGTCCCAAACAACGGACCCCGGCCGATTAACTATTGATGACCTATCTCACTGGAAACCCCCTTTAAGCCAATCATACAGAGTGCCTTCCTCATATACCACCAATCCCGATATGTAATGATGTAATTAGCTCAGCGAATGACAGCTTGGACTTTCTCATCATGCTCAGTGTGTCTCTTCTAGGACTTTGATTTTTTTTCACTTCATTTTGTGGTGAATGCTCAGCACATAAAAGCCCATTGCTAGGTGCACTGTTCAGACGCAATCTTCTGCTTCTGTGTCTGGTAAATATGGTTGTCGTCCCATTCTCTCTGTTGCTTGAGCTTACATTCACTCTCTTCCAGCACTCCTAGGATTAATAGCTTCTGGTCTCCTCTTTAGCTGATGCACCTTTTCCAATAACCACCCTATATAGCTGCTTCGGGCCTTTCTGACCTTGCTGCAGTGTTGTTGAGAGTTTGTTCCCTTCACTTCATGTCCAGCCTCTGCTCTAGCAGTTACCTTGCTACCTTGCGTTCTGTTCTGTGTTCTTCATTCGTGTATTCTGGGGTCTGTTATTCCCATTGTCGGCTTCTCTGTTTATCCTTGTCCGCTTGTTCCTCCTTTGTTTGTGTACTCCCCAGTGTTGTTGTATCTTTGTCATGTAGGTCTTCTGGCCCGCCAGGGTAAGTTAGTGCCTAGAGAAAGACCGTGGGGTTGTCCTTATCAGGACGAATGCTCCCCTTATAGGCAGGGGTTTCCCTCGCCTAGTTATCAGTTTAGGGCAAGATACCTTCCCTAGTTTCCATCCGTATTCGAGGCTGTTCATCTGGTATCTTACCTCCCACACTGGGGTTGGCTGAATCGGATCTTCACCTACCTGATAAGTTGACACAGTGGTTCCACATCCACAGTCCTTACACTCATACTTCGTCTGATTTGATCAGGGCTGCAATTCAGCAAGATACTATGATTTATGGAGCTCCTCAGTTTGCAGAAGTCCACACTTTAAAAAAGCTTATTGCGGCCTTAGTGCTGTGAAAAGGGATTTTATAATGCTCACCATCTGAGGAGTGCTGTCAGTTACTAATTGAATATTCAAGGCATTGAATCCATAGTTCCAAACCTGATGTTAAAATTGGCCAATATTTCTTCATGATATTTACGACCTGATGAGTATAACTGTTGGAGTCATCCTATATAGCAGATCACTTTTTTGATTTTGCTGGGTTATTCCTGGTCATGAGTAACCTTGTCGGATCCTCAGTTTTAACTCTTTTATATGTTTCCTTTAAACATTTAACCAGATAGCCCCTCCTGAGAAACCTCATGAACAATTGATCACATTCCCTCTTTGAAGGATGTTTCGTCTGAGCAGTTTCTTCTTGCTCTTAAATATTGCCCCACTGAAATGGCCCTCTTGAGTGAAGGGGGATGCCAACTATTCCAGTGGAGCAGGTTGTTTGCGGGTATTCAACCAGGGTGTTTCTTGCCCTTTGGTGTTAATGTATTACATTTTTTGATCTCTCAATTTCAGTAATTAATTACCAGGTTGAAAAAACTATTTTTCACATCTAGATAACACTTTTACAGTCCACTCACTAGTTACTCAATACTATATTAGGGATACATTTCTCGCCTCGATTATTTACTAACTAATTAGCATTCTACTAAAGAGATGAGTTCTGCTTCTGCTCACCATGAATGCAGTAAACTGGTTGATCTTTCTGTCTAGCGGTTATACAAAGTCTCTGCTGTCTGTCACTCATTGTACTAGTTACCTATTTCTTGTAGGATTCAACTGAAATGTCTCCTACAAGTCTACAAACCTCTCCATAATGCTGCACAATCATAAATCCCTGCTCTCATCTCCATCGACCAACCTACTCATGCTCTTCCTGATTAGCCAATGATCTACAACTCTCATCCATTACATATTCTCACTCCTGTCTGCAGGACTTCTCCCGTGCTGCGTCCACTCTGTAGAATTCACAATCATGAACCATCAGACTGTCTCCTAACATTTCTCCTTTTTTGTATGACTAGAAAACTAATTTTCTTGTAGATAACCTATATAACCTGTTTATAGATATCAATCATCATCAGTGATAACATATTATGACATGGCATGCAGGGACATAACTATAGTGGGCGAAGAGGGTGCAGTGGCTCTAGAAGGTTAGGAGGCCCATAATATCTCTCTTCCTCCTATGCGGAGACCATAAATGAAAATGAAAAATTATAGTTGGGAGTCCTGTTACAGATTTTGCATTGGAGCATAGCAGCTTCACATTATACCCCTGATGCATGACATGGTATGATGCAATATTTAACAGTAGCACTATAGATGAAATTCTGTGTCAGTGGTCCCCAACCAGAAGTTTGAGAGCCACTTGTAGCATGCAAACCCCAGCTGTAGGGATTGCCATAGCAGTATTGAGTTATGGCCTAGGAACATTATTCACTACATTATGACTTTCACATTAGTAATGTTGCAGTGCCAGTTGGGTGATATAATACCAGTCAGGGGCGTAGCTAAAGTTTCATGGGTCCGGGTTCAAAAGTTTATCTTGGGGCCCTTCAATTTCTCTTAACCCCTTAATGCAGAAGCGTAACTTGAAGCTCCTGGGCCCCAATGCAAAACCTGTAACAGGACCCCCAACTATAATGGTTTATTCATAGTACTGGGCTCCTTATATGGAGAAGAGAGGCCTTATGGGCCCCCTAAGGCTCCTGGGCCCGGGTGCAACTACATCCCCTATAGGTATGCCAGTGATACCACTGTCTGTTTCTGAGCATAGTTGTACAGTTCTCACACCTTACGTTTGACTGTTCTAGGTTTAGCTTTGCACTTATCACAGTATATATGTGCACTTAGGTATTTTCACCCTTTAGCCTGATTGTGCAATTCTACTTGGTTGCTAGGGTATCACTTCAAAACATTCATTGTATACCAGCATAACAAGACACATATTTCTTACCTCACCATTGGATCATTATTTGTATTCGGTCCTACTGCAGCTAATGAACTCGTGTAGACTAAGTAAGACACATCCATAGCCAGACAGGCATTTACAACATTCTCTGTCCCTGTGTGCATATTAAAAACCATTATATGCATTTCATCTCCTTAATCAAACACTATAAAAGGCCACAAAATGCCGAGTGACTCATGCAGATGCAATTCTTTTGCTGACAAAGTCATCCTGGAAATTAGAATTCCTAACAGCAAACTCTTTCCATTTGTTTCCCATCAAAGATAGCTAAATTAAAGGTTTGGGATATGAAAACCCATCAAGTGCTCCAACTCATAATATTACTATAAGGCCATCTTCACACGCACTAGTTCATCAACGTTACTGAAGGCTTGTAAGAGGCGCCGTTCATTTCAAATATTTTTTTTTTGAACTTTTCTAAAAACATTTTCAAAAATTTCAGTTCAGCCAGTTCATCGAATTTCGGCAAAAAGCTCTGGTTTGGTCCAAATTAGTTTGAACCAATCCAGAACTTCACCAATACCCTTAAAACTAGTGTATAACAGTGTCTAAGGGCCATAAAAGTAAAAAAAAAAACACTTTTAGGTCACCTCGGAGTATATCTAAGTAATTTTAAACTGTTTTCAGGGCAAAGTTAATGAAAAGAAGAAAAAAGCAAGAAGAAAGAGGAGGAGGAGAAGAATCATTGGAGAGTGTTTAAAGGGGTATTTGGAGAGTTTTGAAAAAAAAATGGCATAGGGCAGATGACTTTAATACTATATGAAACACTAGTGACTAGAGATGAGCGAGCATACTCGCTAAGGACAATTACTCGAGCGAGCATTGGCCTTAGCAAGTACCAGCCCGCTCAGAGGAAAAGATTCGGGTGCCGGCGCGGGTGAGCGGTGAGTTGCGGGAGTGAGCAGGGGGGAGTGGGAAGGGGAGAGAGAGATCTCCCCTCCGTTCCCCCCTGCTCTCCCCCGCCGAGATCCCCGCCCCCCGCCGGCACCCGAATCTTTTCTTCTGAGCGGGCTGGTACTTGCTAAGGACAATGCTCGCTCAAGTAATTGTCCTTAGCGAGTATGCTTGCTCATCTCTAGTAGTGACGTAGCGTTCCCTCCCCTGCAGGACATGAACTGTAGTGAATGGACACTCCAAAACAGGAAGAAGAGGATCCGGCCGGCTGTAGGTGAGGTGATCTGGGGGAATGGAGGAGCCAGGAGAAGATCGGTGAAGTTTGATGATGAAACCCTTTAAAGGAGATGTCTCGAGGAAGCAGTGAATTTTTTTTTTTGCCCAGTCCCCCTAATTAAGCATACATTATTAAGCCCCCCTGTAAATGACTTTTCTAGCTGGTTCGTACTTACCGTTCCAGCGTTTCAGCAACTTATAAAAGTTTCCCCAAGATGGCCGCCGGCTCTTTTCCCGTCGCTTGCTGCAGCCCAACGTGCGCGCTCCTGAGACGCTGCCAGCTGTGTCTCCATGACAACACGACGCCCCGCAGCCGCCGACCAGTCACCCACCGCCAGGCAGCAGGTAACCGGCGCTAGCCCCCGGCTCCCCAGCGCTACGCTCCCGGCTCCCCAGCGCTACCCTCCCGGCTCCCCAGTGCTACCCTCCCGGCTCCCCAGCGCTACGCTCCCGGCTCCCCAGCGCTACGCTCCCGGCTCCCCAGCGCTACCCTCCCGGCTCCCCAGCGCTACCCTCAGCCCAGGTGAAGGCCCCGGAGCCCAGCGCTAGGTTCCGGAGCCCAGCGCTAGGCCTCGGAGCCCAGGTGAAGGCCCCGGAGCCCAGCGCTAGGTTCCGGAGCCTAGGTGAAGGCCCCGGAGCCCAGCGCTAGGCCCCGGAGCCCAGGTGAAGGCCCCGGAGCCCAGCGCTAGGTTCCGGGGCCCAGCGCTAGGCCCCGGAGCCCAAGTGAAGGCCCCGGAGCCCAGCGCTAGGTTCCGGAGCCCAGGTGAAGGCCCCGGAGCCCAGCGCTAGGTTCCGGAGCCCAGCGCTAGGTTCCGGAGCCCAGGAAGCCGACCCATCACTTACCTGGGCGGCTTCTCGTGACAGCTGGACACCTGGGCGGCTTCTCGGGACGGCAGCTCCAGTTTCTGCACCTTCCTCTAACAGAGGATGGTACAGAATGGCCGCTCCAGCGCGCTCCCGAGCAGTGACAGCTCGTCTGCGCATGCGCAGAAGAGCTGTAGCGGGGAGCACACTGAAGCGGCTCGTGCTGAAAGGAGATGACCGGACTGCGCAAGCGCGTCTAAAAAAGCAAGCTGCCAGCGAATTTAGACGGAACCATGGAGACGAGGACGCTAGCAACGGAGCAGGTAAGTGGAATAACTTCTGTATGGCTCATATTTAATGCACAATGTACATTACAAAGTGCATTAATATGGCCATACGGAAGTGTATACCCCCACTTGGTTTCGCGAGACAACTCCTTTAAGGCTCTGGAAGCTCCTTCAGTGGTCATTGTTATTTATCATTCATGTGACCACTGCAGCCAATCACTGACTTCAGCAGTCATGATCTGTTCATGCATATGTGACCTCTGAAGCAAGTGATTGGCTGCAGTGGTCATGTGAATGATGACCATCACAGAAGCTTCTGGGACTGGGAAGGTGGTTCTAGAGCAGTGGGACATTTAAAAAGTAAGTACTGTTTGTTTTTCTTTGTTTTACATAATTATCTGCTTTCTGCCAATTTTTTCAATCTCTGACAACCGATTTGTGACAGCAGTCTAGATCTCATATAAACCATACTGTATCTTACCTCCAACATTTATAGCTTCTAGCTTCTTAAAAGGAAATATATCTAAAATGTCCACAATGGCAGCCGTATGTATCACAACGTCAACGCCTTTAACAGCTGACAAAATCTGGTTGTATTCAGTAATATCTCCTTCAACAAAAGTAACCGCGGTGGATGCTAAAAATTTCAATGGAGGAGAATGGTGAAGTAAGAAGCACACTGTGATATGTAAGCAGGAGTGATATATCCTATAACAATAGGCAACGCACAACTTTAACATTTTGAAGCCATACTAGGTTAAACATCAATTATTGCATTTTATTAAAGAAAACTTTGTAAGTATTGTGCCATATTTATAGTTGCCTTGTTTCCCTGAAAAAAGGCCTACCCAGAAAATAAGCCCTACCCTTATTTTCAAGATTTTCAGAGAGACTTGAAATATAAGCCCTAGACTGAAAATAAGCCCTAGCTGCATTACACAAAAAATGAATATATTACCTATCAGGCTCAGTCCAGGTCCCTCCCTCTGCTCTAACGCGCATCTTGCAGTCCTCAGCCGCCCACAGAAGATCACTTCCTGGATGTGGGATTTATGAATCTCGTAACCAGGAAGTGATGGCTCAGATTGGTTCTCGGATGATGATCAACCAATCAATGCAGGCTCAATGACCCAATGCGACGACAGTGATTGGTTCATCAAGCGTTGCATTGATTGGCTGAGTAGCGGGATTTATGAATCCTGTAACCAGGAAGTGATCTTCTGTAGGCGGCCGAGGATTGCAAGAAGTGAACTGGAGCCCCAGAGAGCAGAGGGAAGGTTCCTGGACCAAGCCTGTTAGGTAAATATAATAAGAAGTAGCACCTCTTTTGGTGCAAAAATAAATATAAGACAGGGTCTTATTTTCGGAGAAACATGGTAGTACATGTTTTAGGCTCTTTTATTAGACTTTTACATGTATTGTCTAATATTGTTTGTTATATTAATTTATATATTTTTATGTATTCTTAAGTCCGGCTTCACAGACGTATTTGCACGTGTAATACGCAGAGAGTAGAACCCATTTATTTCAGTGGGTTCGTCCACATACGTGCATTTCGGACATGCAAAAAAATATATAACATGCTCTATTCTGCGTATATGTGCACCAAAGCTCCCATAGAAGTCATTGGGGGTGCGCGAATGCACGCCCAATACGCAAGGAGATGCGTGAAACACTTTCCACGGGAAAGAATATACATCTGGAACTTGTTAAACAAATAAGGCATTAAGCATTTCACGCAAAATGCGCTTATGGGCACGAACCCATTCAAATCAATGGGTTCTATTCTCTGTGTTTTGCATGCACAAATACCTGCACAAACACTGATGTGTGACAAAGTTGTGCCGCGGTGTGTGCAATTGTGCATACGCCTGTGTGAAGCCGGCCTAATTCATGCACCTTCTTCTATTTTTTTGTCCACATTCTCTTTTCCTCCTCCATTTCACACCACTTTCTTTGTGTGATAACTTCTTCCTCAGTATCTGATAAAGAGGCATCTTCGCTAAAAATGCAGTTCTAATAATAAAAAAAGCCTTATTACTCTGGCTATCTGTAGCCATTTGGGCCACACCGGACCGCAGTCCCTTTTCCAGATCTCTGCTGTTTTTTCATAAATGCTATAAAGACCCTTTAATGGTTTATCATGACCTGGGCTGGCAGCACCTCCCTCCATCCTGTGATTTAGGGCTTATTCAGATGAGCGCGGACGATTTTGGTCTGCATGAAAAATAAAAATGGAAGGACGCCCAATTTTCTTTCAAGCATTGCTTAGCAATGATCAGTGAAAAGCGAAGTACACATGGATGTCCTCTTTGTGCACTCATTTTTTTTTTTTTTGCACACCCATTAACTTGAATGGGTGACTGTAATGCAAGAAGTCGGACCAGAATAGGACATGCTGCTATTCATTTTTACGTCTTTATAGCCCCATTGACTATAATGGGCCAGTGAGCTGTCTATGGTGTAAAAATGGACAGCTTATGGGCAGGAAAATCACCTGTGTGAGTAAGCCCTAAGTCTACTCCAACTCCAGGTGGGCACTGACTCTTGGGGCGGCTTCACACGGCTGCATGAGCAACTACACTCACCGCTATGGAGTGTAGTTGGGCATAAATGGAGTTTTCATTTCTTCCTTCTCGGTCCGTTCAAACTGCATAGTGCAGGAGTTTGAAAAAAAACTGTGGGAAGATGGGTCCTGCCCTATCTATCTCGCACGTAGTGTTAACAACGCGCGGGAAAGATAGGGCAAGTTCTGTCTTTTCTTGCCCGTACTATTAACGGGTGAGAATCCCGCTAGTGAAAATGAAAACATTTAAATCAATTGTTTCGCTTTGTCCTCTTATGTGGCCGTGATTATAACTGCCACATAACAGGACAAAAACGCGCCCACGTGTATAAGCCCTTAACCCTTTCCAATCCAATTTGTATCCTGGTTTTCCTAGGGGGGCTTACTCTTTTTCTGCCGTTATACAATGGCACTATCTGCTGGCTAAAGCCAGTACTGCATGAGGTGTCACGTTGAATAGGCTCTGACAGCAGAGAGGCTGGCAATATACAGTAAGAGAACCCCGATGGACGTCTGCCAACATCGGAGCTGTACAGCCTTAAATCGTAATGTCTTAAGACGTGGATTGGAAAGGGTTAAGCTTATACAAAGCCACGCGTATTTACTGCTCTTGGCCTTAGAGGCCCTCCATCCCTTGTTTTCTTACTCACTCCGGGTACCAGAATTCCAGCATGCATGTATAGTATATCCACATATGGTCTTAGGCCTGTGATGCACAAGCATATTCCGGACACAGTTTTGCATCTGTAATACGGATGTGTGGCTTGACTGCTGGTCTCCTAAACTGAAATTAGAGCATAATAGATTCCTATGAAGCTCGGAGTTTGGGTCAGGATGCCCCTAGTCCAGCTGGGACACACTCATCTTTATTACAAATACATAAAGCCTATGATGCTCTGACTTCGGGCCAGGAGACCTACGGTCCAGCCAGGACACTCATCCGTATTTTGCCTTTAAAAATGTAGGCGGAATAGGCTTATGTGTCACTGTCCTGATACTATATTAACATGAACCTGCGAATGATATGTCATACTAGGGTCAAAAGTTAAAGGGGTTTTCCTTGGAAATACTATTGATGACCTATCCTTGGGACAAGTCATCAATAGTTTATCTGTTGGGTCCCCAACTGATCAGCAGTGCAGGCGCACGCTGTCAGCGCCGCAATAACAGAGTTCGGAGCGGAAGTCTCAGCGCCGACCACTGTATAGTGGCCAGCGCTTGTAAGTGCAGGCACGGCTTTCATTAAAATCAATGGGAGTTGTACTTGCAGTTACAAGCGACGGCCACTACACAGAGAGTTCTGCGCGGAGGCTTCCACTCCGACCTCTGTGTTATTGCGGCACTGACAGCATGCGCCTGCTCAGCTGATCAGCCGGCATCTTGAACGGCGGCCCCCGGCCAATCAACTATTGATGACCAATCCTGATGAATGATAGGTCATCAATAGTATTTCCATGGTTATCATCATTGACCAGTCCTATTACAGTGGTACGAGAAGAACGTTTGCTTTTTATCTTACATGATAATTTATTGTGTTTACCAGTTCGGAGAAGTTTTATGGCTTCACTTTCATTGAGATCAAAAATTTTAACCTCCGTCACATAATCTTCCTTGAGCAAAAGTCTTACAATCCATTCTCCAATAAACCCGCAACCGCCTGTGACCAGGTACACCAGATCCCGCGCCATGCTGAGGACAGTAGAAAAAATGTAGAATTTATGGAAAGGGCAACTTTATTGTTTATGGAATTAAACATCTACAGACAATAACATCTCAATAGTCGCCTTCCCAGGAGTCATGATGACCTATCCTGGCCTAGTCCACACAGATCCACATCGGAGGCCTCCGACTTCTGCCGCAGGTTTTCCTGTATATCCATGTGTGGCAACGTGATGCAGTTTCTGCACAGAAATTATGCGAAGCATTGACATATCAATTGATTTTTCCACAATGCGAATTTTAGAATCCGCATGAGAAAAAATCCTCGTCGTATGAACTAAATCAGGACTTCTTTGATAGCGTTCAATAAAATGCTAATATGATACAAATTTTGCCAAAAATTTGGATGCAGAATCCACGGCCAAATATGCACAGAGAAATTCTCTTGTGTAAAAGAGCCCGTAGAGTATGTTCACGCAGGCTAAATATACGCAATAATTTTTTTCTAGATTAAGGGCTTATTCTGACGGCGTATATCGGTTGGGTTTTCACTCCCGGACGATATATGCTGTCCCTCTCTGCAAGGGGAGGAGGCGGGCTGTGCCAGGAGCTAGTGCACTGAGCTCCGCCCCCTGTCCCAGCCCTCCCATTGTAAGCAGTGGCGAGGGGCGGAGAGAGGGCAGGAGCTCAGTACACTAGCTCCCGGCCAGGCCCGCCCCCTCCCCTGCAGAGAAGGGACAGCATATATCGGCCGGGCGTTAAAACCCAACCGATATACGCCCATCTGAATAAGCCCTAAAGGCTATGACAGATAAACGTATGCGCAAATACGTTCACGGCAATGGAGCATATTTGTGTATGAACAAGGATTGTACGCCGGGTTACACCCCACACCGTGCTTTTTTTAACCTGCCGTAACACGCAGAAAGATCGGGCAGGTCGTCTCTTTTCTCACGTGCAGGAATTACGCAAAAGAAATGCACTTTTGAGAACGAACGCATTGAAATCAATGGGTTCGCTTCGTCACGTTTTGCGGTCATGAGTTTCACATGCCCAAAAATGTGCGCAATCTCATTCGTCTGTTTAAGCCCTAATAGTGGCTTCAGATGGGCGCTTTTTTGTGCATGCAAAAATTGCGTGCGCAATATGCAGGGAATAGAACATATTGTTATCCATGGGTTCATTCTCATTTACCTCTCGCGCATTTGGACTTGTTCTATTTTCCTGCGTATTTGAACAGCAAGGGCCGAATAGAAGTCTATGGGAGGAGTGCCAATGAGTGCGCAAAACACAAGAACATGCGCAATATGCTGTGCAAGTTTGTGAAAAAAAGGACAGATCTGGACCTCATTAGGCTAATTAGCCTTTTAAATCAAGACATGTGTGCAAATAAACCTTGTTTACTGTGCAAATACATTGCACTGAGGTGCACAAATGGCAGATATGTGTGCCCGTTCACTCGTTTTTACGGTGACGGCGGGCGCACGTAAAAACACCTACGCCCGTGTGAAGGATCTCTAAGTCTAGTTTTATATGTCCGAGCATTATATCAGGCCATGAAACTTACCCGATAGCGCGCTCGGGAACGTGCGATGTTCCCACGGAAACCTTGTATTGCATTATCATGCAACTTGCACGCCATGTGATGTGTTTTCCGGCCCCTTGAAAACAATGGGTGATGCGTTCCGAGGGAACACCCAAAGAGAGGACATGGTGTGATTTTTTTTTCCCGCACTGCGATATCATGAAAAAAAAATAAAAAAATCGATCATTCATATGACCCCATTCAAAAGAATGGGAAGGGATCCATATTTGTGCGAGATTTGTGCATCTCGTAACGCACAAATCTCGAATTATTTTCTCGGCCAGCGAACATGACCTCAGGCTAGTCTCACATGAGCATATTCCAGGTGCATTTATGCACCTGTGATACAAATGACCTGGCCTGTAGACTCGGGACACTCATATGCATTATGGGCGTATATACGTGCTTGTAATACCCTCGTGTGAAACTGACCTTTACGGTACGTGTGCTCTATAAAGCAATCAGGTAGCAGCAGCTGATATTTACATGTAAGCACCTGGAGAAACAAAGCGCTGCTGCTCTGTAGGAAACATAAGAGATACAAAGAAACAGTTGATAATGTAATAATCTATTTATCACACCCCACATATAACTTACCTGAGCAGTCAGAGGAGAGCAGAGAGAGAGATCTGTCTGCCGCTGTGCGATACCTTCGCTTACTGCTCCTATATATAAGTCTCTGGTCAAAGTTCACTAACTCAAGTGTCACTGAACTGGAAGGGCGCTCGCACACGCTCACGGACACGTGCAAAACGACACAGAAGATGCATTTGAGAACCACATGTGTAAATAGGAATGGTTTTAGTAAACATGTATTTTGTGTATTCAGTCAACGTTGATCATTATCAGTGATGTGAAACACAAAATGTATGTTTTCTAAAAATATATGCGGTTTTGGTGCAGCGTAAACACATAGCATAGGCAAAACACTGCAATCTTAGGGCTTATTTAGACGACCATATATCGGCTCGGTTTTCACGCCGAGCCGATATACGGTGTCCTTGTCTGCAGGGGGGGGAGGATGGAAGAGCCAGGAGCAGGAACTGAGCTCCCACCCCCTCTCCGCCCCTTGCCACTATTTGCAATAGGAAGGGGCGAGACGGGGCGGAGCTGTGTCGCGGCGCTTAGCTCCGCCCTGTCCCGCCCCTCCCATTGCAAATAGTGGTGAGAGGCGGGGAAGGGGCGGAAGCTCAGTTTCTGCTCCTGGCTCTTCCATCCTCCCCCCCTGCAGACAAGGACACTGTATATCGGCTCGGCGTAAAAAACCGAGCCGATATACGGTCGTCTGAATGCAGCCTTACCGCCGTTTTCGGATGATGAGGTGCATTAAAAAGTGCAAAAATGCGGCAAAATAGAGCAGACAGCGCTCGAAAATCGAGTGCATGTCTGCGAGGCCCCATTAAAATCAATGGGATTGTTATACTGTGATTACCGCCGCGGTAATCGTGATAAAAAGCGCATCTGTAAGAGTGGCCTTAGCCACAAATAAAACCGCTAATATGCAGCCTCAGGTGTATGCGCAAATAGTCTCGCCACAGTGCAGCGTGTTCACGCATAAACTAGGTTTGGAGAGGACCATAATCAGCGTGTTGCATGCATGTCTGCGCGTATTACAAGAATTTCTGTGAGCGCAGGTCCAGTTCACACCCTTTTCAAATTTTTTGTGTGCAATATACTGCGCAAATATGTGTGAATGCAGCCTAAGGGTGCATTCAGACGACCGTATATTGACCAGGTATTCACGCCCAGCCGATATACGGCATCTCTCTCTGCGGGGGGGGGGGGGGGCTGGAAGAGCCAGGAGCAGTGCTCTGAGCTCCCGCCCCCTCTCTGCCTCCTCTCCAGCCCCCGAGGAGAGGCGAGATGGGGACGGAGCTAATTCCCTGAACTTAGCTCCGCCCCCGTTCCGCCTGCTCCCATTGCAAATAGTGCAGAGGGGACGGAGAGGGGGGGAGAAGAGGAGGCAGAGAGGGTGCAGGAGCTTAGAGCACTGCTCCCGGCTCTTCCAGCTTCCTCTCCCTCCAGAGAGAGACGCCGTATATCGGCTGGGCGTGAAAACCCAGCCGATTTATAAGATCATCTGAATGCACCCTAAATGCGTAACACCCATCACTTTCATGGCTTTTGTGTTTTACAACTCCTTGCACAAGAAGGCGATGAGCATAGGATATTCCTAATTATTCTTATTAGCACCTTCTGATTGGAGGAAGATGTACAAATGTAAATTTAGCAGGGTCCCTTAGGCCAATTTCACACAACCGGATTTGAATTGCGGGCACTGAATGGCATGTATTTTCGAAGTTTCCCTCACACCTGTGGGTATGAATTGTGTATTCCGTGAGTGGAAGGAAAATCATTGCATGCTCTATTTTACCATTATGCTCTATGGTCACAGATATACCCGCAGCTCATATACAATTACATTGTATATGAGCACCGGCTTTCATTGGCTGAAGCGGCGCTGGATTAACCAATCAGAACATTAGCTTGCTGGAGGTGGGGTATTCAAGCCCTGCTTCCAGAAAGAACTGCTCTGTCGGCTTAAAGGAGGACGTGGCAGCCTACAGCAGTGACAGAGGCCAGCGTGAGGACCAGAACGCCGGCGGTAGGTGAGTATTGTTGTTTTTTTTTAACATGTAGCCTAGCTAGGGCTTATTTTCAGGGGAGGGCTTATACTGGGGGGGGCTTAAAGAGGGAATTTCTACTGTGCAGAAAATGAAAGCGGAAGTTGTAGGGGCAAAAAGGAGGTGGCATTACTTTGTGGGGGTTCTTTTACTGTAGAACACAAAGGAGGCATTAGGCTGGGTTCACACAGGGCGGACTTGTTGCGGTTTTGCTGCGGTTTTTCCGCCGAAGAACTGCTTCTGCAGCAAAACCGCTTCAAAGGTTATTTTTGTCTTGTGTATTTTCTTGCGTTTTTTTGTGTGGAAAATCCGCAAGCGTTTTTTTCCGCAGCGCTTTTTTACTTTTGCAGCGTATTTTGGTGCAGATTTTGCTGCGTCCATGGAGGTCTATGGCCAAAAAATCGTTGCGGAAAAGTCAAAAGAATTGACATGCTGCATCTTGAAAACCCGCACTGCAGCTGCATTCCCGCACTGCGGCAGTGCGGAAAATATCCGTCCTATGAGAACAGCTTTTTGCACAAACACATTTGCACTGCAGTGCGGATATGCAACGGAAAACCGTGGCAGAACCGCAGCAAATCCGCCCTGTGTGAACCCAGGCTTATTGTTCTAAAAGTTGTGTTATAGATATCATGACTGTGATGTATATTTTTTAATTTGGGGGGAGGGAACATATACTGTGAGGTTTGAGCCCTTGGTCTTTTAAGACCCCAGTAATGACCCTGGGGGGAGTTAAAGCTGGACTTTTGCATCAGAGTGGATATACCCTTTAAATAGGTACAGAGGACATATTGAAAGTGCCACTCTGCTGAATTTTTTCCCACTCATTATGTAACTATCTCCCAATAATGCCTCCTTTAAATCAGCTAGTATTACCGTGGTTAGTTATTCCATTCTATCTGAAACTCCAGGCCTCCTTCTTCTTAGATGGTCATGTGATCTCAAATTCTGACCATCTTAGACTTACTTAGGTTTATGTGTTCAGTTCCTAGTCATTTTTCCTGTCTGTATAAAACTATTACATCAACCCTTCCACAGAAGCTGTCTAGAGGAGAACACAGAAACTCCTGTCACAGTTACTGATGATGATCACACAGCTCCTGACACAGTTATAATAGAGGAGATCACAGCTTATCCTCCTGTCTGTATGCTTATGGTCTGTAGCTTATTTAGGTGAATATAGAAGGTAATGAATTAAACTGTTTCCCTAACATGTAGAAATGGTACAGCCTCTAGCTAATGCTGTGTTGATGCATCATGGGATTGATGTGAAAACAAACCAAAACATTTCACCATTAAGACGGTGCCTTCTAAGCATCAGACAGGGAGCTGCACTGCATGGAAGTAACTGCAATACACAGAGGAGACCTCCAGAGCATGACAGGCAACCAGGTGAGGGAGGCAGGGATGGAAAAATGTGTTTTCGCTGGAGAGGACCTTTAAGGAAGATCAGGTGCTGCACTTTAGCTGTGGGGTTGAACACCTTGTCATCTGTTCACGTAGCTCCAATAGAAGTGTATGGTGAAAGCCATGCACATGTGTGGCCACCTTTCTATTCTTTCTGTGTTTTAATGTGGAGGATAGCAGACACCTCATCAGGCAAGACAGGGGAACTCAACATACTATAGGTGGGTGCATGACTGGGGATTTGGCATAAATGAATGATATTGTTACTTAGAGGGGTATTAGGACTGTTTTCTTGTTTGTTTCCGTAGCACCAATAGAAATGAATGGAGAGAGATGTATACATGTGCGGCCACCTTTGCATTCTTTCTCCCCCTGGATATGGAGGTCGGAAGCCACCTCAAATGGTAGTATGAGGGTCAAGGAACCACCTTCTCGACATTGGTGAAGGCTGTAGATTGTGGATTCGCCATAAATGTCTGAGATGGAATTTTAGGCTGCAGTCAGACAAAAAAACCTCTTTTTGCGTGCCTATGTGTGCAAAACAAAATCGCATTTATTAGAACCATTGGTTTCCTATGAAGTGTTCACATGTCCGTTTTTCAGAGACGCAAAATACTTGCACCTGCAAAAGATAGGACATGTCAGCCTATAATGCGTGCCGGTAAGGTCAGTGCTGCACGTAAAGACATTGTGTGATGTCCGTTAATCCCCGCAGGGAGTCAGCTCAAGGTCTGTAGTGGGGACAAAAGAATTCCCTACCACAAATATCACAGCAGACCACGATGCTATCCCATTGCTTTCAATGGGGCCGGTGCTGCTTCCACCCCATTGCAAGCAATGGGATGAAGGCAACCCCTGCAGCGATTATTTTCGGGGGTGGCTTGAAATATAAGCCCTTCCCTGAAAATCATCCCTTAAGCACCAGACACATTTTATATTGTGATGACTTAATTAATAGTTGAAAAAAAACACTGACAAATGGTAATTTACAGTACATTTATTTTTCAGTGCATTATAAAAAAATAGGTCCATCATACGTGTGAATTGCACCTGGGTGTCAAACCAGACTCATAAAAACACAAATTAAAACACACCTCAGCGTCTATATATAGACATTACTGAATTTCAAGCAATTGGAGCAAACAAGATACAATGTAGAAAAAAAAAGATAATGAAGGTTACATTTATTCTGCACACCGGATTCCTTAAGGAGACAGCTCTTTGGCTGGCGGTATAAAAATCATGAGATATAACTTAATCACTATGCCCTGGAAATGACCATAGGGCCCCAGTGTATAAATTTAGCAAGTTGGATATAACATTATTGTTTCTATTTATAAACAATGAAACATATAATAGCAAACTTACCATTCTAACATACATCAGCTTTCCTGTTTACAAGAAACAAGCTCAATATTGTGGCAAATGCCAATGACATAAGCAATAATGTGATGAGCATGGACTACTCTGTTACCCCATGTTGGGGGATTTAAGAGTAGAACATGATTAAATGATAGCATTGCAAAATAAAATCAAAAATAATATAAAAAAAAACCCTATCAAACCTGTGATCACAAAAAGTCATATACTGTGCCTGAAAATACCCCAAACATTAAACTCAAACAGAGCAGAGAAATATAAATAAGATTGCTAAAGAATGAGTAATCCATTATCAAATATAGCACCATATTAAAATGTAGTATTTTCACAGACAAGCAATTATATAAAACTAGTACAAAAATACGATTATTATTGCATATCATTTGCCCAGATATCTCATAGAGCCCATATCACACCATAGTTGCATGATGTTCCAATGATGAGGATAAGGGAGTTGGGTAAGGAAACCTATTTTCATACAAATTCTGAATTATTAGAGGTTAGTCTATCCTTTAGGACCCCATTAATTAGCCAGAATAGAAATACATTGCACAAAGTGTCACTGCAGTAGCTCTGGATGACCCAGTCGTTGGATGATCGCCCCTTTAAGGTTTAACTGTGATATATCCCATCTTGTGTTTCTATGTCTAAATACTTTAGATACAGTACATTGCTTTCCTAATTATGATTAATTTAGTTAGTGAGAAGGAATATTAAACACACAACATTCAGTGGCTCAGTTTTGGAAAAAATTAAAGGATACTTTTTTTTCATTTTGGTTCAATCCCTTTAAATTAATTCATCACTCAGGGTCATATACAGAGGGAGGTGGTATCACATCAAAATTAAAGTGAGTCCCTCCTCTTGGTAAACATCTGACCAAACAAAAAAGACCCACATAAACATGCTGAAGATTAATTCATAAAGCAAAAAAAGTACTATTAACCCTTTCCAATCCACTGTGTGACCGTCTAAAGACATTCTGATTGATGGCTGTACAGCTCCAATGTCGGAAGACGTCCAGCAAGGTATTCTTACTGTAGATTACTGGCTGCTCTGTTGTTGGGGGCCTCTCTTCAGTATGTCCCATACCGCAGTACTGGCTCTAGCCAGCAGATGGTGCCATTGTATAATGGCAGAAAGAGAAAGCCCCCTAGGAAAACCCTGAATCCAAAATTGGATTGCAAAGGGTTAAACTCCTAAGGCTCCATTTACCTAAACCATAGCTTTTATTGATGCATTAAAATATTGTTGCTTATTAGTTGTGATAAAAACACATAGTGCAAGGCAAAATGTATAATGAATGGGAGAGATAGAATCTTCTCGCCCAATAGTTAGATATAGGTACCAATCCAGTTGAATAGTAGAACTATAACTTGGGCCTTGCTATACACAGTGGAAGATCTAGGGACATTGCTAAGCTGCAGACCAGCAAATAAAAATGAAAAGATTCACCCTCCCCCCAACATGTTTTTTTTTTTAATTGTCTTTATTGAACAGGTCAGGGCAAACACTTGGCATTACAGTAAATTTGTTGGATTTTTTCTCTTTACATGGATGTGTTGTCATGGCCTGCCTTTTTTATATTATTTATACTAAACATAACAGACTAAACATTAAAATAAGTAAGTTACATGCATTAAATCAAACTCTTGACCCATTATGACCACGGATATTTTTTGGTCTACTGACCTGTACCTTGAAGATCTTCAAAATCGTGGAGTCCCCACATGGCTACGGCACGGCCTAAGTGTATCACCCTAAATGGGTATGTCCCCTATTATCATCTGTTCCTGGAACCAACAGGTATAGTAGAAGCAGTCTCTTAGTTTGTCTTTTACCCTTTGTGGTAGTAATTGAATAAAACTCCCCCAGGTTTCAAAGAAGGCTTGTACTCTCTTTTCCTTGAAAAGAGATGTCTCCGCCCAGTCCATCTGAAACAGGAATAGCCTGTCCAGGAATAGCCTGAATGGAGGCCCAGTTGGTTGAATCCATGTTTGTAGGATGGCTTTCAGACCTGCTGCTGCTATAAAGTGTCCCCCAACATGTTTGACTGGTGAGCCAGCATCATCAGGTGGAGGGGCAAATCAAAACCCAACTTGATGGTAATAAACAATGACTTTTTAATGCATCAATAAAAGTTCCTCCTCTTGGTAAACATGCTCACAATGGTTCTGGTAAGCAGAAACCTTATGGCTTTACCAAACTATCCCAAATGGCAACTTTTTGTACTCCTCATATTTTTTTTAGCAATGTCCCATTTCTTATTAGAAGCACATAAGGAATCATTCATAAACTATTATGTGCTACTGAAAAATTCTACTTCTACTCTGAAACAAAGATAATTTTACTTCCAAGGTAAGAAAATTATAACCCCCACTCATATCATCAAGGAACATTATGTAACCTCATTTTTGGGTAATAGGTTTGCAAATGAAGCCGATAAGATGATATTGCACCTTATTAATGAATACAAGACAGAGCAATACATTTCATGTATATCTATCAATAACCCGACACGTGAACCACAGCCGTCTTAGATTCCTGCCTAAGACCCATGCTCAGCTATGTGTCCTGCCTCTTTCTGAAGCATCTCATAAGGAGATATGGAAACCACAAGACAGACTGCAAAATAGTGGTGGCCTTCAAGGCCACACTAATCGTACTCAAAAAAAAAAACACTTAAAAGGGCTTACCACTTTAAAACTATTTTAATTTCTGAATTGAGCACAACTCATGCTTACTTTGTTGCTCTTTTTTTATATTTCACATTAGTTACATTTCTAATAAGGCAGGATTTTTTTAAGTTTTTTTTTCTATAACCAGTATACCCGGGCTTGTATTTTTGTTGATAGCAACACTGAAATAAATTTAGCAAAAGCTGTAATATTTAAAGGAGGTTTACCGCTAATCACATTTATCCAGAGGATAGGGGACAAATGTCTGATGGGTGGGCAACAGACTGCTGGGACCTCCAGTGATCCTGACACGCATGCCAAGTACCCCAATGTGATTTAACTGACAACCACTCCATTTACTTCTATGGGATGAAGGAAGACTGACAAACGCATCAAACTCCCTTCATCCCAGAAGAGAATGGAGCAATTTTCCCACATGTGCAACACTGCTCCATTCACATGGGTAACTCAGGGTGCAGATGACGGGAATAAATGTCATTAGTGGGGAAAACCTCTTCAAACTTCTTAAGAGTTGGGAGGCCCATTTACTAACCCTCTGACACTTTATTTTCAATGAGATCAAGTGCACAATTTAGGACCCTTCTTTTCTTAAATATTACGGTAGTATATAAGAAAAAGACAGTTGAAGTAATAAATGAGTTTTCAATATTAAAAATGGAATCAGAAGCAACAACTGCCTCAAAATAGTGTTTTGTAAAATTATATGTTTTACCATTATTACTTTTATTATTTACTTGGTATTTTCTTTTTTGGTGGGTTCCTACATCATTCCTAGTATCATGGCACATATTTAGCTAATGATCCACATGATTAGTTTAAAGTAATCTATGTTATTTCAAGACACAATCCTGAAAATACGGTACAGAAAAATCCTTTCAATGACTGAAATGAAATTAAATGATTTAATCATTTTATGTAAAAATTTGAAGACCTCCCTCCCTGTTGAGGATGATTACATTTGAAGTTGGAATTAACGTACAATGTAATTCTGCTTAAGGAACATTAAGCACCGAGGTATGTCACTATACAAATGTATTTTCATGAATTGATAAAACATATTGAACATGTGTCTGCACACATAATTACCCCATTGATTTGGTTAAACTGTCTAGCCATGTTACATGTTAGCTATTCTTGCTAATATAAAATCTGTAACCATAGAGGAGAAGGGGACTTATAGAAAAAGTGAACCCTTTCCAATCCACTGTCTGAAGTCTTCCTACATTTTGATTAAAGCTTGTACAGCTCCAATGTCAGAAGACATCCGACAGGGTATTCTTATCGTCTATTGCCAGCCACTCTGCTGTCGGAGTTTTTCTTGCGCACACACACTGGCTTTAGCCAGCAGATGGCACTGTTGTATAACAGCAAAAAGAGAAAGCCTTTTAGGAAAACCCTGAATCCAAAACCGTGCAAAAAAAGGCACCTAACTGAATCCAAAACTGGATTGGAAAGGGTGAAATGGATATGATAGCTTTACAATTGTTTTCCATCCATTCTTTTCCCATGAACCTTGCATGTTAACGTTGCCCTGCTTTTGGAAAGGGAATGATGAGCATATTATCACCACTCACGGGGCAAATGAGTAGGGCCAATAAGAGCTAACTTCTTCCCTTGTTTTTAAGGGCTGCATACATTACCTCTATGGTATCTACAGTATATCCATAGGATCAACTTAATTGTTTCTGGACACAATCACTATTATAGGCACTTACATAAATGCAATATAAAACTTTGCCTTTGCTTTATTTATTAAAGGGATTCTCTCATCAGGTTCATGCTGCCCCAATCACAGGTAGCATGAAATGAGGCAGGTATGCCTATTTTCCCCATGTATGTTTTATCCTGAAATTCTGTAGTATTTCAGAAAAAATAATCTTTGATGTTTTACTCGGGAACTGAGCTCTAAGTCATGGAGGTGGGCAACGCCGGCCTCACTCCATCCGCGTCATGTAGACTGTCAGCTCTCTCCTTAAAAAACGAGGGGAAGAGAGCTGTCAGCCTACATGCTTCTGGCAGGGAGAGGGCAGCATGGCCCATCTCCGCGACTCGAAGCTCAGTTTCCGTATAAAACTTCAAAGCGTGTATTTAGCTAATAATCTTTTTACACGACTCCAAATCACTGTAACGATCGCCAATCAACGTGCCTGTCAATTGGCACCTGTCAATTTTAATTTTTTACTACACGGACAAGAATTGGCTTATGTGATTGTTCTTCACCATAGGCTGGCTGCACATTTCCCCAATGACACAGAGAGATGTGCAACCGGGCAGCGAACATGTTTATGCTCAATCAACTAACAAGCATTTGTATTTGAATGTTTGCCTCTTTACACGGCCCGTTTGTCGGGCGAACAAGCATTGCAAGGAACTCTCAGGCTTAATAATCAGCCTATGTAAAAGGACCATAAGAGTGTAGTCATAATTAAATCTCATGTCTAGGCATCAACAGTGTAGTGTGGAGTCAGGCAAGATCAAGTAGCATGCTATGGCCAAGTAGTGTTTCAAAGACATTAGGGCCTGTCTGTGAAGCCCTCGCTGCCATAATTCTGTGCTAAAATTGTGACCTTTTTGGGCATTTATGCCAAGTTTCATCACTTTTTCAAAGAAACGGGCAGGGTCAAGCTTTAGGGCTGTGGCCACACATGGCCTCTCATTTTTACTGCAATCTAAGCCCGAAACTGGTGTAGATGACATATAAAACCTGCTCCAGCTCTTGGCTGACGTAGATTTTCATCTCATGCATGGATCTGCCACCAGATGAGACAAGTGTAATAAAAGCCTTATGCCTCTTAATACATGTGTCCAGAGGCGTAATTTGAAGCTTCTGGGCCCCAATGCAAAACCTGTAACAGGGCCCCCCAACTATAATGCTTTATTCATACAACTGGGCTCCCTATATGGAAAAGAGAAGCCTTATGGGGCCCCTAAGGCTCCTGGGCCCATGGCAACCGCATCCCCTGCATCCTCTATAGTTACGCCCCTTAGACCAGTATACTTAAATAGGCCCCAATGAGCTTAGATGTTTTTTAGCATCATTGAAACATTGTCTACCCTCTTATCATTGATTTTGTGTAGTAGAGGAAAAAAGTGTTAATTTAAGGTTCACACCATAACGTCCAAATTTATATGCTAAATAATTTTTCAATATATTTTTTAGTGGTTAGAGCTCCATTTATCTACTACAGAGCTCCAGATACTCCTGTATGCTGGCTATTTTTGAGCGAACCGAACCAGTGGAACAATGTTTCAGCTCGAATTTTGCTAAAGAGTCGGTTCGACACAAACCTGAACCAAGCTTTTAGAAAAGTTCTACCCAAAACAGGGTTCTACTGCTTTGGTTCACTCAACACTAGTGCCATAAAAGCCCCGATTAACACTCAGTGTTTTATACAGAGCTTTTATGGCTCTTAGACAGTGTTATGTACTGGTTTTAGGAGTTTTGGTGAACTTTTGGTTTGCGCTGAACTAATTCAGATAGAACTGAACTTATTGCACAATTTTAGGTAACCAAACGAATCAAACTTTCAAAAGTTCACTTATCACTAATGCTGGTTGTCGGTAACTATCACTAGAAGGAGCTTAGGCAGGCAGCATGTTATATTTTAAATCTACTTCTGTGCAGACAATATATTCAGAATCAACCAGCACAGAATTAGTAACCTACTTAGATTAAAACTGCAACAATATATATTTAAGGGTGACTAATAGTCACTGACTATTCACCTTAAGTATGGCAGTCTACTTTTCTACGATTTATTTGTATATACCCTATTTAACTTGAAAGGGGTATGGATAAATTAAAGTTTATCAACTACTGTGCAATGATGTCAATGACTCCCTGATTTCTTGGTACATTGATCAGCCATAATGTTGAAACCACCGAGAGGTGAAGTAAATAACAGATTATCTCATAACAATGGCAACTATCAAACACTAAGATAAATGAGGCAGCAAATGAACAGTCAGGTCTTGAAGTTGATGGGTTGGAAAATAGACAAGTGTAAGCATCTGGACTACTTTGACAAGGGCTAAAGTATGATGGCTGGGGCAGGACAGCTCCTAAACAACAGTCTTGCATGGTGTTCTCTCTATGCAATGGTTAGTCTCTACCCAAGGAAGGACTACCAGTGAACCAGCAACAGGGTCATGAGTGTTAAAGCTCATTATTGTGTAAGAGGAGGGAAAGCTAGCCTGTCTGGTCTGATCCCGGAGACAAAAGGACAAATTGCTAAAAAGAATAAGTTGCTGCAGAAGTTGCAGCATAGCCGAAGCCTGGTCAAGATGTCCATGATGAATCTGTCCATTGCCGAAAGGACATGTGATCATCAGAACCGAACCATGCAACAATAAAAGAAGGTGGACTGATCTGACGTATCATGTTTTCCTTTACATCATGTGGCTTGATGCATGTATGTTGCTTACATGAGGAACATATAGTATTAGTATGCAATATGACAAATAGGCAAACCGGCGGAGGTAGCGTGATTCTCTGGACAATGTTCTGCTGGGAAACCTTGGGTCCTGAAATTCATCTGGATGTTACTTTGACAGCTACATAAACTCTGTGAAGGCCAAGTACACCACTTTATGGCAACAGTATTCCCTTATGGCAGGGGTTTCTTTTAGGAGAATTAGGCATTCTGCCATACTGAAAAAATCTGTTCCCGAATTGTTTGAGGAACACAACAAAGAGTTCAAGGTGTTGACTTGGCCTTCAAGCTCCCTAAAGCTCAAGCCAAGCATCTGTGGGATGTGCTGGAAAAACAAATCTGATCAATGGAGGCACCAACTACCAACTTATAGGAGTTATAGGATTTGCCACTAACATCTTGGTTGCCAATCCCGGATGAAACCTTTAGAGGTATTGCAGAGTTAGCGACTCAATGAATCACAGCTATTTCGATGGCACAAGGGAAATCTACACAATATTAATCAGGTGGTCTTAACGTTTATGGCTGATCAATGTGAATATTATAAAGTTATATCATATATTGAACTTTTGGGGGAAACATATACAGAGGTCTTAAGGACGTCCAAAAAATATTAATTGTGAAGAGGAGAAGAACAGCTATGTAAAAATGTGATCATAATGATAGCAATTACAATTAACAGATGATTAGGATACGAAATAAGTACATGTACCCGAAAAATTCCATAACTGATTTGTGAGTATGCAATAGTAAAAACATTTCCAAGTTAAGGGGAAGAACGAAGAGCAGCACGGGACACAGTGGGAGAGGTGAGTATATGCCAACTTGTTATTTTACTGCATTTATAGAACTTGGACCACCCCTTTAATGTTGACATGTTAACCACTTCCTGACCAGAAACGTTATCCCCCTTCCTTACTAGGCATGGGCCGCCTGGAAGTTTATTGGCAGTCAGGAACTGGCATTAATATAAGAAAATAATCATCTTATCAGTGAACCGTTGAAGAAATTATATCTGGAACTGGTCAGGGTCCATACTGTTCTTATTGAGATGACATACGGCATACAAAAAAAAAGAAGATATCTGAATTATAAGGTAACTCATCATGTGGCTTGGGATTTTGGGCTTTCAGAAGTAATCTATATGTTACAAAGCAAACAGTGGATGGATACTGATACATTTGTGTAATTTGTGCAAGACATATTGTCTCAACCTATGATTTGCAATTGGAACATAGATTCATCCTGTAATTAAGACTCGCAGTCAATGAAAGTATCTGGTTCCCATTATACTTTCTTGCAGAGACATGCCATAACATTTGTAAAGCTCTCCTCATTCATCTTTCTGTGGCAAGCGGGCTGGAGATTTCTGATTTCACAAGATAAAGAGGTCCATGTTTTTATCAGTTCTGACTTGATTCACTGTCATCCAGCAATGATGAAAAGATATCGAACGTCTGATATCTCTGTTGCTGCTCACGTTTCTGTTTTGTATATTTGGAGGTAATAGAGCTCAAAATGTCCTGACCGGATCCTGGCTCCACAAATGAAAGTGGATCTGGGGAAAGGAGGGAGACATACATGTAAGAAAATATTGGATCTTTGAAAGATTTAATAAATTCTTAATTAACCCCTTCCTGTCACATGTATGCCCTAACTAGTGATGAGCGAGCATACTCGCTAAGGGCAATTGCTCGAGCGAGCATTGCCCTTAGCGAGTACCTGCCCACTCGAGAGAAAAGGCTCGGGTGCCGGCGGGGGAGAGCAGGGAGGAATGGAGGGGAGATCTCTCTCTCCCTGTCTCCCCCCCGCTCCCTCCTACTGACTGCCGCAACTCACCGCTCCCCCGCGCCGGCAGCCGTACCTTTTCTCTCGAGCGGGCAGGTACTCGCTAAGGGCAATGCTCGCTCGAGCAATTGCCCTTAGCGAGTATGCTCGCTCATCTCTAGTCCTAACTGCATGGGATATGTGCAGTTAGGACGTATAGGTGACAGGAAGGGGTTAATTACTTTTTAACCATCTACAGCGTATGCTGTGTTTTTAATCATTCTAAAAATAGTAAATAAAAAATAATAAAAGTTAACAAAAAACCCTTTCCCAGTCGTCACAACCAAAAATTTAAAAAAGTTTTAAAAACTCTAAAAATTGGTGTTGCTACATGTGCAGGTTTAATTTCTTAAAATATCATATTACTAATCCTGCATGGAAACTCCATCAGAAAAAAAACACAATGGCAGAATTGCACGCTTTTGGTCACTAGGAATAAACAAAAGACTAAAATGTGATCAAAAAGTTGTATGTTCCCATATTGGTATTGGGGTGAGAAAGCAATTCTTTAAAAAAAGGTTTTTTTGTTGTTTTTTTTAAGTATTACAATGTAAGAAAACGGTATACATTTGGTATAGCTGTAATCAGACCGACCCACAGAATAAATTCTTCAAGAGGATTCACGCGTGACTGGGAAGTATGAGAAATCTATAGCACAGATAACACTCTGGCCTGGTGACCCCCTAACACTAATTCAGGGACCATAAAACCTTCACATCTTTACCAGTGGACTAGTTAAATATTTTACTGCACTATGAAAAAAATACCCACCCTCCAAAGAATGGTGTAATTGTATTTTTTTCCCATTTCGCCTCACATAGAAATTTTTTAAAGTTTTTCAGGACATTATATGGTACTCTAAATGATACCACTAAAAAATGTTATGTATCCTTCGAAATACAAGCCCTCAAGTAGATATGTCACCTGAAATATAAATAAGTTATGAAGGTGGAAAACCCAGAACTGCAGAATGTGATCCGGATGCAGGAGCACCAATGACCCTTGTAAATGAAAAGGCTAAGTAATATTTACAGGATAACTTCGTTATTGCTTACCATTGGCGATATATCTGTGAACATGAGTGGGGCAGTTATAAAGTAACACTTGCTCCAGATTATTCTGTATATTATACTTACCATGTATTCCTATCATGTGCTCCAAAATTAACACTCTCTCGGCTAAAATTTTAAGGGCTTCTCTAAGTTGCTGGACAGCTTCTCCCTGTAAGAGAAATTCCTCTAGTTATTTGATGCAATCAATGGGGAGAATATCAGACCAACACAGCCGCATCCATAGAGGGATAGCCTTAATTTGGGCTTCCCACTTGTATTATTTGGCTTCATTGAGGTTTTGTATATAGCATTCTAGTACAAGAGTAACTCATTCTATGCTTGCCATTAAAAATATCAGAACCTTCAGGTGGAAAAATAACATCCCCACGCTAACAACAGAGGATTGGCAGGAGGCAATGGGGTCACACCTACTAGTATCACCGGCAATTAATAATAAACTTATTCAATTGTATATTATATACCAGGCATATCTTACACCAGTTCGTTTGAACAAAATGGGCAGAACTAATCCAACATCTTGCCATAGGTGCCATCAGCCAAACGCTGATATTTGGCATTTATTGTGGGAATGTGCCTATGTCAAAACCTTCTGGGAGGAAGAACCTTAAAGGGGTTGTCCCGCGGCAGCAAGTGGGTCTATACACTTCTGTATGGCCATATTAATGCACTTTGTAATGTACATTGTGCATTAATTATGAGCCATACAGAAGTTATAAAAAGTTTTATACTTACCTGCTCCGTTGCTAGCGTCCTCGTTCCCATGGAGCCGACTAATTTTCGCCCTCCGACGGCCAAATTAGCCGCGCTTGCGCAGTCCGGGTCTTCTGCTCTCTTCAATGGAGCCGCTCGTGCAGAATGCCGGCTCCGTGTAGCTCCGCCCCGTCACGTGCCGATTCCAGCCAATCAGGAGGCTGGAATCGGCAATGGACCGCACAGAAGAGCTGCGGTCCACGGAGGGAGCAGACCCCGGCGGCCATCTTCAGCAGGTAAGTATGAAGACGCCGGACCGCCGGGATTCAGGTAAGCGCTGAGCGGTTTGTTTTTTTAACCCCTGCATCGGGGTTGTCTCGCGCCGAACGGGGGGGGGGGGGGGGGGGGGGGTTAAAAAAAAAAACCCGTTTCGGCGCGGGACAACCCCTTTAATGCAACCTTGATGTAGACTATTCATGGCAATGGAGTCCATCAGTATTCATTTGGATCAAATTGGTCTGTCATAGCAGTCATGGCTCCATTATACACAAGCCATGTTGCTAGTATGAACACAGTCCTAGCTAAGATGTTTGGGGCTCTTGAGGCTCTATCCACAATATACATACAACATGTATAGATGGATAGGATGTACTATGTAATTTTGGAATACATAATATTGTAACATTGTTAAAATTGTAAATTGTAGGAAATGTTACCATTAATACTCAACATGACAAGCGGCCAAATTGGGTTAATCCATAATTAAAACAGATGGAAATTTTCTGGCAACAACAATGAAACTTTGGCTGAAGTAGATGTCCCAAGGAAGGTTGTGAATTGTTCACATGATGCTGCTGACATTCGATCTCTAGGAGCCCCTTTTGGCAAATATAAGATGTAAAATGTAATAATTCCTGTGACACAGCCTGGGCACTTCTTATCTTTTTAAAATAAATAACTAAATTAAAATATTTAGTTCCAAGATGTTATATTTTACTCAAATTTTCTTAACCCCTTAGTGATGGCCAATACGCCTTTTTACTGTCCTCACTAAACCTGCACATGCATCTTTTTTTTAAAGTTATTTGCAGCATACAACTTACAACATTGTCCAGACATGCCACGCCGAAGTACGTGCTTTATATTTCCATACTTATAATGGTTCAACTGTAACTGAAATAAAACATATACTGCTTATCTGGTCTCGATTCATGCATTGAATATCTCCTACTAACGTCCGTATTATCCTCCAGCTGATCTTCATAACTAGTGTTGCATCTTAATTCTTATCTACTAAAAACCAACAATGTAACCGCATAACCTTCTTATAATCTCTTGGTCGGCGGTCATCCCGCCCCGGGTATATACCCGGGCGCGATGCACGCCGGGACCGTGTGTAACTTTGAGTATCCTGGTAACAAGTCTAATCAGTCTAATCTTGGGGGAGGTGTAGGGAAGAGTGTGTGAAAGAGTGAGATGTAAGGGGAAATTTGGAAAAAGGAGAAGAGTTATCGATAGAAAGTAGAAGAATAGAAAGGTAGATAGAACCTCATGATGCCTCAGGTCTCAGCGCGCCCATTGGCCCCAGAACTCGTTATTGGTCGGGTAACTCGCCCCTCTGGAGCCACTCGTCAAAATCTGCTGACTTGCGGAATGTCAGCCATGGTTCCCATATCGCATGGTAAGTTGTGTATTTATTTTCGTCGCCTGCTCTCTGCTCCTCCATGTGACTTATTTCGTATAAAGATTTCGTTCCCATCACTTTCTTGAATTTCCCAGGTTTTCACAAATGAAAACCTTAGCGAGAATGCTGCCTCTCATCTGATTGGTCCCGCTGAGCCAATCAGAGGCAGCAGTCACACACCCATTCATAAATTCATGAATGGGTGTGTGAGTGGAATCTGCCTCTGATTGGTCAGGCTGTGACCAATTAGAGGCAGCTCATTCAGCAGGTGGGGATTTTAAATCCCCGGCTGCTGAATACTACTCACAGCTGTTCAGAGCAGTTCAGGAGGACTGCCGCTGGCGGCGCTGAACTCCGTCTGCCGGGACCAGGTGAGTATATATATATTTTTTATTTTTACACATTTCTGGATGAATTGCAGGGAAGGGCTTATATATTTAAGCCCTTACCGACAATTCATCCCGCGCTCGCCGGCAGGCCATTGCTTTCAATGAAGCCGGCTGTATTGCCGGCTCCATTGAATTCAATGGTCAGTGCTCATTTAATCGAGACGAGTACCGTGTGGTGCTCGTCTCGAGTAACGAGCATCTCGAGCACCCTAATACTCGAACGAGCATCAAGCTCGGACGAGTATGCTCGCTCATCTCTAATTACAAGGCCTTAGTCAGACGCATGCGTCCGGCGATTTTATAAAACCATTGCTTTGCAATGGTATCGGACACATGAGCGCTTTTTATGCGCTCGTCCGATAAATTATAGAACAAAAAATCGCAGATTGCACCTATCTGCGATTCCTGTTCTCTTCTGTATATGTGCTCAATGGGGCCGGCGGCAGCAGCGCCGACCCCATTGAGAACATAGAGAAGACAAATCATTCTTCTCTGCCACAGCTGTAACAGCTGTGGCAGAGAAGAACGATGTTTGCCCATTGAATTCAATGGAGCGGCAATACAGCCGCTCCATTGAAAGCAATGGGCTGCCGGCGTGCACGGGGTGAATTGTCGGGAAGGGGTTAAATATATAAGCCCTTCCCTGCAATTCATCCTAAAATGTGTTAAAATAAAAAAAAATTGTATACTCACCTTTCCGCTGCAGCCGGAGTCCAGCCGCGGCCGCTGTCAGTTCTCCTGAACTGCTTCTCGGCACTATTCAGCCGGCGGGGCTTTAAAATCCCCGCCTGCTGAATGATCTGCCTCTGATTGGTCACAGCCCTGACCAATCAGAGGCCGGTTTCACTCACACACCCATTCATGAATTCATGAATGGGTGAGTGACTGCTGCCTCTCAGCGCTGAGCCAATCAGAGGCAGGTCTGACTCACATCTATTCATGAATTCATGAATGGGTGTGAGTGAGGCATGCCTCTGATTGGCTCAGCGCTGAGCCAATCAGGGGGCAGGTCTGACTCACAGCCCCTTCACACCCACTGCAGGACGGCCGCGCGGAGCTCCGGCTGCCGGGAGAAGGTGAGTATACAATTTTTTTTTATTTTAACACATTTTAGGATGCATTGCAGGGAAGGGCTTATATATTTAAGCCCTTACCGACAGTTCATCCCGGGCTCGCCCGCAGCGCATTGCTTTAAATGGAGGCGGCTCTATTGCCGTCTCCATTGAATGCAATGCGCTGGACAGCTCTGGCCAGTTTCTAATGAAACGCGGCTAGGAGCAGATTTTCGGGCGATTTGCGGGCGACTTGCGCGCACCGGTCACGCGATTTGCGGATGCGCATCCGTCATGCGATCCGCAAATCGCGCGAAAAAACGCCCGTCTGACTAAGGCCTAACCCTTGTTGCCAACAGAAAAAAATCAAAGGATTCTTTTCTTATTTATCTCTATCGACCCCAGTAAGATTGACAGAAGGGCCACATGCATCTTTTTAAGGTGGTTGCTTTGCTAAGTACTGACAGCCAGTATGCTGCTCTAACGACCAGGAGAGCAGAAACCTCAGATCCTGTCAATTTAACCCCGTGCATGCCACAATCATTAGCAGCTGCAGCATGTAAGTAGATAACCTGGGGTGGGGGCACCTTCTATCATCCACCGGCACCTTGAAGTGTGATGGCAAGGAGCTAGTGGGTTCCCATAGCAGCCGTAAGCCTGACAAAAGCCTACGTGTTTGCTATATAACTTAGCCTATTAGGCCCCGGCTCTAGCAGAGTCGAATAGGCTGCTGTCATAGGCTTAGTAGAATGCACTACATAAGTAATGCAGTCTACTATCCTAACGATCGAATGATTGCATCTACAAATTTCCATCAGGGACTAAAAAGTTGTGTCAAAAAAAAAATTAGTTTAATTTAGAGAAAAAGAAAATCCAGTTTCAAAAAATAAATGCACATTTTTCTTCACAAAAAACAATTTTAATTGGATAAAATCTAAAAAAATGTTTTTGAGAAGTAACATATAATGGTTATTATAACATTTCTAATGACAAACAATGATAATATTTTCTTATTAATCTCACATGGTGAACATCATAAAAATAATTTTAAAAAGTAACGTAAAAATTGCTATTTTTCTATTGTTTTCCTCCCAAAAAAACGAAATAGAAAACAATCCAAAAGTCCAATCCACATGTACCTCAACTTGGTACCACTAAAAACTGCAACTCTTTCCGCAAAAAACAAGGCCTCCCATAGCTCCGTTGCTGGAAAAATAAAAATTCTATCGATCTTAGAATGCAGCGATGCAGATTCAATAGTTCTTCTTTAAAAATGTGTTTTTAATGTGCAAAAGTAGTAAAAAATAAAAACATTTTTATAAACTTTGTATTGCAGTAATCGCGCTGATCTAAATACCAAAATTATCGGGTTATTTTTACCGAATGGTTAACGCTGTTAAAATCTAAAAACAATGGCTGGATTTCTGGGGTTCTTAGGCTCCTGCTCCCCTCCAAAAAAAGATTTAACCCTTTCCAATCCACTGTCTGACGTCTAAAGACATTCTGTTTGAAGGCTGTACAGCTCCGATGTCGGAAGATGTCCGGCAGGGTATTCTTACTGTAGATTACTGGCCGCTCTGTTGTTGGGGGCCTCTCCAGCAGGTCACATACCGCAGTACTGGCTCTAGCCAGCAGATGGTGCCATTGTATAATAATAGAATAAGAAAGCCCCCTAGGAAACACTGAATCCAAAATTGGATTGCAAAGGGTTAATAAAAGTTATACAACACGTTATATGTATCCCTGAGTGGTCCGTTAACAAATACAGCTTGTTCCAAAAAAATCAAGCTCTCCTACAGCTATGTCAGCCAGTTATGGCTCTTGCAATGTGACAATGAAAATCACTTGGTCCTAAAGGCGAAAAATAAGCTGATCACTAAAATGTTAAGCTGCGTAGAGGGAGTATATCATGTTTTTCTTTTTTTTCTTTTTGTATTAGATCTTTCAAAAACAAAGAAAACAATTGAAATAGGACTTCGGGTGACATGAATCATATACAGGCTCAAGCACATGGCAAAATGGTGTGCATTAAGTAGTCATGCATATAGACAATGGCAAACATGCACTGCCGGTTACCCAAGAGGCTCTCTCTGGTGACATATGTATGGACATATTCTGCCCTAGGAGTAATGTGCATGTACAACATTTTATAGTCAGATTTTACAGAATCTGACAGAAAAAAACACAGTATGCCTTGGTATGAAATCTGAACCACACAAAGGAAAAGTAGAGGCGCATACCAATGGTAGATTATCATATGTGTGATTTGGGTGGCTGCTCAAGGCCGAAGGCTCCAGGGGGACCCATGTCTGTCCAAATCACCCATCGTCTTAATAGAAAATATGTCATCTAGAAGTGACCTGTGGGTAAGCTGTGGTAGACAGACGTATAGGGAGGGTAACATGGTGTCTCTGGCAGTCTTTCTTCCCATCAAGAAGACGTCCCAACCCCTGCCTGCCTCTCTTGGGCTTTTCAGCTGCAGCTGGATACCTGCCGGTGTCCTCTACGGAGGCTGAGTACTCAATCAATGGTGAATCCCATCAGATGTCCAGGCATATTCTTTTCCTACTGTATAATAGGGTGTCTTTGATTAAGTCCTAGTACTAAATTAAGGACACCCTATCATACAGTAGGAAAGAAGTGGGGAACTCAGGAAGCAGCAGGGAATTGGTGAGATGACTATGACTTCTTTTATTTTTTAAGCCATTTTGACTCTTTAAAAAGGTTGTCCAGCCAGTATATTCATTATGCATTTTAAAAGTATCTGATGGCTGGGACCCCCACCAATTACAAGAACGGGTTCTGAGTATGCCTGAATAAATGGACTGGTGGTCATGTCATCTGCAGCTCCATTCATCTCTATGTAATTGCCTGTGTGCTAGGTACTTTATAACTTTAGTCTAGCTCTCACAGATTTAGGTAATATAACACATGCTACCGGATGAATATGGCACAATTATGAGCACAGTATACAAGACTACACCTTTTTTCAACACTCTGCACATATGTATGCACTGAGCTTGGTTTTGGTACCATATATCTATGCAGTAAGCTCAGATTTTGTAGTATAGTATGTTTGGTTCTGTACCATAGCTATGTAGTAATCTCAGTTCAACCTGTATCTATGCAGTAAGATTGTTTCTGGTACTGTGTCTTTGTAGAATGTTTGGTTCTTCTATGCAGTAATCTAGTTTTTGGTATGGTAATTATATAGTAAGCTTAGTTCTGCTACTGTATCTATGTAGTAAGCTTGGTTCTGGTACTGCATCTATTTACTATGTTTGGTTCTGTTACCAGATCTAGGAAATCTTCATGGTCATCTAGGCCCACATAACAAATAAAAACAGATGTCGCTAATCAGAGAAGACGCTACCAGAGATAACCAGAGGTAACTGCACTGTATTATCACTATAACTGTGTTGAAACTGGTATCTGACTATTATATGGTGACTGCATTGTTTAAAGCTATTCCAGAGCTGAGTCACTGTATAAAAAACTGGTGCATTATAGATATGCTACCTCGAATATAATTTTTTATGGGGGAGGGGCATTTCTAAGTTTTGCTATGGGGCCCCATGATTTATATGGAAACCCCTAACACATATCACTCTTTTTTGGCTTTATTGGGTTAGCACTGATGCATACTCTGTACTCTATACAAGGCAGGTTCTTGATCAAAATATATTGCCTGCTTTATTTGGCATTTGATTCACAAGATTTCTACTTCTAGAACTGATTTCTATAAGATTTGGTGCAATGATTGTTAATTAACATGGATTTCTTTTGTCCACTATATACTTCTCCAAGACCCACTGAGGTCAATATAATAAACAGTTTTCCTCTCCCTTCCAGGATTGGCTCCACAGTGTGTCCCAATTCCCTGATGAGGCTGCAAGTGCAGTGAAACTTGGAGTGGATGCTGAGTATTTCACATTCATTACAAGCCTACTGTGAGCGTCCCATCCTCTCATTTAGTGTCTATCATATTTCCTTAAATGAGTTATCTCATGGCCTGTCCTAAGGAGAGTCCATCAATATGTAATTGGTGGGGGTCTGACTCTTGGTACCCCCACCAATCAGCTGTTTAAAGTGGCTATGGCATCCTGTGAGTGTGGCGGCCTATTCAATGCTTATATCTGATGACAATCCTGTTCATACTCAGAATGCTGTACTTTTCATAGTGGTCATCTGAATACTGCAGTGAGTGTCCCATTGAAGTAAATGGGATACACTGCAGTACTCAGACTGCAGGCACTATGAAAAGTACAGCATTCTGAGTATGAACAGTACTATCATCAGATGTAAAGATTTTAGAGGCTGCAGTGCTCACACGAACGCCGCTGTTTTCGCGCATGATAGGGGCGCAAAAAGATTGCGGCTATACTGCATTAAAGATCGCGTGAGTGGGGAAAATTCCAGCTATTTGAACTAGCCCATTCACACAATCCCAGGTGCGAAGTGCGTGTTTTCCAGCTTCCATAGGAGTCTTTGGAAAGCACACACCAAAGATAGGTCAGGCCCTATCCTATTTCACACTACACCATAGATGCGAGTTGCAGTCGCTTGTCCTATCTTTGACAGGTGCAAGCGTTTTACGCGTCTAAAATCTTTTTGCGCGCCTTTCATGCGGCTCAGAAGCAGCGGGATGGGGAAAGCCAAGAGTCAGACTTACACCGATTACATACTGATGGCCTATCATAAGGGCAGTTCATCGATTTTTAGAACCTGGATAAGTCATTTCATATTTTACATTAATAGACTTTGATTTATGAAATTAAGTATAAATGTAACTTACATCCTCTCCGTTCTGTCCATCTTCTCCTTTCAGCCCGGGTTCTCCCTAGGAAACAAAACATGAATCTGTCATAAAGGCTTTTGATTCTAAAATATACAATCATAGAAGGTAATGAAATATACAGTAATATATACTTATTATTTCTATTTATATAGCTCCAACATATTTAGCCCCACATTACAAATATATTTAAAAAGGTATTCCTTAATTAAAATACTCATGACCCATACTCAAGATACATCATGAATATTAGATCAGTGGGGCCCCTGCCATTTAGCTGTTTGAGCAGGCTGTGTGTATTTCAACCTTTTGGTGAAATATGGGACATGTCACCTCTAGAGATGAGCGAGCACCAAAATGTTCGGGTGCTCGTTACTCGGGACAAACTTTTCGTGATGCTCGAGGGTTCGTTCCGAGTAACGAACCCCATTGAAGTCCATGGGCGACCCGAGCATTTTTGTATATCGCCGATGCTCGCTAAGGTTTTCATTTGTGAAAATCTGGGCAATTCAAGAAAGTGATGGGAACGACACAGAAACGGATAGGGCAGGCGAGGGGCTACATGTTGGGCTGCATCTCAAGTTCCCAGGTCCCACTATTAAGCCACAATAGCGGCAAGAGTGGGCCCCCCCCGCACTGTCAGCATAAAGATCGTTCTCCTCTGCCACAGCTGTAACAGCTGTGGCAGGGAAGAACGATCTTAGCCCATTGAATTCAATGGAGCCGGCAACACAGCAGGTTCCACTGAAAGCAATGGGCTGCCGGACAGCGCTGGATGAATTGTCGGGAAGGGCTTAAATATATAAGCCCTTCCCTGCAATTCATCCAGAAATGTGTTACAATAAAAATATATACCGTATATACCGGCGTATAAGGCGACGGGGCGTATAAGACGACCCCCCAACTGTCACCTTATACGCCGGGAATACAGCGGAGCAAAGAATAAAAATCATTACTCACTTCCCCCGGCGTTCTGCGGCGCTGCTGCAGGCTGTCGCTCCCTCCTGGTCCCCGGCAGAGCATTGCTTTCTGGACGCAGAGCTTGAAATCCCCGCCTCCAGAAAACACACATGCCTTCAGCCAATCACAGCCAATGACAATGATGAAGAACGATGTTTGCCCATTGAATTCAATGGAGCCGGCAATACAGCAGGTTCCATTGAAAGCAATGGGCTGCCGGCGTGCGCGGGATGAATTGTCGGGAAGGGCTTAAATATATAAGCCCTTCCCTGCAATTCATCCAGAAAAGTGTTAAAATAAAAAATATATATATACTCACCTGCTCCCGACAGCCGGAGTTCCCCGCGGCGGCCTGCAGTGGGTGTGAAGGGGGTGTGAGTCAGACCTGCCCCCTGATTGGCTTAGCGCTGAGCCAATCAGAGGCAAGTCTGACTGACACCCATTCATGATCAGAGGCATGTCTGACTCACACCCATTCATGAATTCATGAATGGGTGTGAGTCAGACATGCCTCTGATTGGCTCAGCACTGAGCCAATCAGGGGGCAGGTCTGACTCACACCCCCTTCACACCCACTGCAGGCTGGCCGCGGGGAACTCCGGCTGCCGGGAGCAGGTGAGTATGTATATTTTTTTTATTTTAACACTTTTCTGGATGAATTGCAGGGAAGGGCTTATATATTTAAGCCCTTCCCGACAATTCATCCCACACTCGCCCGCAGCGCATTGCTTTCAATGGAGCCGGCTGTATTGCCGGCTCCATTGAATGCAATGCGCTGGACAGCTCCGGCCCGTTTCTAATGAAACGCGGCTAGGAGCAGATTTTCGGGAGATTTTCGGGCACCGGTCACGCGATTTGCGGATGCGCATCCGTCATGCGATCCGCAAATCGCGTGAAAAAACGCCCGTCTGACTAAGGCCTCATAGTGTAGGCCGCAGAAAAATAGGTGAAAAGTAAATATTTGGCTTTAATTTTTGCTGCTTCATAGCAGGCATAGATTTTATTTTCTGTTAGTTCAAAATGCACCAAATTTATCAAAATGTTAATAGATGTGCACATTTTAACAAATATCGAGCAATTCTTTCTATCTCCTTTATTTAGACTGGTTTAAGAAACATTAGGCCACTTTCACAGGCTTTGCCACGATTTTACTTTTGTTTCCGGAGGGAGGTTCATGCCTCCAACACCGGCTTTTAGCGCACCCTATCATTGATGAAGTTGGCTAAATACAGAAAATAGAGCAGACAGCGCTCGAAAATTGCAGTGTTGGAAAGCGCCGTGTTCCAGCACATGTCTGTGCGTCTCCATTGAAATCAATGGGAGCATTATACTGCAATTACCGTGGTGTTCAAAATGCCACAGTAATCGTGGAAAAAATTGGATGCGTGAGAGTGACCTTAGGGCTCCCACCCACTGGCAATTTTTTTTTCCTTTGCGTTTTGCGTTTTTTCTCAAGAGCAATTAGTATAGAATGTGTTCCTGTCCACTGGCGTTTTTTTTTCCGGTCCGTTGCAATTTTTAACATAGGAACTGTCAGTTGCATATGTGTCCTTATTTTTCTCTTAATGCACCCATGAATGTCAATGGAAATTAACGGAAAAGGCGCGAAAAAGCCGCGAAAATGCAGCGAAAAGCTGCGAAAAACGCGCCAAAAACGCGCGGAAAACGCTGCGTTTTTCACGCACGAAAATCGCAATTGCCAGTGGGTGGGCGCACTTAGTCTGACTAAATATGTGCCAGTGTTGTTAGTGTCTTTGACCACATATTTGCTATACAATTTTAAAAGCATGTATTACTAGGACATTCTTTTATAAATCAAGTTATGTTCTAGATGCCCTTTATAGGGTGAACCAGTGGGATCACACTTGCCTTTTAGTGATGAGCGAGCATATTCGCTAAGGGCAATTGCTTGAGCAAGCATTGCCCTTAGCGAGTACTTGCCCGCTCGAGAGAAAAGGTTCGGCTGCCGGCGGCGGGCAGGGAGCGGCGCGGGAGAGCGGGGAGGAACGGAGGGGAGATCTCTCTCTCCCTCTCTACCCCCCCCCCGCTCCCCCTGCTCACTGCTGCAACTCACCTGTCACCCACGCCAGCAGTCGAACCTTTTCTCTTGAGCGGGCAGGTACTCGCTAAGGGCATTGCTCGCTCGAGCAATTGCCCTTAGCGAGTATGCTCGCTCATCTCTATTGCCTTCCTTATTTCTTGCATGCTTATTTTCTGCTTTCCTCATACACACAGTAGGTTTTCATGCTAAATATCCTGAGAAAAGTTCCTAATCTTTATTTTTGATAATTATTTTTTATTCTTTTTTAACCCTTTACAATCCACTGTCTGACGTCTAAAGACATTGTGATTGAAGGCTGCCCAGCTCCGATGTCGGAAGACATCCAGCAGGGTATTCTTACTGTAGGTTACTGGCCGCTCTGTTGGGGCCTCTCCAGCATGTCCCATACTGCAGTACTGGCTCTATCCAGCAGGTGGCTCCATTATATAATGGCAGAAAGAGAAAGCCCTCTAGGAAACCCTGAATCCAAAATTGGATTGCAAAGGGTTAAGGCTAAGAAATAACCATGACAGACTCTTTTAAGTGATAAAAGATCCATACTATACAAGATTTACACAGCTGTTCATACTTACAGGAGGACCCCTAATTCCTTGCTCTCCTCGTAGACCTGGTTCCCCCTAAAAATGTGTGATATTAATGAATGTAGATGATGAAGACAAGATAACTCTGTATATCCTCAGTTGTTAGAATATTCTCTCTATCAGACATACAGTAAACATAGTAACGTTTTGGACTAATATGATTTAGAAAACCAGTCAATTAGAATTCAACACAAGGAAGAGAAGAAATGGAAATAATGTACAAACTGCATTTTTACATTATTCTGTAAAATTAGATTTCCAGCTATGCCAAAATATGTATCTATCCATTTTAGGTGAATGTCTAATAATTAGAGATGAGCGAGCACCGAAATGCTCGGGTGCTCGTTACTCGAGACGAAATTTTCGCAATGCTCGAGGGTTCGTTTCGAGTAACGAACCCCATTGAAGTCAATGGGCGACCCGAGCATTTTTGTATATCGCCGATGCTCGCTAAGGTTTTCGTTTGTGAAAATCTGGGCAATTCAAGAAAGTGATGGGAACGACACAGCAACGGATAGGGCAGGCGAGGGGCTACATGTTGGGCTGCATCTCAAGTTCCCAGGTCCACAATAGCGGCAAGAGTGCCGCCCCCCCCCCCCCGCACTGTCAGCGTAAAGATCGTTCTCCTCTGCCATAGCTGTAACAGCTGTGGCAGAGAAGAACGATGTTTGCCCATTGAATTCAATGGAGCCAGCAATACAGCAGGTTCCACTGAAAGCAATGGGCTGCCGGTGATCGCTGGATGAATTGTTGGGAAGGGCTTAAATATATAAGCCCTTCCCTGCAATTCATCCAGAAATGTGTTACATTAAAAATTTATACCGGCGTATAAGGCGACGGGGCGTATAAGATGACCCCCCAACTGTCACCTTATACGCCGGCAATACAGTGGAGCAAAGAATAAAAATCATTACTCACTTCTTCTGACGTTCTGCGCCACTCCTGCAGGCTGCCGCTCCCTCCTGGTCCACGGCAGAACATTGCTTTCTGGACGCAGGGCTTGAAATCCCCGCCTCCAGAAACACAGCCAATCACAGCCATTCAATGACATCATTGTCATTGGCTGTGATTGGCTGAAGGCACGTGTGTTTCTGGAGGCGGGGATTTAAAGCCCTTCGTAGAGAAATCAATGCTCTGCCGGGAACCAGGAGGGAGTGACAGCCTGCAGCAGCGCCGCAGAACGTCAGAAGAAGTAAGTAATGATTTTTATTCTTTGCTCCACTGTATTGCCGGCGTATAAGGTGACAGTTGGGGGGTCGTCTTATACGCCCCGTCGCCTTATACGCCGGTATATATTTTTATTGTAACACATTTCTGGATGAATTGCAGGGAAGGGCTTATATATTTAACCCCTTCCCGACAATTCATCCCCGCGCTCGCCGGCAGCCCATTGCTTTCAGTGGAACCTGCTGTATTGCTGGTTCCATTGAATTCAATGGGCAAACATCGTTCTTCTCTGCCACAGCTGTTACAGCTGTGGCAGAGAAGAAGGATTTGTCTTCTATATGTTCTCAATGGGGTTGGCGCTGCTGCCGCCGGGCCCATTGAGTGCATATAGAGAGGATTTATGGCCTTAAGAAGGACCGTTGGGGTTCTTGAAGCCTACAATAACTCCTAACACTCTCCCTATAGCAGCTCCACCAAGATACCACTTTCCCTGAACTAATGTCAGAATGCATCTGTGGCGAGCCGCAGGAGGGGCCGATTTCAATACTCGGGTGACACCTAATCTCGCCAGCCACTCACTGCAGGGGGGTGGTATAGGGCTTGAACGTTGCAGGGGGAAGTTGTAATGCCTTCCCTGTCTTTCTATTGGCCAGAAAAGCGCGCAAATTTCTCAGGGAAGAAAATGAAAGTAACCCGAACACCGCGTGGTACTCGTTACGAGTAACGAGCATCTCAAACACCCTAATACTCGAATGAGTATCAAGCTCGGATGAGTATGCTCGCTCATCTCTACTAATAATCTAAAACAAAACTGGGTGCAAAAGCAATGGACTTACTTTGCCTCCTTGGTCACCCTTTTGACCCTTTACTCCTTGCTGACCGGATTGTCCTGGTTTACCCTGAAAAGTAAATGTGAAACACTTGAAGATTCAATAATAAACCTTTTACAATAAATTACATTGAGATGTGTGAGAACTGCCAGATTTCTCACCAAAAGCTCTGGACTAATTACCACATACTGCAAATCCCACCAACACTTCTGTACTAGGTTCTAGGTTTTGTTCTGCGCTAGGAATCCCCTCAATGGGTTTACCCAGGGTCAAGTTAGGTCTCCTATATCAACTATTCAAAATAAATATGACCAGTGGGTTGACAAAGTTGGATTCCTAATACCTGAACTGATAAATTCCCTCAGATTCAGGAATGCTATACTTCCAAGTAAAGACTCAACAATGGGCAAAATCGATGCCTACACAGATAAAATCAATAAAATGATGCATGACTTTTTATGTAGGTTAAACAAAAATAACATTTAATTTGAATCCCTAAATCTCCCCAGCCTGTCTAAAAAAACAGAAATCCAACTTAAAGTAGTAAAATACAGGCGAAGATCCAAAAAGCCATCAAAAATTGGTCCAGAACAACAAAACTTAAGTATTGCATGTCTAATTTCACACAGGCGAGTGCGTTATCGGGATGGGTTTCCAACAGATGCGAGATGTTTTTGTGTCAAAAACGCCTTGCATCACCTTTTTAGCAGATATTAGCCACGGCGAAGGGTCACGGAGTGTTTTCCATTGTTTTCAATGGGAAACCTTACATCGTATCACACTTGCATATACCTCACATGCCGTTCGATGCTTTGCCAAGCTCATTGAAAACAACGCCCAAAGATAGGACATGCTGCGATTTTTTCTCACGTTGCAATGTGGGAAAAAAAATCACTCATGTGTATGACCGCATTGAAAAGAATGGGGTTTATATCCATGTGAGATTTGTGCGGCCTTAACGTTAATATTCGAAAAATACTGACGCAAAATAATCCCCCACCCCACAATATTTTACAGTCTAGCCTGCATACATTTTGCATCCACCGATGACTTTACCAGTGCTGTCATCAGCATCTTACTCAAGCCAAAGTTTCGACTCTTCTCCAGCTCGGTTTCCATATATTGTAATCTACTATACAAGATTATTGTCCCCATCTCTAATATATTCTTCCTAACTTTTTGTTGGATTTCCAGTGAGGGTTTCTCATCCATAAAATAGAGGGACAAATACAGTCAACCCCTTCGACAAATCTAGATAACAAAAAGGGTTTAATAAAGTGCCCTGAGCTTTTCTCTTCACTCTACTACAATATTAGCAGAAGTTTACCCCTATAAAAATTCTTCCATCATCTCAAGAAACAGGCCCATGCAGTCAATAGGAAGGAAACATCCTAAATAGAGATGAGCGAGCATACTTGCTAAGGACAATTACTCGAGCAAGCATTGCCTTATGCGAGTACCTGCCCGCTCGGAAGAAAAGATTCGGGTGCCGGCGCGGAGCGGGGAGCGGCGGGGGAGAGCAGGGGGGAACGGATCTCTCTCTCCCTCTCTCCTCCCCGCTCCCTCCTGCTCACTCCCGCAACTCACCGCTCACCCGCGCCGACACCTGAATCTTTTCTTTCGAGCGGGCAGGTACTCGCTAAGGACAATACTAGCTCGAGCAATTGTCCTTAGCGAGTATGCTCGCTCATCTCTAATCCTAAACTAACATGTTCTTGAGTACTTGAGTAACAAGTCAATTTGAGTGGTTGTCTTTCTGGAAACGACATATTTCTTATGCTATCAAACCCCAACAATCTATGTATAAACTATACAGAATATCCAGGAAGTTGATGCCCTTGGGTCTAAATAAATGTGAAGCTCTATTGCTACGTTGCTGGCAAGCTTTCTTAGTCATCGTACACCCTACTTACTGTATAGTGAAAGGCACCTCTATAGGACAGTGCAGGTTTTTTACTTTGTTAACCTTACCTGTTGTCCTGGAGTGCCCATTGGTCCAGCAAGTCCTCTTGGTCCTAAAAATCAGACCAATTGCAGGTTGTAATGCTTCATAGAACAATTTACATACAGTTGCAATCAAAAATACAATTGCAAACCCTCATTACACATTAGCTTTGTTTGCAAACTAAAAAAAAAAAAGTCGAATAAAAGCAACTTAAAGGACAACTGTCACAATTTTTACACCTAGCAAACCCTTTATACTGTTTATAGGTGATAAAATGGGAATTTACATAGTTAGATTGCTAACCATGTGGGTCTGAGCATACCTGTGAGCCTGCGCCACATGCAAATGACGGGTGATCGGTTTGGTAAGCGTACCGGACCGTCAATGGTAGGCTGATGCGAACAAAGAAGTGTGGCAACATTGGTGGGTGCAAAAGAGTTTCAAGAGTTCTTTATTATCCCATAACACCAGAAGAATGTGACGGTTCGGCCCCCAATTGGGCCTTTATCAAGCTCACAAATGTGGAAACAACCACTGGTGGTTAGGCTGATGCATGCCTCCCCAAACACCGCCCCACTCTGTCTCATTTCATCGCTGCCACAGTCTACATTTTGCCTATGCACCATGAGCAATGTAATCAGAGCATGCAAAGTTCACCTGTGTTCTGTTCTAGGAAGCTTCATGAAATCAACTGCACATACACCAATTAATTGCTCATGGTACTTGCACAGGATTTAGACCGCGGTGGCCATGAGGTGCACAGAGTTGGGCAGGGTTTGAGGAGGCCTGCAGGTCTCCTGAGATGGTCAGGACAGCCCACCACTGACAGTCTGGTACGCCCACTAGACTGGATAACCCATCATTTGCATGCAGCTCTGCAACACTTAAACTTCTGATTTTACAGGTATGCTCAGACCTACATGGTTAGCAAACTAGCTATGTAAATCCTACTAAAAGGTATATAGGGTTAAATCAGTGTAAGGAATGCCAGGTTCCCTTTAAATAGCTTAACACCACTAATATAACAAGTGGTTTCTCCAGATTTAACACAAATACCACTTTTAATGATTACTGCACTTTCATTATTATTTTATGGGAGTATATTTTATGCCCAATATAATATCAGTGTTTAACTTAATGCCAGTTTATCAGATTTACTAACACTATGCTGGAAACTTTAAAAGGCCAAACTAGTTTTTTTTTATATTTGTCTTTTTAATATTCATATTTGGCAAATACAGTGGTAAATTTAACAAAAACTATTCAAATAATTTACCAGGGGGGCCAATAGGCCCTGGTGGACCACGAGGCCCTGGAAGTCCAGACATGACTGTATCTGTAATTGTGGATATCAAATGTGGTTCTCCATCTATGAAAAAAAAAAATATAATGACATTAAAACATGTAAATCAGAAATGTAGACCTTAAGTAATTGATTATGCATGAAACCTAATATACTGTATCTAAAGCAGACACATAGTCCTACAGATAGATAAATGGATGCATAGGGTCACTCATAACTAAGGTTCCACATAAAAACAAGAGAACTTAATAGTAAGAACAAATACTCACTTTCTCTGCCTGAATTAGGTTGTAAGGAGTACAAAACACCCTCTGGTAAAGAGATTGGTGCACCTGGTGGGCCGGGTGGGCCAGGAGGACCTGGGGGTCCTGGGATTCCATTCTCTCCTTTTGGGCCTTGAGGTCCCATAGGCCCTAGCATGAAGTAAAATAATGTTAAACATACATTTCTTTTCCTTTTTTACATATTAGGTGAGTAGTACTATGATAAATGTAGTAGTGTACAACATCTGGTGGGAATACCCATTGCTGATGAACTCAACAAAAGTTTTAAAGCAAAATTCATTTAGATTCTTGGTCCCAGGGGCGTAACTATAGAGGATGCAGGGGATGCAGTTGCACCCGGGCCCAGGAGCCTTCGGGGGCCCATAAGGCCTCTCTTCTCCATATAGGAAACCCAGTACTATGAATAAAGCATTATAGTTGGGGGCCCCATTCCAGGTTTTGCATTGGGGCCCAGTAGCTTCAAGTTACACCTCTGCTTGGTCCTGTAATTGATTGTTACAAAACTAACCACACAAGGGAAAGACTTCAAAGTATTATATATACATATATACTATACATAGATGTGGCATGGAGAATATTAGTTACCTGGGGGACCAGCAGGGCCAGCTTTTCCAACTTCTCCACGCTCTCCTTTTGACCCAGGTAAACCCACAGGTCCAATTACTCCAGGTGGTCCAGGCATTCCAGGCAATCCTGTACGAAATTAAGCAGAGGAAATAAGTTAATATCACAACTCAATTTTTATTTATGCTTATGATAATAATCAGATTGAAATGTAATTTTCACATTACATGTTCCCTTTAAAGAGGATCTGTCATGTCTGCAGGTCAGCAGGACCAGCTGTATAGCTTTTTAGCTCAGATCCCACTGACTCTATGACAGCTTTTCTTTTTTCTCTACCCTCCCTTCTTCCATTCCCCCATATTGAGTCTGCCTAGATTCAGCTCCCAGTGCTTTGAACCTGTCAAGTGGGCAGTCTCCATAGCTTACTCTCTGTAGATGATGTTAATGCGTCACAGAAGGGGAAACAAAAAGTTAAAAACAATCACAGAAAACGGTCGTTACCCACTACAAAGTAAGGAACCGTGAAGTGGTTAGTGGACTCATGTATCTTGGCCAACATCCAACCAATGCCTTGCATTTATTATCTATCATTCACATGCAGTGTGGCATTAAGACTCCAGGGGGAGCCCAGGGTGGCAGTACCAATGTGGTTCACTGAAGGAAATGCAGGGCAACCCGCCGAATTATTATGGCGTCATTAATAGGTTGCTTGTCTGCATGGTGAACTACATATATCAGAATGGTCTGGCACCATGTATCCACTATGTGTGGGAGTGTACGCCAAGCAGCCACCCCCCTCATTATCAAGAGGCAATGTGAGTGGTTGTTTTATCGGTGTCCTGCACAGGTGTTATTGGCTCCTCCATTTGGTAGTCAGCTACCTGCATGGTGAGAGGATGCAGCTGTAGATGATGTTAGGTTTGAGGCCTGCCCACTTGACAGATTCAAACCATCAAGAACTAAATCTAACAGGACTTGGGTATGGGAAAACATGGGATGTGCAGACAAAAGAAAAGTTGCCATAGATTCGGGGCTGTAGTTGCAGCTGATCTCACTGACCAGAAAACCTAACAGGTCCTCTTTAACTCCTTCCCTATCACATAACAATGCATTTATGAAGGGTGTATGGAGATTGCTTGGGAGCTGAGTCCACTCCGTACCCGGTGGATATTGCCTATTTTTGACAGCTGACAGCTCCTGGCAACTGGTGTGATCAGAATTAGCTCTATTCACAGCAATTAACTATTTAGATGCAGAAGTCTAAACAGTCAGTGGGGGAACCCCTTCCTGTGCCCTGTCAGCAACCCTTGTAATGTGATTGGGTGTGCTGATGGGCTAGCATGACAGCCTAGAGTCTACTAAAGGTCTCATTGCTGCCATGCATAGATGCTCATAAAGGAAACATTAAAAAATGTTATATACTACAATAGTGAAGTATCAAATGATCACAAGTTCAAGTCCCCTGTTGGGCCTAAATGTGTAAAAAAACATTTAATGAAAGCTTTTCAGCAGTAAAAATAAATAAAAATTGAAAGTTAAAAAAATGAACACTGTTTCAATTTTTACCATAAGAAATCTAAACAATAAAAAAAACACATATTTGGTATTGCCGTCTACATACAATTCAGAAGTATTAAAATGTCACAATATTTATCCTACATGATGAAGGCTGTAAAAAAAAGTACAGAATGCCAGAATTGCATTTTTTTAGTCATCCTGGTACCCCCCAAAAAATTGCATAAAAAGTGATCAAAAAGATGTGTTTCCCAAAATGGTACTTATAATAACAATCAACCCTGCAAAAAATGAGCTCTTGCATAGTTTAATCAATGGAGAAATTTTTTAAAAATTTACAGGTCTCAGAATATCGTAACAAAAAGCAATTTTTGTTTAAGAAAAAATGCTAACTTTTTAAAACGGGACAAACATTAAAAAACTTTATAAATTTGGTACCCCATAATTGTACTGACCCATAAAACAAAGTTCATATGCCATTTTTACTGCACTGGGAACTCTGTAAAAACTAAACCTACTCAAAAATGACACAATGTCATTTTTTTCATTTCTCCCAACTCTGAAAATTTTCTGCAAACTACATGGTACATTAAATGGTATTAGAAAAAAATACAACCTGTTCCACAAAAAAGCAAGCCCTGATATGGTTATGTCAATGGAAAAATAAAAAAATTATGGCTCTTGGAGGACAAGGACAAAAAAAAAAGAAAAATCCCTGGTCCTGAAGGGGTTAAGCTAATGTGAAGCCTAGTATAAAATGAAGACCAGGAAAAAACAGACATTCATAGATGCTATACGCCCATCATCTCTCTGGAGACATGCTGCCATCTCTACGTTATTTGTGTACATTGCATAGGCATTGCCGTAGCATGTCAGTACAACAATCTTGTCAGTTGCTAGATCTGTGCAAGAAGAATAGAATGACCTGAAACTTAGCTGATTTCTTAGTAGTTCTCCAAACTACTCAACACGGTCGATCACTAAAAATTGTATTGTTTTTCATTGCTACTATTTTTCATATTAAAAAGCCTCTGCTATCATTATATTACCTCGTGTCTTCTTCTCTTCATTATTGTCTCCTTTGGAGCCTGTAGAAATGATAAGTGCGCAATTAGTTTTAATGCAACTGTGACAATATAAACAGCATTTCAATACAGGTACAGATATAGCAGTTGTCCACATAATAACTCAATTTTACACCATCGTAGTACATTGTAGTTAGGTTATAACCTCCTAAATGCCAAGATAACATTTGCTACATCTGTACTGTCACGGTGAGGCATGCAGTGATATATAGTATGTGGCACTGACGTAACTATAGGGGATGCAGGGGATGTTGTTGCAGCCGGGCCCAGGAGCCTTAGGGGCCCATAAGGCCTCTCTTCTGCTTATACGGAGCCCAGTACTATAAACAAATCATTATAGTTGGGGCCCTGTTACAGGATTTGTATTGGGGCCCTGGAGCTTCAACTTATGCCTCTGCATTAAGGCCTCATGTCCATGGGGCAAATCAGGCCCGCAGCGGATTCTTCATGCAGAATCCCGCAGCGGGTCCCTCCTTTCCCGCGGACATAAGGCCTAAAAATAAGCATTACTTACCTGTCCGGACGCTGCAGATCTGCCCTCCGTCGTGGCCGGACCTTCTTTCTTCGGCCTGGGGGATGTGCTCGGCACGCCGGCAGCGTGCCGCATGCATTCACTGTGCCCGTTTTTTTTTTTTTGAACTCCTGCTCTCCCGCGCTCCCGCGCCGGAGAGCAGGAATTCAGCTGCGGGTGTGCTGCAGATCTGCACAGCTTCCATAGGCTTCAATAGAAGCCTGCGGGAGCCATCCCCACGGGAGACCTGCACTAAAATGGAGCATGCTGCGGGTGTTTTCCCGCACACGCGATCCGCGCCTCAAGGGAAAATGACATCTGTAGGTATTTAACTACCTGCGGGTGTCCAATGCATCCCTATGGGGCGCGGATCACACATGCGGGGGACCCGCTGCGGATCTGTCCCCGTGGACATGAGGCCTAAGGGGTTTAGAGAAGTTGGGGAGCCCAAGATAAACTTTTGCAGCCGGGCCCATGAGCCTTTAGCTACCCCCTTTGTATGTGGTATGTAATAACTGAATTGCCAATGTCTTTTCCTGCTCTCTTCTAGACCGTCTTCCTTTGATATCTACATAGTATACATTTCTGTAGCATACTGATGGAACTTTATGCCAGCTATGTCGTAACAAGGATCAGAAAAGTGCATGAAGCAATTGTGCCCTCTTGATATGTTTTGTGCAAATTGTTGCAAATTGTACTGACTCCCAAATTCATGAATCCAATGACAATATTGTTTAACATTTTCTGTAATAGACATGATGATTAGTTAGTTTAAAATGTCTATCGATTTGTATAAACCAAATGTATTATGCTATTGTAATGACTTTTAACTTAGTGGAGGCTAATGGTGAGAGATGTGTGGTGTAATGTTAGCTGAGTACATAAGTTACACAAAACAGCCTCTAAGAGTTAAAGGTCATAGGATTATATGTAATACCTGCATTCAATACTGAGTGTTTTCCTAGCACTTCTCCACCCCTCCCATCCTGAAGTTAGTTAAATAATGAGTTGACACACACACAGAAATGACTTCAGCTAGGACAAAGTCCACGCCACATCAACACTTGGAGAAGGGTGGGCAGAGAGGCGGGGGATTCTATATGATCCGACAAATGAGAATCCTATATGTTATTGATGTAATCTGTTGCACGCCCATTGTATGTCTTTACAATAAAAGGGGCTGTCTGGGTGTTTCTGACCAGAGAGCCATTTTGGATATGAGATTGATAGCTTGTGTCTGATCTGCTCGACGATGTGTGCACACTATACAATTTTGAAGCTACAAAATACCCCGAAACCTGCTGGAGAAAACCATAATCCAGATCATTTCCATATTCATCATTCTCACAGGGATTATGATCAAATACTTAACTACTGTATAAATCTTATAAGAAAACAGAAATATATTGTATTGCATCAATGTGTTCTACTAGAAATACTACGCAAGCAGTGTGCAGTGTGAAGTATGAGCAGAGGAAGTTATGAGCGCAAACATTTCGAACAGTGCTCTTCAATATTATCCTTCTTCCCACCTAGGGTAGATTTGATTGGCTTCCTAAATATGCTTCCTGGGCTGAGCAGAGGAATGGCATCTGGCAAGTAGTCCTCATTCCACACCGCTGTGCTTCTTGTGAGTGGCAGGTCATTTTCTGATGGTTTCTCAGCTGCTTGTAGTGTAATAATCTAGAGAGAATAAGAATAAAAGTTTTATTATATTCTAATAATATTAATACTTTTGGTCCTGTAAATAAAATACAAATGAACTATTACTGTAATTACCATAACTGTTTGCAGAGTTGAATTGTATAAATGATTGTTCACATAAGTGTAGGTTTGGTTTTTAAGACAGATGAGATCAAAATTTGTGAAATGTGCTTAGAATCCCGATCAATGAGAATTAAAGGGTTTTTCCCATATTATAAAGTAATAGCATATCATCAGAAGTGCTTCACAGTATGATTGGTGGGGTCTGAACTATGGGATCCTGAACAGTAGTGTTGAGGGCTTGTTGACGTATTTGAGTCAGGAATGCCGAAGGCGATTTTCTTGTAAATTGGGACAGCTGATTCCAACTTCCATTAAAATCAATAGGAGTAAACGCTTCAGTAACGTACATGTGTGCATGTTGCCTCTTCTATGTTGGGAGAAATTAAGAGGAAATAATAGGTGGAGCTACCCCTAGGATTGTATATTTAAAGGCCCTTAAATGACACAGGAAAGTATATATAATATAATGTACATTGAAGAAGTCGCAGAAGGTTCAAATCTGTCCAAGAACATCATCTGCATGGACTTTGTATCTCCTATTCCTTTGTTAGTGCTGCCTTGCACCGCTGGAGTTCTATGTTCAAACTGACCAAGGGCAATATCTGGATGGGGTCTTTTATGTTCTCTTTGCATGTATTCTTCCTGCCCTACTCCACCTCTAAAGCAGAACAGCCAAGTGTGGTGACTCATTTGTTAGAACTAATGCCCTGAAGTGCTGGAATTGTGGGTTCAAATCTGCCCAAGGGCAACATCTAGATGGAGTTTTTCAGTTTGCTAGGGTGTGTCTTCTTGGACAAGCCTTTAAGTCTAAAAAAGCTGTCTTATTGCTAATAATCCATGAGATGATCATTCATTGATCTATGATTATCTTATGGATTCACTACCAATCTACAGTAAGGAATAAAAGTGACCTGGCAGCCTGAGGATCACCTGGAATCCATTTGGCTTGGACATCTATGCATGAGTCTAAGCTGAATGATGATCCCATCACTCTATTCTAAGATCAAGGCAAGATGAGGCTTTGTTTGTACACTCACGTTATAAGAACAATATGTGTCTGTTTCACCCGGTATACATCAATATGAAATGCTTAAGAGAAAGAAGCTCTCAAGAATGATAACTGAAGACGATGAGCAATCCCTTATGAGTCACGATTACGTAATTCTAACATAAATCCTACATATATTTAATTTCACTTTCACAAATACCTCCCACTGTATGGCCATCTGCTTGCTAAACTCATAAACCCATCATGAAAAGCACATGGTGATATAACAATGCTGGGTTGGGATTTTAACAGCCAATATGATATTGATGTAACCAGAATAGTAATGGAAGCCAACTAGTGATTCACGGATGGCAGTATTCTAAGATATCTCTGTTCTTACTCAGTGCAATTTACCTGACCATACACTTGGCAACTATACTTGTTGAGGTCACACTTGGGAATCAATCACCTTTAACGCTTGTCAGCCATGCGATAAACCATCAAGAAAGTGAACTATACACTTATTACCTGTACTAAACTAAAATGACAATTTGCCACTTTTTATGGACAATTTCTGTCCATATGTCCTATTATGGCATATAGAAATGATAGAGGGGGTACCTATTCGAACCACCCTCCAAGAATTCTCATTCTGGTGGATACAACCCATCTATGCATTACATAGATGGCTATACTACATTCCCTCTACAACAACCACCAGGCATGACTTTCCTAACAGCAAAAAATCTCACCTAATCTGCGGTCTTTGAAAAACATGATATTTTCTATCCATTGTGGTTTTGTTGTGGATTTTCCACAGTTTTCCATATTTAAGTCAATTAAGAGGATACACGGCATAAAAGAGATCCGGTCAACTGAGGGGCCACATTTGTTGAGGTCGTTCTGGGAAGAGGATTGGAAAGAGTTGAGGAGTTATTTCCTTTCCCTAGCATAAAAAGTACTTTTTTAAGGATATTAAATAACCAGCAAGGATATTAAATAACCAACATCCTAGAGGAGCATGCCAAGATACAGTAGTCATCCTGAATATCCATCACACCTATCACACAATCAAGCCTGGGTAGCAGCTGTGCAGTCAGTCCCTTACGTGATTGCTGTGTTAGCATTGAAATAATTGTGTCAACCTATAAGCTTTATCTCTTTTCTATGTTGACAATAACCCAACTTACCCACTGCAGCTGCTCACAACTAGGAAACCCTGTCTCTAAGCTGGACACAAGCCTTTCCTGTTGTAATCAATCTTTGTACAGTGGGGTTCTGTCCAGGTTTGTACATGCTTAGACACTTTCATTGCATGCTTAGACACTTAGGAACTTAGGATCCATTTACCTTGTCTACGCAACAGAATTAATCATACTTATGGACACATTTGGAACAGTTCCTTATCTAGCCACTTCCAAGATACACATTATTTATAGTGTATGGTATTCTGATATGCAGACTTCACAATGTAAGGCCCTCAATATGTGTCATTACTAAAAGAACAAACATGGGAATGTCCTGGTGAACAAATATACTAGGAGGGTGCAAGATGACTACTATGAATGTGGAATTGGCTTACATCTAGCTTTTTAAATAGTCTTTTACATCCACTATCTGTAACAAGAAGTAGTTTGTTAAATGTTCTTATGCTTTTTGAAATAAGAAGTTAGCAGTTACTGTTCTAGTCAATCAAATTAGTGGAAAAAGTTTCTAAAACGAAAGCGATTATTTATTTATGTTAGAAAGCAATGTCTATTCTATTGCTTAGAATTCTTCTTCCAGTTTATCTCTATATTCGTACACTGAGTACAAGTTATATTGTACTTTGTACTATACAGTGTTTTTATGGCATCTGATGAGACATGCCATATTTTTTTTTCTAGTGGAATCTTGTAGAATCAAATGGGAAGTTACATTTCCCCGAAAATAAGCCCCTGTCTTATACAAATTTTTGCCCCAAAAGACATGCTAGGTCTTATTTTCAGGGGATGTCTTATTATACTAACCTAGCAGACTCGGTCCAGGACCCTCTTGCTGCTCTCCAGAGCCCTGACGTGCTTCTTGCAGTTCTCGGCCACCCACAGAAGATCACTTACTGGTTACGGAATTTATAAATCCCGCCCCCCAAGAAGCGATGGCTCTGATTTGTTCTCGAGTCAAACAATGCAGCACTCAATGAACCAATGTGACGGCTATGATTGGTTCATCGAGCGCTGCATTGATTCGTTCTTTGACCCCTTCTCAGACAATTACAGCCATCACGTTGTGGAGACAGAATTTATGAATTGGCTGAGCCGCGGAATTGATTATCCAATTCATAAATCCCGCCTCCACAACGCCATGGCTGTGATTGTTTCTTCAACCGCTGCTCAGCCAATCAATGCAGCACTCGATGAACCAATCACAACCATCGCATTGGTTCATTAAGCGCTGCATTGATTGGTTGAGCCTTCTAGGTAATGTATACCTTTTTTAATGTATTGCAGATAGGGCTTTTTTGGGGGGGGGGGGGGTAGGGTTTATATTCCAAGTATCATTAAAACTCAGTGTAGGGCTTATTTTCAGGGTAGGGAGTATTTTTGGGGAATGCATTCTTACTAGAGATGAGCGAACATGTCCGTTACGGACACATCCGCACCCGGACACCGGCTTTGCCGAACACTGCAGTGTTCGCGCGTAAAGGTCCGGGTGCCGCCGGGGGGCGGGGAGATGCGCGGCGACGCGGGCGGCAGTAGCGGGGAACAGGGGGGAGCCCTCTCTCTCTCCCTCTCCCCCCCCACTCCCCGCCGCACCCCCCCGCGCTGCCACGGCGGCCCCCGAACTTTTTCGCCCGAACACTGAAGTGTTCGCAAAGTTCGGTGTTCGGGCGAAAAAGGGGCGGGGCCGAACGTGTTCGCTCATCTCTAATTCTTACAAATTCAGAGGCATATAAAGGTATGGTAAGACCCACACACAATTATGAATACCATAGTACATCTCAGCACCTACTGTAATTGAGACATAATACAGTAATATGCATGAGGTCTTAGGCTAAGATCACACCCTATATTGTTAGGTATATATGTACTTTTTAAAAGTGTACAGCTGTATTGTACACTATAGAGTATCCACAGGCTTCTATTGTGCAGACATATGCAGAAGTAGTATCTTTTTGACATCCTTTTGGCAGCTTTATTATCTGGGGGACTTACTTTTGACAGTACTAAATCCATATGTTACTAGGCTTTTCAGAAGGCCATAAAAATATGTGAAACATCTAAAGTAATATTTTGAGAACTTCCTGAAACTTTTGAGCTATGTCAGAAACACAAAATAGTGTCATCTTGGGATTTTTCTGTATATATCTCAGCTGTCAACACACAATATTAAAACTATTAAAGGGGCTGTCAGGCGATAAGGGATAAGTGTCTGATCTGTGGGACCTGATTGCTGGGACCCCCCAATCATGAAAATTGGAGCCCCATATACCCATGTGTAAGGGGGTGGTGCCGCTCCACTCCCGCTTACAACGATCTTTCACTTTACTCATTTTGTCTGCAACTTTAATAGGAAGAGGAAGCTTGCCGGATGCGTAGGCAGGAACAGGAAGACATGTCATGTTGTAAGCCCAGTGCAGAGGAAAGTGTGTTAGTGAGCACACAGAAGACCTGGTGACACCATTTCCCTTGTGAGGGACTAGTGAGAGAAGGAAATTGCACCATTGCAGAGCCAGCAGTGCCGGAATTTGGAAGCCAGACTCAGCCTCAAGCTATAAAGACTATAAAGGTGTGGCCCTGTTCAGCATGATGGTGAGTTTGGCTGCCCCGCTGAGAGACTAAAAATGAGCCCGTTGCATGCTAAGGGTGGCTTCAGACAAGCGTGAATTTTGTGCGTGCATACGCACGCACAAAAACACGCGTCCATTAGCCCCAATGCATTCCCTATGGTGTGTGCACATGTCCGTGCTTTACAGGCATGTGCCTGCAAAGATATGACATGCGTGCACCATAGTGAATGCATTGTTTTTAATGGACTCGTGGCTGCTGCCGGCGGCTACATTGAAGACAATGATCTGCCGGCACCCCTGCATTGTTTTTCAGAGAAGGGCTTTACATATAAGCCCTTCCCTGAAAAACAAAAATTTTAGTGTAAAAAAAATAAATAAATAAACTTACCTGTCTGCCGCTGCCGTGTCCCCTGCGGGGATGAAGAAAATATCTGCTGCATGCTACTCACCCATTCATGAATTCATGAATGGGTGAGTGCTGTCATTCAATAGCTGAGGCAGCACTCACCCATTCATGAATTCATGAATGGGTGAGTGCTGCCCTTGATTGGCTGAGCGCAGGGACCAATTAGAGGCAGCTCTCAGGTGTCATTCAATAGCTGAGAGCTACTTCTGATTGGTCACAGTGCTCATCCAATCAGAGGCAGCCCATTCAGCAGGCAGGGATTTAAAATCCCCGCCTGCTGAATACTACTGAGAGCAGTGCAGGGAGAAGAGCCGGCTGGACGCGGCTGAGCCCCGGCAGCTGAAGAAAGGCAGGTATTCTTTTTTTAAATTTTAATCACCATTTTTTCGTGTTTGTCAGAAAAGGGCTTATATTTAAAGCCCTTCCCTGAAAAACAATTACAGGATGCTGGCAGCTGGATCCCCTACCGCAGCTGTCATCTGTGACAGCTGTGGTAGGGAATTTTTTATTCCCCGTAGGTATGAAGAATTCCTTTGCTTTATCTGTCACAGATGTGGCAGGTGCAGTAGGGAATTCTTTTTCCTCGCGGGGATGAAGGAAACATCTGCCGCATGCAGCAGATGTGTTCTTCATCCCTGCAGGGACATGGCAGCGGCGGACAGGTAAGTTTTTTTTATTTATTTATTTTTTTACACTACAATTCTTGTTTTTCAGGGAAAGGCTTAAATGTAAAGCCTTTCCCTGAAAAACAATTCAGGGGTGCCGGCAGACCATTGCCTTCAATGGAGCCGCCTGCAGCAGCTGCGGCTCCATTGAAGGCAATACACGGACCTTCATACACGCGTGTTTTTGCACGTACATAGGTGTGCACCTATGTACGCACCTATGTACACACAAAAACACGCTCGTGTGAAGCCACCCTAAGGAACCAGCCTGAGAAGAAGGCCTGTTTCACAACTGTGTTATTTGAAAAAGACTTTTCTTTATCTCCACCGGGAGTGCCTTGGGGCATAATGTTTGCAACATTATTAGTAAAGTGAAAGTGCCACGGCATACACCAGAGAATACTGCAAATTGCTTGAATAAAAGTTTATTATTGGTTTAGATCTTGACAGTGCTGTCTGGATATCTGTCTAAGCCTGAGTGCATCTTAGAGAAGACCTATGCCCTGAGAATGAATATCCCCAGAATAGGCTATGGACATAGTTACTGCCGACATGCCGAAATGCAGCCTGGTCCCCCCTAAATATTGGGAACAATACACCTCCCATGTCCACGTAGAACCTGTGCAAGAATATCCTCTGCAGGAGCGCCCCTCCTGCATGTTACACATGGAAGAATGCAGTGAAAACTGACATGCGCTGCTCCATTCATCTCTAAAGGATTGAAAGAGATTGCTGAGTATAGTGCTTGGAAATTTCTGGCAGTCACCGCAGAGATGAATGGACCAGCAGTGCACATGCTCATCTGTCACTGCATTCATATTGGTGGACACAGGACCTCCTTTCTCGTGATTGCTAGGGGTCCCAGCAGTTGGACCTCCACTCATCAGTCACTTATTCTCTATCATTTGGATAGAGAATAAGTTTCTATCTTGGTACAACACCTTTAATGACATACAGAGATTTACCAGATATTGGACCATTGCTAGGGTATTGCTAGGGAAAAGTGATATGAAAAAAGACCTGGGGGTACTAGTGGATTGTAGATTGAACTGGAGTAACCAATGCCAGACAGCTGCTGCAAAAGCTAATAAAGTCTTGGGGTGCATTAAAAGAGGTATAGGGGCGAGGGACGAGAACATTATCCTCCCAATATATAAGCCAATTGTCAGGCCCCACATGGAATACTGTGTACAGTTCTGGTCACCGGTGCTCAGGAAAGATGTAACAGTGCTGGAGGGCGTTCAAAGAAGGGAAACTAAACTAATACATGGAATGACGGGACTGGAATACCCAGAGAGGCTATCAAAATTAGGATTATTTACCCTGGAAAAAAGAGGGGTGATCAAATAACTATGTATAAATACATGAGGGGACAATACAAGGATCTCTCCCATGATCTGTTTAGATTCAGGACTGTGACAGTAACAAGAGAGCATCCTCTACGTCTAGAAGAAAGCAGGTTTCATCGCCAACACAGAAAAGGGTTCTTTACTCTAAGAGCAGTGAGACTGTGGAACTCTCTGCCTGAGGATGTGGTGATGGCGAAATCCATAGAGGATTTTAAAACGGACTAGATGTCTTTCTAGTGCGGAAGGATATTACAGGATATTAATCTTAGGTTAATTGTTAATCTGGGTATACAGGCAGGTAGGAACTATTATGGGTTGATCCAGGGAATAGTCTGATTGCCATTAGGGAGTCGGGAAGGAATTTTCCCCCAAATGGGCTAATTGGCTCCTGCCTCTTGTTTTTTTTTGCCTTCCTCTGGATCAACAACATAGGAAGATAAACAGGTTGAACTAGATGGACATTGTCTTCATTCAGCCTAACATACTATGCTACTATTATCATTGTATGTCATTGTAATCATGTGACCAGTTAAACAGAGCTCCACTGCAGAATACTAATCTATGAAGAAAAAAAATCTAAAAGGAATGTTTTATAGTTCTGTATTTAATCCTCAGTCTGTTGTTTTCAGTGTATGAAATTACGACCCGCAACCTGTCCCTATCATCTTGTGTAGACAGAACTTTTGACGTGCTTGTGTTAAGGGTTGGGTCCCATGCTGCGGCCACTGCAGGATCAGCATGCGTTAGACGCAATGTGGCCAAACGTATGGCTTGCAAATTAAGTAAGCGGAAACTGATGGTTGATTGTTAATAGCTGTGAGGTTTGCGTAAACCCATGCAGTTATTAACAGTCAGTTGCCACTTGATCAATTTGCAAACTGCACTGACTCTTAACTTTTAGCCGGATCTGCACCTTTGACGCACTTCGGCTGCGCAGCGTCCACACCATGGGACCCTAGCCTTACTGCTATATCACAACAGTTGTTTGCATTATAGCCTTTCCTGCTTTACAGCACTAAGTTATTGTGTTTAACATTGTAAAAGTCGTAAATTACTGAACAGTTAAATCCTGATCTCACACAATACTTAGACCTCCAGGTGCCACTAGCAGTGAGAGTGTCCAGACAAAGGTGTAACTATAGCCCTCACAGCTGCTAAGGGGGACAGAAGTTCCAGGGGCCACTCACCTGCAGGAAGGCTATTATTTTTGATAGGAAGAAAATGCAATTTCAACTTGCTGCTGTTTGGGTTCTTCTTTATAAAGAAAACCTGATGAACAGGGGGTCCAGAAAGTCATTAGATCCTTTCCCTTTTTTTTACATTTACATTTAATTATATTGTGGTTTTGTGCAAATTAAAAAAAAGTCAAGTTTTTCCTCACCATGCTTCACTCATCATTACCCCATAATGACAAAGTAAAAACAGAAAGTTAGATTTTTTTGTAAAAAAAAAAAAAAAAAGAAAAAGAATAGAGATGAGCGAGCACCAAAATGCTCGGGTGCTCGTTACTCGGGACGAAAATTTCGCGATGCTCGAGGGTTCGTTTCGAATAACGAACCCCATTGAAGTCAATGGGCAACCCGAGCATTTTTGTATATCGCCGATGCTCGCTAAGGTTTCCATTTGTGAAAATCTGGGCAATTCAAGAAAGTGATGGGAACAACACAGCAACGGATAGGGCAGGCGAGGGGCTACATGTTGGGCTGCATCTCAAGTTCCCAGGTCCTACTATTAAGCCAAAATAGTGGCAAGAGTGGGCCCCCCCTCCCAACAATTTTTACTTCTGAAAAGCCCTCATTAGCAATGCATACCTTAGCTAAGCACCACACTACCTCCAACAAAGCACAATCACTGCCTGCATGACACTCCGCTGCCACTTCTCCTGGGTTACATGCTGCCCATCCCTCCCCGCACGACCCAGTGTCCACAGCGCACACCAAAGTGTCCCTGCGCAGCCTTCAGCTGCCCTCATGCCACGCCACCCTCATGTCTATTTATAAGTGCATCTGCCATGAGGAGGAACCGCAGGCACACACTGCAGAGGGTTGGCACGGCTAGGCAGCGACCCTCTTTAAAAGGGGCGGGGCGATAGCCCACAATGCTGTACAGAAGCAATGAGAAATCCAATTCTGTGCCACCTCCATCAGGAGCTGCACACGTGGGCATAGCAATGGGAAACCTATGTGCCACACACTATTCATTCTGTCAAGGTGTCTGCATGCCCCAGTCAGACCGCGTTTTTTTATAAATAGTCACAGGCAGGTACAACTCCGCAATGGGAATTCCGTGTGCACCCACAGCATGGGTGGCTCCCTGGAACCCACCGGCTGTACATAAATATATCCCATTGCATTGCCCATCACAGCTGAGGTAATGTCATGTTTAATGCAGGTGGGCTTCGGCCCACACTGCATGCCCCAGTCAGACTGGGGTTCTTTAGAAGTAGACACATGCAGTTACAACTCCGTGTGGACCGACAGCATGGGTGGGTGCCAGGAAGCCACCGGCGGTACATAAATATATCCCATTGCACTGCCCAGCACAGCTGAGGTAATGTCATGTTTAATGCAGGTGGGCTTCGGCCCACACTGCATGTCCCAGTCAGACTGGGGTTCTTTAGAAGTGGACACATGCAGTTACAACTCTGTGTGGACCGACAGCATGGGTGGGTGCCAGGAAGCCACCGGCGGAACATAAATATATCCCATTGCATTGCCCTGCACAGCTGAGGTAACGTCAGATAAAATACAGGTGGGCTTTGGCCCACACTGCATGTCCCAGTCAGACCAGGGTTTTTAATACATAGACACAGGCAGGTACAACTCCCTAATGTGAGGTCCGTGTGGACCGACAGCATGGGTGGCTCTCTGGAACCCACTGGCGGTACAAAAATATATCCCATTGCAGTGCCCTGGACAGCAGAGCTAACGTCTGATTAAATGCAGGTGGGCTTCGGCCCAAACTGCATGCCCCAGTCAGGCTCGAGTTTTTTATAAGTATACACAGGCACGTACATCTCCCTAATGGGAAGTCCATGTGGACCGACAGCATGGGTGGGTCCCAGGAAGCCACCGGCGGTACATAAATATATCCCATTGCAGTGCCCAGCACAGCTGATGTAACGTCAGCTTTAATGCAGGTGGGCAAAAAATTAATTGGATTACACTGTAGGCGAGGGCCCAAAAAAATTGGTGTACCAACAGTACTAATGTACCTCAGAAAAATTCCCCATGCCCAACCAAGAGGGCAGGTGAAACCCATTAATCGCTTTGGTTAATGTGGCTTAATTTGTAACTAGGCCTGGAGGCAGCCCAGTTAAAATAAAAATTGGTTCAGGTGCAAGTTTCAACGCTTTAATGAGCATTGAAACGTATAAAAATTGTTTACAAAAATTATATGACTGAGCCTTGTGGGCCTAAGAAAAATTGCCCGTTCGGCGTGATTACGTCAGGTTTCAGGAGAAGGAGCAGGAGGAGGAGGATGAATATAATACACAGATTGATGAAGCTAAAAGGTCCCCGTTTTTGATGCTGATAGAGAACGATGCTTCCATCCGCGGGTGCAGCCTACGTATTGTTTAGGTATCACTGCTGTCCGCTGGTGGAGAAGAGAAGTCTGGGGAAATCCAGGCTTTGTTCATCTTGATGAGTGTAAGCCTGTCGGCACTGTCGGTTGACAGGCGGGTACGCTTATCCGTGATGATTCCCCCAGCCGCACTAAACACCCTCTCTGACAAGACGCTAGCCGCAGGACAAGCAAGCACCTCCAGGGCATACAGCGCGAGTTCAGGCCACGTGTCCAGCTTCGACACCCAGTAGTTGTAGGGGGCAGAGGCGTCACGGAGGACGGTCGTGCGATCGGCTACGTACTCCCTCACCATCCTTTTACAGTGCTCCCGCTGACTCAGCCTTGACTGGGGAGCAGTGACACAGTCTTGCTGGGGAGCCAGAAAGCTGTCAAAGGCCTTAGAGAGTGTTCCCCTGCCTGTGCTGTACATGCTGCCTGATCTCCGCGCCTCCCCTGCTACCTGGCCCTCGGAACTGCGCCTTCTGCCACTAGCGCTGTCGGATGGTAATTTTACCATCAGTTTGTCCGCCAGGGTCCTGTGGTATAGCATCACTCTCGAACCCCTTTCCTCTTCGGGTATGAGAGTGGAAAGGTTCTCCTTATACCGTGGGTCGAGCAGTGTGTACACCCAGTAATCCGTCGTGGCCAGAATGCGTGTAACGCGAGGGTCACGAGAAAGGCATCCTAACATGAAGTCAGCCATGTGTGCCAGGGTACCTGTACGCAACACATGGCTGTCCTCACTAGGAAGATCACTTTCAGGATCCTCCTCCTCCTCCTCCTCCTCCTCAGGCCACACACGCTGAAAGGATGACAGGCAAGCAGCATGGGTACCCTCAGCAGTGGGCCAAGCTGTCTCTTCCCCCTCCTCCTCATCCTCCTCATGCTCCTCCTCCTCAACGCGCTGAGATATAGACAGGAGGGTGCTCTGACTATCCAGCGACATACTGTCTTCCCCCGCCTCCGTTTCCGAGCGCAAAGCGTCTGCCTTTATGCTTTGCAGGGAACTTCTCAAGAGGCATAGCAGAGGAATGGTGACGCTAATGATTGCAGCATCGCCGCTCACCATCTGGGTAGACTCCTCAAAGTTTCCAAGGACCTGGCAGATGTCTGCCAACCAGGCCCACTCTTCTGTAAAGAATTGAGGAGGCTGACTCCCACTGCGCCGCCCATGTTGGAGTTGGTATTCCACTATAGCTCTACGCTGCTCATAGAGCCTGGCCAACATGTGGAGCGTAGAGTTCCACTGTGTGGGCACGTCGCACAGCAGTCGGTGCACTGGCAAATTAAACCGATGTTGCAGGGTGCGCATGGTGGCAGCGTCCGTGTGGGACTTGCGGAAATGTGCGCAGAGCCGGCGTACCTTTCCGAGCAGGTCTGACAAGTGTGGGTAGCTTTTCAGAAAGCGCTGAACCACCAAATTAAAGACGTGGGCCAGGCATGGCACATGCGTGAGGCTGCCGAGCTGCAGAGCCGCCACCGGGTTACGGCTGTTGTCACACACGACCATGCCCGGTTGGAGGCTCAGCGGCGCAAGCCAGCGGTCGGTCTGCTCTGTCAGACCCTGCAGCAGTTCGTGGGCCATGTGCCTCTTCTCTCCTAAGCTGAGTAGTTTCAGCACGGCCTGCTGACGCTTGCCCACCGCTGTGCTGCCGTGCCGCGCGACACCGACTGCTGGCGACGTGCTGCTGCTGACACATCTTGATTGCGAGACAGAGGTTGCGTAGGAGGAGGAGGAGGAGGAGGGTGGTTTAGTGGAGGAAGCATACACCGCCGCAGATACCACCACCGAGCTGGGGCCCGCAATTCTGGGGGTGGGTAGGACGTGAGCGGTCCCAGGCTCTGACTCTGTCCCAGCCTCCACTAAATTCACCCAATGTGCCGTCAGGGAGATATAGTGGCCCTGCCCGCCTGTGCTTGTCCACGTGTCCGTTGTTAAGTGGACCTTGGCAGTAACCGCGTTGGTGAGGGCGCGTACAATGTTGCGGGAGACGTGGTCGTGCAGGGCTGGGACGGCACATCGGGAAAAGTAGTGGCGACTGGGAACTGAGTAGCGCGGGGCCCCCGCCGCCATCATACCTTTGAAAGTCTCCGTTTCCACAGCCATATACGGCAGCATCTCCAGGCTGATAAATTTGGCTATGTGCACGTTTAACGCTTGAGCGTGCGGGTGCGTGGCGGCGTACTTGCGCTTGCGCTCCAACACTTGCGCTAGCGACGGCTGGACGGTGCGCTGAGAGACATTGGTGGATGGGGCCGAGGACAGCGGAGGTGAGGGTGTGGGTGCAGGCCAGGAGACGGTAGTGCCTGTGTCCTGAGAGGGGGGTTGGATCTCAGTGGCAGGTTGGGGCACAGGGGGAGAGGCAGCGGTGCAAACCGGAGGCGGTGAACGGCCTTCGTCCCACCTTGTGGGGTGCTTGGCCATCATATGTCTGCGCATGCTGGTGGTGGTGGCTCCCCGGCTGATCTTGGCGCGACAAAGGTTGCATACCACTGTTCGTCGGTCGTCTGCACTCTCAGTGAAAAACTGCCAGACCTTTGAGCACCTCGGCCTCTGCAGGGTGGCATGGCGCGAGGGGGCGCTTTGGGAAACAGTTGGTGGATTATTCGGTCTGGCCCTGCCTCTACCCCTGGCCACCACACTGCCTCTTCCAACCTGCCCTGCTGCTGCACTTGCCTCCCCCTCTGAAGACCTGTCCTCAGTAGGCGTAGCAGACCAGGTGGGGTCAGTCACCTCATCGTCCTGCTGCTCTTCCTCTGAATCCTCTGTGCGCTCCTCCCTCGGACTTACTCCAATTACTACTACCTGAGTGATAGACAACTGTGTCTCATCATCATCGTCCTCCTCACCCACTGAAAGCTCTTGAGACAGTTGCCGGAAGTCCCCAGCCTCATCCCCTGTACCCCGGGAACTTTCCAAAGGTTGGGCATCGGTCACGACAAACTCCTCCAGTGGGAGAGGATTCGGAACCATTGCTGCGCATTCTGGGCAGGGGCCCGAGAACAGTTCCTGGGAGTCTGCCTGCTCCTCAGAATGTGTCATTGTAATGGAGTGAGGAGGGTGGGAGGAAGGAGGAGCAGCAGCCAGAGGATTCAGAGTTGCAGCAGTGGATGGCGCAGAACTCTGGGTGGTCGATAGATTGCTGGATGCACTTTCTGCCATCCACGACAGGACCTGCTCACACTGCTCAGTTTCTAATAAAGGTCTACCGTGTGGACCCATTAATTGTGAGATGAATGTGGGGACGCCAGAAACGTGCCTCTCTCCTAATCCCGCAGCAGTCGGCTGCGATACACCTGGATCAGGAGCTCGGCCTGTGCCCACACCCTGACTTGGGCCTCCGCGTCCTCGCCCGCGTCCACGTCCTCTAGGCCTACCCCTACCCCTCAGCATGGTGTATTACCAGTAGTGCAGAAACAGAACGCTGTAATTAAATGTGCCGCTTATTGGCCTGTGGTTGGAGGCTGACTTCGCTTACGGAACGCACAGCAGAGCCAGGAAAGAATTTTGCGCAAGGCTGCTGTAACACTTAGCTGGCTGCGTATTAATTAGGACTACTACCCCCAGCAGAGACGCAGTACACTCAGGACGGTCACAGGCAGCCCAAATGGAATTTTTTTTTCCCCAAATTTTTTTGGAAAAGCCCACTGCCTATATAGACTGGATATGTCTTTCACTGTCCCTGCCTCAGCACTACTGGCCCTGGACTATGTAAAATTACTGCAGACTGTTTCCCTCTGGACAGGATGACAGCGGTGATGTGACAGGCAACGCAGAGCCAGGAAAGAATTTTGCGCAAGCCTGCTGTAACACTTAGCTGGCTGCGTATTAATTAGGACTACTACCCCCAGCAGAGACGCAGTACACTCAGGACGGTCACAGGCAGCCCAAATAGAATTTTTTTTTTCCCAAATTTTTTTGGAAAAGCCCACTGCCTATATAGACAGTATATCTCTTTCACTGTCCCTGCCTCAGCACTACTGGCCCTGGACTATGTAAAATTACTGCAGACTGTTTCCCTCTGGACAGGATGACAGCGGTGATGTGACGGGCAACGCAGAGCCAGGAAAGAATTTTGCGCAAGCCTGCTGTAACACTTAGCTGGCTGCGTATTAATTAGGACTACTACCCCCAGCAGAGACGCAGTACATTCAGGACGGTTACAGGCAGCCCAAATAGAATGTTTTTTCCCAAATTTTTTTAGAAAAGCCCACTGCCTATATAGACAGTATATCTCTTTCACTGTCCCTGCCTCACCACTACTGGCCTTGGACTATGTAAAATTACTGCAGACTGTTTCCCTCTGGACAGGATGACAGCGGTGATGTGACGGGCAACGCAGAGCCAGGAAAGAATTTTGCGCAAGCCTGCTGTAACACTTAGCTGGCTGCGTATTAATTAGGACTACTACCCCCAGCAGAGACGCAGTACACTCAGGACGGTCACAGGCAGCCCAAATGGAATTTTTTTTTTCCCAAATTTTTTTGGAAAAGCCCACTGCCTATATAGACTGGATATGTCTTTCACTGTCCCTGCCTCAGCACTACTGGCCCTGGACTATGTAAAATTACTGCAGACTGTTTCCCTCTGGACAGGATGACAGCGGTGATGTGACAGGCAACGCAGAGCCAGGAAAGAATTTTGCGCAAGCCTGCTGTAACACTTAGCTGGCTGCGTATTAATTAGGACTACTACCCCCAGCAGAGACGCAGTACACTCAGGACGGTCACAGGCAGCCCAAATAGAATTTTTTTTCCCCAAATTTTTTTGGAAAAGCCCACTGCCTATATAGACAGTATATCTCTTTCACTGTCCCTGCCTCAGCACTACTGGCCCTGGACTATGTAAAATTACTGCAGACTGTTTCCCTCTGGACAGGATGACAGCGGTGATGTGACGGGCAACGCAGAGCCAGGAAAGAATTTTGCGCAAGCCTGCTGTAACACTTAGCTGGCTGCGTATTAATTAGGACTACTACCCCCAGCAGAGACGCAGTACATTCAGGACGGTTACAGGCAGCCCAAATAGAATGTTTTTTCCCAAATTTTTTTAGAAAAGCCCACTGCCTATATAGACAGTATATCTCTTTCACTGTCCCTGCCTCACCACTACTGGCCTTGGACTATGTAAAATTACTGTAGACTGAGGACGCAATGCTCTGCACGGCCGATATACAAAAAAAGTGCAACACTGCAAAAGCAGCCTCAACAGTACTGCACACGGTCAGATGTGGCCCTAAGAAGGACCATTGTGGTTCTTGAAGCCTAAAATAACTCCTAACACTCTCCCTATAACAGCTCCACCATCAGCAGCACTTTTCCTGAGCTATGTCAGAATGCATCTGTGGCGAGCCGCGGGAGGGGGCGATTTATATACTCGGGTGACACCTGATCTCGCCAGCCACTCACTGCAGGGGGGTGGTATAGGGCTTGAACGTCGCAGGGGGAAGTTGTAATGCCTTCCCTGTCTTTCTATTGACCAGAAAAGCGCGCTAATATCTCAGAGATGAAAGTGAAAGTAACTCGAACATCGCGTGGTGCTCGCCTCTAGTAACGAGCATCTCGAACACGCTAATACTCGAACGAGTATCAAGCTCGGACGAGTACGTTCGCTCATCTCTAAAAAAGAAACATTTTGCATTGACATAAGTATTCAGACCTTTTATTATGACACTTAAAATTTAGCTCTGTAACTGTTAGGTTTAACTGTTTGGTTTTGTTGGGGTTAACCCCTTCAGTGGCAGGTTTATTATTACCATGTCAGCACAGCAAGATTTTCCTGAGGTAATTCGAAGTGGCATACGTGTACAGTGGCACAATAACTGTGTGTCCTGGCCAGCATTTCAGCACTATACCTGTCCACGGAAATCTTCCAGAGTTTAACTGCATGGTCAGTGCAGCAAGCCCCAGAGATTTTCCGTGCGTGCCACTAAAGGGGTTAAATGAAGTTTTAAAAAAAAGTCTGATATTTACATAGTTATATATAATATAATCGCTTCTTATTAGTAATCTTTTAATGATGAGTAGTACTGCATTTTAATGAACTCCCTTGATGTTCGGCGCTATTTAAAATTACTGCAGACTGAGGACGCAATGCTCTGCACGGCCGATATACAAAAAAAAAAAAAGTGCAACACTGCAAAAAGCAGCCTCAACAGTACTGCACACGGTCAGATGTGGCCCTAAGAAGGACCGTTGGGGTTCTTGAAGCTTAAAATAACTCCTAACACTCTCCCTATAACAGCTCCACCATCAGCAGCACTTTTCCTGAGCTATGTCAGAATGCATCTGTGGCGAGCCGCGGGAAGGGCCGATTTATATACTCGGGTGACACCTGATCTCGCCAGCCACTCACTGCAGGGGGGTGGTATAGGGCTTGAACGTCGCAGGGGGAAGTTGTAATGCCTTCCCTGTCTTTCTATTGGCCAGAACAGCGCGCTAACGTCTCAGAGATGAAAGTGAAAGTAACTCGAACATCGCGTCGTGCTCGTCTCTAGTAACGAGCATCTCGAACACGCTAATACTCGAACGAGTATCAAGCTCGGACGAGTACGTTCGCTCATCTCTAAAAAATAAACATTTTGCATTGACATAAGTATTCAGACCTTTTAATATGACACTTAAAATTTAGCTCTGTAACTGTTAGGTTTAACTGTTTGGTTCTGATGGGGTTAACCCCTTCAGTGGCAGGTTTATTATTACCATGTCAGCACAGCAAGATTTTCCTGAGGTAATTCGAAGTGGCATACGTGTACAGTGGCACAATAACTGTGTGTCCTGGCCAGCATTTCAGCACTATAGCTGTCCACAGAAATCTTCCAGAGTTTAACTGCATGGTCAGTGCAGCAAGCCCCAGAGATTTTCCGGGCGTGCCACTAAAGGGGTTAAATGAAGTTTTAAAAAAAGTTTGATATTTACATAGTTATATATAATATAATCTCTTCTTATTAGTAATCTTTTAATGATGAGTAGTACTGCATTTTAATGAACTCCCTTAGGCGCTATTTAAATTTTTATACTAATGAAGCATGTTTATTTCTTTGGGTATATCTCATATTTGATAGGTATTAATTGTTTTTCGATTTGCATACTGTATCTCTTTCTGGTTATATATATATATATATATATATATATATATATATATATATATATACGCAAATTTTAATGTCCCTAAAGATTTTTTCTCATTAAGAAATTATTTTCTCCTGTCATACTGAGCATATTTATATTATTTTGATATTCATTTTACATTATAAATTGATCATTGCATGTGTTTCTTATCACAGCTTTTAGGGATACTTTGGCGAATTAGATATCTGACATCTACTTGCAGGCTCTATTAGATAGCTCCTCTAATACCCTCACTGGGTTTTATGATAGAACTATTTGCTGTTCATGAGCTGCTGACTCTTGAAATTGGCTGCACCATCTGCAGCTAATACACCAAATAAGGGTCAAAAAATCTCTAGGGCTTATTAGCCTTTTTGGGGCTATTGCATTTATCTCTGCAACAACCATTTGCTGTTCATGAGCTGCTGACTCTTGAAATTGGCTGCACCATCTGCAGCTAATACACCAAATAAGGGTCAAAAAATCTCTAGGGCTTATTAGCCTTTTTGGGGCTGTTGCATTTATCTCTGCAACAACTTCTTTTGCCTGCGGCAATCAATACCTAGTTCTGGGCAAGATCTACTTGTGGGCTTTTTGTGGTGAATCGCATTCAGCCCTAGCTGTACTGTTATTTGTCACTATAGCTATCCATTGTGTGGATTTCCCAAGAACTTGGCTATAGAGACACGCCATGGCGATTTAGTGCTCGAAATTGTCCTGAATAAATCAGATGCTGTGATCCAGTCTATATATGATCGAGCACATAAATTGCGCTTTCCCAAGCCACCCTGTTCTAATATTTTAAAATATCTATTTATCACGAAAAAACAACAAAAAGCAGAATCAGTTATCATCCTGATTTATCATTCTTTCTTCAAAATATTTGTGCTCCTGATGAACCACATTCGTGTGGGGAAACGCGTTGAGCCGAGCATACTGCAATTGAATAACCCTGGTCTGCGCCGTAATTCTTGCGCATAAGGGTCTAGTTCTCTTGGAGTTTCTCCTATTTGAACCATCTCGTCATGCGCTAAGCGCTATATTGTAATCACAGAGGGGCGAATTTTTGTTAGGAAGAGGTTCCCTACCTAAAATACTCTGCGGGGGGCATTATACTTACAGGCGCCCTACAGCAGATAGAGCCTTCCTCCTACCTCCTATGTGATACAAATAAAAAATAGAGGACATAACATTAGTAGTCCTTTATCAATACTGATTTTTCTAGCCTCCATAAGTTTCCTGAGATAAGGAAGAGGCGACCTTTGTGTTTTTGTGTGGTTGTTGTGTTCGTCCATGCGATACGCATGTGTGTGAGCCCATTCATGTTTTTAAGTTAAATTTCCATTAAAGTATATACATTTTAGTCTATAACTGTGATAAGGGCCAAATAATTTAGTCTATAGACTTTTTCCGTCTCTGTGACAAGATCATTGCATGTGTATATCATCACTTTCGTGTTTAAATCAATGTCAATATTATACATTTTATGAAGTTTTTATCGGAGAGCTATCTATATGATAGGGACAGCATACATTCATTTAATTAGTTCAGTTGGGCATGCACGCTTCCCTGTGGAACGCACCCTGTGTTCCACTTGACGGAGGCGTCAATCCTAATGCGGGTTATGTCAGCGGTGAAATCCTTGTCAGCGCACCAGATGGCCCCCTAATGACGTAATGATCATGGCACCCGGTAAAGTTTCCACAGCTGCATCTAGGGTGAGCATTGTCCTTAAGGATATATATTTGTACTGATATGTACATACTTTATGCTTGAGAAATGCGCCTGTGTGCGCCAAAACACGTCCCGTATTTGACCTCTATTTTTGGACTTTTTGTTTGTATTGTCTATTTAAGTTTGTTCTATTTATTTTGCCTAACTAATAAAATAAACTAATGGGATAAAAGAAAGGATTCTATCCCTGTCTTACTGTGGACTACAGTCGGATTACCTCATCATCAGCCTTAACAGCCATTGGTCCTGTGGTAGATGGGGTGGTCTCTCATCTTGGAGACCCTCCCCTAAGTAAGTGATTCTTCTTTTTATTCATAATGCATGCAAAGGTAGCGCAGACCCTTTAAATATTTTTGCTCCACGTTTGCCCTGGGCTTATGGCTTTAAAATTTAGCTATGAGGGTCTCCCATTTCTGTTGATCACCTTTGAGATGTTTCTACATCTTGAATAAAGTCCACCTGTCATAAAGCCAGTTGATTGGAAATAATTTAAAAACATACTCCACTGTCTATATAAGTTCTCACAGCTCACAATGCATATCAGAGCCAAAACCAAGCCATGAGAAGGGAAGAACTGTCTGTGAAGCTCAGACAGGATTGTGTGGAGGCACATATCTGGAAAAGGCTACACATATTTCTGCTGAACTGAAAGTTCCGAAGAGCCCAGTGGCCTCCATAATTCTTAAATGGAAGAGGTTTAAACAACCAGAACTCTTCTTAGAGCTAGCTGACACACCACACTAAGTAATTGGAGAAGAAAGGCTTTGCGAGAGAGGTGATCAAGAACTCAATGGTCACTCTGGCTGAGCCTTACAGGTCATATGTGCAGATGGGAGAAACTTCCTGAAGGTCAACTATCACTGCAGCACTCTACCAATCTGGGTTTTATGGTAGACTTGCCAGAAAGAAGCATTTCCTCAGTAAAAGACTATGAAACCCCACTTGGAGTATAGCAAACAGCACCTAAAAAGACTCTCAGACTGAAAAACAAGATTACATTTTTTGGCCTCAATTCTAAGTTCTCTATGGTGGCAACATCATGCTGTGGGGGTATTTTTCAGTGGCTGGGACAGGGAGACTGCTCAGGGTTGATGAAAAGCTGAATTGAGCAACATACAGGGATATTCTTAATGAAAACCTGATCCAAAGCACAAGGGACCCCAGACTGGGAAGAAGGTTCACCTTCCAACAAGACAATGACCCTAAACACACAGCCAAAAATTCCAACAAGATAATGACCTTAAGCACACAACCAAGACAACAATGGAATGGCTTAGGGACAACTCTTTGAATGTCTTTAAGTGGCTCAGCCAGTGCCCTGACTTGAACCCAATCAAACATCTCTGGAGAAACTTGAAAATGGCTGTCCACAGCCAGCCCCCATTCAACCTGACAGCTTGAGAGTATTTGCAGAGAATGGCAGAAAATTAATAAATCCAGGTGTGTAAACCTTGTTGCATCATACCCATAAAGACTGGAGGCTGTAATCACTACCAAAGGTGCTTCAACTAAGTACTGAGTACAGGGTCTGAATACTTATGTCAATGCAAAATGTTAGTCTTTTAATTTTTAAAAAAATTTGTAAAGATTTCTAACATTCTGTTTTAACTTTGTGATTATGGGGTATTGAGTGCAGAATTATGGGGAAAACGTTTTTGTATTTGCACAAGGCCACAACATATCAAAATGCAAAAAAGGGAAAGGCTCTGAAGGCTTTCTGGACCCACTATACAACAATACCCATTTTGTACAAATACAATTAACTAGCATTGTTACAGTTCTATTTACTATCAACATTGGGAAGGGGGCACTAACTAACAAGGCAGGCCCATGGGCACGACTATTTTAACTATGTGTCCCTATGATTTCTCATTATGCTCCTGTCTCCAGATGTTCTTTATATTAAGATCTCCCACCAAATTCTACTGTCCTAAAAGAGAAATGATGGAACTTATTTGCGGCTCTTAATTACATGACCAGTAGAATCAGGAATGACCATTAGAATACATTGTCAGTCTTTGTCATGTACTATATTTGGGTAATAACTGTTATTTTAATTTATATGAATTATTCAACCTCTCATGGAACTGGTACTTAGTTAATTTGTCGTTTTTTCCATGATGTGAGAAAAAGAGTATTAAAAAAGCAATCTGGTGTTTTTAAGTGAGGAACTCACCCACCCATAGCTTAACATGTGCTGGGTGTCTGTGTAAATTGTCAGGGCTGTAAGGTTTTCCATTTATATCATACAATGGAGTTTGGCTGTTATCTGGTAATTGATAGGGTGTGTGATTTCCACGTTTTGGATGTAAAATGTAATAAGAATGCACAGATGTACAAAATTAGGAACTATACTGATATACATATGTAATCGTTCACTGACTCGTGTCGTGAGAACTTGCATCAATCCAAATATATATATTTACTAATTATTCTCATAATCTGAAAGGATCCTGTTATAAGGGAGGCACCTGAATGGCATTCAGGGCCCAGGCAGGGGGTCTGCATACATTTTGGGTGAGAATGTATGGTGGGCAAAGTAGATTCTGTTGCAGGGCTGGAGCAGCCTACCCGCAAGTTATAGGCATGAGGTGGTAGGATCAGAAGTCCACACATTGTCCATACTTGCTTTGAAGGTTTTATTTACTCACACAAATGATGGTATAGGCCACTGATGGTTCTACAGTGAGTGTGCAGAGTGAGTTTGAAATTGACACCGCTATACCATCAAGTCAAAGCTTGAATATCCTTTCTGTTTCTATTCTTCCTGGTTATGTCAGTGGGTACGACCAAGGCGATACTGCCAAGGACTTGTAGTAACATAGTATGCTAGGCTGAAAAGAGACAAATGCCCATCCAGTTCAGCCTGTTTCCACCTCACTTGTTGATCCAGAGGAAGGCAAAAAAAAAAAACCAATGAGGCTGAAGCCAATTTACCCCATTTTGTGGAAAAAATTCCTTCCCAATTCCATAGTGGCAGTCAGAATAATCCCTGGATCAACATATTAAAAGTTCCTACCTGACCTGACTCCAAATCCAGCAGTCAGAAGATCCCCAGATCAACAACACTTCTGGTTATTTAACCCCTTCATGACCAATGACGTACCGGTACGTCATGGAGCGTCGGGGTATGTATGAAGAGAGGTTGCATGGCAACCTTTTTTCATACAGTGCGGGCGTCAGCTGTTTATAACAACTGACACCCGCGGGCAATAGCCGCGAGCGGCCGCACGACCGATTGCGGCTATTAACCATTTAAATGCCGCTGTCAATTCTGACAGCGGCATTTAAATCCCCCGAACAATGTTGGGGGTCACGCACGGCCCCCCCGCGGTGAGATTGGGGGAGCCATACAGGTGTCATGGCAGCCATGGGCCTAATGAAAGGCCCCAGGGTTGCCTTACCAGACTGCCTATCAAGCCATCCCCGTGGGGTGGCTTGATAGACTGCTTGTCAAAAAGCAGTATCACGTAATGCTATAGCATTATGTCATACGGCAGAAGCGATCAAAGCATCGCATGTTAAAGTCCCCCAGGGGGATTTCAAAGTAATGTAAAAAAAAAATCAATAAAGTTTTTTTAATTGAAAAAAAAAGTTGTAAAAGTTTAAATCACCCCTCTTTTGCCATATCTATTATTAAAAAATCTAAATAATAAATTAAAAATATATATTTGGTATCGCCCCGTTTGTAAAAGTCCGAACTATCAAAGTAGTGCATTATTTTTCCCGCACAGTGAACGTCGTCCGAAAAAAAAAAAGAACGCCAGAAATGCATTTTTTTAGTTACCCTGTCTCCCCAAAAAAACGCAATAAAAAGCGATCAAAAAGTCGTATGTATTCCAAATTGAAACTACATAACATCCCACAAAAAATGAGCCCTTGCTAAACTATGTTAACGGAAAAATAAAAAAGTTATTGCGCGCACAAAATGACGGCAGCAAATAATTTAAAAAAATTAAATGTCTTTGAAAAAAAAAAAAGAGGAGTAGAGTAAAAAAAAAACTATACAAGTTTGGTATCGTAGTAATCGTACCGACCCATAGTTATCATGTTGTTTTTGTTGCCGTTGTGCGCTGTAGAAACAAGACGCACTGAAAGATGGCGAAATGTCGGGTTTTTTTTCATTTTACTCCACTTAGAATTTTTAAAAAGTTTTTCAGTACATTATATAGTACTTTAAATAGCACCATTGAAAAATACAATTCGTCCCGCAAAAAACAAGCCCTCATACAGCGACGTTGATGAATAAATAAAGGAGTTACGATTTTTTTAAAGGGGGGGGAGGAAAAAACGAAAATAGAAAAAGGGCCGCGTCATTAAGGGGTTAATGGCTATATCCTGTAATGTTGTAGGACAGGCGTATGTGCAGATGACTGAGACATCAACTCTTCCCACAGGCAAACCATCTCCTGGGCACTTCTCACTATCAGTGCGCAGAGCGCGACTATTTATATCGCACGTCATGCTGCATGTCACGATGTCCCCTCACATGATCATACTGGCCAACAATAACGAAAGAGGAAGTAATAATAAAACCAGGATAGAAATGCAATTTTTACATGGCCATTAGGGGCCAGGCTCACATTACATATACCAAATAGTTGCAAACTATTTATCGAACTATTTATCGAACTAGTGGAGTGACCCTCCTTCACTGTCATAGTACCCTCTTAGAAAAGACTAAGCAGTTCCCCAAACAATGCATTCATTTTTCTATTGATACATCAAAGGAAAAATACACTGCATCTGCTGTTTATTTTTGAGAGGAGAGTCTAAAATGGTCCAACCAAATGGATGGCCCCTATGTAAAATCCTATATGCCTATACAATTGCATACATTTACAATTGACTTAAATAAAGAAACATATACTGCATAGTATACATGTTTTTAATAGCAATCACACTTTCAATAACATTCAATCTGTGGAATCTTGACGTATGCTAACTAGAGATGAGCGAGTATACTCGCTAAAGGCAATTGCTCGAGCGAGCATTGCCCTTAGCCAGTACCTGCCCGCTCGAGGCAAAAGGTTCGGGTGCCGGCGGCGGGCAGGGAGCTGCGGGGGAGAGCGGGCGGAACGGAGGGGAGATCTCTCTCTCCCTCTCTCCCCCCCGCTCCCTCCTGCTGACTGACGCTACTCACCGCTCCCCCGCGCCGGCACCCGAACCTTTCGTCTCGAGCGGGCAGGTACTCGCTAAGGGCAATGCTCGCTCGAGCAATTGCCTTTAGCGAGTATACTCGCTCATCTCTAATGCTAACCAAAAGTATACCTGAAAAGCACCCTTTTATTATATATTTAGCTATCAAAGTCTATGGGCTCATCGGCCCACAGGTCAAAAGGCTCAACTTGTTATGAGTTTAGCATACTTTCTTTTTCAGATGACTTCTTAGAATAAGCTATTGTGTGTGTACATGAGGAATAACACTATTTCTGGCCATCATATGACTTGTACTCTGTATTTATCCACAGTTGTCCCTTCTGCAGTCTGTATACCTAATTTTCAGTTCTCTCTGAGCTGATGGAAGGAGCCTACTGTTATGCTGTCTACAATAAGCTGTGCATAGAGAAATGGCAGATTCTACCTTTGCTGGAAGATCACGAACCGGCGCATTTGTGAGAGTTCATAGCGTTCCATGGCTGATGTAGAACACAGCAGCAGAACTGGGTGAGTTTATGCTAAAAACTCCATCTGGAAGAGATGTCTGGACCGGTCCATAGACATTAGCATGCGACGCAGTAAAATTTAAAAGACATTTTCCCCAGGCATGCTTTCAAATGGAAAGATAAACGTATTTTTTGAAAGAACTGTAATTCAGTAGTCTGCTGTTGTAGTCAGTTTAGTAGAATTGAAAGTGCTGACTGATTCCCTTTAACCTCTTCACTAACGTAGAACACCAAGGATGTTACGCAGGTTAGCCACTGATTTCAGACGCAGTTTTTAGAAGCGGAATTCATGTAGCAGAATCCATATCGTATTGCATCATGTGAGCAAGGTCTTAGGGATTAACTATTAAAGAACTTCCACCTGGTGCTGCAACAGCAAGGAAGGAGAGGGGCAGTATCAGGAGAGAACTCTCCTCTCTTTAGGGCGCCCACCCACTGGCGTTTTTTTTCACTGCGAAACTCGCAGGTTTTTTTTTTCTGCAGGGGGTCTATGGGACTTGTAATGTAAAAATTGCGATCGCGCAAAATCGCGATTTACCGCGATATCGCGATTTTGCGCGATCGCGATTTTAGCTTTGCATGTCCCATAGCCCAAAGACCCCTGCAGAAAAAAAAAAACGCTGCGAATTTCGCAGTAAAAAAACGCTAGTGGGTGGGCACCCTAAAACAGAATATTCTGCATTCTATTTTACGCAAGCAGATTAGGCAATTCCAACACGTTAATGTGAGTGGAATGGTGTAATTCAATGCATTTAATTGAACAAAGGATTACCGCGGATCAAACGCTTATGGAATCCGCAATTAGAATCTGGTCATGTGAGATCGGCTTCAGACATAGCCTCCAGCAGATCCTCTTATTTTGGCCAACTATGTGCATTAGGGCTCCCACCCACTATCGTTTTTTTCTCCACTGCGCTGCGAGAGTAAGTGAAAACTCTCGCAGAGCAGTGCGAGAAAATCGCTGCGATATCGCTACGACAGCCTTTTCAATGGGGCCAGCGGCAGCAGCGCTAGCCCCATTGAAAAGATATGGAGAATGCCGCTGACTTCTGCCACATGCAGTATTGCACCTGCGAAATACTCCTCTGCCAAGCCCGCCATTCTGGTACAACTTAGAGCCATCGCTACATTCCATTTTTTCCAAGTTCATGTGTTTAACGCCGATTTGTAAATGAAAACCAGGATGTAATAACTCAGGTACTGTATGTCAGCTTCCCAAAAACATGCATTCATATGAGGCTGTAAGCCCAGTCACCAACCTCGGAAGATGGAGAAAGAAAAATGGCAGTGGCAGTAATTAAAGAGTTAAGAATTGTAAATAACAGCTGCAACTACTTTATAGGGTGAATCAAAAAGAATATTGCAACAATAAAGTAAAGTTGATTTCATACATGCATTGTCATACAGCAGCTAGAATGACATGAAAAGTTAGAAAAACTCTTCAAGTTTTTAATGCACCTCAAACATGTTCAAGATATGTGTCATTGGTATCAGGGCAGATAACAAGCTGTTAGTCCAGTTCTGCCCAGATGCATCCCAGCATATATTCTGATATTAGTTCCACTGCAGTGGAGATGCGTTGTTTTAGGTCGTCTAAGTTTTGAGGCATTGGGGCCACAGAATATCTGTAAGGTGCAATAAAAACTTGAAGAGATCTTCTATCTTCTCATACCATTCTGGCTGTTGTAGGTCAAGCCATGTATGAAGAAATCAGCTTGACTTTTGCATCCTTTTTATATAGACAGCATTAAGTGGCCAAATGCAGTTGAGATACAACCCCTTTAAGTGGAGAGCACAATTATGTAAATGCTTGGTTTCTGGAGAATCAATGTATTGATTTCTGATTTTTGTCCAAAATGTACTCCTGGGTCTGTTTAGCTGTTCTTATGAATTTTTAAGTGAATAAATGTATTTGGGCAACAGAGGATAGATACTGAGTAGTTTTGGAATGAAATCTGTGTTTTTAATCTAATCCTGAAATCACTTGTGATTTCCCAGTGGAATCTCTGTTCAGCTCTCTGCTGCAGTGGGAATGAGTTAGATAGCCTCATTCCCTAGAGTTATGCAAATGCTAGTTGGATTACTCTATGTTATAAGGATGGCCAAAAACATTAGCCATTTGGAGAGAAAGATAAAGAACTGATGCCACAATTAAAATCTGATTATCTTTAATACAGAATTATCAGATTTTGGTCTCATGCTCATGGTCATATTATGGCTTCATTTTCTATAGCATTGTACTAGGGCGTCCATAGAGTTGCATGAGCCCTGTACTGTACCTCTGCATGTCTTTGATTTCATACAGAGACATACAGAGGTTTTTTCTTTGAGATCCGTCAGAATAGAAAACTAGCCATGTTCCATTGAATTCTATACTTACAGAGAATATTGGTGTACATACAGTGCCTAACGGAGTCTGTAAAGCAAGCATGGAGGCAATGTGGTTGTACCAAACGAGGGCAGATCTTTTTGGTTTGCATCCCCCTGGAAGTTTAGTGTGGGCAAAACTACACTTGGCAGTTGTGTTTTTTGGTCCACTCTGCACACTGACCTTCTGACTAATGACGTTTATATTAAAGGGGTCTTTGACTTAAATTTTTTATTTATTTAAGTCCCCGGCAAGTTTATGGAACGACACTGACGATGTCCCCGTCGGGCTTATATTGGCCTGTCATCATTGTCTATTGGTAAACAACCCACGTGACCACTGTAGCCATTGTAGAAGACTGAAGGACCAGAGAGTGCAGTGGATGATCGTCGCGGAAGAGGAAAGGTGAGTACTGGGTTTATTTATGTATATAAAATGCACCCCCCCTGCCACCAATGTAATAGTTACTTGGAAAACCACTTTACATTTTCTACTATTTCTCCCACTTAGAATTCTCCTTCTGGACTCTAAACATTATGAGCCGTCAACTAATTTGAAATGAACTTTAGAAGAGTAAATAAAAGTTTTTTGAAACTCAAAAAAATTCACAAAAGGGTCTCAACAGAAGAGGAAATTAATCTTACATTACGTTTATATTGAGTTCAATAGGAGCTGTGTCGGCACTACCAGACCAGGCAATATGCATTTTACGCTGTCTGTACTGTCAGCGGTGCTGGAAGTCAGCTGATCGGCAGGGATTCCAAGCAATGGAACCCTGCCAATGATCTACTGATGACCTATGCTATACTTTTTTGGGGTAGGAGGGGGGCAGGGAGCAAATTCTAAGTTTTAATATGGGGCCCTATGGGTTCTTTGTATTCCCTTGCTTTTACTTTATCCCACTTACTTCATAGATCTATATCATGCTGCAAGTTCATGTAAGTAAACCTGCAGCTGGACTTGGACACTTGTTTTTAAATTGAACGCCTAATATATTCATCTGAAATTGGCCATATAGACAAAGAATATAGTTATTGGCTCTGGAGCTGGTTGTCCCTTCACTGTAGGATACAGTATAAACTCACCATTCTCATCCATAAAGCCGTGGTGCACTGCTCTATATCTCTTCTCCTTTGTTCCTTCCTCTCCTGTCCCCAAGATTTTTCCAGAGCTGCAACAGTTCTCTGGAATGCGCTACCCAGAGCAATCACATTAATTCCCAACATCAACAGCTTTAAGTGGGCACTAAAAACATCTTTTATGCACATTGCTTGCAGCTTAAAGCACTTCACATCTCTACATACCAGCTGGTGAGGGGCTGATTTAGCTTTGTGTATGCTACTCTATTTAGTATAACAGACAGCTGGAACATTGTACAGAATAAGCACTTTCCCTTTTCTTGTCATTGCTATCTTCTCATAGAAACTGAACATCTGTTACGGTAAATCTGTTTCGGATAAGGGGGTGGTCTTCTCAAAGAGGTGGTCTTTTGTAGAGGTTTCACTGTATGTATATCTTAATAATTGCTAACCTTAATTCACAATATTCTACAGAGAAAGCACTCACATCCATCTCTCCAATGAGGTTTACAATTATAGATGAGCAAATCAGTAACGCATAACATAAATATAGTAGCAGAATTAAGCGACTGTGTCGCGGGGGTGCCGATGGCCTGACAGGAACCCATCAGAGTGGAATAGATAGAGCCAGGAGGAGGTGGATTCATCCCGCTTCACAAGACCCTTCTGCTTGGAGAAAGAAGATCATCTGGCCAGCTAGACCAAGGGAGTTGATCGACCCAAGCCTACATCCACCTGGTGCCACCCCAGCATGCTGGGGCCAGTGCCCTATATGACCGGCCATGCTGGGAAAGGTAAATGTAAGCATTGCAAAAGTGTGTGTTCTGGCTATATTAGCAATCCCACTACTGGTCCCCTGCCAGGAGGAGGGGGATTCATCCCGCTTCACAAGACCCTGCTGCTTGGAGAAAGAAGATCATCTGGCCAGCTGGACCAAGGGAGTTGATCGACCTAAGCCTACATCCACCTAGTGCCACACCAGCATGCTGTGGCCAGTGCCCTATATGACCGGCCATGCTGGGAAAGGTAAATGTAAGCATTGCAAAAGTGTTTGCTCTGGCTATATCAGCAATCCCACTACTGGTCCCCTGCTTCCCGAGGACCCGCGACATGAAAACTAAACAAATCCTTGAAAATACACAAATATCACTTATTAAAACTGACATTTCTACCTAAAGATTATAGTAAACTCAAATAACATTTATTTGATCAGCTTCACTGTGTGGGCATTCATATACAAATGAAAACAGACTTAAATCAGTTTAAGTGTTTCCTTTGCTCTTGCCAAGTGTAGTAATTTGTGATTCAAGAATAAAGTAGGTTTGACTGATTAGAGTGGCCAATGTTAATAAAGGGAAATCCAAAACTTGCTATAAGTGACTGCTTGAGAAGAATGTGTCAAGCTAAATTAAACATGCAGAAGAAAAATACATATTTCCTAACACGTTGGTTAGTGGGTTACATGTTAAATTGGAGGATATGTAATGGTACTTGATACTTGGAAGAGTTGCAATAGATTCCAGTACATTAAATTGTTTAGTTTTGACATTTTGGAGCATCACACTAGTATAAATAAATAATGCATATAATTATGTATAAAAATACACTGTAGATAAAAATAAATGATTCCAATTAACCTATTTTACTGTTTACATACACATTTAATGGAATTGAGTAACCTTTTAAATACTTTGAATCACTTATTTTGTTCTGACAGTGATTACAGTCTATGTTTTCATTTTCAACTCTTTAAACTTCAGAGCTGAAATCTCCCAGAACCCCTTGTTGCTCAGTGTCTGTTCATAGCTATCCCTGGTGATTTGCATTGACGGAAGTGTAATCTTTACACCAGACAGTGTACAGTAATCTGCTGTTGTTAAATCTGCATTATAGAAACTCTGATAAACTGTTAGAGATTAGTCTAAGATTGTTGACTGTTTCTAACGAAAACCAGCATAATGGTGAATGCAGATCTGCAGTATCATACAGGCTGTGACAAAGGATAAGTAATGCAATGTACTAACAAACCGACTAAACTTTATATCTGAACAAAAACTAGTGACAAGTCAAAAAGCAAACAACTGCTTGTATCAGTAATTAGCCCTGGAAATCCACCCAAAGCACGAAGAGAAAAACAAAATTTGGGTGGGTGCTCAGGCAACGTGACATGAAGAAATAATGTTTCTCCAACTTCAGTAAAACTTTACACACTTTATGAGTTAGAGTAAAGTTTAGCTCAAAACGCATAGAAACTTTTTTCTTTACCTGGGATTTGCAAGTTTTTACTCATGCTATAATAAAGTTTGTGATTTTGTGCTGTTATGCTCAGACACCAGAGCACATGCCCTGGGTCTTCTATCCAGTGCCCCATTTGTCCAACGCCAACAATTGCCACATTTATTGGGGTTATCTAAGCAGAAAGCTTTTTTAAAACTGCACAAACATAAAAGAAGCCATACTCACCTCAACCAATCCCCGTCACATGTCCCATTATTGACATGTCATCACTTTGGCAGCTGAAAGGGAGGACCAGCCATGGACCAGACACCAGTGTCAAATTATAATAGGGGCAGTTTGGGCAAACCACCCATGGCCTGGGGCTCCAGAGGGGCCAATGACTGCCCAAACTACTCTACCATCTTCACACACTACAGCCTCATTACTTCCCCATACATAGCCAGCTCTTCCCCTGTCCTGCTCTCAGTACCACTTGTGCAGAAGTCGGGGAGGAGTGACTGGCACCATTCGTGGGAAAATCAGCCATAGTAGGCAGAGAGAGCAAGGGAGGGAGAAAAGGACAGTCCTCTCACCTTTGCAGCATCAGACTGACATGTGTGATGGAGGCATAGAGACGGGTTAAATAGTTTAACTTAAGGTACCTTTACACGGGACAACGGTTGGGGGCATAAACACCCATCAGTCGTCCCAATGACGATTGCTCCTGTCCTTGCACACAAGAGTGGTAGTCGCTCATCTTCTGGCCGCTTCCCTCCATTCATGCATACATTCGCCAGTTGCTTTGTTTCTGTAAGCTGAAATAAAGTGACTAGCAACTACTGAGCAATTTCTATCTCAGTGCCCTACTAGTGGCTGTGCGCACACAGTGCGACTGTTGCCGAAAATCACTGTTTCAAGCAATTATTTAGGTGATAATCGCCCATGTATAAGTGCCTTTACACCATCTGGCTGGATGAAGAGCAGAAGCAGGGTAAACAGAAGAAGCCTGTCTGAGCAGAAGGTGGAGGTTGTGAAACCATGAAGAAATGTCTGTGTAAGCGGGGAGAGGGGAGCTAAGGAGCTGTCCATGTATGGGGGGGGGGGGGGGGGGGATGAGGAGATGCCCATGTAATGCCCGTTTAGAGGGAACAATTCAGAAAATCGTTGAATAAAACTGAAGATAATCGTTCAGTTTAAATGCAGGCAAAGGAATGAACGATGAACGAGAATTGTGAGGTTCTCCCTTATCATTCAGTTTCAGCCATCATAAAAAACAGCGCCGGATTGGGCACTTATCGGGCCGTTTAAGCACTGTTCATTCAGTGTTTCATATATGAATGTGAAACACTGAAGGATAAGTTCCCGAGGAATGCAAGGTTCTCAACGAGAATTGTGCAGTCTAAATGGGCTGCCCAAGTGCAAATGAGCTGGTGATGACATCTCCAGAATCTTCCGTTGGGCAAACGAGAATTGTGAGATTCTCTGCCTGTGCAAAAGGGCCATAATGGAAGTGAGATGAAAAGCTATCCGTGTAAGGAAAGGGAGATGAGAAGTTGTCCGTGTTAGTCGGGAGATTAGGAGCTGTCAATTTAAGGGAAGGGACGCATCAGGATATCTGTGTAAGAGGGAGATTAGGAACTGTCCATGTTAGGAGTGACTATCAGGAGCTGTCCATGTAAGCAATGGGGGAAGATAGGGAGCTGTTCTTGTAAGGGGGTGAGAAACCATGAGAAGCAGTCTGAGTAGGGAGGAATCATGAGAGGCAGTCCATGCAAGAGACAAACCATGAGGAGCCGTCCGTGCAAGAAGAGGTGTTAACAAGATGAAGAAAGTGTGCAAAGATGAGCAGGAAAGACCCTGGCAGAGAAAGGTGGTGCTCTTGACAATAGTAACAGTGCACATCAGAGGGGGCCTAAGTTGTGTGAACAGCCTGGGGCCTGAAGTCTACTTAATCCACCAGTGCCTGGCAGTGGGAGCGGCGGGGCATCAGGTTAGGGGAGTATGGGTTCTTTTATGTTTGTGCAGAACTCTGTACTTTTTTTTTGTTTTAAAACGTCTGCCTGGATAAACCCTTTAACATTATGTGGCTTGTAATGATTGGATGTTCCTGTTACAAGAGCTTCATAGTGCACCTTTGACTAGAAATACTCAATAAATAAATCAATATGTGATAAAGAAGTTATAACTAGAGATGAGCGAGCATACTCGCTAAGGGCAATTACTGGAGCGAGCATTGCCCTTAGCGAGTACCTGCCCGCTCGGAAGAAAAGATTCGGCTGCCGGCGCGGGGGAGTGGTGAGCAGCAGGGAGCGGGGGGGGGGGGGAGAGGGAGAGAGAGATCTCCCCTCCGTTCCCCCCCGCTCTCCCCCACCGCTCCGCACCCCCCGCTGGCACCCGAATCTTTTCTTCCGAGCGGGCAGGTAATTGCTAAGGGCAATGCTCGCTCATCTCTAGTTATAATCCCTTTAAATGTAAATGTGTCAGGCAGGACAATAATAATGTTTCAATCATGATGGAATCCTGAAATATAATAATAACTATAAATTGTATCTGTTTTTATACTGATATCCTATAAATTGGGCATATTTACCTTGGCTTCAAGGTTACTTATCCTCTCTGCTATCGCTGCCAGTCTTGTGCAATTCATGCATTCTGAAAGAAAGTACAGAGTACAGCTAAATAAACATGTGCAATAGGGCAGCAGTATTCACTATCATGTCAGAGAAAATATATTAAACATACAAACCCCCTAAATTCTCATAGTAAGATAGGGTACTGACGACAGTTACCTTGTCCTTAGTGAGTCATTCTCACTTTTTGCTTTGCTTCCGGTTTACTTACCACTCACCATAGAAATAACCATTTATGGATGGTTAAGGATATGGGATCTTTGCAATGCTATTTTATTTGTTAGACCAGTGTTTCCCAAAATCTAGTCCTCACAACTTGTGTTGCTCATTTTAAACACAAAATTTTCAGAAAATTGAATCAGGTTAGTTCAACCCGATTTTTGGTGAAAATCATGGGAAAATCAAATTTACCACAAGGAGGGCGCTTTCAGACAAGTGTGTACGTGTGCGTACATAGGTGTGCACAAAACCACGCGTCTATTAGAACCATTGGTTCCCTATGGTGTGTTCACATGTCCGTGTTTTACAGGTGTGCAAATGCACGTACCTGCAAAACATAGGACATGCGTAAATCATAGGTCCGTGGTTCGTGTAAATATTCTCTGCGGGGAGTCCCCTTGTCACTGAACACTGTGACAGCAGTGTCATAGTGTTCAGTGACAAAGGGGACTCCCTTCGGGGAGTAAAGAATCCCCTGACACAGCTGTCACACAGGATCGTGATGTTCTCCCATTGCTTTCAATGGGACCAATGCTTCTGCAGCCCCATTGAAAGCAATGGGCTGCCGGCAAGCCCTGCAGGAATTTTCGGGGAAGGGCTTTAAATATAAGCCCTTCCCTGAAAATCATCTCTAGAATGTGTTGAACATAAAAAAATATATAATCACCTCTCTACAGCTACAGGGGCTCAGGCGCATCCAGCCGCGTCTTCTCCCTGCACTGCTCTGAATGCCTGTGATTTGCTGAGCGCTGTGACCAATCACAAGCAGCGCTCAGCTGTCATTCAATGAATAGCTGAGTGCTGCCTGTGATTGGCTGAGCACTCAGCCAATCAGATACAGCCCTTTTAGCAGGCAGGGATTCAAAATCCCCGCCTGTTGAAAGAGCTTCAGAGCAGCGCAGTGAGAAGAAGCGGCTGGATGCGCCTAAGCCCCGGCAGCTGCAGAGAGGTGGGTATATATATTTTTTTATTTTTAACACATTCTAGCACAATTTGTTACTCCTTCCTATTTGTCATCTTTGTCTTGGTGTCAGGGCCTTTTTAGATAAATCCTGTGTGTGGTTTGGAGGAATTGCTAAAAAAAAATTTTTATGCCCTTAAGGGTCCGGAGGCCCCTTTTTTGAAGGCGGGAGTGGGGGTAGTGTAACATCTGTCTCCTGAGATCTGTTTTACTACAGGTTCTCTGGAGCTTTCCTGCTCAGGTGTGGGGGATTGTGTTGGCTGTGCGTGTGTGTGATTCCAGTCAGCCAATCACTCCACGTCAGTACACATAAGAGCTGTCTTCCAAGGTCTTCTTTCTCTGTTCTCATTTCTCTCTCTCTGTGTTGTGTGAGCAGATTCTATGTGTGGTGGCTGCAAGAAATGTTTGTGTCTTGTGGTTTTGTTTGGTTATGTCACTGGACTCCTGGTTAGTGTAGGGACTAGCGGTATTACCAGGAGCTGTGACGTGGCCCACTAGCTTCCATATTTTGGCCCAAATGTCAACAAATAGGCTAGATAGTTTGGGAACTCATCTCCTCTGTAATGTAATATTTTTATATAATTCTATTTAATGCATTTTGAAAAGTTCTTTTTATTGAGGCTTTTGCATGCTGATCTCTTTTTTGTCTAACAGTGGGATTTAAGTCTAATCTCTATTCCAGCAGGGCAGGGGAATAGTAATTTGTTAAATCCTGATGACTCTGTGATTTATCCTTCCTGGTTGGAGTAAAGGAGATTGCCCCTTTGTAACTGGGACACTTACTATAGGTGACACATTGCTCTAATAACTAATTTATGACATCTGTTCTTGCACGCAATACTGCCAATTACTTGTTGTGTTTTTAAAGTTCTGCCATAATTAAAGTGATCAAGAAAAAAAAATGTAACACAACAGTGCTCAACATCTGGAAGTCGTATACTACATGCATTTCTTACCACATGAAAAGATAACCTAGAGCGCTTTAATACTGTACATGAGGACTGGCTGAGAACAGCTTTGACAATAGTTATTTCATGTGTTTTTCTCATACACTTAGATGAATGCTCTTAGGTTTCTACAAAGTCTGCAGAATTAGATCCAGGATGTTTGAACAGACGAACTAAACATTTTTTGTAAATAGCTAATGATGGATCTTAGTGGCCACAAGTTCATTTGCAATGTAAGTGAATGTAGAGATTAACTCTACATCCTGGTTACGAGGAACGTAAATGAGTAATATCTTCATATCTATCAGGTTATGACTTACAAATGGCATATCTCTAGATGGATAGGTAGGTAAATATTAACCCTTTTCATAATAGTGCGACTACCAACTAAGTTTCAGTTCCATATATAGAAACACACATTGGGGCTTATTTGTTATTCTTTGGGTGCCAGAAATTCACAGTTTTGGTACACGAGTCAAAACTTCATCTTTTAGGCCTCATGTCCACAAATGGATCGGATTCTGCATGTAGGAGCCAGCTGCTGAATCCGACCCTGCCCGTGGCCGAGGACACTGCGGGACTTCTTACTCATCCAAGTCTTCTTTTTTCTTCACTGCAGATGTGTGCAGAAGTGCCGGCCGTCGCGCTGCTGCACACATGCAGTGGACTTTCTTTTTTTAAAACCCCTGCTCTCTCGCGGAATTTGTGGCCTGGCCGCAATTCAAATGCGGACGGCTTTCATTGACTCCAATGGATCTGCAGGGAAATGAAGCATGCTGCGATATTTTTTTTTTATCTGAACCAAAAGTTCCACAAATCAAACCTGCACGCTTTATTTTACTTGCGGACACCTGTGTATCCCTATGGGCGGCTTGATTTGCGGATCTTCCGCGCAGATGACGTGTACAGATTTCGTAAATCAGATCCACTCATGGACATGGGGCCTCAGAGCATTTACAACACCCCATGCCATTAAAAAAATAAATGATTAGCCAGACTAATTTGAAAAAGGAAAATATATGAATATATAATGGTTTTTACAAGTTTGGTTCTTAAATGGAGGATGCAAGAAAAAAAGGACCGGGATATTGTGTTGCCACTTCGGCTGCAACAATCATGTCCAGGGAGAGAGGTGATATGGTATAAGACCAATATTTTATTTAAAATGTCTGCAAGTTACATGTTTATGTACCCCTTCTTCAGAGCAGATATAGGATACAATAGTCAGCACATGGGCAATAAGTAAAACATGTAATGGATCTTAAATGGATAATTGTCTGTTTTTTTTCTTTACTTTCGTTTTTTCCTCCCCCCTTTAAAAAAAATCCTAACTTTTTTTATCTATTATTTATCTATTTTGAGGGCCGAGTTTTATTTTTAAATGGTGCTATTTAATGTATCATATAATGTACTGAAAAACGTTGAAAAAATTCTAAAGGGAGTATAGTGAAGAAAAACTAAATTCCGCCATCTTTGGTTGGGTCTTGTTTCTACATTGTACACACTGCAACAAAAATGACATGATAACTATATTCTATGGGTCGGCACGATTACTAAGATACCAAATGTTTGCTTTTGCTTTACTACTTTTAAAATATAAAATTATCTTTGCCAAAAAAAATTATTTTCTGCCGCCATCTTCTGACAGCTATAACTTTTTTATGTTTCGCCGAATGAGTTGGACGAGGGCTCAGTTTTTTGTGGGACATCGTGTAGTTTCTATCGTCATGATTTTACAGTACCTACGACTTTTTGATCGTTTTTTATTTTTTCTGACGACAATGTGGGGTAAATAATGCAAACAGTTTTTTACATTTTTTTTTTGTCCCCATAGGGGAAATGAACTTTCAATTGTTTGATCGCTCCTGCAGTATGATGCAATACCAAAAGTATTACATCATACCACAATCTGACAGGCAATCAAGCCATAGCTTGATAGGCAATCTACATTGGCAGCCCTGGGGGCTTTCAGAAGTCTTCTGCCTGCCACAGCAACTGAAAGGAATCCTGCAATCTTATTGTAGGGGGCCATTTGGGACCCCTAAACATCAGTTGGGGCATTAAAATGCTGATGTCAGAAATGACCACGGCATTTTTAGGGGTAACAGCTGCGATCTGCAGCGGTGTTGATCACAGCTGTTGCGGGTAAGTATCGGCTGTAAGAAACAGCCGGCACCCGCATTGTATGGAGTAGGATTGAACCCCAAGCCCCCCCCCCATACTAGTCCCGAACCTCCATGATGTAAATGTATGTCCTGGGGTGTTGAGAGGTTAAGGACCTTCCAATTGACCCCCAAAGAAAATAAAGTTCTCTGGCAGCTACTTATTCTCTTCCTTCTATTGAACATACAGTTGTATGCAATGGTATTAAGCAGGTGTGGTGTTCCTTCAAAAACTGTGTGCAAGTGTACCTAGAAGAATTGATGCTGTTTTGAAGGCAAAGGATGGTCATGCCAAATATTGATTTGATTTAGATTAATATTTTGTTCATTCCACTTTTCTAATTGACAAAGATAAAGTATGAACACTTTTATTTTTGAAAGCATTCTAAGCCCTCCGTCAGACAAGCTGATTTTTTTAAGCGCATGAATAGGCGCGCTTAAAAAGCGTCTCTATTAGAACCAACGCTTTTCAATGAAAGCGTTTACATGTACGTTTTTTAGAAGCACTAAATAATCACATCTTCAAAAAGTAGGACATGCGAGTGCAAATTTACCCCTTCACACAATTTTTCAACACGCGATGTGTCATTTTTTTTTAGCGCAGCTATTCATGTGCTAATAAAATCGCTCATCTGACTGAGCTCTATGGCTGCTTTTACATCTGCGTTAGGGCTCAATTCATGGTTTCCATCTCTCTGCTCATGTTTGGGAGGAGAGAAACTGATGTAAAACTAAAAAAAAAAAAGATCATTTTTCCCCCATTTTATAAAACCCAATGGGTTTTTTAAAAAAACGGAATGCTTTCAGTTTGCATCAGTTTCGTTTTGCTCCTTTTTTTGTGTGACTGGAACATCATGATAACTCGACTTACAGCATTGTAGTACATTGTAACATGTGCTACATCTGTAGTTTATAGGGGAAATGTAATGTAAGACCTAAACATTTTGGATATGTTTAAATTTAGTGCTTGCTGAATTAAATTTTTATCCTTCAACTGCTATGATTTAACCCTTCCTTCAGACCTGAGAATAAAATAAAGTCTGCAACCCTCCAATCATACAGAACACTCAAAAGCATCATAACTCGTGATTGGTTACTAATAGAGATGAGCGAGCACACTCTGTTAAGGCAGTTACTCGAGCGAGCATCGCTCTTCTCGAGTAACTGCATACTGGTCCGAGCAGATTCGGGGGGAAGGGGGGCGGCGAGGGGTAGCCGGGGGAGAATGACAGATATCTCTCTCTCTTCCTCACGCTCCCCCTCGCCGCCCCCCGCTCAACCCCGCCGCTCCCCCGAATCTGCTCAGACTAGTATGCAGTAACTCGAGAAGAGCGATGCTCGCTCGAGTAACTGCCTTAACCGAGCGTGCTCGCTCATCTCTAGTTACTATGTATATATTGTACACGCTCCTACAAACCTCAGCTTAGATGTAGCTAGCTAGTTAAGTAATAAGTACAACAGACTATTAAAATGCTACCTAATTATTCTAAAAGTGTAGGCACAGGACATTCCAGACTGTGTTATTCCAGATTTTCTGTCTGGCACACTATAAACACTTAAGACAGGCTGCTAACAAGATATTCTCCAGTGGTGCAGTGAATGAGAGATGAGTATACTAGGATATATAATACACCACCTGTCTTCATGCCAGCCTCTTACATGTGGATTTAGGAAACCTGCCATGAAGTGATTAAAATAAACTTTTTTCTTTGAAACAATGTTTCTCGGGTTCTGTTGCCAAGTGCCAGGGAAACCCTTTAGAAAACGAAAACGTTAAATCCTTGCTTGTGCCACCAACAGACTTGAGCTTAGATGGTTTACGCAGCACATGGAGTTTACCCAAGTAGACTCTAAGTAGATAATTTACTCTTTGTTTGTGCTACTGCTGTAATAAGAACTTCAAATACTTGTAAAAGACCGATGTAAACACAGCTTGTGAGCCTCTAATCACATTTTCCACATTGACTGAATAGCTACATTAGTTAATCAAAAAGTTCATCACCTTGTATACTTGGAATACAAGATAATGTATCTCTTAATCTCATCATGCTTCTCGCTTCCAGAACATTACCTTCTTGTATAAATCAAATGATCTGACAAATAACACAAAGTCTACATCTAACGGCTAATTCTTCCAGCCTTTTGTATTAAAGCCATGATACAAAGGATGAACTATTCACATATCATTATGTCATTTCATTCACTTTTCAATGTTCTTAAAATAAATCTTGAAAATTAATGTTCTGCAGAGATTAATTCAGACCTGTTTTAAGCCCAAAGTAAATGTTTCCCAGTTAATCAGCAAATCTAATGTATATAACGTAGGAGGTAAGGTACAAACTTAAACTGTTAAAGGCTATGAAAACCTTTGTGCATGAAAAATCAATATGATGATGCACTAATCTGTGTTTTTGCATTGAGTTTTCATTATCATGCATTTAGAAAGCCTCATACTTGGTCTGCAGGCTCTTCTACATTTAAGTTTTTGTCATACAGTCCACTGTAATAGCTCATTGGAAAGACAATGAATGCATATCCACAACAGGGGAGCAGGCTAGAGGATAAGCTAGTCCGTTTACTCTGATGAACAGAATTTGCTAAGATTTCATTCTCCCAGTTTGCAGGTACTTGGAAAATACGAGCATAGAAATCAAACAGAAATTTTTTAATGAAATTCAATTACACAAAGTCTTCATTTCCAAAAACACATTGATTGAAAAAAGAGTGCAAACATATCCATAAGTTTATGACAAAATTTTCAAGTGTTCAAGATAAAAACTGGTATAAATCAGCCCTATCAGGAAAGGACATCTATCTTCTGGGTTCACAACTTACTTCATTGGGGTGATTTCATGGACAACATTTTTCAGTAAAAAAGGCCACAGCTTTTTTTGCAAGTTTTTGAGCTACAACCAGAAGTGGATACAAAAGCAATGGAAACTATACAAGAAAGACTTGTACCTCTCCATCGTATCAGGTGCCCTTCTGGCTTTGGCTTAGAGGAACTGTGTCAAAAACTGCAATGGTGTTTTCAAAATACTCTGTGTGTGAAACCATCCTAAGTCCCATAACAGTAATACCCTAAAATAATGTAATTATTAGACGCTTTGACAGTGTTAGGCCGCCTGCAGACGAGCGGGTCGGATCCGGCAGCGAGAAATCTCGCCGCGCGATCCGACCCCAGAGCCTGCAGGGACGAGCGCGTACTCACCCGTGCCTGGCGGCCCCGGCTCTTTGATGTGCCGGCTGCCGCGCAGCCGGCGCATGCGCAGACCGGAGCCGGCGGCCAGGTGAGTGCGTGCCCCGCAGAAAATTAGAACATGCCGCGGTTTGTTTGCCGCGCGAGATTTCGCGCGGCCAAACCGCGGCCGTCTGCATAGGAGTGCGTATTGTAATGCACTCCTATGCAGACTTTCAGCGGCGGAAATCCCGCGGGAAATCCCGCGGCGGGATTTCCGCTCGTCTGCAGGCGGCCAGGCAGGCGAATTTTACATTTTCTACAAATTCTCTGCAGACTAGATACCATAATGTTGGCTGCCATAAAGGTTCTCTCAATACACACTGGCTGCGAATAGTACTGTTCTGTGATTCATCATGACTATCATAAAGACCTCCTTTAGCATCAAGATAGCTAAATGGTCTACGCACATGGTAGTCTTACTGATCTGCAAGTGATCTGATTGCAATATACTTATAGTTTTTCAGGGGCCAAATGTATGCCATATTGGATATTGTTTCTTCACAATACTGAAACATTTTGTGTACCACATCATTAAACACTGTATACATAACATATACTCTAAGGGTTGTCTGACAAAATTAACTTATCACCTTACACAGGATAGGTGATATGTTTCTGATTAGTGGGGGCCTGACTGCTAGGATCCCTACTGCTCATTACAATGAGGGTCCCGAGTGTCCTGCAATAAATGGACTGCCATTTTTATGCATTACAACTTCATTCATATCTATAGGACTGCTGGAAATAGCCAAATACAGGTGTGTCTGGCAGTCAAATAGAAATGAATGGAGTGATAGTGCGCAAGCGTGACCACTGCTCCATTTATTGTGGGACACTTGAGATGCCCATCCTCATGATTAGCAGGGGTCCTAGTGATCAGGCCCCCACCATTCAGATTCATATCACCTATCCTGTAGTGAGGCCGATTTCTTTGGACAACCCCTTCAAGGTATACCTAGTTTTTTTCAATTAAAGCCAATTGTACACATATGCAGCTACATGGGGATAAAGTTGCGCACATTGTGAAAGTGTGAATGTTATCTTATAACTGTCCAATATTACATTGCAAAGACATCAACAGGGCTTTATGCATCACTGAACCAAACTACTTACACTTCTGTAGTGCATTACATAGATACCATCCACTTTATTAAGGCCCATTTACACGTAAATATAATCTTTTACACGTAAATATAATCTTTCAAAAGATTCAAAGTTTTAGCGATCTTTTTGCATAAAGTGTTAATGGACACTAATGTCCATTAACACTTTATCATATTCATGCATGTAAAAGGGCCTCCAGGAGCTGTTTGCAGAGCCTAGCATGTGAGTAGTCAAACGCCCAGCTGTGCACACAGATGCATTGTTCTCACAGGGGCTGCCGGCAGGTTACAATGTAATCTCCGGCTCTCGTGGAGAACACAGAATGCGGTCTGTTGAGAGATACTTTATCTCTCTGCGGCTGAACAATGGATTTTAAGTTCCCCCTAAAATCACCGTTCAGTCGAAAAGTGCACGATGCCCACGTTTACATGTAACGATTAACGCTCATTTGCGCTTGTTTAAACGAATTTGGAGCAATAATCATTGCATGTAAATGGGCCTTATAACCACAATGTGATAAATGAAGTACCATTAAAGTCTAGCACATCAGAATGCTGCTTCTCCATCATTAAAGTATCCTGTCCTGCAATGTTTCAGGAGATAAAGCCCTCTTCTTCATGTGTGGATTTGTGGCTAAGTGAGTGGATCTACCTTGAGTCCTGGGCTGAACAAAAAGCTATGTGATTGTTTGCATGCATAGCTGATGAATTTGGATGAGCCTTACGCTTTGCCAAGATAAGACCTATTGACTAATATAATTAGTAATTATCATAGTCAGCTGCCATTATTTTTGCCCAACGCTGAGAGGAATTGGCAAAGTTTAAGTCATTGGGTCTCGAAGGGTTATAGAAAAGAGATGGTATGCGTGTTGACAGCGGACGTTGTGATGATTACATCCATAGAGACAAAAACTACGGAACAGATGTTCTAATAAATTTGCTATTTCCGAAGTTTAAAGTATTGAAAATGTCACATTTTTCTAAACAGGCAATACTTCATTTTTTTGCTTGACACGGTATTTTGGAGTCCTTACAACATGCATAGGCAAAAGATGGATGAGGCTTGTTTTGTCTGGCATGTATCACTGATGTATACTGGGCAACATTTTATATACTAAGCATAAAGAAAAGATACTTTATGACTTGTCTACGGCAGATGCAGACCAAATTGCCATTCAACATTGGTTGTTTCTTTATTTTCTAGACCACAATTTATCATTTATGTTTTCCAGAGCAGGGCATGCTCATTATTGCACTGTATGTTTCCACCATTAGGTAACACTGTAAGCTTTTAGAAAACAGCTTCTGGCTCCAAGGAGTTTCAGTCAATAGTTTGAGGCTATATATAAAACTGTGCAGCAGCCCGAAAAGGTACTGTAGACTTCAAGTGAATGGCACTGATGGCTCAGTCACATGGACGTTTTGCCGCGCAAATTTTTGAACGCATCAGTTATGCGTTCAAAAATTCGCATGACCAAAGCGGGCGTCACAGCGGAGAAAACAATGCTAGCAGCGTTTATCCGCTCAAAATGACCGCTGCCCGCTATCCCCTGCTGCTGGTGTGACAGCTGCAGCAGGGGATTCCTTGGATATGAAACCCCTGGATGCTGTCACATCCAAGGGTTCCACCTGTGGTCAATGGGGTGGCGGCCCCATTGACATAAAGAGAACATCGCGATCTTCTGCTACAGCTGTGACAGCTGTGGCAGAGGATTTCTTCATTTCTGTGGAGAGTCCCATTGTCACTGGACACTGTGACAGCATTGTCACAGGGTCTAGTGAAAATGGGACTCCCCGCTGAGTTGAAGAAATCCTCTGCCACAGATGTCACAGCTGTGGCAGAAGAGAGCAATCTTCTCCTATGGAATTCAATGGAGCTGGCAATACAACCAGCTCCATTGAAAGCAATGGGCTGCCGGCCAGCGCTGCAGTGATTTTTGGGGAAGCCGTCTCTTCTCCTGCACTGCTCTAAGGAGTATTCAGCAGGCGGGGATTTAAAATCCAGGAGGAGAGCCGGCTGGACGTGGCTGAGCTCCGGCAGCTGCAGAGAGGTGAGTATAGATTTTTTTTTTTGTACACATTTTTAGGATGGTTTTCAGGTAAGGGCTTATATTTCCCCAAAAATCACTGCAGCTCTGGCCGGCAGCCCATTGCTTTCAATAAAGCCAACTGTATTGCCAGCTCCATTGAATTCAATGGGAGAACATCATTCTCCTCTGCCACAGCTGTGACAGCTATGGCAGAGGATCACGATCTTCACTATATGTTCTGAATGGGGTCGGCGCTGCTGCCACCAGCCCCATTGGGCACAAGGTTAAACCCCTAAAAGCAAAAGCATCCAGGGGTTTCACATACACAGAATACCGGTTTGCCACAGAACACAGTTACATGCGTTCTGCGAACCGATGTCCTATAATTTTCGCTGGAGGCATTTTTCCGCATGTAAAATTCGCACATGTGACCGCTGCTATTGCAAAGCATTGGTTCTATCTAGTGCGAATTTTTTGACGTGCGGAAAAATGCCCGTTACAAACACCCATGTGACTGAACCCTGAGTGTGCAGTACTTTTCCTGGGCTCTGTGTGTTTCGAGCACATAGCGGCTCTAATGAGCAGCTGATCAGCTGGGGTTTCGGCAGTTGGACCCTTGCAATCTGCTACTCATGACCTATCCTAATGGTCATCGATAGTTTAAACCTGGAAATCACCTTTTACATCCTTGCAATTTTGTGGGTAACAATTAATTTGAAAATCATGTTGACTTACAGTACAGCCACATGTCAGTGTGGTTTTCAACAGCATTGCAGATGCACGTTAGCCAAGCTTTCGGCAAAAGGTTCATTGTGGTCCGAATTAGATTGAACCAAACTAGAACTTCACCAATGCCCCTAAAACTGGTGTATAACAATGTCTGTGAATCATCAAGTTATTTATAATCTTATATTAGTTAGAGGAACATCTAAGTACTTTATAGATGTTTTTAGGGCAAAACGAATGAAGAAAAAGAAGAAGAAAAGGAAGAGAAAAGGGAAGATGGGATGGAGAAGGAAAAGAGAAAAGTGAAAAGACAGAGGAAAAGAAAGAGTAAAAGTAAGAAGATAAAAAGAAAAGGAAGAGAAAAAGGAAAAAGACATGGAAATGAAGTGGATGAAGAAAAATCAGAAAAGGCTAAAAGGGAAAAGAAATAAGAAGAGGAATAGGAAGTAGGAAAAAAAATATATATATTTTTTCTACTATTTTGTTGCTTTAGTTGAGACAAACAGCCCAAAGTTTGGGTTTGTGCAGAACCAAACTTTTAGCAAAGTTTGAATCGAAACAGGATTCTACTATTTTGGTTTGCTCAACACTATCCCCTGGGGGAAAGGTTTGCAAAATAGCTTTCATCCGGAAGGAAGAAAATTGTCTCTCTAGTGCGACATATAGGTCCTGTAGGTCGATATTTGACCCACTAGAGAACCTTGTGGTGTCAAGGTTATGGAGTTGTTGCTTCTTGACAACAGAGTACGAAGCAAGTGTCTGAACAGAAATACATTGTGCTATTACTCAAAGCTATATACAATGCCAACATATTACACAACCCCGTTCCTATCAGTAGTAACATAATAATCTGCCAATCCTAAATTCATCAATATTTTATGACCAATTTAGAAGGAAGCAATAAACCTGTGTATATGTACAGTATGTATACCATGTGAACAGAGGCATAACTTGAAGCTTCTGGGCCCCAGTGCAAAATCTGTAACAGGGCCCCCAACTATAATGCTTTTTGCATAGTACTGGGTTCCCAAAATAGAGAAGAGAGGCCTTATGGGCCCCCTAAGGCTCCTGGGCCCAGGTCCAACCGCATCCCCTGCACCCTTTATAGTTACGCCCTTGCATGTGAAGAAATGCAGAGGAAGCTGTGCAAGTACAGGGAAAAATCTACCAACCAGTGCTTTCTAGTACAAACTACCGAGTCTTCACATGCCAATTCTGAGTGGATTTCATTTATCAGCCCCTTTTTGGTACTTTAAACGTCACATCTATCTATACCCTAAATACAAAATTATAATAGACTCCCCAAACTAATGTATACAGTATAAAAAAATAAAGACATACTTTTTACTTCATCTTTTTATATTGCTTAAAGTAATATTAAATCAATTTCAAAATAAAGCTAAGATCTAATTATCCCTACAAGTAAAAAAATGACACTGGGATGACGACCTTACTGATAAAGTTGTAAGCATGGCAAAGGAGATGTGATCATATAAGGTTGCTTTTGTGCTAATAAGCTGGGAGTGCAAGAATACAGTATGTCAATAAACATTAGCTATAATAATAGTGCATTAGAATAAAGCTTCCCCTAGGCATTCAACAATTACTAGCTGAAAGAACCATCAGTAAGTTCCAATTCCCTCATTACTAAGGCTGGCCTAATGAGTATGTTTATTCTATGGACATGATTAGCTGCTCATTTCCATTAGGCTGCCCATACACATGAAAAAGTTGTTGGCTGATAGCAATCTCTTCTGACCCCTCCAAACACATGCACGCTCGGCTAAGCATGCATGTGCTTCTATCTAATTCAACTGCCCCATCCTTATCTTGCCCAACATCTGCCATTGGAGGAGAGTTGGTAGGACTTGATACATATTAGATGATTGACCAGTATTGCTCAAATTAGCATGTTTGGCTGATCTATATCTAAATTGTATGGCCACCCTTAGTGCTTCTTATCTTATAAGAAACAATAGGATTGGGGGTAAAATTCAATCTATTTGTTACCTATCATATGCCATTTGGGATGAGCCTTCAGCCTCCACAGGCATTAGATTGCCTATGGGCAGCTTTGTAATATGTACATTCTTATATTTTATATGGACGTGTGGTTCCAGAACCCTATTAAGTGTATATCTGCCATCAAGTACTAAGTTGTATTACATGTCTATCCGCCTATAGTTAAACCAACTACACATCATTAATGTTAAAAAAAAAAGTTTCTTTCCAGAGCTTATAATAAGAGCCATTGTTCCAAATGTGCAGCATTACAGGATACAAAAATAGAGATGAGGTGCCAAGCTAGGACATTTTGTGACATGGAAGTGTGAACCATTACTTACACTCTCACAATCCAGCCTTTCAGCTCTTTACATCCACAGTATCCTAATTAAAATCCACCAGCTTATCCATGGATGTGGTCATTTACTATAGCTGTCTGATCCATAAAATCCCGAATAAAATTCTGCATTACAAAATTGTTCCTTACCCAGCAGGCAGTACAAGCCTGTTACACATTACTACATAAGTGGTCTCTGTGTACTTAAGTCCTGGCAAGAGCACCTCAAGGTGGGAATTAGGAAAGATTAACAATCAGTCCTCGGTGGAGAAAAACACACCGAGAAAGTTAACATTTTAATTAAAATATGTAAAGCTTGGATTCTAATAGTAATAGATAAGGCATTACATAGCCTCATACGTTGTGATTGAACACAGCAGGGAATACTCTTTAACGAGAAGGTTTCTTCTTATCCTTCGTGTTTATTTGGCTTTACCTCTCTGTACACCTCTAGACAACTACTTTGTCTTTTCCAGAAACCTTCGAGCATTAAATATAATACATGATTTGGAAATCTTTGACTTTATTTGTTTAATTTCATTACAAGCGAAGAGAGAGTACAAATATGTCCCTGTTGAATGAGAAGACTAGGTAATATCTTTGGCCTGGGGTAATTGGTAAAAACCATAAGCTTGCTCTTTGTAATGACTCTTTTCCTTCTATTACCTAGGTACATGCCAGCACACACCTGGCCATGCCAACATAAATCTAGTTAATCTCTTCATCATTTTCCAGCTCGAAAGGATTATGCCAAGAAATTACAGAACCAATGCAAACTTACAGCCTTTAAATTAAATTGTTTTCATCCCAAGTCCTTCAGAAATCAGTTGCACATTTTATTGGTATGTGCTTAACATTTTTATCCATACCCCTCTAACCCCCAGTTACAAAAGTTTCTTATAATGAAGAACTGCATGAAACTTTCCAGAATCAAGATTCGGGGGAAGCATGTTTTACACTGTTGCTATGGCATTAGGTAACATAATATCTAAGTGTATTTTTCTAGTTCTCATTCCAAGGAACCCTTCATGTAGTAAGGAGTAGGGTGGACTTTTGGCCAGGCTTTACTGGCATCTAAATCTACATGGCAGAGTCTAAAGAGCAGAGTGGTATACTGATATAGCTATTATAAAATTAAAGTGGGACACATGCAATTATACTTAGATCATCATGTTGGAGGCTAGCCTTCTCAGATGATGGTTATGTAATACGTTGCAGTGGCAGAACAGACTTTAGTCATTACATCATGATTACAACATCATGACTTTGGTATGGATCTTGTCTCCACAACATCAGTGATGGGTGTTCCTGTATCTACCGGTCGAGACATGAAACACTTCTATGACCAGCACAGATCAGATCTTTCCTGCCTCCATAACATCTGCATTCATGGCAGAAGTTCCAAGGTATTCTTATGCATTGTTACTTTCTTGATAATCTTTAGAAACGAGCGGGGAGATACTCGGCTAAGGCACTACTCGCTCAAGTAATGGGGCTTAGCGAGTATACTCGCTCATCTCTACTGATTATGCACGCAAAATAAAAAACACTTGGGGACTGAGGTTCACCTAGCATCTGCGGTCATAACCCTGGGGAGTGGTCAACCACAAACTGAGAAGATGTTCCAAGATACATAAGGTTAATTCCAGATATTCAAAACCTGGTGCTTCTCAAATTCACCAGCAGGCGGAGAGCAAAAGCAAATCAATTGATACAAGACGGCAAATAAATAGCAATCCAGGAACAAACATGCAAGTTTAAAAAAGATGATGAAATGCTCATGGGGTAAGGTGCAAAGGGTATAGGAATAAAACCACTTACTATTGCAGGGGGTCTGTCTCCAGGAGACCTCCTAGGCACGACTTCCAGCCAAAAAAGAAATGTCCTTGTCCAGAAGGTTCAGTTAAAAAGTTTTAATAAACCAGATTAAAGACATAATATAAAAAAAAAAAAGAACATAAAACCATAAACTGCAGTTGCAACGCATTTCGGGGCTGCTCAGGGCCCCAAGCATAAGAAACACACAATATAAAAGCATAAAAAAGGGGCCCTGAGCAGTCCCGAAATGCGTTGCAACTGCAGTTTATGGTTTTATGTTCTTTTCTTTTTATATTATGTCTTTAATTTGGTGTACTAAAACTTTTTAACTGAGCCCTCTGGACAAGGACATTTCTTTTTTGGCTGGAAGTCGTGCCTGGGAGGTCTCCTGGAAAGAGACCTACTGCAATAGTAAGTGTTTTTATCCCTATACCCTTTGCACCTTACCCAGTGAGCATTTCATCATCTTTTTTAAACTTGTATATAAAGAGGATGAACCTACAAATGAAGGGCTCAATGAAAGAATGACCAAAGTCCACTCTTACTGAAAAATTATCATTTTAATTTACATGTTTGCTAACTCCTGAAGCCTAAGATATACAATGGAATAACATTTTGAACACTGTAGTATATGCATGGAACATTTCTAAAGCTGAAAACATGGTACTGGGACCTGATATGTTTAATAATAAAACTGCAATCTCATTGGCTTCTGCAGTCATGCGACTGGACCTTGATCGTTCTTGCTGCAAGTACAGGGGACCCTGGTCATTTTTCTAGCAATTGTGCTTTTTTTGCACGTCTCTAAATTGGACTATGATCATGTTTTCATTTAACTGCCTTCACCAACACATTGTACAATATTAATAGAGAAAATGGCAGGTTCTGTTTAAAAATGCAAAAAAGTAGACTTTGATCGTTCTTTCCTCAAGCCCTTCAAATAAATCCCGGATTATAGTCGAGGTCAACAAACTGGCATATTATTTAAGGAAATAATATTTTGTGTGTCATGGATCTGCCTACACGAGAAAGGTCAAATGGGTATCTGCCTAGGGTGCAACATGGGGGTCATTGAATTGTTAAAGGATTATTCTGAAATGTTTTCTTTTCTGTAGAACTATCACTTTCAAGACAAGGTAAGTAAACTTTAAATTCACTTACATTTTGCCTCTGAGCCCAGATTTTCACCATGGTCACAAGGTCCTGCCCGCTGGTTCTTCTCTGTAAAGTCATGTACTTTGTTCACTTATTTATTCCTCTATAATATCACTGTCCCAGTTTATGAATGCCATAACCTGTGGTCTGTGTAGATCTACTAAAGCCCATCACAAACGACACATCAGCAATCACATGCTATATTAGTTGCAGAGCTTTCTTCTGGAGCTTGCACTGCAGTAACTCTGTACTATAGGACATGTAGTGGGTGGGTATTGAGAGAACTAGCGGTCATAGTGGTCAGCTTGAGATACAATGACTAATGCACCGCAAGATAATGTAGGAAAGCTACACTTCTGACATGCCCCTATCACAGAGGTGCCGAATCAAAGCAAAGAGCATGAGTAAGGAATAATGGGACATTTTCAAATCTCGAAAAAAAGCTGTTCCAATTTTGATCAAAATTTTTTTTCCTTCATCCTCATTTTGAGCATGCTCTATGATTTTCGTATTCTTTTTCCTAACATGCGGAGTAACAGCAGTTTCAGTATGATGCTCAAAACTACATTTCCCAGCATGCAACACAGGAGATCCTGTCCACTGGCTAATCGACAGAGCATGTGTGGAACATCAGAAGGGTGGTGCAACCGTGGATGCTTAGTAGATAGATTACATGATGCAGCCCCCTCTATGGGATATCGCTAATGACGTGCCATACATTTAAGGATTGGATTGCAAGAAAATATACAACAAGCTATCTCTACAGGAAAGACATGCTGCTACAGCGACCATATGACCCGCAATCAAAAATCTACATCTAGGCATATTTCAAGCAGCAATTAAAATTTTAAGGTTTATGCCATTTACATTACCAAGGGAGTCACCATTAACCCCATCCATCACTATTCTAGGTCACTAAAGATGTCACAAGTGATCCATTCAAAACCCTAGACAATCAGAGATGTAATTAACATCCCCTTCAACACACTAGGACACTATTGACATTAGAAATAACCACTTTAATACCCCCAAACCACCAGAGATGTTACCATTCAGGTCTCCTCTCCATAAGTAAGAGGCACTTTTTGAGAAGAGACCTCTCTCTGGAGTACAAACAGGCAAAACGAAAACGAGCTCACCATTATATTACTTTAATAAGAAACCTATCCAATATCCAAAGTGCATGGACAGCTCTCAGTGACCAGCCGGAAAATACAGAGAATAAAAGAGGAAACGTCTAGCAAAACCAAAAGGAAATAAAAATAATCTACTTTATTAGTATATTTAAAGGATGCAGACTATAGTTCCAAGCAGCAGTGGGTTACTGTTATGCTTTTCGAGCTTATGCGGTTCTTTCTGATCAAGAGTCACATAGGCTCAAAATGTATAACAGTAATACACTGCTTCTTGCAACCACGGTCTTCATCCTTTCAATACACTTTTTTTATTCAGGATGTGCCAGACTTTTCTCTTTTTAGACTCTTTGGAGAACCAGGTTTGTCCATAGATGGATTTGAATGGGAACCATGTAATGCTTGAAATAATGGTGATTAATAGTTTTTAATAGTAATTATGTTTTATATTAAAGGAGTTGTCCAGTTGTAAACTATTGATGACCTATCCAAAGAACAGACCACGAATAGTAGATCAGTGGGAATCTGGCTCCAAGAACACCCACCCATCAGCTGTTTGTGGGCATGTTGCAGTCATGCACTGAGCTGTTTTCTACAGGAAGCAGACAGCTCCGTTCCTACTGCAGTGGCAAAGCTTGGTATTACAGGAAATCTTCCCAATGCAGTGGGAATAGAGCTGTCTGCTTGCTGGATAAATCAGCTCAGTGCCTGAGCGTAGCAGCCCAGTACACAGCTGATCAGATGGGGTCCTGGATGGCAGACCCCCTCTGATTATTATCAGTGTCCTATCCTAAGAATGGGCCACCAATAGTTTACAAATGGACAGCCTCTTCATTTATAAATTATATACAGATAGTCCCCTACTTGCGAACAGCTTCTGTTCCAGGAGCCTGTTCGCAAGTACATTTGTTTGTATGTCTGAACAAATGGTTGTATGGAGGGGATCGCAGGTGGATCCTGCTCCATACAATGCCGGGTGCCGGCTGTTCTTACAGCCGGCACACGGCGGCACCAGTTCCACTGTTAACACTTTAAAGGCCGCTGTCAGAATAGACAGAGGTATTTAAAGTGTTAACAGTTCCGACAAGTGGCGCGGCTCATCAAAACTGCTGCCGCTGTGTGTCCGCTGTAAGAAATAGATGGCATCCTATGTTCAGGGGGCCCGTACAGTGTCCCGCGATAAGATCACGGGACGCTGTGCGGTTGCTAAGCAGCCGGGGGCCTTCTGAAAAGCCCCAGGGCGGCCTATGCGGAGGGTCTATCAAGCACAGGGCTTGATAGGCGCTCTGCATAGGCAGTCCAAGGCCTTTCTGAAGGCCCTGGCTGCCTAGCCACCACACAGTGTCCCGCGATCTGACCAGACAGGTTTGATAGAAGTCTGTCTGGTTCCTGCACAGAATTATGTAATGCCATAGTATTACATCATACCATGCAGGACAGATTGTTCGCATCTTGCGAAGTTCGTAACTCGAACGTTCGCAAGTAGGGGACTATCTATATATGAATGACATACTGTGTATGTATATATAGATATTGTGGTAATGCAGTAGCAAGAGTGGCCTGTAGAGGGCCTCTGAGTGCAGTTAATGCATTGGTTAGTTAACCTGAACCTGAAAGAAAGGGTTAACACCTGCTGGGTGTGGCAGAAAGCCACCAAAAAGTCTGTTCCTATCACACTCGGGGGAAAGGTTACAGCTCAGTAGAGCTGGAAGGGCTGAAAGCCAGAGGCCCAGTGTGGACCAGTAGAAGTGGCAGAGACGTTGCATCAGGAACTCGGAGCCTGATCCATGTAGACCAGTTTGGGCCCATCGCCCATCTGACAGGGAGGACACCCTTCAGACGCCCCGAGCGGGGTTAGTGACGGGACCCTGTGGGTTGCAAACCGAAAACTTATGGATAGTGTTTATGGTATGCTGAAATACGGTTGCTGTGCTGTATAAAGAAATCGCCAGGCGCCAGTTATAAAGAAATCCACGTCTCCTGAGCGTTATCTACACGTGTGGTTCGACATTTTCCGGTCCGAGAGGTCAGGAATCCGCAGGCGAGTATCCCCTTGCCACAATATATATATATATACATACACACAGTATATAAAAAAAGTAAGTTGGAACTACGTCATACTCATTGTTGCAGATTCCCCTGCTTGTAGGAGTAGAAGCCCATGTAATTTAATCTTCAGTTAATTACATGTATTTTTTGAGAAAAAATACTGTACACTTCTGGTATTTCTGATAAGTTCCGCATGTGCAACTGTGACTTGTCAAAGCATTAACCTATCAAGTATTTTCACATCGGGGCAGCACAGGTTCAGCAAACATGCCATAAATGACAGTAATGGTTTAATAGACCTGTTCTTAAACTGGCTCAGTAATGCTCTTCTGGGCCTGCCATATGGTGATTGATGTAGTGCAGGCTGCTTCTCTGCTGAAGGGTGGATACAGGTCACTCATGCCAACGTCAGCTTTATATTTCGGCGTATTTACATGATGAGGAACAGCTATAGCAATTTGATATTAATAATTAAAATATTCAAAATAAAATGGATTATGTGTTTTCCTAGATAGTTGGCACAATAATAATCTTAGTAATTTCCCAGATCAGAATTGGTTTCCAGTTTCGTGAGAGTTGAGACTCACATTTTCTCGAATATTTTAGTTTGCTATGCTTCATTTGTTTTATTAATGAAGGCCTTTGTTCACTTAGAAAACATACTTTATTCGTCTTCTTCTTGGTTAACAATCGATAATGAATGTTATGTTATAAATGTTCCATGTTTCTCAATATTTAGACAAGAGACTGTGAAAAAACATTCGGAGGGTCATGTATTATAATTAGGGCAAAGAATACACAGTAACTTCAAACCTGAAAGAAATCGGGCTCTTAAAGTTACTTATAACATATAAAATCTGTGTAGTTAGAAACATTATACTTGTATTTTCCCTGGGTGAACTCGCTATAAATTACATTATTTGCAAGGCTCTTGCTCAGGTATCTTTTTATATATATAAATTAATTTCTGTTGTCTGTTTTTTATGCATGGCCAAATGCCTAGATCAATCTGCACCAAATTTGCCACATAGATAAATTAGGCACTTCCAAGAGGGTTTAGACTGAGTTTCAGCTCTCTAGGACCTACTGTTTATGACTAGAGATGAGCGAACGCGTTCGTCCGAGCTTGCTATTCGTGCGAATATTAGGGTGTTCGGGATGTTCGTTATTCGTAACGAACACCATGCGGTGTTCTGGTAAATTAAACTTTCTTCCCTGAGACGTTAGCGCTTTTTTTTGGCCAATATAAAGACAGGGAAGGCATTACAACTTCCCCCTGCAACGTTTAAGCCCTATACCACCCCCCTGCTGTGAGTGGCTGGGGAGATAAGGTGTTACCCGAGTATTGAAATCTGCCCCTCCCGCTGCTCGCTATGGATGCATTCTATATGCGCTCAATGGGGCCAGCGGCAGCAGCGCTGACCCCATTGAGAACATATAGAAGACAAATCCTTCTTCTCTGGCACAGCTGTAACAGCTGTAGCAGAGAAGAACGATGTTTGCCCATTGAATTCAATGGAACCGGCAATACAGCCGACTCCACTGAATGCAATGGGCTGCCGGCGATCGCAGGATGAATGGTCGGAAAGGGGTTAAATATATAACCCCTTTCCTGCAATTCATCCAGAAATGTGTTACACTAAAAATATATACCGGCGTATAAGGCGACAGGGCGTATAAGACGACCCCCCAACTGTCACCTTATACGCCGGTAATACAGTGGAGCAAAGAATAAAAAGCATTACTTACGTTTTTAGATGATCTGCGGCGCTCCTGCAGGCTGTCACTCCCTCCTGGTCCACGGCAGACAAGCTTTCTCCACGAAAGACTTTAAATCCCTGCCTCCAGAAGCACATGTGCCTTCAGCCAATCACAGCCAATGACAATGATGTCATTGAATGGCTGTGATTGGCTGTGTTTCTGGAGGCGGGGATTTCAAGGCTTGAAATCCCCGCCTCCAGAAACACAGCCAATCACAGCCATTCAATGACATCATTGTCATTGGCTGTGATTGGCTGAAGGCACATGTGCTTCTGGAGGCAGGGATTTAAAGTCTTTCGTGGAGAAAGCTTGTCTGCCGTGGACCAGGAGGGAGTGACAGCCTGCAGGAGCGCCGCAGATCATCTAAAAACGTAAGTAATGCTTTTTATTCTTTGCTCCACTGTATTACCGGCGTATAAGGTGACAGTTGGGGGGTCGTCTTATACGCCCGGTCGCCTTATACGCCGGTATATATTTTTAGTGTAACACATTTCTGGATGAATTGCAGGAAAGGGGTTATATATTTAACCCCTTTCCGACCATTCATCCTGCGATCGCCGGCAGCCCATTGCATTCAGTGGAACATGCTGTATTGCCGCTCCATTGAATTCAATGGGCAAACATCGTTCTTCTCTGCTACAGCTGTTACAGCTGTGCCAGAGGAGGACGATCTTTATGCTGACAGTGGGGGGGGGGGGGCACTCTTGCCGCTATTGTGGCTTAATAGTGGGACCTGTGAACTTGAGATGCAGCCCACCATGTAGCCCCTCGCCTGCCCTATCCGTCACTGTGTCATTCCCATCACTTTCCTGAATTGCCCAGATTTTCACACATGAAAACCTTAGCGAGCATCGGCGAAATACAAAAATGTTCCGGTCGCCCATTGACTTCAATGGGGTTCGTTGTTCGAAACGAACCCTCGAGGATCACGGGAAGTTCGTTACGAATAACGAACACCCGAACATTTTGGTGTTCGCTCATCTCTATTTATGACACATTTGTAAAAATTGGAATACGGCGAAACAACTGGACCAATCTGCACCGACTGGACCAATCTGCACCAATGTGCCACATAAGTAAATCAGGCACTTTGGAAGGTTTTAGGCTGGGTTTCAGCTCTCTAGGACCTACCGTTTGTGACATATTTGCAAAAAATTGAAATACGACCAAACAACTGGGTCAATCTGCATCGATTGGATCAATCTGCACCCAGTCTGCCACATAGGTAAATCAGGTACTTTTGAAGGTTTTAGGCTGGGTTTCAGCTCTCTAGAACTTACTGTTTGCAACATATTTCCAAAAAATTGAAATACGACCATACGACTAGGCCAATCTGCACCGACTGGACCAATCTGCACCAAATCGGGCACTTCAGACGGGTTTAGACGGGGTTTTAGGACCTGCCATTCATGACATATTCACAGAAAATTGGAATACGGCCAAATAACTAGACTAATCTGCACCGACTGGACGAATCTGCACCAAATTTGCCACATAGGTGAATTACATGCTTCAGGTTTTAGACTGGGTTTCAATTCTGTAGAACGTGCCATTCATGACATGCTGCAAAAATTGGAATAAAGCTAGACCACTACACCAATCTGCATCAATTAGATCAATCTGCACCCAGTCTGCCACATAGGTATATCAGGTACTTTCGAAGGTTTTAGACCAGGTTTCAGCACTCTAGGACTTACTGTTTTCTACATTTTCACAAAAAAAATTTAACTACAATAACAAATATGAGATGACACCTGCCTAGAACCTTCCAAAGCACCTGCTTTGCCTATCTGGCTAATTTGGTGCTGAAAAGATGTTGGCTTCATATCAGTAGCAAAATAAGTTTTTAACCACAAAGAAAAACAGCAGTTACACAATATAGACCTGTGTGAAGTTGGTTAATTCTGCTATTTATAAGTAAATTTGACGGGGCTGAGTTGTAGTACCACAGAGGTCCTAGAGAACTGAACTTTCCGAAGCACCTGATTTATCTACCGTATATACCGGCGTATAAGGCGACGGGGCGTATAAGACGACCCCCCAACTGTCACCTTATACGCCGGTATTCAGTGGAGAAAAAAAAAAAAATTTATTACTCACCTCCCACGGCGTTCTGTCGCGCTCCGGCAGGATGTCGCTCGCTCCGGCAGGCTGTCGCTCGCTCCTCGTCCCCGGCGCAGCATAGCTTTCTGAATGTGGGGCTTGAAATCCCCGCTTCCAGAAAGCTAATACACACGCCGGCAGCCATGACATCATTGAATGGCTGTGATTGGCTAAAGCACACGTGGCTTCAGCCAATCACACTATTCAATGACATCATTGAATGGGTGTGATTGCTAACACGTGCGCCTTCAGCCAATCACAGCCATTCAATGATGTCATTGAATAGTGTGATTGGCTGAAGCCACGTGTGCTTTAGCCAATCACAGCCATTCAATGCTGTCATGGCTGCTGGCGTGTGTATTAGCTTTCTGGAAGCGGGGATTTCAAGCCCCGCATTCAGAAAGCTATGCTGCGGCGGGGACGAGGAGCGAGCGACAGCCTGCCGGAGCGAGCGACATCCTGCCGGAGCGCGACAGAACGCCGTGGGAGGTGAGTAATAAAAATTTTTTTTTTTACACTTTTTTTTTTTTTGTTTTACCGGCGCATAAGACGACCCCCGACTGCAGAGCAGATTTTTCGGGGTTCAAAAGTCGTCTTATACGCCGGTATATACGGTATGTGGCAAATTAAGTGCATGTTTTGTACTGCAGTGTGGGAGCCTTAGCAATCCAATATCGCCTAACTCCCAACAATCTTGCAATGCTAGGACCGTAGATTCAAAGTTTATAAAGGACAACATCAACTTTGTAAAACTCTACGCAGCCATAGATTTTTTTTTAGCTCCCCCCCCCCCCCCCCCCCAATAAATCAAAAAAACTGAAAAAAAAGGCAGTAAAACCACCACATGGGTAAAATCCCTAAAAAGTGTCTGGTCCTTAATGTACAAAACAGCCTGGTCCTTAAGGGGTTAATAAAACTCGATCATTTGAATGTAGCCTTACTTTGCAGGATTTTTCCACACCTGTGTAAAACCTTTGCACAGTACTATAAAAATTCTGAAAACCACATTAAAGGGGTTGTCCCGCGCCAAAATCAAACATTTTTTTTCTTCAACAGACCCCCACATTATGCACAGTTAAAAAGAATCCATGTGTTATTTATTTATTTTTTTAAATTCGCTTACCTGCATCCCCGTTCTGCAGCTTTGAAGATTCTTCTTTTCTTCTTTCAAAGATGGCGCTGCTGGTCTTCTCCCACGATGCACCGCGGGTCTTCTCCCATGGTGCACCGTGGATTTTCTTCTCCAGTCTTGCATTCCACTGCCGATTACAGCCACTTCATTGGCTGATCGGCACCATGTGACGGAGGCGGAGCTACGATGATGCGGAGAAGAGGGAGGAGCCAGGACGCAGCTCGTGAGCCCGGAGGGAGACAGAAGAGGATTCCTCTGTGAGCAAGCGCGACTGTTCGTGCGACCAGAGAAGAGGCTTCATCGTCGCCATGGACGCCAGCGCTGGAGGGGGTAAGTGTATGACTTCTGTATGGCCAATATTTAATGCACGATGTATATTACAAAGTGCATTAATATGGCCATACAGAAGTGTATAACCCCACTTGCTTTCGCGGGACAACCCCTTTAAGATGAATCTACATAGGACTTTAGATATACATACTGTGTTCTTGGTAGGCTATATACAGAACAAGCATTGGAACCTGAAGTCACAAATCTAGTTGATTGCTATTGAGACTAAAGAATAATAAAATATATGTACATGAAACAACATTTATATGCCTATATGAACAAAATTTGATCTATGTTTCTTTTACTGATGACAACATCTGTTAATAGGCTCAATAGTGCTTACTAAAAGAACCTTTACATGGAGCGATTATTGTCCAAATTATCTCTGGAAACAATGAATTAGGGCGATAGTTGTCCACTGAAAGAACACTGAGCAGGAAAACCACTAAAAAACCAAGTGGATATCGGTCTGTGTAAACAGGCAATCAGTCACCTATGAACGACTGCATGCTCTGAACCACTATCACTCCTATGTGAAAGCACGGAGCAATAGTCTGTGGGTCGGCTGTCTGACATTTATGCGTGTAACGGTATCTTAAGCTAAAGTTGTGTGATTCTACTGATTTGAGCTTATTGCCCTCTTGTGAAATAAACATGCCATATGACAGCCATCATGTGTGTAAGATGCCTAAAGGCCCATTTAGACACACCGATTATCGCTCAAAAGACATCTTTTGAGCGACTTTTGAGCGATAATCGTTGTGTCATTTACAGCACAAGCAGATCGCTCAAAGTTGAGCGATCACCTTGTGCTACGAGCGGAGGATGTAGAAGACAAGTGGGGTAGCCCCGCTTGTCTTCTGCATCCAGCTGTTCCCTGCTCCGAGCTCCCGGCCGTTATATAGCCGAGCGCTCTGAGCGGAGGATGCAGAAAACAAGCGGGGTGGCCCTGCTTGTCTTCTGCATCCAGCCGTTCTCTGCTTGGTGCTCCCAGCTATTATACAGCCAAGCACTCCGAGCAGGGTATGTAGAACACAGCTGGACCGCTCTGCTCTTCATACCCAGCCTGTCATCAAGGAGCAGGATACAGCTGAAACAATAGTATCAGCTGTATCCTGCTGTGAATCCCTGATAAGGCTCATCATTGTCTTTCAGCCCGCTGAAAGCCAACGATGAGCGATGGCATAGCAAAAACTGCACGATGTCAGTGCAGTTAAACACAACGATTATCGCTCAAAAGACGGCTTTTGTGCGATAATCGTTGTGTCTAAATGGGCCTTTAGTCCCCATTCACATCGCATATTCTTTGCACAGATTCCCACATGGATTCTGAGCCATAATCTGCTCCAGAGTCCATGCCATTTTAGCTTTCTATCAACTGAATCGATGTCCCAGTTCGTATAGTATGGATTTTCCAACGCGTGGATTCTGCGTTGCGGAGAAAAAGTGACATATCTTTTCTTGACATGGGAACTGTGGTGAGAAGTTGCATGTGGATTTGCCCCACTGAATGGGGCTAAATATTTGTGCAGAACTGCATTGAATTTAGCAGTAGAATTCTGAGGATCAACTTCGAATTTCTGCTGTGAACTCCAAGATTTGTTTTGAAAAAATCTGGCATGGCTCTGATGCGAATTGATTTGTGTATATATGTCCCTATAGGGATTAGTAAAGTGTTTATTTAATAATGAAAACATATTTATCCATGTCATGACCAATATGTCCAACAGTATATACAGTATGTATATAAGCAATGCTTCTAAGCTTATATCTCTGGTCAACAATAGAAGAGCTCAGGAACAAACACGAACTATATACTAAAAATATGGAGCCCATTTCAGATCATGCCTTTGAGTGAACTGCATTTCTCAAAGTTAAATTGAAGTAGTATGGAACAGTCATTTTTTAAATGTTTTTGAAAACTACACTATAACTACAGTATTTTGGAAACTGTTCCGATGACACACTAGCAGCACCTGTGATGAAGCTGAACGTTATGTAGTCATGATCAGAAAAAGTTGCAACGAAACATGTTCTAAAGTCAGCTCCTAACTGCCGAGAGCCAAAGTCCAAACGTGCTCATCTGCAAATTACAGTACAAGATTTTTTTGTAACTAATGTCAAATACATGATGAAAAGATTAGGAGTCAATAATATTAATAGATTCAGAGGTCAGGGATGATCTTCTTCTTTAAACCAGATATAAACAAGTTCGTGTTGATGGACAGGCTAGTTCTGATATCAATTATCCAAGATTGTAATGAGAGACGATTGACTTAAAATATCTCATTATAAATAGCAAAAACACACAGAGTCTTAATTTGATTGTATCATGAGTCATTAGTCCAAATATTTATTTCTAGAAAGAGATGAGGAATTGGCAATGACTAGCATTGGAATGGTTTCTCAGAAGCAGGACTTGAAGTTTTTAAAAGTAAAAGAAAACTTAGATTTAAAAATGAAGAAAGTAAATTAATAACAGCAATATATTGTAAAAAATAACAAAATATAAAGAAATGAATAATAAAATCAAAAAGTTATAGATGCGAATACATAGATCTGACGCATGTACTTTTAAAGTCAATTTTAACAACTGAATTAAATATATATTAAAATATAAAATATTAAATATATAATATAAAAAATATATATATTTTTTACTTTTAAATAAGTCCAAAATGTGCTTTTTAATTTCAGAATATATCTTTATAGCGTTGACTTGGAGTTAAATGATCAAATTCTGTCTGACTTCAGTCACCACTAGAGGGAGCTTACTAGCTTACTGCATATTGTTTAAAGGGGTTGTCTCGCGGCAGCAAGTGGGGTTATACACTTCTGTATGGCCATATTAATGCACTTTGTAATATACATCGTGCATTAAATATGAGCCATACAGAAGTTATTCACTTACCTGCTCCGTTGCTAGCGTCCCCGTCGCCATGGTTCCGTCTAATTTCGGTGTCTTCTTGCCTTTTTAGACGCGCTTGCGCAGATCCGTCTTCTCCCTTCTTCTCCCTTCGGCTCCGCTCGGCAGCATCGGCATTTTGGCTCCGCCCCCTTGCACGCATCATCGCGTAGCTCCGCCCCATGACGTGTGCCGGTTCCAGCCTCCTGATTGGCTGGAATCGGCACATGACGGGGGCGGAGCTACGCGATGACGCGAAAAGGGGGCGGAGCCAAAACGCCGATGCTTCCAAGACCAGCCGAAGGGAGAAGATGCATCTGCGCAAGCGCGTCTAAAAAAGCAAGAAGACACCGAAGTTAGACGGAACCATGGCAACGGGGACGCCAGCAACGGAGCAGGTAAGTGAATAACTTCTGTATGGCTCACATTTAATGCACGATGTATATTACAAAGTGCATTAATATGGCCATACAGAAGTGTATAGACCCACTTGCTTTCGCGAGACCACCCCTTTAAGGTTGCCTGTCCACAGCGATGATCCGCTTGTGATAAATCGCCTGCAAATCATGCTATGAAAAGCTTTCCATAGTCTAACTATGAAAAGCGCAGCCCGAAGACCACGAGCAGAGTATCATAGTGATTCTCCACTTGTGGTATTGAAATCGCGGCATGCTGCGATTTGCCATGATTCTCAGCAGTGAGCCTATCTATAAGATAGGTCAATCGCAGAGACTTATCAGTGCTCCCCTGCGGCGGAATATCACTAGCGATATTCCATCACACCCGTGGATATGCAGCCCTATAGTATGTTTCGTAATTATCTGTGTAAACAAACAGTATGCAGTTAGCTCCCTAGCGTTCTCTAGTGGTGGCTGAAAGTACCCAAAGAGACACCTTTGGGGGACATTCCTTTTCCTTAAATGAATGCATTTTGTGCTAAAAATAATTTTTTACAAAGGGTGTAAAAAATGTTGCACCATTCGCCTTCTGCAGCTTTTGCATATCACTGTATACAGTAACTACAGACTGACTTTCCCTTCAGATTCGTCAGTGTCCTGAACTGATGGCTTAGTTTTGCTCTCCTCTTCTGTACCTTTTTAATCAGTTAATTTATGACCTCCACAAAGTTTATCTTTGTTGTGATCATAAATAAGCTGATAAGAACATTCAGGAGAAGGATGATAAGGGCCCAAAACTTAGCTGTCACTCTAGCTTCACTGATGGATCTGAAGAGAAAATCAGTCTGTGGCTACTGTATACTGTGATATGTAGAAGCTGCAGAAGCCAAACGGTGCAACATTTTTAATTAAACACCTTTAAAAAGATTCTTTTCAGCCCCAAATGCATGCATTTAAGTAAAAAAAATGCCTTCAAATATGTCCATAGCCTTTAACTTTGTATTTGCTATAAAATGCATTAAGAAATGAATCAGTATAGTTGGCCTAAAACTACATGGTGTTAAAAGAGGGCCATTTATTTTAAGACAAG